>NC_136646.1:16938987-18158987 GCF_949748355.1 Melanostigma gelatinosum
AAACCACTTAAAACACTGCTGTTCTTGCAGGAAGACGCAACTCCGCAAATATCGTTGACGCAACTCAGTATCCTTTTGAGGCCGTGGTGATCTTGAAATTAGTGAGTTCCGACACTTGTACAATTTCCGCAGCAGAATCTCAATGCCACGCCACAGTTCACCATTTGATTTCCTTCACGTGATCGTCTGACAAGTCTTCACCACAGCACCATTAGAGAGTTACAGAGACTTACTCATTCTGTCCAGCGCAACATTGCAGTGACCACATGAAGGTAAACAACTCTGTTTAGTAAACTAATGTTTCTGTTGGTTTTGTAACTCGGTGGTTTAACTGTGATGTGTAAAGACCTGCAGTAGCAGCGGGGGTCGTGTCTAGACCTGCTGGTTTTTACATCCACCAGGTGGGAGGGGGGGATCAAAGGTGCCTGATTGAGGCGTGGGTGTGGTGTGAACTCTGACCCTTGACATTTTGGGTTTCACATCTTCAGGAATAAAACAACCTGGCACGTTTCAGGCAGGTTTGCGCACACACTGTTCTCAGAATAATCGGAGTTAAGTGATCCAAGCGTTCTGCAGCTTTTAATGTCACTGACAAGGAAACAGACAGTTAGACTGAGGTGAGACAGGCTCACAAACTGTTTGTTTGTTGCTGATTTGGAAACGCGAGCGCTCACTCCTTCATTCCCACTTCTGTCACCGCTGCTGACGTTTCTTGAGGTAAGCGATGCCACCTCCGCTCACACATACGCGATTGAGCCACAGCCCCCGCAAAACGCCCATCACCACCGATGGATCACTCAACACACACACACACACACAGCTGAGAGATTTTCTACTCTTGCCTCTGTCCTCCTCAGACAGGAAACCTCAGTTTCCACTCCTCCTCCTCCTCCTCGGGGCCTCTCATTCCCTCTTTCTCTCTCTCTTTACTCCTCTATTCTTTGCTTTTGTTTTTCCTCACGTTCACCGCTCAGCTTCCGTGATTCTCTTTCACGCTCACCTACTGCTGAAACCTCTACCTGGCTTTAATGGAACGATAATTCCCAGGTTATTTACACGATTCACACCATTTCTTCAAGAATAATGAAAGCAGTAAATATAACTCGCTCACTCTTACTGTCACTCTAAACCTCTCCCCGTTCCCCTCGCCCCTGTTGCAGAAAAGCCCACTGGATCGCACACAGGATTACGTAATAGCAGCATGCATGGAGCCGCTGGGGATGGGCTACCGAGGAAAAAGACAAGTTGTTGAAGCACTGGAGCCACAACGCCTGAGGTGCAGAGACAAAGTGACCATGTGCCCACATGCTTTAACCCAGGGAGGAATAAGTACAAGATTGCCACTTGTTCGTTTCGGTTTTTAAAAAAAGAGAAGAGAAATATATCACCCTCAAAGTGTGAGCATGCCCGATCAAGAGATAACGACGCAGCGGAGGAGAGGAGGGGAAGAATCTGAGACAAAACACACGAGACAGGGGTGACACAAGAGGGAAGGGAAGAAAAAAGGGAGGCATAAACGGATCGAAGGAGGGAGAGAGTGCAACAGGAAGCTTCTCAGCGAGCTACCGATGGCCTCCAGCCAGAGTGTTCAGACACTGAGGAATTCCAGGCAGAGGGCAGGCGGGGAGGGAAGGTGCCAGGAGGGAGGGAGGGAGGGAGGGAGGGAGGGAGGAGGGCGGGTCGCACTTGTGGTTTGTTGTCAAAGGGGACTTCTACATGAGAAAGGAAGAGCACGCGATCTCTGAACAACAAGTGATACCTCAACATTAACATTTCTGTTAGGATGCAAACTACGACACGAGCAGTCTGACACTAGCTTTCCTTGCTTTGGTTATGAATGGACATCCATACTGGATACAAAATCGAAATACTAAGTTTACGAAATAAAGCTTCTCTTTGACTGTTTGTTTGACAAAACAAGAGATTTGATGTTGTCACCTTTGGCTCTAGGATGAATTAAAACATGACCGGGAGACGGTTAGTGCTGCATAATTATAGTTTGACAGAAAACACTCCACCAGACTCTGCATCTTAATAGCATCCAGAGAGGCCTGACAACAGCACAGCAATTCCACTTAGTCTGTCGTACAGTGAGATTAAAGCCACGAATGATCCATGAACAGCCATCAGACTGAGATTTCACATCGTGTCAGGAAGCCTTGTGACCTGCTCAACCCGGGTTTAGTGCACGACACAGTGACCCGACTTGAGTCTTGGTGGGGAGGGGATGGATGGGCGGGGAGGATGACGGATGAATTTCAAGGGAAGTATGCAATTACTAGATACATATAAATATGCTTTTCCTCTTACAAATAAGAATTTGACTTCAGATATGCAAAGCTCATGAGATTTGTTTTTCATCATGTCATTTATTTGAAGGGGCCAGAGTGTGCAAATTTTTTTTGTTTTGACAGAATAAATGAAAAGAGAAGAGGGGGAGACTAGCTGCACATTGGCATGAGGCTACAGGAAACTTCCCCCAAGCCACAGTCAATTTATTAGACTCCCTAGTAGCTGCTATATGACATGAACAGTATGTGATTGAGGGGCCACGTGTTGCAACATGTGTTTTCAGTCACTGGTTCGTTTTTATCCCACCTACTCCCATTCAAAATCCGACACACACGTTTTTAATCAACGAAAAAAAAACGGGTTCAATCTACACAATAAGATCAGCGGTAAACAGATACAACTCCACGGGACAATGACTCCGAGTGTTTGAGCTGTAAACCGACCCCAACGCTCATGCTTGAGGCACTTCGCACGACGGCACTGTGGGCTCTGAAGAGCGGTGAGTAATCTTACAATAACGTGGGGCATTTCACAACATCGCAGTTTCATAGCGCAGCAGAGGGGCACCGGGGGGACCAATGAACACAGCAGGAGACCTACGACCGTCGGTGAGAGGAGCGAAGGCAGGGGGAAGAAGAGGAGAGAGGTATGTGTTTGTCTTTACACTCAGGAGATTTGAACACATCTCCTCCCCACCCTGGCTTTCTTTGACCTCCCACTAAGTCGGCTGGGCCTCTCTAACTCCTGCAGGCCACCGAATGCGTTCCCTCCAGCCCCTCGCTCCTCCTCTCTCGTCTTCGCTCTGCCATACTTCCTTAGAAACACAAACTTGCGTGATCTCCCTCAGCCCTATTCCCTCTCAACTCCTTCCTCGCATCTTTGGGCTGTGTCCCCATCGTCTTTCATCGTCTTTCTCCTCTTCTTCTCCCTCATAGACCCCCGTCTCACGTGTCTCTCTCTACCGCTACCCCCCCCCCCCTCCTCCTCCTCCACCCCACATTTTCAGTCCATTCCTGTGGCCTCTCCCCACAGGCAGTGATGCAATCCTCCGACTCCTGCGCGCAATCACAGGGTCTGGAGTTGGCTGGCAAGCTACAGCAGGGGCGTCACCGCACCCTGCTCAGTAGGAAAGCAACAGGAGAGGAAAGAAAAGAAGACATGAAGCCAACGAGAGAGGAAAAACTGTCTGAGACTGTCAGAGTGGTGGCTCATAGAGGAAAAAGCACCGTGATAAAAGTTTACAGCTCTCTTTTACAGTTTGTGCATGTTCTCAACTCAACTTGGGGTAAACATGTTTATGTTTTGTGTGGGGGGGTTGTCTTGACTGTTGTTTTCTTTACGGTACGGGAGGAACTTTTGAACGGATGTGATTCTGGAAGGCAACATCCCAGCTCGTTGCCGTCTCATCAGCCCACTAACCAGCTGTGTCTGTTTTGCTGGGGTTGCTGGATGGGGTCTGTGTTTCGGAAGTGATGTTTCTTTGCTACTCCCACACAAAATGCTGTCATTCCAGCTGACTCACACCACCATTAGCATTATTCTGACAGCTATACTGGCAGCATGAAATCCAAGCAATATTTTCCGGAGGTGTATAGCTTTGTCAGATCTGGCATTTGAACGTAATCTCTTGAAGTTACACTTTTCCAAACAAAAGTCAAATTTTCTCCATATTTCATTGCCGGGGCAGTGCAGGTGGCACGTGTTACCACTGTGGTGTATAATGGATAGGCAGTGGTATGCTAAGCCCCGTAGAGACGCATGCATGCAAAGAGTGATCTTATCACGCAAAGTGCACTTAGACAGGGATGGAAAGGGAGGTTATAGGATTTTATAGGGCCAAGCTTAGAGCTGAACCCTTGTGATGCCCATGTGCAGATGTGCATGCATATATGCACGCACACGTTCGCCCCTGGCTTGCCGGCTTTTGTAGAGGCAGACCTCCCCTGAAGGCAGCGGCAATGAGGTCAGGTTAGGAATGCAAAGCACTGGCACCTGCCACCTGCCTAAATCTTTAAAATACCAGGTTCTCTCAGCACACACGTACAAACAAAAGGCCACTCCCTAAATCCCAGGGCAGGGTTTAAGCCTGAAGAGAAATGGCTTCAGCCCAAAAGCGAAGCGCACAGGTGTGCACCACAAAACCTAATGAAGTATGAAAGTATGTCCCTGGATAACCACAACTTCAAGCTGCATAACTGAAGGCGCTGCGGTTGAACTCAACAGTCTTGGATTTTCCCTCACTGGTGAAAACGCAGCACCAGTTCTAAGCCACTGGGTAGGAGGGAAAAGGTCCAGAATTCTCTTTTTCTTTCTCTCTCTCTCTCCCACACAGTTAACAGCAAGCTGAGGGCAGATGAATAGGGGTGACATGGTGTATGGAAACTGTGGTAAGATAAGCAGCAAACCCGGGGTACATTTCAGCACCAGTTGCTGGGCCAATGACAACTTCAAGAACCCGGGAAAGCCATTCAGTACACGCACACACAAACACACTGATTGTACAGCCGTACAGACCGTGTATACGTGTATTAGTGGACAGCATGCCGTCTGCGCATTGCCGAGTTCAGACCAGTTCAGAGCGCTGTGGTACCGCTCCAGCTTTGGGAGGGGTGCGCCTGTCTCACAGTCATTTCCTGGCCGGGAATATTATGGCACCACAAGCATGAGAAACAAACCCCCTTTCGCCTTCACACGCTGACCCCAGCCACTTTCATTCGACTTGCAACTCAATAAGCCACCGGCACATAGCGAACTCCCCGGGAAGCAAGTCTTCTCATTCAAAAGCCGCAGTAATACGATCCCAACAAACAGCTTTATGCAACACGGCCTCCGGGAGGCTGGGGGGGCGGGGGGGCTACGCATGGGTTGGGGTGGTGGTTTCTGCGCTCTTCATGGCTGTGCGGTGTTGCTGAGGCCAATCGGACACGTCTATGGAGTCGTAACTCTTCTACCTCTTTGCCCCCACAATTTCTGGATGGCCCCCCCGCCGTCCCCGTCCCCGGGGAGGGTTTGGTCACACCTGTGCACCAGCTTCGCTGCTCAGGACAGGGAGTGCCTCCGTTACTGTGTGTGTGTGTTAACATGCGATTCTAAATGTGTGCACGTGTACAGAGAGAAGGCACAGGACAGGGTCTCAGCTTCCAAAAGATAAAGAAAAGCATGTTGAAAAGGGGAAGAAAACAGGAAGAGGGAGAAATACAAAACAGCAGACAGCAATTAGCAGACGGAGTGACGTGTATTTGTGCGAGTGTGTCGCGGGGGAAACACACACTGCAGGGTGATCAAGGAGCTCCTGCTTCTTTAAATTTGGGTGTGCCCCCCATACTGTGTGCTATAGCTCCATTTCAGCCCCCTCTGCCTCCCTCGCCATGATCTCACATATATATATATATATGTACACACAAAGCGGGTGTTGTCTTTTCCTTGTGAGGCTGTGCCAACTAAACTGTGTTCTCCCTCCTCACATGGAGCGCCTGCTTTCTCTGAGGAACCCTCCGCCCCGGCGTGTCCCCTCCCACCATGGCTGGCATTGAGACAAGGTCCATATGACAGTCTTTTCTCCCTTTATCTCCCTCCCGCGCCCTTTTTCTTTCTGTATTTCGGTGTTCTAGCTCAACTAAGTGACAGGCTCCACCCTACAGCTTTTATCTTTTGCGGCTCCATCCGAGAGAGAGAGAGAGAGAGCGAGAGAGAGAGAGAGAGAGAGAGAGAGAGAGCGAGAGAGAGACAAATGCAAAGGGACAGATGGGAGGGCGAGTGAGATGGCGACAGACAGAGTTGAGCATAATGCTGTAAAATGGAGACGCACTAAACTCTTGATTTGAATATGTTGGCGTGCGTGTCATCTGTTGGAAACATCAGAAAGATCTGGAGCCGATTCCTCTTTTGATTTGGCGACACACACCGAACAGCGAGGGACAATAAATGTGCCGCGGACAAACGCAATCGTACAGTGTGTTGGCAGAGTTGGACAGAATGAGCCAAAGAGAGGATCTCAATTAAAAAGGTCAGGGTCATGCTCTTACACACTCTTCTCTCCTGAATCAATACTGACATTTAGAATCAATTAAGAAATAGCCACGCTCACGCTGACTGGCAGCACCATTTATTGAGACCCGAGCAAACAATGAGCAGGGGCGTTTAGAGACAACGCACGCCGTTACAGAGCCAGACCGGCTGTGTCAAGGTAGTGACTGGTCCTTATTCCAGCTGCCACTAGAAGTTAATGATTTAAACTTTGAAGCAACCAAATTAAAACAGTGAGGCTATATTTCAAAGTCGTATCTGAGGTCAGAATAAGTCTTCATTTCACAAAATGTAAACCTCAAAAACATTTCCAGATTACATAAGGCTCCCCTCATAAGAAAAGAAACAGCCACGGTACATATGAATTAAATTAGTGCTGGCAACATCTCTACACCACCACAGAGAAAGGTAAACACAAAAGTGGGAGACGAAAATACAAGGGAGGGACGAAGGAAAAGAGGGAGCAGAAGCAGAGTTAAAAGCGAGGAGGAGATGGAGTCCCGGGGAGTCGGGGATGAAGGAGGAGGAGGAGGAGGAGGAGGAGGGGGGGGGGGGGGGGTGAAGGGGGCAAAGTCTGGAAGCTAGCTGACAGGACTGGATATGCCCAGACAGGGAGCCGGGCCCAGACTTGAGTCTTATTTGAGTCTCAGAAATGCCTCACCCGTCTCTCCCTCATCCCCTTCTTTAAAAAAACCCATCAATCCCTCTCCCCCGTCTCTCTCCCCCCTTTCTTTCATCTTCAAACAAGCAAACACACACACACACACATATACATACCTCTGAACTGCTGTCGTGCTATTGATGGTAAAGTGGAGAATCCAGGGTGTTGGCCAAGCAAGTAAATAATAACACAAACCAGCTGTGTCTCTACTTAAACATGGCTGTTTGCATATTACTGCACAACTCACAGCTTACTGAAGCTCCCAGATATCCAAAACATCCAGCTAGATCCAAGTTGACCATCATCTATCAGTTAAATATTTAAGTATGTTGGTGGGAAACCCAAAATGGACTTTCCTCTAATCCCTCCACCCTTTCTCCGACAGCTGCTTTACGTTGCTGTTATCCTTTCAAATATTGGCGTTCCTCCTGTATTCTCTCTTTAACTTTTCCTCATCAAGTGAGCCCGGCCCCAGACACGGTCTGCGTATATTGTCTGAAGGGCTCTGCGAGCTGAAATTCTCTCACGATGGAAGCACTGAGCAGGGAGCGCAGAAGGAGCATTAAAGAGAGCGAGCAGAGGTAGGGTGGGGTGGCTGGAGCGAGGCACTGAGTTGTCTGTGTTTATTTTGGAAATGCAGGCCTGCAGACTTGCAACAGAGGAACTGACCCCTAAACTTCACCGTGGCAGATCCTCACAGAAAGAGCAAGAGTCCTGTGCTGGTTTGGGACGTCCCACACAGGTGATTTAAAAAATAAAAAAAGGGTAGACCATATCTTCCCAGAGGGAGCATTTTAACCCACCCTGGGGACCCAGGAATGGTCTGCTCCGGGAGGAAACAGTGAGGCCGTGGGTGATTAGTGGTTACAGTTTAACTGGAGAAAAATGCATGCTTGGTGAGCCCGGCCAGCCAGGGAGCAAAGCGGTATGCACTGGTCTCCTTCAGTTTGCAAGTTAGTGTGAGTCAAGCTCTGTATCCGCTGTATGGGCCCAGGAGTCTGGCCGTCACCCCACGTAGACACATCACACTGTAGCACTCCAAAGTATGCGTGCGTCACCTGCACACATGCCGATGATTAGTGACGAGAGATTCTATCGGAAACAATGCACAGAGCTGAACTGTAACGATACGAGAGCTGAGAGAGTCATCCGCTGTCATTTCCGAGTTTAACTCTAGTTCAGCCAATGAATCAGCTCTGTTTCAACTTAGATTTCAATTCAATTACACTCATGACTTCAGTCTTGTGGCTCGTTGGAATTTCCCTGGTTCATAAGCTGCAAAATAACAAAAGAATTTGCCAAAAACTTGAAATGATTAACAAAGTGTGGGGCTCCTGACCACCACCAGGGACCTGAGCACGGATACTGTATCATGCACCATGTCCTCTCTATAGCTCATCCCACTGAAGGGACGTCTCCTGTCCCACATCCATCTACCACCCAATCAAAGGTCAAGAGCTGGGATGTGCAAATCCATTCAACGTGACATAACCGACCGTTAGTCATATTTCATCAGGCACCCTAGTGGAGGAATGACAAATTGTCTGATGGGGAAATCAAGAGTGCTACAGAGGCCCTGTCTACAAGTGTAAAGGACATATCCGCCATGGGGATCCCTGTGAAGATAAATGCAAGTGTGCATCAGGTGCCTTGTTTTCACTCCATGCTGCCTCTTCCACTGACCACAGTAATCCTCTCTCCCCTGCTGCTGAGTTGCCTTTCAGCTTGACCGTAATCCTCAGCAGCTATGAAACCCCACTGTGATATCAATTCAAACACTCACACTGGCTCGCCCACTGTAGCTTGTACCGCTTACATTCCACCCAATTACTGGTAGCGGTCCTCATCCTCCTCAGAGTTTCCCCTCCAGTGGAAACATATTTTATTGGCCCCGCAACAGGCCGACAACACTGTGCGTGAAAAACAAAACCTACTGTCGTGGATGTCGGATGAGAGTTTCTTTGTGGTACCATATTCCCAATGTATAGGAATCAACTGAATGTGCTTCTTTATTACATCAGATGCGGTGCACTTTTATTAGCCTGGTTTAAGGCATTAAGTACAAGTGCACTGTGGGCTCCCACTGTTCCCCTACCACAGGCCTCGTGGTTGTTCTGTGACGCAGGAATAAGCCATTAGGGTCCACCTTTTCCACCATAAAGCAGCTGCCTTACCCTCACACAACTTGGGACTTCAGGGGTATGATGTCAGACAGTTGTGGTGGGGCGTTAAATCTTAAAGGCACGGTAAAATCGGGGAGGTGGTGACCGCCACACCCATGATTTGATTTCAGACACTGGCGTGGTGGAAAAGCCTTTTTGGTAGATCTTCTTGTGTACTAATTGCAGCAGATGAAGCAAGTCGGTGTCAAACTCTGACCAAATCTCTGTGCAAGCTGTTGCATGTACATCTGGCCAAGCATGCAGTCAGGATGAGAAAATGTACAGCAAAAAAAGAAAAAAAGACTGCCTACACAAACACACACACACATCCTGAGAGTGTGGAATGCCACCAGGGTTATGCACAGCTGGACCCCAGCGGACATCTGGCTATATGACGGTGCTGAGAGCCTTTTCTCTGCAGTGACTCAAGAGCTGTGTAAGAAAAGAGAAGTATCACGGATATGTGCCGACGCTGATAGACGTCTCTCTGTCTGTCAGACGGATTCTGTGGTTGAACTGAGGCTGAACTGTTCAGCTGATTGGATAAACAATGCGGTGAGCAGGCTGAGGATGTGCGGAGCACCTTTGCTCACAGTTCAGAGGGGGGTTATGGATTAAATAGCAGGGGCCTGGAAGAGGGGGGGGGGTCAATGTCCTCCCTCTGCACAAAGCCTGTGCGGCCTCTTTCGCTGCTCCTCTTCCCCACATACTCTGAGAGAGGTCCAGTGGGCCCAAGGCCAGACCTCCTCCAGCCTCATATGATATCTGTGTGACGGTTTCTCTCATGCACCCGCACGCTACATTGTTCCTTAGAAATAAACAGCCATCCTCCTCTGATCCAAAATGAAACTGCCCGAGTGTGCCTCGATCTGCATTGTGGCCGATGCTTTTTAATGACCAGGCCTTATTCCACTCCAGCACAGGGCTTGTTAGGTCTGCCTTGGCAGAGCTCGACTCTTTCCCCTGGCATCTTCTGGAACAATGGGCCCATGGGAGGCAGCCAATGGGGAGAAGGTCCATCCCAAACCCAGTCCCAGTGTGCACACAATTAGGCTTAGGGACAGTGGAATTGCTTAATTGGAGGAAAACAGCTCTTTATCTAGGCATGTGTGCCTGTGCTCATCCTCGCCCCCCTGCGCTCCATGATTGGCCTCAACTAACGGAGAATTGGTCAAAACAAAAATGGTAATATGGCAAGACAACGATTTCACAAGTTCCAGTCGTAGTTTGTGAGACGTTATTCGGCATAAATAGCTCATGGTGGGCCATATATATATAATCAAGGGTAAACTCAAAACAACTAAGCACACTTCCTCACATACAACTTGGTGACATGAAAGAAGAACATATTTAGTCTTTCATGTGGGAAATCTGAAAATTGGCTTCTTGTTCTATGGGTGTGGACCTCATGTGGTGGCCACAGTTGTATTTACCAACATCCCATCATGTTGTAAGTGAATGTCAGCAGTCTGTAGACGTTGAACTCTTTTATCAGATGTTGTGACAGAACATCAGAGAGCTCAGTACAAGCCTGCATCTTGCACAACAGCTGGCTGAGCTGTGATGAACGCCCCTATACAGGGCAGGATTTGTGATACTGCTCTAAAAATGTCTAAGGGTTGCGGAGGGGGGGGGGGGCGAGTTTGAGAGAGGACGCGGACATGCGGTTGTTGAAACAGGTAGCGACGCGGTGCGTAAATGGCACAGACGCCGGTAAAGGCACGTCCGCCGCGACTGGCCTTACATATGACAGTGTTGGGAGTCCAGGCTGCAGTATATGGGCGCACCGCTGGAGAGTCTCCGAAAATAGGTCACTACCCTGTTTGAACTCGTGCAATTTTTTTTCCACATGGTAGCAGCACACTCCAGACCAACGTGGACACGCATGACAACAGGCGCAATGTACAGGACTGACATTCAAAATACAGGCGCTCCGGGCTTACCTTTCGGGGGAAAATGCCGTGGATATGGCCGAGATATCTCCGACGTGCCCCCCCCCCCCCCCTCTTACCGGCGCAAACTTCGCACACAAAGTCCTGTGGCTCGAGCAGCGTCGGTGTCAAATGACTCCTCGTCAGTTTGTCGCTTTTCCTTCGATAAACGCGAAATACAGAGCTGATACGTCTTGTAAAAATAGATCTAGGTGTCTGAAGAGGCGGTCCGTTCCCAGATCATTGGCAGGATTCTTTCTAAGCATGGGGGGGGAAAAAATACATAAACTCAAACGCAGCCGCGTATTTGACTGCTGGTCGTTTGAATAAAGACTAATCTATGGAATGACAGCCTTGTCTGTTGCCGTGGGATGATATATTCTGCATGTCACTGGAAACCCGTCAAAAAAAGTGCAAACACCCAAATCCGTAATCTTAACTGTTCCCGCTGAGGAAAAAAAATAAAATGAAGACCACCGGTTGTGTTGTGCATCCAAAAAAAAAAGCAGGTGATGTCTTCCTATATTCAAAGCGCATCGCTTAATGGCAACGCTGGTCAAGTGGGGGTTTCCTATGGGTGGTCGTGCTTCTCCTGACGGGGTGGGAGGGCAGTTGAAACCAGAGGGATGGCATGAAGTGGTGGGTTAGGGTGGATATAGGGCGGGTTGGCGACGGGGTGTGGGGTAGAGGGGGAGGATCGTCTCCTTCTTCTTCGGTGCTTTTCCAGATGCCGAGGTGGGGCTGTTTGCGTTCCTTTTTCTCGCAGTTATCCTCGTGTCTCTTCTGCCTTTTTCTTTGCTTTTTTTTTTGTATGATGTGTGAGCCCTCCAGGAGACGCGGTGTTGGTGGTAGTCTCCCCCAAGACCGTCTGAAGCGCATAGACAGTCGCCCGGAGCCCAGCCAGCCCGTCAGGACCAGCCCAGAGTCTGCCAGCTCAGCGCATGCTTACTGCTCCGCCCCTCCACCATGGGCAGTCCCCGGCTCCTCTCCAAACTCTCCCTCTCTCTCTCTCCGTCCTCATGGCCGTGTCTCTCCGCCTCAGGTCTCCTCCATCAACAGGCCCTCATGAACGGTAACGCCCCTCTATTTCACTGTCTGTTGTTTTGCAGCTGGCCACCACCTCTGTCTGGCTAATAGTTTAAAAGTTCTTCTTTTTGCTGTAACTAATTATATTTCCACCTGCATGAATCAATGCAACACTTGCGATGCATCAATGCAACATGTGCGACGGTAAACCTGGAGGAGAGAAGATTCAGACAATGTCTAAGTCAAAGGAAATTACAATTTAGATTCTAATTCACACCAAAATGTGCATTATTCTTGTAAACCGCATAATATGGTGAACACAAAATGTTCAGTTGTTGTTGAGATGAAAAGGGTTTTGATTCCATTTTGTTGAGTTTGGAGTCGATCTGATGAACAAATATCTTGTTCACCGTGTTCACTCAAAAACAAACTCTATTATTGCATCAAGAAATTGAGAATAACCATCTGGAAATCTGGTGTTTCCTGTTTGCTAAAGCAGTCTTCCTGTTCCATGTCAGTCCGATTTTAATGTTGTAACATTTATGATTGGTGAGCGTAGCTGAATATTACAAAAGTATCCACAGTGAGTTCATTGTGTCACACGTGTACACCAATTAGAAGACATCACTGACAACCTCAAAAGCAGCCATCACTTACCTTAGTTTGTTTTTTTTCAACATTGAAAGATGCCGTTTAAACTAAAGTGGTGTTGCATACAGATGTTTCTGTTTCGTCAACCCTTTGGGATCCAGTGTTTCAGTGATGCTGGAGTGAACATCTGTGCCACCACTAGAGGGCCTACAGCAGCCTGTTAGGAGATTTAATCAACCCGGCAGTCCTTATTCATTGGCACGAATTGATTTGCCAAGCCTTGTATATTGTATTTTGAGGAAAGCCATAACCCTTGAATCATTTAACATTTCGAAAAGAATGATCAAGTCCATAAATGTATCTTCCATCTGTGAAGAATCAATATTTTAGACCTCATTTTCAAATATAATGTCAACAGCTCAGGTTTCTGTGCTTTGGTTTCAGAAGCTATAAGTTTAACAATTCAGTGGCCCCCAATAAGACCAAAATATGACTTGATTAAGTTTCATGTTTAATTAGTTTCAAGGGTTTTAAATATTTAAGTTCATTATTAGTAATAGGCTACATTATGCAACTATTGCATGGAGCCGATGCCGAACTAGTATATTTCACTATCCTATTTAGGCTCAACGTGTGTTTATTGGCCGAGAAGTAATATTATATTCGTTTGTAAGATGAATAATATTGTTTAGCCTATTACTTTTTAAAATATAAGCGCCTTCTGTAGTTTCTCTTAGAAATCACTGCCATGGTTTCTTGCAACTCGGCTGATCCAGATGTGTGAACAGCTGTGTGAAAGCAGCTTTAAAAGACATGATTATGTAATTGCTTGACAACTTACATCCGCTCCAGTAAGGTGGACTCATTAATAAAACGCCACCATGCGCCTCTAACAAGGATACAGCTTTTCATGTGTCCGGGTGCATAAACAACCCAAACTCGCTGCTCCCATTTTTGTGGCTGGTATCGCTGTTTGCGCGTCGCAGCTTCTACTAAATTCGGTAATACTGGGGTTTATCCTCCTGTGCTGTCACTGTTACACCCAAAATGGGGAACGGCAAAAACACATTCGGCCGTGTCCGTCAGCGGCCTGTCCCTGGAAGCCCTCCCCGGTGGCTGTTGCTGTGCAGCTCTGCCAACCCGTCAGCTGATCCCTCTTGTTCGCTTATCGCAGCTGTTGGAGTATCCGCGCCTACAGCAGTCCCGCTCTTTATTTACTACATCACTGTCACAGTGCAATCTACATTTAGGTTATTGCTCTAATTGTTTGGATTTTTTTTTGGGTTCATAATTATACCTGTCAACTTCATTTTAAGGAATGCTCTAAATGTGTACGGGTTGAAGGCGCTCGTCGTATTAATTTCACTGAAACCATAAAAAGGGGGGAAACATATTTGTGATTGATAATCACCGACTGTAGGATTCGTGCATTGCTCTAACTAAACACTGTACAACACATTTAATCATAAATGAGCAGCCAGTGTTTCGCAGACATCCATATTAAAGGCATATAATCCCCCTTTAACCCTCACGCGTGCGTTTCCTCGGTGGTGTATTTATGCGCTAAATAGTCCTTTGTTTACATGCAGTCCCCCGTCTCTGCGGAAGGAGGCTTTTGGAGGCGAGTGTGACTCTTACCAGCTGTTTCCCGCCTTGAAAGCCACCCGATCAGCTGCACACACACACACACACGGTCATGCAGAGGGAGAAAGCAGAGGGGAGGGAGAAAGAGAGAGAGAGGTAGAGCGCCACACACAACGAGGGAACCCCATCAGCTGGAAGTCGAGTAACATTACAACTCTCAGCAGCCTGAAACTACATTACACAGACCGGGGATCTGTACGTTCTCTCAGGATCTAACCCACGTCGGATAACGGGACTTCTTGCTCCATCACGTCATAATTTGTCTTTGATTCTACGGAGACTGTTTGCTGTTTTTTTTAAGGAGGTGGGGGGGGCAAACTGGCGAGAGGAGAGCATGGAGTATTTCATGGTACCAGCTCAGAAGGTGCCCTCCTTGCAACATTTCAGGAAAACGGAGAAAGAAGTGATTGGAGGTCTTTGTAGGTGTGTATACCTGTGTTTCAACCAGCACGCCGCGTGCATTATTCATCTGTTTTGGGAGAAGACGCACTTGGCCGACTGCGCTGAGGCAACATGCTTGATCTGATCTGTTATTGTGTACACGACCCACTCACGGGGGAGCTGCGGGCATTACTTATCACCAAACACTTGTATTTATTTGCGTCCGAGCAAGTGGGGGACCCGTCGCACACCTCAGCATCCACCGCGGGATGTTGATTCGCGCATTTTGTTGCGAAATCGGCGTATTTTGTAGCGAACAAACATAAACCACGTGGTTCCGTGCACACCACGTTACTACTCCGCTACAGAGCGCACCTCTGCTCTATTTATCCTCAAATTACCCCCCAGTGTCACCCATAGGTGCAGTGATTCGCGTAAGAACCGGAATGATTTTGCGAGCGAGTGTTATTCGGTGTGAGGGGGGGTCTAGTTTTGCCGTGCGGATCGCCGATTTTTGCCGAGAGCGAGCTGAAGTTATTGTGGGTAGTGCGGCCATGCTTGTGGCTTGAGCTAAAAGTGATGGGGGGGGGGGGGTTGTCTGGTGCTTGTTCCCCGTTCATGTCGCCGTTTTTCGTTTATTTCCAATGTGAAAATGTACAACCGCTGTGAAAATCGCCCCCCATCTGAGGCAGCGATAGTTTCTGCGGGTGTTTCCGCGCGTCTCGTTCGCTCATTCGAGTCGCCTCCACTGCGTATTTTCATCCCGCACCTCTGCCATGCTGCCTGCCGCATTGTTATAATGGCGGAGGACACGGGAAGTCTGCTTGGAAGCACGGAGGTGGCGCCGGGCATTGTGATGAGGAAGAAGGGGGTTTATTTCACCGTTTTACGCTTAAATGTATTTCCTTCCGCGTGCCCGCTAAAAGGGTCACTTAGCGTGCGCGGGGAGGCAGGGGAATTAAAAGTGGTGTTATTAATAAGGGGGTGTGTATGTCGCGGAAGGCCCTTCGATACGTCCGCAGCCCTGTTTGAAGAGGGAGGCGGAGGGATCTGTTGCTGGTAGCTGTTGGTAGTGACGCAGGCGTTGTGGGAGATGTAGTCCCTTTTAACATATATTTTTTTTATTATTCATTCCTCATTGTTAGTCTGCGGAGAACATGCTACATAACGAGGAAAATCTACCCCAATTTAACCCGGAGTGTCATAAATGTTTTTCTTTGACTTAAAATGACTGGAAAACGACGCAAATTGTTGTGCGTCTTGATTACCTTAAGCTGTAGAGCCTCTATTTACATCTCTTGTATCTTCAGCTGTGTCACTAGTATAATATATAAGAAAAGATGATATCTAACTAACTACTATCTAGCAATTTAGTTTCAGCCCAACAACTAATGGTTCATTGAATTGTTGATTTATATGTAGGTTTAATTTTTGGACTATAAAATATTGGAGAAATGACTATTTCCTATAATGTCTTCAAATATCTTGTTGTTACAACCTGACACTGTAATATATGAGGCACTAGAACCATCACATGTTTGGCTAATTTGCTTGAAAGAAATGACATATGTATTGATTATCAATATACTTTGGGGAATAATCAGATTTGTTTTGATCGGTTCAGTTTTGTTTCGCTACCCGGCACGTAAACTCCTGCTTGAAGCTTTGATCCGCTCTAATCGTGTCCCAGACTGTTCCTCTGGAGTGGTTTGCGTGATATGGTAAAGTCTAGTTTTGGTCATGTTTTGGCAGTGGGTGTGTTTGCTGGATATGCCACTGCAATGTTGGTAAGTGTGTGTGTGTGTGCGTGTGCACACACTCCTTTTCACGTCTGTGGCTGCACAATTGTTTCCAGTGTTTGCACTGAGGCAGCTGAGTCAGTACAGATAAGAGCTTGGCGAGAGAGGGTCCCAGAGATACTAAGCTGGATACAGAGTTTGTTAGAGGAAGTTGGCTTAAAATTTCCCCTCAACTGAATTGCAGCATATTGTGTCTTTTCACCACAGCTTTAGGGGGGGGGGGGGGGGGTGGGTATTAGCAGGCTCAGTGCGACTCTAATTACATCTCAACTGGAGTTATAAGCAATGGTGGCACTTTAACGATGCTTTTTTTTTTTTGCTTGTAAGGTGTCTTGAGAAACATCAGTACTGCTTTTTATTGTCCACGCAGGAAAAACGTAATTGATAAGACATGAAAAACAAATGACGTCTAAACACCTGTGTAATAGCAGCAATGTGTTTTGCATTTCTTGGTCCATTCCACTGAGATATTAAGGGCTCTGTGAATTAAAACACAACAGTAATGTGTCTTTCAAAGATCACAAGACATAAAATATTGACAGTAAAAGACGCCGGCAGAAACACGAATATTGACCGTGGCCTCAACAGATGACGTCACAAGGCAGATGTGTTGCGTGAGACAGGAACACTGTGTTCATGTCCGTATACGTAGCTTTGATGGAACACATGGAGCCAAGAAGCTCATCCACTGTAAAAAGTGGGAGTAGAAATAGGCAGATTGTGATCATTTGGGTTTCCAAAAAAGAATATCGCAACAAAAATGAAGGTAGCTGGAAGATGTTTGGCCATCAGCCTGGATGGGTCCAATGGAAGTAGACTGACCTGTACATGGATGTCAGTCAACAAGTTAGTATTCGTTATAAATGTGTTATTGGTCATGTTTTGGTTTTATTTCATTGAAAAATTGACTTTCTGGTATATAAAAAAAATGGTTGTATAACACTTTGTATGGTTCTGGCCCTTGCTGTCTTTGGATTAGGGTTAAAGTTCACTCTGTAAGGGTGATGCTGCTGAAAATGTTTTATTCTCTCCATTTGTCCAACTAACTGCTTTCCTCCCCCTTTCCTCCCCCTTTCCTCCCCCCTAGTCTGGCCAACATTCCTCTGACCCCAGAAACAGCCCGGGACCAGGAGAGGCGAATTCGCAGAGAGATCGCCAACAGCAACGAGCGTCGGCGTATGCAGAGCATCAATTCTGGATTCCAGTCACTTAAAACACTCATCCCACACAGCGACGGAGAGAAGCTCAGTAAGGTGAGTCACGACAGAGGTTTGAACGAGGTAACACACGCACCTTCACAGCAGACCTGTCACAGCCTTCCTCTTCTCTCTTCCCCAGGCTGCCATCCTGCAACAGACGGCAGAGTACATTTTTACTTTGGAGCAGGAGAAGACGCGCCTATTGCAGCAGAACAGTCAGCTTAAACGAATCATACAAGTAAGGCATCGCCGTGCGAAACCTGGAAAGGCTTTACCGGGATCTTCTGTCCGTCAGGATCATCGGTTTTAAGTGTTCGTCTGAAACGGATGTCACATTTCTGTTTGCTCTCCCTAGGAGTTAAGTGGTTCCTCCCCTAAGAGGAGGCGTGCAGAGGAGAAAGACGAAGGGATTGGCTCACCAGACATCCTGGAGGAGGAGAAGACCGAGGACTTGAGGAGGGAGATGATCGAGTTAAGGCAGCAGCTGGAGAAAGAGCGCTCAGTCAGGATGATGCTGGAAAATCAGGTAAAAGGAACAAACCACGACATGTAACGCAGTTCCAGACAATCCTAAAGGTCTGTGTTCCAGACAGATGCAGTGACTAACACCTTCATCTCCTGCTCTGTTGCGTGTCAGATGCGTTCCCTGGATGACCAGTTGTACCCAGAGCAACTGAAGGCGATCACCCAGCAGGCCCAGGAGCACCAGACCCAAACACAGAGCCTCCGTCTGCAGCAGAACAAGCAGCTGGAGAGGGACCTTACTCCGGCCCACAGCCCGCAGGTTAGAAACGTTTGCATACGAGTGTGACTCGCACATAAACTGTTGGATCCTTTTTGAGACTTTTGCTGGTAAATTTCACTTTTTGTAATCGGTTAACTTCCCTCAGTCTGATGTACGAAATCCATTCATCTGGCAGCTGGCAACACAACTCCCCTCCTCCATTCTGTGTGTAGCTGTAAACGTTCATAGACTTCTTTGAGTCGATCACGTTGAAGCATAATTGCTTTTTAAAACACTTGCACACACGCGTGACACGTGAACTAGTCTCACAGCGCACTGCAGATCCCACCATGTCCAGAGTTGGACTCGTATTTACAGCGTGTCAAAGGAGCAGCTCACGCATCTTCCTGCCCCGACAGCCACAGTATCCCGTTTCGTCAGACTAGCCCGAACTGAACACGATGCCAAATCAATTGGGAGTGCGCTGTCTGCCCATCCGCTACTCGTGGCAGCTGGGTGCTGGTAATGAAAGATGATTGATCGACTCTGCACGAGACACTTTGTGACTCGCCAAGCAGATCTGAGCCATATGGCCTCAAATCAATATCTCCGTGACTTGACAAAATGACCTCAGCAACGAGGAATTACTGGAAATAAAATGACTCAAATAGATCGTGGTTTTTTTTTGTTGTTACAATCATGGCTCCATGACAACTAAAAGCTTGATCTGCTCTAATATCACATTTTAACGTTTCTGTATTATTGGAAAGCATCAAATCTTCAATCTATAACAATGAAGGGAAATTGACAAAAACGTCAACAAAAACTTCACGTACTAACTTGTTCTGGAGCTTTCAAGTGCATCTCTAGTTATTGGATGTTTTTAAGTCATACAAATAGTTGACATTGAGATTTATTTTTCTGTTCAAACTGTTCCCAATGTCAACAATTAATAGAAACAGAGGCGGGTTTTAATGAACATTTATATTGCGAGTTGTTCAGCGGCAGATTGGGCGGCCTGACGGATCCGTCAATGGGAGCGTAATCATTTGCACTAATATGGGCTTGTGTGCTGCTTTTCGGCGAAGCTCGGGTTGATCTAAAGCACCACGTGTACGCAGAGCGCTCATGAGAAATCTGAGCAGCCCTGACATCCACCATTTCAGAAAAAAACTAACCAGCGCCCCCACTAAGTTTCGGTTTTAGAGGCAGCCGTAAAACACTCGCGTGAAACATCCCAAACATAAGCACAGGACACCATTTAGGTTGATGAGTGATTCCTAACATCTGGCCTGGTTATTGTTCAATATGCCGACAGCTGTATTCCCAATTTTGTGTGTGATATAGTGCCTGTGTATGTGCACACCTTAAGCATGTTTGTATTTCTATATATTTATGGTAGTTTGACCGTTACAATATGTTCTCACAGTGTGGTGCTGACACGAGAATATTGTGTCATAATTCCTCCTTTCCACCAGGTGATGGCCCCGGCTACCCCCCCTGCACCTACACACCATGCCACAGTCATCGTCCCTGCGCCTGTGCAACCCGCCCCACCCCATCACGTCACCGTGGTCACCATGGGCCCGGCATCGGTTATCAACACGGCGTCCACGTCTCGACACAACCTGGACACCATCGTTCAAGTAAGGCGGGAGTAGACCCGCGAAGCGTTTTTACGGTTGGGGCGGTTTTCCACATCCGAGCACCAGAGGGTGCCGTCGTCACTGACATGGCTTAATCCTCTGTCTCCAGGCGATCCAGCACATCGAGGGCACCCAGGGGAAGGCTTGTGTCGGCGAGGAGGAGCAGCGGAGGGCAGTCATTGTCACTTCAGGGCGCGTCGTCTCCGACGCGGCGGCCTCAGACACGGCCTCGAACAGCGACGGGCCCGACGACTATTCACTGCCCTGAGTTCATCCCTGACGTCTCACACGGCGTACACTTACACACACACACACACACACACACACTTACACACAAAAGGCCCAGGCAGACCGGGGCTGCAGGAGGCTTCAAACCCACAGCACCTCTAGTTCAGTGGACATGAATAGGGCTGGTAGACAGATCGAAGCACTCCTTTTTTGTTTTTCTTTCTTTTCAGTACACACTCTTACGTGCTGTGTTTTGTGATAGGCAGCCCAAATAGGTTTACACTCGTACATGCAGTCTCCTCTGCGTCTGTTTTCTGCTTATCTTAAACTCCCCTGCTCTTTCACACACAAACAAACTCATTCCTCTCCATTAATCTAGAGAGGTTATTAGAGTACCTACTTCACTGACTGATCTATAACGACCCGTCATACTGGACAGTAGAGTGTCTGCTAAACATCACCGGGCTGTTCTGGTCATTCGTCCCTGAAGCCACGTGACACAGCCCAGCAGTGTGGCGTCATCACCACCCCGACACCGGAGCGTTTGTTTTTAAGATAAACATCCTGTAAACCTCCTCCTCTGAGCTGTTTGGACGGACACTGAGCCGACAGGACTGTTTCAAAGTTCCACCTTTTTAGACTTCTGGATGAAAGAATATGTTGTTTTACTCGTGTGAAGTCTTTTTCATGATTTGTTTCTTTAAAGCTCCCTCATCCAGCAACTTAAAGTGATTGTACTGGAGGGGGGGAAAACAGCACGACATCAATGGGGGTTTAAAAGCTGTTTTTATGGCTGACTGGTGCTCAGAAAAAATTAAGCTAAGGTTGGGAGGAGAAAGTGCGCTTACAGGTTTATAGCTGTATTCTTTCTTATTTTTTTTGTTTGTTTTGTTGCCATTTTTTACTGGGCTGGGTTCCCAGTAATCCCACATATGTATTAGGCATGTTCTTCTTTTTACTCATGGCCTGACAAAAAAATTCAGTGCTCTGACATGTCCTGACAACCTCCCCTCTTGAATTTAAAAGCATGTAGCTTGTTAAATAAGCTAATCTGTGGGGACTTTTGAGTGATTTCCACTTGTTTGTGTGTGTGTGTGTGTGCGCGCGTCCCAATTTGCGCTTTGAATCAGCAGGGCTTAGCGGTGTCCCAGACTCTGGCAGTCCTGCGACAGCACAGCTTTTGTCTTGAAGTTGAGGCAGGCGCATATGTGCACACAACACACGTACAAATATGACTGATATACAATCACTTGTTTGCGCAATCGTAAAGCCCGTTACAGTGTAGCTTCTTGTCCAACTGTTGGGACATCTATCAAAGCAGACTATACTTCAAATACAAGGAAAGGGCCCGGTGAAATAGTTTGAATGTGCCATGGAGGTGACTGGGTTGGCCACACATGCTCGATACATTTGTCCCTTTTTGTCTGGTGGACCATGTTATTTACACGTTTCTGCTTAGACCATACGTTAAATGTTTTTGCCTGGAACTGTTGGTTGACAGATGGACATAAAGACTCGTAGAGAGAGGCAGCAGCTTGCCTTACTCGGAGCCCGTGGGTGCAGGGAGGCACTGTGAAGCCAGCCTTAACACAGCCTGAGAGATGTACCTGAACACTTGATCCGGGCTGGTTGGTGGCCGCTGGAATCCCTCTGGTTTCCCCCTCGCCTTTCCAAACAGGCTTGTAAACACACCCGAGTGTATTAGAACATATATCTCCGTGGTATTTTGTCTATTTTTCTCCGTTTTATTATGTTTGCCACAAACATAAATAGGTTTCTGGTGTGTACTAATGCATGCAAGCTCTCTCTGATATTCCAAAATGCATCCAGTACTCTCGGTTAGATTCGCATGTCGATTTGCAACCGTTGGCCCCTTCGTGTGCACTATTAAAGCCAGAGCTGTGGTTAAAAAAGAAATTCCACAATGAAATGTTGACATTCCATAAACTTTTACCAATCGTTGTCAGGTTGAAGTGAAACCTGGTCTATTTTGATATTAGTCACATTTCGCCCCTTTACACACATTACTGCTATTATACGATTGCGTTCAGGGACCGCGTCATCATTAGAGTCCTCTGCATCAACGCATAGATGGAGCTTTGAACTGCTGGACAGATACCGCGTTCAATTGAATGCAATCTCATCGATCATGATTCATGTCATGGAGTTGCCCTTTAAAGAAATATTGATGTCAGCTGCACTGAAATGAGTGACACATCTGTCGAATTGAATCATGGGACATGTTTCCCGGTCCTCATCACTAGAGGCGGGGGATTCCTGGATCTTGAAAATGTGTTTTTGCAAGCTCTGCTTTTGTCGAGCCCTGTGCTTTTTCTCTCGAGTATCTGCATTTGATCGTTTTTCTGCTGAATCCCAGACCTGTTTTTTGTTCCGTCTGTGTTTTGTGTGTTAGGAAACGTCACGTGAACATATCGACTTGTCAGATGAGTAGGGTGGGCCTGGGGATCGTTAAATAGGGTCATGATTACAAAGCACTTACTGTACTATACTGGAGTCCGCCTCTTTCGTTTGTATGAAGAGGCGTCTCCTCAGCTGAAGCTCTTTAGGTAATGAGTAAAAGCTGCACAGCTGTGTCCCCCTTTTCCTCCAACATCTTGTCCCGTTTGCGCCTCTCAGCTTTTTATTTTTATTTTTGCAAAACCTTTAATGCTAACATTGTTCATCAATTGTCAATATCTCTTGTGCCCCTTCACATTTCGCTCCCTCCTCTTGTCTTATCTGTAACTTTTCTTTTGTTAGACCTGTGCATATGGTTGTCAAGAAGCTATTTTGTGTCTTTTTGGTTTTGTTTTTAAGAGAAATGTTTTGGGGATAAAGAGGCTTGTGCCTTTGTAAAGAGAATAATAAAGTTTGTACTTTGTTTTTTACGCATTGGGCCCATTGTGTGTGTCTTTCTCTGTGTTTTTTTTGTGTCATTCAAATACGTATTTTATTCTTAATATTGACTGTTCATTGGCGCCGACAGTTTTCATACCACGAATAATGATGTAACCAGCTGAGTTTGTCTCCTCTCCGGTTATGGTTGGCCGTCACTCAAGCAGTACAGTTGATACACAAGTGTCTATTCCTGATTGGTGACTGGTTTTAAAGCCCCTCCCCTCCCTCTCTTGCTTAACAGCTCATTGCTAAATTAAGATCGCCCACCTTATCTGTGACAGTTCAAATGTACACTAGGGACAGTAGATGACATGCATTCATGCATCCTCTGACATGCATTCATTCATTCCAGGCCTCCTGTTCACACACTCACACGTTCATTCAGAAATACCTCTGTTTTGTGTGTCCACAGAGGCTCAATCATTTCAAATGTTTAGTATCTCGTAGCAATCGATACGTTCATAAGCATAGACAGAGTTTCCAAAAACAGTTTACTGTATTGTTAATATGTTCTGGCGCTGGTATGAAATTCAGTTGTGGGATATGGACCAAAACGGCTAACATTTTAAAGTCACCTCAGTCATCTCTAATTAACAAAGAATTAATGTTCACTGGAATTTATAAAAGCTCAGCCAAAGCACAGTTTTTCTCATCAACAAATCATCCCACCACCAGTGAACGTCCTGAGGATTAAGGCAGTTTTTACGCACCAAAATGAACACAGTGTATTGTTTGGACGCGCTTCCCGAATCGTATGAGACGGACTTGCACGAGTAAGAAACGCCTGCCATATTTGGGGATTCATTTAGAGTTGAGATGTTGATTCCAGAGGAATTGTGAGATTATGTTCAGCCCAGTATGTCTGCTTGAGTGTGATAAAGCAGTAATCCTCTCGGTGTCGAGCTGTGTTAGGGTTTCTGGGTAGACTAGAGGGCCTATATGTTCCAGTCATTCCCACTCTTCAGCTCTCTCTCTCTCACGGTCTTATAAAGGATCATTTTACAAAATTTAGTTTCAGAGAAACAGAAACAGAATTTAATTTTAGAACTGTTCGGGGGAAAAGTTCAACATTCTGGGACATACACATCTTCACCTTCTTGCCAAGAGTTGGATGAGAATATTGATACAAAGTATGACGCTGGATCAATCAGCATATTTTAGTATGAAGATTAGAAGCAGCTAACCTGGCCCCCTCTCCAAAGTTCAAAAACCTGCCTAAACCTACACCTCTCAAGCTCACCTTAATTCACTTTTTGTCTCGTTTGTTTAATTCTTACACATATTGCTTCCAATACGTAGACTAAGTGGTATCAATCTTCTCATCTCACCTTTCCTTCAATACTGCTGATTTCAAACCAGTTTGCCTTTTAGGTCCTAGTAGCATATACATTATATAGTATAGTTTTTTGTAAAATCGTCATCAGTGAGAAGTTTTGTGATCCAGCACTGACACATTTATGCCACGGTCCGAGCTGCCACCGCTCTAAAAAGGAGTCAGCTGCTTGACTCCTGCAACAGCTCCAACTCACAGACCTCAGCCCCTCCACCCACTGGCCCTCTCTGTGCTCCGCCTCTTCTCTCTGCATGCCCTTTAACCTTCCTGCCTTGGTATATATAGTCTGTGTGACTATCACAGTTCTCCTGGCAGCCATCATGAAGGGTACAGTCTTGATTTGCTGTTTCCTCTCCCTGCTGCATTTGCAGGCCACAGCAGGTAAGACTTTTAAAGATAGCATTCGGTCAAACATCTGGCGGATTCCTCGTTTTTTTTATGTTGGGCGGTGCATTGTGGGCACGAGATACGTTTGTGTACAAATGCTGCCGATGAATGAAATAGTGATGTGGTGTAAATTTCGAGGCGGGTTAAATGAATGTTTAATGAAGGCTCGATTGCTCTGTTAGCTTGATCATACTGTGACCCTTCAGAGATTCAGAGGCTGTGATTCAGACTGTTTAAAGTAGATGGCCGAAAGTAGCCCTTGTGTCCATCGTGGAGGCAGTTTGGTCAGGAATGGCACCCCGCTTTCAAGAGGCAGAGTGCGTTGGGGACGGTGACAGTCATGAGGACACCAGCCGAGGATAGACAGTGACAGAGACAGAAATGTAAGCCCTTTGCAACCAAGCAGGACTATTTCAAATCGGTCTCAGTTTATAATTAGATTTGAGTGGCACTTTGTCGTCTTTCTAATCATCAAAATCCAAAACACACTCCACACTTTTGATGCATGAAGAAATGTCTTATCGTACATTTAGGGTGACTCTACAAAGGAGAGCAGTTGAGGATCATTCAAACTAGAGTTCAGGCTCTATGTGGACTGACAGCATGTCAGCTGTCCTAATGCACGGCACCAGCTGATGGAAAGTCTTAGTTTAACAGCCATGCGGGAACTTGAATGAACAGTCAAAATTCTTTCTTGAACTTTATTTTCCACAACTTGGTTTGGTTTTGTTAATCCAGACTTTGAATACCTTTAGGGGGCAACATTTCCGACAGGGATCGAGACAACTTCACAATACAGACATTAGATGGCACCCATGAAGTTAAATGTCACACTGACAACATCTTCTCCCAGAGTTACCGATTCTAAAAATGCGGACTGGTCACCGGGTCTGGACTAGAGTGGTTGGCGTTACCCTTGTCCGTCACCCTTGTCCGTCCTTGGGTATAGCTCCACAGCCCGGGCCCAGGGCTCCATATTCCACGCTGCTGTCAAGTGTCTAAGATTGGAAGGCCTCCTGAAACCCAACACTGTTCATTACAGTTCCTCCCTCCCTCCGCTCCACTCCCCATCCCTTCTGACTCCTCACCCCTCCCAGCCCCATGCTTCTCTTTAGATACACAGCACAGCTGCTGTCACTCTGCACTGTCACAATCGCAATTTATTCCCAGCAGTTGACCTTATAGGGACATGCATTCTCCAGGCAGGAGGGGCCCGGGCTTTGGCTGCAACTCATGCCTTCATAGACCCCTTCTGCAGCCCCGTGCATCTTTTGGTGGCCTTCGGTATTCATTTTGTGAACGCCGCATCGCACACAGGAGTTTTGAGTCCAGTACCTGCAGGTTATGGACAATTATGAGAATCCTGAACTCCTTGCCGCTCAGTGCGTAATCAATTGTGTTATTGATCCGTTAGATCGATATCAGGAACTCCATGTAGTCGATTTTGTGTACAGTTTGTGAGTAACAAACAGCTGAAACATTGACCTGGTAATCTTGATGTTGTTGATGTCTTTAATTTTTGTCTCAAACAAATATAAAGACTGAAGCCAGTTGATTAAAACAATATAATTATGTAAAGCAAGGACACCTTGACTTTGGAAATTGTAGGCAGAATAAAGGGAATCATTTTGTGATAAAAATGCATTCCTACGTGTATGGTTCGACATCATTAGGCTCCGGTGTAGCAGTGTGAACACACCTGCAGGTGTAGTAAGGCCAAAAATATCTCCCAAGCCTGGTGAGCTCATCTGACTCTGCCTCAATAATTTCCTCACAGTCATTTACCAGCAGGTGTTCAATAGCTTCCATATTTTACACCAAAGCAAGGAGCAGAGGGAACCTGTGTTGTTTTGGTGGTGGTGAATGTGTCAACAGGTTACCTGGTCCCATGATGCTCACATGTCATGTAGGAGTAAACAGAGGTTGCTATAGTAATTATTGGGTTATTTTAAGGATGCCAGACACCCTACACTAATCAGGTCTTGTGTGAATGGCGCTGACTGACCAATTACAATTGAATCCATGTACAGATTTTGATGTTATATGTGGAGTTTGAGCGTGAAAGGGGTTTTAAGAAAGCTGCTTAATACAATATACGATGTCATTCATGCAAATACAATTACAACATATTGCTAAAATGCAACACTCAGAACCTGAGAGCTGACTTTTTTTTGATATACAAATATATCACCGCCTCTTTGGGACCTTGATTAGTTCTTCACACCAATGTGTTCATACTTGAGTGGTAACACTATCCATCCTCGATACAGTAAAAACATCTCTGACCTCCTCGCTCTGCGGAAGGGAGACATACACACTGTCTCCACGTGATCTGCTCTAATGGTATGTGGCATGTCTGGGACATCCCTACGCTGGCAGTAGTCACACTCCACTGCCTTACAACACACCCCTTCTTAAGACAAGCCCCAACAGTCCCAAGGGCACCTGACGGCCTCTCCTGGCTTTTAAACAGGAAAGCAGAGATAGAGGCGGCAGAATCAACAACTCAGGGTGACGTGTCTTTGCCATTGCGCCTTCCTTTGAGCTTGTCACTCAACTAAATGTCGACTTGTCAGTGACCCCTTAGAGGTCTAATACAATAAATTAAAATCTGGATGTGTTTCACATGACATGGTCTGTAAGGGCCAGTGGCAACCCTCAGGGCCAGTGATGTCTTTTGTTTGTTTGTTTTCTGTAAAACAGAATACACCAACATTTGCATCTAGAAAATAGTCTGGCTTTTCCGTTGAAGACTGTCTGTCTGAAATACATGAATTTGAATTTAATTGATTTAATTTTAGCTTGGAAGTAATGAATTATACGAGTGATTGAACTGCATTTCTTGTGTAAAATGCCTGAGGTACCAGGAAAACCACAGTGTGTCTTATTTGCCAAGTATCAGCACTGTATTTGAAACTCACATGAGCTACTGAACCAGTTAACAGTACAGCGCTCAGTCCATTGGCCCGTACTACACAGTCCGCTCTAGGGATGTGGATGTTTCTGAGTCTCCAAACTGACTAAAATAGGAGCTACCAATTCTGCCCCCTCCTCTGTCCATCTTCTGACCCATTGTGGGTCTATTTTTGACTATGGGGGAGTTCTAGCTTCACAAGCTGTGCCACCTGTTGCAATCCGTGGCCTCTTCTCACCACGCCCTGCTCAAGCTCTGCTGACTGCTCTCACACCTCTGACCCCTGCTCGAGGAAAAGATAAATCATGTGCATTTCGATAGGTTGACTTGGTATTCACTCGCTTCGTTTTCAGTGAAATGCATAAGCCACGTCCTTAACGTGTGCAAGAGAATTGTTTTTGGAGCATTAATGCTAGCTATATCCTTTGGTATTTTACAAACCAGTGGTTATGTGAAAAGTGTCTGTTTAAATTTGAATGAAGCCGATGCCTCTCTCCATGGATCTTTCCAGTGGAACCCCCTGGCCTTCAGTGTAAGGTTGCCTGAATCCCCCCGTGCTCAGGATAAATCCTCTGACTGGGGATTCCAGGCCTGTCGCCCTCATCGTGTTCATAATTCAATTTACCTCCACTGTGTTCCAAGCAGAACATGATCCAGGGGTTTTATACATACACAGATATACCTAATATATACAGAGTAAGTGCACATGTCTGCAGATGCATACCAGCACATAATTCATGTCCACATCAGATGATATTGTGCACATAGGGTAATCCCTGCTTGTATGTTTTGCCGACATAACACTGTTTGCTTGTGTTCTTATGATTGTCTGAATTAGTTGACAGAGCTCACGACACATTTTTGTTTAATTTATCTCCATTTCAGCAGAATTTGCTGTGTATTTCCACATTGGATAGTGATTGGCTCCACAAACCATACACAAGAACGACTCCTATTTCAGGGAAGTACGAAGCCTTCTCCAGTAAAAGTGTTCATACATCTATCGATCTTTATAGCGAAGGTGTTCTCTACAATTGAGCAAATATAGACGTTCCACACTTACAGTAGGTGATTGACCTTCCTTCTGATGATTGAATGGCCTCCACACAAGGATATATAGTCGAGGTGTGACTTACTCGGCCGCTGATGCCGCGGTAGGCTTAAATCTCCAACATTCCCACTGGATGTGCTGATGCCACCAGAATGTTTCTCCAAACTCAGGGAGGGTTGTGTGGCAACGGGCTCATTGCGGACACATGGTCCTGGGCGCAGATGTCCGGGATTCAACTTCCCTGGCGCCCGCAGGGGTTCATTTTGAGTGCTGATGCAAGGCCCGCCTTCTGCAGCCTCTCTGGTCTTTGCAGAGCCCTGTCCCACTGCTTCCATCCGGGATCGACTGGATTGGGAGGTGTTAACACACTAGAAGCAGTTAAGGCCCACTCAAGAGGCTTGTGTTAAAAGATACGGCTCTTCTGAGTGATGAGTCAAGTTACAGAAGCTTGAGTTGGCTTTGTGTGCTGCAGGGACAGGCCTGGCACTGTGAAGATATGGTTATCCTCAAAAGCCACTTCAGCCTCCAACTTGAATCACCCTTAGTGTCCTCTGACAGCCGGCTTCTCTCAAACACTTCCTCATTGTGTAATTCATCTTGTAGTCGTGTGTGTTCAGATGACTTCAATACCTGCTTTGCAATGTTTCTCTTGGCTCAATTTGACATGCAGCCAACGTGTACCATCACGATCGTCTGGGGTTTTCAAAAATGGCTGCCATGTATCACAGATAGTGCTACAAGATGACGTCACCTACTGCTGTCTAAAGGGCTAAAAAACGGTTTTGTGTAAGAATTTAGTGACCATGTGACCTATATTGGAGGATTTAAAAAATGCCTTTCATTGAAGATTATTGTCAATTTATTTTTAAGTTGTATATTTGCTTGTTTCGACATGCATTGAGTGGAGTGGCACTCTTGCCATTATGAGCTCAGATGCATAAAAGGATGAACCCATTTTCTCTTGCATTGTTCTGGCAATAGCTGATATACATCCTCTTTTCTTATCACTACTTCCTACTGTGCCCCTCGAAAATACAGAGCAGTCACTGAATCATTTTAGGGATTGCAGTATCACTCATACCCTCCTTTATTCTGGCTGCTAACCTTTTGGTTTTTCTTGCTCTTGCACCGTGCTGGGAGCAACATTTAACGGGCTTATTTTTAGCAGGTTGACTCAGGGAGCATCAGTGGGGCTGCGTTGTTCCTCAACCAGCAGTGTGTGTCATTGCTGCCACCCTGCAAAAGAGCAACTGTTGGGGTCTCAATTAAAGACTGAGCCGTACCGTAGGGGGTCTTTCCTAATCGTCACATCGTTGTTTACCTGTGCACATACTGTACTGAAATACCTCTTTTTGCTTTCATTTGATTGATTGAAAGTGCGTGCTGTGTTTGTCATGAACGGAGAAACTTTCTTTCTCTGCTTTATTGACCGTCTCATTGAACGACAATATATTTCTCCCCTAAATACCCGTGGTTCATGAATACAATCGAAACAGTTTGCTTCAGGCTTGTAAGCAACTTTGTAAAGGACTTCAGAAGATTTAGCGTGTCATTCGATGCAGCATCCGTTTTGCCCAAAGCAGAATGCCATTCTGACGTCTGTCCAGGAACACTAGAAGTCATTGACCGCATGCCTCATGACCGGTGGTTGCACTCCAGGTGAGGGCGCAGGATGCCATGACCGTGCCGCCCTCTCATTATTTACAATGTATACATTCATCGAGACAAAAATCCATAAGCTTCAGCACTAATTTAGTACCATGGTGGCAGACATAGCAATGTGCACAAGGTCAGCGATGAGGTTATTTTTATGATACATACATACATTAATATGGTGGCATACGTTAAGCAGATGTTTGATTGTCACTTTGATTATATACTATTTGTAATACCTCAAATTTTTTAGCATTAATGAGGATCAATCAAAGTGGAGAAAACCATGTCATCATGTGTTTTTCCTTTGTTGTGATATATTTGGTTCTGTCTCTAGAAAACTACCATTTCTTAGCATCTCTCTCATCAAAAGATGGTTAGTACACAAATGTACAATTAGGTAGTATTTGAAAGGTGATAAGATGCTGAGAGGGGCGTAATGGAGTGTATGACTTAAAGCTGTCACATCTAAGTTCCAACTCAATATGCTGTAACAGAACAAAATGACTGAAGGGAGACTGTATCTGACTGCAGTGTACATACAATGATTGCAGTGTCATCCCTCAGGTCTAAGATGTCTGTGAAATTATATTTTACCTTCCCGCACCAAGTGCTTCTGCTTCACACCAGTCAATTTCTGATTGGTGATGAGTACTGCAGGCAGAACCATCCGGCTGAGATCAGAGGTTCCCTGGGAAACAGCGCCAACTTTTCATGCTTTCTGATCCTACAAACATGCAGATCTCCTAATCCGAACATACGATATTATTAGTTTTCCATCTGCAATGTTGAACAGTTTTTTGTCATATGTATGCCGAGGAGAGGTGTGCAGCTGAGGGGGTGAGAGCAAACTTTTGAGTTGAGCACTAGAGCACTAAAGTTTATCTGATTTTTGAATTTAGCATCTTCAACAATGTTAATATGTTTCCTGTGCCAGTAAACTCAATTTAACTGGCCTGTGCTGACAGGAAGTATGCAGATGATGTGTTTATATAACAAGATCAATATTCAGACGATGCCGTGTGTTTTACACAGTCTGATTTACAATTGAATGACTGCAATTCATCAACTGCTACGACCTGATTTAAAATTCCAGAAACAAGCTGTTTCTGTCACGAACAAATTTGTTAAGGCAGTGTCTGGAAGCTAGAATTCAAAGACCAATAACCCTTCAGGGACATGCAGGTATGAGCAAGGAAGACTTCCCCACTCCTTCTATATATAGCTCATAGCCCTAGCAGGTTTGTCTGAAGCCGGACTGTGTGGGAGGGGCTACAGGAGGCCTGTTCTGAGGCCTGGACACACAAGGACAGGCCTAACAGTGCGATAGGTCTGTGATAGGTGGGTAAATATAGAAGAGAAAAAACACAGGATTGCACATCATTGTCTCATAGTGTAGCCTATATTCCTTATGGGAACACTCAGTCCAGCTCTGAGTTCTCCTCCCAGTCCATAATGCAACTGGGGAAGTCCCCCTCTCTCTCTCTCTCTCTCTCTCTCTCTCTCTCTCTCTCTCTCTCGGCCCCTCTCATCTTTGCTGTTGCTGTAAAGCCCATGGTGATGCCAAACAAACTATGTTTATTTACGGCATTTGCTTTCTAAATTAAGAGCTGATTGTACTAACAGCTGAGACCTGAACGGGCCGATATGTTCCAAAGAGATATGAGATCATGGCATGGTTATTTTACGCACATTTACATTAAAACTGATGAATTGACTAGAATTGGCGAGAGCGCGCACAGGGTGAATTTAGTTCTTGTTCCTAATGGATGATTTACATTTATCACACAGCAGGAAAAGGACGTTGTAGAGGATGTGTGCCACAGTGTAATCACCAACAATTGTCAGTTCAATTAGATGTAATTGTGCATAGCAGCTGGCTATGCATTGTTATTCATGCTTAGCTAGTTGTCATCATTCAGGTTTTGTAATTAACAAAGAAAAAAGGGGAAGACAGAAAGGAAAAACAATGTTAAGAGGCATTCAGTGTGCTTGTGGCTGCAGATGAAATCAAAGCTCAGACGAACATCTGACAGCTCAAATATCTGCTGTGTCTGAAGTTGCTATTAGCGTCGAATGCAAAGCTGTCACTCGGTGCTTATTATCATTTATCTGTGTGTCACACTTAAATTCCCAGCAGTGGTGGTGCTTATTGAGACGGAGAATGTACTGACTGACGTGCATGCAGAAATAGCTACACCGTTGGTCTTTGTTGAACATTGTATTGAACATGTATAACTGGCTGCCATCAGCCCTATAGTGAGAGCGTCACAATGAAACTGTCACTTGATTGGTTTGCAGCCACCTCGGTCCACTTCCATGACTCATGTTATCAGATCATTAAGCACAATACACTGAGAACTTTAACAAAGTTCCATTTTGTTCATTTGTCTTTGCTTTTACAGAGGAAGAAGAAGGAGGAGATGATTTCATCTCCGCCCTCAGGGACAGATCTCACATCGACGAGACGCTGCGGCTTGCAACTGAGGAAAAATCAGGAGACTATGCCGGTGAGGACCAACGATTCATTAGAAGTGTTTTCATGAAGCTTTATGGTCGCTTGTACTGTGTCTGACGAATTGAAGTTACCTCAGTGATGCATGTCAAGCAGTTGAATACTGTGTTATCCTTTGAATCTCACTCCCCGATTTCCTTTCAGCTTTCATATGTGTTCCGCAACTTTGACATTTGTTTTGCAACACATTTCTGCACCATTTTAATGCAGAAAGGCTGGAGCCACTGTACTATCATGGTAGAGTGAAATTTTACAAAATTGGACTTTTATTTCTCTCCTTCTTCTCCATCATGGCCTGTATAATTATCCCTCTTGCCTCTTTTTTAGATCTCTATATAACGTCTTCATCATCCTTTCCCCTCTCTTATCTTGTTCCTTCAGGGGCTATACAGCGGTTGCGGAACGTCTACCACTCATCCATCAAGCCGATGGAGCAGGCCTACAAGTACAATGAGCTGAGGCAGCACGAGATCTCAGGTATCACAGAAGCTTTGGCTACGTCTGCACTTTGGTCTGATGTGTGGGTTTCTCTGTTTGGGTTGCTTTGGTGACTGATGTGTTGACTTGTTTGTACAAACGCATCATCCTCACACCGTCAACCGCAACATAACAGAAGGATCTTTTTTCCATTGTTGGGGATTTCATCGTATGTCACTCGTTTGTTTTTTTAGTTTTTTTTGGGGGGACTCTCAGAGTCACTGTTATGTGAGGGTACTCTTTTTTTTTTTACGTGTATGAGTACCTTTAGAGGTAATTTGTAGGCTTTTAGGTACAGAAATAGTAACAATATACCTCATGTAGTCATTATCTCTCCATTCATGCTCCTTCAAATATTTCTTCCCCTTTTCTTCTATTCATTGACATACTTTTTGAAATGATTTTTAAACGAGTGTGTACTGTTTCTTCACTTCAAGCTCAGCAAGAACAAACTCTACTTTCCCACAGTGAAATGAAGCTCGCCCTCTTGTGGCTTTTTAGGATTAGCATGCTTGCAAACTTGACAAATATCACTTAGTCAACCGACCTTATCAACCGACTACAAAAATGCATACCATCCATTTGTAGACGGACATGTTTGACACATCAGGTCAAATATGGGACTCGATTCCCACCCGTTCATCCACATTGTTACTCTACCCCGCCCTGTTGTTACTAGAGACCTCACACCCTCACTCCTCACTCTCCTCCACCTCCTATTCCCTCCGCCTCTCTTTACTCCACCCTCTCCTGTCCCCATCCCCTCCGCTCCCCTCATCTAACAGCCTACCCTGGACGAACCCTCGGGGACTCATCCACAGGTTGGTGTGGGCGGGGCTTACCTGTGCATGGCACTGCCTGAAGTGCTCAGCCCCTTTCTTTCCCCCTTCATTTGTCCTCATACATGTGTGAGCAACTTAGACAAATTAATTCTGCACTGCTCTCTGGGGGTCACACATTTCAAGCAGGTTTCACTTTGGGTGACACCCAGGTGTACCAGCACAGATTGGGGCCGATAGTCAAAGTGATCCATAAGTGAAAGGTTCAACCCAAACGGAGCAAAATGGATTTACACTTTCTTGATTTAGAATCGTTTAGAGTTTCAACCAAAGCTCCACAATTTAAATTCCATATTAAAGAAGTAAAAGGGAAGAAATGTAAATTGAACGAGTTTTAGAAATTTTAGGATTGATAGTTCACAGAGAGAACACTCATTAAGTTGCGTATGAAATGTAAAATATAGAGGGCGTTGCATGTGCAGTTCTGGCTTTAGCAAAGGACACGTGAGACACTGGTGGGAGAGGATGGTCAGTGTTCGGCTTGTAGGGAATTGACTGACTTTTTGTCAAACTTTGGTATTTTGTTATCAATTTCAGAGCCACGAGTTTCAGAGGTGTTTTGATGAGGACATGTTCACTTTGTTCTTCTTTTGTTTTTGTTCTTTTGATATTTGTATCCTCGTCGTCTTTTGAATTCATTCAGCTTTGGACCAGTAGGTTAAAACAGAACTTGACTGCACCCTATCCCCCCCAACACCATGTCCACTCACAGTCACAACACACATGGCAGCTTGTTATGAGACACGCAGCTTGCTCTGAAAGCCTCGCACTGAGGAGTCAATGGCACTGCTTTGACCTGTGTCCCTGAGTTATGGCTGTATCACTTTGTTGAGACTTTTCTTATGAAGAAGCATAACAGCTTTGACGCGCCTTTCTTTGCTCATCTTTCTTTTTATTTGCTTTCTTCGTCTTACAAAACATTTCTCTGCGCTGCTCATTAAGAGTGACAGTGCTACCCTGACGTGCCTCTACTGTACAGTTAACAACATACCTTCATGGATGGATTGTATTTTGGTGTATCTTTAAGAGGATAATGGAGAACGTTGCAAACATTGGCTTCTTTTGGCAACATGAACAGCTCAAGTTCTCGCGCCTTTTCTTCTCAGCCGCAAATAAAATCCCAGCATAACTGGTTCGCTCGTAATTTTTCATACAAATAGATTTTAACCACTGTTGTCTCTCCTTGCCCGACAGATGGAGAGATTACCTCCAAGCCCATGGTGCTGTTCCTGGGACCCTGGAGTGTAGGAAAGTCTTCTATGATCAATTACCTCCTGGGCATGAACGACAGCCCCTATCAGCTCTACACAGGCATGTTACACAGATTTCCTAAATGTCATCACAAATCTACAGGACTATTAGAGAGGCAGCGACTTTATCTAAAAGTTACAGGATTGAGCAAGTCAGTGCAAGAATGCATAGTGGTTATCAAGTAGACAGTCAGCATCACAGAGGTTTCGTTAAATTAGATCCATGACCTCTTAGGAAGACTCAACGATGATCTCTGACAATTTAGTACCACTGCTCAACATATTGACAGCAGCTTTGATCTATGTTAATGTTAATGATGGTGTTCCAGAACTGCTGGATTTGTGAATTTGCTAAATTTTCCGTTTCAACTTAAAAGCTGATGATATGACAACATCAAGAAAATCATTTATTGCAGGTAAACGTTTCCCCTGTGCATACACATCATGGGATTCTCTTTCTTTAACATGTTTCCGACTCTGTTCCTCTTCTTGGTACTGCCCTTGTTAATTTCTCCATCTTGTTTTCCACAAATGTGTCTTCAGGAGCGGAGCCTACCACCTCTGAGTTCACTGTAATTACGCATGGCGAGAAGATCCGCTCTGTTGAGGGTATTGTCATGGCAGCAGACACCGCTCGGTCCTTCTCTCCGTTGGAGAAGTTTGGCCAAAACTTCTTGGAAAAACTGGTCGGTATTGAGATGCCCCACAAGCTGCTGGAGCGCGTGACTTTTGTGGACACACCTGGAATCATTGAGAACCGGAAACAGCAGGAGAGAGGTAAAACAGAGTTTTTCCTTCAGTTTGCGGGTTTTCACAAATCACAATGCAAATACGAAGCAGCTGGCTGCAACTCAGCATTCAGTGATTTATTTATTCTCTTCTTCCGTCCAGGCTATCCCTTCAACGATGTTTGCCAGTGGTTCATTGACCGCGCTGACCTGATCTTCGTGGTGTTTGACCCCACCAAGCTGGACGTTGGCCTCGAGCTGGAGATGCTCTTCCGGCAGTTAAAGGGTCGCGAATCCCAGATCCGCATCATCCTAAACAAGGCTGACAACCTGGCCACCCAGGACTTAATGAGAGTCTACGGAGCGCTCTTTTGGAGCTTAGCGCCCCTCATCAATGTGACCGAACCCCCTCGCGTCTACGTCAGCTCCTTCTGGCCATATGACTATGCGCCCGATACCAGCCGTGAGCTCTTCAAGCGAGAGGAGATCTCCCTCCTGGAAGATCTGAACCAGGTGATTGAAAACCGCATGGAGAACAAAATCGCCTTCATCCGCCAGCATGGCATCCGCGTACGTATCCACGGCCTGCTGGTGGACCGCTACGTCCAGACCTTTAAAGAGAAGATGAGCTACTTCAGTGACCCTGAACTAGTCTTCAAGGAGATTGTGGACGACCCAGACAAGTTCTACATTTTCAAATCCATCCTAGCCAAGACCAACGTCAGCAAGTTTGACCTGCCCAACCGCGACGCTTACCGTGACTTCTTTGGCGTCAACCCGATCACCAACTTCAAGCCCTTGACGGCTCAGTGCTCCTACATGGGAGGCTGTCTGCTGGAGAAGATTGAGAGGGCAATCACCAATGAGCTGCCTGCCCTTCTGACCAGCATTAACTCTGGGAAGCAGCCTGGCCTGTCCTCCTGCGAGACAACCGGCTGTGGTGAAAAGCCAAAGAATCGCTACCGGAAGAACTGACGAAAACAAAATGACTTGAGTGGGGAAAGTAAGAAGAGAAGGGGTCTGGTGGAAGCCAACCTTGCTTTTGTCAGAACGCCTGTATTGTTGAGGAGACAGAGGAGAATAGTGTTTGTTTGTTTTTCTCAGGAGAATATTGGGAGGTGCATTTAGGGACTCTAGGAATGAGGCAGATAGAGGGAGGGAAGGGTCATTGTTTGATAAGGCAGCTTAAGGACACAAGTGCTGAAGAAATGAGAACATGCCACTGATCACTGAGTTTTGTTAAAATACATGCTCCCCTCTTTCCCTTGCACAATCACTTTGGACTGTCTGGGATTTGGGGGCTGGGAAAGTAATGATGTGAAGAAACACAGCAATGAAAAAAGCAAGATCAAATAAAAATTGAAAATCCCGAGACTGAAAACAGTCAAATACCAGCTCCCTTGTATGTGAATAAAATGGGAAAAAGTAGAAACAGGACTTGCAAATTTGTGTTGTAAAATCTTGAGAATTGCATTGCAGAGAGTCAATTCCATAAGCTTCAGAAGCTGATTTTGAAGTAGCCTTTTTGTGGGTGCTATACATGTTTGTCATCCAAACCTTTGCTTTTGACATAGATTAACTTTAACATTGCATGTTAGATTGTATTTAACAGATGCATGCATGTCCTCGTGTAACTGAAGCATGAACCAACCCTGCCAATGCAACAAATAAGGCCGTTATTCGTTTTTGTTTTATACGCTCATCAGTCCTGGTTGTTGACAACCTATGAAATGAGCACTGTGATGGAAGCAGAGGTCAGGGTTCAAGGGTCAGAGTCTTCAGAGCGGGGTGGGTATGTTCATTCTGCTTCACTTCTTAACTGTTCTTACTGTTTCTGTCTTCGTCTATAAATTTTGTCTTTGGCAGAAATTCAATACTGTGTTATGATTTTATTTTTTTCTTCAACAATACGCTTCCCAGCTTTTAGCTGAATGACCATAAAAAATAACACGTGAAGAATGTGTTGGATTATAGCTATCTTTAGCCATTTCTTCTGCCGGATAGAAAGCTATTTATTGATTTGTATGTGAAAACTTTCTAAATGGCCATTGCAGTAGGCTGTGTATGTGTACTGAACACCAACTGCTATACAATTTTACTACCCCTGCAAGATTGTCATTTCCCAGCGTGCGAAAAGTGAGCTTACGGTAACGGTAAAGTGGAGGACTCATGAGTTGACCCCTGACCTCTGTGGAAGGAAGGAAGAATTAAATCCTGACTTTTACACCCACAACGATGTTGCAGTGTCAGAGTTGCAAAGTCATATGTAAGCCTACCTCAATGAACTTCCCAGAAGTGTGGCATGGTTACTGCTTAAAATAGTTTGACATTTTGGATCGGCTTCACTTCCAACACAGGGATATTTCTTGGGCGGTAACTTCGTCACCATGGGTGAGAGTGGTGTCAATCTACCAAAATGTCAAACAAATGGATGGATAAGTGGTAGGCCTAGGTTTCCAAAAAGTTAACTCATGGACAAATGCACTTCCAGTTCCCTCTGTGTCCTGCCTCACTAACCCCATTGTGAAGAGTGTCTACCCAACTAAAATCTGAAACATAGCTAATTAAAAAGAAAAGAAAACTAACAAACACACACACTGCTTAATTTTCTCTGTTTATTTGAGTGTGAGCGCTCCACTGGATGTTAGGACGTTTACACTGCAGATCCAGAAGATGCCCACTAGAGAGTGCTGTGTAAAAGTGTAAAAGGTTATACAGACCACGATCACTCATCGTGGCAACCATTTATCGTGGTAGAGCAATAGCGCGGGCTCATTACATTGTGTGGTTGTGCTTTTGGTATATCTCAGCATTAATCATCTTAATTTACCTGTGAATTAGATCTGGAACGGATGTGTGTACCATTTAAGTAGTTGTGGATTCACTTTTTTTGTTTTGCAATCAAATTTAAATTAATCTTGGCCCAACTTTGGAAGCTTGATGATAAAGAATAAAGATTTCTGATTGACTGTAGTGAAACTTTGTGGTTATTGTGATAAAACTATCAATCCTTAATCAGGGAGACTCAAAAAAAGAAAGCAGACAGATCAAAACCTGTACCAAACTGATTTTCTTCACTATCTCTGTTTCTCTCCTTTTTGCTTGGCCTACAGCTCTTTATCACAACTCAATCTACATCCATTTCGTTGTTTCTTTTCTCGGGAGGTTCAATCTCTCACTTTTGGATTTTCAATGACTTTATCCTATAGCTGCAATGCACCAACAGTTTGTCGTGACTGGAAGTGGGGAGGAGACTGTGTGTGTGTGTGTGTGTGTGTGTGTGTGTGTGTGTGTGTGTGTGTGTGTGTGTGTGTGTGTGTGTGTGTGTGTGTGTGTGTGTGTGTGTGTGTGTGTGTGTGTGTGTGGTAGATGGAGTTTGTATGTCTGGGTGTGAGACCCCGAGATAAACTGACTTAAACCTAAACCTTAAAAAAGTGTATTTCCACTCTTCCTCAAACATTATTTTGCATATATCCTGAGGAGACTGCAAATGAAAAATAAAGTTAATAAGTGCTCAACACTCTTAGGCATAGACCAAAGCCAATTGGCATTAATGCACACACACCTCGGCTTATCGTGTATGTGTGTGTCCACAATATTTTATACACAATGACCTCAACAAAATGCTGCTTTATGTACGCGTTTTCAAAACAGTCCTTTGTGATTGAACGCAAAACAGACACATTGGCATCAAGAAATGCACGGATCACATATAATGAACACGTAGCATACACATGTAGAAGGCAGTTTTTTTTTTTTACCAGCAGAGGAAATGCTTTGAAAATCACCAGTTCAACACAAAGTTTTGTTACAAAACTCAGCATTGCAAATTGCACTCTGATCCAAATGTGGAGGAAATCCTGTCATCTTGCAAGAAGTCCACTGTCCCTCTTGGGGCTCTTCTCAATATACCGTTCAGCTGTGAAGCCACAGTGCTGACTACAGAGGGCTGTTGTTTAATATTTCTCTCAGCTCACTGATTTGAGAAGAAACCTCATGCTTTATTCTCAAATCAGTGAGCTGAGAGAAATATTAAACAGCCCTCTGTAGTCAGCAAGTTCCACTAGACTGTATATATACAGTAGGATTATATTGTCTTATCCCTGAATAGTCACCTTTTTTATCATGTTGATGCTGCTGAAATATTGCAGTGTGCATTAACATTAATGTAATCCAATATTCCTGTATACATTTGAGTGTCTAGAGCAGTTTAGTGACCTTGTATTTAGGATAATTTGTCTCATGTGGCTTCAATAAAATACAATTACATCATTGTATTCCATTTCCCTCAAAAGAGAGCTATTCATTTTCCTCTCTTGTCATCCCGAGGCAGATGTTTGCATCCATACAAATGAAGCAGAGTTTATTCTAATTGTAAAGGGCAGTGGGAAACACGAGAAGGTGGGGAGGGGGTGCGCTCATTGCGGTCAAAACAAGACGTCGCCACCCTTCTCTACAGTGCGCGCTCCTTACCTTTCACGCTTTCTACCAAGCGCGTGCACGTACCCCGACCGTACCCCTCCCCTCCCATCAACAGTGAGTCCTTTCTTTCCTCAGCTCGCCAAACACACAGCAGCATCAAGTCGAGTGTAACTAGCACAACGGAAGCACATCATTATTTCTTTCAAAACAAATTACTTTGATTTTCACTTTTTGGGTTGAGGCTCACATATGTTAGAGCCTTTTCCTTCGCCTGGCAAAGTGGCTGAAGTTTGAATACTTATTAAGAGGACGAATGACAAGACTAGTACGTAGGCTGCGGTGTAGATTGCCATAAAGCACGCGTGTGCTTTTATTTTGAAATAAAAGCGGAAACCATCTGTATTTTGTTTTCGCGTACTTCACACGCGTATATACACGCGCGCGCGCGCACACACACTCACACACGTACAAAATACTTGCGGCTGGACGGCTGTCAGCGCACAGAAGATGGTGGCGGCTGCTGCCACTGCGATGCCCACTGCGCCTGGATAAGCACGCACACCAGATTTCATGCAGGTGTCGACGCTGCTGCAGCGCACACGCACACTGGTCAAATCACGGCGATAAGACAATCTCACTTCACTGTGGACGATGCAGGGAATGGAGAGACTGGACGATGCAGCAGCCCTAAGCCATTATTTGGCTGGGGTATAAGTGGAATTCTTTGGAGGTATGGATGTGTTTTCTAGTGTATCCCGTGCAATTCAATTCGAGTGGCTGGATCACGGCCGCGCTCAGCCTTGACCTGTGGGACTCTTGGTGCGGGGGGCGTGGAGCGGAGGTGGAGACCTTTTAATTAGCCCGACTCCCTCCGGGCTTTCGTCGCCTGCCATTTAGAAGGAGGGTTTGAGCTGCCGTGGCCAAAGTTTACTTCAGAGGGGGAAAAAGACAATACTTCATGTAGTCAGCTCAAGGCTGCATTTTCTTTTCTTTTTTCAACCGTCTGGGTGACAGATAATACAGCTAGGAACCGGAACCGGCATGGTCAGCATATCTGGACAATTTCCTTGGGGCGCACTGTGACGATGAATTGGCGACATTTGGTGTGTGACTGTGGAACCCAAAGCTATACCGATCAACGCTGATCCAGGACCGGTTGGTGCATATGCCCTGGACGAGCGCGTTTACACACGAGTCACTGACGGCTAAGCTCTTGCAATACAACTGTTAATCGGGTGTTTTCTGCGCACCACGTCTCATGCGTTTGTCTCCTGCGGACCTGTGTGCACACGATCCCTTGTGGGTTTGGAAACGCAGCGGTTGCGGAGACTCCCGACTAGAAAGTCAGGAAAGGACCGGGCTCCGTCCACGGAAATAGTCGCGATTAGGCCCTGCAGCAAGGAGCGTTTGGGTATAAATAAAAGCGCTGATGTCAGTTTTTGCGCGCATGTTCCTATTATCTGGAGTTGATGCGCGTCGTAAAGTTCAAAGCTGACTTTTGACTGGAGGATGCGTTTTGGATGAAGTTGTGTAGAGTTGTCAACAAAACGTGGTGAATGTATATCAGTAGTTCAACTGAGAGGAACGGAAAACTGAGAATTGACATGCGCACCAGTTATGATAGTACATTGACTGAAGCGGGCTCTTCATCACAACAAGACATTTTATATTCCACACGCAGTTGCGACATCTCAAGGACCCATTGATTCACTTCTTTGGCATTTCAATTTTTTTTTTTTTTAACGTTCCCCGTTTCGCACATTCTTTTGAAATTCTCAGAGTTTTCCTAAATACTTTTCCAATGAGTGATGCAGTGTGTAGGCAGCTGAGTGGGTTTGGAGAGGAACCGAGAAAGCATCGCGTGAACCTTGCAGTCTCGAGTGCGCCAAAACAGACGGGAACGTAGAGGAATGCAGGCACTGACGTCACGAGGGGCAATAATGAGCTTTTCAAAACCTTTGAAAGGTCTGCTGGCGTTTCTACAGCCACTACACTGCTAACTGAGTGGAATTTCCTCAAACGGTTTTTCTTTGTGCTCTCCTTTTAGTTTCTTTTTTTACTTTGAAGAGTAAACAATCATTGCCCTAGTTGTTATACAGCCTCCCCAGACTTGCCTTACTTCTTTATCAACTTCATCTTTGCAATAACTGTCCTTTCTGCGTCGTCTTTGATTTGTTTTGTTTTTGTGATAGATTCAAAAGCAACATGGCATCCCCCCAACATCAACAACTGCTGCCTCGCAACACAGAAGTGAGCTGTGACTCAAGTGGAGATGGAGGCGTCTCAGTGAGGATTGGCAGTAGTGTCAAACACAAGCATGGAGGCGGGCTGCTGGGTTCAATCGGGGGAGGCTTCATGGGGGGATCCAAGCACTGCAAGTACAGCATTTCCTCCAGCTGCAGCTCCGGAGAGTCTGGAGCCAAGAGGCTCGTGGTCAAGAGCAATCGCGCACAGAAGAAGATGCCTCAGCTTTTTGAGAGATCTGCTGGTCATTTCTGGGACCCAAAGTTTGACTCTTCAATCTTGGAGGAGGCCTGCAGGGAACGGTGTTTCCCTCAGACCCAGCGGCGCTTCCGCTATGTGCTCTTTTACCTGGTTGCCGCTGCCCTCCTCTGGGGATTATACTTTGCTGCCAACCCTTCCCGCTGTGACAGGACTGCCTTTCTCCTTCCCACCGCGTCCTTCCTCCTTTTCTGCCTCCTTCTCTTCCTCTTAACTTTTACTGAGCTCTACTCTCACTGCTACAACCAAGCGTCTCTGCTGCTCATCATTGTAACCTTCACCCTGACCCTGGCCCCCCAGATCCAGACCTCAAGCTTCAGGGACCCGGAGACTCCCTCACCTGCACTCGATGTGGAAGAGTTCAGTGGCATGGGACCCACATACAACCTGTCTGATGACAAACCCCCGGGAGGTAACACCTGGTCCCCTTGTCTATCTCCTGTTGGCACCTTCTCCCTCTGTATCGAGGTTCTTCTGCTGCTATACAGCGTTCTCCATGTTCGTCTCTATGCTTCTGTTTTGCTTGGGTTTCTCTACTCTGTCTTTTTTGAGAGTTTGGGCTGGCTGCATCTGACCCAGGCAGGGGAAAGCTGGGGCTTAGCCTCTCAATCAGACTGGGATACGTTATGTTGGCTGGGCCCAGCCAAAGCTCTGCTCCACCTCTGTGCCCACGCCATCGGCATCCACCTATTCATCATGTCTGAGGTGCGGTCACGCAGCACCTTCCTTAAGGTGGGACAAGCTATCATGCACGGCAAAGATCTGGAGGTGGAGAAAGCCTTGAAGGAGCGAATGATCCACTCTGTCATGCCCAGACTTGTGGCTGATGAACTGATGAAGCAGGGCGACGAGGAGATAGGTGATAATTCTGTCAAGCGATACTCCACCAGCGGCGCAGCAGCTGTCATCTCCAGCCCTAAAAACAATAAACGCACGAAAACCTCCATCCCTCGTGGCCAGATTATCTTCAGACCCTTCAACATGAAACGGATGGAGCCTGTCAGCATCCTCTTCGCAGACATTGTGGGTTTCACAAAAATGTCTGCCAACAAATCTGCTCATGCCCTCGTCGGACTTCTAAATGACTTATTTGGACGTTTTGATCGACTTTGTGAGCTCACTGGCTGTGAAAAGATCAGTACTCTGGGAGACTGTTACTACTGTGTGGCTGGTTGTCCTGAACCAAGACCAGACCATGCCTATTGCTGCGTGGAGATGGGCCTGGGCATGATTCAGGCTATTGAACAGTTCTGCCAGGAGAAGAGGGAGATGGTCAACATGAGGGTGGGTGTCCACACTGGCACTATACTGTGTGGTATCCTGGGCATGAAACGCTTCAAGTTTGATGTTTGGTCGAACGACGTCAACCTGGCCAACCTAATGGAGCAGCTGGGAGTGGCTGGGAAGGTCCACCTATCGCAGGCCACTGCTAACTTCCTGGATGATCGCTACCAGCATGAAGATGGACAAGTCATTGAGAGAATAGGACAGAGTGTGGTGGCTGACCAGCTCAAAGGTAGGTGCTCCGTGAATGTATGGCTTAAATGTCCCTGCCAAGTAGAGATGTAGTGAGTTGAGTACATTTAGCATTTGCATTTGCATTGGTAAAGATCGACACTGTGTTTTAGCGTCATGTAACCTTTACAGATGGGCCAGCAGTGCAGTGGTTGGAGTCTGCTACGTGCCCTCTGTGGCGTTGGCATTAAGTGACCGTATCACAGACGGACGCCATCTTCTTTCCCATCCTCTCCTCCACCCCGTCTATTCCTACTCTTTGTTCTCTTGTTCAATTACGCTGCCTTCCAGACGTCCTCAATGTGTCCTGTTCTCTTAACCTCACTGTGAACCCCAGGGATGGCTTTACAACTTAATGCAACTGTCACCTTCTCTAATAGAGGTTTGCCTGCAGCTTTATATTCAACCCTCTAGCTTATCCTCCCTTTTAGTTGCCTCTAAAATTCTTGACTGCAGCTTTTATTTGATACATCAATGCAAATGGTTGTAACTAAATGTTGTCTTAATGGCTCTTTTCGTCATTCAATGTGTAAGTGAAGTGGCAGTGTCTGTCTGAGGCAGTGCAGATGGTGTTCCCCCGCTGCATTAGCATTTCAGGTTTATTTTTGTTTCAATAGATGCTGAAATGTGCTTCCTTGGAGGCTGCATGCCTGATTTTGTACAGAGCAGGCATGGATAAATATCAACCGGTAATTCATGCAATTCGTCTGTGCAGATTAATAGTTTGTGAGCATAAGGTACATGTTATTCCTGCGGGACTCTGCACATATTTCCATTGTTTTGGCCTCGAAGTAAATGCTGTGACCTGTCAAGGAACAAGATGGAGCGAAAGTGCCTCTTGTTTACCAGCGCGCAGGAGTGATTTATGGGCCTGCATTTTCCCCTCATCTGTTGAATTAATGAGTGACTACCACTCTTGCTCTTGTCCTTCTTTATTACATTGTGAGGATAAATGTGTTACCCACAATGTTATCACCACACCTCACCTCCTCCTCCTCTTTCGCCTCCACTTCTTTCTTACCTCCATCATGTATTGAGTTCCCCTCTTCAGATTTATCCTCTCCCTCTAGATCTGCCGTGCCAGTGAGCGCCCGAGCTGTCAGGAGAGTTGTGATCCAGTGTTGTAAAGTTCCCTCCACGGTGTGGCTCAGTCTGGGTTAATCACTTGGTATTGCTCTATTTGCACAATATTGCTCTGACCAAGGCGCTGATTGCTGTGCAGCTCTCTTCTGTGTAGTTTTGATGTCCTTTTTGAGCCAGTGGGATGTTTCACTTTCTCACAAATAGTTTTTGGCTCATGAGTGATTTTTGCAGTTCCACAACAACGTCAGGCTGAGGCTTTAGCGTCACGTTTGTTTTGTCTCATCCTGTAGGTGCACATGTTTAAAAGTGTATACTTATTTTTAGCTTCCCACTGTAATTATAAGCTATTTGTGGCTCGTTGTAGCAGAGAGTTCACACGGGGTGCAACCACGGGTGGTCAGCTGAGTGTTGCAGCTGCATCCTGTTGGCTCCTCAGCACTGACCCCGAGGCCTGTGGGTTTAGTAGGAAACGGAGATGTCGTGGCTCTGTTCACATCCCACTGGGCGATAGCTGGTGTTTGAGGTTGCGTAAGACAGTTTGACAAGATAGTTTTGAGGCTCTAACTAATGACTATTTTAATATTTGCATTACCACTTAATCTGAATTTGTGATTTTTCTGATAAATGTATTCATTGTTTAGTCTGTTTGCTTGACATGCGATTTATTCAATGTCAAATTGGTTGATGAACAAATTAATTATTTCAGCACCAGTTGGCTTAAAGAACAACAGAAAATCTGCATTTGTTGCTTAATCTGCAAATTATTTTCTAAATTTTTAGATCAATCTATAAAATGTCAGAAAATACTGAACAATGACGGTTAAAGTTTGGTCTGGAGATATCAAGTTTACATGATATGAAATGTAGAAAAGCAACAAACCCTCACAGTGGAGATGCTGCAAGTAGAGAATCTTTGATATTTTTGCTTAAAAATTAAATAAATAAATAAATAATCGCGGTGCATCGCAGACTCATTTCAGATGCACAAGAGAGCACAAGACACGGGTTGAGGGGAAACCTGGCGGAGGGGTCGCCTGTAGCCTACGTGTGTGTGTGTGTGTGTGTGCTATGTGTTGCATTTGCAACAGGGACCAAAGTTGTTGTTGTTGCACTCAGGGTGTTGGATATTTTGGACACAGTGACTGGTCTTCACAGGGGAAACAGTAAAGACATCAGAAGAGTACGGAGATCTTTGAAAGTCGTGTGCTGTGAACATGGTTGGGTGCAGCTCTGTCTTTAACCGCAGCCCGTTTGAAGGGTGCACTGAGACAATCTGGGTGTTTGTCTCTATAATGGGCTGCGTGTGAGGCCAGACGTTGTTGTGCATTTTTCCTCTCTGGAAATGGGAGCTCTCATTCCATGGAAAGTACTGGTCTATCTCGTTCCTCATGTGCTTAATGTAGACTGATTGCTCCTGCAGAAGATTATCGCTTCAGAGGAGACTGTCAGTTTGGTCCTATTATCTCTTTGCTGATGACAGAATCCCCACAGAGAGACAGAGGTGGTTCTTCTCTCTTTCAAGCCTTTGTTTCCAGGGGAAATTAAATTGTTTGTGTGCTGATGTTGTCTTAAGGGTTGTGTGTGTTACAATACAACTGGAGGAAATGTAGTCGTTAGAGTCATTACCAGTCGTTGCTTGAATGTGTAACAGTACAGCACTGTTACATATCCCAGCTGCTTCAATTATCTTTGACTACAATGCCAAGACGGTGTCTGAGTGGCAGGCATGAAATCATCTAGAATTTATATGTTTTTTAAATATAAAAATGTATTAAATGATGATGTAATGTGAAAGGGAACGCTTTTGTGTCGTGATGAATCTGCAGAAAATGATCACCTTAATCTGCAGCTCACGCTCAGCTCACTTTACGGAGTGAGTTTCAGACCATTGTTTATCTGTTCAGCCACAACTTCACTGTTCTGCTTCACTCTCACCGCTCTCAACAGCTGGAAATAAGCAACTGTTTGAGGACAAGTTTGCTATAAGTGACAATATGTCATCATTGCTGTGTTCACGACTTGTCTCCACTGCAGCTTTTAAACACTCGTCATGCTTTTGAGAGTTTTTCCTGTTTTGCATGCGTCGTCCTTCCTCTCACCTGCTGTGAATTATTCAGACCCTCGCTGTAATGCAGTGTGAATGAGTGAAAATGTATTAGAAATAAGCCCCTTTCCACTGTACTAATTATGTGCTGGGTTCTCAGTAACCCGCCGCCTCAAGGTAAGGCATGCTCTCAGATTCCATTTGAAATTGTGAGCATGACCTTTTCTAACTTAACTGCTGAGCGAAGCTGTGCCAGGCGGCTACGTACAGTATATCCCATCCCGACCTGCTCGCTCGCCTCTTTGCCCTGCGAGAGATTTATAATATTGCAAGACTGTAATCTCCTTGGCTAAAGTGATTGATGTTCGTAATTCTCCATCATCATATCTTCCCGCACTGGCCTGGTGTTATACCGACCCCAAGAACACACCAGCCACCTGCCAGCCAGTCGTATCACAGCAAACTTTAGTTGATTGCCTATAATGAGGCTGTCATGGCTGTGCTTATTTATGATGAGGCAACAAGAGAGGGTTTCACGTCATGTGGATATTAAAGAGAATCGACAAAGACCAGAGGTTGTGCTGGCTTTATAACGGAAGATAATTTGTATTTTTATCCCGATTCTTCGCCCACCTTTTAAATCTTCAGAACAATAATGGATGAATTACATTAGGACTGATTTGAGCACAGTACAGAATGTAGCTGCAAATGGTCCTTGTGATGGATAGTCTCTCACTCTGCCACTATTACTTCATGATCTGCAGCAGGTATGGTTATCGGGAGAGCCATTTGTATTTTTGGGGAGGCTCACATGCACACACACACAAACTAGACAGGGAAAGTAGATCAACTGCCCTTAACTGTGGTCCAATTCTGGTTTTTGGTCCAAAGGGTTGTGGCACTAGAGAGCAGAACCGCAGCAGCGTTGCCTAACCACCATTAGATTAAGCCACTGTGTGTGTGTGTGTGTGTGTGTGTGTGTGTGTGTGTGTGTGTGTGTGTGTGTGCGCGCTGTCAGTCAACACTCTGCTGTACTTGACAAAAAGTTAAACGATTTGGCTTTACACCCCAATATATCCACAGCTGTCTTCTCCTCCCCCTGTCAACAAATCAAATACCTGGCATGAATTTCGTCTCGACTCTTGAGTCTGAATCAGTGTGCAGAATCAGCGTTCAGCCCTTCTGTAGAAAGACAGAGGGGGGTTGATGGTGAAGTAGAGTGGCTTACTGTAAGGAGGGGTAGACATGGCGCTAAAGCACGGTTGACCTATGGTGGCAGCTGTTGAGATGGTTTATAAAACCAGTGGTAAATGGAACCCAGGAAACTATTACACAACAGACCACGTTCTGTAGCTGCCCTTTCCTCTGGAGGCTGGGAGGGGAAGGTGGCCTGGAACACCGTGTCTCTGCAAGGATAGATTACAGCTGAGAGCGTAATGACATAATACATCGCTCCGCATTGTACAACATCGCCCTGTGCTGCGTGTTATGGTTCAGCACAGCATTGTAGCCTACAGCAACGCAATCGCATCATTTGTCATCTTTGACCTTATCATCATGAGCTTCAGCAGCCCAATGACATGCTCTGCAAACATGGGGCCATTATGGGAAGGTTATTTAAGGTCTATGATCTGGCGATTAGCTGGATTTTATAGCTGCAGTCATTTAAGTTATCTGCTTTGTCACACTGTTTCTAAGCAGGATTTAACTACTTGTACTACTTGTCCAGGAGGACTGTGCAGCAAGCGTATTGACCCAGCAAGCAATAATAGATTTGTACTCGGGTGGTGTAATGACTTTCTGGATCGAGAGCAGAAAACCGGAGAGCTTAAGTGGCCAAGTGAGCTTTCTATTGAACTGACGCTGTTGGAGATTTTTGTCGGAACATCTACGTATCCTGTTGTACTCCACTTCATCCGGACAAGTGTCAGCAGACCCTACAGACCTCCCGGCCCCCCCTATAGGGGACAGCTGTCGTAGTGACTCAATCGTCCTGCCTCTATCTACTCTGACAGAGATGACCCAGGGCGAGGTGGATGACACCGTCTGATATCAGTGCCTATACCGTCTTGTCTGATAAGGAGACACACATGCGAGCAGCTAACACAGCTGAGCCTTTGACGTAGCGGTGGTGTGTGGAGTACAACATGCTACACAACGTGCTGTCTATAGCAAACGCTTTTACACTTTGTTAGGAAACTCCTTGCCTTTTAAGCGCACAAATCAATATCAATGGCAGAAATGACAAAGTATGATGATCTGATGACTTTGTAGTGGACTTCTTAATCCCCTGTGTTTTGTTTTTAAAAGTGTAAAGTCACCTGTTTTCCCATGTGTTTGCGTCTAATTGACAAACGAACAATTTTTGAAATTGGTACAGTGTTGAGTCGGTTCGCTACAGACGGCGTCCGCTAAAGTGGCTGCTGTGCAACGGCTCGGGGCAATTCCTTACCGACAATGGACAACCGGCTCAGATCGGAATTGTGAGTGTTTCACAACATTGTGGGAAGGACCCTACAGAGACTTTACCTTCTTGTTATTGTGTCTCACTCGAGGAGAAGTCTTGTTGTGAAATCTCGCGTCACATCCAAATTTTTGGAAACCAGCTAAATATTCAGCCGCGACGATGAAATTTGCGGATCTGTAAAATGAAGTGTCACCAGAATCTTTTAGATGACACCAAGCTACGCTTTCTGTTCTCCAACGCAAGAAACTCTCACAACCAGGGGCACTCATCCCTCCAACTAGCACGACACCACCATTGTCTTCCTGCAACAAGTCGCATGGCACAACAACAAAAAGCAAAAGGTGAAGAGAAACATGTTTTCTCTCTGGAGGGTCCTTTCGTTGATGTTGCCATACACTTATGATAATAATCTGAGCATGTCCGTGGCAAAAATAAGAACTTTTGGTGGCCATAAATTGACGGTGAGTATCTTTGTTTTCAACCGTTGGTCAGACAAAACAGAGACACTGGACACCAGGAACTTGTGACATTTACAGTGTAAGTCTGCTTATATTACCTTGAGATATCATTGTATGAATCGGCACATATAAAATACTTACCGGTTTCTCCTGGTTATTTTTAGGTCCAGCGGAACAAGGGAGTAACTAGTTTTGTTAAACTGAGAGTATTTTATGAGTACTGGGTACTTACGAGTTATTTTAGAGGTAAGAAATAATTTATACTGTAAGTATTTTACGAAGTACAGGGTATTTTAGAGGAAAGGAGAAACTATTTACACTGTACTATTAAACAATAAAATACTTATAGTATTATTTATTTCTGCTTTCCTCTGAAATTCCCAATTTTTAGTCCCTTGTTCCGCTGCACCTACATTTTTAAAAGAGACTAGAGACTTACCCAAGACCTGCCTTTCCACTTTTACACAGAAATAACCTCAATTTATTTCCCCCCGGTGACTCTGGTATGGTGAAATGGGAAAATAATGTTCTTTGACTCCACATTTCAGCTGCTCCATCAGCTACCATTAAACTGTTTGGGTAATGCAGTGAAGCCATGCATTGGTTTGTTGTGTGGAGGTAGTCATGTGGCAGATATTTACTGTCTAATTATAATGAGCCCATAACTCACAGAAGTTATGAGTAGTGGAGGATGGAGGGAGTGTTGATCTGCAGGATCGTATTAATATCTTTGTTGAGTGTTGTTTCTTATCTTCAAACTACATAGTGTATAATTAGTTTGCTGTTTCCCTCGTAGTGTTTGTAATTACAATATGTATCACGCTGCTAAATAGAGAAAGCATGCAAATATAAATACCGCTAGAATTGGACTCTTTTCATTACATTAGGTGACAAAACTTCATGCTGTTTTGATATGCTTTACTATAATGTAGATTTAATGCAACAAGACGTTAAGGGGTCTTGCCACATAAGTCCTGCAGGCTGAGAGAAAAAACAAAAGTAACAGAAAAAGGAGATAAGAGGAAAGGGTTTGCGAGACAGAAAGATGGAGAGTTGTCCCATGAATTTCATCCTATTTAGGCCTTTTGTGTGGCTCCAGCTGGCTCCACAGTCATAACACCAGCCTCAACACATGAAAGAAGAGATTTCCCATCTGCGGCAACACACACACACACGCGCACACACACTTACTTAGGTTCTGCACCCTGAGCCCACCAAGGCTAATTGCCATGGCAACAGGCTATTGAAAGGGGCGTGGGTCAGCTGGTCACTGGAGGCTCTTTTTAGATGGAAGGACTGGTGCTCGGACTGGGAAAGAGGGGCCACATTGAGTGTGTTCAGCTGAAGCTCTGGCTTTCATATTGAGGTAAAATCCAAGCGAAGGCCTATTTTTGTGCGAGCCCAGCAGGAATAAGGCGAACACGTGCAGCCACTCTTCACCGCTGCAGCTCGAAAGGACTCCTACACAGATGCAAACTGCACACATTCTGACTCTCAAAGAGATGTAAACCTTGAAAAAGTGAAAGAAATGTATGACAAGGCATCTCTGTGTGTCTTTCTCCTGATGTTTCTATCTTGCTGTATTAGATCTCTACTTGTGCAGTGGGGGTTGAGATGCGCATGGGGCTGAGCTTGCTCTCCTCGCGGTTGTGCAGATGCTCGAGTGATGAATTGCTGTCATGAGTCATTGATGCATCCTTAGTTTTTTTTCCTTTGTTATCAAGGGTAGAGAAAACGCCAGCGCGCCTGCTAACAGACACACAATAGCTTTTACTGACACTGGCAGATGGAGCTGAGTCTTAAGGTGACACACACGATAACCCCCCTCCTACGCACACCCACACATTCACTTGCACAAACTAACTTTATACACTTTGCGTTCCGATACATTCAATTCAAACATCCACTTATGCAGCCGCATCCTGTCTGTGTTTTTCAGATGGCATGTTTGCATAGACAATGGCTTTGAGTGGTCAAACAACCCTCTCTTGGCTTTTTGTTATCAGACTCAAGATGACACGCACAGGAACCCCCTCCCACCCTCCTACACACACACACACACACACACACACAGACTCACTTTCTGTACTTTGCAATCAAGTACACTAAATGCAAACACCCACACATGCAGCTGTGCCCTGTCCGTGTTTGTGTGCTGTAGTGACTCGTTAGTGTGCACAGCGGGAGAGTGTGTGTGTGATTAATGCCTGTGTGAATTATGAATGAGAGAAAATGACTGGGGAGCCAGTCCATCCTGAAGCCTGCTACTTTTATCTTTAGTTATTGTCTTTGGCTCACTTCTGACCCCCCTGCACCCGGTCTCCTCTCTTCTTTTATTTACTCTCCTATAATCTTTTCTGTTCTCATTATCTGTAGCTATTAATCTACTGCAATCCTTCGTGTCCCTTATTATTGAAAATAATATCGAATTTTGTTTTGAGGAAGTGAGCGTGTTCGTGGGTATCGTCGAGCTCAAACAATCCATCAATTAGTCGAGTGACAAAAACGGATGGGATGACAGTTCTGTTGTTTTGTTGATGACCAAAACCGGGATGAATAAAATATGCCGACAATTAACTTTTTGTATTTGAGTTTTTTTTGCGATGCCTGGGCCTGTGACCCTGCTTTTGACCCAAGCGGTCTTGTTCACAAATGAGGATGAAGTGGAGTGTGAGATCGAGACAAGTGGTCAGAGTAGAGCCACTGCTCCTTTGCGGGGTCAGTTGAGGTTGGAAAGATTCTGTATCTTGTCTGTCCTGGAAAACACCTTGGGGTCCCACAGGAAGAACTGGAAAATGGAGGATTGGAATACTTCTACTGTTTTCTTATTGGCTGACATCCATTAATACTAATATATCGTCCACAAGGTAATATTAGCGGCGCTCTAGGTGTGGCTGGTTCCTGAGCTCCCTGCCTCAGGCTCAACTCCCTCTGTTCGCTTCATTTGGGGACCTCCCTCCTGTGTGGCCTCCAGCTATCAGCTGCTCCTCTATCAAAGTACTTTATAGCCCCAGGAATCCCCCATGCTGTCACGCCTAAAGGCCAATCTCTGACTTACTGCGTATATGTGTGTGTGTGTGCCTCTTCTCCTTTCTGCCTCCCTGTCCCCTGTTTTTTCTTTTGTTTTCGTACCATCCATCTTGCTGCTGTCTCTTTCTGCAACTCTTGAGTCAGAGTGCTGCCTCCACTGTTTTGTAAATGACACCTTCATCAACAAACATGACAGCAATGCTCCTCTTAACAGGCTGCAGATCAAATAGTTTCCTGAACTCCTTTCTGTGCTTGACCGTGAGATTTAATGAACCCGTCAATTCCGATTTTTAGGTCAACAGTGCAAGCAGTCATCAGCATACATACAAGTTGTGTCTCTGTCTTTGGCAGAATATGATTCAGGGGTTCCTGTGGTGGTCTGACATTCTGTCCTCCTGTCATTGGCCTGCTTCAGATAAAGTCCTCAGGGAGTGGCGCAGTGCTCAGCAGAAGATCCAACACATTTTCTTCATCAACCCCCATAGTGAAGATGCCATTAGTCAAAATGTTGAGTCAGCAGAGTCTGTGGCATAGAGCAGAAGGCAATGAGAGGTGGCGCATGAGAAGGAGGGAGACGTTTGTCTGCGTTGCCTGTTTGCTTTGATAATTTACCCAGAGTCACAAATTCTGTCACTGTTTGACCGATGAGCGAGCGACGCTCAGGACTGCAGGTCAACAGCATCTCAGGCCCAGATGATACAGCTTGTGACTCAATTGAACAGAACATCATACAAAGACCTGCTTGTAAAAGTAATTATTAGCAGAGATTTTAATCAGAATTTGTAATGTCCCGGGCTTGAAGTGAGAGTCCTAGATGCCTAACGCTAAATAAATAATTTAATAAAAAGTAATTGTGTTATTTGAAATATGCATTATGACAAAGCTAAAGATATGGCTTTTCTTTTCATAAAAACGTTTTCTTATCCTGCCAAAGTATTTAAACTGCAGAGCGGTTCAAACTTTGTCTGATACATTGTATCAAAATAAATGAAAAATTGAACAAAGGTGATTTCATTTCTATTACAAAACAACAAGCAAATCGCCACGATAAAGAACATTTCAACTGAAAATCTTTGACGCAAATGGAGCAGGAAAAGATTTTGGAGGGGTGTCAACTGTGTATCTATTGTTCTGCCAGCAGACCATGGCAGCCTGGGAATGTCAAGGATGGAAGGACCAAAGACACAGAATCCAAATCGAGTGCAGAATGTACACGAGACAGACGCAGCCAAGCGAGAGTTAAAGACTTTGGAGAGATGTCAAGTGTTTCTATTGTCGTTTTTTGAGTGAGCCACGATGGGGCCGGATTGCAGCCAGGAAGAAAACACACGAGCCAAACATGGAGCTTTTGTTTTGGTGCCACCCCTGTTTACAGCATTGAGGGACAGAAATAGGGGAAGGACGTTTACAGATGTTACTGATTGCAATGGGAAGAGAGACCTCAGCATGGCTTGTTGTTTGTGTCTCAGTAGAGAAGTGCTGTGACGTAGTTCACAGTTAAGAGACGTGTTTTTGTCCCAAACCTGGAAAGCTAATGCGCTGAGAAAGGCCAGGTGGTGTCCAGGACTTGATGTCTCTTTTCATGGCTTATACAACTCGTTCCAAGAGCTCACTGTGGGTTATCTCTGGTGTTTGTGAAAAACTGTATTGGTTCAGCTGCGCCTCAAGAGAGAGTTTGACGTGTTCACAGAAGGCACAACTTCAGTTGTATCCAGATAACACCTTGTTTGTCAAATACCAGTGCTCTACTGCAGTAGTTCCCTGCAGTTTGTGCCCCCTAAAACAAAGAAAACATACTTACAACCCATCATTATCAATTACATGTCAACCAATTTGTGTGCACACATTTGTTATATGAAAAAAAGTCCCAATGAGGTAAAAATGACAGCAATTACAAGAAGTAAAGGTGTCTTAAAGATGTTTTTCTTCAGCTAATCATCTTGCAGCCCCTTGTTGGGGGTCTTGGCCCTGAGGATGGGGAACCACTCTTCTTGTGCACCAGTGGGACTAAATAATGTTAGGCAGCAAACAAGTACAATAACTAAAGAAGAAGCAGGAACGCTGTGACACTGTGACATTAAAGGGTAGAAATGAGAAAATCATTGATCCGCTTTGGGGAGATTGTTATCAATAAATCTCATAATTATGCTAATAATTCTATTTTGCATCCTCAACATATTATTACGATGTAGTAATTTTCTGCATTTTCAATTGTGAATTAATTTAATGACAAAATAACCAGATGAGAGCTTTTTAGGGTAATCTAGTGAATCCTCATCAAATTGATGCTAAAATCTATCAGCCCAAATAAAAAGCAGTCCTTAACCGACAATAGCCTGTTTCAACCGGAGATAGAAATATGATACAGATAGAAACAGCAGGTCACAATGTTTACAGGTTGACAAATCTGTGTTGTTATACAGTTCTACTATAAATCCATCAGAGGATTACTTAAATGATACATATTGGGCATTGATACAGTTGTTGGCTCCATGCACAGTGTGCTTATAAGCACACACAATCTACATTTAAAACAATCAGCATTTAGCTCAGCCTGCTTGTTTATGTACGTAGTAAACTGAGCAAAGTGTGAAACATCCTGTCTTCTATGTTGTTCATCATACTTCTCTTCTTGACTCAGACGGAGGAGACGCTGCCCAAATTTAACATTGTGAATAATTCTGCTCATTTTCTTGCGTGCCCTTTAATGCTTTAGACATAACGGCTCAGCAGAAGTGTTCAGCTGTAAAAAAAAAAAAAAAGGAAGGTCAGAGATGACGGTGTGAGTCCCTTGATGATTCCTTATGAAGAATGTAGATCGTCTTTCATGCTTTCTGACTGAATGGGTTCACTCATAAACAGCACACAACTCACAGACTCACTCTCGCCTCCGCTTCTTTCATCTCTGCTATCTTATCTCTGCCTCCTCTCCTCTGCAAAACCATGCCAGGGTAATGAAGTCCGCCTAAACAGCCTGTCGTACTGGACAGGTTCCCTTTATGTTCCTGCTGCCCTCTTCCCCCGATAGGGACAGCAGGATGTACAGTATATCCCGGTGGGGGAGGGTGGGGGCTGCTCGCTGGCATGGAGAGCTGTCCAGCCGAGCAATGCTAGTTTCTCTGCGCCACCTGCTCCTCTACCCTCCTGCTCCAAAATCTGGCCCTGGAAGGCAAACCTGTCATTATCAGAAGATAAGGCGCATGATATGTTTGTGTTAATGTGTGTGTGTGTGTGTGTGTGTGTGCTGATCCAAGCATTTCTGCCAACTCTCCTTCCCTCACCATTGCCCTCTGTGTTCTGCTGCTTTTAGTAAACCTCCCCAGGACAGCAGCATTGGCTGTTCACTGCCATTTGAGTAGTAAGTTGAATTTGAAAGCAAAGGTGTTTCTGTGAGATAAACGACCAAAAACGTACAGTATTTTTACACACACTTGAACTATTCTTCTCTTCTTCAGTTCTGTATCCCAACGGTCAAATTCTTCATCTTCTTTTTTTCTTTGACAATTTAGCCTTCCATTCTTTATTCCCTCTTTTTGTGCGTGTGTCAATGTAAAGATAGATTGATAGACAGATAGACAGACAGAAATACAGAGACACTTTTAGTGTCCTCTATATGTCAAGGAATAATTGATGTCACTTTGTGACAGACAGTTAGTGTAGCAGCCAGGCTTTTCGTACCTGGTCTTTTGCGTTCCAGCTAGTTGTCCATCTTTCTCGGGCCAGATCGAAGGTTATATTGGTAGTGTCGGATATGCCCGCTGCAGTCAGAACTTATGTGTTGTCGCCACCTTTTTATCTGTTTGTTCGGCGCACCCAACCTCTGCACTGAACTCCTCTGAGCATCATGCAAAGAGAGGTTCAGGGGCGGCTGCAGTCCCTGGAGAGTGTGGACGTGCCGCGAGGAGGTGAGAGAGGGAGGAGTAGAGGTGATGGTGTTATTTGGTTGCAAAGTGCTTTTCTCATGTTGCTCTCCTCTGTCCGGAAACAAAAGGGCCTGGAGAGGGAGATAATATGAGTGGGCTCTCATGGGGAAAGGTTGTCTACCTGTCAGCTGATAGCACTGGACAGGACACTTCAAGTTGCTATAGAGGCTTCCACTAATGATGCTCTTCAATTAGCCCAGGGTCAACAGACATGGAGAGCGGCAAACACACGTACGTGTACTTGTATCGCAGATCATCAAGAAGATGTGCACAGACTGGCCGATACGTAGTCGGACACACTCGGCTAGAAAGAAACAAGCATGAAGTTTCCTGACCTTTTCCCCTGCCACAAGGCCTTTAGGGCCCAGCTGTTCTGATGATGTTGGAACCTGTTGAAGGGGACATTGGGGCCAGCTGCTGGTCAGGCCAGGTTATCAGAGCCACAATTCACGACCTATGACAACAATGTCATTTCATCTACCACAAGGTTGGATTGTTACGATGAGAGATTGTCCCCAGAATTGCCAGAAACAAGCGGACAAACATCTGCAGACACTTGAACTCCTATAACCCCCTCACACAAACAAACACAGATAACATGCTGTGCACCTTAGCAAGCAACCCTGCAGTCGATTTATCTTGCTCTTCTCTGGCTGTCAGGACTCTCCCTGAAACAAACTGTCCGCAAGATGTGATCCATCTAATATACATGCGCGTTAACCTCTGAAAGAGACGGCCATGGATTCCTGTCTGTTCTCTGCTTTCGTCTGACAGAAGGGGAGCACTGAAATGTCTGAAATCAAGCCAGCAACACATTTATTTTGATGTAAGTCAAAGCCAAACATGAGGTGACGGGAGGGTAGACTGCAGCTGATCTCCCGCCCCCTCACTCAACAACAGCTTGCTGTGGTTTCCTTCAGTTTTGAGAGTTTTATTTATGAGTTTTGACAACATTTTTTTGTTCCACCTCTTATCCAGTTTAGTATTCATGTCTGGTATCTTGTTTGCAATTGACTTTGGGGTTGTTTTTTTTAAATATTGAGTCATTATTGTTTGATCCACTATCAAATGTTCTGCTCTAGTAATGTGTTGCTGTGTGTGTTATCTTGCTTGAAACACTTAATTATCTTTAATAAGCTGTTGGGGAATAGAGGCAGAATGGTTCAGTGGTTTCTGTTTAGTCTGATTTGGCTCTGTCCCCGTCATATACAGTTGTATTGTTACTCAGCAGGCACCATTGTTTTTACAGCAGATATATGTTTTGCATTAATCGTGACTCTAAATATATTAACAAGTAACACAGCGTGACTCACATACTTTGGAAGCTTTGTGTTTTAGCCTGAAACAGACATGACCGTCTTTTTGACTCAAAAAAGAGAATCTGGCTTTTAGAAATCGCTGTGAACAGACAAGAGAGCGGCCCCATCAACGCAAATCTCTGCCCACGGTCATGGGGAAAATGAGACATCGTTTGACATTTTCTTTGCTGCTCTACATACGTCGTTTCAAGATATCTTTACCTGTTTTGCTTTTAGAAGACACTGTGTTGAGGGAAAGACAGAAGACAAAAACAGAAACCAAGAGAAAGGGGGGGGGGGGGGGGGGAGCAACCCTGTTGACCCATGAGCAGAAGCAGAAGTCACTGAATGTCCTGGTGGGAGGCAGAGAATGATTTGATTAGCAAACTAATGAAATCAGTCAACGCAGTGTGTGAGTATTGTGTGTGTCTGTGGATCTCCCTTTGACACACAGTCACACTCACACATTTTCATCTTTAGAGGCAGTCAAAGATTCCTCTTCTTGCGGCTGTGTCATTCTGCATCACTGGTGCAGGGAATTAGTTCTTTGTGACTGCTGTTTACCGCCTTCGCTTCCCATCCCTGAATCCTCATCCATCTGGCTGTCGACCCAGCTACAGCGCAGCCGTCCATCCACACCTCCGCTCGCTCTGTGTGCTGTATATGTATTTGACTGGGTGTGTAGGTGATTGGAGGGGCTGTTTTTCTTTATATATATATATATATATATATATATAGATGTATTTGTATATATGTGTGTGTATATTTGGCCCTGGCCTGTTGTGTCTGAAACTCTTACTGTCTCTCATGAGGACCTCAAATTCATGCATGTGCACATGCACCTATGGGATACATTTATGAAAGATGAATTATCTCATTACAGAGAAAAATAGATTAATCATGATATATATGGGAGGATTTCAGCGCTTCTATACAGAAGTCCTTCCTCAGGCTATGGAGTTGAATTAGGTGTGATGAGGAGGGTGCAAAAGAAATGACAATGGCTCTTCTGTCTAATTCTAGAGAAAGAAAAAACATACAAAACATTGCACAGATGCATCACACATCTTTTCGATGCATATGTTTATGGAAACAAGAATGAGTCATGTGTGACCTTGGCTTTTTCATCTCGCACATATTGATATTCTCTGCGTCTCCCTCTCTTTATTCTACTTTCATGCGAGAACCTGCTGACATGATTCACTGGGTACTGAGCCTAAAACAACTCCCCAACCACCAAACAGAGATGACTAAACCCAACTCAGGCCTGTTCCAGTTTCATCTGAGAGTAACAACTGATCTGCCACTGACATCTTCCTCTCCCTCTCCGTTTCTGTCCCTCCAGGCCTGAAGACCTACCTGATCTCCAGCAGGAAGGTGGAGCCTCCCTCTCTCTGCAGCTGCTCTCAGTTGGGTTTAGCGGGGCCTGAGCTTGCAGATCGTCGGAGCCCCACTTCCAGGGTGCACACACCTGATGGAGCCCCTGCAGCCTGCAGCCTGCCTCCAGACAGTGCTAAGGTAAATGCACACTACCTCTGAGAAAATAATATGAAACATCAGCCATGTTGTTGAGGAAGTGGGATCAGTCTTTTTTTTTGCAGATCAATATTGCCTGAGGCAGAAAACTGAGCTGCAAGTTCTGCTACAGCCTCTTTGATATTCATCTTTTTGCTCTCTGTGTACTTTTGTTTATATGGGTGTATCAGAAGCTTTAATATTTTCATTTTTTTTTTTGTTGCATGCAAGTAGCTTCCTTTTTGTCTTGAGTGGAGGAAATGAAAAAGAATGTCTTTCACCCCTGTCATTGCCATGCATCTGAATCGTTAAGATCATAAAAGGCAGGGTTGGTAATCTTCATCAAATCTTTTTGGGTGCTATTTTTGTTACAATTCTCACGACATCCCGACAGCAATGAATCAAATGCCTCGACAAAAAGAATGGGGTGACTGTGGCTATCGCAGGACTGTAATAAGCCCGTTCAATCATTTGATTCGGTCCAAATGTAATAATTGGACGAGCTACATGGTTGCATGCCTGCTTGCGACTAGTCTGTCCATGCACAGTCTTCCTCAAACTGCTCGCTTGTTTTTCTTTTACTTTCATTGTAAAAGAGTTGTCAACATTGGTCTGGGGTTTTCAGTCGGATCATTATAAAAGTCGAGTGTACTCTTGCTAGTAATTACATGGTCTTCACCTTGGGTACCCTGCATGGTTAGAACATCTTTGTTTATTTCTATCTTCACTTTTGGTGCGTCTGTTTGCATCCACACATGCCTCCATTAGTGTCGTGCCTCAGTCCTCATTAAATCCGTATTGTAAGAATCTAAGAACAAAACAAGGAGATCTTACTGATTCATTTGATTAATTAGGCAATGAAAAGCGCTGTTCTCTCCAGCAGGCAGTCTATATATTAACGGATCCATCATCATGCTCTGCTCATCAATCTAGAAAATATCCATCCACTGTGTCCTCCTTAACTCTGCCTTCAAGGGAAATGTCTGATTTGCTTCCAAATCATACCACGAGGTCATGGATTCACAGAAACTGTGCAACGCATTATTCCCTTATAATTACCCTCAGAACTCGGCACCACTGTGCCTTAAATTCACCCCAATTAATCCTCATTTCACTGTACACATGTGCACCCCATTATCCCTGCACAGATCTTTCAGATCTCTGCCAGGCCAGGTGGCGGGGGGAGGGGTACTTGGGGGAGCAGTGGGGGTCCTCAGTATGGTGATGAGCTCAAGCAGGGAGATGGGAGGTCCTTCTTCTCGATTCTTTCTGCCTTCATCTGACGACTCCTCCATTTACAGCTTTTCATCTTCAAGCGTGGCTCTCACTTATATACAGATATGGCTCACACTGAAGGATCACACTTTTAAAAATCTTCAAAAAGGCTTAATGACTTTTGACTTTGTGAAAGGATTCATAGGGCAGGTGTGGTAATCCATGTTTGCACATTTAATGCAGCATGCAGAGTGTATTGCGACCGAGACAAGACCAAGACTTTAAGGGCCAAAGGTCAAGACCAGGACCAAAACCTCATGACAACTTGAGATAAAATGTAAAACATGCAAACCACAGGCACTACTCAAATTGATCTGAAAGATCCACATTCCCATAAAAACGTATGAAGATTATCTTCATTCACTTCTTTTATTTTCATATATATTTATGTGTGTGTGTGTCAGTGTGCATTAAAAAATGATTGATAAAAAAATCAAAGCGAATTTTAGAGGTGAATTTTATTTGTGGGGGTTTTCTTTTGTTTTCTATGCGCGATCACAGTAATATGTTTATAAATAAATCAGACAATGTACAGGCAAGTTCATGATACCTGCACAGTCGTGGCCTTGTGTCCGAGAGCGAAACAAGACAGAGTAAAAATGTGGCCCATTCCGAGACTGAGACCTTCAAAAAGTGCTCTTGAGAGCGGCCTCTGGTACTAAAACACCTCTGGTGTGTGTGTTGGCTTCTCAATATTTCACAGTGCCTTGCACATGTCGGTGACATTCGTAGCACAGTTTAACTGTCACACAAATCTCTTCCTCATACACACACTCTTTCCATTCTGTTTGAAGAAGATGAGCTGGATGAAAATAAAGACCTTGAGTCTGTGTAGACTTCTTCATCGTCTCTTGTTTACTTCATCTCTTTCAGTCTTTCAGTGACTGCTGCCGCTCTTGTTAGCATTGTCATCGCTGGAATAAGTAATGTTGAGCTAATACAGATTTGTAAGAGGATAGTAAGACTCGTCACAGCATCCTTAGTTTGCGTTTAAATGGCAAGTTTTCTGATGAATGTTTTTTTGTCATCTCTCTTTTGTCATTTTGTCGTCCCTCAAGACTCTCGGACTCGATCTCTGCCATCCTTTCATGTTTTTCTCTCCTTACATGCTTTCTTTGATCTGTATCTCTCAATGTATTAATTGTCTTTCTTCGTTCCTGCCCCCATATGTTTCACGCCCCCAACCTCTACCTCCCTACAGTCTCCTTGTATATCCTGCAGTGTGGTACTGATGCCAGGGGAGGATCAGGTTCTGGAGGAAGCAACTGTGCACAATGGCTGCCCTGACGACCACAAGACCATCATTAACAAGGTTCGTCTGTTATTGTTACCTTCACCAGAATGATAATACTCTAAACTCTTTATCTAAGATGCTGTTTGACTTTTCACAGTTTGAACAACAGTTTGGCACTATTGATGTATGTCCAGTGTAGTATATTTTATGTAGTTATTTGCCGTCACTTACCTATGAAATACTGGGGCATCGTGAACCAATTCTACATTTACTCTTGCCCAGCAGCAAAACGATGGACTTAAAACTCGTTCAAAGAAATAGAACTCCATGAGTCGCAGATAAAGGGTGTCACACACATGCATTGACATTGGTGCAACTGTAGCACACTCTTTAGCTTTATATTTCATATTTAGACGACTTCTTATCAGTGTTGACCCTGTTTCCAAAGCAAAAATCCATTACCCATGTTTTTTTTGGGGTGAAAGTCAGGTTATGTCTCCCCTGTCTTTTTCACCTTTAGGACATTCCAAATCTGAAGTGTTCCCCAGCTGTTTCTGCAGGGCGCAGCCCCAAAACCCTAAACGGCCTGCTCAGTCCTCAGCTGGAAGCCTTAAACAACAGCCAGACGTCCCTATGTGAGATGCTGCAGGAGAAGGAGAAGAAGACGTGGAGCGGAGGAGCCATGGGCATGGACCATTCAGCGCTCATCCCGCTACGCTCCAAGAACTTCAGGGAGAGGAGCGACGCTCACTTTGTGGACGTTATTAAAGAAGACAGGTTGGATCCCGCTGCTTACTGATGTTATCATCCAGAATTTAACTCATGTTAAAATTAAATTAAACTTATTCGATATTATTGGAGCGGCCCCGATGAGGCTGTCGAGCCCGGCTTTCGAATTACCTAAAAATAAATACAATAAACAAATCTTGCGACATTTAAACGTACATTCGACGATCAGGAAGTCAATCTTGATTTTTAATGTCAATTTTCCAGAAAGTTTCAAGTTAGTTGATTGTCATGTGTAAAATCTAGGATGAACAAAATTGATACTGACTTTCCTCTCTGCCTGTTACAGCCTTATGAAGGACTATTTCTACAGACCGCCCATAAACAAGCTGAGCCTCACCTTCCTGGAGAGGAGCCTGGAGTCTGCTTACCGGATAAGCTACCAGGAGGAGGTGTGTGAGCGTGGTTGTGAGAGCTGCTTTTGTGCATGACATAATGGTGCATGCGTGCCTGTGAGTTTAATGCGTGTACATGCATCAGTTTTTATTTTCGACATTATCCTTGAAGCTTAAAGTAGTTGTCTTAAGTCTTTCTGTGAGTTTTACAACTGTCAGAGACAACCAGTGTGTTTTTGGAATTCCAGTCATCCCAACTCTGCTGTCTCCACCAGCGAGCGTCTACCTGTATTTGTGCGCGTCTTTCTGCCGGTTTGTGTTTCTCTGCGAGTCTGTGCATTGTCTGGGAAGCCTGTTTAGCACTGCGTTATGACCAGACTGGGCAAGACTGCGGCAAAGAGAAATCACTGCAGGACCTTAAAAGTAGTTTTGTGTTAGTTTGTGATGTCCTCTGCTGGTGTAACCTCAGAAGTGCATCTTCATTCTTCGGGCTGCAACTGTTGCTCCATCAAGTAATCAAGAGTCTGAGTCAGTGACTTGGGAATAGGGAGACACTTACTTAAGTCATTGAATTATCATTGATTGTTGGTTAATTTATTTCCAAGTCATCCTGAAGGGTGAGACTTTTTTGGTCATGCATTTGTGCAGCTGCCGTTTGGTTGGATTTCACTGACTACTCTTTATGAATGCCTTATTTGTATGTTTATTTATATTCTCATGTATTTTTTAATTTTTGCTATGTTTTTCCCTCCCTCTCTCTTTCCCTCCCAGGTGGAAATCCAGGCACCAGTGCAGACTTTCGCCAGTCCGACATTCAGTTCTTTCCTCGACATGCTGCTGTGCTGTTCAGTGTTTCTGGCTCTCTCACTGGCCTGTTTCCTTCGACCGCTTGTTTCCCAGCAGAGTTTGTCCACACCAGCACTCAGTCTGACAGCTGTCGTCGCCCTGTTGGAGGCTCTGGCTTTGCTGTTTGCTATACGGTGAGACACTGAAAATAAAGTACGAGTCTTAACCTTCGGGCCCATGGGCTAGATCCAGCCTGCGAGACAATATCAGAAGAGATTACTGGAAGATGGATGTTTTGTAAAATAGTGGTGTCTTGTAATCCCATGTGGGATGGAACAGAAGTTTGGCATGACACAGAAATGAAAAAATAAACGACTTGGATCATTAGTTTCCATGATACTCGTGTGGCCATATTGTTGATGGTCATGTGCTTTCTAATGGGGAAATAGAGCAGGTGGTGTGTTTTCAGGCAGTTGGAAAGCGGAGGAAAAAGATGGACAAGGGGTGACGAGGCAGATAACATGTTGACATGGATACTTATTTGGCTTAAAGGGCAAACTCAGGTAGGGTGTATTAGAAATAAGGGGCCCTGGAGCAAAAATGCCTTTTAAACATAAATATATTTGTATTATCTTGATGTACCCACTTTGAATACAACTCAAGGTGTAGACAATCATGTCTGAAATCAGGCTGGGATCCGACAGGACACTCAAGTATCTGATAAACACTTCATGAATCTCTTATACATCATAATAATCTCTTTATAAATCACATGATATTGTTTCTCCTCTCCAGTATGGCTTTCTACCTGGACAGTGTGCTTAATTGCACTCGGGTGCTGATGACAGCCATTTCAGGCTGGATAGCGCGTCACTTTATAGGAGCCGTCCTGGTCTCCCTGCCCACTGTGGCTGTCTTCTCTCACGTCGCCTGTGACATGCATCTCTCCATCCAGGTGGATTTGAAGTTTAATATTTTTGGCATAATAGTCTTTTAGTTGTTGGTACAATATGTTAAATTGCTAAAAGTCATTTGAATTTATGTGATAATCTTCTGGGCTATTTTGACTAATGACTCTGTGCCCCACATTTTCCCCAGTTCACCATGTTCATCTGCTGCGCTGGCATCATAGCTATCATTCAGTACTGTAACTTCTGCCAACTCAGCTACTGGATGCGCTCAGTTCTAGCCACTTTGGTGGGACTAGCACTGCTTGCCTTGCTCTTCGGCTCCCCCTGCAGGTATGACATACTCGAGATAATGAAAGGAAAGATTATGTAAAATGTGATATAATTGAATAATGTGACGACACTGACAACTTTCAAGAAAAGAGCACAAGTTTATGTTGGATAGTGCTGAATTTATACATGCACTTGATGCATTAATTAGGAATATTTGTGTTTTTATCTCTTCTAGTGTTGCTAAGAGTCTGTTTTTCTGGTAAGTGCAGTGATTATTGTAAGAGTTAGTTCACTTCTTTTTGGGAGATGATTGCTGGTAGTCACTCTTGTGTGTTGTCTGCATGATGCAGAGTTGAATATTTGGTAAGGTGCAAGCAACTTTTGCCAAAAGCTTCTGTAATTGTGGTTATTACTTACAGCTATAAAAGCTCCACATTTATTTTTAAAAAGCTAAATATTTATTTTATCCTTCAGTTTTACAATTTTTCTGCATTTCTCTCTCTCTCTCTCTCTCTCTCTTACTCTCTTTCTCCACCAGGTCAGATGGCCAGAGCAATAACAGCAGCAGCAGCAGCAGCAATAGCTCCAATGTCATGTCTGACAGCCCAGCAGACCCAACCCCACAGGACCTGCTGGGCCCTGAGGCCTGCGTGGCCTTTTTCCTGGTCCTTCTCCTCATCTGGTTCCTTAACCGTGAATTTGAGGTCAGTCACCGCCTGCATTACCACGGCAACGTGGAGGCTGATCAACATCGCATCAAGATCCAGAACATGAGGGACCAGGCTGACTGGCTGCTTCGCAATATCATCCCTATCCATGTGGCCGAGCAGCTGAAGGTCACCCAGAGCTACTCCAAGAACCACGACAACGTGGGTGTAATATTTGCCAGCATTGTTAACTTCAGTGAGTTTTATGAGGAAAGCTACGAGGGAGGCAAGGAGTGCTATCGTGTCCTCAACGAGCTAATTGGAGACTTTGATGAGCTGTTACGGAAGCCTGCCTTCTCAAATATGGAAAAGATCAAGACCATCGGTGCCACGTACATGGCAGCAGCAGGACTCAATGCGCAGCAGTGTGCCGATGCGGCACATCCTCATGCCCACCTCCGCGCTCTTTTCGAATTCGCCCTGGAAATGATGCGTGTGGTAGACGACTTCAACAAGAACATGCTGGGCTTTGGCTTCAAGCTTCGCATTGGATTCAATCACGGGCCTCTTACAGCCGGGGTGATTGGCACCACTAAGCTCCTCTACGATATCTGGGGCGACACGGTCAACATCGCCAGTCGCATGGACACTACAGGTGTGGAGTGCCGTGTCCAGGTCAGCGAGGAGAGCTATTGTGTGCTCAGTGCCATGGATTATGAGTTTGATTACCGTGGCACAGTTAACGTCAAAGGCAAAGGTCAGATGAAGACCTTCCTCTACCCGAAGAGCAGCGACAGTGGCCCTGTGCCTCAGTACCAACTCTCAGTCTCACCAGAGATCCGGGCACAGGTGGATGGTAGCATTGGGCGCTCGCCCACTGATGAAATTGCCAGCATGGTGCCAACAACCAGCATAACTGCAAGCAGTACCAATACTATAGTACCCAGTGCCAGCGCCGGTTCCTCTACTACCACAGGGCTTAACCATGAGAAACAGCTGGACAGCCGTGAAAGACGTCCCTCTACAGAGACCTCTCATGCCAGACGTTCTACGTCTCACCAAGAAGGACCTCATTCTTCTGCAAATAAACAACTCACCTCATCCTCAGTCCAGCAAAACACACCCCAAAATTCCACAACAATGTCCCAGAAAGACATCAAGAAGGACAAATGCGATGGTGATTACGACAGCAATGTCGGAGAGTTAACCAGACTTTAAGCATTTGCTACAATGGCACTTTTATCATAAATCTATCTCGACCCTTTAAGCTCTTGTTCCTGCCGGTTGGCATTCGTAGAATCGCTGTTTATTTGGTCCTACCCAAGGTTAGAATCTGAGAGAAGGACCCACAGGCAGCAGCTTGTTTTTACTGTCCATCTGATTGGCTGATGTTATCAGTGGAGGGATCTAGCTGGACCACAGAGTGAGTGTCAGGCAGCAACACTCAGAGGAAATGGGAAGAAGTGATGGGTCACTCTGAACCTTCTCTTGCCTGCTACAGATCCCATCATCTCCCATGAACTTACTTGATTATCTGTATACCTTTAATCCTAATTATTTCTTTCATATGTATTTTAAGTGCCTTTAGAGTAGAATAATGTGTAGACTAAGCCTTTTTTCAGCAAGGGAAGCATAACAATAAGGGAAAACTGTAAAAAAGCTAACTTTTTGTAAAAGCCGCAGTGCTTTATTTTACTTTATTTTGTAAACGATACTTTGCTATGTTATATTCCCTTTCATCAAAGAGGAGCTCATCTTACAGATGGAAAGTGCTACAGCGTGAGGAGAATCACAATATGTGTTAAGTAAAGGGAAATACGATGTTACGCCAAGATATGTATGAGTAAAATCTGCACTAGTGCGTGTTTCCATGTTCTTCATGAGAACCAGAAAACTCTTCACAGCAGAGACTAACCGATGCAGGCTAAGGGCAGGAGGGGCCGAGCTGCGTGTCGTATGAGTGTATTTGCATGCAAACCGTGTGTGTGTGTGTGTTTATTGTGTCTTGTGTACAAAATCACGCAGGCTTTAATAAGGAGAGGTCCCTGCGAGTTACTTGACTGAGTTGATGAAACTGCAGGATGATGACAAACAGTTTAGGAACGCAGTCGGTAAAACAAATCTTGGTTGCCGATGTGGCAAATTTCTTCTCTGGCCTCGGTTAAGATCTTTGTACTGCCTCAGTACTAAGGCATGATGGTCTCAGCTACATTTAATCAGCATGCTTGCAAAAACAGCATTGTAGACGGGGTTAACTGCGACTAATGTTTGTGCGCACCCCCATGATCCTGGTTCTTATAGGAACGCAGGCTGTGTTAAGTGTTGATGAGTATTTCAATGGACGCTACAAGGCACTGCTGTACCTGTAGAGTGTCTTGACTGTAGGTCGATTAGAGAAAACAACTGCCTAGGTTTCGCTTTGAATTTCACTGTGTGTTAGTTGATAGAGCTTTTAAGAAATGGATAATCAAAGTGGAATGTCCCAAATCAAAACTAAATGTGTTTTATTGTTGTGACACAAAACTTGAACTGTTTAAGTGAAGCTATCCTCTCCAGTGTTTAGTGTTTGAAAGACATTCCTAGATGGAATCAGCTGGACGCATTCGCTGCTTCGCAATTTTAATGGCATGAAACTTAATGTACCAGCACAGTAAATGCAAAGGCAGTGCAATTTTATACTATAGGTGTTTTTATCTTTATTTTATACTTAATTGATTTAATGCTATTATATCATATTGCTAAGGATATCAAACTGATTCAACTGTACATCTCTGTTGCTGTTACAGTTTCCCTCTCTCACTGTTTCTCAGCAAAAAGGATTGTGTGCTCGTAGGCAAAAAGGTTTTACCATGAAATCCTCTTAATTGTCTTATTTTGGACGTTTCAGTACCCGCAACACCTTAACCTCATGCTGTTGAATTACTGTTTCATAATTCGTACTGAAGCAAACAAGACAAATACTGCAGAAAAACAAGTTTGCCTTTTTTTTAAATCATCAAATTATTTATTCCAACTGCCACATTTAAGGTTACCCTAATGGATCAATATTATTCTGTGTGCAGATAAGGTTGCTCGTGCCTTTTAACTTTCAACTTGAAGTTCCTTATCTTTTTTCTCTGTCTGCTCTAAGTTGCTTTCATTTTTATGGGCAATAAATATTTCCAAAGTCTCATGGCAAGCAGGAGAATGTTCACTTATGCTTAATTTTGATGGTTGAGGTTTTCTAAGGTCGTGAAATTTGAGCAGTGCCTTTTCTTAATGCAAACAATTAAATGTAAACACACCAAACATATTCAATATTAATTGGCTGTGGTGAATTTTGTGAATCCCTTGATGTTTGGCCTTCCATTGTGTTTTGTATCTATTGCTCGGATGGAGTTGGGTTGATTTAAATGCAATAAAAAAGTTTGCAAGAAAAAATTACCTTCTTTGCGCTTATGAGCACACAACCCTTATACTCGCCCAAAATCAGTGTTTGTTATACTACAATAAAGGGACGTTTATAATAATTGTTGTCATTATCCATGGTCAAGTTCTTAATAGAGGTTACGGTACTTGAGTGTCAGATAAAGCATATAAGCTACATTTCTTTTTTCTCCTCCTTGTCCTTGTATTTTTTATGAACTCTGAACATTTTTTTCTGGATTAGTGTTGTATGTGGGACAAACAGTAACACTTAGATCGGTGCGTCAACTCATAGCTTTGATTGCCACTTGTTTTTATCAATCCCCCCCATGTTTAGAGTAAAACATGGGCGGGCCATGTTTTACCCTAAATGTGAGCTAAAATGTTGATTTGGTTTGATTTATCGAGATGTAAGTGACAATTCGTCTTAGCAGAATGGCACACGGTGAGAATGCGGATGCCAAAGAGTGTAATTAACATCTCTTGGAGTGTCTTTGTTTATCTTTCTTCTCCTTAATTTGCAGGTTGTGTTGTGAAGATTCAAGAAAGGTCATTTATATATTCAACGTTAAAACACATTTGCACAAGACGCTCACTTTTTATGTACAGTATGCCTTTATATTTTATAGTATCTGAGCATTTTCTATTATTTATACAAGTGCATGTACTAGAGTATTAAACAGTCTAAAGAACTGGGTTATTTTAACAATGTTGGGATGATACTTGTGTGTTCTTGCCTGCACGTGTAAAAAAAAAAGTGTTTGTAAAACTGTGTGGTTGTATGTGTTTTGGAAGGGATGTTCCAATTTTATTATTTAAAAAAGTAACGCACTAATGCTTCAATCAATGCAGACGTCTGTTTTTCTTAAATTCAAACTGGCTAAATACAATGGGCGAGATACTACTAGATGTCTGCAGGTAGGTAGTGTTTCAGTAGCCTGCTACAGCCACGTTTTAATGAGTTGTTGCATTCGTTGGTAATGTTTTTGTATATAGCACGCTAATAGGTATGCAAGTGAAGGTTAAAACTGAATAAAGTCAGTTGCTGGGAAATGTTGTCCGGTTGAATTTATAGCCTTTACACCACATCCGGTTCTGCATTTACCCGTGGTGGATTGTAGCATGTTCTCAAGTATACTGCTCTGAAGTAACCAACACATACTTTTACTTGAGTATTTCTTTCATATGCTGTTTTAGACTGTATGCATTTAAGACCATACTAATCCATTGCCTTACAGTGCTTTTTAGATTTTACATACAAAACATTAGACACATTTGTTAAATATAAAACATTGTTATAGATTCAATTACCCAACATAACACAGAGTAGTTTACATTACCTTCACCTCAAATCAGCTACATTAAGCAAACTTTTAAATGCAGAACTTTACCTTCAAATTGGGTATTTTTTCACAGTGATTGCTGCTTTTACCATAGTTAAGGATCAGATTACATTTTCTACCACTGGTGTACTGGTACCCATACAGGGTATTAAGAGAAATGAGAATTACTTGGCGTCGTTTGTTGATTACATTCACTATGTTTAAATAATGTAACTGCCCAGGAGTATTTGAGTATGTTTTTAAATGTTTTAATCAACACTGAACAGTGCTCCTATCCTGACAAAATTATTTGTTTCAATTTCTTAACAGCTGGAGCTGTGCACAGCTGTGAATGGCTTCATCTTCCCTTTGCTGTTTCATTTGCACAGACTTACTTATTTATGTACTTACTGTTCTGTATTTACAAATAATGTAATACAAATAATTACATAGGAACTGTTGGGATTTAAGTACTTCGTTTCATCGCGAGTGATTTGTGTTTTCCCTAAAGTGACCATTTTCTATTTGCAGTGTTGTTACGTGTTTGTAAAGTTTAAAGCAGTTTAAAACATAGTATATTCAGTTTTTGGGGAGTTATTCCACCCTTAGAGGCTACTTCACGTACGTCCCCATGACGCACGGTTGGGGCACAGGTTTACGTCAGGGCGTCATAGCGCGACACCTCCCCCTCCTCCCCCCACAGTCTAGCTGGGAAGAAAAAAAAAACTTTTTTTTTTTGTATCGGAGGAATCAACAGCCGCCATCTTGACGCGGCTCAGAATCGGGATTTCGGGGGGAGCATTAATTTTAAAAACCGACCGGAGCTACTCAGACCGGGCTCAAACGGCTTTTTTCTTGCAGAAAATCGAAGTGTTACTCCTTCTGATGAGAATTAATGCAAACATGTGAGGATTACATGCGTATTTATCGTCTCGAAAGGCCACTGTATATTTGATTTCCCTTTTAGCGAGCGCCGATTCTCGCCGTATCGCCGTCCCGAGACGCTGTATTTACCGGGAGACAGCGACGACAAAAATAATCCACCTCATAGAAAATATTTTTTGAATTTTGCTCTTTTTATTCGAGCCTGAGATAGATTTTATGGCTGCTCGTTTCGACTGCGAAAAAAATGATTCTGTACAGACGTGAATCCGGCGATCTGAGGAGAAAAGGATTTGCCTATGCCTTGTGTAATATTTTATGATTGATTTTTATTTATTTTTCTCGAAGCTAAATAATTTTTGGACGTAATTATTGAGGATAATTATGTGGGTGTTGGGTGTTGGATTATCATGGGGTGATCTTCGGCGGCGAAGCGTGGCGCTGTTGCCTTTCTTTTGAAACCTTTTTCTCCAGGCAGCATTTCGCTAGTCTGCCAGTCAAGACGAAGAAGAAGAAGAAGAAGAAAAAAAAATCTCCAAGATACATTGCTCCTTTACGCTCAACGTAAAGGAAAAGTTACAAGTTATTACGAGCCACAAGTCCTACCAGGGGGACTGATCCTGCTGTTTTCCTGCATCATCATCCATTCATAACCGACCAGGATGGCTGACAATCTGCTGGATGTCGGACCCCCCACTGCAAAGCGACCCAAGCTCAATTCACCTCTCTCAGTGTCAGATGGCCCAGGTAAGAAGGACAAGGCGTGGTGTTACAAATGTGAATTACTGACTCACAGTAAAAGTTATATTTATTATACTTGCACGCTGTTCAAGCCTGCTGCACTCACCTTTTAGGAAAAGAGCTACGGCGAAGTAGCCCAAACCAATCCGCCACTTCAGCTGTGCACATATCACAGGAGGAAAACTGTTATATCGAGTCCCTGGCTCGTGGGATTGTCTGATTTAAAACCTGCAGCTGATTAGAAAAATACCACAAATTGCATCAATACTGTCAAAAGTGCGAACTCACTCCCTCTTCATCACATGAGAATTACTCAACAGGGAGAGTGTGCTCCCAAGTTATCAGTCTTTAAGGGTTAACGGCTAAGTTACAAAGCATAATTGTGCTTTGTAACTCTTTTGTTTCCAACTAAGCAGCACAGACGAACATGTTGCCTCTGGACTGGACTTGGTGTCCTCAGAGCCTCCTCGACAGTGCAGATGCAGCACAAGCACTTTGAAAGATAATCTCTCACCTCTGGGTCAGTCTGCCACTGAAAGCTCAGTCCTTCCTTCCACCAAATGTTTGACTGACCTGGGTTAAAATGTATCGAATAAACAGCAAGATTTCATGTGTTTCGTACCTACATCCACAACTTTTCAGCAGCCGTTATAATTGGCGAGCAAATGGGCATCATGTAGCTCATAACGGCTGCCATGTTAAATATTAGAAACTAGTCCTCTTGGTCTGCATCTTCACCAGTCCAACCTGCAGTGACATTTTGGAAAGTAAGTTGGGACAGTTGACCTTGTAAAAAAAAAAAATAATATTGTGACATTTTGTGGCCAGGACATTGCGTAATTACATAAAATAGTAGCTGAGGGTATTCCACCCTCTGACATAGAAGTTGTGTGTCATGGTTATGTTTTCAACACACACGCACACACACAAGCTTTGTGCATGTGGTCAGTGGTTGATACAGATGTATGAGCATGTACACAATTGTTTTGTGATGAGTGAAGTAGTATTCATAATAGATTTATTGTTTAGAAATCATGTATAATCATTATACGTCCCCAGCCCATTTTTTACAGTGGTCGGTCATTCTTTTTTTCTAGTTGTCAACTATTACGCAACAGGTGCATTTTTGGAAAACGTCAACTGCAATATAAACCCTTGTCACCCAAAGATATTTGCTGGCTTTTCAGGAAATTGTTGTGTTTTGTTAATCTGTGAATTAGAAATTAGTCCAGATTAAGCAACACTCTCAGACATTTGATAGGAGTGGAGAATAAAAAGTTTGAACCACTTAACACCTGAAGATATTAAGTTTTTTTCAATGTCAAGAAACAATGTCAACTGGACAAGATTCAGACTGACAATACTAATTTGATACACTTGGCACCAGAACTCACAAACTTTAACAGAACTTTTGGCATCCATTTGTCCCACCAGGACTTATCCTTACAGGAGCTAATTCATTTTACATGGTCGTTTTATGGATAGTGACTTTGAGGAGGGATAACTGCTGATTATGCTGCAATCACATCGGTTCTACATGAGAAAGAGGTTTTAATGGATCTCTCAGTAGAAAGTTGGGAAAGGAGGGGCGTTAAATGGCTGCACTAGCTGTCAGTGTGTAAGATTAACAGGCGAGACAAAATGACAGCGTCGATGAGACTGGAGTGATGTGAATTTGCGATCGCGCGACGTGATTGACGCGATTTTTCGCAACTCGAGTGAAAAAAATCTCGTGCCGTAGCGCCGTGATAGCCTATCGGTATTGAGATGCTCCTCCTGGCATCACTGACGTCCTGCCATTGTTGAATCAGGAAAAAAATATTGTAGGCGTTCACCCAGAGCTCTACGGTACCTCTTATTAGTAGAGACCGGACAAAACTGTGTATAAATGTATGTGTGTATACCATATGGTATAAATAATGAAAAAGATGCTGCTGTATTTACGCCTAGATGACGTTATGTTGAGTGTTGATGGGGCTGCTACAATGTTGGCATAGAATAGCACCGATCGATCCGAGCTCCATTGAGAAAACAAGTATTTTAAAAGTTATTTACTTTTACTTTTACTTTTGGAGAGAACTAACAAAACATGAATTCAAACTTTTTACGAATCTGCATCATTACGTAGTTATATCGGCGTCCCCTTTTGTCCGTTTACAACTCAGGGAGCAGACAGTGGGACAGTATCAAGCCCCCAGAAAGAGCGCCGGGCTTTGAAGCAAATTTGACATAGTGGACAAACGATGGAATTAAAATTTCCGAGTCCCTCACGTGATGCCATGTGGCCCAAAAAGACTTTTCCCCATATACCTGCATTGGGCAAGCAAATTTTCGCGTTGCGTTACTCGCGGGATCATTTGTAGTTGTTCGCTTCATTTGTGCTAGAGTCGCCGGAGAGGAGGAATGGCTTATCTCCGTTATCAACAAAGCCATTTATTTCCGACATCAACCATTTAAGAAATAACCGCTATTTCTGCTTAGTACTTCTTGTGGAAGTCCCAGATATCCCGGGAAACTAAACGCTGTCTTGTCTGGGTTCATATCAACATCTGGAGGCGATCCGTGGATTTCATCGAGGTGTATTCACTGTATCTAGCAAGCCACACGTTGGCTGGTGAACTACAGCTTTATGAACCCAAAATAAACAATTTTTCTTTGATTTAATTGCAATAAACAGACAAAGGGGGACTCCGAAATAACTACATAATCATGCAGGTTTGTAAAAAATCTCAATTCATGTTTTGTTAGTTCTCTCTCTGCAATTTGGCAAGCAAATACCTTTTTAAAATACGGAGCTCGGATCGATCGGTGCTATTCTATGCTAACATTGTAGCAGCTCCACCAACACTCAAAATAACGTCATCTAGGCATAAATACGTCAGCGTCTTTTTTATTGTTTGTACCATATGGTTTACATTCCATGTATACACAGTTTGGTCTGGTCTCTACTAATAAGAGGTATCGTAGAGCTCTGGGTGCCCGCCATGGCCACAATATTTTTTTCCTGATTCAACAACGTCCGTGATGACAGGACTATCTCAACGCTGATGGGCTTTTGCGACACAGCGTCACGCAAATTTCTCTCCCGATTTGAACATTTTAAACGCCGCGTCATTCGTGCTGCCCGACGTCATGTTGGCTAAAATGTTGGTGACATTCTTATGTCAACAAAAACAATATCAGGGGTCATGTCCATTAGGGGTGTAACGGTTCACTAAATGCTGCGGGGAGAGTTTATGGCCTGTGTGCTCGTGTTGGTTTTCCTGCTAAGCTAGTTTAGCATAGCGTGCTTCTCCCAGAACAAACGTGGCTCACGAGAGTGCAATGCTGTTCTGTCGTGGGAGTGTCAGACAGCACGTTGTCTGTTACGTCGGGTGGGTTGCCATGTTGAGCGCAGTGGCTCCACCGAGAGAACATTATATTTCCCACAATTTAAGCTTCTGCATCTTCCAAATGCAGAAGTATTATTCAAATGATTTGTTCGGTTCGTAATGCGTACCGAACCGTAAGCCTCGTAGCGAACGGTTCAGTACGAATAAGTGTATTGTTACACCCCTAATGACCATATATTGTACGACAAGTTGACAACGTAGTTATCGTGATCGGCCTATACGATGATATAAAACAAAGAAAAGCAGAAACTATGAGATTTTGGAGAAACTGACACCAAAGTATGGTTGGTATTTTTACTGAATCGATTTATAAAAGTTTGTCATAATTTTACTGGCAATCAACTAATTGACAAATTGTGCAGCTTTACTTGAGAGCTGAAAACTTCTCAGTGAGCTCCTTCAACTTTGACTTTAACTTTATTTTTTCAATTACAAAGTCTGAAAAAATGGTCTGAAAACAGTTGGGCACCAATTTACGATGCTTATGAGCTAGAAGTAAAATACTGCTTTTATCTTCTTCGGTTTAGGGTTCATTGGCACGTCTTAGTTGTGTATGTGTATCCTTGCTGGGTACTGAACATAGCTTTGTTGGTGTCGTTTGTGCAGTAGCTAGCACCAAGCATGAAATGGTGTGGACCGTCTGATTTCAGTGAAGTCAGTTTGTAACAATTCACCTAATTACATAAACCTAAAAGGGAAAAGTACATACGCTAAAATTAAGGGCACGGGCGGATCTGATATTAGTAGGTTTACAGAGTCTATATCTGCCTGATTAACAGGGTGGAAGGTACAAAACCACGCTGAAACGATCTCTATTATAAGGGTAGACCACACCAGAACCAAAATAACCGCGAGGCTCCCGCCGTACTACGGCACAATAAAATAAACATTTATAACAATGATCACCCCAACCCCAGAGTCCCATTCGTTCAACAGTTTCTTCAAGTAACGAAAAACAGTCCGATGAAAAAAACAATCCCCGAGTAAAGTCAACAACGAGACGCCGCGGTCACTCTGTCCACCGAACCCGCGCTACCTCACCACAGCTCGTCCCGATGGTGGCCCTCTGTGCCGTTCCCAGTGAAGACTCCAGCCCAATAATCCATGACACGCTTGCTTCGGATCCTTGGCTGAGCAATCCCCGGCAAACCGTTCTCTCCTGAGTCCACTGAACGCAGCTTGCTTCCTCCGGTCTGCGTGCACAAACTTCTCTCGCGTCACTCCCAACACAATTTATGCAAAACAGCTCAACCTGTGTTTATAATTACAGGGAACTAATAACAGTACAGTACTTTTATATATGTGAAGGGAAATAACCCACAGGTTCCCCATTTGCTGTACACACAGGCAGACTTTTGTGATCATTACAAGTTTTGGGATTGCACCACCACAAGTACCTCTTAACTCTCATCTTCCGTAGAGTATAAAGACGGGTGCAATTGCTTCATTTAAATGGCAGTGGAAACATCTGTCTGCCATTTACAAATGGCGGAGAACGTGAAGCTTCTTTGTCACGTCTTCTGTGGGCAGTCCGCAGTCTTTAGCCGAGGTCGCTCATCTTCTCAGAGGGGCGACGGGAGCTTTCGCTGGGCAATAAAGCAGCTCTACACCGAGAACGACTCCTCCCCCACCGCCGCCAGAAGCCCTTTCTGTCTCAGTTGACACACGCACACACACGCACACAAACACGTGTAGGACTGTGCAACGTGTAAGACGTTGCACAGTGTCTCTTGTAGACCTGCTCTCTTTGAAGTCCTGGATGCAGTTCAGGCTCTTAAGTACATTGAGAAGATTTTAAGTGCCAGGCTGCAGATGGGAGGATAAGTACATTTTCTTTTTTCTTGAGTTGAAAAAGCCCTAATTCTGAGCAGATCTGTGAACCTGTAGCTTGCAGCCTTTTTCTTGTGCACACTCTACCATTACATTTACTTGGTTTCTTTGAATTGCAAGTTTATGAATGAATGAAGTGAATCAGAGAATCTGTGTGTTGAACATAAATTTACACAGACTGATTGATTTCGGGTAGCACGTGGATGTTGCGGTATAACTTTCCCTCAGACCTGTAGATGGCTTATCCTGGGCGCCCTGGATGTTCATATGTGAATTTCATATCTCAACAAACCCCACCAGTATTTGGTTGCTTTTAAGATTCAATGCATAATGGCAATTATTGTTTTTTTGTGTTTCAAAGGGGTATCATGACAATGTACCCGAGTGGGTTTGGTGTACTTAGTCCTGTCTGTTATTGGTAAAGCCTTTCCATTATTGGTCGTCTGAAAGATAGCAAAGACGTCTGTCTCTCTTTGTCACATCCAGCCCACTGGGCTGTCGCTCACAGCCACAGATTAGCAGCCTGTCTTTGATGTTTATGTTAATGTATGACAGGTTTTTTATCGTGCTCTGGTCTCGTGTCAGTATGTACTTGCGCCTGTGGTCACAGGCCAACGCCGGGCTTGTTTTCATTTGTGTGGGCGTATCGGCGCCAGCGATGAGAAATGGGCAGCCACTGCCCACCCCACTGTTCACCGAGCGGGGTTTCCTCCTCCTCTGTCTGGCATGTGTGTAAGATCACCAACCCCTGGTTGAGTATTATTCAGCTACATTAGCGTTAGCTGGCGTCAACTGTTAAAATGTTGTCTTCCACCAGCGTGGCGAAGCGGTAGCAGACGATCCTCTGGATCTGGCTAATGTGTCATCTGAGGTGGAACTGATTGGGATGAGGAGAGCGGCGGGTGGCGGTGGATACCATCCAATCTGCCACCCCCAAACAGCCCTGCATTGCAACCCTCCTCACCTCTACCACTTACCTCCCACTGCTCCCAACCTTAGTCACACAGCCCCAAGATGCTCTTGTCCTCTGGAAATAGACTGTAAATTTCTGACTGCAAGCGCCAAATAAAACAGTGTTTACCATTTCAGATAGGGTTACTCTAGAAAAAGTTTCTTCTTGTCATCTTCTCTGAATATCTGTGGTCTTCATAAACACTGCAGCAAATCGCTGCAGCCCCAGCTTTACAAGTGCCACTAATTTTGTAGATCTTGAAGTCATCAAGGCTCCTCTTAAAGGACCGTATTAAAAGTTTTACAAATGTACTGCCAATCATATGTGTGGAAAACACCGTGCTCCCTCAGTTTTTAAATGTGGCACGAATTTTTCACAATGTTGCTGTTAATTCTACCAGTCTGATGATAAAAGAATGTATCCATCAACACTAATTGTTGAGCAATAGTTAATTAACCGTTAACTGACAAACATGAATTTGAATTTTGTCCGATCTGTTTAACCGTAAAAAGAAAAAAAATATAAAGCGGCTCAAAACTGAGGAATGTCTTTTCACTGAAAGCGGAATAGCTTGTCCATCTTAAAGGTCAGCCCACCTTAAAGTGAGCTGGAGTCAGAGTACAACTCTAACTTTGGGGCTAACCCCCTCCGCATTAATCAGCAGGTTGCAGGCTGCTGGCACGCAAGACACGGGAACTGAATCTGGGTCTTGAGGAGTTGTAGCATTTATTCAAGTGAGTGTAACGGATGGTATGGGAATAGTGGTGTAAAGCGTGGGTTAATTACAGTTTAACGTTAACCATCACGTTGTCAAAAAAAGTTTTACAGATAACCGTTATCCGCCAATATTTAGTAAAATATGTGATCAGAACATCGGCATTTATGCTTTTGTAGTTGCCGATCTCTGATAATGTTACATCGTAAACAACCAATCTGTGTTTATATTGACAGAAGAGCTAGTAACCTACTTTTATATACAGTCTATGTTAACGTTAGCAGCATCGCTAACGGCTAACAGAAGAAGGTTCCGTTATGATGTGTTCAAATGTTATCTCGTAAAGTGACTAACTCGAATAAGTCCAGTTGTGTGAAGGAGATGTTTTTACAACATGAATAGATATTAGAGATAAATTATGACCTGCTTACACTAAGCTCTGAGCAGCTTACAATGCACCATTAAAACTACTAATGAAGATTTGATTTAATCAATAAAATGACAATCTTTTGTAATGTGAATTGTGTGTTTTTATGAAGAAAAAAACACAATTTCAGAGTGGTCAATGATTTTTAGGAGTCTGGGGCCTTGTAGACCAGCTGCTATAATCAAACAATAAAGAGATCTTTATCTGCCAGTATGGATCATCAATGATTGGCAATGAGCGTCGGCGGCAATAAAACGTGCTCAGCTATCTCTAAAAGTTATACTCGCTCCCTTTTTGCTTTTGTGCTGATCCGATTTGTGAGTTTTATGATCCGTTGCACCACTAGACGGGAGCAGTCGATAAGTATATGAGAACTGTTAATAATCAAAGGACATTATTTTAAAGCTCACAACTGATTTTATTTTTCATTTAATAGTTCATTTAACATGCTAATACTGCTAATTATAAATTTACGAATTTCCCCCTGGGGATGAATAAAGTACCTATTTATCTAATATGTAAACTAACATGCTTCAGTTCTGTTGTCAATCATTTAAGGATCATTGTAACTAATGCAATAATGATAATAATGGTGTAATACTGTGAAACCATGATGTTTTCTGAGCTGGTTACTGTACCGTGAAGATCTCATACTGTTACAACCCCATTCACTTAATGTTACTCAATATCGCAAAAAAACACACCGGGGTCAAAAATACCTACTTTCCGGAAAAAGACAGCGACGAAAACTGCGATATCAACTTGGGGCAGTGTGAGCCGGGGATCAAGGCCACTGTTGCTGCAGGGTTTATGATTTTCAGAAGGGAATCGAGGCCAGACAGAAGGCCCAAAATGTCCATGGCCGCTGTGGCTGCTGGTGAAATTCCTGTCCTCCTCTGATCTATAAATGTCAACTTCATGGTGTTGCTAGAAATGAATCAGGCGATCACCAAAGTGTTCATCCTCAGGGGACCAAAGATTATTAAAAATATCTTTGGAATCTATACTTTTTTTTTTTTTTTTTTTTTTTTAACTTCAGTTTTTACCAAAGTGTTGGCCCGACAGACCAACATTGCAACCTTAGAGCCGTTCATGTGATTTAAAACGATCTGAGGCCGTTCACCGTGTCTCAATAAATCTCTGAATGGAATTCTTCAGTTTTTACACATGTTGATCTTGTGAAAGGCAAAAAAAGGGAAAACCGCAAACTTTGTCTAAAATGTGCATTTCTTTGGATATGACTTACATGGCAAAGCACTGGAAGCGAGTAAGACGCCATTATTCTCAAAGTAAAGACACTGATATTATCTAAGATGATATGTTTGTTATCTTAGATTGTTATCTTAACATTGTAATATCTGAGAGTGAGTTCGGTGTTATCTCATACTGGCCATGACTATTTTCTTTTTTGTTTTTCTATTTCGCAACGTAACCTCTCCAGCATGTACTGCTGGATGTTATTGGCTGCACCCTGACCACTTTCCCAATGTTTAGCCTGGTCCATTACAAATCGAATGTGTCCCTTCAGCACTGCCAGGATTGCGGAGCAACTTTGCTCCCTCTCTCTTGGCGAGAGATGGGGGGGAGCATCTTACCCTTTCCATCTTATCTCTCTCTGACTCTGGTAAAGCAGCAACAGCCTGCTTGAACAGCCTGTTATTATCTCTCAGACTGAAGAGTCTAATTGAAGATTTTCATGTCGCTGTTGAAAAGCTTACAACCGGCAGCAGCCATGTCTTCTTCAGGTGAGAATAGTGCGACTCAAGTGTTGGGATTCTGTGGTTAGTGGATGCTTCAGTTGTCTCGGCATGTGATTGCTTGCTGCTCGATATGCTCATCATATCCTTGTTGTTTAAGGGGCAAATTCAAATTGTACTCTCAGCCTTTTTGAAAAGAGTAACTATGCTAAAGGCTGTTTTCTTTCTCCTTCAGCTAGCTTTTTTCGCTCTACTGTATCTTCTCCCTCTTAAAGTTGTGTGGTTTCAATCTTGTTGCTGAATAGTTCTCCGGCGAGGCACAGGTGCTTGCTCTCAACTATGAAACGTTCATGTCTCTTGCTCTACTCGGGGACTTGTTGCATTAACCTCGTGCGGTTAAAGGTTGGGCACTCCGTTGGGCACTTGTTTACTTTTTCTCACGGCACACTTTTTCCCTTGTCCGAAGGACTGAGCTTTTTTTAGTGTACATGTACACTCGCCCATGTACGCACAGGCTCACTTCTACAAGTTACACGCTACGTAGTGCATTATATTGTCGCATGCCAAATGAGCCTCCAGGCTCACTTAAGGTGGTATGACTTTTTAAGGTGGGCCATCAGAGTTTAATCTGAGTTAAGCTTGTGTTGCAGCCAACACACCTGCAAGTGTAACCTGAGTGTGTGTGAAGCTTTGTGCTCTGTGGTGTGAGAGCGGGTGCCGTTCATTAGACGATTGCCTGCGTGTTCTGAGCGAGGCATCATCTGCATGTACCTGTGTGTTGTCTGTATAATTATTTATTTATGAGGTAACCGTTTACTGTAAGAATATGGGGAGTATACATCTCTATTACTTATTATTTAGTACGAAATATTTAAGATTTCAGGGTTTTGTTTTGTGCTGCGTTATACGATGACATAGCCTACAGTTTTTCAAAATAAAATGAACTTAAATGAAATGGTCAATTTAACGTTTTTGGCACCCCTCGTTGACCTATATGGTTTGATACAACACTAAACAGTTTAGAGCGCTTTCACACTCCTTTTTTGGGCGACTTCAATAAAGATGTTTTAATTGTAAATTATTAACTTTAACGATGTGTTTGAATTCAACATTGAATTGCTTTTAAGTCTATCACAATGTTGGGTGCAGTGGTCGATGACTCAATAGATTTCTCCTCCTATATCTGATTCTTTGTCCCTTTTTCCTAACTCTGATTAACAGTACAAGGTAAAGTCATGTTACAGTTGGGCTTAACCTTAAAGCCAAGGGTAATTGGTCCTACGTGAATCTACCTTCTAATTATCTCTTGAAACGGATACATTAGTTCCTCTGCAGTTGGTGGTTTACAACTTCTTCTGTTGTTGGTTAAAGGGGATGAGTCAGTGATGAACACTAATTCTTATTCTATTCCATTCTATTCAGTGTATATACTGTGCATTTGTATTACTTTGTTTCTTACATTGAATAGGTCCTGCTCTGTTATTTTATTATATTGTGTGTATATAGTGTGCATTTTCCACACCCAATATTTTATTTTATTGTGTAACCCTGTTTGTTGCTGTCCGAGACAAATTTCCCCTTGCGGATGAATAAAGTACATTTCTATTCTTCTATTCTATTTATTTCCGTGTCTCTCTCTTTTTTATTTTAGATCTTGTGTCTCTGTTCGACCTGGAAAACGACCTTCCAGATGAGCTCATCCCCAATGGAGACTTGGGAATGGGAATGTCCTCTAATGGCGGTCCAGGTGGAGGGGGTCATGGTCTCAACTCCATCATCCCCGATGCAGCTGCCAAACACAAGCAGCTGTCCGAGCTTCTGCGACCAGGGAGCTCCTCCATCTTGGGAGGTGTTCTCAACTCTGCCAGCCCCCAACAGGGAGGCATGGTGGCAAGCCAGCTAGGGGCTGTGCTTGGTAAAGGTCCACACGGGCAGGGTTCTCCCAATCACCAGTCTCCCCAGGCCCAGAAAGGAGGTACTGCTGCTGGACAAGGCAATGGGGGCATGAGCTTCAACCAGGCCATGTTGAACAGTGGGCAGGGCCACGGGGTCATGGGCCAGACGGGACAAGTGATGAACGGGGCTCTGGGACCAGCAGGCCGGGGCAGACCCGGCATGCAGTACCAAGGCCAAGGCATGCAGGGGGCACAAGTGGGTGCTGGAGGCAGTGTGCTGGCAGAGACACTCACCCAAGGAGGGCCACAGTTGGGTGCACACAACGCGTTGAATGCTCAGCAAGCTGGAAACATGAATAAGGTGAGGTTCAAAATTCAGCTTAATTGATCCCACGAGTTGTAAAGCAAAGCACAAGACGGGCACATAGCATGGAAGATCATAAAAATCAGTTGAGCACATAAACTAACCGCTGCAGTCATGTTACATTTGCATATTTAATGTGCACGTGTCTGGATTTATGAGATTTTTCCAATTTTGTTTTTAAGTATTTAGTGAACCCTAGCAGCAGTTATTAAACAACCCTAATTACCTTGTGCTCATCATGACCTTTTCAAGGTCTCCTTCTCCTTCAAACAACTGGATTCATTCAAGTTTCTCACCAACACTACATTTTACGAATTACATGTGAACACGTCATGATAGCGTTATAATTTACCGTTGCCCAATTCTCATTTTCCCTGAGCAGAGCCTGAACGCATCCTAATGTAACTGAACGTAACCTTCGTTGGTTGGCCGCTAGTGGGACTACCCCCGTCACCATAGACTGTATATAAGAAACCGTATCAACAACGATCCGCTACACCACTACTTCCAGCTAACGCTAGTGTTGGAAAGCTAAACAGGTCACATTTCCCTCTATATATTTTATACTGCTGTGAAAACATCTCTAAACAACTGTATCCATATAAGCTTTTTGCCAAAAAACAAATTTTAAGAGATGCGTGAACAAATCCTGATGTTAAAATGTACCTTTGCCCACGAGCAATTTCTATTGAGATCTAGAGCCAAAATGCATTTTAATGTAACTTAATGCAACCTAATTTAAATTTGAGAACATCATTTGGTGTGTTGGTAGAATGAGGCCCATCCAACCAAGGGGAAGGACTAGAATGCCTTATTTCCTTTGCCTAAATCCTACAGCGTGCTTGTCGTCAGTTGTCTCCCCCTCACTTTGTACTGACTTGTTCTTCTACCTGGAGCTTCCGTAGGAAGCAGTCACCCAGTTTAGGGGGTTGACTCTGTAGTCAGGTGCATCAGTCTCTGTGCGTCTAACTCGGCCCACCACATAGTTTTGTACCAGTGCTGATGTGTTTTATTACCGCATTCCTGTGCCTCACACATCTGAGAACAAACTGCAGTTGAGTGATGGTAATACTACACAGCTAAGCTTTGTGACTGAAAAATACGTACTTGCTGTTGGTTGTTTTTCTATATAAATATCTTTATTATGAAGACTTACTATGAAGTGCTTGATTTCAGAATATGTTTCCCCGTGACTAAGATTGTCGGGGCTTTGTGGTTTGACAGGAAACGAAGGTTAAACCAGCACCCTAGTTCTCACTGAGATTATTTCGACAGACATTGCCACATGAAACAAGCCCCTCCTTTCCCATACAGACGTATACGGCTGAGGCCCTGCCTATATTGTCTATGTTGTGGTAGAAAAACAAATAGCTTGATGTGTGCCTGTGTATTGGTGAGGTATATTATATTCCATACAGTACTGAAACTAATGCCTTTTACATTACGTTGAGATGCTAGGAGTGTGTTTGAGGTTTGATAAAACGTCATATTTACCGTGTATAGCTGCCTTCAGAGAAACATGGGGCCAAAGTGTGGGAGGGGGATGTGTTAGATTTGCCCAACAAGCCGCCCAGCGGCAACGGAAAACACAATGCACAAACAGGTTGAAGCCATCATTTACCGCCAGCTTCAGTATACGCGCAAAACAGGCAACTCTCTCCAGTTCACTCGCCCGCGAGAGATGGTGGCCATAATGTTGAATGCATTGTCGTGGACACGTGCTGCCACTTTCCCCGTGTCTGTCCGGCATTCCCTGTCAGGGTTTTCACCGTGTATGTGGCGGTATGTGAGCATGAAGTTAGCAGTAGCGTTATAGCTTTGAACGTAGCTGTGTGTGTGTGTGTGTGTGTGTGTGTGTGTGTGTGTGTGTGTGTGTGTGTGTGTGTGTGTGTGTGTGTGTGTGTGTGTGTGTGTGTGTGTGTGTGTGCGTGCGCGTGCGCGTGCGCGCGTGCGTGCGTGCGTGCGTGTATGGACAGTTCAGGCGGTTTGTCGGTGAATTAAATGCTTCAGCTCCGGGAGACCAAAGACAAGTTTCCATGTCTCTGCTTGCCACCTGCTGGTTAAAGTGAAGGGGGTTAGCCCCAAAGATAACAACAACTTTGCCCTGGTTGAATTTTTTTTTAAACTGATTACTCAGTCAAATGTCAGTTCACGGCTAAATGGTTTATTCTTAACATCCAACATTTATACCAGAAAAGACAAAATGGGACTGTTGATGCGCTGTACAAATAAAATGTATTCTCATATTTGCAGGTATTGCAGTTATATTGGTGAGCTAAGGCGATGTTGTCTTGCAGGTCATTCCCGTTATTGGTGGTTTCATTCATTTCTTCTTGTTCCATGCCTTGCTTCTGCTTATTGGCCAATATAAGTACTAGACTTGTGCAAGAGATACAACAGTGAACGTTCTTGACTGTAGCCTCAGGAACAATACGGGGTTCAGAGTTTGGAGATGGTTGCTGTTTGTTTAAGAGCCTTTTGGATGGATTCATATTTTCAAATTAAATGATTTATTTTTCATTGTATAATATTTATTTCGGTCTTGCAAATGTGGTTTAACAGTTTAAAATGTATTGCAAACTGGTGTGAATTGCCGCTGTAGGTGTTTCCGGCCCTTTGGCTGGTTAACTTATGTAGCATCAAATAAAACAAAAATATTTTTAATCGTTGGCAGTTTGAAAATGACATTCTATTCATATTACAACGCAATGTCTGTTTGAATTCAGTTAACCGTTGACAGACTTCACTTTATCTTGGCATGTTGTATTCCTGGTCTGTCACTTTCCGCCCTCCGTGATCATTTCTGTACACAGGGCTCTACAAGCAACACAGAAGTTACCTGGTGAAGTAGTATTCACCAATCCACTGATTATGGAACTTGAGCTGGGTTTAGACTGACTGGTGAGACACTTTAGTTTCACTCCTCTGATAATGTGTCGCTGCAATAGCAAAAATGTTAAACCGACCCAAGTTTTGCAGCACTGCAATGTTGCTTAGATGCTTTGCACTTTCTTACCCCAATGAGTTTTGCAAATAGGATATTGGTCTCTTTGAAAAATCCCTGGCCAGCTTGAGGTTACCAAAAGGCTTCTACACACAGTTTTTGCCTTACTTTTTAAAGTGCATACGCTTAGAAAAAGGTGGAAAATTGAAGTTAAAAGTGACATTGAGCAATCACTTCATCGCTGGTTTACACTCCAACTCAGGAGATAGAAATGATGTACAGGTGGATTTCTGGTTTCACATGTTTTTGTGGATGCCCTTTGTTTTCTCTTTGCGTTCTTTTCCACCATCTCTGTGTGCTAGTATTCACTTTTTTCCCCCCTCAACTCCTTTTTCTTCTCTTTACGTCTCACTCTGGGCCCCCTGGCCTTTGATAATGGAGCGGTAAATCATATTCAGGAGAGCCGGTTTGCGTGTTTTTGTTGGGGTGGGGGGTGGGGGGGGGGATTGTGAGAGAGGAAGGAACCGAAAAGGACATGTTAAAAAAAGAAGGGAAACACTAGAGGCCTTACTGTGCAACTGTGCCGTCCTCTTCCCTTGTGACACTCCTGTAGTAAGTGCGGACCGTCGAGTGGAAGAAACCGTGTGTGAGAGAGGAGGATGACGCCGTGCTCATGTCTGAATGGGAGGGAGGCGGCAGGCCAGCATCTGTGTGTTTGTGTGCAGCGGAGGGGGGAGGGGCAGGCGGCAGTGCAGCGCTCTCTGCTCAGCTGTTGAGCAAGCTGATCTTTCGCTCCGTGTGTCCCCTCCCTTCTCTTTCTCTGCTGGGTTGGGCTTGCTCGGTCTGACTGAGCACTGCTGGCTGTTGGGAACCTCCGCGAAGCAAAGCAGCAGACAGATGCATGCTGAGGCCAGTGGGATGGATTACTCCTGAGGGCCTGAAAATAAACTATTACCTGGGTTGATTGTGAAATAAAAATGATTCATTTCCAAAAGATTTTCTGTAGATGTGAACATTTATTTTACTTTTAGGAATCCATTTTTTTTCAGGAGATGTTTTTCAGGAGTAGTTTTAAAGTGTTTTTTTATGACTGGCAATTTTTATTTTTCAGTATGGAAAACAATCGGTGCACAAATGCGTGTTCTATTTGTCCTTATTGCTCCCTCCCCCAACAACAAGAGGGATGACCAGCAGTTCAATAAATCAATAATGTGGCTTCGTAGAAATAAAATTTATATTAAAAAAATAAATATATATAAATAACAAATACACACATTGATCCTCGGTACAGATTAAGACAAATTTAAGCCCATTTATCATAAAATGAAACGCCCAAATACCTTTCCTGAAAGTGTTTCAATGCTTCCACAGTTGTATGTCCCACATAGGACAATAACACTTAATAGTATTTGGACACATTCTTTTTGATGGATGTGTACTGTGTGTTTGCATTCACACAAAGAGTCTCAGTTCAGGTAGAAGTACTGTGATGGTATGCTGCACGGTGTGCAAATAGTCTGACCCCTCTCTGTCCTGATTGTCTACTAAAGATGGGGATGTCAGGAGGCCCATTTGGCCAGCAGTACGGTCAGGCTGAGGTGCAGCAAATGGGGGCAGCGGGGGTCAACGCCCAACAACTCCAGAACAAGATGGCCCTTTCCAACAACCTGCCCCAATTCCCTACAGAGCTGAAGGGAGCTGGGAGTTTGCCAAACCTGGTGAGTGTCACCTGAATCTTATATCTGTCTCTGTGCCGTTTAGTTTTATGGGAATATGGATCCGTGTCCACAATATCAATGTGTTGCACTTGTCAGCGAGTGGAAGATGTAGAGCAAAAACATGGAAAAACCTGTGCAGAGGGGCATTGATACTGTAAATATACGACCGCTATAAAATACACGCATATCATCTTCAAGTTGCTGATTGGGTCTCGAGTTTGAAACAAATGTGGTAGTTTAAAAAGGAACAGCGATTTGAATATTGTCCAGAAACCTGCAGAAGCCAATGAGAGCAAGCTGACAATAACAAAGTAAAAGGATAACGGCCAAGAAAACTCATATCGGTGCATCTCTAATACTAACCCTGCTTACTTAAGCCCTCAGTCGGGCCTAAACTTCACACAGCTCATACACATTGTCTGCATCAGCTTGTGTGCTACAACCATTTGTGTACATTGCTTCCTTGCTTTGAAGAGCTGAGCCTGGATCTATGCAAGTCTGTGTGAAGGACAGGAAATGGGCCTAATACAGGCAGGAAATGCCAGCCCATCAATTTTGAGAAAGTTAATACTTTGATTTGATAGGTTTTCCTCGTTTACCAGTTCCCTCTCGTTTTTGTGGTGTCACTCCATATTTTCTTTTACGTCTTTAGCTTTTACATTATAACTTCCCATCTTGTCTCCTCCTTCTCTGGTGTCTTCATTTTCATTCCGTTATTTCTTTTACGCCCCTCCCGTACAGCAAGCTATTCTCATTATTGGTTTCTTTTTTTGCTTTTACTCTAAACCCGGAAGTCTAAAATGAGGAAAGTGTGATTATTCTGGTCCGTACCTAACCTGTGCTTGTATGTCAATCAGTCGCAGATGCAGCAGCAGGTAGCGTCGGTGGGCATGGTCCCCGGGGCCGGCGGCGTGTCAACGGGCCCGACGGCGGACCCCGAGAAGCGCAAACTCATTCAGCAGCAGCTGGTCCTGTTGCTCCACGCACATAAGTGCCAGCGGCGGGAGCAGGCCAACGGGGAGGTGAGGGCCTGCACTCTGCCCCATTGCCGCACCATGAAGAACGTCCTCAACCACATGACCCACTGCCAGGCCGGCAAGTCCTGCCAGGGTGAGTGAAAGTGATATGAATGTGCTCACCTGTGTGACCACAATGTGCGAACTGAAAATGTGTCACTCATCTTAGCATATATCCGTCTCTTGTCTATTAATCACTGAGATAATATGATCAAGATATTGACCCAGTTATGATTAATATACAGATGTTTTAACTGTTATAAGCAACCATAATCAGAGCCTGTGATTCAGCAGCTTTACACACCACAGGAACAGCTCAGCAAAAGGTGGTGTTGACTTGTTGCTGCCTAAAGCGCCTGTCGCCTTCAGCGCTTCGTATGACCGCTCGCCAATCTTGTCCTTTGTAAAATGATTTATTGATCTATATGTGTCTGACGACTGGTTATGGAAGTTTCGTGAAATTTGCATCCCCTATAAGTTAACATTGCTTAAAAGACTAATTAAAAAAGATTAATGTTCTTGACTTAGTTTAACTTCTATTCGAGATTTGTCAAAGGTTGACGTGATGCTGAGATTAACCACTTAGTATATCGTTCTTTACTGAGTCGACACCAGTTTTACTCGTATATATTGTGGCGTAGTATGAATTCAGTGTGTTTCAGTCTATCTATAGCCTTAACTTTTAAGATGTCAGTTGTTTCTGAATTACCACACCTCACTCAGTGTCTTTTTCACTTTTATTTCTCCCCAGTGGCTCACTGTGCATCCTCCAGGCAGATCATCTCCCACTGGAAGAACTGCACGCGGCACGACTGTCCGGTCTGCCTGCCTTTAAAGAACGCGAGTGACAAGAGGAATCAGCAACGTGAGTAACTCCAGCATTTATACATCCAATGAAAAATGGGTTACAAGTTAATAGAGAACAGATATCATGCTAAGATATCATTTTATAAATCTGTAAGCTTGTAAACTGTTCAACAAGGCAGTTGTCACTCCGCAGCGAGTGTGTGTGGTGTGTGAAGTGCTGCCCCCTGCAGGTTGTGTGTCTCCGCCGAAGCGCTGTACCGACGAGAGCTCAAACAGTGAGAGGATTCCTCTACAAAGGCTGGACCTGTAATCTGACACCCGGGGGAGGGGCTACATGGCCCTGCTATCAGTAGGGGCAGGGTCTTGGGACAGCATGCTCTCTGATTGGTTAAAAGGGCCTATGACAGATTTAAATCCCCACAGAGGCAGCATGCTCCCTGTCAGCGATCAACACAGCAGGGAGCAATGCAGGGATTGTAGATTGAGGGAAGCAGCTCAGGAAGACATTGTTTTGCATAGATATAAAACATAGATAAAAAACAAATATACCGGTATATAAATATATATAGTCAAATATTTATGTTTACCTTGTTCAGCTTTGTTCTTGTGGTTGATTATCTACTTCTCTGATATAAATAAAAAACTAAAAACATCCTTCGATGTGTCCACATACTTAGCTAAAAAGCTGATTCTGATTATTTACGTTAATTATTTGTGTTTTATGCCTTATATTCATGTTTTGATCTTTAGAAATTATGAAATGCTGGAAGCAGCAGGTACTTGTCAATTATGGCAGTGTTTTAATTGCCAAACTATATTTCCTTGTCTTCTCCCTCCAGCCATGCTAAGTTCTCCTGGGGCTAGCCTGCAGAACGCTATCAGCACAGTGGGGCCTGGCCAGCCCAGTGCCACAGCCATCAACAGTGCGGCCACACACATCGACCCCAGCTCCATGCAGAGGGCCTATGCTGCCCTTGGCCTGCCGTACGGGAACCAGTCCCCTGCCCAAGTCCAGGGACAGGGACCCTCTCAGCAAAATCCCCAGGGCCCCCAGCACCAGCAGCTGCGAAGTCTGAACCCACTAGGTACAAAATCGATCGGACTCAATTCATACAAAAGATAACAATACTACAAATCTGTTGCTAAGCCATTTTCTTGTAAACCCTTGTAAAAGACTATGTGTGTTTATTAGGCACTAATCAGATGAACCAGATGGCAGGAGGCCTGGGTGTCCCCTCCTCAGACCAGGCTGCCATGCACTCTGACTCCTCTCTACCATCCACACTCAACAAGTGAGTCCTTAATATGTCACACAAAACACACGGCCCTTGCTGGCATGATCCTTATGTGATGTAGCGGCCATTTATTTCATTTATAGCCCAAAACAACATCCAGTGCATCTGCTGTTGACAAGTAATCATCCATGATCTCAATCTGCTCTCTGTCAGAAATATTTTAAACAATGTAAATTACAATTTACGGTCACATGGTATTATTAATGAAAGGATTTGGTGAAGCATTATTTTGGAAGTAATTGTTTCTTTCTCTGTCTTATAGTCAGCTGATGCCAGATGGGTCAGTAGTGGGAGGCATGGGAAACCTGCCCACTGCCACCCCTCTCTCGTCTTCGGGGGTAAGGAAGGCCTGGCACGAACACGTCACTCAGGACCTGCGCACCCACCTGGTGCACAAACTGTAAGTGCAAAACAAATGAAACGGATGTATTCTAAATACTCGAGTTCGGTCCTATGAAAACGGAGAAAGACGTTGGTGCTCTCCAGACTCTTGCTGAGTTTTGTACTTCTCTGCTGTCTTTCTTCAGTGTACAAGCCATATTCCCCACCCCAGACCCTGCAGCGTTGAAGGACCGAAGAATGGAGAACCTGGTGGCGTATGCGCGCAAGGTTGAGGGTGACATGTACGAGTCGGCTAACAGCAGGGTAACTAATATAATACATTATCATAGCATTACCACCGGAGTGATGAAAGGCATCTTTTTTGTTTATTTCTAAGGCCTTTCTCTTGTCACTATGAGATGAGAGCAGATCATTTTAATCTGTACCAGAGACTAAGAAACACTTGTAGTATTCTTTAAAAAAACATCTTGTTTACCTTTCCTTTCATCCTGTCCTCTTACTAGGATGAGTATTACCACTTCCTGGCAGAGAAAATCTACAAAATCCAGAAGGAGTTGGAGGAGAAGCGGCGCTCGCGGCTCCAGAAACAGCCTGGCATGGTGGGCACAGCTGGGCCTCAGCAGCCTGGAATGGCTCAGCCCAACGCCATGGGCCCAGGACAGGGCGTCCGGTCTCCCAGTTAGTAGCCAAACTCTCTACACTCTGGGTGACAAAATACAAAAGGGGGAAGATAAGAATACTGGCCAAGTATTCTGCAGTTCTCAGCTGATAAAAGAACACAGCATTTCTGTTACTGATAGCAACTTATAAATGGAAACTGTTTTATCCTGTCTTCTCTCAGATGGACCTGTGCCTATGCCCAACATGCCAAATCAGATAATGAACCGTATGCAGGTGCCCCAAGGTTGGTGTTTGCTGTTTGCTTTTTTTTTTAGCAGTTTACAGAGAAAATAAATCTAACCCTCCAAGTTCTTATTTTTTCAAATGTATTGATAAATGTTTAAATGTTGTACAGTAAATTGATGAGCCTTTCAACACCCGATTGTTTAATCAGTTAAAGCTGAATACATTTGTCAGAACTCCGATGTTAAAGTGAGCTGGTTCAGTGCCTTTGCCAGCCCAGTAGGACACGGATTATTAAATTACGACTCCTAAGTATGATAAACAAGTATATAATTGTGTGTATCTGTTCCCACAGGAATCAATCAGTTTAACCCAATGGCAATGCAGAATGCGCAGATGTCTCAGGCACCCATGGGAGCACGTGCTCCCTCCCCCATGAACCATCCACAGCAGATGAACATGAGCTCCGTCCCAGCGGTTAGATCTTTCTCCTCTGTCTCCCTGCTTTGATACAAAAATGTTTCTCATTTTCCAGCTTTTTTTCAGAATGTTTGTTTTGCTTACAGTTTGTTCAGTTCCTGCTCCATTCTCTTGTGCTTTCCTCCACCTTTTGTTCCTCTTGACTATCAAATGCCCCACGCTATTTCACTGATTGTTCATTTCTTAGTCTGAAATTTGCTGCATGTGGTCGACACAGGTCCTGATAAATTTATCAACCAGCCGCAGCAATCTATAATGTAAACTTGGCATGGCTGAGCCAAGAGCTGTGTTTTGATTCAGCACATTGTTTATTTGGGACTTCCACCACATAGCCTTTAGAAAACCGCTGTAGTAATAGCGTTCATGCATGCTCCATTCCATTAATTTTATTCTACTTGGCAGGTGTTCAATATTAGTAGCCTGCTGCCATCATGGTTTTAACCGTTCCACCTCTCTTGTCTTCCTTTTAGATGGGTATGTCCCCATCAAGAATGCCTCAGACTCAAGGAATGATGGGTAGTCATGCTAATAACATGGTAGCGCAGCCAGCCAACCAGGGCCAGTTCCTGCAACAGGGCCAGTTCACTGCTGCTGCAGGTGGAGCTATGAATGTGAATGTAGGCTTGGGTCAGCCCATAACGCAGGCTGCTGTCACACAGGTGAGGATATTTCTGCTGTGCTTGACGCTCCTTGCGTTTTCAGCGCTCCCTGCATTTTTCTGTCTGAACGTGGCCTTATGAGTGTCAGCATGTTGCCTGCTTAATTAATGGTGTGTATCGGTATGCTCACCGCGCATCCCTCTTTGTCCCAGCAGTCACAGAACTCTAACCTCCCTCTGAATGCACTGGGACCCCTTGGCTCCCAGCTACCCTGTGGCCCTTTAGCCCAGCCTTCCCTTGGCACTACACCTCCACCCAATGCCTCCGCCAGCCTGCAGCCTCAGCAGCTGCAGCAGCAGCACCACCACCATGCTTCTGCACAGGCCCAGATGCCACCGCAACCTACTACCCCCGCCTCCACGGGTGGGCCCTCCTCCACCCCAACCCACATGCCCGGTAGCCTCCCTGGCCCCCCCTCAGCCAAGGGCACACCTGACCCCTCCCAGCCTATCACACCCCTGCAGTCGCAGACAGAACCCCACAGCCAAATGCAGCAGCCCGCCTCAGTACAGGCGCAGCACCCCAGCACACCGGTGAGATACTGGTTGTCACGTAAAACGAACTATAGGGGATCACTCGCAGTCGATCCTCAATGTGCTTATTAATCATTATGACTTGATTTATATATATTATCAGCATTGTGGTAAGATTTTCTCTTCCTCCTCTCCTGACAGTTGTCCCAGGCAGCAGCGAGTGTAGACAACAGAGTGCCCACCCCAGCTTCTGTGGCTGAGCTGAACTCCCAGCAGGCCTTGCCGGACAAGAGCGGCGCTGAAGCCAAACCTGAAGTCAAAGACGAAGAAGATGACGACGGCGGCGGCAAGTCTGGGAAGAAGCAGCAAGATATAAAAATGGAGGTATGTTCTTAATTCATCATTTACTAACAGAAAGAATATGAAAGGAAGCAATCTTGCATCTACTGTAGGTCAGACTAGAAGCCATTTGCTGTTTGATCTGCTGTTATTGTAAACGCAGTCCACCACATCTAACCCTGCTCAAATGTCATGTCCAAAGAAGTAAATCTGACTTGTGGTAGTGCCTCGGAAAATTGAAAAGAACGAATAAAAAAAAATGAAATGCATTAAGTACTTGATTTTTTCCTGACTCACCACAGTAGGGTAGCTGATAAACCATTGTTCTGTTCATGTAGCAGGATGATGACATCAAACTGATGCTGGTGAAGAAGGAGGAGCCAGATGCAGCACAGCCAAAGCGGGAACCAATGGACACTGAGGAAAAGAAGCCGGCGATAAAGACAGAACCCAAAGAAGAGGAGGAAAGTGGGGCCAACGGCACATCAGCCACCTCCAACACTCAGAACCGAAAAAAGAGTAAGAACACAGAACTCGTGTGTATATCAAGTGTGTCACAATATGTTGTGGTGTTACATTTTGAGCTAAAATAATGTATATCGAGTAAATGTATTATTTTTATTTATATGTATTTATATGGAGTGTATATTTGTGTATGATGAACTACAATCTTGTATTTGCCGACTCCCATATTCTGTTTGTGTCATATAACATCGTTATTGTCCGTCCAGTTTTCAAGCCAGAGGAGCTGAGACAAGCCTTAATGCCAACACTTGAGGCCCTCTACAGGCAAGACCCGGAGTCACTACCCTTCAGACAACCTGTAGACCCTCCAATACTAGGCATCCCTGTGAGTTTCCTCAATCTCACACACACAAACACACACACAATCATTCTGAAATTAGAAGACCCACAGAAAATACTGTTGAGCATGATTTCCTCATTCCTGCAAATGCGTCTCCCGTGCTTCACAGGACTACTTTGACATTGTGAAGACTCCCATCGACTTATCCACCATCAAGCGCAAGCTGGATACGGGTCAATACCAGGAGCCGTGGCAGTACGTGGACGACGTGTGGCTCATGTTCAACAATGCGTGGTTGTATAACCGTAAAACATCCCGTGTCTACAAGTACTGCTCCAAGCTGGCAGAAGTGTTTGAAGCAGAGATCGATCCCGTCATGCAGGGCTTGGGCTACTGCTGCGGCAGGAAGGTGAGACCAAACGCGATGAGACACACAACTGTACTTATCACTGTATTCATCTTTATGGATTGTTAATGTTCTCTCATGTTTCCACAGTATGAGTTCTCACCCCAGACGCTGTGTTGTTATGGCAAACAGTTGTGCACCATTTCCAGGGACGGCACCTACTACAGCTACCAGAACAGGTAAAATTTGACTCTTCTGAGGAGTTATAAAGAGAACGGTGTGCAGCTTGATCCTCAAAGATTAAACACATCCAAACATACCGCCTCACATTAAGCCATACAAGTCAACAACCGTATCCACATGACCTTTCCTTTTATAGGGGTGTCACATGCACCACTGAGAGTTGTATGTTGTGGCCGAGCAGAATGTGCATTATCTGGCCCTGTGTTGTCCTCATATATCTGCTGTGCCCAAGAACCAGCCCCAAAGCTCCCCCTGCTGTGCAGAATCTGCTTCTGCACCTCAAATCATTCCAATGCAACGCCATTCAATCATTGCAGACACTCGCTATGAAATGAGGTTTAGGACAAAAAGTCAGTGTTTATGAGAATGGAATGGATTCCTTACATTGTTCTAATCTTCATCTAAATTCCTCAAGCATTATGACTAAAATCCCCTCGACTTAAATAACATTAAGTCCGGTAACTGAACACTTGCCGACAACACCTTCACATTTTATTTTTTGTTGTCCCTCATCTTGTCTCCCCCAGCATGACCATATCATTCCTTCATCTGCTCATAATGCATGTTGCTTACATTATAAAGTATTGCAGTGGAACAGTATTTTTGTTATGTTTTCATATTCCAGTTAAATGCTGTCGTGTAGACGTACAGTAGTTTCCCGCACATTCATTTGTTGTTGACAATCATTACCATTATTAACATTTGAGCATGTTTCCCCTATTTCTGTTTGAATGAATGAGAGTGGCTGGATCGTGACCATTTCGTGTGTGTGTGTGTGTGTGTGTGTCCGTGTGTGTCCCTCCGTCTGCACGTTGCCCGTGCTCCGTCTTCGGTTGTTGCCGCGTGCGCCGTTTACTCTGCATTCTGCCACCTGTATGCCGATTTGCCTGTGCTGCTACTGTGTGTGCTGGCTGCAGTTCACCCAAATATGGCCTTATTGCCGACAGGTATCACTTCTGTGAGAAGTGCTTCAACGAGATCCAGGGCAACAGTGTGACCCTGGGGGACGACCCGGCACAGCCACAGACGTAAGTTACCAGGCCCTGGTGGCTGACCACCAGCTGATGATCACCTCGCGAGATTATCAGGCTGTTTTTTCTCTCGATTTATTTGTGTGGAAAGGAGTTTCAATCACAGGAGCAAGCGTGAACTTGGTTGTCTTTTTATCTCCTTTTTTTTCGTGCAGCATGATATCAAAAGAGCAGTTTGAAAAGAAGAAAAATGACATGTTGGACCCTGAACCGTGAGTAGTAGTAGTGGTAGAGTTCAGTTTGACTCTCATTGATGTCATGGCAGTAATTATTCTTTCGGCAAGGAAAGCACAAAGTAAATATTTGTCCTTGCCAGGTTTGTTGAATGTAAAGACTGCGGGCGAAAGATGCATCAGATCTGCGTGCTGCACTACGATGTTATTTGGCCGACAGGGTAAGTCTCGCTATGGCTGTCCAGCCATTTAAGCATACAGTCCATGTTTGACTTTAACAGACTTCTTACTCGGTATTCACTTATACTTACCAGCGTAACTGTGTGTTGACTCTAAACGGCAGTGTCATCTTTCTTCTTCCAGCTTTATCTGTGACAACTGTCTGAAGAAGTCTGGCAAAACAAGAAAGGAGAACCGGTTTTCAGCCAGAAGTAAGTTGCGTTTAATGGTAAAAGAACCGTAACATATGATTTGATTTGAATTCTCCTTTATTTGATCACGCTGAAGTCTCAATGTGTACACCTTGGATTGATATTAATTGCATTTTGTTCTTGTGTTTGCGCTGGCCTTTGTAAAGGGTTGCAGTCCACCCGGTTGGGGACGTACATCGAGGACAGAGTGAACAAGTACTTGAAAAGGCAGAACCATCCTGAGGCCGGCGAGGTGTTTGTGCGGGTGGTGGCCAGCTCTGACAAAAATGTGGAGATTAAGCCCGGCATGAAGTCTAAGTAAGGTTCTCGCCTGCAGATTACGTGGGCCTCTTCTGATTTGCAAAACATTGATTTCATGTTTTTTTAGATGTAACATTTGTTTTGGGTCATTTTAGCCTTAATTTGATAAAGACTGTAGGGGAGAGAGGAGGGATGACATGCAACAAAGGACACACCAGGACACCTCCACACATCGTCACTTTTAATTCATAGATTTGATTGTGTAAATAAAGACATCCTCCGTATAGATCTCTATTGTGGTGACCTTCCGCCGCTGGAATAATATAAATGCACTACAAAAGTACTTTGTCTTTGTTCTCAAAAGCAATTGCAAGCACATCACAGTTTTCCTTAAAAGCGTATAAATCTAAATCTCCAAGTAAGCAAACGTGCATGAAAACCTGACCATGGATGTGATCCCTCTGTAAAATATGCAAATTTTCCTAAAAACAAAAACCCTGTAACTTGTGCTGCTCTGTTCCCATAGGTTTGTGGACACGGGCGAGATGGTGGAGACCTTCCCTTATCGAACCAAAGCACTTTTTGCATTTGAGGAAATAGACGGGGTGGACGTTTGTTTCTTTGGGATGCATGTCCAGGAGTACGGCTCAGAGTGCCCCTTTCCAAATACCAGGTAGAACTACAGGAAAAAAATAAAGAATCACGCTTGCATGTTTTTCTCAGGTTATTTTGGTACTTTGTGTGTGCGGCTCTTTGATTCAATTCTCCATGTTTTCTTTGCAGACGGGTTTACATATCATACCTCGACAGTATTCACTTCTTCAGGCCCCGTGCGCTAAGGACTGCAGTTTACCATGAGATCCTGATCGGCTACCTGGAGTATGTGAAGAAACTGGGGTAGGTTGAGAGTAACTGCACACAGTGTAGTGTTGCACACAATTTCAAGCTGATGCTGCAAGTATCATTCCTGCAAGTGGCTGAACGCTCTTGTTGCCCACAGGTATGTGATGGGTCACATCTGGGCCTGCCCACCCAGTGAAGGAGATGACTACATTTTTCACTGCCACCCTGCTGACCAGAAGATCCCCAAACCCAAGAGGCTCCAGGAGTGGTACCGAAAGATGCTGGACAAGGCGTTCGCTGAGAGGATCCTGCATGACTACAAGGTCAGAAAATGATCACATTGACTACAGTGGGATGTCGGGAGCCTTACCATATTACTGTGTAGATTAGATTTATTTAAAATTTCACGCTGATTATCAAATTATTTTGGTTTGGTATATGCATACAGTGTTATCTTGATCCTTTCTGTTTGCTGTTGGTGGGTAGGCGATGATTTAGTTAGTTTACGGTTGCTTCATATCATCGTATTAACCGGATTCTTTCATAAAGAGATGGCGGTTCACTGTTGCACATGTCTGAATGATAAGCAGGCTTGGGAAGTAAATGGAATACATGGGGCGGTGTTTCGTAATTATGATTCAAGGGTAACTGCATTCTGTAAGAGTTACAGGAAAAAAAAGACGTAATCAGATTTCTGAGAAGCAGAACAGGAAAAGTAACCGTCGCAACGCTGATGATACATTTGCTTTGAAGTGGTCTAATCTCATGATTTTCATCTTTCAACTAACACAAAAAAGCCAAATGGGATAAGATTAGAGTTAAACTTCACTTGACATAGACTGTTTATAAGTATTCCAATAATAATGTCTATAAGGCCCTTTTCAAAATCATATTATTAATATGCTTTGAACCATCCTTTCTGTCTCTGCCAAGGAGACAAACAGAAGTTATCAGCATGTCACTGTCCCCGGTCCAAACGTGTGCAGTAAAGGAGGGCTCCCCCTTGTGTTTGCTATAGTTTATTGTAAAACGTAGGAGAACAGAAACTACAACCCTAAAGTTTTAAATTGTGCTTCATGAAACTTGCAGACATTTCCTTTAAGAGTTGTGTTACTATCTTGCCTGATGGAAGTCTCGTGCGTTTGGGTTCAGGACATTTTCAAACAGGCAACCGAAGACCGGCTGACCAGTGCCAATGAGCTGCCGTACTTTGAGGGCGACTTTTGGCCCAATGTGCTGGAGGAGAGCATCAAGGAGCTACAGCAGGAGGAGGAAGAGAGGAAGAAGGAGGAGAACACGGCCTCCTGTGAGACACCAGAGGTGAGTTAGATGGACAGGTGGCTTGAGCATGTTGAAATGGGTTTTTATGAAAGGATCGCTCCGTTTTATGCCAAAATCAACAGCCTGGTGCTTGGGCTTCTGTTTCAACCCAGATTTTATCATCCTCAAGTGCTCATTATATAAAAGCTTTCATCAGTCATTCAGGCATTGTGTAACCACTCGGCTTAATTGCGTAACCTCATCTTGTCTCTCTGAACCTTCGTGTCCATCTATTTCAAGGGGGCCCAAGCTGACAGCAAAAATGCCAAAAAGAAGAATAACAAGAAAACCAACAAAAACAAGAGCAGTGTCAGCCGAGCCAATAAGAAAAAGCCTGGGATGCCGAATGTAGCCAATGACCTGTCCCAGAAGCTCTACGCCACCATGGAGAAACATAAGGAGGTGAGAAACCCGAACAACTGAATCAATCCACTTTCATGTAACATTGCAGCACTTGATACTTTTAAGTCAAGCTGGTAGGTTCCTGGGTAGGAACCCATTGGCTTGAGAGCAGTGCAGATACCCTGAAAGAGAGACCACCTACCGTACATGGGATGGACTGAGACTTTGTCCTTTCAACTAACAAAATTGCTCCTCCTTTTCTACGACTAGGTGTTTTTTGTAATCCACCTCCATGCCGGGCCAGTCATTAACACCCTGCCACCCATTATGGACCCCGACCCCCTGTTGACCTGTGACCTGATGGATGGTCGGGATGCCTTTCTGACTTTGGCCAGGGACAAGCACTGGGAGTTCAGCTCACTGAGAAGATGCAAATGGAGCACGATGTGCATGTTGGTGGAGCTGCACAACCAAGGCCAGGACCGCTTTGTGTACACCTGCAATGAGTGCAAGCACCACGTAGAGACTCGCTGGCACTGCACCGTCTGTGAGGTAGGAATAAGGACACTACCTCTATCTTTTGAAATGTGTCTGTATTACTTCTGAATATAATGTTGATCTTAACATAACCTTAACATGGTCTTCCTTAACTTTCATCAGGACTATGACCTATGCATTAACTGCTACAACGTTAAGGGCCATGAGCACCAGATGGTTAAGTGGGGCCTTGGTCTAGACGATGACAGCAACGGTCCGGGTGGAGAGGCATCCAAGAGCCCTCAGGAGAGCCGCCGTCTCAGCATCCAGCGCTGCATTCAATCCCTGGTCCATGCCTGCCAGTGCCGCAATGCCAACTGCTCTCTTCCTTCATGCCAGAAAATGAAGAGGGTGGTTCAACACACCAAAGGCTGCAAGCGCAAGACCAATGGTGGCTGCCCTGTGTGCAAGCAACTCATTGCTTTGTGTTGTTATCACGCGAAGCACTGTCAGGAGAACAAGTGTCCTGTTCCCTTCTGCCTCAACATCAAGCACAAACTCCGTCAGCAGCAGCTGCAGCACAGGCTCCAGCAGGCTCAAATGATGCGCCGGAGGATGGCCACCATGGCTGGAAGGGGTATGCCCATGCCATCTCCACCTACCTCAGCTGGCCCCGACACCCCCAACTCTGTGCAGCAGCCTAATACACCGCAGACACCCCAGCCCATGCCCAACCAGCCCCAACAACAGCAGCCACCAAACCCTGCCAATATGGCCCAAGGCTTCCCCAACAATGGCCGCAGCAGCCAGCCCCCAACACCGGTGCCGCAGGGCAAACCAGGGCCTCAGTCATCCCCTCTTCATCAGCAACAGTCACCTCTGCCTAACATGCCCCATCAACAGCATCCTCAGCAGCATCCTCAACAACAGCAGCATCCTCAACAACAGCAGCATCCTCAACAGCAGCATCCTCAACAGCAGCAGCAGCAGCAACAGCAGCAGCAACAGCAGCAGCAGCAGCAACAACAACAGCAGCAGCAGCAACAGCCCCTGCTGGCAGCCCTTAAGGTGGCCAGACAGATCGAGATGGTCGCCAAGGCGAAACAGCAACAACAACAGCAGCAGCAACAACAACAGAATTATACCATGAATGGGATGCCCATGAACCACCCTCGAATGATCGGGCCCATGCAGGGTCAGATGCAGATGATGCAGGGGCCGCGGGGCCCCCAGGTGATGCAGGCTATGCAGCAGGGTCAATGGGGTCCAGGGATGCAGAATCCCCAGGGCCATCAGCCACAGGTTCCTCCTCAACAGGGCCCTATGGGCCCTCAGCAGGCTCAGGGAGCACCCATACCCCAGCAGAACCAGCTCATGCAGAGGCCAATGATGCCCCAGCAACAAGGTCTCCAAATGACTGGGGTCATGCCTCCACAGGGGCCCTCACAGCAAGGCATGACACCACAGCAGCAAAACATGCCACCACAGCAGCAAAACATGCCACGGGGGATTCCTGGTAACATTGCGCCGAGTGCCCTGCAGGAATTACTGCGCACTCTCAAATCTCCCAGCTCCCCACAGCAGCAACAGCAGGTCCTCAACATCCTCAAGTCCAACCCCCACCTCATGGCCGCTTTCATTAAACAGAGGACAGCCAAGTACCAGGCCACCCAGCCACAGCAACAGGCGCAGCAGCAGAGCGCACAGGCCATGCTGGGGTCTCAGGCAGGAATGCAGGCCATGGCAGCCATGGCAAACCAGGTGCAGAGGCCAGTGATGGCACCTCAGCAGCAGCAGCAGCAGCAGCAGCAGCAGCAGCAGCAGGCAGGGCCCCAGGGCATGGCAACCATGGGCCCCCAAGGCCAGATGATGAATGCTGCTCAAAACGGCAATCAGCAACTGTACCGCAGACAGCAGCTGCTCAGGATGCAGCAGATGCAGCAGCAGCAGCAACAGCAGCAACAGCAGCAGCAGCAACAGCAACAGGGAGGCATGCCTCAGAGCCACGGTCAGTTCCCCCAGCAGCAGACAGGGCCAGCGAGCTACTCCCAGCTCCGGATGCAGCAGCAAATGGCTATGCAAGGTGGTGGGGGGCCCATGGGACAGCTCCCTCCCACATCTCAAATGGGTCAACCTGGCATGGGCATGGATGGGCCCCAGAACCTTCTCCAGCAGCGCATGCTTCAGCAGCAACAGCAGCAGCAGATGTTAAAGCAGCAGATGGGCTCTCCAGCACAGGCTAACTCGATGAGTCCACAGCCTCACATGCTCCAAAGCCAAGCCCAGGGAGGAGCTCACTTACCTGGCAAGACAATGGCAAACACCCTGGGAAACCAAGTACGCTCCCCAGCCCCAGTGCAATCGCCCCGTCCGCCTTCACAGCAGCCCCCGCATTCCAGTCCCTCCCCGAGGATACAGCTCCAGCCCTCACCTCAACACGGTGCCCTCCACTCCAGCTCTCCCCACCCCAGCCTTGGAGGCCCAATGTCGGGCTCCATGGAGCAGGGACACATGGGGACACCGGAGCAGAGTGCCATGCTCCCGCAACTCAACACACCAAACAGAGGGGGGTTGAGTAATGACATGGGTATGGTGGGTGACACGACGGGAGACACGCTGGAGAAATTTGTTGAAGGATTGTAGCATTTTGGGACAGAAGAAAGGCCTTGTTCTGTTTTCAGCTGAGAATTTTTTTGTACTTGCTGGTGTAAAAAGCTAAAAGAAATACAAACAAATGAGTCATACGAGGCCTACAGACTGTGAACTTTCCTTAAACCAAGGGACTGCTTTTTCTTCCAACACAGTGAGCGTGATTTAATACTTGCTGTTAAAAAGACAACAAAACAAGAAGGCAACAAAGACACAAAGAATATATTTTTTGGTTCAGACCAGCCATGCAAGAATTTGCCCTGGTCTTGGTGTTTTCATTTGTTTTTCATTTGTTATGCTCTGGTATTGACTTTTTTTAACAAAACTTCTCAAAACAAAAAATATTTCATTTTATTATTCAATGTTTTTTTTTATTTTGTACCTTTGCAGATTAATATGGTATTTGTGTTGAGAAGACTGTAAAATTATTTTGTCTGGGAATTGTTTTTGCCAGGTTTCACCTCTTGCTCAGTTTCTCTGTTCCTGGATAATTTATTCTAATATGCCATTTTTCAAAAGGACTGCCTTTGGGAAAGCCTTAATTTCTTTCCTGTTTGCAGAGTCTATGGGAGATAAATGTATTTGTATAGATCTAGGAACTATTGCACACACCCAAACACAGAAGGCAGGTGTAAGAGAAACCTGTCTTGAAGCGTGTTAATGTTCACAGGTGCCGGAATGTTCTTTTTAGGCCTGGGCCCAGTATTTGTCTTGCTTTGTCTTTCCCTCGGTCAAATGAAATTTTCATCTAGTCCTGAACCTCTTTTGCCTGTGGTGGGAAATGAACTTGTTTGACTGCTGATTTGTGTTCAGAGAGGGTTTTGTGCATCATTTTCTCTATTGCATTAAACTTGAATTGATGAACGATTCTCTAATGTAAATCATGCAGCTAGACAGTACTGTAAATATGCAGAAAATAAGAATGAAATCACTGTACAAACTGGTTCAAATGGCTCATTTCGTACTTATATACCATATTGTTAAATAAACCTGTGTGCCACAGACTCTGCTTTTTATGTTTCTGTTTGGAAATAACTGTACTGGTAAGAATTTTAATCTAATGCAGGTTTTAATTATAAATTAATCTGCAGATTACTGTCAATTATTTGATTCAGTCAGTCATTCAGTGTATACAATACTAAAAAAAGTAAAAATCACAATTTCCTAAGAGTTCAAAGTGATGATTTTGAAGGAAATGCTCCAACTTCCACATCTGAGAAGCTGGAACCATCGAACGAACGTTTAACATTTTTTTGTTTGGCAAAGTTACTCCCAGCAATTAATCATATCAAAATACATATATAGTCCTAATGTATTGGGATATTTTCTTATTATTTGTTTATCCTAATTAACACAGTTTGACCTTGACGGGCAAATTAAGAACTGAAATGACTAACGTTATACCTCAAAAAATGGAGGGTACAAAATAAGACGATGTAAATACTTATGGTATTACTGAGTGTTTTTCCACACATCGACGAACCTAAACCGTGCACTTAAAATACTTTTATACATGAGAGAATTTACAAATCAACGGAGTCATTTCCGCCTTTCATCGGGCAGCGTAATGGACGCCCCCACTGACGGCATCACAAGGCGCACGTCACGGGTCCTAACTGTAGTGCGCTCGTCCCGGCGTGTGTTCCACGGTCAATCGAGCAGTCTCCTCTTCTCGTCCACCGTCCGTGATCATGTCCCGCTGCCTCGCGCTGGCTCGGCTCGCCTTGGGTTCCTCTCAGAGGGTCAACTCACGACTAACAGTTTGTGCACGAGGGCTGAGCAGCGGAATTACCTCGCGCTCCCTCACTGGAGGTAAGCTGTGTTTGTTAGCTTAGCCGGTTAGCTGGAAACATGTCAATGCCGCAGCTTTCAGCCCAAGCAGCTGACTCCTGGTGTCCTCAGACCTGCAGGTTGGACAGCAGAGGTGGAGCAGTCGGCCCGGGGTGTCGAGCTCCCAGCGGTCCTGCCTCGGCTTCAGCCAACAGTCTTACTACAGCACCCAGGAGGCCGAGAAAGATCCCGAGAAGGAGCCTGAGAAAGAGCCTGAAGAGGAGCCTCTGCACACCATCATCAGTGATACGGAGTCTGTTCAAGGTGCTGCAGACACACTTCTGCCTTGATGTCAGGGTGAAGCTGATCATTTGTTAGATTTATGATGATCTGAATCTTACTCTTTCCCCTGAACCCTGCAGGTAGCCTGTCCAAACATGAATTTCAGGCTGATACGAAAAAGCTTTTGGACATTGTCGCCAGGTCCTTGTACTCAGAGAAAGAGGTAAGCGTGTGTGTGTGCGCGCGCGCGTGCGTGCGAGATACATAATCTATAACTTTTCTTCTCTTCCACGTCCCACCAGGTGTTCATCAGGGAGTTGATCTCCAACGGCAGTGACGCTCTGGAAAAACTGCGCTATAAACTGATGACAGCAGGTGGAGAAACTGCTCAGATGGAGATCCACCTTCAGACCGATGGTGCCAAGGGAACCTTCACCATTCAGGTATATGCTGTGTGTGTATATGTGTGTGTGTGTATATGTATGTATGTATGTATGTATGTATGTATATATATATATATATGTGTGTGTGTGTGTGTGTGTGTGTGTGTGTGTGTGTATATATGTATGTATGTGTATATGTGTATATATATATCCAGCGTCAGAAATACACGAGGGCAAAACTGCCCCTAAGAAATATCATTTTGCCCCTGATATCACTAGGAGAGGGGCAACTTTCTAAACGAATAAAAAAATGGAGCGCTTCTTAATCAGACCTGTGGCTGCGGTCAACTCAGCAGACACTTGCATGTTAGTGCACCTCACGTTATATCCTGAAATTCACGGTAAACTCATTCAAACGGTGCAGATCGGGAGCGAGCGAAGGACTTTGAAAGTTAACGGAAAGATTAACGTGAGACAACATCCGGTTTCTTCAGAGGAACATCCGGTTTTCAGAATAAGATGCCAACAAAGTATACATATTGCATAATGGAAATTTGATTAAATTAATTATATTCACATTATTACTCACATCTTGTGAGTTAAAGGGAAAATACACCTAAATTGTTTGTTTCTAAATTGTTTGTTTCTAAATTGTTTCTAAATTGTTTTTTGTTAAAAAAATCGAAGAAAACACTTTGAATCTGTCGACTACTGCCTAATAGTCTTATTATTGCCATTTGATGACAATTTCTCATACACTGTAAGCCTAAATAAGTATATTTATAATTTTGAACAAAGGTTAAATGTTATTTCACAAGTTTCAAAAAGTGCCCCCAATTTTTTGAAAATTTACATTCATTTAATATATTACGCAGCATAACAATGCTGAAAGAAAGAGAAAAACAAATGACAACTTAAAATAAGAATGCTCCTCTTATTTTAATGAATGTTATTCTCTACAAAATGTTGTGTATTTATTACAATTAGATGCAAAATAGAACGGTAGAAGTATGGAGCTAACAGCAGTAATCATCATTTTACTATTGCTTCTGTGTCAACCAACTACTACTATTCTAAAGAAGAAGAATGGAGCTCACAAATATGTCCAGGCCGTCACCAGTCTGGCAGAAATTGGGATACAAGATTGTAGAATAAAATAATCACAATGTGTTATATCGCGCCCTTTCACGCTCATTCAACTATAAGCGGTCAATGCAAAGCACCCCATGAATGTTAAAGCATAGAATGAAGCTGCTGATTATTGGTTCTTTATGTCGAATCACAAACAAAGGAAGAAAATGAGTTTGACTGACAAAGAACAGAGTAATATGTCACATAAAGGTCATAGTGTGGTACATCTTAAAACAAAAACTCAGAGTACATGCACTCCTCCAGCGGCGCCCCTCTCTTGACTTCACTGACTTAAAGTTATGGTAGTTCGTCCTCAGTGTGCTGATCTGTCAGTTAATGAAGGATTCTGATAAAAAGGGCTTCTGGTGAACTCTAGCTCCTCATGTGATGTTGAGTTAGACGCCACCTGGTGGATGAATATTGTAGAACACGCTGTGGTGACTTCAATGAGTGACGAGTCTCTGTCCTCCTAACAGGACACAGGAATGGGGATGAACCAGGAGGAGCTGGTAGCCAACCTGGGGACCATCGCGCGCTCCGGATCCAAGGTGATCTTCTTTCAAAGACCCGTGTGTTTATACATCTATGAATGTCGCACTTGACTTGTATCTATAATGTATCCTCCTCCATTCTGTTCCTCTCTTCGTCACACCGCAGGCCTTTTTGGACGCCCTGCAGAACCAGGCGGAGGCCAGCAGCACCATCATCGGTCAGTTCGGGGTGGGGTTCTACTCTGCCTTCATGGTGGCCGACCGCGTTGAAGTCTACTCTCGGTCCGCCGAGCCTGACGCACCGGGATACAAGTGGTCCTCGGACGGGTGAGAAGGAGGGAGGGATGATCGACGTTTCAGAACAAAGAGTTCTGCGTAGTGACTACAACCAAGTGTGATAATCACACATTCTTCTGTCTCGGTCAGCTCTGGGGTTTTTGAGATCGCCGAAGCCAGCGGCGTCCAACGGGGAACAAAGATCGTGCTGCACTTCAAAGACGACTGCAAGGAGTTTTCCTCTGAGGACAGAGTGAAAGGTATGACTGCCGGAGCCATAAAACGCGTTAGTGTCGCATCACTCCCATGTGCTCACGAGCTGTGTCTCTTTCAGAGGTCGTAACGAAGTACAGCAACTTCGTCGGCTTCCCCATCTTCCTGAACGGACGGAGGCTCAACACTCTGCAGGTGAGCCTCTCTAATAGAGACAATACTGACTCGCCGTTCTGCACACATTGGCACCATTTTAAGTGCAATATTTTCTACCAGTGTGTCTGTTGTAATTGATGATACTTCACTTTCGCTGACATGTTAATATTGTGCCTCTATTGTGCATCACTGTTACAACACATGCTTTGACATTCATGTCCGTGGGATCTTTTCTTTCTAAATGAATTTCTGTGTGGCCTCTTGTCTCCCATCAGGCCTTGTGGATGATGGAGCCGAAGGAGATTAGCGACTGGCAGCACGAGGAGTTCTACCGCTACGTGGCTCAGGCCTACGACAAGCCTCGCTACACGCTGCACTACCGCGCCGACGCCCCGCTCAACATCCGCAGCATCTTCTACGTCCCGGACTCGGTGAGTTTATTGTGACGAGCAAAACTCTCACCAGCCTCTTTCCATACTCGACCTGTGTTAAAGATCATGTTGCGTGTCTTTCTCCCCTAACAGAACATGTTTTCCTGTGGTAGTGAGTACCTACGTTTACTAAGAATAACTTATTTTGTCAACAGAAGCCGAGCATGTTTGACGTGAGCAGGGAGATGGGCTCCAGCGTGGCTCTGTTCAGCAGGAAGATCCTGATCCAGACCAAAGCCACGGACATCTTGCCCAAGTGGCTTCGCTTCCTCCGAGGTCTGGACCCCCGCCCTAAGAAGCTCCACGAGTGATTTTCACGTTTCAGTGCTGAGCTAAACATTGTGTGTGTGTGTGTAGGTGTGGTGGACAGTGAGGACATCCCGTTGAATCTGAGCAGAGAGCTGCTGCAGGAGAGCGCCCTCATCAGGTACAACACACTTCTGTCTTCACCCTGTTTTCTTACGCTTTTACATAACATCTACATTTTCAGGAATATTTAATTGTGAATTCAAAATGCATTTCTCAGTTATTTTAACGGCCATTTTTACTTCCCTGTGGCTTCAGGAAGCTCCGTGACGTTTTGCAGCAGAGGGTGATCCGCTTCCTGCTGGACCAGAGCAAGAAGGAGCCGGAGAAGTACAACAAGTTCTTCGAGGACTACGGCCTCTTCATGAGGGAGGGCATCGTCACCACGCAGGAACAAGACGTCAAGGTGACTTGGAGAATGCAAACGGCTGATTACAGATGTGATTGTGGTGTCTTGACTGTGGACCCTCCTTCCTGTCTCTGTGCAGGAGGACATTGCTAAGCTGTTGAGGTTTGAGTCTTCAGCCCTGCCGGCGGGTCAGCACACCAATCTGATGGAGTACTCCTCCCGCATGAAGGCGGGCACGCGCAACATCTACTACCTGTGCGCGCCCAACCGCCATCTTGCACAGCACTCTCCCTACTATGAGGCCATGAAACAGAAAGACATGGAGGTAGTGATCAAAACTTCGATACGATAAGGAATCCATAGGCACTTTCGATATGAGAAAGAAGTCCAGAAAACATATGTTTTATCACGTCTCTCGTGTCCGTCCAGGTGCTGTTCTGCTACGAGCAGTTCGACGAGCTCACCCTGCTCCACCTCCGCGATTTTGACCAGAAGAAGGTGATCTCGGTGGAGACGGACATCGTGGTGGATCACTACAAAGAGGAGAAGTTTGAAGACAGCAAGCCCGGTGAGCTCCGCTCTCACACCTCCAGTGTAGCACGACACCCGTCACCGTCACGGCTGTAGCCTTGACTCCGGTGTATCGCCTTGTCTCTCCCGCAGCCTCCGAGCGTCTGACGCAGGAGCAAGCCGACGACCTGCTGTCCTGGATGAAGAACGCTTTGGGCCCCCGAGTCACCAACATCAAGGTAAAGATAAGACTAATGCTGAGTCACCAACGTAAAGATAAGACGAATGCTGAGTCACCAACATAAAGGTAAAGATAAGACTAATGCTGAGTCACCAACATCAAGGTAAAGATAAGACTAATGCTGAGTCACCAACATCAAGGTAAAGATAAGACTAATGCTGAGTCACCAACATCAAGGTAAAGATAAGACTAATGCTGAGTCACCAACATAAAGGTAAAGATAAGACTAATGCTGAGTCACCAACATCAAGGTAAAGATAAGACTAATGCTGAGTCACCAACATAAAGATAAGACTAATGCTGAGTCACCAACATAAAGGTAAAGATAAGACTAATGCTGAGTCACCAACGTAAAGATAAGACGAATGCTGAGTCACCAACATCAAGGTAAAGATAAGACTAATGCTGAGTCACCAACATCAAGGTAAAGATAAGACTAATGCTGAGTCACCAACATAAAGGTAAAGATAAGACTAATGCTGAGTCACCAACATAAAGATAAGACTAATGCTGAGTCACCAACATAAAGATAAGACTAATGCTGAGTCACCAACGTAAAGATAAGACGAATGCTGAGTCACCAACATAAAGATAAGACGAATGCTGAGTCACCAACATAAAGATAAGACTCATGCTGAGTCACCAACATAAAGATAAGACTAATGCTGAGTCACCAACATAAAGATAAGACTAATGCCGAGTCACCAACATAAAGATAAGACTAATGCTGAGTCACCAACATAAAGGTAAAGATAAGACTAATGCTGAGTCACCAACATAAAGGTAAAGATAAGACTAATGCTGAGTCACCAACATAAAGATAAGACTAATGCTGAGTCACTAACATAAAGGTAAGACTAATGCTGAGTCACTAACATAAAGATAAGACTAATGCTGAGTCACCAACATAAAGGTAAAGATAAGACTAATGCTGAGTCACCAACATCAACGTAAAGATAAGACTAATGCTGAGTCACCAACATAAAGATAAGACTAATGCTGAGTCACTAACATAAAGGTAAGACTAATGCCGAGTCACCAACATAAAGATAAGACTAATGCCGAGTCACCAACATAAAGATAAGACTAATGCTGAGTCACCAACATAAAGATAAGACTAATGCTGAGTCACCAACATAAAGATAAGACGAATGCTGAGTCACCAACATAAAGATAAGACTAATGCCGAGTCACTAACATAAAGGTAAAGATAAGACTAATGCCGAGTCACTAACATAAAGGTAAAGATAAGACGAATGCTGAGTCACCAACATAAAGATAAGACTAATGCTGAGTCACTAACATAAAGGTAAAGATAAGACTAATGCCGAGTCACCAACATAAAGATAAGACTAATGCCGAGTCACCAACATAAAGATAAGACTAATGCTGAGTCACCAACATAAAGATAAGACGAATGCTGAATCACCAACATAAAGATAAGACTCATGCTGAGTCACCAACATAAAGGTAAAGATAAGACTAATGCTGAGTCACCAACATAAAGATAAGACTAATGCTGAGTCACTAACATAAAGGTAAGACTAATGCCGAGTCACCAACATAAAGATAAGACTAATGCCGAGTCACCAACATAAAGATAAGACTAATGCCGAGTCACCAACATAAAGATAAGACTAATGCTGAGTCACCAACATAAAGATAAGACTAATGCTGAGTCACCAACATAAAGATAAGACTAATGCTGAGTCACCAACATAAAGATAAGACTAATGCCGAGTCACCAACATAAAGGTAAAGATAAGACTAATGCCGAGTTAAAGCCTTAAATTGTCTCAGTTGTGAATTCAAACTAGTTTTTTTCGTGTCACATTTCTTGAGGTTAGCTTCATTTACAACTGAAAAATGCATCACTTTGCACAATACTAGGGGTGTAACGGTTCACAAAACTCACGGTTCGGTACGTTTCGGTACAGTAGAAAACTATAAATGCCAGAGAAATGTAAAATATATTTATTCATTACAACTAACATCATGAAGTTATTCTTTGACTTTGAACAATGATGGAACTATACCTGAGTGACTCATCTTCTGGGGTGTCTTCTTAGCAACACATAAGCATAAAAAACAAAAACTGCTCCTTAATGTTCTGTAGTATTGTTACTTACATCTTGCAAAAGAGATTTTTAATCTCAATGGGACGACCTGGTTAAATAAAGGTTTTTATTCAAACGTATTCGGTTCGTCATGCGTACCGAACACGCGTATTGTTACACCCCTACATAATATATATATTTTTTAACCTCATCCGCCCTGTAGCTGACTCCTCGGCTAGACACCCACCCAGCTATGATCACAGTGCTGGAAATGGGAGCTGCGCGACACTTCCTCCGCACCCAGCAGCTGGCTCGCACCCCCGAGGAGAGAGCTCAGATACTGCAGCCCACACTGGAGATCAATGCAGGGTGAGAAAGAGTGTGTGGTGGATTTTACTAAATGAAATAAAAACCAGTTGCCATTACTGTGTCCAGCTCTCACTTTCTTGTACTTCTTTTTCGAACAGACATGATCTGATCAAGAAGTTGCAGGCACTGAAGGACACTAACTCTGAACTGGCCGGTCTGTTACTGGAACAGGTACTGTGGGTGGAAAACATGTTCATCTTTGTTTTCTGATCTGCCTGATGTCTTTAAGTTCAGGATAATGTACAACACATACCATTTCTCCTCTGACACTTAGTGGTAATGACTTCCTGCACAGACGTTTCACGCTTTAAAGCTGCTCCCGGGAGGCTTCAGTTATTGACAACAGCTTCACAGCACTCAAGGAGTAGAAGTGAATGTTCACTTTCAGGAGAAAAACACAAGACTCGTAATCAACTTTTTGTCTGTATTTTGCAGATCTATGATAACTCCATGATCACAGCAGGCCTGAACGATGACCCCCGGCCGATGATTTCCCGCCTTAATGACCTGCTGACTAAAGCTCTGGAGAAGCACTGAGAGCTGCTTACAGACGGACTCTGTTTTCATGACTGTGGCTTGTGAAGCATTTACAGGCGGACAGCAGGCCTTGTTCATCTGGAGCCATAAAATACCGTATTTTTACACTTGAACAATAATCAAATGCAGAGACAGTTATTTACCAATATGTTAGTAGTTACAAGCGGCCCTTTGAGGGTGACCGTGATGCGGCCCAGAGTGAAAATGAGTTTGAGACCCCTGACGTAAAGGCTTCAAAAGCACAGCTGGCGTGAGGATGAACTGCTGGAAGCGTCTCCGTAAACACTTGCATGTGTTTAGCACTAGTTCATCAATCCATGTCGTCCACATGGATGAATGCCAGCCACAAACAATGAGGGAAAGCAGGCATTAAAAAACAGGCCAAGAGTGTGGAAGGAAGTCAGATTTCTGGAGACAGATTTCAGAATTCTCTTGATATGTAATGTGACAGCTTTATAGTAAAGTGTGGATTAGAGCTTTGAAATTATAAGATTTCGTCGCTGCTAATTAGAGCCGTTAAACTGTTATAAACCCTCCAATATCCAGTTTCACGTTATTTAATGTTTTGTTGACTTGCATTTCCAGAAGCTGAAGACCTGAAGGTATATTTCATGTAATTGTTTTTGATCTATGTTTAATGTAAATCAGTGTGAGCTGCAAACGTGACTCAGTGGTGATTCTCATCAGGTGTCATTGAATCTAATAAAATGCTTTTTATTTTATGTAGCTGTTGACATCCTGTGTACATTACCAATAAGATGAGTAAACATACCAAGACAGAGCTTCTTGAAAATACAATTTTACTGCATTTCAAAAGGAACATGACGTCTCTCTTGTGAGGGCGGAACGATGAACCCCACGTCGTCCAGTCTGACGCAGAATATTTTTCGGGAGGGATTGGCAGTTCAAAGGCGAGAGTTCAAGTGAGGCGATTCTGTGGTTTCTATGAGAGCGTCCCAGCGCTGTCCGTCCATTTAAACCACATCGGGGCCTCTTTTAACCCGTCGCCCAGGCCTCCACTCCCGACCGTCTGTCAAGATTCACAAACTCCAGCCGAATGTCAGGACAGCTTGTCGATGTTGGCGAGGAAACGTTTTGCCCACCATTCATCCAGATCTATGGGAACAAACTCTGGAAAAGAGAATAAAAAAGATTAAAAGTCTGTCTGGCATTTTAGGGTCATTACAGCCTAAACCAGTTGAAATACGCAGAGAAAATTTCGCAACCATTTCTTTTTTTGTGTGTCCTAAAGTAATGACAAACATTGAATAGCAGATACATTTATAATATGTACAAATATATAAATATAAAAATAGAGAACGAGACATGCCTTGATATTTTAGTGTTGACGCTGATAGGAGCTGACCACCGCCAGTTTGTCGCCCTCCGGTGGTCACGGTAATAAAGTTAAATTCGTAGCTAACAAACTGGTTTATAATGTCTCGTTTGTTATTTCAAAAGGTGAAATCATCAGTATGTCTACAGAGAAACTTATATAAATCAAAATCCATTGTGTTCTCATGCAGTCAGTTACAGATTAAAACGACGTAATACGGTATTTATATTTAGAACGGCCGTTTGAATCATTTGAGGTAATAACGGAATCCCAAGTCACACGCTGCCCTCTGGTGGTTACAATGAGGAACTGCAACATGTATATCAATGAAGCTAACGCCAATACAGCAGTTGTAGCATACTTCCGGTAAGTACTTTCAAAATAAGGTGAAGAACATGAAAACAAATCACAAAACGGAAGTAATCACGCTTTCTAAATCTGCCTTTTTATACGACGTTTGACCTATGAGCTTTTCTAAATTTGATATGACATCCTATATTAACACCTTATTTAATGATACGTTATGATTTCTACTTTGACTTTATATACTATTACTTTTTACAACAGCCTATACTATGAATTTTTTTAAACTTCTTTTCACATACTATACTATGGCTTTTTTCAACACTATAGCTACGGTCATTAATGTGCAATATCAATGAAACTATTCAATATGAATATTTCCTTTGTGCAACAATGTAGATTCAATCTACCGTAGAACTCTTTTTAGGAAATGGATTTTGATGTTCGTGTCTTTAGGGGACTTCTTGTTTTTAATAAAAGATTGCAGGTCTAGAGACCCAACTCGAAACATCTTCACAGCCAGTGCCTCAGCCTCAGAGCAAAAAGAACATTTCATGCGGTCCTCCTCCCCGTCGCTCATACCGCATACCGTTATATTTTGCTGTTTAACAGTTAAATAACGTCAAACAAAACGGTTATCACGGTCTATTCATCAACACAAATCTATACTATGATCTTTTTGTCCAAAAAAAAAAAAAGTCAGTGCTATACTATGACTATTTTCGACATGCTATACTATGAATTTTTTATAACTTCTTTTGATATACTATTTTTTTTTACTTACACTGACTTTTATATGGCATACTATGCTATGACATGTATTGGGACTTTCTTATGGCTTAATATACTATCACTTTCTTTTATTACGTACTACACTATGAATATTTTATGACATTTTAGTGACTTTTATGACATACTGTCCTATTAGTTTTCATGGCATATTGTAATAGGACCTCCTTTATGACATGCTATAATATGACTTTCTTTAAGCAAACTATAGTAAGACAAAGTTTAGCCAAAATAAAATGTTGGTTTACTTTTAAATGTGGACACAGTTGTGATGGACCTCAAGTCATCGTGCAGCTTGTTCCAGAGAGGACCAGAGTAACGGAAGGCACCCTCACCAGACCTGGATGTAATTCTGGACACAGCTAGACCGCGTCTGCCTGATGACAGTCTGTGAGCAAGTCAGAAATGCAGCGGGAAGCTAAACCATTCGGCGCTTTATTGACAATCAGGATTTTGAAGAGAAGTCTGTTTTGTACTGGGAGCCAATGAAGTTATTTCAGGACCAAAATAACATGTTCAAATTTCTGAGAGTCAGTTGGAGATGTGAATGCTCGATGACATTAGTAATAAAAAATGTTATCGTTTATCGTGCAAGGGAAAAATTGATTTCCTCGAAAGACTGGTTGTGTAAGATTGTAATGTTGGCTTCACATTTGAGTTCAGTGCTGGCTGTAGCAGGATTTTCATTATTATCTGCATATCTTGCAACACCAATAATCCAAAACTGAACCGTACAGACCACACGCATGCGTCAAAACATAGTTGGCACAACTCATTTAGACCACGAGGAGAGACGGGCTTCCCTCCAGCTGGACGGATCAGAAGCAGGTCCACTAATCCTTGGTTGGCATAAACCAATACAACCTATTAACAGTCGGCCTTTGGGCTGTTGTCAGAGAAATAACTAAAACCTGGTTTAGTTACACCGTAACCGTTAAAATGCACATGAATGCGGGGAGAGCAGAGGAGGACTGTGGGGAGGAAGGAGAAGCTGTACTCACTGTCCATGTGCGGGCTTGGAGTGGTTTCTTTGTACTGGACTGCTCCCTGGACCTCCTCTGGCCACTGCTGCACCACCTCCTGCCAGGCTAAGAACACAACGACTCGGTCAGTACATCTACTACTAACACTTATAAGCTAATATTCAGTGTGTTGAAAACTTGAAGACATTCCTTTGGGCTCTCGGAAAATTTTGGGGCATTTTTTTTCCAGCTAATCAATGAATCAAAAATAATCTCAAGAAGCAGATTAATCCATTCTGCAATTATTATTACTGCAGCTAAAATAAGCATTAGCTGCAGCTTTAACTAAGTCTATAATTAGCTTTAATACACCTCTGATAAACAACAGAGCCTGTGCAGGAGCCAGGATTCAACATCGTTGATTTATAGTTGTAATAAATGATGATAATCTGAACCCAAGAATATAGTATTACAAACGTAATTTGTGGTTAATGGCAAATTGTATCTACCAAGTTAAAATCTTCTGCAACCCAGTGTCACAACCACAAATAGTCCACAAGGCCAACTGCTTCAAAGGGCCTGCTTGCTACTCCTGCCATATTCGTATTTCAAAGAATGCACCATGTGGACTGATCCCATGTAGTGTGTGTGTGTGTGTGTGTGTGTGTGTGTGTGTGTGTGTGTGTGTAAAAGAGAACGAATCAACCCTGAACAGCTCTCTTTCTCAACAGGGGGGGGGGGGGGGGCGGGCCTTTGTGTCCTTGTCCACTAACCACCAAGGTGACTGGAGTTGTTTATGAGTTGCTGTGGCTGAGCTTCAACACCAGTGAGTAAGTGCAGCCGAGCTAAACGAAGTCTCTGAATGAGCATGTGCATGTTGAAGAGAAGTGCTCACTCTGAAACTGGGTCACTGTGTGGAGATTCATCCAGACCCAATAACCAATAAAACACTCCCGCAGTCTTTGTTTACCTTAAAGGGGGGACAACACGACTCTTTTCCCTGCGTGGCTGCCAGTTTAAGGCAGAAATGCAATTTCCTTCAGCACATGTGCCGGCGTGGGTCATGAGAAGTGTGATATGTGGGTGTAAAAGCATTTTTCTGCTAGGTGCCTATCATGGCTATCAGTGTCAGAGCAGCTGTGTGTGGGTGAGGCCTCAGGGGGGGGGTTAGCATTTCATTTAAACACTTGACACTTGATGGTGAAACAATGGCATTCATAAAACAGTCGACGAGGGACAAGTTCCTGGTGACAGTGAGACAATAAAAAGTGTTGTCTCGTCTTTCCCGTTCATTTATTCCCTTACCGTCAAAGACGAATTTGACGTTTTCCTCATGCACAGGTGTGAAGCGCTCGTCCTGCTGGTGGTCTGCAGCGAGAGCCGGAGCAGGGTGATGGTACTTCTTACCATTCGGGCGGCTGAAAACTATCTTGGGTGCAGGAAGGCTGAAAAAAAACACAACATGTCACAAATTAATCTGATGTTTTCTGCAAATTCTGCACATTTGACAACTCATGTCTCAAAAGTATCAGCCTTTGGGCCTGAAAAGCAGGGTTGGTTGTGTGGGAGTCAGAGGTTGAACAGCTGAATGAAGAACCATGTGCCTCCTTGACTTCCTACAAGGACGGACACACGGGGACACACACACACACACACACACACACACACACACACACACACACACACACACACACACACACACACACACACACACACACACACACACACAGTGAAGCTATTGTGTGAAGATGTTATGAATCATTCAGGATGATGAACAAACGCTGTCCGTCTCAAGCTGCTGACATCCACTCCTGCTAGGACACCAACACACGCTTTAACCAACGCAACTGAATCTGGACACACATGAAAAAGCATCACAGACTCAGTGCTGGGGGCAGTAGGGTGGGTTTTCATTACCAGCAGGAGATGTCACTCCAACAGTTGCACACTTACTCAGGGATACTCCAGGACGTTTGTTTGTGCTTGAAGTCGTTTATTTGGTTGTCAAGTTGCTGAGTCTGCCCTACAAATTAAGGAAAATTCATATTTTACTTTAAAACAAAACAAAAAGACAAAACAATTGGTACCAAGTGAATGTCTGCTGGAGCGGTGTGTCCAGTGTCTCACCTGTCCGTCGCTGGGTGACCAGTTTGCTGGGACCTCTTGTAATCGTGTACATCATGCGCAGGAAGAGTCACCTGTGGAATTAGAATTTTGACACTTTGAAGTAACAAGTCCAGACGGGTGCAGGTACAAGGTGGCGCACGCCGACTTTAATCAAGGGCACTGTGAGTCGAAGACGTTGCTCCAGGATCTGTCGATGAATAAAAGACTCCCTTGATGTGAGAAGTGTCAGTCCTCCTCCTCAGCTGATCCGGCTGAATCGCACTCACAGGGCGAAAGTTTGAAGCCAACGCAAATGTACAGAGCTGACATGAGAGGACACAAGGTGTTCGGCAACCGCGTGGAGAACAGAACCGTGCGCTGCTTTCTTCTCCGCGTAAAACCAGCAGTCGGGACGCATCTCATCCAGCGAGCCTCCCCCTTTCACCTGCCGTCCCCCAGTCCAGACCTTTATTTACGCAACTCACTTTGGTGCTGAAGTGTCCTGCACTTCCACAATGTCACACAACCTGAAACACCGTCTGCTATTCATGAGCGGCCGCGCGCCGTCGAAGCGCACCCCTTCTTGACGTTCACACGCGCCTCCCTCTGCGTCTTAAAGAGACAGTGTCCCCCGACGTTTGTAACGCCGACTAGAGACCGAGGTCCACTATTTGCTTCACAATTCCATAAATAATTGTGTTAATAATGACTTCCCCCGCTACACATGTTCCCGGATGTTACATAAATAAAATGCTACCAGATGAGTTCAACTTGAGAATTTATTCAATGGGGGATCATTTGTCTGCTGCTTCATGCGGCCCCCATGTGCCCAACGTCTGTGTTTACAGTACACGCAGGTGCGGTCAGGTGCACAGTGCAACCACATACACAACACTGTGTTTACAATGCAACCGAGCTTTACTATGCTGACTGATCATGTGATCAATTGAAAGATGGGTGGACAAAGATACCCAGCTGGCAATTAACAGAAAGCAATACAAAGAAAACTCGCACTAATACTTTTTTTTAAACTATAATTTAGGGTTTTCACTTAAAAGGCATTGTTAACCTCCATCAGTTGTGCAAACTGGAGTTACATTATTTTATTTCAGAAGAGGAACATAAGATATTTTGACGAGTGATCTTATGATTTATCTCTTACTAGAATACAAGACATTCTTAACACCACAGGAAAGAGAAAGAAAAGAAACATGTTTATATGTTTAACTCTGAGAAACAAGTTTAAATGTGACCGTTTTCAGGCAAAACAATTCAGTTCGATTAAAATAAGAAAAAGCATTTCTCCTCTTAAAGCGCTGAGGAGAGTTGTTTAAAGCAACATTAGATCATTATATAAGGAAATATGACTGAAAAGTTAAATAAAAAGGTTTTATGGTGTCTAGTCCAAAAACAATGTCGTGGATGACATGGTCATTTGCACCTATACTTTTATTTGATTTTGTCATTGCTATTTTTATTTATATTTTCTTTTTACAATTCAGGTACGAGCCAATATCACAAAAAAAGAGTTTTCCTTCTCTGATGATTCATTATGAAGGTATTGAAGAAGTACATATGAAGAATATATTTGAGTTTATGGACTTATGATACACTCACATGTGTCTCAGGATTCATTGGCGCATTTACTTTCTCTTCCTTGGAGCATAAAATCTGACATTATTTCAATTCAAATGCGCATGTATTTGTGCAGTGAACGAGTAATGATAGAAGGCAAGTTACTGAACAATCAATGATCATCATAACAGAATATTAACAAGAGATTTTCTCGAGTCTATTCGTAAATAAATCTCACAATAGCAGGCATTGATATGTTACAACGTTACAACTATTTACACTGATATTCCTGAAAGATCAGAAGAGAAGGTAGAAAAGTCTTTCAATGGAACATAATCCCATGTAACCTAACCCTGGTCTAGGAGAGTTCTAGGTAATGCTGCTGGTAGTATGATAAAGACGAGGAAGTGGGTCTTTGTGGTTTACTGGATTTAAAAGGAAATGACCTGTATGCCAGCTACAGGTAATGCCGTGTTCTTACCTCTACAGTAAATCACATGTATTTCTATAAAGCTTGGCTTGTTCGATTGCCACAACAAAGTTGTTTAGCACCAAATATCTAGCATCCCCCCCACCTTATAATTAACTTCATCTAGATATAACACATTCAGTTTTTTATACATAGAATTTAGTATTTTATGTTCTTTAAAATGACAATAAAATGGGAAATGTATTAATTATGGTAATTATGTAGTCTTGTCAAACTAAGGAGTTTCCAAAATGTCATCTTTTACACGTTGAAAACACTTGAGATTTAAATCATCCCTGTGTGTGTGTGTGTGTGTGTGTGTGTGTGTGTGTGTCTGTGTGTGCGTGTGCGTCTGTGTGATCATTCAGTCACGTGGATCACAGTCTTCCAGCAGACTCTCAGTGACGTAGCCGATCTTCAGCAGATTTTGGTAGTAGTCTTTCTCCACAGCAGTGTTAACAATCCAGCCCACCACCTCCACACCTCGGTCGGCCCAGTACTGAACGTAGTCCCTGAGCGACAGAAGGAAGGAAATACATTTACAGCTCACTGAACAAGATAAGCCCCACAGCCAGACAGATATCTTTCAGTTGTAATAAGTACAGTGAATATATATATATATATATATGTATTGTTCATTTCTATTTCCATTATTTCTTGACTTATTTGCTGACGGTATATTGTCGACATTTTCTCTGTATTTTTGCCCATCATTTGAACTTTATTTAGCCATAATTTAGATTCTATCTTAAAACCAGAAGGGACTAAATCTGACAAACACAGAACAAAAGCCAAGCGAAGGACAATCAGACAGGACAAGCATGCAGCGAGTAGGTATGATGGCGTCTGGATTCATTTAAGACACGTTTCGAGATTACGTGCAAAGGAAGGAAAGGAGTCACTGTGACATACATTTAAAAGGAAGGATGTTCTGGGAGGCTATTGACAATAAATAAAAGGAACTTTGAAAGAAGCAATGTTCTGAAGCACCCATTGCTGCTTATGAGGCAGATGTGTATTTTGCAGTTGCTTTAACTTTTTTGGCAATGAAGAACTGATTCTGACTCAAATGTTCTGATCTGTGTAGACTGAGAAAGACAGGCTGTGCATTTTAACGCAAAAACAAAAAAAGTCACCTACAGTGAGATGAAGTCTTTCTGTAAGAGGATGGCAGAGACACCACAGAGTTTCCACAGTACGTGGTGGTGGGCCCAGTCCAGCAAGACGTCCAGAATCCCCATCCACAGCTGACCCGATGTCGTCGGGGACCGAGAAGTGCCATCGCTGAAGCGGCTCAGCCTCCAGGGGCGGTGGATGAGAGCCGTGACCACGTTGGGGTCAGTCTGGCGCATCTGTGGACGGAGTCAACAGAGTACTGTCAGAATTAGAAAAAGGGTCAGAAGCAGTCTCTTTACTTTCATGACAACATGTGTGATGGTTCAGTTAAAAGCAGCAAACCAGAAATCCATTTCATCTTGGGTTGCAGCAACAAAACACCCCCCAAAGACGAAGCATTGTAATAGCTTTCTGAAGACTTTCATTAGTGTTAATCAGTCATATTTTCTGTTACCTTGTAGATGACTTTGGGTTCGAAGGAAGAAACAATGCTGGAATTGTAAAGGACAGGGAACTTCTTATAGATCTCACGGAGCACTGATGCAGCCTAGAAAAGAAGATCGGTTTTTAATGCTCCATAAAAAACAAGAGATTACCAACAGAACATTATTTAAATATCCGATAATAAACCGTCTTGTGTAAAGAGATTACCGGAATTAGTGCCTCCGATAAGGGTCAAAATGTAGGTCAAAAAAGAAGGCAATCTTAGTGAGCCTCTTGGCTCGGAGGCCGATTGACTTGCAGAGACAGACAGCTCTGCATTAAAGCATGTCTTTAGGCTACAGCCAGCTCACATCATTGTTCCATATGTGCATGCATTCATATATTTGTATGAAGTCCTCTTTAGTACCTTATCAGGTTGACCTTTGACATCAAAGAAGATGGTCAGCTGGTGTCTGATGCATTCCTCCACTGCCTCCTGCAGAGTCGGGACCTTCTCCCCACTGAACTTGTCCCTGGAGATGAGATGTCTCCCTTATTGTCTTTCAAATTTGTGACAAAGCAACCGAGTAGAGATACTTTAAATGGTGACGTATTTGTGAAGGGCGAGGCCGAGGGATCTATGAAAACGATATTTCTGCACCTCAATTTTTTTCAGTATGGGGATCTCCACAGATGTCCAATCATGTACACATCTTATGTCACGGTACCACTGTCCTTTGTTTCTTCATCCAAACATCGAATCACAAGCTAGACGAGCAGAAGTGACGGCTTAACGTGCAGCTTACTTCAGCCTGTGACGAGCAGCAGCATCTAGTTTCTGAAGTTGGACCAACAGCAGACTGCTAACTGGTCCAGAGCCGTTGGTGGTGCGGTCCACAGTCTCATCATGCATCAGTATGGGCACTCCGTCCGCTGTGAAGCTCAGGTCCAGCTCCACTCCAGTTGCCCCGTTTCTACTGGCCTAAAGCAGGACATCACAGGGACATCACAGGGACATCACAGGGACATCACAGGGCAGAAGGAGATGTAAAGATAGATTCTTTTGCAAAATGGAAATTTACTGACAGGTAGAAAAATGGTTTTGGCTTGGGGTTAGGAAGAAAACGAGTAAGTATTTAATAGTAAGGATATTTCTTCCATATCTGTGGACAGTGTGCATATCTTCCAGTGCAACACACACATGCAGAGTACAGTAGATGTGAACTGAATGTAGATGTGTAACATGAAAGAAGAAGAGGCGAACAGGCAACGTATTCAAATGGCGCATGTTGATTTGAATGTGTCTTTAGAACACAGAGTTAACGGATAGAACATTTGAAGGGTGGGTACTCCAGTTTTAGGTTTTTTTGTACGTTAAAAGGATGCACGTAATTGTCACCAGAATTCCCACAAATGGTGCAAAACAGACGTGCCCATATTCAGTAATACAGAAACTACAGGTGAGAGGTATCAGTAAGAGTATAGAGCTTAGGATGCTAACTGCATGTAGGACAGTTACGCCACAAGCACAGCCGACTCAGCACCTTCAGTCTGTGAAACAGAAACAGAGGGTGGAGAAATGGTTTTATAAGTGTGTAGACTTCATCACGAAGATGGAATCAATTCATCAGAGCATAATGAGCCACCGATGGGATGAAAAAAACACCTAACCAGCTCTGGTCTCCGTCCATTCAGAACTGCAGATGTGGTGCTCAGCTTACACTGCACAATGAGAAGTCACGACATGCAAAGCATCAACAGTTTAAGCCATCAATGCAATTATTATTGCACAATATACGTTATTGGCTTGATATTCCTTTTCCACCTGCAGTGCTCTAGATTCCAACAGAAACTAAATATAGAAAAGTATTTGGGTGTTGAATCTGTAGCCTACATTTCTACAGCTATATACTTCAGTTGTATCGTAGGGCACAGTCACAGCCACATATTTGCATTGAAACATGACTGAAGCCCGCGTGCCACCTCTCTGATCGCTGCCAAGGTGTTCTCCGGAGCGTCGTAGCTGCCTCCGCGGAGCGCCACCACCGGCACGCCGCCCGACGGAGCCCTGGGCCGGAGGACGCGGCCGGCCTGGTCCGCTGGCACCGGAGGAAAGCGGAACATCACCATGAAAACGTAGAGGAATGCGGTGAGCAGAGAGGCTCCGGTGGCGCTCCGCGTCCCCAACACCACCAGCAGAAACACCGCGGAGAAATACACCACCTCATCTCCCATCTGCAGCATCTTCAAACAGGCGCAATATTGATGTCACGAGCGGACCGGAAATAGTCGTTGTTCAGAAAGATGCTGTGGATGAAGCGCTGTTGTCAGCACGCAGGTGACCACATGGCGGAGAGCAGATTAAACGCACATAAAAGAGGACTGGAAATCAGCAGCTCATTTCGTGAACAGATGGGAGGATGGAGAGGTAACGTAACAGTCAATGGCAAGTTTGAAAAAATAAAAATAAAATATATATATATAGCCTACAAATACATATATAAATATATAATGACATAGTCCATTGTCAGGTGTTTAAATACAGTTTATAGAGGTGAAGTGACTTTAGGATAAATGTGTAAAGTGCTATTTTGATTTTCACAATTTGTATAGAAACTCTCCATGAGTATTACTTTTAGACACATTATTTAACCATGGTGTCATTCAACATTGAAAAGACTTTATTTGAATGCAATGTGTACTTACACATCTCAATATTTAAGTATTGTTTCATAAAAAAGAGGAAAAAACAAACACATGACCCAACTTCTCTTAGACTCAGCACCATCTGCAGGCAGGGATGGTGAGAGTTTGGGTACAGGAATTCACAAAGATCTTATGAGTGTATCACATCTAGAACACAACCACAGTGCATCAAACATCGGTTTGTTTTCACTGAAACCAAACATCAGAACCAAAGGATTACAGTCACAGGAATGAACGCAGAAAAACAGTTCTTGAACAAATGGTCAAGGACATATTCTGTATTAAAAGGGACATTGAAAAGTTCAACTATAAATAAAAAACAAGTCATCTACTCAATCACATGAGAGCTAATGAATTCAAGGCAAGTATTTTCATTTTAAGGGGAACGAGTCCTAAAGTGAAAAATACTCCTCCGTATTATTACCACCATGTTGTTAGAGGTTGTTCATCAATGTTGTACAATTAAAAGTGAGAGAGTTCTTTGAATTAACGCACAGACGTCATGTCACTCAGGACACTCTGCTGTGGCCTCTGTGGGCAGTGAGCTGATGTGCTGCAGCAGCTGGTCGCAGTAAAGAGGACTCCGCTGTTGGTCTCTCACTGCCTCCGCCTCCCTTCTCAGGAGTGCCGGGTGGGCCGAGCTGCCTTTCATCAGAATCTCTGGACACACACAAACAGAAAAAAATAAAATAAAGACTCAGGAGAGGAGTCGGCACTCAGGATATGAGAAGGAGGACACAGAAATACTCAAAGTTCTGCAGAAATATCCTCCATAAAAACTGCAAAGTTTTGACATTAAAAGGACACAAAAAGTATTGATTCCTTTGAGCCCAATTCTTCAGGGGTGTCCCACTTAAGTCCAAGTAAGCTTGTGACCATCAGATCAAATGAGTTGATGGTCTGATCACGCCTGCTCTGATGCCTTTGTTTAAATTATTCTTCCATGTTGCTTTTGACAATCAATCAGGTCAATTTGTCTCCACAAAACATGTAGAGAGGGGGGAAGAGTTTCCCTAATATTCAAATACTCAGCAAAAAATACTTGTTTCACATTCAGGCGCATCAAACTTAAGTTTACTACAAATCTTGAATGAAGTTTTTAGCTTCCGACATGGTACCGCCAGATAAATAATCTCTGGATTTTATGTTTTCTGTAACAAAGTCAAAATAGCAGTTATGCCGCCAGCAGATGGCAGTGATGAACTACAACGCGTGAACCCTGCAACTCACACCTTGCATGTGCAGGTGCCCCTTTCTTCCGCTGGGAGGCAATGATCCTCCGGTCAAATCTATTCCTCCTACTGTTCCCACACCGTCCGCTGATTTTCAGAGGTATATTGAATTACTTTGAATTGCTGTCAATGAGTAAATGCTTCGGAAACCACAATGCAAAAGTGCTGTTCCAGTGGCGACACGCCATCACTCTGGATGAGTTAGCTCATGTAAACTCATCATCCGATACCCGCCTTTGTTCTTCAAGGAGATGAAGGGGATTCTTCTTTAGCTTTTCTGTATACTGTACACTCAGATGGGATGGAGGTGGGAACAAGGAGAACAATGATGACTTGTGAGAAGTGAGCGTGACACCCGTGCCAACAGTCTGCGTGATTGAGCAGGTAGCAGCCTTGCTGGCAGGACGTCGGGATTATTAGGGCGGAGGACTAGATGAGTGAGAGAAGGAGGGATGAGAGGGAGGCGGGGGGGGGGGGGGTGTCCATCATGCTGTCAGGACATGCTGCACAAATCAAGCCACTTCCCAGACATGCGTTTGAAATCCAAGAAGCATAAGAATGGGATCAACGATTAAAAGGAACAAAGAAAGATGGAGAGGAAGAAAGAGCGCGAGGAGGAGGAAGGGCAAAGAAAAGAAAGCTTCAAACATAGACGTGCACGAGAGTGGGGAATGCCTCCACATTTGCGGCGCAGGCGGTTACGGGTGCTGTCAGATACAGACGATCACTCGGCAAGATGTGAGGTCATCTCCTTTCACAAAGAGACTCCGAGCTGGCTCGGAATCTACTGCACTTCATGGAGAGCAGTTTGAAGAACACACAACGGCTCACATTTGTATCTTTACACTGTTTGGTTCAGATATCCTGAAACGCTCTCTGAGGCTGCACTTCTTTCATTGGTGATGCACAACCAACATCTTCAGACATGAGAACTGTTTAACTCAACAAATAACTTGGTGACTTAGGTCCGTCTGGTAACAGCCAATTATGTTTACAGAATAAGACAATATTCGATATTGTTATCACTGTGAACAAATCCCATGAAAAGATTATAAAAAAAGTAAAACACTTTCTGACTTCCCTTGCCGACCTTTGAATCTGAAAAGGACACTTTAAAAAAAAAAGAAACGAGTCACAAATATATTGTTATTAAAAAAAGAAAAGAAAGAAAAGTCTCTTAAAACGGCTGGGCACTGTAGTTTTTAGCAAATGTTACTCAAACAGGATTAAATGCATGTATGTGGGATCAAATTAACAAACTGCAGAGCTCATGTTCATCACAATAAAGGAACATGTCACCCAGTGCAGTCGTGTGGCTCATTGATGTGTTTTTGAATGACAACTGAGCTCTTTGGCACAGAGGAATGAGATCAACCACTGACATCACGCTGACAGACAATACTTGTTATCAGGATCAATGGAATCATGGTTTTGGTTCTGACACACAAACAGACTTATCTTTTGCCCAGTATCAGTGTTTGTCAACACATCTTTATTGTCCTTGGAAGGCTTTCAAAAGCTGTCTTGCAGCTCTAGAATTCATGGTATGAAAACTACTGCTGCATCTGTGTGCGAGTGCCTTCGCCTCATCGCTTCTTATGTGAAGCAGTACGATGAAGAGGAGAGATCCCTGCGGAGAGGCCTCTCTGTGCTGGCTAAGGCTTCAGCCCTCACCTGCATCCTGTCAGAAGTAATGACAGCTAACGTCCATGAGAGTGGGAGAGAGTGAAAGACCAGAGGAGCCGAGCCTCGGTTACACACTTCAGGAAGAAGCCACTCAGACTTTCCACTGATACGTCTACAAACACAGCTGTGAAGCTTTGGGTTTGTCTGAAAACACAGAGTATGAGGTGAGGACGTGCGACGGGCGGATAGAAGACGGAGAGGATTACGCGGGATAGGGATAGGTTTGGAAAGGTGGCGAGAGGACGGGGGCTCCCCCCATGTGGTTGTCATTAGATGTTCTGTGTTGGAGGGAGATCCTAGGTAGGGAGGTAGAGATTTGAACAGCGCAGTCTATGAGACTTCACTAGCAGGGAAGCTAATCAGATATTAGGGCTCACATATTGACCTGTGAAGTGTCTCTCTCATGTGGGTGCTTATCCATATCTGGATCTTGTGTTCCACGCGAGGGCCACCTCCCATTCAGCCCCTCGGGGCCTTGCTTTGGCAGGAGGAGCTGCTTTTGGTGATAAATTATGTGGAAAAGAAGGATAACAGAGCTTTTGAGAAAAAAAATAAATAAAAAAAGTATAGGTGGAATCTTCTGGCAGCGAGCCAGGCAATAACCTAGTGTTTGATAGAGGATACCACGATTCCCTCTCATCCTTCTGTGAGTGTCTGGAACACAGCCGGCCGGTCTGCAGATCATCACGGCAAAACTCTTTACTATCTGTATCAGCTGAATGCGTTATTTCAAGCCATATACAGTAGACTGTATGCACATAACGTTATCTTCACAATCCCTCCTCGTTCTTATCAGCACGAGCATCAAGGACGGTCAACAATGCATTAAAAGGCCAAGAGTTATGATTCTGATTAACAGTCAGGAATCATAAAGAGTTCAAGGAAAGGCGTCGCTGCATTCCACACAGAGTCAATCTTTTCTAAGACCCAGACTACTTATTCATGTTTACACACAGCATTATAGGGCCATGTGCTTAAGCCCTGACCATTAACGACCGATCAACACTCCATCCTCATCTCGGAGGGCTTGCAGGTTCAACACACCCCTTTCTAATCTTACCAAGCACTTTGTCCTGGACCGAGCCGTCGGGGTCATCCAGGTGCAGGAGGAGCTGCTGGAAGAGGAGCTGCAGATGAGCAGCACAGAGCTCAGGGTTGTAGTCTTTGGTTAGGCTGGACAGCCACAGCCCGAGGGCCTGCAGGGCAACGCCGCGCACCTCCTCGCTGCTGTCGTCCAGACGCTTCAGCAGCACTGTGGAGGGCAGACAGACAGAAACAAATCATTCGAAACTATTTCACTGTTGCGTGGGTTTAGTCTTTATCTTCATCATAATCAATGCCAAATTGAGGATCATTTTTCAAATGCCACATTTGTGACATGTGATTTTACGGAATTAAATGGTAAAGTGTACATTTCGGCAGGCAGTGTGACAAAATGTAGTGCATTCATCTCTGTGTGTGCGTTCTACACCTACTGGGATAGATCTTGTTGAGGGCCTCTGGGTGTAGACGGGCTCCTATGAGTCGGAGTATGGCTGACAGGGAGCGACAAGCAAACAGTCTGCCCAACTGAGAGTCTTCGTCCAGGGCTGACAACACCCGGGGACTGAGCCTCTCCTCCAGACACAGCAGCTGCACACAGAAAAGGCAGAGAGACCAGCATTCAAATCTATTAAATGTTGAACAAGTTCAATATCCACCCGTATGATGATAACTACGGTAAGGGCTGTAAATTAAATGGAAGTACATTTTTTTTGAGAACTAGCAAAAACGAGGCAGATTAGTGAAAGTGGCGACACGTACCGAGCAAAACTCTTTTCTTTCTTTTCAATTTCCAGAATTTTCTTCAATTATTTACATTGATTTATGCAGTTTTTTTGTACCAAAGTGAAATATCACCTACAGCATGACAGATTCACATCAGGCCTGGATTAGTTTATACAGACGGGGCATGGAGCCCAGCTTCAGAAGTACAGCGTAGACCACATGTGTCAAACTCAAGGCCCGCCACGTCATTTTATGTGGCCCGCGAATCCGCCAGCAAAGAAACATTTTTTTTTTCCCATTTTTTGTTTTCGGAAAAATAATTAAAAGTTAGACTTGAAAATAAAAGTATCCCCATGTTCGAAATTATGAGATAGAAAGTTGAAATTATGAGATAGCATGTTGTCTGTGTACTGACATTAAAACTATCACAACAGGTGGACAGGAGAGGCAACAGCCCGAAAAGAGGTTTTCCAACGATTGAAAAAGATCGACAAATAATCCCAAAATGTCCACGAAGAGAAAAATTGATGCAGAGGGAAGAAAATGTAATGAAAGATGGGAAAGTGAATACATGTTTGTGCTTCAAGGAGAAAAACGTGTCTGTCTTCTGTGTTATGAGGCGTGTCGGTGATGAAGGAATACAATTCACGTCGGCATTTTGACACCAAACACGGAGCTAAATTTAGCCTCCAAGAAAAACATCAAATTGTCCAAGAATTAAAAGGCAGACTGCAATCACAGCAGAATATATTTACACAAGCTACAGCCCACTGCATGCTAAAGGTATGTGAGCAGAGCTCCGACCAGATACAGACTTTTACAAATGTCAGTTTGTGAAGAAACACCATCGCAGACCGAGTTCATGAACTAGCAGCAATCTAACAACACAGCTAGCTAAGAGACGAGCAGGTACTTGTGTTTCTAATGAACTGTTGATGAAAGCACAGACAACACGGATACAGAGCATCTATCCGTGTTCATCAGACCTGACTCTCAGTGAGCAGCTCTTGGATGAAGCTGCCATGCACAGGACGACGACAGGGAGGAACATTAGTGATGCAGAGAGGTGACACAAACAGCTTTGAACAAAGTTAATGTCATAACTCGTGTTTGATATTTGTCTTTGTTATTTTCTTTAATAGTTTGATCTTTGATAGAGTCATGTGGGTTTCTTAACCCTCAATTAAAATGATTTATGTTATAATAACAGAAATGTGTTTAAATATCATTTTTCAGTGATATAACTGCATGTACAATATTTGTACACTTTAATAAATAATAATCAAATGCAGAGAGAGTTATTTAACAATATGTTAGGGAGAAGTTAGTTTTACAGTCTTACAGTTACAACCGGCCCTTTGAGGGCGACCGTGATGCTGATGTGGCCCAGAGTGGAACTGAGTTTGACACCCCTGGCGTAGACCGATGTTTTCATCACACCAACAGATGAGAAACAGAGGAAATGGACAAACAAGGTGAGGCTGAGCACACAGAATCACAGGCCAACAGCTGATGGCTAAAACCGCTGTAACGCCGTCCGTTTGCTATCGAAACCGTGCCAAACAGTAAAAACGGGAGCGAGGGAATGAGACAGAAAGAGGCAGGACAATTTGGCAGAGAACAGATCTGGCATTACATCAGCGACAATGTGAGGGTGACGAGTGCAACTAGAGCTGCTAATTGTTTTCACAGGGAGTAGTGAGGAAACAGTGTCCTTCAAAATGAAATGCAGTTTGATGTGCCCATGGAAACAACACAGAACCGTCTGTTGTTATGAGGACATGCTGTTTATTTCAGCTATACTGGAACCTCATTTTGAACCGAAACTTGGAAGGCAACACTGCCCTGTTTAGCCACCACTTTTCCAGATTTCATTCAATATTAAAAGTTGGATCACACACCTACACCCACGCTCACATTGCACCCCCCCCCCCCCCCCCCAGCTGTTTGCTTTGCATTGTAGTTAAAGACGTGTGAACAGAATAAGCGTGTGAGCCGGTTTAAACTGGTCACTCTACAGAAGCAAGGACAAACACAGCCATACGAGCGTGTGTGTGAGCACAAATACTGCAACTGGGCACATGCTCGGGCAGGCAGGTGCAAGAGCGTGTCCCGGTGATAGTTTCTCCGTACAACAAGGGCCCAGAACAGGGGAAGGACTGTTCCTTCGGGACAAAGGTATGTGAACCCGCTTGCCCCCACGTACACCTGCTACCTGCCGCGGCCAACTCTTTCAGCCAAGGTGGAGCAAGATGGCGGATATATTTTCCTAAACGACCAAGTTTATTTTGTGGTGGAATGGACAAAACAGAGAAGTAAATGTCAACTCCTAGTGGAATAAAAGAATGCACTACCACATCTTTTCCTTTACAGCCAATAATAAAAAGTGTTTCTGCAGATTGGACCAGGAGTACGCACTACTGGAGACCTTTGATATCCGGTGCTCGCATCCAATGCTCATCAGTCCTTCTGCACAGGTGGAAATAGTTGTAACCCCTGGGGTGTCATATGTGCAGGGCCCCTGCAGCTTTTATGTGTTTGTATGTACCTGTCCTGGTGTGATGGCCCCTCCATGCAGCAGGGCCAGCAGACAGCTGAGGGCGGCGGTGCGGACGGCACCGGCAATACGACCTGCACGCCACACCAGGTTAGGAAGCAAGACGTCACACAGGAACGTCTCCGACTCATCACGGAAATGCCTGGAAGGAGGCGGGGAGTGAAAAATATCGAGACGGAACAGGAGCAGAGAAAGACTTCTCTGTTGCTTCATGTAGGAGGCCGATGGCGTTTATATCATTTTAACAACCAGCCAGAAATACTGCCAATTTTGAGGAGAAGTGAATTAGGATGGCGGCTGGTAATGCATCCATCCATTATCTGTAACCGATCATCCTGTTCAGGGTCGCTGGAGACAACCATTCACGCTCACATCCTCACACCTAAGCTGCATGTCTTTGGACTGTGGGAGGAAGCCGGGGAACTCCAAAAGAACCCACGCTGCCAAGGGGGGGGAATGGCTATACTGCAGTCACTTTCCTACACTTGATGTAAGGCAGAAGGGGGGGGATAGTGGAGGAGAAGCACGAGGTGAGGAGTGCAACATCTGGGTGTCCTCCTTTCCCTTCTCCCTCTCTTTTCCATGCTGGCATAGGCCCTGTGACATCAATGTGACATCAATGTGCTGTAACGGTTCAGTGCCAGTAGGGGGAGACTGTGTGCCACTAATACAGCCAGGACTGTGTACTAATGCACTTGTTCAGTCTCTTCATCTTGAGCAGGTGTTGAAAGCTCATCATGAATGACGCCAGGAGATGGAGAGACATTTTTCCATATCGTCTTTATCTTGTATGTCTGTGTACACGCACTTCCAGGAAATTGTGTCCGTGCACCTCATGGGTCTCTACACATTGGAGCTATCTGCACTTCGGTGTTGGTCACAAAGCAACTGCAGAGCACACAACAACCTCCCTCACAGCTTAACAAGTCAATGAGTTTGTCATCAAGTAGGACTGGGCAGTGATTCAATTATATTGATTATTAGATTTCATCGGAAGTCATTTTATGCATTTTTTTCTACAAATGTCTTTGTCGTCTTTGATTTAAACTAAATTCCCCATTTAAGTGTACGCCATGGATTTGGTCCCATACATTGCAGAACATCCTCTGATTTCTTGAGGGATGATTATGCACACATTTACCGCTTCGTCATATATCATGAGATTGTGGAAAAATATTCAACATATTATTGTGATGTTATAAAAGTACATTGTCCATTCCTTTCTCAAGTCTTGAACTCTCTGCCATTACGTTGAGGTGAACTCATGTTACACATATATATAATTATGTCATCTTATCTACATTTTAAGGGAAACCACATGAGACATAAGAGGAATATCTCACCCCAACAGCATTTCTTTCTTGTTTCATGTCTGAAGACTTTTGCAGTTCACACATGCATTAAAGCACACACACTCTCATCTCCCTTGTAGGGGGCAGATGATTTGTGCCTGCCACATTCAGGGGAAAGAGGGTGAACCTTCATTTCTCACACATCACCTTCTACTTAAATTTCACATTCAGCTTTGTAATCACAGCACGCAAATCCACATGAAACAAAGACATTATGTGTGTGTGTGTGTGTGGATGAAAGGAACTTATGAACGTATGTGCAGACGCTTACTTTCCCTTTCTGCTTGCTCTATAGTGGAGCTGTCATTATGTCATTTTGGTTGCAGAACAAAGAGAAGAGTTTTCAGTTTGACTATCATTGCCCTCTTGATGACATATAGCGTGTGTGTGTGTGTGTGTGTGTGTGTGGGCTACAATCTGCTGAGCAAGCTCAGGCCATAAATTATGAATGGAGGGATGGATAAAATGAGTATGAATGGAAATATTATGGCAGACTGCACCGCACAGCCCCATCTACAGTAAGTTCAGCATTTGTTTGAAAGCTTTTGAAGGTGTAACATGATTTCTGTCTCCTGATGGTCCTGTGATTACCGGAGATACATGAGAGAGGCAGTTAGCAGCACAGGTGGCCCCGCTGGGAGTGGTGAAGAGACAGAGGCTCCTTTTGTCTAAAACTCACTTTATGGATAAAATAATATGATGAGGGCTGAAAGCAAAAGGTCCAATTTCAACGTTTTTGGCAAAGGTGGCAGAATGTTTTGGCTTAAGAACACTTCCTGTTTGTACACATTTTTCACTGACAAGGACATTATTTTGTCTTATGTTCTTTACACTGCTGCCAGGCTCATGCCAAAAGCGATCCCTCATCTTAACCAAGAGAAACACCTGCCAACCCTTAAGGACCTTTTGGCTGTAGGGTTAGGGTCATTTACACCCTGCACAGACCACAGACGGGCAAACCTCTGTGAGGTTTGTGTTTGTGATCGACAGCAGCAGCTGCTATGCTCGCTGGGACCCGGTGAGGGCCTCAGGTTTAATGCATTCCCTCAGATTAGAGCTCTGAGCCCGGCCTGGAGGCTGGACAGCTGAGGGAACCCTGGAGGGTGAGAGTGGAAGCAGAGAGGAAAAACCCCACAAACCAAAGCTTCTCTCTGGGTGCCAGACATCCCTCCTATCGTTCGTCTCTCATTAGTCAAACACTCAACGGTGTCACTAAATCACAGAGGAGCGATTGTGTTCTTTAGGCATGCTCGGGAGGGATGAACTAATATTAGATAGTCTAACCGATACTCCCAAAGAAACCATGTTTACACAAATGGGACTCCTTACAGTCTATGTGGTATTTGTAATGAGGTTTATCATTTTCTTTGTATAATGAACTGTATCACGCCTGATATACACCCCAATCATCATCATCATCAACTAAGTCCTAAAGCAGCTGATGAGGTTACACCGTTAGGTTTTTGTGTGTGTGTTTCTTATTATGATCCCGAGTGGGTGCGGTACTAATTTGCAGGTTCATGTGAGGTTTATTCTAAAAATATGAGCTGAGCTAATAACGATGACTTGGGAAACTCAGACGAGACGAACACAAACAGCTAAAGTCCAATGTGACATCATGCACAGATGAAATGGCAGAAAAATTCACCTGCAATATAGCTGTTATTATGGGTGTCTTTGTTTTACTCTGTGTGTGTGTGTGTGTGTGTGTATTGAGACGTTATTCTTTGCATAGATTGTGTGCATGTGCCCCTCTCACCCCTGGGAATCCAGTGTGTTGGTTGCATCCAGTAGCAACTTAGCAAGCATTGTGAAGATGCTCATCCTCATCTCTGGGTCTCTGTCCGGTTGAAGGCAGCTGGACAGTAGGGGCATCAACTGGCTCACAAACTCTCCAATCACTGGACCTAAAACACACACGCACGCACGCACGCACACACACACACACACACACACACACACAGTTTTGAATTGCCGTTATTGCAAGAGCTTTTTTTTTTGATGTATGGATAGAAAGTATGGGGAGAATAACATGCAACAAAAGGTCACCAGCCTGAATTAAAGCAGGTAAACACTCATTTTCAGTCCAACCACTAAACACTAAACTCATCGTTAAAAACTTGTGTTCCCTTTTTCGGAGCGAAGGCACTTTCATTCACACATTTTTATTCTTTGTCCAGACTCCAGGCCAACTGTCAAAATGGTAAACAGGAAAAGGCCCACAAAGACTTGAGACTTGTTGTGTTTAGTACAGACCAGAGGGCTTGTCATTGAGACCTCAATGGACTGGCGAGCCAGTGACACAGCGCTTTACGGAACTGAGACATAAAAGGGTCTTTGTGTGACATACGCTTCGAGTACAAACGCTCTCTTAGAGGAAAAATAAGAAACTCACAGTGCAAATATTCCCAGTTATACTCATCCCCACCCACCCACCGTCTGACTGCATGTTTACAGAGCTATATATAGTAATCTGCGTGTAATGAGTGATAACAATGTCCGTGCCCTGTTTGGACTCTGGATTGTTCAGACATGAGAGGAGACAGAGGAAATCCTGAGACTGCCTGAGGGTGGCAACCGATGTTAGGAAGAGATATGGGAAAACAGAGCGACCGAGCCATTTGATCTGATGTGAATCAAAGCGTGCGTCATTTAACGAGAGGTGTTAGAGGAGAGGTTGCCACACTCCATCTACGGATATGACAAGGCAGCAAGAGGACATTTCACTACACTACTAGAGACACACGCAGACAAACACACCTCAGTGCTGCTAAGAGAGACTGTCAACATGTATCCTGTCCTTGGGCAAGGCACTAAAACCCAAGCAAAGAGAAGGAGATAGAGGGAGATTGCTCCAGTTTACACACAATGGACCAGACATTCTCACACCATCTGAAGGACAAAAGACTGTGAGGAGGATATGAGAGGGCAATAATTATTCCTGTCTCCACGTACACAGATGGAGTGAGCGAGGAGCTGATGAGCAAGCAAAATGACCAATTCTCAGTTGTCAAATTAACTACCGTCAATTGTTCAGCGGAGGGCCGATTTCCCCCCAAATATGTGCACATCAAACAAAGCAGCCACACGCCGTCTGTCGGGCTGGCCGTACTGAAGTCCTTGGGTCATGTTAACAGACCAAAGATCAGTAGAAATGAAACCAAGGGAAACTTAGAGCAGCATTCAACAGGCTCAAATAAAACACAGACACACACACACAAAGAGCTTCAAAGTAGCCTTGATCCAGGCTAAGGTCAAGAGCAGGCGTCTGTGGTGCTGTTTGATGTAGTGACCTGGGGATCACTGAGTGGACTTAGAATGGACTGGTCAGTTAGCCGTGGGACTGTGTGTGTGTGTGTGTGTGTGTTGGGGGATTAGAGGGGTACCCGGCTGCCCGGTCAATTAGAAAGAGAGAGGAAGGAGGGAGAAAGAGATGGGGATGAAAGTGTGCTACATGGAGGCGCTGATGATGGAGGATTATATGGTAAAGAGGGAGGTAATGTGAAGTCCCAGCACCAAAGACAGGGTCACAGCTTTTTAACCCACTGCACAGACAGACAGACACACACAGAGACAGACTAACCCCTCCAGACAAGTCTGAGACACAACGACTCAGAAAGCCAACTGGCGCGAGTGACAGTCTTTTTTTTATTATCTGTGTATCAACAACCCTGTTTTTTTTTTTTTGTTTGACCATGAGCCTCTTTGCTTGGGTAACAGAAAAAGAATTCTTCCACCGTGTCTTTGAGTGATGGCCATTGATGGGAAACATTTTGTCAAACAACAATGGAACCGCACGCATCCATTGGGGCGTCAAGCAATAAATCACACTAAAACCTGTAATTTATTGCTTGACGCTCCAACGGATGGATGGACCTTTAATGATTCATTTGACAGCCCTCATATCCATCAAGCGGTGCTGACAATTGCTCCGACCACCATCGACACGTACATCTCTAACTTAACTGCCTACGTACGCATCTCTTTTTGCTTCTGCTACGAGTGCAGCAGGTACTGGAAAACGATACATCTGGACACGTCGCAAACTATTTCAAGAAACTATCTGGATCCTTTGTACAAGAGAGAATCTGTGCTGCTGCTGCTGCTGCTGCTTTGACAGCTGCTGGTTTTGATGTGCTGCCTCGATGATGTGATCATGTACGAACAGGAAAACAGCTTGACGCATCAAATACGATGCGACACGCGTCTGAACAAGTTAAGGAAAGAACGGCTTCACAAACTACACGACGCAGTAATGTTTAATAAAACATGATCTGGATTATATAGCCTCGTTATTATATAGCCTCGTCATCGTGTTGAGATGGACTCAAAGAGCATGTTCAGACTGATGACTGACATGGTGATTTTCCCATCATTAACAAGTAATTTGACAGACCAAATTCTCAAAACCGTACGACGGTACATATATCTTTGTGTCTTTATATGTGCAAATTTCAGCACCTGCTGTATAATTTGGCAGTGTCTTGTGCACATTCAGGCTTCACTTCTCACCTGATTGTATGACTGTGATATGCAGTTGAAGTCTCTGTGGGGAGTAACTGGACCAGGTGTTGACAGAGGCAGATAGCCAATCCAACAGCTGGCCCATATGTTGTCTATAAAGCTCCATCGCTGAGTCCAGGCCCTGCACCTTACTCAAGAGCTGGACACTCTCCAAGGCCTGCAGGAGAGAATGATAGGTGGAGCAAAACTACGTCAACACATTCTTTAACTTGCATTCTTTCCATAAAATCATATGACAAAGGAGACAGAGAAGATTGGGTGGGAGAAGAGTTGATGAGAAAAAGTGATAACGGAGCAGTGGGTTCAACAATTACAGCTGTTTTTTTTTTGTAATTTCAGGAATTCTTCGGGTCACGCTCACACGAGAGGCACAACACTATCATGTGAAACCATGGGAAGAACAACACTGCAGACATGACAAGGTCTCACACATAAAACCACTTTAAAACAAAAACCCAGACAGATACACAGGATGTCACAAAGGCACAGGAACCGACACACACACACACACACACACACACACACACACACACACACACACACACACACACACACACACACACACACACACACACACACACACACACACACACACACACACACACACACACACACAAAACTGAGCTGGGAGGTCAGGGGAACTGACCTTTAGGGACTTCATAGTTCCCTTCATAGTCCCTCAGGGATCGACAGGGACAGAGACATTGTCTGAGTCACAGATCGGCCCCTTCAGAAGAGAGCTAGACAACCCTGAGCTGTCCACTGATGGGAAAGACGTGCCCCTTTTCTGGGAAAACAAGTTCCGCTTTTTCTCTGGGTCCGGGAATGCCCAAGGCCATTCTCACCCTCCCTCTCTTTTTCTTTAATCCATTCCTTCTTCATCTCTTCTCCAACACTGCTCCCCGTCCGAACATACACACTGATGCAGACGGACATAAACACACACTCACACTGGTGGCCCGTGTGGTGTCTGGTAAGCGTCGCTGCCAATCCCTTCCCGCTCTCCGCTCCCTGTCATTAGCCTCCTTCGGCGACTAGCCGCGAGGCGATGCACTGGCCTCGGACACCGTTGGCTTCACTTGTCACTGTTCCTGTTTGTCCCTTTGCATTTAGAGGCTGACCACAAATACTTTTGTGTTGCGTGGCTGCTGTGGCCTGAGGAGGCGTTATGGAGCCACAAATGGGAATGGGCCGATGACACACACCTGCTAAGAAACACAACTCACCTCTCCCTCCACACTTCTCTCCATCTGTTTTTCTCATCTATTTCTGGCTGTCTTTTTCGCCACCTTTCACCCGCCTCCTTTCACCCAGCACTGGATTTAAAGTTCCTCTCCAAAGGTGCAATTTCAGCTCCCCTGACTAAGTGGGTAATCATACAGTTGGCCATGCCCACTTTGAACTCATACAAATGCTGACATTCCTCAAATAGCTCTCCTGCTTCATAAAACTTACCTTTCTAATAATAAAAAGGATAGAAAACTAAAATTGAAGGGGTAAAAAAAAAGTGCCATTTCAAAGTAGAATTAAAGAATTACTCAGGTGAGGTGATATGCTGTGGAACAAAGTGATGTTCGAGCTGCAGAGAAGTAGTACCTGGGATTACATCTTCCAACTGTTGACGTGTGTTTTTCTCACCTTCTCGCTGAGATGCGGCTCAGTGGAGAGACTCTGGACAGTGACCAACACCTGCAGCAGCTGCAGGCTGACTGAGCCGTGGTCCGACTCACACGGACGCAGCAGCACATCCACGCAGGCCAACAACTGCTCCAAGTACACGGCCTGGGAAATAGGGAGATATGTCATAAGATTGTCTGGTCTGGCTTTTAACAGATGTGAGAAGTATTTGCCTTGAATGTTCAGCCCGTCTATCAATGAACCCCAACGCACTTCAATCCTCCTTTTTCACAGAGTGAGAATTTTCCATCTCCAGACACGTGTGTGTGTGTGTGTGTGTGTGAGATTGCTGTCACTTGTCACTCAGCCAGTGTTGTGCTGAGCTCATGTTTAGACAAAGACCTGCGGCTCAGGCTAATTTCTATGCCATCACTGGGATCATGGCCTCTTTTCCTGTTTTCTCACAGCCTGTCATTAGGGCTGGATGAGAGGGGAGGGTGGAGGTTTGAGGGGGGATATGGAAGGTAAGGTAAGTGTGTGCGAGTGTGTGAGATAGAGAGAGAGAGCATGTGTGTGCGTGTGTGTTTTTTGTATATGGAGAGTTGAGAGCCGGTTCAGCGGCCTCCAGGTGTTTACTTTGGTCTGGTGATGAGGAGTTGGGTGGTGAGGGGGACTGAAGTGTGTGTGAGGAAGAAATACCCAATGCAACCTCCACATATGCACCATCGCTCAAACCCCCCGACAAATACCACAGCTCGATCACCAGGGGGCACACTATCTTTTCACAAATCTGAGTAGCTATTGTACGGCACAGCTTGGCATTAATGTGGAAGGAAAACAAGTGCTGAGCCAAGTAAAGATGGTCAGCGCGTTAAAAAAAGGCAGGACTTTTGAGTGCCGAAAGAGCGCTAAGGGACTTCCAGTTTGCAAAGGTAAATGTGCAAATGTTTTCATTTTGCAATAGTGTGTTTGAGCACACATTGGAAAAAGCTTGTTATGCCTATCTTAAGTCCAGGGTGTCAATTATGTGCGCAAAGACATTTTCCTGAGGCAGCCTGAGGCTAAACCAAACTTCCATGTGGCCCTGAACAACCTTGACTTGCGGCAGCGACTTGAGTGCACTGTGCACTCCTGTTTGAATGTGTTCACGCAGTCATTGATGGGGGAAATCCCTGCCTATGGGCCAAGCAATTCACTGGCACATAAACACATGAGGAGTTCCAGGGAGGCAGTAGTGGAAATAACGTGCAAACAGTGGCAGACACACACACACACACACACACACATTAGTGTTCACATACACCCATATTATACATGTGCAGAAAACAACCATTAGGGCTGACTGGCCGAGAGACAGCGAGAGAAAGAGGGAGAGTGGAAAAAGTGGTGCGGCGTAATGATAAGGTGGACACCTGGAGCGATACACCTGGTTTCTTTGGCCTCGGCACGCTCCAGGGGCCTCGTTACGCAGTGTGTGTGTGCGCGCATCTGTCCACCACTGGATACATTAACGACACACATACACTTGACTCCACTTTAAGGAGCCATACCAGAAGAAGGATTCCTATCCAGTGGGGAGCCCCCCACCCCCCCACCCCCCCACAGCTATTGATGTTGCTACAGCAACAGGAAAACAAACACGAGCGGTGGGATGTCGACCCCTTGTAGTCAGGTAAAGTTTGCTATGCTGCCTTTCTTCTCCTCTCCTCGTCTGTCATTCCGTGGAGAAGGGGGCAGTATGCAGCTGTCATTCGTGACAAAGGGCAGGCATGCAGGAGACACGCTGATGTATGGCAGCATGCATGTGTTCAGCAGGAAAGTGGTCGTTTGTGACACCAGTGCGGACGTTTCTCTGTGCACAGACAAGAGGAAAAGACACATGAGCCTACTGTTCTCCCTGCGCTGCTACGGACCTGCTCCTACTGTAGGTCAGGCACTTTTTTACAAAGCTACACCAGAACAGCATCTTTACTGTTAACAAGCTTGGTTGTGAACATGCCTTCTAACCCACTGTCAGGCCCCTTCTTTATGCCTTTATTCCTCTCTCTTGGCTCTATCTTTACCAATTTACTCCAGCCCTGCAGATAATGTGACGCCCTCGTCACCATGGCAAACCACAACACAGCGACACTCAGCTGTGTAAGCTGTGTGTGTGTGACGGTGGGGATTTGTTAATCCTCTGTGGGAAAACCTCTTTTTTTAAAAACCCTGCATGTTGCATAAGCAAACGCCATCATATATCTAACTACAGAGGGTACCTCAGAACATGGTGGCTTCTCTAACCACTGACTCGCTTTTCATTTTCCCTCAAACCCTTTGACCTCATCTTCAATTCATGACCAATACTTCTATTTTTCGCCGAGCATCTGTCATGTATTTTTAAAAGCAGTCTTTTTCTTCTTCTGAACGAAAGAAAAGAAAACAGGGACTTGAAAGAGCCGGCGAGGTTAAGTCGCACAGAAGTATCGTAGATCAGTTTCAAATCTTCATCTTGTTCCCCAAACTCCCCACGGAGCCCTGCAAGTTCCCTCTGCCTCTGTTCACTTTGAAGATTATTTACATATATATATATATATATATTTTTTTTTTTTCAACAGGCCTCATTGTTGTCCAAGTAAAACATACATTTTTTGTGTGTATACACAGGTAATTAAACCGTTACATATGCTAGTAAATCATGACGGATCTAAGGGCTAACAAACAATTAGGATTGAGCAACTCTTATTTAAGGGAGTGCACACTATTCTGGGTCAGCCTTTCAGCACAGGGAGAAAGAGGGAGAGAGGGATGCAGGTGCTCCTGTCTCCACTGCTGTTATTTACAGCTACACAGTGATCTGGCGCTGCTCCCTGCGATGAACCCTGCCTGTTGTCAAAGAATGTTGCAGGTGCTTTGTCTGGGTTAGCTCTTGAATCCCAAACGCTTCATGCTTTGCTGTCAAAAAACAGAGACAGACAGGAGGACAGAGGGAGATAGATGGCGAATCAGAGAGAGGGGCAGCAGAGGTCTCCCTCCATCTGTGTGAAAACGTGTGACCGTCCCGTCCTGTTCGGTTGACCCCGCCGGATAGCAACGAGGGGGTCAACTTCCCTGCCATTTATCACTGGCCTTGACCAGGCTGGGCTTTGAAATTTCAGGGATTCTTTTAATGCTTTGGATGAACCACAGTCGGTGTGGAGACCTTGCACATGGCTATAAAAGAAAACAAAGGCGATGCACTGCCTTGTCTGCTCAGAGGGGTCAGAGCAGCTTTGCAGGGGGTCACGTGAAATTAGTCGATTTTTGTTATCATTATTTCAGGGAGGAAATTCTTGCAGGCCTGACTGGGAGGGGGGTGGGGGGGGGGGGGGGGGGGTCATGGGTAAAGCCACTAGTGCGGCAGGATCAGAAAATAGCTTCTGCCAGACAACTGTTATTTTGATTCTGAAAGGGAAACATATTTAGCACAAGAGAAAAGAAAGCGGGGAAGAGTCTGCTCTGGACCTGATGGTATTTTTCCACTGGCAGAGACAAAAAAACATTAAAAAAAACATTTTTAATCACTGCTGCCATGTAAAAAAAATAATAAGTTGTGGGAGCACATTTCACAGATGCGTGCGAGCAGAGTGGTTTTGATCAGAGACATGTAATATTAGATTAGATAAACACCATGTGTGGCCGGCCTGTCACTTTAGCAGGGTCAGCATTTTAGTGAATTACTCACCAGTGGACCCGCTGAACTCACAGTGTACAGTAGTGCTATTGAAAACTTTCAAGCCCTTTCAAGGGATGTGGCATCTTATCACGAAACCTATTTATATAAGGGACAAATGGGGCAACAAATATACAGCATGACTCACTGTCAAAAACAAGAGTGTTAAAGTACACCGAGAGAGGCGAAGATGACCTTATATGACACCTCCAAGATCCCCTAACAAGACTGGAAAAGAAAAACAGCTGATGCTCAAGACATGCAGCGCAGTTCACAGCAAAGAGGAGTCATTCTCAGGTGAATAAGTAAAAAACAAGTCACCCACAACCAACCCCTCTGCTGACCTGGTGATATTCCTGGCAGACGTCGGGCTGGGACAGTGTGTTGGCAATATTTTCGAGATGTGGTTTCAGGAGGGTTTGGGAGCAGCCTCCCAGCACCGCAGCCAGCACCATGAGGGGGGCCCAGGGGTGAGAGGAAGAGCAGGGGGCTGTCACATGATCCAGAAGCAGCTTGAGGAAGACGACAGGCGGGACAAAGGTCCCCAAGAGTTTAGCAGCTGCCAGGCACTAGATGTTGGTACAGAGAGAGAGAGAGAGGGGAAGAGAGCGAAGAGAGACACATGAGGGAGCGTAAAGGAAGATGAGAACCACAGGAAGTCCTTTTTTGATCCGCCACACATCAAAGATCTGCAGAATCCTCCGATGTAAACAGGTGCATCCCAAGTCCTTGAGCCCTGCTCGGCCCGGTCTAAAGCTCAACAGATGTGTCCTGAAATCCTTCCGTCTGGTAAGAACGATTATCAGCAATAAGCATTATGAAAATGCCACACCTGATCCAAGAAAAAAAGGGAAACACAGTGTGAAGTATAACAGTCTGCTGATCAGATGACTGGCTCTCTGGGACTCACATTGCTGACCACGTCCCTCTCTCGGTCCGTGCAGGCCGTGTAGAGGGTGGCCAGGAGGGGCTGCAGATGCTGGGTGCTGTGGTCCTCGGCGTGAAGCAGCAGCACAGAGAGCAGTTGAGAGGTCCTGACCCGTGTGGGCACCAGCCAGTCGGTTATGTCGTGGGTAATGGCCGGCACCAGCCGACCCAGGTTTCTCACCACAAGCTCTCTGCAGCCCAGCCCTGGACGCTCTACTGGAGGAGGAAATGAAGAACATTCACCTTTTCATATTCCCCTCTCCTAATGTTAGAGATCAGTATTTGAAGAGGTCATTTCCTCTCAGGCTGCCTACATCTCCTTCGGTTAGTGAAGAATTTTGCTTTGAACAAACTCCCTGCGATGGGCAAGTTGTTGATTCTCAATAAAGGTTTCTGAATGACATATATACATATAGCCAGCAAGAAGCTAGCACCGTGTTCATGACAGCTCACTGCAACATCTTTTCTGGCTCCATGACATCGTCAGTGTGTGGTCTATGTTCAGATAGTTTACTACAATATAGATTACAAAATCCAGCAAGATCTAAGAACCCATACCTTTTTACGATTCAGATTTCCCCACAAGGGACTTGTCCGAGCAAGTGAAAGACATTCTCAAACAGCCCTCTACATTTGAAATACAACAACCCTCGCTCCTTCTCTGCCCCAACCTAATTCTCCTTCTCCCATAGGCTCACTAATGAGAGAGGACTAAAGGAAGACAGATATAAATCAGATAAACACACCAGGACAAGACAAAACAAGCCCCTTTTTGGTTGTCTCTCACTGTCTGACAGTGACCTCTTCACACTGGGAGGCCCGGCAGATTTATGACGGCAAGACAGAGAAAGACAAAGAGGAAAAGAGAGCCTCTTCCTTCCCTGTCCCCAGACAGAGCCCGTACTCATCCACACTGTCACATGTGTGACTGTGGGACACATATTGGATCTTTAACTAAGATGCAAAGCCAAATAAACTGTACCCCTGAAACACACACACACACACACACACGCGCGCGCACACACACACACACACACTTATTGCCGGCCCCGGGGCAGATACTTATCTTTCCAAGCCGGTGCCTGCCGTGAAAACCAAGATGTCCTGGGCAACATTATTTTTACTGTAGGTTATAAATTTGGACAGCGGTAATAAAGAGAGATGATTTAATGCAGCAAAATGTGCAGAGATTACTTTTACATTCCCAATGTACTCTTGCATTTGACTGGTGTTTCGGGAATATCGTATACCGGTACATGCTGAGAGACCAGTGAAGCCAATGCACCAGCAGGAAACGTTGCTCTACTCTGTGACACCGGATTTCAGACAGCATTCCTTAGAGTTCACATAAATCAATCCTTTAATAAGATAAGCCAGTAAGATAATCTTAAAGGATGCACAGAAGTCTGAGTTGATAGCCTGAGCTTTACCTGGATCCCAAGGATTTCCTTGTAAAGTTGATTTCACTTGGAAAACATCAGGTCTGTCTCGACAGTCAAGTCCGTCGATCACCGGGTTTCAACATTTGGTTTCTTACTCTCTGCTTTGTTGAAAAATAGTCACAATGGATGCTAATAAGAGCTTTGGGTGGGCAGTATAGTCTCTCTCAATGCTACCATCCAATCCTGTACTCACTAGGCTCTACTACAGGGATGTATGAGTGTTTCATAGCTGCAGATGTTGCCAGGAGCAAAGCCACTCTTCTTCAAACTTTAAACAAGCATACTAAAAAAAAAGAAGAAAAAGAGTCCAAAGGTTATTCTCTTTAAACCTATGCATCTTATGATCAGCTAGTTATACGCAAATTAAATGGGACAATGAAGATGCTTGATGCCAGCAACTCCCACAATATATTATTAATAAGCCTTTTCTTTGCAACCATGCCGACAGTGACTGACCTCCTGGTGGGTAGAAGGGCGGTGGGGTGAGGAGGAAGTCCATCTTATCCTTGATTTCGTCCTCATTCTCTTTCTCCCACTGGGCTCCTACCTGCTTCCATAAATCAGCTGATAGAAGTCTGCAGGAGGGGATGTGGAAACACATGGTCCCAAAATATAAGTATACAAACAAGAGGAATAGATCGCATAGAACAGATTGTGTCACATTGCATTATAAAGCAAAGAATAAAATATCAGAATGTCCACTTTTACCTTATTTCTGGGATCTCATCATCGATACCGCTCAGCAGGAGCGGGATGAGTTTGTGGAAATATGAGTATCTGTCTCTCAGGTGAAGTAGCCAATCACCAACAACCACTGTCACAGCTTTTCTTACCTGGAACCAAAGAGAGAGCGATAGAGAAAGCAGAATTGAGCAAATATAAGTTATTTAGCAGTACACATAATGGCACTTCTAACATTGATTAGTTGTTGTGTACTTTAAACCTGCGGTGAGTCGTCAAACAGTCTCTGTGCCAGGTGGGAGAGCACGTCATCCATGTTTTTCCCAGTGCCGTGCTGAATGACAGCCCCGGTGGCCTCAACGGCAGACACTCGTACCCGGGAGTGTTGATGAGAAACCGTCTGCATCAGAGGCTTAACAAGACTCTCAGCCTGCATGTGAAAGTGCTCTAAAAGAGAAAGAGATGAAATGAATACCACACCATTCAATTCAGTTACTATCAAGCTGATAGTTGTGATATAAATAACGAGATACGAGTCCATGTAAGGGTTGCCAGGGGACTCTTTCTTAAAATGATGCATTACTGAAAAAAAAAATCTTATGTTTTCAGGCATCTAAAAATGATTCAGCTGAAATAACGGAACAGAAAATGGTTGACTAGTCATGAATCATAGACATTTAGAAGTGGTGACAGTTGGTCAAAGGGTTGATTGCTGACAAACCGCTGCACTAAATGATTCATCAAAAACATAACTGACAGATTAATCGACAATAGTATTTGCCGGGATATTTCAGACAAGTGATGGAAGTAAAACACTGAAACTTTTGTAACATTGAAGAGAAGCAATTCTAGTGTTTCAGTCGAAGTCACTAACGTGTGCATGCCTCGAAACCATGGGAACAGACTATCAACAACAACAAAAAACCTTTCCACTAACCTGGCACACACTTTGCAAAGTGTATGGTGCATTTGCAGCTTTCTCTTTGGACATCTGGGAAAGGGTCGACGATGGTAATCTGCAGTATGTTGATCACTTCGGTGAGATACGGCGCTAAATGCTTCCCGCACACCTCCACCACCAGTGTCAACAACTCCACGGCCGACAGCCGAAGCTCCTCCGCCGGCTCCGGGAGCTCCTTTCCCCCGAGCCTTTGAGCCAGACAGGGCATGAGATACGGCAGCGACTCCTCCGGTTTTGGGACACAACGAATAAACTCTGTTATCATGGTTATCACGGTTTCTCTGCATCTTTCCATCGGGTCTGACAGACATTTGAGGAGAGGCTTGAGGAGGGCAGAGAAAACCTCTTGTAGGACGCTGCTTGGATGTCCTTTATCTACAGTCTCTCTCTTGATTAGCTCAAGAGCTCTCTTTCTGGTCGCCTTGTTGTCTTCGTTTAGACAGTTTAAATGTCTGGCGAGTCCTCTCAAAACTTCAGAGGCAGCATGTTCGTCTCCAGCCGCCATCGCTGCCATCTTGACTGTCGTTATGACAACCCGGAAGCTGCGCGACAAACAAACGGCTACTTTACGGCAGCTTCCGATTCAAAATCTCCAACTTTATTTACATTCACAACCTTTTCAAGCTCTCTCTATCTTCCTATTTGTATTAACAAAACTGAATCAGGCGGTGTCACGACCCTAAACACACTCAATTCATTGTTTTGACGCCAAATACCCTTATTAGAATAGGAATGACAATAATTCGGATTTAAAATAATCAGATAAACTTGCGACTGTGTGCAACATACACACAATTTAAGAATGATTACAGTGATATTTGATGAAGCACACGTATAAGCCTCTTTGACATAAGCCTGGACAAATTGGGCAAAGGGGCATGTGCCAGACCCTTAGGGGCCCCCAATGCCAGGTGTATGGTGTGTCCTTTCATTTGTAATATTTTTATTGACATTACCCCTCAAAATGTCACATGCCAGCTTATTCTAGGACCTTTGAGACTTGAATTTATGTATTATCAGGAGGCATTTGTCGGGTCTATTTACATTAAAATAGTGACCAAATCCGTGGGTTTTACTTTGATTGAGTGTTAAACCTCGATGTGCTCACAGGGGTGAATCAGAAACCCCTTAAAATACACATGTTTGATTTTATTGGCTCATTTCAGTGTTTCTTGACTCAACATGTTGACTGTGCTCATGTGCAATGTCATTGAACTAGCACAATGTACATGTCATATTAAAAAACAACAAAAATAACCAAACCATACTTAATTCATCTTGGAAAAATACAATGTAACAGTTGAATGACTTAAATATTACAATCAGAATCAGCTTGAATGGCCAAGTAGTCTATGTGCACACCTTCAAGGAATTTGACTCCAATTATAAGTTGTTCTCATTGTTTTTGCAGAAAGTAAACAACAACAAAGCTGAATTAACGATATAACACACATATTTATTGTGTACACACATTCAAACATATTCCTATGTAAGTCATACTAGTATTGTTAATAAGAATACATAGTGCAAAGAGTGTTGGGATGAATAATACAATATAAAACATTTCCATTTGATGTTATCATTTTGGTAAAAAATAAAAAAGGCTCTGACTTTGAACGTGCACCAAAGACGTTCACGGTTTCTCGCTAAATGCCGGTACTCATCCCACAGTCTGTCTTCAATATCTACAGGATACAACGTTTCCAGTCTTGCAGAAGCGGAGGTTTCCTTTTACAGATGCTTTACCTGCAGAGGGGCTGGCCCGGGCGCGATGCCGCTGGCCTCGAGAGAGCGTCGCTGCGGTCGAGCGCATGACAGATTGACGTCATCGGGATTGACGCAGAACGAGCCGAGTTATCAGAGAGACGCACGAGCAGCAGCAGCAGCAGCAGCAGCAGCATCCCGGCTAACCAACGGTAGCCTTCCTCACCAGTCTCCCACCGCCAGCGAGGTGTTTTCTCTGTGAGCATCCTCCACAAATAACGGTAGGGACACCGGCGAGAGCACCGACTATATCGTGTTTTTATGAGCTTAACAGCGGCTAAAATCAGGCCCTTCATAGCGTTTACGTCGCAGTACATCCCCTTCGTTGCGGTTTGTTTCTCATTGTAATGTTAGCAGAGCTAGCGGGGCTAGCTGTCGATTGAATGCAACTGAACAGGTGCTCAGTTTCATCACCAGCTCCACAGTATGCATGGGGAAATTGTTGTGTGATGGCACTGTTTTGCTGTTTGCTGTGAAGACAACTTAGTAGATGCCATGACCTGAATGCATAACTGATTTAGATGTATTATGCAATGAAAAAACACATGATTTCCATATGAGGAAGTGATACAGGGTTAACAGTGAGCTACACCTGCTCAGCTTCCTGGCTTGTTATGAGAGACATGCTACTTATTTGACATAACTGTAGTTTGACAAAATCATAGCTGTTGTTGGCAGTTGTCATACACCATCATATCATTTGCTTTGCCTTCACCCGCTGAAAAGTGTTAACTTTCACAAATAACCAGTTTCACAGTAAAACGTTCACACTTCATACATACATATACAATACATGTTCATGCATTAGTTATGCATCCAGGGATACACTTTAATAACAATATGTGAACCAAATATGACAAAATAGCTACCATGGTATAAACAGAATGACAAATTCTCAGGTGACCAATTCATATTGTTTAATGGTCGTCATATTGCCCAACCCTGTTTACAAAATGATCTTTTTTATTTAACGAAGAAAGTGATACACTTACACAACTATTACGTCATCGTGCACTCTCATGTCATGCTAAAGGTATTGCCAACTGACAACAGTTCATGTCTGGAGGACAAGAAATGTCCACTCACCGCCTTCCCACGACTATATTGCGCCTCCATTCTCTTTTCTACTTTCCTCGTATCATTCTGTATGCGCTGCATTTTGCCCCTCCTTTGCCCCTGTTCTACCACTTTCTCTATGGAGCTTTCCCTCCCCTCCTCTCATGGTCCACCCTGTTTTCTCCCACTGCCACAGAGTTAAAAAGATAAGATGGCCACCTCCTCCTCCTCCACTCTGGAAGAAGACGAGAGCTTGAAGGGCTGTGAAATCTTTGTGCAGAAGCACAACATCCAGCAGATCCTCAAAGAGTGCATCGTGAACCTCTGCATCGCGAAGCCTGAGCGGCCTATGAAGTTCCTGCGGGAGCATTTTGACAAGCTGGAGAAGGTTGGTGATAACAAAGTTTAGTAGGATTTAGTTTCCTCAGCCTGGGTATCTCTTTCTGTAATTTCGGGCTCTGTGTTGCCTGACATCTTGTGTGGTGAGTTTGAAGTTGTTAATTATAATCTGCTTTTAACCTGAATATGATAAATTACATGAATGTTCATTGCAGTGAGTGCCGGTTGCCAGGTAGTTGTACTTCTTTTCTGATTGCCAGATATTATTATTTTTCTGACAATGTATAATACATGCACACAGTGTGTTGGTATTACAGGTGCACAAACATTGCTTTATTTGTTTATTACATTGCATTTGTTCAACTGGAATTTGTAACGCCATCATATATAAGCAGACAGAGAACAGCTACTTTCTGTGTTAAAAAGTACTCAAACTGTTATAATAGAGCTTCCATTTTTTGTTATCCTATAATAGGAGAATCCATTAGGGAATGTGAGAGGAGCATCCATAAAAGGCCAGTGTCCTGTTTGCAGGCCCGGGGAATAGGACCGCCTGCTTGTGCTGCCCGTCTGTCTGTCCGTGAGCCGAGAGAAAAAAGAGGTGACACATCCATTTGAAGATAATAGCTAGGGAGTAGAGAAAGGCTTTTGCGAGATGAGGGAAAAAGAAAGATGACGACTAGAAAAAAGGTTATAATACTTCTGGAGCACATTCCCTGTGGCCCACAAACAGTGTGACTGCTCAGAGTGTGTTTTGTCTCTTTTAGGCAAATGTGTTGGCACCGACTGGCACCGCGACAGTGGCGAGATGCTTTTTTACATTTCTTCACAGACTCCTGCTGTATTTATTCGGTGTGTTTGAGCGAAATATCTTGGAGTCTCTTTGCAGGCACACCATACTGATGATTTAGTGCTCAGATTTTTTTGTTTTTGCTTTTTATGAAGTCTCAAAGGAGATACAGGTCAATTGTTATTGTCCCTAATATGCAAGTTAAGTTGTCTCTATTTAGACGAAATAGATGATCTTTCCCAACGCTTGTCTTTGATCAAGCAGAGAGAGTAGTTTGCCCATGAGTGGATCACATGACTTCTCTGTTCAAACAATGGGCTCTACTCTTGCACTCTTGCACAGGCAGGTCACAAAGGTGCATGAGATGTAGCTGTAGGCTGCCGATGTTGGCCCGATGAGGGTTTTGGCCGTGGAAAGAAGTCTCCAACAAGAGAAGCGATTGTGAAGCAGCATCAGATGTAGCAGGGCTCAAGTTCACCATCCTGACGCCTGGAGGAAAGTTCTCCATCCTTGCTGCAGTCATGTGCACGTGTTCGCATGTGAGAGTCATGTGATTTGATCATCATGTTTATGCAAGTGATGCTTTGCCTCAGCAGAGTGTGAGCACAGCACTGATAGCGGAGCTTCTGCTGCTGTTAGTGGCTGTAATGCTGCATAGTCAGAGGCAGCATGAATGCTAATGGCTGTGACAGAGCTCAGCAGAAGCGTACTTGTAGCACGTTACGAGTGATTCATGCTGTCAAATTACATACTGCACACTTGCACAACGTGTATTCCAGCTCAATAACAAATGAGCATCAAAGCAGTTATTTTCCTGAAACTTGTGCTCCGGTGTCCAGAGGCACCAGTGCAATCTGCATGAAGGATAAATACATGTGTTGTTGGTGGAAAACAGTGTTACATGGGACTTGCTCCACTCTCTGCATCACATATTCGTCTCACCGTGAGCTAAAGGTTAATGCGTTTAAGCTGCCGTGCTCTTAAACGCAATCATGCTTGCTACTAACGTCACTGCTATTGGTTTGAGTGTAGCATTTAATCAGCATCCACCTGTGGGCTCTGATTATAGTGTCCTCTCAGGGTTTTTCTATTCTCATTTGAACTCCTCAATCTCCCCTTGTGCTGGCTAGATGTGTCCGACGCAGCAACCATAAAAACACCGTCATTCAAAAAAAACAAAAACAATAAGCTGACTGCTTCCTTGATTGCAAAACTAACAGCTCCGCTGAATATTTCTGTTTACATGACAAGAAATAGCATTTTGAATATCCAGAGGAAATGGGGTTTGTAGTTTTGCATCAGGAAAAAGTGCCACAGTATCAAAAGGTCATTTGCATAATGGCACTATGACCTTGTTTACACCTGCATTAACATGCGTCTTTGGTCATCGGAGTGCGTCAGCTCACATCTGACGTAAGAATGCCACAAGGATCGCACGCCCCCCCCCCCCCCGCCCCCCCCCCCCTCTATATTCAAATAAACACTTACATCTCTTCTGATTGCAAAAGGCAAAATGCGTCGTTGTTTTTAACCGGCGGTAGGCAGCAGTGCACGTGCCTATAGCGCTAACATATAGAAGGTATATAGGAAGAAGAAGTCAGTCTTTTCCTTGTACCTTCGGTGAACAGTTATGTTGTTGAATGGTGGTCAGTGAAATCACCTGGTGTATACAAGTGGTTAGAATAAACAAAAAACTGCAGCTGTCAGCCCTCTGAGGCCCACAGTTGCCCAACACTGTTCCAGTCAAGCCTTCTAAATCCGTACTTGTGTTGTGAGGTCAGTCATTCGTGGAATTTAAACAGGCCACGCTTTATGCTTTTGTGGTGTCCCAGTTATTTCAGAGGCTTATTGTTCTCCTTTCCTCTGGCGCAGGTTGACTTTTAGGACAATATTTTGGTTCATGTCCATTTAATCTGGATTTCATTTTCTATCTTGTATCGTGATTAAGTTTGATCAGTGTTCTATTGCTCAACACATTGATCTCAATCTTGAAATCTTTTGAAAAAAAAACAAGCTGTAGAGGAAGACAATTTTTAAAATACCAAACAACATTTAAAGTTTTGTTGAATCAAGATGTTGGATCTTTCAGAGCAGGAAGCTCTTGTTCTCAACACAAAGACAGAGCAGAAAGTGCTCTTTTGTCGTCACACATCTTCTCCCGTGCTTCACCTTCTACGCTGTCTGCATTTCTCTTTCTTTCTTCACTCGTCGCCCAGTACAGACGGTAACCTAGGGAACAGGGGAGGATAGACTCTCGTCTATCCAGTGTTGAATGAGCCCCTTTATTCACAAAGTTGAATCCATCTCTCCCTCATGCGTTCAGGTTTTTTTACTCTTTCTCCCCATCTGCCAGACCTAAGTTAAACTCATTTCATATCTGCACAGGATCCATTTCATACGGCATTCACAGTCTTATCTGGGAAATCTTTTTTCTTTCACTAAGTTCCTCCATCATCCGCTCTCAAGCTTTTGTTCTGTGATGTTTTTATCCCGTCTGTCGTCCTCCTTTTCTTTGTCTTCTCTATTTGGTGTCTCTCTGCTACTCGTGCACTAACTCACACACACACACACACACAAACTTGAAAACACACTTAATCATCAGTCTGACTAGTTTGTTTTTAACTTTTGTTCCGATATAATGACATGTCTTTGGTACTCCGCTGAAATAGTGAATGGGAAAATAACAGGTGTCTCGCTGCCTTTCATCCTGCCTATTTATGCATGGTAATGATGCCTTTGATCGCTACAACAGTATTCACATGAGGGTTCTCATCTCTTATCAGCTCAGCTCAGTGTGTCATTTTCTGAGGAGCGAACCTTCATTTTTGGCACACGACAGTGTGAAAAGACAATAATTCCACAAAAAAAGCATTCTGACAGGACAATCTGAGGACCATCGCTGAACTAGTGTGTTTGTCGCTGCTATTTACTGAAAGTTCACGGGCAAAGCTGTTCAGTTTACAGCGGAATATCTTTAACCAGGCACTTGAGTTTGATTCTTTTTAATACAGAAGTTTGTCTCTCCTGAACAGCAGAGGTACTGAAACAGTGATGACCAGAGACTGCATTTCTAATACACAGGGTTCATTGTTGCAGTCCTTTTGGCCGCGGTCATGTGCATAGCAAGGTGACTTTTTCTCATCAGACTGCATCATTACGTATTTGTCCAACAGGCAGCATCTAAAAGTGCAAGAACTGAATGTGTGAGTGTGGATATGTCCCTCAGTATATCAAGTGGGCAGCTGCCACTGCAGATGTTTCATTGACTCATTGACTCTTCAGTGTTCTACAGTGTTTTCTGGCGCCTCTGGACCGCCGTCGCTGGCTTTGTCCGGCCATTTATCCACAGAAGATCCTCTACTTTCCCCGCTCCTCTTTCTACTACCTTCCGTGAGAACATACTTGATGACTTAAGATGCGTCGCTCTCCTCCATCAACACTTTGATCACCAACATACCACCTGCACTGGTGAACCAAATGTTCTCCGCATGACAGCCGTCCCTCCTCAACTCCATCTGTCCTGTATGTGTGTGGTGCTTGGATATGAGGTGAAGCACCACATTTGGGTAACTGCATGACTTCGGCACTGCTCTGTGATCTCAAATCGAAACTTAGGACCTATTGCAGATGTTGCTTTGTCATCGTTTGGGTTGTTGTTCCCCATTAATAAAGCAAACAGGTTTAGCATCTAACAGTCAATCCATTTATATCTTATTTTTTATAAAGCCCTTGCCATAGAGCAGGTGCTAAACAGTTTCTGCATCTTGTGTGTGTGTGTGTGTGTGTGTGTGTGTGTGTATCAGCTTTAAATTCATAAGCTAAACACTAAACGCTCTATTCCCATTGACATGCAATACATCTTTGTAGTTATCCTCATTACCAATTCATTCTTTGCTTGTTTTGTCCGACCAAAACCCAAAGATATTGAATTCACCATCGCATAAAATATACTTAAAGAATGAATCATTTATCAAGATAGCTTTCAATTATTTCTCAGTTGGTTGACTAAATAACGATACTTTTTATTCTTATTTTTTCATTTACTATTCAAGGTATTTGTCTGACATGTCGTGACAGCCTTACGCACTTAGTAACTATGGTTGTTTGAAAGAAATAACATAACAGCATCAGAATCAGCATTCTTTGTGTCTCCACACCTCTACAGGCAAGCGTTGCATTGATCACACAACGACGATGTTCCCACAAACATCAAGAACGCATGCCGAGTCAAACGAATGTGAACCGTGCTGCATCAGCTCTGCTTGTGAAAGATCCCATCACATTGCATTGTGGGAGATCCTCACTCTCTGTCCGTCAGTCTATCAGTCAATCAGCCACTGTCTCGCCGTCCCCCCCCCCTGTAAGACGAGAAGCAATTCCGTGCTGCCAGCCATTCAGCTGTCACCGGCACCTATCATAACAAATCCAAGCCAGTCCCTTCAAAGGCCTCTGATTGACAATTTGTCAGGAGGGTTTGGTTGTGTGTTGAGTCCACTGACAGCATTTTAGAGCAGAATTAGTGTTGAAATATCTCCCCGATCAACTTTTTCTTTTGTTTATTTTATGTCGTCCCAATCGTCCTGTTGTTCGGCTCTATGACTATTTAGATCAATCTATGTGTGCCAGTGATGTGTATGCCATCAGCATATTAGCATATATGCTGATAACATATTATTACTGTTCTATAAGTGTATGTCCATACATACGTTTTGTAGCACAGTGTAATTCGTGCCTCTGTGTTCACTCATCACCACCGCTGTGGGAGCGGGGGGTTTTGTCAGATCATCCTGGGGTGCACGCAGTGACCCCGGCCTAAACCTCCGCCCTGGGGGCCCCTTCAGGTAAATCGGGCCCCCTTGTCCCTGTTTTCCTGGTGGTCCTTCTTTGTCCTCTCTCATCTGCCCGTTGCATCCCTCCTCCCTCCCCGACTAATCTGTGGTTGGTGTGAGAGAAACAGCATCGGTGTCAGGTGTACAGCACGAAGATGTAAAGGGCAAGTCAGAGACAGCAAAGAAGTACAGAAACGACACAACAGTGAACGAATGTTGCATCTAGACAGAGCATTGGTAAAGCAGGCAGCAGCGTTTGATATGACTAGTAGATCGCATAAGACATTCTAAGGCTGCAACTAACAATCATTTCCATTATCGATAAATCAGAGGATTCATTTCTTGATCAATCGTTTTTTTTTTTGGTATTTTCTATAAAATGCTTGAAAATAGTTTCTCTCAAACCCAAGCTGACGTATTCAAATGTTCGCTTTGTCCGTCCAACAATCCAAAATCCAAAAGGTATTATGTTAAATATTTCAGACAAAGGGAACCAGCAAAGATTCACACTTGAGAAGCCAGCAAAATAAATTACTTATATGATTGATTGATTGATTCACAAAATTGTTTTCCGATTTATTTGCTGTCAGTTGAGTATAATCGACACAGCAATAGAGTTTCAGTTACGAAGAATTCCCTTTTTTTAATCTGATTTTTACCGGCATGGCGCAGTCTCGATAGATGTGAAACTTATCTTATAGATTTCCTGAAAATACTCAAAGAACTAAACAACAGTGAACCCTCAATACCGAAAGAACTCCCACCAACATCCTGCAAGCATGAGAACGCTGTAGATGTGATGTGAGGAGCAGGGTTTCAGTCTCGCTCCTGCTGCGAGTCTTTGGCTGTCAGCTCTCTGTAGCTGCTGTCACAGTGTAGCACCAGTTTACTCATAATTACTTGGGGATGGAAAGAGCGGTCCGCACAAGTTTATTTTCGAATTCAGACTTCGTTTGACGTTTGTAAATGGTTTCAGCAGTTCAATTTGAGGGTTAAGATTAGAAACATGTCAGAAATGGAGAGTTAATATTAGGATAGCAAGACAAGTCTTTGTGTGTGTGTGTGTGTGTGTGTTGCATCCATATAGAGAGAGAACATTATTTCATAGCTGGGAGGCCAGCACTGCGCACACACACACACACACACACACACACACACACACACACACACACACACACGCACACACACACACACACAGTCTGAATACAGCAGCGACCTTTCTGTCCATTGTGGTGCTGTAATGGTGTGGAACAGAGTGATGAGTAGACTGTTAGCTCCACTGGTGGATCAGCTCTCCATGCTTCATTAACTGTGTGTGTGTGTGTGGCACCTTGTTGTTTTTGGTTCACTTGCATGCTTTCAGCTCTGGCATTGCAGAGTGAAACTGTCTCCGTCACTGGATTAGGGCTACCTAAGGTAACGGCTTATGGATGCTTCCGTTTGTTTTCCAACTGACATCAGAAATGATTTTCATGGAAGAATAGATATACTTTGATGTATTTGTGCTGCGAGCCCACTGAGCTTCTATGCTGGGTTCATGATGGGTGGAGGGCTGATTCACATTGGTTGGTCACAGCTATTAGGATATATCTGCTTGATATCTGCTTGGTGCAAATTGGCTCAGGGAATAAACAAAACAGGAGAGGCCCATTTAAATATGACGTCCATAAATGAGTGGAAATTGGAACAATGGTGTAATAACGGTGACTTTTGATTGAACCGAGTGTGGCTGTAATTGCATGAGTCATCTTTTGTCTGTGTGTCCATTCTTTGCTTTAAACTCCCACCCACACGTCACTGTGTGCAAAGCCCACTTTTTACAGAGCTTCTGTGTCCTCTGTCTCCTCTCCTGTCCTCTCTCTCTCTCTCTTTCTCTCTCTCTCTCTCTCTCTTTCTGGCATCCAGCCGCTGATGATGACGCAGGGAGAGCAGGAGGAGAGAGGGAGAGCGAGGCTTTACACTAAGATAGTATAGCAAAAAGGGTAAAACTGTTGCAAAAAAGGTTTTTTTTTTGCAGATGTGTTTTGCTGCGTGCATAGCCCTGGAAATGAAATGAATGGAATGAATTGCCTCAAACTGCCTTGCCTGTGTGTTGTTACAGAAGAGCTAAAGCAAGAACAAGTTTTCCTCTGCTGCTGCTGAAGACACATTGCAGCTGCTCTCAGCTCACCTCGGTCTAATGAAGCCTCCTCTGCACTGTATGTATGCATTTACACTTATGAGACATCAGAGGTCATGCTGCCGTGCTGCCGTGCTCCTGTGTTTGAGCACTGGGGCCAGAACAGTATGAGGACTTGTTGGAGGCAGACACAAAGTCCTCACTTGATGCAGAGTGACCCTCTGACCCAAGAGGAAAGCGTGCGGGTGGGGCTTAAGAACAGCAAGGAGTGAGGAAGACAGAAGACACTGCATGGTACAGAACAGTGTCTGGCACACTTGGGGGGGGGGGGGGGGGGGGGGGGTATGGGACGATGGGACGATGATGTATCCCAGTGGGAATGTTTGGAGCCATTGGCACACGCCATTTGGTCAGAACAGAAGTCTGTATTGAGGGGAGTGACGATTCTGTGAATCCCTGAAGACGGATAAGTGAGGGAGAGACAATCTGTCAACAGGTGTCAGAACGGGTGTGAATGTAGGTGTTCGAGCCACCGTTGCTTCCAGCTCAGACTCACCGCCAACTATTCAGGATGCTCACAGTACCCGGTCGTCATAGTGACAGGGGGGGGGGAGGAGCCCGCTCATTGCGCCAGCTGATTGTGAGTGTGTGCGTGAGAGAGGGGGAGAGAAAGGGAGTGTAAGAGGGAGAGGGCTGGAAAGCAGGGACACAGAGTTGCGCAGGAGCGATGGATAAACAGGCTTTCTGCTGTGATCAGTGTTTTCATCAGTAGTCTTCTTCTTCAGCTGCTCTGTCGTGGGGATTGCAGACATTTCGCCACTCTCTCACTCTCTCTCTCACACACACACACTTGGAATAATCTCTGATTACTCACACACACACACACACACACACTCTCTCTAACCTGATACACAAGGCATACACATAGCGGACGCTGTGCTAATATGGCAAGATGCTGCTGCTGCTGCTGCTGCTGGGGTGTGACATGTGTGTCAGGTGTGTATGAGCTGGGGATCCGGGCGTGTTGATTCCCATGCACACTTTGACACACTCACACTTTGACTTGATGCCTGGTGCGTCTGCCAGGCCGAGAGGACAAACAGCACGCCTGGCCAGGGGCCCTCCATGCCATGGTAAATACCTCTGTTAAGAAACAATGTCTGTAGTTAGCCTCCTGGAGCTAACCTGTGTAATCTCATCGAAGGCAGGAGCAAGTAGTGAACAACACTGTGTTTGCTGTTTGATGCATGTGAAGTTTCATTGCAAGGTGAAGATGCTTGGTACCAGCTCGTTTGAGTGGGCATGTGTGTTGACAGTGAGTGTTTTTATGCACGTATCGGCACTGCTTGAAAGAAAGGGAAGCGTTGTGTTTGTTGTGGCTTTGCCCTCTCTGTTTTAAGCGACAGTAGTGTGTTACCTGATTGCAGACCTTGATTAAGCTGAAGTGTGTGAGCTCTCCCCCCCCCGAGCAGTCCGCCTGTGCATGTGTTTGTGAGCTCTCGATGCTGCTCTCCGGCTCTACCTCTCCTCTTCTCCTCCCGCTGGCCGCGTTCCCTCGGGCAGTGACTGCGTAAGCAAGATGTGCGCGCGTGTGATCTGCATCATCACACCGTTTCACACAGACAGCGAGCGAAGCGTCACAGTAACCTCAGGATGTAATGAGCAGGAGGTTACACAAAGTCAAGCAGAGAACGCAGTGAAATGGAGCGAGACAGAGAATGAGAATGAGATGAAAGGATAGCAACTCAAAGAATTGAGTGAAAGTGCGAGCTGAAGTGTCTAACAGGCTGCTGCTGTGTGTCATTACAGCACTGCTGTATTACTGCTCGCCGTCCTTATTACATTATGCTGCTGGGATGATCGTTAAGAACGAGAGAAGTGCTGGAAGATCTGGATTTGACAGTTTCGTTTGTTTCCAGGTCACCCCCTCGCTGCCGCCTCCTCTCTCCATCTCTCGCTGTGGCTCTCTGTCACTCTGTTGTCTTCCTCTTCCTCCCTGTCTCTGTCTTCGCCTCCCTGTCAGTGTATGAGCATGAGTGAAGAGGCAGCCATTTCTGCTCCCTGCTCAAGGCACTCAGTAATCACCCTGCTCCCAGCTGCTCCAGGTCTTCTTCTTTTCTTCTCCCCTCTCCAGTTTGCAGAGAGAAAAAAAAGTTGCCTAGCTGTGTTTCAAAGAAAATGGCGGGACTTGAATTATACAACGCACTCTAAAAATGTAGAGGTGGTGGGAACTCAATGGGGCCACAAAAGCCGGGACGCAAAAAAAGTGTCTGCTTTGCATCTTTTGTCTGCATTTGCTCTTTGTTGTGTGAGCAAGAAAATGTCCTTAATTGATTGCTGTCCTTGTTAATGATCAATAATCAATGATGAATGAAAGGTGATAGAATACAAACTGCTTTAAACATTTTACATTGGTTATTGTCTCAGCACAACCCAAATGAACTTGAATCATAAATGAATTCAAACCACAGCAAATACTTTGATTCATAGATTTAAATTAAACTTATTATCTGCAACTGATGCTTATTTTACGTTATCGAGTGACCTGCTGTGATTCTGGTCTGTAAAACAATGACAAATCTTCATCGCAATTTGTTGAATAAAAGTGTTTATTGAAATGGCTCTTTTTGTTCGACCAGCAGTGTGAACTCAAAGACATTCAGTTTACCATCGTAGCGGTGAAAGAAAAGCAACAAATCTTTGCTGTTGAGAAGATTGAACCATGAACATATTTGGCCGTGCTGATGCATTTTTTGTTGATCAGTTCATTGACAATTTTTCAATGTGTGTCTCTCGATAAAACCATAATGAGAAACCCAGCTTGCTCACACGATGGAGCAGGAGAGACCACGAGACGGATCACGCAGCTGCCTGCCTTCCTCCACCTTTCCAACATCTCTCTCTCGCTCTCTCTCTCTCTCTCTCTCTCTCTCTCTCTCTCTCTCTCTCTCGCTGTCTCTCTCTCTCTCTCTCTTCTGGTTATTTCTGTCGGTGTGGTGTATTCTGTACTACAATGTGAGAGTGCCACCTCTTGCTACTTGCCTACCTGGAGTCCTGTCCCTCTGAGACACCTTAGTTTATTTCTGAGTACCCAGCAGCAATGCAGTGAACCAGCCAGCAGATGAGATTGTTACCGTACCAAAACATCCGATAGTGAATAATACTGCTGCCAACTCATTCCCCGATGTGCTATTAGACACCCCAATGCACTCAAATAAAGGAATAAACCCACTGTGCCAGCAGGTGCACACACACACACACACAAACACACACACACACACGTCATTGTTGGTGGAAACTCACAAAGCAGTGGATGTTGGCTACCTTCGCACACACTGTTATCCCACTGCCCTTGTCTCACAGCACTCTCACACAATAACTAGCCTGCATGGGTTTTCTTGTGTACTCATGCTAATGTGTTAATCAAGTGCGCAATCAATGATTCGTCACCTGCAACAGTTGAAGCAACAGGCAGTCAGAGACACCGAGTCGCCCCTTTCATCTTTGGTTTTTGGTCTTTATTTGTTTTGTTTGTTGATTATCTGAGAGGAGGAGAGCGCCTTGCTGAGCCTCTCTGCGTGTTCAGGCCTGCAGGTATTAATATTTGATGCCTTTAGCAGCCAGATGCAGCGTGCACAGCGTGCACTCAGGACTAGGACATGTCCACTGAACTGTCTGACCCGGTTAAGAATCCACATGACGCTTGACGTCAGAAAGGGTGTTCAGAGACAGGTTTGTCTTGACTGAAGCTGCAACAGCAGTTGATTTTATTTTCCGACATATGCACCTTTTTTCTTTCCGCATTTATTGAGTTTGTCAACAGGGGCCACTGGTTTGATGGACCATCTGCTATTTACACTTGAACTTGATTTATTTTCTCTCCCTCTCTGTGTGCCGCTCTCTATGCTTGTCCCTCTCTAACGATCTTGTCTCTCCTCTTCTTTTCACAGGAGGAATGCAAGCAGATCATGGCACGCCAGAAATCGAACAGCCAGTCGGACTCACACGATGACGAGGTTTCTCCCCCACCGCCCAACCCTGTTGTTAAGACCCGGCGCCGCAGGGGAGGGGTCAGCGCCGAGGTGTACACTGAAGAGGACGCTGTCAGCTACGTACGCAAGGTCAGCGTTGGAAGATGGGTGCATACGCAAACATGTGTGCACAGACACATAGTGGCACGCACAGCCGGAAGACTGATAGATCTATGCATACACATCATAGACAAACATACAATACAAAAATTAATTCATATGTGCATAAATCACAGGGCTCTCGTCTAAGTAATCAGTGTAATGAATTAAAAATAGATTCTAATGTAATCAAAAACACATTTATTTGGAATAAATAACAGCTGGAAACAGCTGTTGGTCTGATGACACCCACTCAAGAGCACGAATGTAAACACATTCATCGAAACATCTTGACAGTGCGGAGGGAAGATGAGCTGTGTACATGTATGACAGCAATTAATGAACGGACATGGACGCTGACAGTGCATTTATTTGCTGCAAAATAGATGTTCTGCACAGATGCTGAGATTCAACTCTGTGACGTTAGATTGCTTGTGATGGACTCACAAGCAGGTTTTTTTGCAGGGCAACGCTTTTCATTGATGCTAGTTTTATTTACTCGCTAACTGAGCTCAACCACATCAACGTCAGATGGACCCCCACATTTCAATGCATTTACATGCAAGAAACCAGGTTAATCTGTGGAAGCTCACTTATTAAAAGACTTCTAGAGGCTACTTTGTTTCAGTTTTTGAATTAAATAGTTCTAAATGCGAGGCTGCATTGTTACATGTAATCAAATATCTTGCGTGCCCTGTCTTACTTCTTTGTCATGCACATGTGTTCATACAGAAAGCTGATAAGAAACCTGGTATACATGTATACTAGGGGTGTAACGGTTCACAAAACTCACGGTTGGGTTGGGTACGATACAGTGGAGCCACGGTTCGGTACGTTTCGGTACAGTAGAAAACTATGAATGCCAGAGAAATGTACTTGATTTTAAAATATATTTATTCATTAAAACTAACATCATGAAGTTATTCTTTGACTTTGAACAATGATGGAACTATACCTGAGTGACTCATCTTCTGGGGTGTCTTCTTAGCAACACATAAGCATAAAAAACAAAAACTGCTCCTTAATGTTATGTAGTATTGTTACTTACATCTTGCTTACATCTTGTATTGTTACTTACATCTTGCAAAGGAGATTTTTAATCTCAATGGGACGACCTGGTTAAATAAAGGTTTTAAAAAAAAAAGGAAAATTTTTTTTTTTAAATGTTTTTTATGCTTGTGTTTTTCTCTGCGTCTCTGGTTTGTAAGACAGTACGCCAGACAATATGGTTGACAGATGAAGTTAAAATCATTTATCTCGTGAAGTGACTTCATGTTTTCTCCTTTTGGACCGCATCGTCTTGTCATGTGTTCATTTCACAATGTAATGGAGCTATTGGAAAGGGTGCCCTTTAGCCAGACACTATAACTCACCTTTACAGACACACACTCACATACTGTACATACTTACACACTCTAGTCATTGTATCATTGCCATGCTTGTTCATTTGTAATTAACTTGACGCGCAATTAATTGCCGGGTAACGACAAAGCGGCACGAACCCCCATCACCACGCTGTAATCGCATGGCCACTGGAGCGTGCAGTGAGTGTGTGTGTGTGTATCAGGTGTGTGCACACACCCACGAGCACGTGTGTTTATGGCTCGAAAGTCTCTACCAGACACCGCAGTTATGTGTCGAGGTAACAAGCCTGCCCCCATCTCCAGCCTCACTGTCCCTCACTATCTAAGACGGACACACACACACACACATAACACACACATGCAATGAATCAGACAGCCACGTCAGCTGCATGTGAAAAATAAATGAATTCATGTGCTTACTCAACACAACAGGCCATCAGAAACAAGTTCATTAAAATTGAATTCGAAGATGAAAGCCCATGATTGCTTCAAGGCAAGGCAAGGCAAGGCAAGTTTATTGGTATAGCACATTTCAACAACAAGGTAATTCAAAGTGCTTCACATAAAACCATTAAAAGCATCAAAACACAAGGCAAAAGAAAAGGAGATTTCAAAAACAATTAAAACAGTGTAAGAAATGAAATGCAGTAGTAAAATGCAGAAATGCAGGAACTTGATTAATATATTAATTGAACGTGGTTCAATTAAAGGCGGCAGCAAACAGAAAAGTCTTCAATCTTGATTTAAATGAGCTGAGGGTCTCAGCAGACCTGCAGCTTTCTGGGACTTTGTTCCAGATATGTGGAGCAGAAAAACTGAACGCTGCTTCTCCATGTTTAGTTCTGACTCTGGGAACAGAAAGTAGACCGGTCCCAGACGACCTGAGGGGTCGGGATGGTTCATAAGGTAGCAGCAGATCAGAGATGTATTTTGGTCCCAAACCATTCAGTGCTTTGTAAACCAACAGCAGGATTTTAAAGTCAATTCTTTGTTGGACAGGAAGCCAGTGCAAAGACCTCAGAACTGGAGTGATGTGGTCCACCCTCCTGGTCTTAGTGAGGACTCGAGCTGCAGCGTTCTGAATCAGCTGCAGCTTTCTGACGGATTTTTTACAGAGACCTGTAAACACACCGTTACAGTAGTCCAGTCTGCTGAAGATAAATGCGTGGACAAGTTTTTCCAAATCCTGTTGAGACATAAGTCCTCTAATCCTTGATATATTCTTCAGGTGATAGTAGGCTGATTTTGTAATTGTCTTGATATGGCTGTTCAGGTTGAGGTCTGAATCCATAACTACACCTAGATTTCTGGCTTAGTTTGTGGGTTTTAACATCAGTGACTGAAGCTGAGCGGTGATTTTCAATTGTTCGTCCTTGGTACCAAAAACAATTACTTCTGTTTTATCTTTGTTTCATTGAAGAAAATTCTGGCACATCCAGTTGTTGATTTGTTCAATGCAGTTACCCAGCCCTTGTATGGGATTATAGTCCCCTGGTGACATAGTTATGTAGATTTGTGTGTCGTCTGCATAATTATGATAACACACTTTGTTGTTTTCCATAATCTGAGCTAGTGGAAGCATGTAGATGTTGAACAGAAGAGGCCCCAGTATTGAACCTTGGGGAACACATGTCATTTTAGTCAGCTCTGATGTGCAATCAGCTACAGACACAAAGTATTCTCAGCCCTTCAAGTAGGATTCAAACCAGTGAAGTGCTGTGCCAGAGAGTCCCACCCAGATTTTTAGTCTTTCTAGGAGTATGGCATGGTCGACCGTGTCGAATGCAGCACTGAGATCCAGTAACACTAAGACTGAACTTTTGCCATTGTCTATGTTCAAGTGGATGTCGTTGAAGACCTTAACAAGAAAAAGAGCATTTAAGAGCAAGTATGAAAGAGCATTTCATCTGGCCATTGATGTACACTGAGGTAACGGACACACAGTCACACACACACACACACACACACACACACACACACACACACACACACACACACGCACTCAATGTGCCAACATCTCCCTACATCATAATTTCCATTAATGACTCCACTGTGAAAATCAGCAGCTGTTAAACAGAGCACAATCAATTAGCTAACCCTGCTTATCTGATTAAAAAGAGCTTTGCTGTAAAGCACCATGAGTCTCAACAAATTGTGAGGCCTGTCGGCCCGGAGATGACTCTGACAGAGTGAATTGCAGGGCTGGCGTCAGATTGATGGGAACTACTGTGGAAACCCTCTTGACGAGCTGGAAACAAAATGGGCACCCAGTCAGATTTTCCCTCCAACTTGAAAGGGTTCTTGTGGGATTAAATATGGAGCTTTGTATCACAGCTAAAATCCCAATTTACTGTACATAAGGCTGGTGAAGAAAAAAATGCAGATCGAGGCGTAATTCTGAAGCCTAACTTCACTTTTTACTTTTTTTACTTTATTATTGCGTACACATGTAATATAGCAACATTGTGATTGGCTGCTTGCAGGCACAGCTGGTAAATCATTTTAAAGCCATCTTTTCCCCGACTTACTGGCTAGAACAGAATTTGTAAACCTCACCCTGACAAGTAGCTGTAAAAAGAACAGTGATTCAAAAGCTGGTTACAAGCCGAGTGCCCTGACATTTGATGATCCCCCGGGTGACAGTACTGGAGCTGGATCTTGTGCAAGATGATAAAGTGGCTGACCCAAAATCTGAATCTGAGAATTACATATATCACCTTTGGGTTTCTGTGTCCTCAACTAACTCCAGGCCAGACCAGCCTCTTTCTCATTCTGTCCACTGAGTAGCCAGGCCCCGAGTGCTGCAGATAGACACATCCTGGTACTTTTTAAAGTCATATGTGATGTGGTTTTGTGTGTGTATTTGTGTGCATGTTGTGCACAGTGCTGCGTGGTCGTCTTCATGTGGAGACATCTGTTGCTCGAACGTAATTACAACCTACCCCCTCCTCTCCCTCACCACCAGAGACAAAACTCGTGCACACACTCCTCTCCCTCCTCGAGTTATTCTGTAGCAAGAGTGGTTCGGTTTGGTCACTCTTCCTCTTTCTCTTCCTCTTGCCTTCCTCACCCACGGTAAAAGGTTTCTTCTAGGATGCCACTTTATAAATACAGACTTATGTGGCTTTGTTGTGGCTACAGCCTTTGCCATGCCCTTACACACACACACACACGCACACACACACACACACACACACGCACGCACGCACACACCACAGAGTCTGGGCCATGAAAATGCATGTTTTGTGAATGAGTTCAGGCCCCTTGTGAATTTTTAAGGGCTGTGTGACATTTTGAGTGTAATCCCTGAACAGATGGGCTTTCCCAAAAATACGCAGACACACGTGTGGGATATTCCTTTAAGAGTTTGCCAATACGCTGCTCTCTAATTACTCAATTTAGTCCGCTTTTGAAGTCAGGCCCATTATGTGTTTGTGCTGGTCCGTTTCATGTGTCCACCTGCATAGCGTTGATGCGGTATACTGTAATGGATATTACTGCTTCGTCCACACAGGTGATCCCTAAGGACTACAAGACCATGACCGCCTTGGCCAAAGCCATTTCCAAGAATGTGCTGTTTGCTCACCTGGACGATAATGAAAGAAGGTACAAAACATTTTTGGCTTCTTATGATAGGTTTGCACGACATCCTGCGTGATGCCAGCGATCCAAATGTGCGTGTGGACTGTGAGTGCGCATGTGTGTGCGCTGATAGAGTCATCAATGGGCCATTGTTCCAGAGTGTACTGCCCTCGTGGTCTCTGTGTTGCCTGCTCATCTCATGCGGAGACATGAAAGGGTGAACATGGACAGATGCAGCAGAAGAGGAGGGGTATGCAGCAAAGGGTGGCCAAGGGGGCAACTGGATGTGTCTGTGTTGTGTCCTGTTTTGTTGTCGGTTGTCATGTTAAACCTGTCTGTATGTCAGTATCATGTTGTGTATTCAGATATGGGTGGTGGCGCTCAGATACGTTGCTGAGAAATCAACGGTTATCTCCATAATCATCTCAGAAAGAGAGGGATGCCAATTTCCCTCTATCCCTCCCTTTTTCTTACCATCTGCCCCTTTTCATTGCTCTTTCACATTCCTCCTCTCTTCAACCATCATCTCTCCATCCTTCCATCTGTCCCAGATCTCCGGTGATGGCTGGGTCTGGGCTCTGACAGAGGAGAGGGGGCGTTGTGGGAAAGGCTCTCAGGTGGCGGCCGCCAGCCGGAATAGTGTTTCATTGGCGGGGAGAATCCATTATGCCCCATGGAGAGGAAAACACTGGAGCTTTCCTGTTGGCTAAAAGCCTCCACGGACCAAACCCAAAACACACTCTTTCCAGTCTTTCGTCAGACAATTTACCGTGCTTCCTTGGCACAGGCACGCAGACCTCTGATTGCACGTCAGTGCTTCTGAAGCAGCCCCGAGCAGAGTGCAACATGTGATAGGTCCGGACAGTCTAAAAAAAAAAAACGTACTTGGGTGGCTGATGTGGCAGATTAGAGTTACACCACAGAAATATCTGGCAGTAGACCATAAACCATCAGGTTTTAATGCACTCAAGGCCCCCTTGGCATGCCAAGCAGTGTAATGGCGGCGGCGTCATCGTCGGCCCATGAAACCATGCATGATGTAGAATTTATTCGACTGGCTGTCGTGTTCGCTGTCTCGCTACACACAGCTAGCATCAACCGTTAATGCGGTGCACACAGGAATTCTTGTTGTGTCATTTGTGGGTTAGCAGCGCTGAGCGCTCTTAGCTAGTGAAAACCTTGTCTGATTTGCCAGATCGGACAGTGACATGGCAGATAGTTGGCTGTTCCTTCGTCTAAAACTCTCCACTCGTCTCTCTCTGTCGCTCTTACAGTCGCCCTCACTCTCGTCTGTTCTTCCTCATTCTTCACTTCCAGCTGATGATGCCGGACGGCTGGCTGGTGGTTCGGTCACAGTGCGGTTATGTTTTGCGGTTGTCGCGCCTGGAGCCCCTACCGACAGAAGTGTGTTGATGTATGGCCAATGTGATCCTCCGGGCATTCATGGGGAACTGCACACATCAGCCAGCAGGGCTTTGCACATGGCTCAGTTGCTGTAGAGCACACTACATGCTCTCATTGGTACATTTTGGCACAAAACTTTGACTGAGAAGCTGCATCTGTGACTTCAGCTCATCCTAAATGATCTACAGTATCAGAAATCGACTGTAGCAGTGCATGTTCTTATTACTCCAGGCAAAAAAATGGAAAATTAAGCAAATCTCAGCTTTAGAGTAATCACTTTTGCGTGTTGATGCCTTCTGTCGTGCCATTTATGAAGACACGGTGTGAAGTACATTGGCTTTTTTTGATGTGCCAGAACTGTCAGGGACTGACGCACATTAGCAGATGGAGTCTGATTGCACGGCCGTCTCTCTCTCTGTCTCTCCCTCCTTCTCTGTTTCTCACTCCTCCCTCGTTCTACAAACAGCTGGTTATTTGGGTGATCAGATGTTCTTGCACATGTGGTCTCATTGGGTAGTGACAGTGGTCCATCGCTGTACGGGCCTGTGCTTGACATCAGGGGGTTGGGTCAGTGAATGCATCACTGGACGACAGATGGCCACATGCAAGAACGTGTGATGTCTTCTTTCTCCTGGCTGCTGGTTGGCATTGGCAATATTTTTTTGTACTTACTAAATTATTTGAAACATTCACAAAATGGCTATTTTTGTTTGAGGGTTGAGTGCATGTGAGAAAGAGAAGAAACCGGAGCGCTAGTAGCTGTTCGCGTGTCGAGGAAACATGTTGTGTGATTAGTCACTCAGTTATGTAAGCTGAACTCCACACGGTTTGTTCCCCCATTAGCACGATATTATGCTGTCGTCGTCCCCTTCAGTAATGAGCAAGATGGAAACAATGAAACCCTCTTCGTTTCTCTCATCTCTCTTTTTCCTCTCATCACTCTTTGTCTCTGTAGCTCTCCTTTTCCATGTTGTCTTATCCTCTTTCACAATGTCTTTATGTACTGATCTGCCCTTCTGAGACTCCGGGAAGACTGTACTGGTTCTGTAAGCATTTTTGACAAGTCAACCTTTTCTGCTTTTTCATTTTTTAATTATTTTTGCTTCTGCAGCAGCCATATATTGTGCTGTGGTTGTTGCACGTCAGCATGCATTTCAATTTTAAGACGAGCAGGATATTTCTTCAACTAAAAAAGAACCAGCTAGTGGTATGTATAGAGGGGCATTTAGAGCATGAGTAAAGCCATTTGTTTTCCCGACAAACTCAACACTTTTTTCCTGTGCCACCTGAGCTCAGTTCATGAAAGGTGAGAGATAAAGAAGGAAAGAGGCAGAGAGAAATAAGAAAGAAGCTAGAGAGATGTGGTGCTGTCTCTCTTTCTGCCATGGATTTGCTCTGCTTCATCCCTCTCAACAGATTTCTCTGATCAAGCAAATCCTTCCTATGAACGATATAAATATAACGTTTTCATGGAGACTTAAAGGGTAAAGTTACGGAGAGGTTTAAAAGAACAAATGTATAAAACCTTTGTTGTGTTAAAAGGGTGTAGCAATCACATTCTATACACACACGTGCAAAAACCAGGCACACAAATACCACCTTATCACTACAAAGGGTGACAGGGATTACATTATCATGAGAAACACACACACACGCACGCACACACACACACACACACACACACACACATAAGGACATTCTCGAGTATGCACGTCAGACTGTGTTCCCAGTGAGGCTGCTCCAGCTGGGAGCGTGGAGTCTTTGATTAACACGCCATTCCATATGTCAAACTTTATGGCCTGAACGTTTCTGAGCTCCACCAGCCGTGTGTGTGCGCGTGTGTGTGTGTGTGTGTGTGTATTCCATCTTTTCTCAGCTGCCTGGAAGGGAAACCTTGACACATTTCTGCCGTCCAGATTTCAACTAAACACTGTTTTTATAATTAAAAGGCAGGTTGTTTTGCGAGCTGAGGAGGCTATAGAGATAACGAGATCAAAACAAATAGTTTTCTTTTTCTTAAAGTATTTTAAATACCGGTATATATTATTCAGATTCATCCTGAAAGACACACATTCGTATAGCACTCTTGCATTACATCAGCGTAAATACAGTTAGGAATATGTAGTTTTGCTGAACAAAAATGGTCACGGTTTGTTTACAATACAAACTGTGAGGGAATGAACATACACTGTACCATCCGTCTGTTTATCTCTTTGACCTCGGCTGGTCTCTAAATTGACGTGTGTCATTGTGCGGCTGCCAGCGGGTGGACCCCTCTATTTGCTTCCCATTAGCTGCCATAATGACCTCATTATGATATGCCCACACAAACAGACACACAAGCACACAAGATAAGCTGGGAGCAGGTGTTTGACTTCACATTGCGCCGAGCCTGCTTTACTAACACTGAAATCAGCATGCCACCACCTGTCTCAATACTGTATCCGTGGCGTTATCGCGTTGACTGAAACTATTATGTCACCATGTGGATGTGTGATTATTCCGTTTTGGTTTCAGCTAACTAACAGCACTTAGATGAGAGTTTTCAGATCAAAGGTTTTAATAAGAAAGCGCCATGGTAGATGACAGAAAGAATCACAGGTCGCACTGTTTTGCACCAATTTGGATACGGATATCAAGTTTACAGGTGTGTGTGTGTGTGTGTGTGTGTTTGTCCAGGTGCACCCTCAGCCTATCTAATCCACCACCTCCTCACTGTTAAATGCTAGTTGAGAATCAGTCTTTTAATGCGGTCATTCGCGCTATCGCCTGTTTAAACACACATTCTTTCAGTTTCAGTGTTTCTTATCTAACTTCCTGCTGAAGTGATATGAAGATGTCTGATAGCAGTAGGCCGTGTGCTGCGTGTGTTAATGTTGGCCTGTTTTTGTCCGTTTTTTTTTTTTTTTGCCCACCTGGATAGATGACCTTGATGATCTCCAGCTCTGTTAATGTATTAATGTAACGATGGAGAGAAGGCAGGATGGGACAGACCCAGGAGCAACTCTGAGGTCACATTTAGAGAGAGATTAATTACAGAGGAAGAGCCTAAAGGAAATCTGTCAGAGGTGCATTTATTTTTCCCTTGACACAAACAAATAGATCCTCGGTTTCTTCTGTCCGTATGCATTAGTCTAATGCCCTCATACCGCTAAACACTCTCTCGGGGACAGAGCAGACACGAGAAGCCCTGCTGTCTGTCTAACCACATGAACTGGCAGAGATGAGGGAACCCTGGTTATCTCATTCCTCCAGCTGCCTCGGCAGTGATTCCAATATTCAAAAATAATATTACCATCTGGTAGCAGGAGTTGTTAAACCTCTTCAGTTCAGGACCCCATTGTAAAATTAAGCAAATACAGCACTTTACCGATAATATGTAGAGAACCAGAACCTGATCTATTGAAAGAAAGGAGCACAATCAATCTGCAGTTAAAATGTTACAGCAAAGGATGTAATGGGTTGTGAAGAGGTGGTGCTTACCTCATCCTGCCTGCTTTAATCCCTTTATTAAGAAGCAGAGTAATGAGTTGATGAAGTGACCGATTAGTTGACCCCTGACCCCTAAACCCTGACCTCTGCACCTTCCCCACTAGCCCCTGCCGATGGACAAGGAACATCTTTAGTGTACTGGCACTCTTTGTCTGTGTGTGTGTGTGTGTGTCTGTGTATTTGTGTGTGTATGCGTGTGTGTGCTTAAAGAGGTGTAAAAACAATAATAAATAAATCAGGGAGAGACAGAAAACTTGAAAAAGCAAACAAAAGCGAAGTGAAAGACACCAAAAAGTGCCCGAGAGAGATCGTCTCGTGTTCCAGAGGAAGTTTATTTAAGGCCTGTGTGAAGGGACAAAGCAACAAAGAGGATGAGACGTGAGATAGTGCGCTCTGCAGCCGTATCAGATGAACACAGCTCTCATCATCACATCTGAAAGCATTTATTTGAATCAGGTCCCAGATCAATAGATGTGGAACTTGAGCTCTGTGCTCCGGTGAATGGCTTCACAGACACGCCGTTTCTAAAATGAACCGGTAAAGGCAACGCTTTTTTTTTGGTCGGCTATAAGAAAATGCACAGTTTTCCATCGCTACTTCCATCTCCATCGTCATGGTCATGTACACCAGTGAGACTTAGAGCGTGCTGTTACCACGAAGCAGCCCCTAGGGGGTGTTTTTGCCACACACTATCTATATCAACTATCTCTTCAGTCACAGCCTCTGCTAGTCAGCCACACTAGTCCTTGTCCTGGACACAAATATATATACACACAAAATGTGTGCGCCCACTTGTCTTATGTAATGTCCTTCCTGGCAGTTAATAGCGCTGGTGAAACAGGATGCAGTGGCCCTGAATGGATGGCTGTTTGTCTCCCACCAAAATCAGTTTTTCACATGCTTTTGGAGTGACTATGACTTTTCTTGTCACTGAGAGGACCTTTCTCTCTGTGTGTTCAGGTGGCCGACTAGTTTAACTGTTTAACTGCGTCTGTGATTTGTATTTTATGGCGGGCTGTGCAACAAAGGCATGAACAAAACAGCAGGGTTGTGTTGTGCGTTGTTTCGTCGATTTGTTTGCGTGTATGTTTGTGTTTCCTGTCCTAACCCGATTCCCTCATTGACTCTCTGTGTGTTCTCATCCTCGTCTCGTCCTGAGAGCGTGGTGGTCCTCTTTTTCTCCCTTTTTCTCTTCCTGTCTTTCTGCCTGTCTCAGTCACGCAGGCTCTTTCACATCTACATCCACACTCACATCCAGTCCCTCCCCCACATTCATCTCTCCGTCCCCTGCATGGCTTTGTGCTGCTGCCACAATGCCAGGGGCCAGGCGATGGGGTCACTCTCCACAGGAGAGCTGCAGGCCTGACTAAACCGCGACCATCCAGTGCACAGAGGACTAACAGGCCAGCAGCCTCACCTCCCCCAGCACATACATCTGTCCCTCAGCTCAGACAACTACACCTTTACGCCCATGCAAACCACAGCCACACAAACATTGCAGGAAGTTCATATATGTACATGTATGCTTGCAAGCTAGTGCAGATAAAACAGACTCAAACATGCACTTTAACAAGTGCACACAGTTACACACACAGCCGCACATATTGCTGGAAACTTTTGTCCTCTCTCATACCCTCTGCTGTGCTTCAACCTATCCCCTGCTGCCTCTTCCGCCCCCTGTCTCCTTTCTCCATCCTTCCCTCCATCCATTTCTCCATCCAAACGCTTTAGAAAGCAGTGAGTCATGTCGTGGTGTTAGTGTCTGGAGTCCTTTAAGTTGTGTTTCCTCCTGAAAGGTACCCCAGAGTCTGTGCAGGACAGTTTTCCAGCTTGCTATGATTCATCCCTGCCTTTCCAGCTGCTTATGCCATCAATGTGAGTGAGTGAGTGAGTGTATTTGTGTGTATGCATGTTATCCCGTTCGTGAATGAATGTGCAGGTACTAATGTGCAAGCTGTCTGACTGATGCACATGAATGCTTAAACAATGTATGTTTCTGTACAGGTATTCATGTAGGATGCATGTGCATTTATGTCTGGCAGTGAAGAGGACAAAGGGAGAGAAACTAGCCTCCGATTTTAGATTTGAGCAGCAGTTGGATCAAACAGTGGGAGAAGTAGCGAATCACCTCAATCTCGCCATGATCTCTCCCAACAAAAAAGCCGATTAAAAATCTCTGTACGCACTTAGAAGCTGAGACGAGTGTGTGCGTGTACGGTGGTGGTAGTGTCTTGATTAGGAGCGACTCAGGGCGTGAACATGGACAGTGGCACGTTTCATTTCAAGTGAATGAATATGTAGGGTAAATGTGCGAGTGTGCATGACAGTGACTTCCTAGCCAGGCTCTGCCCCTGCTGTGAGGACATGGGTGTTCCTGCAACCCTTCATAGCTCAGCCAGGTCCAAAGCACAACCCACACATGAGCCGGGGACGACGGAGCAGCCATAGCGCCCGACAGAATAGCCTGGCTTGGCCCATGGCCTCCTATTGTATACATCCCGTCTGCTTTGTCTACACTACTGAGATAGGTTCCAGTGTACAGGCACAGACAACAGTCCTGTTATAGCGTGTTATTCTCCCATGACCTCGTTGGTTTGTGGGTGTCACTCTGGTTGAGTTTCATTTAGATTAGAGGTGCTCAGCTCATTTCCATGCTTGAGAAGTTTGAATGTGTGATGTCTCAAAGAGCTTGTGTTATAGAATTTAGGTCATCATAGAGCAATGTGGCTTTTTTTTTAGGTGATTAGACTCACGCTGTTGTCTAGTTTCCTACAGTACATACAGTGACTCAAACTTTCAAGTGGACTCTCAGCTTCAGGGCTGCATGATTTATTGTATTTAAATTGATATTTATTGTTAAAACATCACACATGATAATGATTCTGCTGTATTTGCAGTAGCAGGGACATCCCCCCCCCCCCCCCCCCAAAAAAAAAACTTGTTTCATGTTAATGAGAGAAAGGGAGAGAAATTTGGGAGTGAAACAGTTACAAAATTAGCCGTCAGAGAAACATTAACATTCAATCTGTTATTGATTTATTTTTTTGACATTGGTTTCCTCCCACTTTTTCAAGAATTCAGAGTGTTCAAAGTCAAAGGAAGGCGGTTTGTTCTTTGTTTGTGATATTCTGTTTTGTCGTCTGTGCTGTAATAGTGGGATGGCATGCCTCAGAAGTCTAATGTCTTGAAGCTCAGCCATTGAAGTGAAATCCAGTAGTTTCAGCATCCATAACAGGAGCACAAAGAGAATGCTTTTTTTCAATTAAAAATGTTAAGAATTGTATCCAGCAACTTTTCGTGATTGTAATTAAATGTTATTGTTGTTCCAGTCGAATGACGTTTCCAGTTAGCACGTTGCTAACATTAGCACATTCCATGGTGTTAGCACATTGTACACAAGGTGCTAGTTGGTTGCTCAACACTCTCCAGGTCTGCAGGCTGTGTGTCTGATGAAGCTGTCTGTTTATAGCAGGGAAGGCTTTACGTCAGTCAGATGTCAGCTATTGAATGTCAACTATTTCTCTCTCCTCCAAGCACCAAGTGCACTTCTTACCTCACTGCTCACAGTACTGGTTGATGGGGTTTATGCGCACACACACACACACACACACACACACACACACACACACACACACACACACACACACACACACAATGTACAGTTTTAGCCTGCAGTATTATACACAACACAGCATAATGTGCTGTGTTGTGTAAACACCTCTCAGGTTTAAACTCCAACAAAAGACGATTTGTGTCCCGATCTGCTTCTCTAATGCTTATCTTGTTCTAGTGTTTGTCTTCCGTGAGGTGGGAGTGAGGGAGGGAGGGAGGGAGGGAGCGGAGGGGAGGGGAGGGCGGAGAAGAGGAAAAGACATGCCCGCGGGACAGCGGCATGTCTTGTGATGTTTAGCGACGTGCCAGGATATGTGTGTCTGTGTGTGTGTGTGAGAGCGAGAGAGAGAGAGAGAGAGAGAGAGAGAGAGAGAGAGAGAGAGAGAGAGAGAGAGAGAGAGAGAGAGAGAGAGAGAGAGAGAGAGAGAGAGAGAGAGAGAGAGAGAGAGAGAGAGAGAGGCACAACTGTTGGCACCTGTACACAATATACACAGTTATGCATTCAGTTAAATAACTGTTTTTATTTTATCTCTGCACATCAGATGAGAATGTGTCTCTCTCTATGTGTCTCTCTGTTTGTCTCCTTCCAGTGACATGTCCCCTGTAGACACATAAGAGCGGTAGAGGCTTAGTTCCGTCAGCGCCTGACTCAGCCTGACCCCTTTTCTCTCTAAGTGGAGGAAGAGCTCGCTTTTTCCTGTCCTAGGGCAACAAACATCAGAGGCAGAGGGGACTTAGGAAGTGAAAGTGGTCGTTTTGAAGTGTGTTCTAGACCGACAGCATGAGGAAATCGAGTCAAAGTGAACCGAGGGGAAAAATAGAGACGTGAAGCTTTGGTCAAGTCAATCAAGAGCATAGACGTCTAATCTCTACTGAACTATTGCAAGAATGGAAAGAAAGGGAGAGGGAAGAATGGGAGAGACTGCATGGTCGGACATGTTTGCGATGTTTTGAGGCTGACATCATGGCTGCATCAGCAGGTGGTGTGCAAAACAGCCTTGTCACACTTAATACACACAGCAGTCGGTCAGGAGGGAAGCAGGGAAGCTCTAACCATGGCACCAGACGGCCAGCAATGTAGTGTTGAGATCCAGCTGAATGTGTGAGTCAGACGCATTTCTTAATCCTCAAACTCAAATCGTTAAGAGTATTTATAGACACGATACAGGACAAAAGGAGGAAATACATGATATGGGCTAACTCTACTGTAGTACAGGTACTTTGCTTGGGAAATGATTCAGCTATTCTCTGCAGTGGCATACAATAACCCTCTGATTTTAAACATCAAAAGATTCTGATGAGGCGTATATTTACAATCGAGATCCTGTCAAAGTATTTGGTGTTTGTTCCCCCGCTCTGTAACACATCCTCATGTCTCCTCACATCCTCCTATCAACTGCCCCCTCTTTCTTTTCTCCCTCTTTTCCTCCTCAGGATGGTCCTTTCTTCCGCTGCCATGCACCTCATGCCTTTCACCTCCCTGATGCCAACCTGAATGTGTACATGTGTGTGTGTTTGTTCCAAGTCACGGCGGAAGAACGAGAGAGTATGAGAGTGTTAAAACTTTTGGAAATTGTTGTAAAGAAAAACAACGACTTTGAGCTTGAATATGTGAGCGTAAACAGCTGTCTGGTACAGTGTGAGGAAAGCAGTGGTGCTCCAGGTACTGGGCATGTGTAAGGGTGTGACAAGGCCGGATTGATCTCTCATGAAGTTGGCGTTGGCAGGCGAGCAGAGTCCAAGGTGCCGGTGCCAGTTCAGTGGTAGTTCAGTCTGATGTTTTATCTGAGGACGAGTGCTTCAATTAGGCTCAAAGGTTTGAGGAAAGCCGTGTCAGTTAGTCTTTCCCTCCCTCTCTGTTTTACAAGCTATTGCTTATGTTTGCTTGAAACATTGTCGGCATTTAAAAAACATCAGCAAGTGTTTACCTCGGAGCAGTCGCCACAGTAACACGGGCTCCTGGAGGTATTTCTTCATTTGGACATCTGACGTCTCGGACGGTGCTGGATGGTTATTGGCAAAGTTTAGAGGAGGATTGTATCAAATGTAAGAGGTTCAATGTAAGAGTGTTGGAGTTTATAGAGGTGGGGTGTCACATCATCAGCTAAACACTCCCCACAGTTTGCTGACTGCTCTGGTGTGTATTTGACGAGGCTCAATCAGTTCTCTGGACACTTTTGCAAGGTTAGAAAACGTTGCATCTCCTCAAGTAGATGTTGCACTTTTATTGTGTAACATGTCCGACAGAAATTGGACATGTGCACCTTCGCCACTGCACTGGTGGTCTGATCGCAGGTGTCAGCAGCAGTGTACAGGTCACACAGATCACCAGCACCGGCCCTCAGGTGCTCTGGTACTCTTCTACACTTTGTGGATACAGGAGGCAGTCGGGTTCACACCCCTTATAAACCCACCAGGCCAGGTGTGTGGGTTTAACGCAGTGTGCTCCCTTGCCCTCCATTGGTTTTAAATGTCACTTCCAATATTTAATGACACAGCTTACTCAAGCTAGAACTCTTTAGACCTCAACGTATATAGACGTTAGCCTCCATTAGATCTTAGATTAGAGACAGAAATATCAGAGTCAGAGGCGCTTTTAAATTCTATAAAAGATTTGAGAAGTTTGTAGTTTGCAATGGACAATTTCAAAGTAAAAAAAACAAACTCTACGTTTGTTTTGGAGCGTATGATGTTTATCAGAGGCCCAAGAACCAAAGCCAAGGGCAGATTGGGAAGAGGTTGAGTTTTAGAAAAGTGAGGGTTCTCTTTGTCCTCGGCTGGCCTTGGCCTCCTCTCTCCTCTCTCCTCCCACATTGTTGACCATCTCTAAGTGGTCATTGCCACCAGCCGTAAACTGTTATGTCCACCTGTAAACCTCCAGGACCGCCTCTGTGCTGTTGCCTGTACACTCAGTATAGGCCAGACACATCGGAGGACCTCGTAAAATCACTCAGAAATAAACTCAACCATACTTTAAAAGAGGAGCAGAGGGAAGATATACAATGCGCATAAAGATAAGAGTGTGTAGCTTTGGTATTTTTTGAAATATCTATAAAGATGACAGAAAAAAATGATGGTACCGCCACAAGCTACAGAGAGAAATATGTTCCCTAAAATGCTTTGCTTTTTGGAGTATGTTTTGCCTTCTCAATATGCAACGCCTGTCATTGTCTCTGCTGCTTAGACGTTTGTGATGTGCAAAAAGAACTCAGTTTACCCGAAAAAAACCAGAATCAACTTGTCTGTTTGTCCCAAGATATATGAATGTACATTAACAGGAATTCAAATTTCTATTAACAGTAACAGTTATCAAAAAATATCATGAAAATTCATCTTCTCTCAAAAAGCTGTTGTAATATAAAGTATCTTGTCCACCGCTATTGTTGAAAATCATCATTTTAGTTTTAAAAGTCGACGCCGGTTGTGATTTGGTGGACAGAGGGGCTCTTTGTGGTGAGTTTTTATTAAGGAAGACGGATCACTCTCTTGGAGTTTGGAGGCCGATGTGAAGTGACGGGCAGCAGCTGGCATGGCCCGGGCCCTCCGTTTTTTCGCGAAGCCTTTAGGGAGAGACAGGGCACGCGCCAAGAGCTTTCATGTCATAAATATCCTCCCTGAGTGCTTCAGTGCAGTATAATTACACCTCCTTCATCTCTCCCTTTACTCTTTCTTACTCACTGTAATACCACTGCCTATTGTCAGCGGTGTGTGTGTGTGTGTGTGTCTGCATTTGAGTGTGTGTTTATATGTGCATATACCAGGTTATGTAATTCGGTGGTTTTAAAAAAAACGAATGTCATTGTGTCCTCACTAACAGCTCAGTGGGGTGAGTTGGTTGTTCCGTGTGAGTAACATTGGCTGCTTGTGCTCAACTTTAAACTTTCAACTGTTGCTCTGCTTAGTCGGCCTCATAAAGATATTGTCCATCTCACTGTGATATACCCATAATGCGTCGCGCAACAGGCTGGTAAACAATTCTGTTAACCTCCATCATCTGTGAAAACCCAATTCATTTTGTCGTGCTTTTTTTTGTGAGTTTGCGTGTGCTTTTCACATTGCGCTGACTCGTCACAACTCTTCACCTGGCAGCCAAACAAAAGGCAGTACAGTCGCGTGTGTTTTTTCATACAGCAACCTGCCGCTGGCACTACAGTACGTATGCAGCATCGATTATTTTTAACAAGTCACTCAGGAGCCTGAAAACATACGGGATGAAACCTTTTTACGTGTTACAGGTGTATATTTGTGTTTGTGTTGTCAAAAAGATTGAAGTATCGATAGATGTCGATTCTGAATATTTGGAACAACAAGTTGAACCAAACACTGCTATTTACCTTTCAATAAAAATCTAAAATCGTATGCCCTTAATCGCTCCCTGTGGTATCGAAAATGACACTGAATAACATTGTTTTTCCAGGTATTGTAATGAAGTTAGAGGTTCCAGTATCATGACAGCATTTGCATGTGATTCTGCTGTTCAACAGATCATTGCTACCTCGTATGATTCTCAGTTGATCCCTGTTGGGATTGTTTCTGCTCAGCATCTCACCCTGCTGCCTCTCTCAGCCGACAAAACATATATCAACACATATTCCTCGGGCCAGTACTTATACCGTGGAATTTTGCAGACTTGTGAAACAAAGACTCTTGTTCTAATCTGCCAGAATAAGCAATCTTAATGACTATCAACTGTGTTCGGGAAAATGAATCCTTCAAGCACTAATGGCGTAAACACTGTGCCAGCCAAACCAGTGGCCCTTCTCTGCCAAGCCAAGACACAACATGGAGAGCCGGGAAGTTCCCGTATGCGGCGCAGTTGTTGATTGTTTTGGTTATTGCTAAACGTCTTCAGACGAGTGTATTCTGGATGGGTTCCCCATTAAGGGCTTGTGTAACTCAACATTCTGCGGCCCATTTAGTAACGCAAAGACATGGCGGCACGCTGCTGTGTTAAAGAGCCCCTTGGTGCTAATGGCGTAATGGCAGTGCTGAGGTAGTAATGTAAGAGATACAACTAATAAACAGCCGTGTTGTAGGAGAGAATAAGAGGAAGGAGGGACGAGGTGAGGTGAGAGAGAGAGGCAGAACAACAAGCAATCCAGCTAAAACAAGCAGGCCTGATTTCATTTCATTAAAGACTGAAATCCCCCAAGCTAACCACATTTTTATGGGCGTTTGAGAGCAATAATAGGCTGTTGCTGCGTCGTTGTGTGCATGTGTGTCAGAGAGAGAGCGAGTGAAGGCGCTCATAAGCTTTTCCATTCATTCTCGCACAAACAGACGCCTACATTTGTGTCGTACAACTTGCAACCGGACGTGGCAGATACATTTTCTTGTGACTTGATTTGTCTGACTACAAAAAAAGAGTTTGATGTTGAGCACAACACAATGCAATGCAGGGCACGACATAAAGGTGTCTCTGCGCTCTAATTGCATGTTGATAATAACTCCAACCACGACTGCATCTTTTGGCATCATCGGTTTCTCCCTTGAACTTAAAACTGCTGCTTCACTCTCACTCTCTCTCTCTCTCTCTCTCTCTCTCTCTCTCTCTCTCTCTCTTCAGAACAGCACATCCATTGTTTGGGGAGGGGGGGTGCTCTGCCTTTATATAAGGTCAGACGGGCTACAGGTAGCAGAAAAGACAAGATTAATCACTTCATCTGGGACAGGCAGGGGTGTGTGTTGGGGGGGGGGGCGATAGACCGAGAGATGAGGGAAATAGGTGGGGCAGCGAGAGAATTAGAGGGAAGAAAGGGGTAATTGAGAGGGGAGAGGAGGAGAAAAAGTGACAGGGAGGAAGTTGGGGATGAAAAAAGGGAAAGAGGGACAGGTAGAGACGAGAGGAAGTAATTACCTGCATACGTGTCTTTGTCGAGCTCACTGATGCATTCAGCGGGAGGCAGGGCATGGAAAGAGAGAGGTGGTCATGGGTAATTACCTAACCGCAGGTTCGCTCACCTTTGATCCTCTCGCTATGACTCTGTGTCTCAGGCTAGAGCCTCCTACTTAGCTGCGTGATGCATCATCATCAACAGCATCATCATCACCACTGCGAAAGGGCTCATGCAACCCACCCTGAGTTAGATAGCACTGAAATACATTTAGTCCCTTATAATATATGATTTTAACATCATTCATGTTTGTGGATTTTCAATCTGTATTTTTACTCGATTCTCAAAATGACTTTCTTCTTTTGCTATGGTAATTATTACACATTATTAGTTATACGTGACCAGCTCCCCGAACAAACAGACTCCATGTCGAGAGCAGGTGGTCACAGATGTGGGGAGAGTTGAGGGCACTCTTGCAGATGTTGCTCTGACTAATCACCATCAAAGCGAGTGAGTTTGTGTGTCATACGAGAGTGCCAGTATTCATGTTTTTATCGAGAATGCCCATGCTCAAATATGTTGTTGTACTTGTGTGTGTTGACATGCACAACTGCGTTCTGGTTTCATGCATAGTACCACGTGCATATGTGGAGGCGGTGTTGTGTATGAGAGTACCGAAGTGTGCCTGTGCATCTTTTAGCCCGTGCTTTTACACTTCAAAGAGAAAGTTTGTTCTTATGTTTACGATTATGTGTGTGTGTGTGTGTGTGTGTGAGTCAGTGGCCAGCTGCATTGCACAGGGCCTACCTGTGGGTGTAGTTGGCCCAAATCCACCTTCTGAAGTCCGTTCACTTCCAAACTGCTTAATGGCATCCTCAGATCTTTCCCCAAAATCTGTTGACCTTTAGTTTTTTCTTTTTTTTTCTTTTTTGGCGAGAATCATGTCAAGCAACACTTTTATGTCTGTAGTGTGCAGCAATGTGTGTGTAAACCTTTTCATTGTCGAGTGCTGCCGAGTCTCGTGTACTGCCACGAGCACAGACATATTCAATGCCCACACATTATTTTGTACAAACCTGCGTGTTTTCATCGGCAATATGCACTCAGACGCAGACACACTGGATCATCACATTCTGTGACACACATGCATATTCGAGAACGGGCTCAAACTTGCCCCACATTCACTCAGCGGGTCTTGTACGTCTTTGATATTCCTGACCCTCTTATTGTTTTTTCTATATTTCTCTATTGGACGCGTGGTATGCAACTGATTCGATAAATATAGCCTGGAGGTGCGAGACAAGCAGAGAGGAAGGATACAGAGTTTTCTCTTGTCCCAACACATCTCAGCGGCGGAACTTTAATCTAGTGAGGCTTCATGCATTTAAACGGCCCGATTAGGAACAGTCTAACAGGCGCTTTTCCTGCAGGGCTGAAACAGAAATTATGTGCTTAGGCACAGCCAACATTTTGTTTGTTTTCTCAGCGCCTCTTTCAAAAGATGGACACGGGAGATACGGGCTTTGATAATGCACTGACACAACACAGAGTCACGTTCAAGCCGATGTTCGGTACTAATACGATGTAAAGATGCAGAGAAAGTGGCAGAAGCGTTGCAATGTTTGATTTGATGTTTGGGACTTACATTGAACAAAGTTCAGTCCAAACACCAGTAAAAAATAGATAAGTACTAATAATGCCATTGTCAAAAAAATCCACTTGTTTAATTTATGGTTTAATTGTGGTTGATTTGTTGTAATAAACCGCATATGATCTTATTGGCAATACGTCTGTTCGTTATGACGGTTTTAACTGAAAGTAGTGGGTGTTAGTTTGGATGTGGACGATGAAGAAAAAATCTGTTGTGCACACATTCAGGTGGGTGTGTTTAGTGTGTGTGTGTGTTTGTGTTGGGGTCATCCAGAGTTCTCAGGCCTGTCTCTCCGGCTCTGCTACCGGTTGACAGAGTCAATACAGTGGCGATGGCTGCCCTGTCTTTCCCCAGCATGCCGCTCTCCCTCGGCACAAACGTTTGTGTGTGTGTGAGTCAACAACTCAGAAGATCTCTGGGGTAAATTACCGTAATAGCATGTATGTTGGAAATAACCATGTTCTCCCTCCTTCTTTCCTTTCCTTGTCCCTTCTCCTTCCTCCCTCTCTGTCTGTTTCTCCTCCAGTGACATATTTGATGCCATGTTCCCAGTCACCCACATTGCGGGGGAAACAGTCATCCAGCAAGGTATGTGCAACTGTTTCGTTGAAGTGAATTTATGGCATCAATCCGTGGAGTAAATCACAATTTGAGTTCCAGTAATTAATAAGCCTAAAATATCTGGAATGTGACTACGTGTTTGAAGTTTCTGTGTTTCCATTCCTGTCCATTTGCTCCAATTCTTTATTTTGCTGTTGGTGACGAAATCAAATTGGCAGCAGAGTGACGCTTTGTCGCTCCTCCCACCTGTGTGCCATGCGCTGGCCGTACCATGCAGTCAGAGCTTTGCCTGCCTTGGTCGTTGCGTTGCCATAAAAACAGGGCCCCTTTCCTTCCCTTTCCCTCTCTTTGCCCCACTCGCACCATCAGTCTGCACTAGATGGCAGGTCCCTCTTCTCACCACAGTCATCAAAGCCTTCACTCTAGACATCCCTGGACTTTGAGGGAACACAGAGCTTAGCAGGGCCAGACTGTATTTTTCCAGTGGCCCTCACCCCAAACGCCTATCACATACAGACATAGACATGTTTAGTCACATATTTAAAACACACATTCTCAGAGACAAATGCCCACTTTCAGATAATGCTGTGTTCACACATGCGTACAATCCCATAGCCTATACTTGTGGAGCATACCATACAAACACACACACTCTCTTCGACATGAAGTGAAGTCAAAGTATCGGCTGTTTGGACACACACTCGCTTTGTCGCTCCCACCCACTCCAAGACAGCATCCAGAGGTATATCAGTCCTAATTTGGTGATAATAAAGTCTAGCTAACTGTGTAGGGCACCCGGTCCCAGACAGCCCATTGTTATATACACTATATAGAGTATGGTATACAGTATATAGGGCGTTGATGTCATTGCTAATGTCTGGACTACTGTACAGCTTAAAAAAAACACCCCAGTAACTGGCCCATCCCACATTATTCAGACACAGCTTAAACAAAGGGAGCATCATCACTGTAATCTGTTTAATGTGCTGTATCAACTTCATTTCATCTGCTGTTTCTGACATTTATAACATTTTTCAGTTGTCAGCGATTGCTTCTCTGGTTCAAAGGAAGATTTTACACGTGATTCCAAATTTGAAATAACAATTTTCAACATGAACTCTGTTTTGAAAGATGGACGTGTCTGACTTAGTGGTGCATCATGCAGCATTGTGGGTAAGAAACGCCTCAGAGGCTGAGGATGCAACCCATGTTTTCCTTTTGAGCAAAGTCAAAGAACCGTAACAGTGTTAACGGCAATTAGCTTGTGTTTAAACGAGGCCACACTGAGTACACCTTCTCGCCTGTGTGTGTGTGTGTGTGTGTGTGTGTGTGTGTGCACGTTCTGGTCAAATATTTGCCTGCATTCTCAAGCATAGGGGGATTGAAAGGGCACAAAACAAAGACTCCACCAAAAGTGTGTCTGCATGTGTGTGTATGTGCTTCAATGTGATAAAAGACAGGAAGAGTAGAAGAAAGGAAAGACAGAGCGAGAGGGAAGCGAAAGAGAGATAGTTGAGATGAAAGAGCGAGAGAGATAGAAGAGGGCCAGGTTGCAGCAGGTTGTATGTATGTGTGTGTGTGTGTGTGTGTGTGTGTGTCTGAGGTCTCCACTGGGACAGACCATCAGACAGACAAGGAGCGTTTTGTGTGGCAAATAGAGCTGTATGATTAACGAGCACTCTCCACTCAGTATTAATTAGCCGTGTGAACTCCTGTGAACTTTACACACAGGGTGCTCTCAGCCTTTCAACTCTTCAGGTGAACATACACACGAGAACACACAATGCACACACACCACACACGCATGCATACTTGTGTCACGTAAACTCGTGCATCATCACCCGATTGTACCTCTGAATGGAGTTGCATTTGTGTGTCATTGCAAGAGTGAGCTGCAGGGAGAGCTGCACAGTGCTCTCGTATGTGGCTGTCAGGCCCTTTCCGTAATTTCCCCTGAGCCCCGTGTAACGGATACCATAATTAAAGGAACGCTTCACCATTTTTCAGCCTTATCTCCAGACTAGATGCTTTTAGTGGACATCAACCGACCAGATCCCATGGCTCTCTTCAAGGGTTAGCTTTGAAGGCACAGCATGCCCCCCGTCAATGACACAACAGGGAACCGGTCAGCAAACCAGACAACATTTTGCGTTGCCAGTCATGCACATTTGAGAGCGATTAGTTGCAACGGACCAAGCCAGTGAGAGATGAAGGAAACGCAACACAACAAACAAATGTAGAGCTGTAGCCACTGTGGATGCATGTTTTGTCTTTTCGACAAGCAGACGACAGGCAACTACGGCAACTACGACAACGAAATTTGTGTCTGTGTCAATTTTCTGCATTATATTGCTTTACATTGCATTGTGTGTGTGTGTGTGTGTGTGTGTGTGTGTGTGTGTGTGTGTGTGTGTGTGTGTGTGTGTGTGTGTGTGTGTGTGTGTGTGTGTGTGTGTGTGTGTGTGTGTGTGTGAAAATGTGTGTTTAGACGTTTCTGGATTATTTTTGTTCCCCAGCTCACAGCAAATGGTATTTCAAGTGTTTGACAAATGATTTTAATCTCTTAATGCACCTCTTTATGTTTCATGGTTGAAAAGTTCTCCTTTGAAAACGTAAGCAGGAAGTGGAAGTAATAAATAAGTGTAAGCTCCTGGTACCTTTCCTGCTTTTTGTCCTGCTCTTTCACAAACCCCTGTGTTTCTCCTTGTCTCTCCCCTCCAGGCGATGAAGGAGACAACTTCTATGTGATTGACCAAGGTGAAGTGGACGTAAGTGGTTGACACGGAGAAGCACACACACACTAAAAAAACGAATTTCTCTTCAGAGTAACTTCTTTCATTTTTTGTCAAATTGACTAAAACAAATAATAAAGGGAATTCTAGTGTGCCAATATTTTTTATATATATATTTATTCACCTGTTTTTAAGGCCAGGCCATACGAAGGGTTTTGACTCAGTGGGAAAACCCAGCCTTCTCCACTCATGTTGACACAATGTTTCCCCCTAACAATGGACAGGTTGTATTGGGTTGCCCACATGTTTTGTTCTCTTCAAAGTTCGGTTCCACTCTGATGGCAATCTGAACACGGCGCTAGAGTCCAGCGCACTGTGAAGGGAGCCAAACTGCGAGCGTCTTTTGTCTTAGCGAGCCAGACGCAGAGCGATAGAGTTAAGTGCAGAGATAAAACAGGAGCTGACGGAAAGTTAAACAGGAAGTGACCTTATCCGCTTACAGCGGTGATCACAGACACGGCGGGTGAGAGGAGAGAAGCAGGTTGGCAAGCTCGGCCGAGCGTGCCTCATCGGCCCACCTGAGAGACGGAGAGACGGAGTGTATAAACACTGAGATGGTGCCTTGATAGAGAGACTGCGTAGCAGATAACTCTGGACAAACGCTGCTGCTTTGGCGTCCATTGTTTTGGGTGATGTCTCGTCAAATGCGATGAGATAAGTTACTGGTGAAAACAGTATTGGTTGTTTTCTACAGAAGGATAGCTTGTGTGCACATCCATTCCCAGTCAAAGACGAGGCACAAGATAGGAAATTCAGTGAATGAAGAAGCTGAGAATATCTGCACACTGGATGATATCTCCTCAACTTTATTAGACTGAACAAGCCAAGTTTCAACCTTCAAATGCAACTTTGCCTTTTTCAGTCTTAACGAGATGATTTGTTCACAAATTGTCCGGATATTCACTTCTTTTTCCTTCCATGTTTCTCTTTTATTCAGCTATCTTCAGCGTTTGATCGTCTTGCGTAAGATCTGATATTCAGTTTGTGAGAATCGTACTCTCACAATAGAGACAAGATTATTCTGTAATCTGTGGCTTGTCTCTTTGAGTGTGCAGCTGTGTTGAAGCCACTCGGTCTAGTTGGTTGTAGCCGCGTTACCTTTTACCACAAGTTGCTCCGTGCAGCTCTCTCTAAGCTGTGTAACTTTTAAAACCTTAAATAAGACTTATTTATTCATAACATACAGTTTTTTTTTCACTGTGTGCAGTGTGTCTGCTGTTATTTTTCTATAAAACTGTCTTCATGGTTAGTTTTATTGGATTCATTTACTGGATACAGCCAGGATCATATCATTCTGCATCCAAGACGGGGGAAGACCCCTATCCTTGGCCTCAGCCCCGAGTCTCCTTCACCTCTCCCTACGATCCACCCCTCTATCTCTGCAGACAGCTGCTGCCTCCCAGCCACATCTCAGGCACGAAACTACTTCAAGCTCAGTGACGAGGTTATTAAAGTGTGGAGATGTCTCTCATTAGACAGGGGTGTAAATCTGCTGGCATCCAATAAACTGCCTAAAACCACTGCCACTGATGTAAACACCCATCCATGTCTGCACACAACTGTATTCACTTACAGACATTGGCCTGCATTGATATGGGTGCACCACAAAGGAAATTAAAGCTTTCATTTCAAATTGTGAGATGATCTTGTTGGACAAAAACGCGATTTGTAATTAAATATTGAATAGCTGGAAAACCTTAAGTTCCTCTGTTTAGCATATAAACAGTATACAAACATGAAATGACCCACTTAATCATTTGTAACACACTATAATGCAGTTGTGAGTCAGTATACATGTTTATTAATGTATTTGTAAACAACTATAACTCCTCCTGTGGGCACCCATAACTGCTGACTGGTGTTTTAACAGACGATAGATGACAATATTGTAAAGCACAGTGTGTTTTAAACCATTTATTAAATGTGTGTATCCTGCAAAAACAATGCTAGCTAGATAGAGGGACTTCCTTAAAAGCAGAATGAGGAAACAAAGTACAGACTCAAACAAAAAGTTTTCGTCTCAATCATGTGTGGCGGTGTCTGTATCTGCAGAGACCCTCTGCCGGGATTTCTTATTGTCTGGGGAGGAGGCCAAGTTTGAATCTTGTTTTTACAAACTGCCACCGACGGTTGCACACTTTAAAGTGCCTTTAAATCACAGATCACTTTATCTGACATTTTGTGAGCAAAAGTCTTATAATACTTTTACTGTAATACAAGCAATTATGCTTATGCTATTATGATTCTTGTGATTCATATGATTATTATAGTAGATATGGCATTTGGGAATGCAGCTCAATAATTGCTGTCTAATACACAACAAAGAGAGACAGAACCTCTCGCTCACACACTTTTGCACGGAGCAACACCCTCCATGTAACAGCCTACTCCTCCACCTTCCAGGACTTTTGATTTATTGCTTTTTAATTACCACCAGCCACACACAGTTTGCTGTAGATAATCGCACTGTGAAAATTCAGCGACAGCTGTGAGGCAGCATACACGGCTTCGAGACTGAATTGTTTCATTATGAACTCCATTTTGCCTCGTGCACAGTGCTGACTCGATACAGTACAAGTGTTTCCTCTTGCGGTCCTACGTTTTTGCTCCAGCTTCACTTTCCTGATCCAGTTCGGACATAATGCTGACTGTTTGATTGTTCGTCCTGACCTGGACTTGCATGGAAGTGTGTGTGGGACGTTATGGGATCATATTCACAACAATGAATGCCGAACAAAGGCTTGCAGGTCAGGAGACACTTGAGGACTAGAACGGGGAATAAATACTATCACCTGTACTGTATGCTCTGATGTAACACTTTTGCAACACTCACATGATTGTTCTTCTGCGGTTGACGTAACCGTCGCCAGCACTCTGCGTCTCTTTGAAGCCATCCCAGTTGATAGTGAAGGATGAGTCTCTTGTGGTCTTCTCTGAGCTTCGGATAATGGCTTGCAACAATTCTGGCAATTCACTGCCCCCGGAGGGATGAAGCCTCTCTCCCTTCCTCTCCTTTTCCCTCTGTGTTATTAAGTCAACAAGATAGTGGATAGTGTGTCGACAGGTGAAACCGTAACGGCCCCAGAGACAGCCTGAACGAGTCTCAATGAGCTTGTATTGTCTGTCGAGCTATAGCGGCTGGCCTCAATAGAGCTGTGCATGTGCGTGCGTGTGCATGTGTAGGCGAACAAGCATTCAAGTGCTAATACGGACCGAGAAAGTCTACCGCGGCTTTCTGTCCTCCATCGCTCACAAATCAAAGGCAAGGTCCTAACAAGACAGGACGGATGAAATAAAAGGGATGGATGGATGGAGGGATAGAGGGCTTTTTAGAGGGTCTCATTTGGGGGCTTAGTGGGGATCAAACACTTAGGGACGAGCCTAGTCAGCATATCAAACTGCTAGGGAACTGAGGAGAGGCAGAGGGGGAGGAGAACGTTTGAGGAAGGTGTCTCAGGATGGGTAGAGAAGTTGAAATGACAAAAATAAGGAAAATTCTTCACAGTCTACCCAGCAGTGATTGACAAACCTCAGAACCATTTACGCTTGTACAACACCGTCTCCATCACTCTGTTTCTTGTCCTTTCTGCAGGTGTATGTGAACGGGGAGTGGGTGACCAATATTGGAGAAGGAGGTAGTTTTGGAGAGCTGGCCCTGATCTACGGGACTCCCAGAGCTGCAACCGTCAAGGCCAAGACTGATCTTAAACTGTGGGGCATCGACCGAGACAGCTACCGACGCATTCTCATGGTACAGCTCATATTGGTTGTTACCTCCACCTGTAGGTCTCTGAAATAGTCTAAAACCATGAGCAGGAATGTGCATCGCGTCACCTGTGCATTAACAAGATAAACAACACGAGGACCCACTGTAGAAAAACTGCTGACAAACAAAAAGTTCTGGTTAGGACCCTTCGTCTTACATTTCTGAAGTAGGAGGACACATTGATGACAGAGCTCAAACGCACACACTCTGACACACTAAGTGTGACGTACACACAATAATATGGTATGGTAGTAGACTCTCAACGCTCCAATCGTTTGTGATTCCTCACTTGTAATATTTTCTCCCACTCAACCACTTAAGACTCCTTAAATACTTAAAACAGTCGCTTTGATTTTTATCCTCAAAATACACACTCACACATGCATTCCTCCGCTTTTAATGTCTCTCTAGATCTGTGTGAAGAACGGGGGAAAAGGGAGGGCTGTGGAGGAGAGACAGGGTCAACCCTCATGCCTCGACACACACACTTCCAGCTCCAGAAGCTTATCTTTCAGGAATGTCTAAATGTTTAAACTGGAAACACAAGGTGCTCTCCCCATAGCTGTCATACTGATTCACACACACACATTTGGGGTGACAGCCTTTCTGTCTTCGTGGCCGACAAAACACTTCCTCAGATGTTCCTCACACTTCACTCCGAGTAAATGAGATAGCCTCCAATTAACCTTTTCAAACACCCGTGTGCCTCTTTAGCCTTCATCAGCCGTGCACATTCTGCTCTGTGTCAAACAGTTTGAACCCGCCGAGATGGCAGAAGGTCTGCGTTTGGACCTTTCAGCTCTACGTAAAGTTGGCACAGGCCTGCCTAGCACTCATGTCACCTCTTAAGCACATCGTTTAACTGAGGGCACAGTCCGCCCCGGTAACCTTTCTTCGAGAGGATTCTCTCTCTTTCTCTTTCTCTTTCTCTCTGTCATTCCTTCGTTTCTTCCAGCAGCAGCAGGAGGCGAGATGGGGGGGGGGGGGGGGGGGGGAGCAGAATTCAATTATGTGAACCTGGAGTTAATTATTGCTGTCAATGATTTGTAAAGCTGTTTTTATACAGTGCGGTATTCTGGCAACGTCTTAAGCCAACACAATGAGCATTCTCTGTGTCTATGTGTGTGTGTGTGTGTGTGTGCGTGTGTGTGTGTTTGTTTCCCAGTAAAATTATGCAGAGTGCTTATGTCTGCAGCTCGCTAGTCAGGAGCTCAGGAAGCTGTAGCTGCAGCTACCATCAGTTTAACTGTTTGCCCATTTGTTTCTCTGCTGGATCTCCACATCGTGTCATTAAGAACTTGAACTTGTATCATCTCAAGGAACTCACATTTGAACAACTTTTGCTGGTCACATAAAACTTCGTGATGAGGATTCAGCTACATTTTAGGTTTTGTCAACCTCAGAGAAGTTCACAAACCATTGTGCCAATTGATCACTAAGTCCATTGTAATATAAAACTCCAACAAGTTTGATCATTAATTCATCTTTTCTGTTTCATCAAGCAAAAATTGCAAAAGTTCTCTGGTTCCAGCTTTCGCGTTAAGCACTGTTAGTTGGACAAACAAAGACATTTGAGGAACCTCCTCTCAGAACCTCTGATGGACATTTTTACAATGATTTGACATTTCATAGACACATCATTTGATCAGTTCATCGAGATGAATTGATAACGAAAGTCATCGTTAATTCCAGCCCTATTTTAGAGCATGTACATGGTTGCATGTGCCCTTGCACGTCACCTGACAGTGATTTAACCCTGGAACGTAGTTTCAACCCCTGAGGATGCTGATAACAATAGGAACACGTCATTAGTCTTCTGCCTTTCAAAACCACCTCACCCTCCACCTCCTCCTCTCCTCCTTATCCAGGAGTGCATTCAGTAAACAATGTAATACCATTCCCTTTGATTAACACACTCTCTCCATTGTGTTGCTGCCAGGCATACAATACCCGCCTTGTTGTGTCATCTTAGTCTTTGAACACGCACAGCGACAGACCAGGTAATTAACAGACTGACAGACCACTGTCAACAAACAGGGCACAAGACAAAAGGAGACGAGGAGAAATGATACCAAGACATGAGGAGGGATGTGTGTGTGTGTGTGTGTGGGGGGGGGGGTCTGTCTTTTGCATTGGACAGAGATGAAGGTGATGGGGCGTAAGGTACGCTTGGTTTAGTCTGGCTTCGCTCCACACCTCAACTCTTTGATGATTCTACCTCAAAGACAGCGAGCAGACACAGAGGCTTGGTTCATCTTTAACCTCGGGAAGAGCGAACGCATTATGGCCAACAGGAGTAGGGGATATGTGTACTTGAAACACGTGCTCAGGCCCTCCCAAGTAGACAGCAAGGATAAGGACGCATACAAAAGAATGCAAAGAGAGAAAAAAAAAGATGTGCACCGACAAAACACATTATGATCAGAAATCTGAATTTTAGAAAAGTATGATTTTCATTCCGTCCGACGCAGTCAACCTCTGTGTTGGCCCACCCAGCCCTTCCTACACCACTCGCATGAATCAGACCTGCTGTGTAATGTAATGTTATGAACGCATGGTAAGCCTTTAAGCTCAGCAAGCCTGTCTGAGGAGCTCTATGGGGAAGCTATGAAATCAGGAGACCGACTGAACATTTTCTGAGGAAGGTGCATGCGCTTGTGGGTGCCTGGGAGATTGTGTCGGCGGTAGAGTGTACATGTGTGAGTGTTTGTATTTGCTTGCTTAATGAGCATGAAGTTTCGTCTCTGCAGAGACAGCAGCGAAACATAAGTGGCAGAACTTAAAACAGATTGCACGCTCCGCGCACACACACACACACACACACACACACACACACACACACACACACACACTCAAATCATTTATCCAGGAGGGAGGCGATGCAGGCTAGAATTCCTTTAATCAAGTTGTTTACGATTCTGAGCTTGACGTTGGAACATTTTCTCCCCTTTTAAGACAAAATGTGAAATTATATGAAATTAGAGGCAGCAGCGGGACTCGGGCACTTATGCACTAAAGACACCCCAAGCCTCAATATATCATTTCCATATGCAGAGGCAGACACAGGGCGGACAACATCGTCTCTCCTCACTCTCGCTCTCTCTCTCTCTCTGTTTCTCTTCATGTTCCCGCTCTCTCAGAGAGGTTCTGTGCAATGAAAGAGGGAAAAGGGGAGAAATGCAAGTTAGGGAAGGGGTCCTCTGGGTCTGGACTTGTCAGGAAGCACCTGATGTTCATAGCAGAGGCAGAGAGGGGAAAGTCCCCATGGCTTTTGGGTGGGGTGGGCCACACACACACACACACACACACACACACACACACACACACACACACACACACACACACACACACACACACACACACACACACACACACACACACACACACATCCAATGATTATTACCACACAAGTGATACACACCTCCATAAGGGTGACCCCATGAACTGCGTCAACACTATTAGTGAAAGAGTACCACATGCAGTTTAAATTTCTCCTTATTTTTTTATGTAATGTGGCACGACTGATATTAACACACTTTAGTATCGCAGTATTGGGTTGTGTGATGGTGTGTTCTTTATACATTTACAGTGATCCTAATATTAGATTTTTTTAAATGGCAAGATATTGCCTTGCTTCATGTATCACATTATATTAATGTATAAAGTGCTTCTATTGCGCGTGACCAGTGAGTGAGCACCCATGTCAGCAAAATAAACGTTTGAATGAAAATCTGTGGATTCAAGTGACAAAGATAGAAAGAGATAAATATAATGGCTTCAATGGAAATAATTATTTTTCCTGGAAAAATACATTTTCAATATCAGTTTGAAAAATGATCATTGTCTGTCTTTCAATGCTCGATTTAAATTATTTGACAACAAACATGAACAGTTTTTTCAATACTTTTTCCTAATAGCAACTCCTCAAAGCAGTAAGTATTTGTTTAGATTACAACCTAAATCAGTTCCTTCAAGACAGAATGATCACAATGTTTTGCAGAATAATCCCAATTATAATTTTTATGAAAATTGTGGAGCACTACCATACGATTCCAGAGAGAGTGACTAATGGTGAATGTCTCTCCTCTTGTTGTCTTACAGGGCAGCACACTGAGGAAGAGAAAGATGTATGAAGAGTTCCTCAGCAAGGTGTCCATCCTGGGTAAGTCTGTGAATATTTGTGTTTTACTGCAGTAGTGTAGTGTATAGTGCACGAGTATGTCGTGTTTCGCCTTCATCTTAAACACCGGGTCAAAGAGTCCAGAGTGCAGGCAGTTAAATCTGCCGAGTTCAACGTATACTGTAGATTAGCCCATAAACACAGGCGCACGTTGTCACACAGGGCCTACAGCAGAGTGAGGTCTGTGTGTACAGTCCTAATCTTCTCGCACTGCTCATGCTAAAGCCAGTCACACTCTGCAATGTCGCTGCGTGGACAATTAAAGAACGGGGCGTTAAGATAAGCCTCTATTTTCCCACTGGAATTTGGATAACAGCAGCCTACACAGGCCGTCGGAGGAATGGCGAATGAGATTCATTCAGACTTTCAAAAAGAGTTGCAATTGGAACTGACATCTCCTCCCTTTCCACTTGATCGTGTGTGTGTGGTGTACAGAGTAAGGCCATGCCCCCTGTACAGAGTTATTAACTGGCTGAGTAAACACATACACTCAATTCAGGTCTTAAAGAGAACGTCTCTGCGAGGTCCACTCTCTTTTCATTCACCTCCTTTCTTCTGCGCCTCCCTTTTTCGACAGCCTTGTCGAGGCCTGTATTCAAAGGCCCGCCTCCCTCTTCCAAGTGCCTTTCCTCTCTTCATTCCTCTTTCTGTCGCTGCGCTCCTCCGCTCCACCTCTTTGAATTGGAGGAGGGGTAGGAGGCGGCGGTGTTTTTGTTTGTCTTTGATTTTCGAGATAGCCACGAAATTGGGTACAAGCCCTTGATGTCGAGGAGTGAAGGAGGGGTTAAAAACAACACGTTCTTTGTCTCTCATCCCAGTGGCCTATTCCCCCGAGTGCATACTCTGTATGTGGGTAGCGAGGTGATCCAAGTGGGTGCAGGCTCTGCGAAGCATGAAATGTAGGTTCTTTAGTCAGCACATTTGTGTATCACGTTACACGCCGAGCTGTTAAGGATCACTACTATAGGACCTGCTGCCTTTAGCTTGCAGCCAGACGGAGGACATCCATCTGGGGGCCGGCAGACACCACGGCCCCACCGGAGGGGACACTGGACACCTCCATCCGATCGGACTTCACCTAAGTTAATCCTAAGAACATCTACACACACACAAAAAGATACACACTGGGATCAGTTACTGAGCACATCAGGAGACAATAGCCTCGGACAAAGAGATTCGGCTGTAGTTTTACGCCTCCAACTCGTGTCTGAGTCAAATCAAAACACTGAATCGTCCTTTCATCTTGACAAAACGAGAGATCACGAGTGTTTTCACTGCAGATAAGTCACATTCCACACAGTAGATGTATAGACTTTTAAGATTAGGCAACAGTAATCTTCTGAATTGTGAAATAAGGATGAGCTCGTTTGGTGAATCTTCTATGTGGAGGTGTTTAGTTATTGGTGGATAGTTCAGAGTTGCTCAAAACTCCTCTGGTTGGAACATTTTTCCCAGTCAAGATGTGTGACCGTCTGTGTATTTGGTTTCTGCGTGAATACCAACAGCTTCTAGAAATATCCAGAGTCTAACCACGTCGCTGTACATGTGGTCGGACAGTCGGAAAGACAGCCGTCGCCGCCGGCTCTCAGGATCAACACAAATTGAAAAAAAGATAGATCCTACAACAGGTTTGCTATCGCGGGACTTGTTCATAAACGGTCAATTCTCATACATTCAAGGACATTTTAGAACTGACTAAAGCAAGAGAGGAACTCACTTCTATTCCAATGTTTCACTTATTGTCACTTATTGAATCTAATTTGTTTTAATAACATATATTGGATTTCATTTCAATTGATTTAATCTTAACTGTGTTATTATAATCCCGTACAATTATATTTCCAGTTCCATCCCTGAAGTGTAACTAAATCATATTTTACAAGATTAGTGGGGAAGCATTGCTCTCACGTTGATCTGCACCACACTTGATTCATTTATGTGATTACAGTTCATGCTGTAACTACATCCTGTGCATTATCACTTTTACAAGCATCCATCCATCCATGCCAGTTTGAGCGAGCAAGGCACTTGCCCAAGGATACGCGACTGTCTTTGGGATAAAGACTTTAGATCTCTCTGTCACCACACCCCAGAATCAGTAGAGCTGAGGTCTTACAGATCAAGGAGTTAGTGTTGAGGTGTTTTTGCTCCATGAGAGGAGTGAGGAGGCAGGGGGTTCTGCGACATAATGGTCCCTGATGAATGACTGGATTAGCTCGAGGTAGGAGTTATCGTTCCCAACAGCTTACTAGACTTGAGCAAGAGACATCCTCTCAGACCGTGGAACACACACAAACACGTAGAGCATGTGTGTATCTGCTGTTGCATTCATCAGGGTAAATAGCACATTGTTCTGTTGTTCACAGAGTCTTTGGATAAGTGGGAACGTCTCACTGTGGCTGATGCTCTGGAGCCAGTTCAGTTTGAGGACGGAGAGAAGATAGTGGTGCAAGGAGATCCTGGGGATGACTTCTTCATTATTACAGAGGTAAGATCTGTGTGTGTGTGTGTGTGTGTGTGAGAGAATCTTTGTGCTGTTTTACTGTTTTGACAAGTCTTTTAGAAGATGTAGTCGTAGTGCTAGTGAGACAGGATGTGTTGTAACTTTCTTTTCCTGTCACATTTCCTGCAAGCTGTGCGTGTTGACATGTGGGGCCCAATACCGCGTGTGTGTGTCATCAGGTGGGCACCCGGGTTGATGTGCATGTCATTATGCAGAGACGTTGGTGGGCTCTCTGCTGAGGCTGGAACTGATCCCAGTTTATAGCCACCAGCAGACAGACTACCTGGTGGTGTTCCCCTGCCCCGGCCCTGTGTGAGGAACGCCCCCCCCCCCCCTCACACTGCAGGCTTTGTGGAGCTGGGGCCCCTGGTGCAGCTTTCGTGAAGGGTCCCCTGCCTGTCATCCCAACACACTTTTGATTAACTCCATACTTACACAGCTTTCACCAGGGACAAGTCAAGAGGGCCCTGTCTAGAAGGGTGGGGGCTTGTCCTTGACTCCTACTCCCCAATCTAACGTGAAGGTTCGTCTCTCAGTCAGTTGCTCTGTCTATCTAATGTCCAACAATGGTCAGAGTGAGCAGTGCATTGGTTATATACATCACCACCAGTTTTACTTGACAATGTCACTTCTGCAGAATAGCATCCATTGTGGCCACAAGGGGCATTAATGGGAAAATGTTCAAACAAAGTATAACGTTAGTACAAGAAGAGTCAGAAATCCAGTGAAAGTGAGTCAATCAGAAACATCTGTCTACGTTTTGCTAACATGAGCCACCATAAGGTACTGGTCATACCAGACCATAGGCCGTAGGACTGTTGTTTTGAAGCCTCTAGTCTGGCATTTTGCCCGTCGCCATCTTGTTTTTTTGCAACCAGTGAGCGTAAGTTACCATATTTGGACTTTGGGGGAGTGTTTTAGAGACACCGTATACGGCTCTGGTAGCGACAGTGACCTGTCAATCACAAGGTAGCCCATCCTAAAGCATACCCTGCTTTATGGTCTATTTCATTCTTAACGGGACCATAATTAAAAACATTAACATCATGCTGTTTTGAAGAAGACATGAAACTAGTGACTGAGACCATAAACTCATGCTTACAATGTTTACTGAGGTAATAAATCAAGTGAGAAGAAGAGTGATTTTCTCAAAGACTTCCATACAATCGAACCTATTTATGCAACCAATACTGAGTGTATTGAATTGAGTGTTATTTTTTGTTTTTCTTTTAATATATAAGAAGAAAAATGTTTTATTTTTTGTTTCAAAAGTAACACAGTTTGGCTTTAAAGCTCATAGAACATTTATATTTATATCAAATCTAACAGGCTCAAGTACAAAACAGCAACAAATGTGTCCCAGTCCAAACATTTATAGACAGCGCTGCATATATCTTGTGTTCACCTCACATTATCCAACCAGTGTTGGTCAAGTTCGAAGCCTCCAATTGAAGGCTCGTGAAGCTGCAGAAATCCTTTAAAAGCCAGTTTGACTACGCTGAAAATGAACCCAATTGGGGTTCAAGAAAACAAATATAGCTGTTACCGTAGCAATGCATAACTCATCAAACTGAGACTTGTACATCTCAGAGAGAAGGACAGAATATGCAGAGGAATCTGGGGGGATTGGGGATTATAGGATGGAGACAAGGAGCAGGAAGAGGGGAAGGAGGAGACACAGGCATGGCGTCTTCGTAGGCCACCAGCTCAGTCCAGTATGTGAGTGAGTCACAGCACACTCTGAGCCTCACCCAATAGAAGTCTTGTCTCTTTCTTTAATCCCTTTTCCTTCTCTCTTGTCTGTCTTCCATTTTTTCCTCTAAGCTCTCGCTCTCAGACCCACCCTTCTTTGCTTTTCCTCCGTCTCTCTCCATCTCTCGTGCAGCACGGCCCTGACTTTCCCAGAGCAGGGTGGACTGTGGTGGAATGTGTCTCGCTGACTTTCACACGGGGTCAGGAGACCCAGCCTCCCGAGAGAGAGAGAGAGAGAGAGAGAGAGAGAGAGAGAGAGAGAGAGAGAGAGAGAGAGAGAGAGAGAGAGAGAGAGAGAGAGAGAGAGAGAGAGAGAGAGAGAGAGAGAGAGAGAGAGAGAGAGACAAACAGGGCAGGGAGAGAGAGCTTCTTCTGCTCCCTGTGCACACCTTTATTTCTATAGATTAAAACAAGTGAAGGTGTCTGACAGTTCAGTCAGACACCTTCATTTTTCTCATTCTGTCTCTTCTCACTCTTTTGTTGTTTCTGCAGTTTTGTAGCATCAGCCCAGGACAAACCCCACAATCACGAATTAAATGCTGCTGATGGGACGGATTAACAAAAGGGAGTTTTAGAGACATCACTTTTCTTTGCCAGCCGCGAGGAATGGGGCCCTAATGAAAAGTGAAATGTTTACATTTTTGTGCTCACACTGTACAAACAAGCCTTTAAAGAACTCCAGAGCCGTGAAGACTCATCCTCATCGTCCCTATAGTGCCCCCTTCTTCCCTAGGGCGTCTGCCCCTACTCACCCAACATGCACTCTTTCCTCCTCATGCTCATACACTCTAGCTAGCACCCTGTCATTCACGCTCTCACAAGTGCCAACTAAAACGCTGCATATGGAAAGAGGGAGACAGAAACTTGTTCAGTGTCAGAGATGTCAGTGAGAGTTTTCAAACATGGTGTTAAAAGTAATTTCTTCCTCGAGTAAAAAGTCCTTTTCAGACGTCTCTTTACGTTAATGCGGTGGCAGTTTGAGGTCTTTGTCTCGCTGCCAGCGCAAGTTCCCCCCCAACACAGACACGACAGCCCGTTCACTGAAGAGTTCCTTGCAGGCCGGTGTGGCCGTCTGTCCATAATGTGTGGCAGTCATCAGAAGTCCAGCACATTGCTGAGTTTAAAGGAGAAGGTAATTAGTCAACTAGCACCAGCTGTGCCATTCATCTCACCTGGCACTGCTCTTATGAGCCTCCTCTCTCTCCTGCAGCTCAATGCCTACCATGCTCAACCTCCTCAGACTTATTTCTAAATCTGCAAGTCACAAGTCATTGGTGTTCGTCTCAAAGAGGAGTTGCAAGCGTTTCTTTGACCCATGATGACTCAAGTCAAAGTTATATGACTCAAGTTGACTGTTTTGCGGCGTCCGGATAACAATTGAGTACAATCAGGCTGATCGTCCTCGTGACGTCCTCAATCTAAACAGGAAGTCAATGTGCTTTCTCATAATTGACGCTGCACAAAAGTAATCACACTGAGGGGATCCAAAGGGTCCCTGTGGGTCACACAGACGAGAAATCCTCTGGGTAATCGACACCATATCCCCTGTTACTGTAACCTATGTGTGTATGCGCTGAAGTGCAATTTAGCTAATGCGGCTTAACACTGCTTTTAAAGGCTGAAGATCGATGCAGTGAATGAATGAAGACACTTTTTTGAGTGCGAGTCACAAGAGCAAAAGTGAAACCATTTTCTGAGTCAATTTTCTCTTTGAAAAGAAGCCGTGCAAGAGTGCAATCTATCTTTGTGTGTGTGTGTGTTGAGGTCTGAGTGAGAAGGTGCAGACACTGCTGGTGCTGGGTGGCCTCGTGAAGAGGCGACTCAGGATATCTTTCTTCCTCCGAACGAGTGTGTTTTGGTTAAGGCCAGCGAGGAGTGTTATCTGACCGGCAATATCACGTAGTAGTGCTCATTTATTACTCCCGATGTTAAAGTTGGCTCACACTCTCCCATTTCCTTTCTCCTTACTCTGTGACTTCATTCATTCATACTTTCTGTTTCTCTTCCTTTTCTCTATCTTGCTATCTTGTGTTGTTTCCAGTCTTTCGCACCCAATTTGGGCGACCGTAGCGGTGGAGGATCTTCAATGTTTATAAAAGAAATATCTGTGGAGCAGAGCGCTGCACCCTGGGGTGGTACAATACACGATGGTTATCTGGACCACACCAGGAGAGGCCTGTTTACGAAAGAACTACTGTACTTGATGGTGCTGCACTGTCTCACTTTCTCTGTTTGGACATGAATGGAAAGGAGAGGAATCGACCGATTGTAAACACAGGAGCTTCAATGCCCCCCCCCCCCCCCCCTCATGCGCTCCCCATTCACATCTCACTCTCTGTTTTATAACACTTTCCACTCGAACCGCTTGTTTGGTGGCTGTGATGAAGTTCAGTGAAAGTGGTTGCTACAGTGTTTACATGTGAGATGGCTGATTTTACGTGATTTCTTATAATAATAATAATGTATTTTATTTGTAACGCACTTTTCATTTTTTTTTTTAAATCTCAGAGTGCCACAGAGCCAGTACATAGTAAAACATGGTAAAAAGCATAGTTAAAACATAAAAAAAACTATAATAAAATAAAAACCAGTGAATGAACGGAAACACAAAAGAAATAACTGACAGTGACTTAGGTCAGAAAGGCTTTCCTGAATAAAAAGGTTTTTGGGCCAGTCTTAAAAGAGACCAGTGTCTGTGTTGCCCTTAGGTGGTCAGGGAGACTGTTCCATAGGCGTGGAGCTGCCGAGCCAAAGGCCCGGTCGCCCATGGTGCGGAGCTTGGTGCTGGGGACCCGGAGAAGCGAGCTGCTTGATGATCTGAGGGTGCGGGTGGAGATTTGGGGAGTGATGAGATCTTGTAGGTAGGGAGGTGCATGTCCATTTATGCATTTATGTGTGAGTAGTAGGACTTTGTAATCAATCCAGAATGAGACAGGGAGCCAGTGTAGGGAGTGCAGAATGGGTGTTATGTGCTCATACTTCCGGACTCTCATCAGGATCCTGGCAGCGCTGTTTTGGATGTATTGCAGCTTCTGGATGTTCTTGGCAGTGATCCCAGTGAATAGTGCGTTGCAGTAGTCCAGTCTTGAGGATATAAAGGCGTGGACGAGCTTCTCTGCATCTGACAGGGTTAAAGTGGGGCGGAGTTTGGAGATGTTTTTGAGATGATAAAACGAGGTTTTGCACAGGTGTTTTATATGGTCATTAAAGGACAGGTGTGGGTCAAACTTAACTCCCAGATTAGTGACTGTGGAGGCGAGGGGGATGACCTGACCGTCGAAGGTGAGATGAGTTATGGAGGATGACTGAACCTGGTGTGGAGTGCCAACAAGGAGGGCTTCGGTTTTGCTACTGTTTAACTGGAGAAAGTTGTTGCTCATCCACGCCTTTATCTCCCCAAGACAGGAGGTGAGACATGACATGGCTGCAGAGGGGCTTGGGGCAGTTTTGATGTAGAGCTGTGTATCATCAGCATAACAGTGGAAAGACATCCTATGTCTGCTGATGACACGACCGAGGGGGAGCATGTAAATAATGAAGAGGATGGGGCCGAGGACCGACCCTTGCGGAACACCACAGGAGACAGGGAGCAGTCTGGACTTGTATCTTCCCAGTGACACATATTCAGTTCTGCCTGAAAGGTAGGACTGAAACCACTTGAGTGCAGAGTCTGATAGTCCAATGGTGGTATGGAGGCGCTGTAGGAGGATAGTGTGATCCACTGTGTCAAATGCAGCAGTCAGGTCCAGGAGGATGAGGAGTGAGGGTGATCCTGCATCGGCTGTCATCAGCAGGTCATTCGTCACTCTGAGCAAAGCTGTTTCAGTGCTGTGGGCTGAACGAAATCCTGACTGAAATTTTTCAAACAAGTTGTTGTGTTTGAGGTGGTCCTGAAGTTGAGAAGCAACTACCTTCTCTAACACTTTGGACAGGAAGGCGAGGTTAGAGATAGGCCTGTAGTTGGCTAGAACCTCTGGGTCCAGGGTGGGCTTCTTGAGAAGGGGACGGATGACAGCAACCTTGAGTGCAGGTGGGACACAGCCAGAATGAAGGGAAAGGTTAACAACTTTGGTGATCAAAGGACTGAGAGTGGGGATATGTGATTTGAGCAGAGCAGTAGGAATGGGGTCCAGGGTACAGGTACAGGGTTTCATTTTTCTGAGGATTTCCTCAACATGGCTCTCCTGAACCTCAGCAAGATGTAGAGGAGACAGCACACTCGCAGATATGGTGTTGGTATCAGAGGGAAGCAAAGATGGAGAGCTGGACATCAGAGAGCGAATGTTGTTTACCTTGGATCTGAAAGAGTCAATGAAGCTGTTGCATTGCGCCTCTGTAGCCTCAGTTGAAGAGGATGGTTGTGGTTTCAGGAGATGGTTTATGGTTGAAAAAAGCTGTTTCGAGTTGCCAGGGTTTTTATTGATTAAGCTGGAATAGTACTGTGAGCGAGCATCTTTAAGGGATTTGGAGTAGGCCCTTTGATGCTCACGGAAAGCCTGTTTGTGGACAGTGAGCCCAGAGTGTCTGCAGCGTCGTTCCAGAACACGCCCAGCTGTTTTTATTTTCCGCAGCTCATGTGTGAACCATGGAGCGGAGCGTGAGAAAATTACCTCACGTGACTTGACAGGGGCATGGAGATCAAAAACACTGCTCAGGGATGTATTATAGTGTTCCACTAATTCATCCATAGATGCAGAGGCTGGGCAGGTGATGAGCTGGTCATCCGTGGTTCTTGTCTTTGCTCACTCCATTAATAACCTTCACTCAGACGTCAACAATCACGGTTACCTCTCTGTAATTGTGTTCCCATCCTCCTGTTTTTATGCATATTTTCAATGAATAAAAAGAAAGAGTGGAAAGTTTCCAAATATTGGGAATGTAGACGTATTGATAAAAACGAAATGAGACAAAGTGAAATGGAAAGGGACTTAGTGAATAAACCACGACTGACATCAACGATGGGATTTATCTCATCCTAATATCAGAAGTGGATGTAAAGTTTTTTTGGACAATTTTTCTGGAAGTTATTGTTAATAAGCAGAGAGACGACACGAAATGAGTGGAGAAAGGGTATGACATGCAACAAAGGTCCTGCACAGAAATGAAGGTTTGCAGGGAGTAAATGTCACCTTTACAGAAGCATATAAAGTGTCACTGTCAACATCAAGGCCTGTTACAATAATACTCACGATAATACTCGATAATAAAACGATAATAAAAAAATGTTCTTAAAGTAACTCCAAGGAGATTTCAACTGGTTATGAAAAAGTCACACTTTTGTTTTTTTGGTCAGCACATTGTCTGGTAAGTTTCACAGTGAGTAGTGATGTTACATTAGTCAGTTAAAATGAGGGAGGAAGACATTTTTCATGAGAGAATGTTATTTCGGACTTCATATTTTGTGGTTATGGCCGATAACTGGGGCAAGATCAGCAAACAACAAGAGTGGACGAAAGAACAACAAAAGAAAAGCTGATAGGTCATTCAACAGATTTTAAAGGATTCAAAACCAGTCCTGAATCAATCTTCCTCCTGGACCGGCATGCATTTTTGCCTATTTTATTCACGAAATACATTGCGGGACGTGGCACACAACGTTTATCAGCAGCTGCAAGATATGACAGCATGAACCATTATCATCTGTTGGGCACAGCGAACGGAAATCAAATTTCCTGTGTTGTGCTTCATCGGTGACTCACTCACACAACAGCAACCAGTTAATATGCGTGGCGAGGTTGGTGGTCAGTCTGTCCAGCAGACATCAGCTGTTGATTTTCTCACTGAATGTTGTTATGCGCATTTGCGTGCGAGTTTGTGTTTCCCTCTGAAACCATCTGTGTCTGCGTTGCTTGCTATCGTTGCCTGCATGGCTTTGTGTTTGCAAATGCAGAGTAGACTACACGGCGGCGTGCTATTGGAGGATGCAAAGTTATGGGGTTTGTACATGAGCTTGTATTCGTGTTTTAGGGTAATCTGGGGACAATCTGGACAATACAGTTGTTTCCATTTTGTGGGTGGATGCTGATGAAGTGGATGATGTGACGGAGACACTAAGGAATCAATTCAGCCTCTTATGGGTTTCGATGTTTGTATTTATTACACTCCGGAGGAAATAAAGCAGAACCAATCACCCCGTTGGAATATCTGAGTATATGTGCCATCTTGTGTTTCTGCTCCCACAGAACAGGTGTCCGTCCCACAGGAAAGTGGGCTAAATCCTGTGCACCTGTGTTCTTATGAAGCAAAGGAATTTCTCCTCGGCATAATCCTCTTGACGATTTTCAGCCCCTTGCTAAATAACTCCTCCTTTTTTCCCCTCTTTCTCTCATCCCCCCCCCTTTCCTCCATCTCTCCTCCCACTTCACCAACACCCCCTCCTCCTTTTATTTCTCCCCCTCTTATCTTGTTCTTTCTCGTCTCTCTTATTTTATTTGCCTCCATCTCTCCTTCTCTTCTCTGTATCCAGGGAATCGCCTCTGTTCTGCAGCGCAGGTCTGACAACGAGGAGTACGTGGAGGTCGGGCGCCTGGGACCCTCTGACTACTTTGGTGAGTGGCTCTGGGCCGATGAACAAGAAGTCAGTTTTACAGCATCTGAGTGCATTAGAATTACACATTGAGGACATTAAGGCTGAAATCGAATTTGTTTAAAATGCTTCCTACAACATTAATTGTCATCCGTGCACAGATCATGCACATCAAGACATTGTTTTACAGCTGAAAACAACAGTTTGCGACGTCTCCTCCTTCCTCCAGGTGAAATCGCCCTGCTGTTGAACCGTCCCAGGGCAGCCACCGTAGTCGCTCGTGGTCCGCTCAAGTGTGTGAAGCTGGACCGGCCCCGCTTTGAGCGCGTGCTGGGGCCGTGCTCAGAGATCCTCAAGAGGAACATCCAGAGATACAACAGCTTCATCTCCCTTACAGTGTGACATGTCGGCCCCTCTGGGCCCCCCCACCAGCAGGGGTGGGCAGCATCAGCATCAGAGTTTAGGTGCGTGGGTGGGAATAGGTGAGGACATGGGTTTTACATCCACAACTACAGGGCGCTCATTTTCTGCCTTTTTTTCTCCATTTCTTTCGCTGTTCTTTTCTTCTTCCGATCTTGTGCACTTTGACCTGTGCTGTCACGTAGCTTTATGTCAAAACCAACAGAAAATCTGAACGAGGACAGAGATAATTCAACTCATTAAATACTGTTAATGAGTCATATATATATACAGGGCGGCAACTGTATGTGATGCATGCTTCTAGACTGACCGAGAACGGCATTTGCACTTTCATGAATTTATGAAAGGTACGGATGAATTCAGGAAATAAGAAGGATGTAAAGTCATGTTTTACGTACAGTGGGAGGAAGTGAATACACGTTTCTTTTTGGCGCCGGCTGTTGTTTGCCTTTTCTTCACTTCTGGGTGTGAGACCCGCACTACACAGACCCCTGTTTCCCCTAAAACGTAGCTGTACAGGTTGAAAGAAAAGTAAATACTCCGCCGTTTCTTCTTGAATGCTTCTTAATTAAGTGTGCTTTTACTGCTGTTATCAGTTGGGGGTTTGCTAAAGGCAGTGGGGGTGTTGAGTTCAGATTTTAATATTATGTCAGCCAAATTAACCAACTAATTAGTTTTTTCTCAAGAAACCGTCTCTGTGCCATTAGTTGTGGGATTCCAAAGGAGCAGTAGTGTTATCAGTCCAGTCCGCACACACACACAAAGAGAGTCTGAAACACGCTGACGTGAAACACTCAACCACACTGTATATGCTTACACTGTCTCAGGACAATTTCAATCTTCAACACAAACACACACGGGTCTTTTCTGGCGCTTTTGATTTTGTTCTCTGTCATATTGGTAGATGAAAGCTTTCGCACCACTTTAGAGTTTTTTGAAATATGACTTCTATGTTTATGAATATATATTAAAAAACAGAAGTAAAAAATATACTTGTGTTGCTTTCCTTTGATCGACTGTGTTTTGTCAAACTTGCACAACTGACCCAGCGACTGATGTTGTATAAAATGGGACCTGAAAATTCTATATTCTCTATATGTGCTCTCTCTCTCTCTCTCTCTCTCTCTCTCTCTCTCTCTCTCTCTCTCTCTCTCTCTCTCTCTCTCTCTCTCTCTCTCTCTCTCTCTCTCTCTCTCTCTCTCTCTCTCTCTCTTGAGCAAATAAAGATAAGCTTCTGAAATCCTCTTGATTTAAGTCATTATTTTCTCTTGATCAGCTCCTCCTGTGAATGTGACTCCTCCTCTCCTGACTGGAGAGGAGGAGAGGATGCTCTCTTTCCCTTTATCTCATCTCATGCCCACACCTGATCTCCTCTACACATTATATCGCTATTCATCTGTTTTCTCCAAAGCGCAAACTGTCCTCTTCAATCTCCCTTTTCACATTTTCACCCTACAGGTACCTCCTCTCCATCCTGGCCTGCCTCTTCTCTGTCTGGCTCCGTCCACTTCTCTGCTCTCCATCCTTCTTACATTAAGCCAAGTGTCAGTCATCCGTCAGTCTGAGCTGATAGAGTTCCTCCCAACCAGTTAACACCACAGTGGACTGAAGCCTCTCCAGCTTTGACACATTCCTCTTCATCTTAATGCCCACTAAATCAACGAAGGAATGTGCCCCCAACTCCCCAACATTCAGTTGAGTCCCCTCCTCCCCTCATATACACACACATGCACTTCATCGCTTTGACAATACACACACAAACACGCAAGTATTGCTCCTCCATCTTCAAGGATTTGGGGTGGAAAACATGTTAACGGTGACTATTTTATCAAAACGTGATTTATCCACATGCATGTCGTGCATGAGTCCTCTTTCTCTCTCATGGACATGCTTACGCTGTCTGTCGTCACTTATTTTCAGACTACGATAACATTTTAACACTGCTGACTAACAGGAATTAACATTTCACTCCTCTCAACCTGACGACCTTTGAAGAGGATGCAGCTGATGTTTCCAATCATCCTAACTTGAGAAACAGAAGGTCATTCTAGATACCCAAAGGGAGGATGGATGATTATTAAGTCAAACTACTGTTTCTGAACTTTCAGAATTGTCTCCCAAAGAGGCTTTGAATGCAATCGTAGCAGGTACTGAGTCAGCAGAGCCATCTCAATGGCTACCAAGCTTCATAAGCAGACCTTGAGCTGGGGTTTTGTCAACCAACCACCATGTTCGTCTCTCCTAAAGAAAGCCTATTTGATATAACTGGTATCATCAGAATGAAAACTCAACCTTAGCTGACCTGTGTGTGTGTGTGTGTGTGTGTGTGTCCAGAGCACCTGATTAGACAGGGCCATTACTGTGCCATCCTGGGTGGGCTAGTTGAGGACAAAACCTGGCACTGTCGCATGAGCAGTAAGATGAAGCCTTGATACCATGGCACTGGGCCAGTGTTCATAAAAGAGAGCGCAAGTAAACACACACACACTTTCACACACTCTTTTACCAACTTTTAATTTCGGTCACTCAGTTCTGTGTTTGGGTCCTTTATGCTTTCATGGCTTAATAATCCGTCATATGGCTCCTGCAGGTCCCACTGTGCCAAAAACATTTCGCCAGCTGAGCTGACATCAGTTCAGGTAATGATCACCGGGCTACAGGAGCTCAGCCATCAACACTCAGGGGTCAACAACAGCCAAGTAAAAACACCTTTTTCAATGTGGTAACGGATAAAATGTCTGAAAAGTTAAAGCTTCTCAGTTGTATTCAGTTTTACATGGAGCACTGCAAAAATGTTGCTTGGAGATCCAATGTTGTGGCTGATATATGACGTACATGTACATGTTAAATGTCCAAAGTTGGTTTGCTTTTCATATATAATCGTGTAAAAAAATGTTTTTCAGTATAAGGACATATTACAAGAACTGCCTCCTTATTTTCTCCGAAGACAATAATTTTCTGTTTTTAAATCTATTGTCTTTTTTGCTGTTTTGTTTTTTAAGTCTGATTATGCAGATCAGAGAGACAAATCCAGCAAGTACAGAAGTGAATAACCTCACCTGCACCACCGTCTCCTCGAACCCCTCCATCCTTTTTTTCCCAGCTGCTGCACCGTGGCTCTATAACAACTTCCAGCTCCTCCCACAGCGGAGTCTATTTGCCGCGAGACTCCTGTGCATTTGTTGTCCAAACAAACAAGACGGCCAGACTCTGTGACTTGGTGGGGAGGAGTAGAAGGAGGAGACAGAAAGGATGCGGAGGATAAAGACGATGATCATGCAGGAGGAAGAGGAATGCTGTGCCAAATTCATTGACCTCTAACATGCTCTCCTTTGGGTTTTAAGTGCACCCCCGAGTGGTGTGAATTCCACTGAGAACCAGGCAAATATTTTTAAGAATTTATTTCCAGCATGGAAACGTTTTGCCTCCTCATTTACAGGATGGCTTCCTTTGTGGATCCCTCCGAAGTTTTATATAAAGATTGCCAAACATTTACCAGATAAGATGGCTGGCAGTGATTTGGTATGTTTGTGTGTGTGTGTGTGTGTATTTGTTGCATCATATAACTAGACACAGTCACCCATGATCTCATGAGAGGATGTTTTATTTGGTGCTGCATATTTAGATCTGGCACAGTGAGTGTAGCCCCCGGGCGTGCAACCCTCACCCCCTCTCTTTCTCTTTCTCCCTGATTCTCTCTCCTTTGTCCTCTCCTCCTGCTCTCTGTGTTCCCATAGCTGCCATCTCTGCTGCTTTCTATCCCTTGTCTGGGGAGATCCTGGCTAATTAAAATGCCTGCCAACACAAGGCTACAACCTCCATTGATTCTCCCTGCCTTCTCCCTCCTCCATGATCCCCACACCCTGGTGAAAAAAAAAATCAACCCCCAACCGCCTGCTAATGACCAAAGCCTTTGATACGCAGCTCTGTTCTTGTCTTTTCTTGATCTATTGGGTGTGGCAACCTGACTGTTCCAGAGTTCAGCCTGGCTGGGTCGGAGCTCTCGGTCCAGGGGCATCTCATCTCAGCCATGGTCCCCAATTCTGCTGCTCTGATTCTCAGCTCTAATCGTGACCTTCTCGGGTCAAAGGTCACCATCTAGGCCTGGTCACAGGTGATTGAGCAATAGTGAGGCTGATGGGATTGAAAGGTTAGAGGAGGAGAGGGGGTGTCGGGCCGAGGTCAGGGGGAGAAAGAGAGTCAAAAATTGGGTCAGGAGATCATCACAAGGTCCGGCTCATTTAAACAGCAGCCCATTTGGTCAATTATGGTTTTACTAGAGCAAAACAAGAAAAAGACTCCAATAACATTCTTGGACAGTTCGAAAAAAGTATCAAAATCGCTGACGAAAAACCAGAGCTACAGTTTTGTTTATTCCAGAAACTCTTCTTCTTCTTCTTCTTCTTCTTCTTCTTCTTCTTATTCTTCTTCTTTTGTGTTAGTCTCAGTCAGAGATGAGGAGCGGGCTGCAGATGTCTGGTAGACTCACTGGATTTTGTGCTGCTCTCTTTGGAGCCATCCTTGGGCAAGACACTCGACCCCAAACCGTAGACTGTGCCTGCGGTGTATGAATGGGTATGAATGATTAAATAGTCCCGATGGGCAGGTGACACCTTGCATGGTATAGCGTAAAATTCAAGAGTGACTTAATTATCTGCTCAGTTATACATTACACCACTATAGCGTTACATAGCAAATATTTGTTTGATGCTAATGCTCTGAATATAAAATGTAGCACCTTTAACAGGGCAATCATCTTCAATCAATTCTAAGTCGTTGAAATGATTGTCCCACTTCCTGCTGCATGTCTTTAAAGGCAGTTTGGAGACGTCTGACTGCCTCAGAGAAAAGTAAGAAGAAAGAGAGAAAGCAACAACGAGGGGAAGAGATACCATCTATTTGTTTTTCTGCTTTTATTTCCCAAGCTTGTTGTCGTTCCTCATTTCCTGCTGGACGACGAGTAAATAATTCACATATATACACATGTACCGACACTGAGCCCGGGCCTCCCTGAGTCGCCTAGATTTTGGCCTCGGTTTCAAAGCTATTCCCAGCTAACGGAGCCTCGGTGACTCGCCTCCAAACTATGTGTAGAAAAAACAAACAATCAACCGAAATGTTCTCCGAATATTCCGCACGCTCGAGGGGAAAAGAATGGGTCAGTCGGATTTTTCTGAGCGAGATATTCCATCTTGCACATGACTCGGCAATCTCCTGCCCACATTGATTCCTACCCGGCACAATCCATCTCTTCACTTCGACTCTGACTTCACTCCCTGAGGAGGCAGCTCGGCAATTGTCTCAATTGTTCCTTTTTTTTCCAGTGCCTCCTACTCTCTAAGGAATCGTTCGGGTTTTGAGTGCAGATCATAAAAGTAGTTTTCACTCTGTTCTAATCACATTAGGAAGATGAAGGAATGTAATGAGTGAAAATTCCCTGTTGGGGAAATGGTCTCAAATAATGTTGATCGATATTTGGCCTTTGAGACATTTTTCATTATTTGCTCCCGATTTTTAAAGCATCTCATGTTTCAGAATCAATTGTCAGCTTTTGAGATGTGATGCTCCACTTTGTGTGTATTGACATACTTTCATATCTGGATAACATTTGGCATCTTTCCCAGGAATTACTAAGTTGTTGGACTCTATTTGATGAGAGCGCATCACTCAACAACTAACCTCACGTCCCAGAGGATTCACCTCATCCCCCAAAACACAGCCACCCCTCTGCAGGTGTGCAAAGTCACAAGGCAAAGGCTGTCAAGTGTCCTCTGATTTTCAGGCCACCCTCGACATCCACAACCCTCCAGCCCCCCCTGAAGGACCCCCAAATCCCTTCAATATCCCAGCTGCACCCTGAGCAATGCCCTTGGGCTGAGGCAGCGACTGGGGAGCAGAGCCACAGGGGTGACCCGGCTCTCCCTAAACCTTGCAGGAATGTGTGGATTTGAGTGAGTGCTGTAACCAGAGAGCACTCTCTCCCATCTTTAAGCCCATAATGGAGCCACTTCCTGTTGATAATCAGTTTGTTGTGATCTCTCTCTGCCTTGGGATTTTGACACTTCATCTTGAGTCCTGGGAGGAGGAGGAGGAGGAGGAGGAGGAAGAGAGCTGTTATTATGGCTCTGGTCTGTGTACCATAATGACAGTATGTGCTGGCATCAAAGGCTTGGGGACCAAAACAAGTTACTTCTCCAATTTGAGTCTAGATCCTACAACAAACTTTTGTGTATGCACATATGCACACACACGTGCATGCATGCACACGTTGCTCAATGTGCCATTCACAGGACAGATTGCTTGCAAACAAGTAAGGGGCTCTTGGAGCTTCCTTGAGGGCCAGCAGATTGGGATGTGAGATTTTTGGCACCGTCACTTTCCCTTTTTGTCTTGTTACTTTCTACTCTCGACTGTCATATAAAGGCAAGACCACCAGCAGATAAAATAATGGGGGTCTTGCTAAATCCATGCTGCCGTCTCATTTTTCCCCTCTCTTTTTTACTGCTTTTATGGCCTCCAATAATAACAACAACAACAACAATAAAGGAGCCAAAAACCTGCTTTCACTCTTTTTAAAAGCGTCTATCGTGTTTCTTCCAGAGGAGCGACCTGGGAGCTCGTTGGGGTAGGGGCGCTCACATTAAACACTGTTAATCGTTACCACGGTGCGTGCGAAATAGCATCACGGTACGGCCCGTAAACAAGGCAGGGCTTCTCTCCTGGAGGTTAAGTGCTTTGCTCAGTTAGGTGTGGTTGCTGTAGGAATGGTGCTGTTTTGATGGAAATCTTAAACTCAATTCAGGGCCCTGCTCCATGTCATAGCACACCTCAAGCCATATTGGGCCCTGGGGCTGGTGTAGGCATGGCAAAACGTTGAGTAACCAGGTGCACCAAAGTGGATTCTCTAACTGGTCGTAATCATCCTTTAATCCAGGGGTTTTCTTTTCGTGGTATCTTTTCCTTTAAGCCCTTGCAACCCTTCCTAGTCTCCTCAATCCTTCCCACCCCCTCCTTCCATCCAAGTCTTTCCTCTTCATCTCTGTCACGGATATCTAACGTCACTCAAGTCAAGCAGAAATCGCCCCTTAATCCCCCCCGATACAGAACCCTGCCCCCTCCCACATGCACATCACTACCATCATCATCGCGACCACCACCAGTTCCCCCCATCTCATCGTCCCTAAACCGTGAGCGTGGCGGCCTATATAGCTAGTGAAAGACAAGAGGAGAAGGAAGGGTAAATAACGAAGTGAAAGCCCCATCTGACATGCCAATTGGTGTAATTATGGGCTTATAGGCCCCTAATACATTTCTGAGGACAGCTTTGTGTGCCCCCTCTGAGAGCTGAGCTTGTCTGTCATGTCATAAAGGCAACTTGTCTTTGGCCCTGTGAGTGAGTGATCGATTTTGCTTAAGATATGTTTTATAATTACTTTTCATGAAAGGCTCTCGCATGGAACCCACATCTACTTTGTCACTCTTGATATTAGTTTCATGCTATTTGTTTGGATGACTTTTCTCTGCTAGTCAAAGCCATTTCTTTCCACTTCCCATTGATGCATAATCCTCTAAACTCTCATATATGTTTATTATGAGTATGTCCCTGTATATGTTTCATTCTTTAATGTACTCATTACTGGGCCAGATTTATGTAAGGCAATACCAGTCAACTATTTTCCCATTGGCACCAGCAAGAAAGTGTACATTTGTGTCACTTTAATGTCTGGGCTCTACACATAGACCTTGAATTTTCCTCCAATCCCCTTGGGACCACAGTGAGACAGGGCAGCTCTGTCTGCCCCTGTCCTTTCCACGTCCTCCTGTTCCGCCTTTGATGTCCCCCTGCCAAGAGTCTGATTTGTGGGTTAGCCGTGTGCTCCCCTCCCAGCCCCGAGCCCGCAGAACATGGGGGACGCAGAAGGAGTTCCCAGTGTTTTGGGGAAGTTGGAGTGCAGAAAGGAAGGGGGGAGGTTGGGTCAGACCACCACAGAGCCGGGGAGACCCCTGTCTTCCTCCTCGCCGGTTCCCACCGCTCCCCACCGCTCCCAACACGGCACACACATGTTGAAAAGGTCACGTCTTGATAGACAACAGAGCACCGGCAATTACTCTGTTATTTCTCAGTGGCTGGAAGTCCCCCGTTTTCTGTGTGAGTGTGTGTGTGTGCAGAAAGAGAGTGTTTTTTCGTTCATAGAGAATAAAGAGGCAGTGTTTTAAGGGGAAAAGGAGCCTTGTACAGGGGGAACTGCATGTAAGGACTTGTGCCCGAAATGCTTCATGTCTGTCTGTCCATTTGTGGAAATTGGAGAATGCACACGAGAGAGTGCAGGTGTGTCAGTGTTCGTGCATGCGTTTGTCTGTTCAGTGTAGATTCCCACACATAGAATGCGTGTGTAGGTTTGCTCATACCTGAGCCGCAAGACTGATTTTGTTTTTTTTTAAATGGGATTTCCATTCAACACCTGGAGCTGAGTCTTGTTGTTTGCTGCACACACTGTGCACTGTGCACACTGACCTAAATGGTCTGACCAAGAACTGGATGCTGAGGTTGCAAGGGCCGCGCAAAAACACACACGTACAAACACACACTCGGACTTCTTCCAGCGTCTTCCCAGTATTTTCTCTCTTCGGTGAAATTTCTCCTTCACACCGAACACCTATTTCTAGCTCTCTAAGGATGGCTTTCATGGAGGAGTGCAGAGGGAAAAAAGTCAAGGCATAGCTATGACAAGAGCAGACCACAGTTTGACAGATCTGGAGATCACACGGAGAGGATGCCGCGGCCCCTTAACAACCGAAGAGCGCTGCTGTAATGTATAATGTGTTGCAGCTGGAAGTTTGCCTTGCATACCTTGTACCACCAGCTTTTTGCATTTATGAGCGCATGTGGTGTAATTTTTGATCCCAGAGGTGGACTCAACTTATGAAAGAGCAGTTTGGGCATTGTGCCCCCTGAATGCCTGCACACCGATAGTGCCTGAAAGGAAAAGGGGTCCTGAGGGGTGCTGGGAGGCCCCACAGAGCACTTCATTGAGGTTGCTATGCATGTTGGAGAGATGAAGGCCTGTAAATGGCTGCTAGTAATTGTCCCTATAAAAGAGCAGCTGCGTGCTGTAGTAAGCTGCTGTACTTGGCGTCCCTTCGCTGCTTAATATTCAGGTGAACAAGCAGTAAAAGTGTGTGTGTGTGTGTGTGTGTGTTTGAGTCTTTCTCCGCGTGAATGTGTCTAGGCTGCTTGTTGCGTGTAGAGGTTGCCCTGGATATGCACTCTGCTCTGGATCATTTCCAAGTCCAATCTATATCGCTACCAGCCTCTGGAATGTATCTTTGCTCCTGGGAAATTTCACCTGAATTACTTACCCGTGTGTGTGTGTGTGTGTGTGTGTGTGTGTGTACATGAGTAACCAACCATAAATGTTACCGCTGTTTCTAATGGGCCTATTACAAGACACGAGCTTGTGTCAAATGACACACAGCTCCGCACTAAAGACACGAACACACAGCCCACTCATGGAATGAATTTTGTCATCATAGACACTGATGAGCTAGTTAGGGCTTCAGTTAGTGAGGCGTGATTCTACCCCCGAGGAGGAGGGAGGAGCTCTGCAAAGGACCTACCTGCTCCTTGTGTCCGTGACTCATGCATGCCCATGATATGGCTGCTGGGTGGAGCCGGGGGAGACACCAGGTTCAAAGCTGTGTTTGTTTCTCTGTTGCAAGGCAATCCACTCTGTGTTTGACATTATGAGGTGTCATAGAACGGGGATGCCCAGTGGAAAATAAATGTAGGTGGAAGGGCAATATAACAGTTGCAGGTATAATAGCGTGATTATGTGGCTATCAGCATATTGAGTTTCTATTGTTCGCTCTGCAATCTTTTTATGGCTTCCCAGCACACTGAAGTGTGAGATTCCTTGCTTTCATTGCAGGGTCAGAGTTCAACCGTGCTGGGATCAAGTTGAGATTGGGTTACGGATGAAAGTGCGTGTTATAACACTTACTGTACTGAAAAACCGGGTATTTTGTCAGGGCTGTATCAAATAATAAAAAGATATCACAGAAAAGAGCCATTTCTCAAGCACATTTAGGTAAAGCAAGATACAGGGTATATTTTAGGAATTCATTTGCTGGATCTGACTTCCCAGAGTCTTCTTTTGGTTAAGGATGATGATTAAATGCCTGTATCGATCTTGTTAAAGGTTGGACCAGGAATGATATTATTTTCAAATTATAATTATTTATCCTAAAGGTCAGGGATGTTGTATCTTACAAGTCAATTTTGGATGATACGAACAGACAGACGAAGCGGCACACTCCGATCCCCCAAAGGCAGTGCAACTCATTTCCCCCACATTCCGAGAAAATTCCCCCTTCTTTCCGACGCTTCTCTCACTGGGAACTATGTGTGGCCTCAGGGGGAAACGGGAGTCATCACGTAACTCGGATAACGTTCTCCCCGCAGCGTCTTTATGGTTGGATTTACTGTGCATCAGCATCTATAAAACCATTTAACGGGGTTAATGTTGTTAGGTACACAGACCTCAGTTGCCAGGAAACATGTTGCCTAATAGTTCACACAGGAGAGAGAGAGAGAATGATTTTCGGGTGTTACTGTTTTAATTTCTTCTTCTCCCCCTAAAATGACAGTCCAATTATTAGTTTCTCTCTTTTGCTCATTTCAATTCCCCCATGTTTGCTTTTAATCCACCATATCTCAAGCTCTAATTTAAGAATCTTTCCTCCACATCAAATCATCAGGCAAGATGCATCCTCGCCTGCAAGTTTTTCCTTTCACTCACTTCTTCACCCGACATAAAACAGTCACTCTCTCCCACCGTGTGGCCCGCTCTCCCATCTCTTCCTCTGACTCCCAGTTTCCCAGCGTGATGCAAAGTGCAGACACGTGATTCATGCATTTCAGTGAGGGTGCACATCCAGGTAGGGAGGCTGACCTGTGACGTGACAATGACGATGACGTCATGGCGAACCTGCCTGCCATCGCATCACATACTTTAATGCAGAATGAAGAATGAACGACAATTGCGGCGCAGTGAATTTACAAAAAGAGGAATATCGTGTCACATAAATAGCTTTAGCAGAGGGACTTTCTGTAAACATCTTGCAATCATTTTACAGCACTGGTCCTAAATTGAGCTTCACTGGCATATTAAAATAGTTACATTAATTACTCCACCAGCTGCTGGAGCTCTTTCTCCATGCAGCGTCTCCAGCCACAGCGCCTTCAGGCTGGCCCCGTGCAATGTCATCCAGTTGAATGGACAAGGTGGAAGGCAGACCACCTGGTTGTGCTGACCTATAGCTCCCTGCTGATCGTCACCGCTGGCTGATAATGTGCGTGCACGCTGTCTCTGCTCCTGTTTGGTATGTCTCGTTTATCAGGCCCTCGGGCTCTCCTCCCAGACCGCCCAGCACAGCGCAGCCTCCGGCTTCCTCACGACAAGTTAAGACCAGTCTGTCGTTAACCTGCTGCTAACTAGTTGCTTCCTGTGTCCCAAAATCGCGCCCGAGGCGTTAAATGCTCATCGTCTATGTCATCATCACATACATTCACAGACATGTTTATGTATGTCTTTGTGCTAAAGTGCTCAATATCTGGCAATGACACATCAAAAGGTTATTTTGCCTTCAACTAAAAGGCACAAAAAAAGAGCTTGTGTTAATATGAGTCACCACCATCATCACTTTTATGATAATAATCATCATCTTTTACATTTGTGTTCACTTTGTCCATCTGATTACATCCTTAAAATCATCAGTGATTTAATATGAATTTTAATATTGACTTCATCTGCCCGTGATTTGTTATCCAATTCAAGCTAATTAGGACAGACGTCTCATCCTCATCAGCATCCTCATCCTTTTTCTCTCAGTTTGTCCATAATTATTGGTCAGTTTTGCATCCTTTCAAATCAGTGATAATCAATATCAATTACATCCTGAATCTCTGAATGGGCTCTGTGCTGAAGGGAATACACACACACACACACACACACACACACACACACACACACACACACACACACACACACACACACACACGCGGGCTGAAGGGGGATGGGGACGTGGAGTCTTAAGTCATCCAACCAGCCAACCAGCTCCCCTCGCTGAATAGATGCACGATCACCGAAACGAGAGGGGAGGCGCAACGGGCACGGAGCTGCTGGCTCTCTATATCCAGCGGCTCAGAGGCGCTCTGACTCCATTCACTTCAGAGTCCCACACTGTCAAGGACCCGTGCAGACTGCTGCAAGACAGACTCTGGACAGCACAACACGGACAACTTTCTCCCTTGTGGTTTTCCGAGAGGATCTGCTCGATTGGATTATATTCTTCCAGGACTATTAAATACTATCATAGAAAAACGTGCGTCTTGATTCTGGTTAATTCTAACACAGCTGCGCTTCTTGTTTGTTCAGTGGACTGGGCTGAAGTTTGAAGCTGGTTTGTTGAAGGGTGAAGGACAAGTGCAATGCTCTTCAGACTTGTCTCTTAGGATTGTCCCACTTGCGCCTGAGGAGCTGTATTTCGAGCAGCCCGCACAGATCTTGTTCAAGAGGACGCAGTCCAATGTGAATAACAAGAGTCCAGCCTCTTCAGCGTTTTCACAGTTGCAAGCAAGTGCACGGAGTTTGACTGAGCCCGCCGAGCAGCTCGGATACCCCGGTTTCTCCCCCCGAGGGGATGGTTGTGGATCCAGGAGCGATTCTGCGGCTCCGACAGAATAGCACCCTTTTCTCGTTCGGGGTTAAATCTGAATTAAAGGGAGATGAGAGCCGCACTTTGTTACTTCCTGCTGTGGACGACGTACCTGCTGCTGGCCACCTCTGAGGTAAAGTTATAGGACTCTGCAAATCCTGAGCAGTGCGGGGCCGGATAGAGCTGTGTCCCACTGGCCCCATGTCACACACACACACACACGCACACACACGCATAGTGGTGCGGGGTTGTATTCCTGTGAGGGGGCAAAGTTCCCACGGAGCGCGCATTTCTCCAACAGCTACACACCACAACTTCTTACCCAGAGAAAGAAAACCACAGAGCAGTAACACAAAGTGTTTGGGTTGAAGGATGAATTTAGCCTCGAAGATACGATTATGAGCCGTTATCATTTAAAGCATTTCTTCATTTGAATCAACCTGTAACCGACACAAACTCTATTCATAATAATAATAAGGGCATAGACTGAGACGCTATTGTAAGAGCAGTGTAAACATGGATTCATTTTTTCGAGAATTACCAAATAGCACATCAGCTGCAGCTATCACGAGGGTATAGTGGCTGCTCGCTTTTGAGAACCAACGTCGCGTCTGCATTTTTGGAAGCATATCACAGTTATTTTTGGCGTTTGTGCCAAATCCGTTTGTAGCCCGAGCCAACTGGGCAAACGTTCTGGTTGGGCTACGCGTTCATGGGAACCGCTCCGGGCGATATAAATAGCCACTGTTCCTGTCAGGCTGCGCGTTCACTTTGAGGTGCCTGCGTGACCGCAACAAGTGCAAAGTGTGGCGAGCTGCAGGTCACACGGACAGAAGTCGCCCCGATCCGTGGTGCAGTTAAACAATCCCGACGTTTCATCTTGCAGCAGTGAACAGGATTAGTCAAACAATCATTCGAGTCGGTCATTTGATTCATTCGGCATCCAATTAATAGTCAAAGAAGTAGCTATATTAAAATGTTTTTCAATTTATGATTTTTATGATGGTTTCCCATCTATATATATATATATCTATACATATATATAGATTAACATTTCTGATGAATTACTTTCCAGTCCTGCAACGTTGCTCCCTTGCAGAGCATTATGCTTCCCCTTGATTGCATCATTTCTCAAGGGGGGTTCGGCGTGTATGAGGGGGATTTATGGCAAAAGGGATCTGCTCGATGTAGTTCGCACATGGTTGCAAACTTGTTCCAGCGGTGATCTTCCCGGTGGTTGTTTGAACCCTGCACGTTTTCTTATACAGACACACAATTGCACAAACGTTCTGCCACTGACCCGACACATCTCTAACCTTCATCTCTTGTTTATTTTTCTGCCCCCCCCCCCCCCCCCCCCTAAAGGAAGTGGAGTTTCCCCAGGAGCTGATAGACAGACTGTCCCACAGTGAAATCCACAGCATCAGCGACCTCCAGCGGCTACTGGACATTGACTCCGTAGGTAAATTCAGCCTCTTGATACTTTCACAGACATGTTTCATAATGTTTAAACATGTATGTTTAACATAGCCTTCTTGGTAGTAGGCTACACCTGAATGTGGTCTGGGGACTTTCCATATATATTTGTATAGTGAGGCAAAATGTGCTCGCTTAAGGATCAAGCCAAATAACTGTTCCATAAATCGATACGAAGGTTATATCTAAAAGAATCATGCCTGCCTTGTTGTCATTTAAACTGCAATAGGCTCAGTACCACTGCTTGATGGATAGGAGAATTTTGTAAAAATGAATCACAGGAACCACTGATCATAGTGTCAGCATTCACCCATCCACTTGTGTCTGACAAGTGACAAAGGTAGCTGATGTTTGAGTGACATTTGAGTGAGATGTATACTATGCAGACTCTGCCAATCCTTCAGGTTTAGTGGATTTAGTGAAAGAACAAGAACACCTGTTGTTTTGGTCCATTCTGCTTATTACAAGCCGTTACCCCTGAAATCAAGCCCTGGCGTGCGTGATAAAGCAGTTACCGCGATAGGTGTGCTTACTGTACGCATGTGACATAGATGGACTTTCACTGGCAGGCTTGTTGTTGTTGTTGTTGTTGTTGTGCATATTCTTTCAGCTGCTCCCAGAGCAACACCGTAGGACCAGACTTTCACTCAAGTATTCTTCTGTATAACCACATGCCTGCTTTTCTGATGGACGCATCAATAGGACAAGTAATAGCCCCGCATCATTAGTGTGTTTCATTGATTAATTCACACTCAAACCAACCTGTACGATCGCCCCACTTCATGTTGAGCCCAGAATAGATCCCTGGTTTTGCTTCTAGCATGAGAAGAGGTGTTTATAATTGAATTAACATGTCTTTCTTCAAACACAGGAATGTTTTGCAGGGTAACAGCAGTAGGCTGATTATTATTACGAGGACATAAATCTGTCTGACGGCCAGCTTGGCGGCACAGGCGAGCCCATTAAAAGACCTTTGACGCCAGCCAGAGGGGTATTTTCAGAGCTTTTGTTGCAGATGGCCAGGACAGTAAAGCTAGTACAGGCTGAACTGTAGCATAGCACAGCATGTCAACCAGGGAAGGAGAAAGGAAAGGCTTATATGAGGTGTTGGTTGAAACCTTTGATCATTGGTACCTGGAAAATGTAACACGGACTGATGCTGCGCTTTAAAGGTCGCACCCAGGAAATCCTTGATATTTAGTTGAAGTCGTCGTCGTATCATTTTGTCACTATCTGAGGTAATTTAGCCTGTAAGGACGTATATGTGTCAGGATCCCTGGGGAGGCCTGCAGGGCTTTTCTGGCGGCTGTGTGTGTCATTTCGGGCTGCTTTGCTCAGTGCGAGTCTATGTGCACACGTCCTCTTGGATGGTGTCTCCTGCTGTGACTGACAGATGAGATGACCCCGCTGAAGTCTGCAGATGGCTGTCTGGCCCCCGAGGTGCTCCTCTCCTGGCTTTTCTTCCTCTCTAACCCCGTCTCCCTCCTTGGGCGGCCCCCTGGCCTCTCCGCTCTCATCTCGCTCAGTGAAGGAGTGACAGAAAAGGGAACCTGACTCTTGGCGTGGGGCAGAGGTGGAGGAGGGAGCAGGAGGATTCTGGAGGTTGTGTTTCTGCTCCACTGCCCTCAGAAAGGCTGCAACTTGTTGCGCAGTCCACTTTCTGACAAGCTGGCAGAGTGTTCACAGTGTGTAGCCGGCAGCACATCCGATGAATCACAGTGCCTCAAAAAACATATTGATTGTGCTTGTGTCCCACCTGCGTTCACACCTCGCCCATGTGACCGACAGTAACACGTTTGCGCTAACTCAGGCATGTAACTGTTGCCAGTGAAGAAACAAGGAAGACAGACAAAGAGAGGGAATTATGGAGGCACTTGTCAAAAACACGTTGTACAAGTAGAGGAAGGAAGAAAGAGCGGAGGAGGAGCCCTCAGCTAATGGAGGGAGTCATTTGCGAGTCATGAAAGCCTGATTCATGGCGAGAGACCGTCTCTTCTCTCTTGTCTCAGTTTCGCGACGTTCCGGGCAAGTTATTGCTTCTTACTCACCTGGAACCAACAGAGGAGCAAACCCCTCACTCCCTTTCTATTTGTGCCTCCCTTAACTTCTCTCGTCTCTCTATTTTTCTCCTGCATCATCCTGCCCGATCACTCTGATTGCCTTCGTTCCCCATGTTTCTCCTTTCAGCGCAAAGAAAACACCCTCAGAAAGGTCCTTTTATTGTGCTGAGAAAAGGACTCCGCAGTCTATAAAGGACTTCTTTATGCTCTCGCTCCCTTTCTCCTGTCAGCTCTGACACAAACTGTCTCCAGTGGTCACAGTGTGACGCCCTCCCTCACTCCAGTCCTTCTCTGACAGGGGGGGGGGGGGGATGAAGAGAGGGATAGGTGGGGTGGAGAGAGAGGAGGCACAGTGGGAGTTCTGTCAGTGACCCGCAGTGTTAAAAGGTTGTCAGGTATAGGAAAATCCTCCAGCTGTCAAAATGAGTCCACCTGCAGTGCAGACAGCCTCGGTGTGTTTGAACATATATGGAGCCCATGTGCGACATATGTACGGCATGTTCATGTGTGTCCGTACACTGTTTTCCGCAGCTGCAGTTGACACTTCTTTCCTGTGGACCTTTAGTTCTGGGTCACTGGCTGACTGACTGACGGCAAGACAGGCTAAGAGAAAATCCCTCCACTCTCCCCGAGGAGCAGACCCGAAAAAAGGAGGCATCCAAAAGCAAATAAACAACCAATCCCAGAGGGGGATTGTGTATAGGCAGAGGAAATCCCTTCAGATGACTCTGGTCAGAGCACAAAGGAGCTGGACGAGGGCAATGCGTTTGTCTGTGGCTAAGCTTTGTTGTGCTGGTGTACATTGGGTTTTAGCATGTTACGGAGGATAATGAGAGGAGCTTGTGTAGTTGTGAGTGTGTCTTTATGTTAGGTGTACAAGTGTAGGATTGTGTCAGCCTGATGCTGTACTTGCAGACAGGTAGACCCACCCTCTTAGCAAACACTCTCAGACTCTGCTCTTTGGGAAAGGGCTGTATCCTGCGAACAAGCTTTATCGCTTTATAGCTGCTCTGGCACTCTTCTGTAATCCAACTTGTATTCTGGGTGGGGACCAAAACAAGCACGCTTTATCAGATGACCATGACTGTGAATATGCTGAGCTGGCTATATTAGTCTGGAGTTAGGGAGTCTTAAGGAGCTATCGCCGCAGCATGACAAAACATTTACTTTGCCGAGCGGCGGAATGATTGAAAAAGCAAACATTTTCTGGTAAATGAGAGACACCAAACCACCAATTAGGGGCAGGGATAATGGCGGCTGAGTACCACCTGTGCAATGACCACTTTAGTCCGCAGTTCGTCTGTGAAAGCTGGTTGTTTTTGAAGGAGCATGCTGACTCACCTGCCGTCTACTTTATTCCTGCTGGGAAAGTTCAGCCAAATGAGTGAGTTAGGCTGACGCACAAAGCTTGCAATTACACAGAGGTTTGTGTACTGTGTGCTTCCTGCCTGTACCATGTGCACTCTGCACAGTTTACTTCAATTCGTGACATCATCAGCAGTTGCCCTGCCAGCCATCATATTGAAGGAAACCCTAAGCACTTCAGGGAATCAAAGCATGTGTTACATACGGCACAAGAGGCCAGTCGGAAGTTACCGTCTCATTAGGGTCGTGTGACTAACCAGCACATTGTTAGTTGTGGAAGGCCGGGGTAAATAAAACATCAATGGCGGGTCACATTCAGCCTTCTGGTGAGGCCTAGCAAGCCCCCCCCCCCCCCCCCCCCCACCACAGTCTACACCGTGATCAACCGACTCATCGCTGGTTTATTGGTTGAAAACGTTTTTTTTTTAACTTCCTCTCTGTGTGACATTCATTAATGAGGCTGCCTTCTGTTTTGACGAGGTGCGGGAAACAATGTTATCGAGGAGCCAAAGCACCACAAGCACCACAACCAGCAGAAGAACTACTCCCGTCATCACGGCTACTACAATGACCTGAAGAGCTCCCAGCTCCACAGCCGACGCAAGAGGAGCATCGGTAAGGCCGAATGAATATTATATGCTTCACTGTGCAGCTAAGAGGTTGCATCATGATTACATTTGGCTCCATATACTGTACATCACAACTTGGCACAGCTTATTACAGTGTCATAATGCCCTAAACGTAACCATTTTAAATATCCCCCCCTGACATTTGAGTTCCCAGGAGATGAAACCGATCACTTTACACACATTTCAAACGAAGCTAATAGTTAGTGGCTTTTATATGGCCTTTCTGTGGATACATGCTACCCTAATAAAGACGTCTACCCAGTGTTTATGGCAATCAACGAATCATGAGAAACGAGACTGGTGTGTGAGGTTGACGAGGACGTCTGACATGAAGCCGTTTAATTGGCCATGGGCTTGCAGATCTAGGACACACGCGTCAGGAGAGAAATATATCCTTGAGCGTGGAAATTCCAGGCATTCAGGGCTCAAGTTGCAGCTCGCCCGGGCTCTCAGTCAGATTTCTTCATAAAAACGCCACGCGGTATGATATGAGTGTGCAATGTGTGTGTCAAGACACAGCAGTACAGCATTTAAAGTGACACAGGGAAAAGTGGCTGCTTGTATTTCATGTATGTGGCCATATCATAAGTATTACACAGATACACATACCATTTTGGCAGCTGTCCACAAAAGCCCTCACGTTCTGCACATCATCTTTACGACCTAATACCATCTTACTGTACAGCCTCTGTCACATCTTTACGTGTGAGTGCCTGTCAGAGCATTCGATCTGAAATGAATGCTTACTGCCTTCCTCTTTTCACGACCAACAGGGTCAAAGGCCGTTGTTAGATTTCCCACCAGCGGACGTAAAGGTTTTCTGGCCTAGTAACGCTGCATTAACCCCAGTTAGGACTCTGAACAAAGGAGCAGTCACTTTCTGTCTCACCGACTTCATCCCAAAGCTCCTGAGCCGATACGAGATCAGCTTTTTGGATAGCTTGTCTTCTTAACATCCTTAAAGGATCCGAGGTAAGGTGAACAGCTCCCACGTCGAGTGAGTCATCAAATAATGAGCAGCGAAGGAATGCATAAAGCAGCAGGGAGTGAAAATACAACAGCACGCGCATGCATTCGGAAAATGTGTCACCGAACACCCATGCAGACCAGGTGCATTAACCGGGCTCCTCCTTCTCCCTGTCTTTCTCACAGCAGAGGAGGCGGTCCCGGCGGTGTGTAAGACGCGGACGGTGATCTACGAGATCCCCAGGAGCCAGGTGGATCCCACGTCTGCCAACTTCCTGATATGGCCGCCCTGTGTGGAGGTGAAGCGCTGCACAGGCTGCTGCAACACAAGCAACATGCGCTGTCACCCTTCCCGCAAGCACCATCGCACCGTTAAGGTAAGACACACACACACACACACACACACACACACCTACAGGCGAGATTGTGTCCAAGCTTGTTGACTTGAAAAGTCATAGCCTTACAATCAACCCAAATCATTAGTGCAGGGTTGAACACGCAATCATATTCACCTCATTCATTCCACAAACACACCCATCTCCACCACTTTCCCTCTCACCAGGTAAGTAAATCATACGAGAGGTAAGGTTGGGTTGACCTGCCTACCTTCCTGCTCCTTTCCACCCTTTTTTGCTCCACTGCTACTCTTCATTTCAATCAACCTGTCTCCTCTGAGCCTCCATGGCCAGTATCCAAATAGTGGCCACCTTACCTCCGCTGGCCCCTCCCCTCTCCTCTCCCCTTCCATTACAGCCGATCACCACCCTCTCTCCTCATCACTCTATCCCATGTTTGGCGAGAGTCCAGGGCGGGAGTGCCAGGAAGTGAAAGAGAGAAAGGACAGGGAGGGAGGGCTGTTGGCACCTTCAGCCGGGACATCTGTTGAAGGGTTGACCAGAGAGGGATGCTCCTGCCAGACATAAGACAGACAGACAGACAAAGAGAGAGAGAGAGAGAGAGAGAGAGGGAGAAACAGTTTCCTGTACCTCGAGAATGTCTGAGTGTCGTCGGTTACCGCACAGCCATTCGTCCGCTCTCTGTTTGTTTGGCCCTTTGTCTTTTCTGGAAACAGGGAGCCTGGAGGGAACGAGGCGACAAAGAGGAAGAGAGAGGGATCGACGGGGGTTGCACTGTTCTCAGAGGCTCTTTGGCGTCGCCAGCTTGAAAACATGTCCTTCTGTTCAGGATCAGAGGAGACACCGTGGCTGGAGCCGAGTCGTTTTTCTGCTCTATTTACACTACAGACTGTTAGCCGGTGCACGGCTCTGTTTGGAGGTATGGGAGTTATGTGCTCTGTTCTGTAAGAGTAAGAGACAACCGGGGGATAAACAGGAAAGCCTGGAACACTCTGACTGTGTTTGTGCTTCTCTTTGAGTCTATCTCTGGACTATGTTGTCTCTTTAATCATTGTGATCTTGCCCGGCCATGGGCACTGGGACATCAAGCAGGGTTTTAAGATGCCGCCTCAATGTACTTGCAGAGTAATAAAACAAATACCAGCCGCGTCTGCCTTGTCACACTGGCTCAAGTCAGGAAGGATTTCTGTGACGAGGACGAGGACGGACAATACACTATCAGGCTATAGATTCCGCTATTCCTGGAATATGCAGCTTTGGCCGTGTCCCCCTCGCGACACTGAGGACAAAATGAGCAAACAGACGGGAGACGGACCGTCAGGCGTGGTGGGCAGGGATTCATCGGGGACGTTTTTCCATGCGTTTCCAGTCGCGGGCGAGGGGGGCCGAGAGGCGTCGTATCCCTGGAAAGGTCATTCGTCAGTGCTTGCTTCGGTCAGGAGACATTCACCACTTTGTGTGTGAGAAACATTGTCTCATGCCAACTTCTTTTTTCTGTCTGTCCTCTCAGCAGTTAGTCTGAATAGGGGTTCAGTTTGTGCCTCTCCCTCCGTTTAATAGAAAGCTAAAAATGTTGCCCGTCTACCCTGGGCCTGACTTGTTTCCCTTCTGCTGGCCAAGGATGGGAAAAGAACACATCTGCTGTGTTTCTTTCCATCTCATGCCACCATGCATTTGTCCAAATGCACCTTTATTTATTTATTCCCCCTCTTCTGTTTCTATCCCTCTTTCCTTTTTCATGCTATGGACCCAAAAAAAAGGAGAACGGGTCTGTGCAGGCCCTTTACTGTACAAGCCTGTCCTGTTCAGTGGCAGGGTAATAAAAAAGGCAACTTTAAATAGGACTAGCCTGAGGGAGGAGAAGGGGCAGATATTAAAGTCACTCTCTTTCTTCTCCATGGACTCCTTTTTCCCCTCCTTATGCATTTGTCTCGAACTTCTTTTGCACTTTGGTCTATCATTTTCTCAGGTGTATCTCTGAACTGTGTGTGTGTGCAGGTTGCATCACAGTTGATGTCAGCACAGCAAAGACAGAGGAAATGAGAATGATGCAAAGACATTGAGAGCAGGTTAAGAATTGAAAAAAAGAGATCACGTGAGAGAGGCAGAGATGCAAAGAGAGACATAAAGTCGTGGAAACAGACAGGAGAGAGGCAAACAGAATTCTTAATGAGTTTTTATGTATTCAGGCTCTATCATCCCAGCATTCCTTTAACTCCTCCCTCACCCCCATCCCACCTCCTTTTGCACTTTCAACGACACCACATTCACTCCCTCTATCCCAGCATCTCGGCTCTCCCCCTTTCTTTTCCATCGAAGTGATTCCTTTTGGTGTTTTATCACTGAAGGCTGGCAGGACATTTTGGACATTTTGCCAGTGTTTTTATGTCTTCGTGTTCTCAGAGTTGTTCGAATCTAGATATGACATGAAATATCATATTAAATAACAGAATTTGTTCTATAATTGGTCCCCTTTGGTTGTTCATTCATACCCTCTCCTGTCTTTTTTTACTTCCTTCTCCCATGTTCCTTCTGTTCTTTCCAGCTGTGTCCAGTGTTTTTGATAGTTTCCTCAGTGCATTTGGCTACGATGCTTGCTGGACAAACTTGCTCAAAAAACAACTGGAGGCAGGACTGAACAGACGAACAGATGAATGTGTGTGAGTCTCTGTTTGTTCTTCCTATGGGGTTGATTACACAGCCCATGAAACAGGCAAAGAATGGAGCTGTCACTCATCCACTCACTCATTAACTCTTAAGGCTTCTGCAGTAGATTTGGTCTCTAAGTTCATTGTATTCTCCTTCCTCATCCACAAAACCACATGGGCAGACAAGTGGTACGAGTAAGGTACTCCGGGAAATCCAAACATTTTCTTGTGGTTTCTGCTGCACGAACAGTTGACAGTAAATGAGGTGCTCTTCATGATTCAAGGAGTGCACAGAGAGTGCTTGGAATTATGGAAACAAAAAAGAAGCAGAAAGAATAAATTAGCTGCTAATTATACTCTGAGTCCCCCAAAGTAAGAAAAAAATATATAATATATAGAAATTACAGTATTTGCGCTGTAAACGGTATTTGAATATTCTTCAATTACAATTGATAGGAACAACTAACCCTTTTCGTGTCTTAATCGAATCATCATGGCATCATTTGCCAAGAATGAAGCTCGGTTTCTCTCGTTGGGTTTGGTTTAGTAGCTGGAAACTTTTGATGGTCCTTGAAGCGTACGTACAAGTATTTTGCAGAGGTCAGAGAGGGTCGTCAGCACACATCTGTGTAAACCCAAGAAGGGAGATTGTGTGTGTGTGTGTGTGTGAGAGCGCTCTATGCTTCGTAAACCCGCCCACCGCAGCGCAGGGACAAGGCCATTTGTGTGAAGCGGCAGCAAGAGGAAGACGGGCCACAGAGTAATGAAGTGTTGATGGCTGCTGGATCAAAGTGGGGGCTGACAGAGGCCAGGCGGATACAGCCACAGTGCTGAGTGTGGGGGTCCACACATCTCCCTGCACTGGCCCCGGCCCCGACCCCATCACACACACACACACACTGGCAGTTACCTCAGCGACAGCGGGTCAGAGCCGGGTGTTGGGGGAAGCAGTAGCTGTAGCCCTGCGGTTGTGTGGGACCCTGACTTACGGGGTGTTTCATAAATAAAAGGCAGTGTGACGGTGATACAGTGAGCATGATTTATGGTCGTCAGAGGGGTCCTGTGGATTACGTGTGGGGGGGGGGGGGGGGTTGGATGGGACTGAGGGGCCCCCCTGTTTGAAGTTCCTTGCAGCTGTGAATTATTTTCCCTTTGATTCACTCAGCTCCTCTAGATGAAGAAGGGTGAGGGAGTTTGTGTGTGTTGTATAAACGTGTGTGTGTGTTGTGCACGGCGGGGGTTGCGGGGCGGGTCAGAGACCATGGGAGCGTCCCGACTACGCCAGAAGCCAGAGAGTTTGGCTACTGCTGCACCGGCTGGAATGCATCAACTTGAGCAGGAAAAGTAGCAGCCGTATTTTAATCATATTTTACTTCATTTCTGTATTTTCCTTCACTCCTCCTCTCCTGTCCTCCCTTTCGCTCTTCCCCTCTGACTTCATCCTCCCCCTCCAACTCTCTTCTCCGCTCAGTCTCGCAGTCTGATTGTCTGTTATGTGAAATCGTTGTTCACTCCCTCCTCACTCTTTTTGTCTCGCTCCTGCAACAGAGCCATCTCTCTAATTTTACCCCTCTGCCAGTCTTTGCCATTTACCGTGTCGTTTTTTGTTCTCTTTCATTAAAATCATATTTACTCTTTCAAGTGCTCCGCGTAATGTCTTTCTCATCTGCAATTGTTCTATAAAGACGTTGGGGGGCAAAACATGAATGGAAAGATTACACATCTTTGGATTCTTTGATATTTGATATCGCACGATGCTTCTTTTGGTCTTTGAGGGAAAGGGAGGCACATGATGAGGTCAGGGGCAGATAGATATTCGCATCCGGTGATACATTAATATGTCTGTGTGGGAGAGAGAAGCGAGGAGTAAGAGGTGTGCCATGAAGTGGGTTCGGGTATTGGAGACCTGTGAGTGACTCTCCTTGCTTCCTCTCCTCTCCACACACCGCCTGTGATAACCCCTTCCAGCCGAGTGTGTGTGTGTTGTGTGTTGTGGGGGGTTGTAGCAGAGGGCAGGAGCAGGTTGTCTCGGTTGTTCTTGTTTGATGTTCAGTCTATGTTTTCTGTGCTTTGCTCTCTCTCTCCCTCTGCATATAATCTTGCCTTTCCTCTGGGTGTCTTTTTTTCTTTGTCTGATTTCAAACGACAGACAGACGGAGATACAGAAAGTGTCTTTACGTTCCCCCGTCCTACAACCTTCCCCACCTTTCCTCCACTTGTTCAAAGTTGTAGCATCTCAACAAGAGCTCTTTGTTTGTGGGGCGCAAGCTCTGCGAGTCTCCCTCCTGATAAATTAATTGCCACCCCACTCTGCCTCTTTCCACCCGTCTATTCTCCAAACACACATACATTCTGAATTTATTTTTTTTTCTCGATCCTGTCACTGTTCCAGTTTACGATGGCCCGCGGTGCACGTTCACAACCCTGTCGTGTTTTCCTTGGACAGCCGGAGTAAAACTTTCCCCTCCATCATGCTCTCATCAGTGCTCCGTGCTCAGGGAATTCCCAATTAGTCCGACCGGGACAATCGGCTCCACACAGAGGGCCGCGGAGACTCTGAGGACAAAACCGAAGGGGGTGCACTTCCCAGAGCCCCCTGCCTCACCCCAACCCTCTGGATCGGATATCATTCCACAGCCGCTTCTCAGGGCCCCGGATTTCTAGGGAGTTTAGATCGGTTTGATTTATACAAAGAGAGTGCGGGGCCCCTCATCATAGCATGGGGGTCTCTTTCTGATGTATGTTTTATGTGGGAAGTCATTGACTCTGCTCCGGGTAGGAAGCCGGTGTCCTTTGTGTGGCGAAGAAGTGACTTAAAATGGGAAAATTAAATGTGGATGTGAAGTGGAAAAATCGAAGGTGTGAAGACACAACAAACAGGAAACAAGACAGAAAGAGAGTGTGTTGACAAAGTGGGCAGAGCAGGATTACAGCACAGTTATAGACATTCACAGACAAATATGAAAGTGTGAGTGTGCTTTTGTGTGTGTCCTGCAGGGAGTGTTTTTAACCATGCTGTGTGAGGGGCAAAAGACAAGCCTACCGCTGGGCCTCTCTTCAAGGGGGGCTCATCGCTTTATCCGTCTGTCAATAGCTGTTTGTTTGGCCAGAAGAGTTTGGGTTTGCGTGTTAGTCAAAATGATCAGCCTCAGTAAGAAGTATCAGTACATTGCTGACTCTTTTGGCCTCCGGCTTGCTGCGTTCGAACCCCCCTCAGCTCAGAGATTCAGCAGAGCCGTCCGCAGAGACAGCTGCATGTTTCATCTCTCAGTCACATCCTTTGATTAAATATTACCAGTGGGTTTCTGGGAAATGTGTGTGTTTCTGTGTTACTGTCTGCACTTTTGGTAGATAACAACACACCGTCGATAACTTCTCTATCTGTCCTGTCAGCTTTGGTGTAATTAAAGATCCCCAGTGAGTAACCCAGAAACTAAATGTTAATAGGTAACGCATGAATGTCATCTAATGCTGTCATGATCATGGTCAGTCCCCCATCCCCTTCCTTAAATAACACCCTCTGTTTGCACACACACACACACACACACACACACACACACAATCGTTCCCTAATGAGAATGATGGTCCACCTTCCTGCTCAGTTCTTCCCTGCTTTGGCCCTTTCACCCGCCCTCTCTCTCTGTTAGGGCCCGATAACAGCAACCCAGACACCATTGTCCTCTGTTTGCTCACTGCATACCTTCTCTGCTTGCTTACCCTCTTTTCACTCCCTCTCTTCTTTCTCTTTCTCTTCTCTCCGTGGAAAGAAACAGTTGCAAAGGAGCAGCTGGTGAAACCGCCGGCCCCTGATTTCTGTTTTAGCCTCCCCAGATGACCCTCCAGTCATTGTTACAGCACTGACGCGAGGCAGCTCAAGTTGTGCGAATGTCAACATTTTACTTTGTTTTATCAGACAGGGATTGGTATGTTCGTTTTTTTTCTGCTTGACTAATTCACCGCTGAGAGCCAGCCTTGGCGGTGTGCCATCACAGGATAGAGGAAGAAAGCCTCTCATCAGTTTTGGCCCTCCGTCTGTGCATGTGTGAGCCTCATGCGGACTGCAAAACAGTGTTGTTCATAACACCAGAGAGCGCTGGGAGATTGTCGGCCAATATCCTCTCTCGTGCAGCGACCAGGAAGATGGGCGAAGCAGGGGATATTGTTTCCATGTGGCCCCCGGGCCCTCAATGGTGGATGGGAAGGTTACCTGCCCTTGGCACTCACATCAGAGAGGGAAGAGCATGTAGCCACCTCCCAGAGTTACACAACAAGATCATCATAACCTCCAAGCAACCTTTCTCTATTCAGCTTTCATCTAAGCTTTAACCAACATAGCCTCTTCATAACCCTCCGAGGATTGGTCCTGTTCATGACTAGCTGTTGGGTGGGAAGTGGGGGTCAGACCTGAGAGGGTGTTAGCTGGACTGAGGGATCGGAATTCCTGCATTCCTTTTGCGTTTGTTACATTGGAAGGCTGATTTCTGGGGTTGTACCGCCTAGATTAGACCACGTAAGCTGTATTTCTTGCATGCACATGTTAGACAGCACTTTCCCTAACCTATGAAGAAGTATTAACGTGGTTTAAAACCAGCCTACATGTCAGAACAAGGCGAGGGAGTTTAGGTGTGCGTCTGTCTGGATGTGGATGCTCCATGCCTGGAGCGAGGGGGGGGGGGGGGGATCCCAGCCTCTCTTCTCCTGCCAGGGTAAAGCTTCCCTGGGCTTCAGGGCGTACACCGCGACCCCCCCCCCCCCCCCCTACCCTCAATCTCTCCTCTCCCATTGTTTGAGCTTGCTTGGACAAGGTCATACACTCCATTCAGTATTTACACACCTGATCAACAGCCCATAGAGCACACAGCGAGCGGAACCCGATGCATCAGCCTCTGAGGAATGCTGCCGTCACACTTCAAACACGGGGGAGGCGAAGCTGCGGCTGGCGTTTTCTTTTTATTTTTATGAATCGGTTCATGAACGAGTCATCAGTCACAGCGCTACGCCTCTTGATGTTGGCGGCTGGGCAAAGAGCGCGTGTGCATATTGATGACACAAGCGCGGCGAAGAGTCATGATGGCGCTGGAGCTGGCTCTGCGGCTAACCTCGGCTCTTTTTCCTCACTTCAGGTAGCGAAGGTGGAGTACGTGAAGAGGAGGCCCAAGCTGAAAGAGGTCTTTGTGCGGTTAGAAGACCACCTGGAGTGTGTGTGTGCATCACAACATCATGTGGTGGAGCACACAGATGCAGAAACAGGTAAATGTGAGACTCAAACATATTATGCAAGATGTATATCATTATTACATAATCCCAAATAGTGTCCCAGCATTGCCCTCCTGCAGAAAAATCACACTGAGGTTGAGTTTGATGGCTGAGTCCCACACTCATCCCTGCGTCATCATGCATCAATGTGTTTCCCGTTCCTCATGTCTGTCTGATTCTCTATCTCTCTCTCTCTCTCTCTCTCTCTCTCTCTCTCTCTCTCTCTCTCTCTCTCTCTCTCTCTCTCTCTCTCTCTCTCTCTCTCTCTCTCTCTCTCTCTGTCTCTGGCTTTGCACTGGATGACCTTTTTCTATAACTGCTTCCAAACAGACAGACACGCCTGTGAGGTGGCCTGCTATTGCAAAACTGTAACGCTTGTGTGTTTGTGCCTTGTTAGACGAGGATGTGTGTGTGTGTGTGTGTGTGTGTGTGTGCATGTAGGTTTGTGCGTGTGAAAGCGTATGCGAGTCTGTGTGTTAAGGGAGGGTGTCCAAAGGCTGCTTGGCATGACAGCAGGTAAATCCGCCAGTGCCTTGATCTGAAGCCTTTCTCTCCCTGGGAGCAGATAAGCGCTGATGTGTGTTGATAAGGCATCTGAAGTATTTATAGTGTAATATCTTTGCACTGTCTGCTTCTGTCCCGAGGCTGTTGTGCCTCTCTCTGTATCATAAACCCTGCTTCTTGCTTTTAACCCTCCGTCCTATCCACCCTCCCTGACTTTGTGTTTTCAGGCCACCGTAGGGCTAAAGGTAAAAAAAGGAAACCTAAAAAGCTAAGGCCCAGCAAGGATTTATTGGCGACATAATAAAGTTGCACTCATTACCCAAAGTCCACTGAAGAGCTGTGAAGGGAACAGGTAGGACTTTAGCAACACAGCGTCCTCTCACCTTTTGCCACTGCAATTGCCCTATCGGGGGCACAGGGGGGCCTGCCAATCACCATCACCAATCACATCACAGCCAATCAGTGTGAGAAGAGGGAGGGCTAAGGCGCACCATGCTCTGTGATGCTGCATGCTGATTTTGAGGCCTGCCGAGCATGCACACCACATACAGTATGCTTTGTGTCACAGTTTCGTGCCTGTCGTGTGGCTGCGTGCACTGTTTTTGTTGCGTTATACAGTAACACCCGTTGTATGTCACACACATTTTGTGACTGTACATTATGACTCGTGGTCTGATCACTGTCTTTGAAATCTGGAGAAACATGATTCAGAACATTGTGGGTCTTGTGTGTGTTGTGTCAGCGTGTTTGAAATGCATGAGTTATGCAATTGGGCACAAAATGCAATTAATGTTTTTCTTGTCATGATGAAACCCGTGTGTTTGTTTAATGGTGATATTAATCTCAGCTTTCTCTTTCTCTCTCTCTCCCACAGTGGACGTGAGGTGAGACCAATCAGAACAAGGGACTCCAGCGTGGGAGGGACCTAAATAGAGGATGTCACCAACAGGAGACCTGCTCTGTCCTCTTCCCCACTGCCATGCGACCTTCGTTTTAAAAAGGACAAACTTTTCTGTTAAGACGAGAGACTGAAAACAAACAACAGACAAAAATGAATAAGATGCCAAAGGTGCTTTTAAAAAAAACAGTAACCAGTGATGATGACTTCGTCTGTGGAACGCCACCTACCCAGACAACGTGCTGTAGCTCGGGCAGGACAGACAGAGGCGGAAAGGAGATGATGAAAGGGATTCATGTTGAACATTTTGAGACTTTGTTTGAAGAAAACGCACAACAGAAACAGCTATGGAGCCGTTGGATCAAACTTTTGTGGGAATCCGGTGCTCAGACTCCAAAACAGCGGTGGATGACCTCCAGCTGGGCAACATAAAAGTGCCCTGCCCCGTTTAAATGACTCTTGCTTACACAGGAAGAAAGAAAGAGAGATAAAGGAAAAAACAATGGAAAGAGAGAAAGAGAGAGAGACAAATGGAAGTGGTTTTTTTTTTCTAAAACCTCTGTGGAGTATCAAACATTTTGAGTTTTTGGATGTTTGCTCTCAGTAAAGAGGAGATCTTCTCGGAGACCCCCTGGTGGTCTGTGACTTTGCCCACTTGCTATGTACAGTTGAATTCTGAAAAGGAAGATGCGCCGCTACTTACAAACTATTTATATGTGTGGACGATTGCTTTCTGTCTCTTCCAGAACAAAAATATGTTTTAATGATCTTGGAGACATGCAAGAGTTCTGTGTGGTCTGGTTCTTTGCAACCATCAGTATCACAATCTCAACGTCATTTTTTTGTTTAGTCAATGTTATTGTTGTCATCCATGTTTCTTATTATATTACAGTATATCTGACTAATGTCAAGTCTTATGAATATGGTTTGGATATATGTGTGCAAGGAGAAGGTATGAGAGTCAGTACAGGAAGATGCTTTATTTTTGTTATGAAATATATTAAGCTTACTTATATCCAAGCAGGAATGATGTTTATTTCTTTTGTTGTGGTTGAATGCCTGTATTTAATCCATTGGAAAAGATGCAAAAATGTGGGCAGGAGGTGAAATAGACGAGGGAGAAAAGTCTGCCAATGCCCGGTCCTTTATATTCACAAAAACATGCATACAGCACATTGAAGTATGTTCATGCCGATCACACAAAACATGTTAGAGCAACTGTAGCGTGCGTGTATCCCCGAATTATCCCGAATTTCTCTCCTACACGAGGCTATTTTTTAACCCACATCACTAACATTGATAATGAAGATGGCCGCCCGCTCTGCTTCACAAGCACACACGTTGTTCCTGCAAATGAGCAAAGTCCACATTAAAGAGTGAATGAGCCAGCAAAGCCAATCGACAAGCGCATGAATGGGCTCCTTGTTTGGTTAGGCTTTACCCCTCTGTTGACAGGAGAGCAAATCTCTGATCACTCCACCCTGTGAAGGTACTGGCACCTTAAGCAGCCACATACCATCAGGACAGATGATTACGAGTGCTCAGAGGTGACCTGACAAGAGCACAGTGATGGCCTGAACCCATGCCCCAATGGAACGAACAATGACTTCCTTACCGCTTCCTGTAACAGCGATAATGAATGTGTAAGCGGGCCAACGCAGTACGAGAACAACGGCCGTCTTCCACCCCGTGTTCAAAGGCGAAAGAGTGAGTCACTGGGAAGTGAGTCGAGTGAAGGTCAAAGGAGAAAAGCTGAATTGAAACATGACAGATCACACAAAGCCCATCTGTGAATTAACTAACAATCAGTTGACCGGTGCTATATTTATAAGGCTGATGTTTCATCACTGCTTGCGTTCACGTCCATATAAGATAGTGTTCTCAGTAAACCAGGGACCACGCTCAGAGCTATTTGATTAAAGAAAATGCCATTACACTAAGCCTCTATTACTTTCATTTTGGCCTTCCATTGGATAAAGACAGCAATAATCATAATTTATATATTTATGTTTTCAACAATAAATATATTTCTGCTTATGAAATTGTTCACTGAATGTTGAGTCCCATCATTTGTTTGGTTTGTGTTTCAAGGATGGTATTTAAGGATAAATGTAAGTATAGAACGATGCAATGCAGCACGAAATACAGAGACGGTCTAATGGGCACAAAGTGAGGTTATGGAAAGAATTACGTAAATCAGCAATATTAAACTGTGGCAGAAGGAAAGAGGAAACAAGGGACCACCTTGCACTTGAACAAACCCTTACCTGCTCCCTTATTAGTGACAGACTTTCTTGTAAATGTTATCCAACTAGCTGAATAATATGAAAAAATGTGAAAGATTATGTTATCTTACAAGAATGGAGTGCTGCCGCAGGAGGCAGGACAGAAGCTGGATGCGAGGGTGGTGTATACAGGAAATGTGAGCTTTTCCAGGCTTGAAGGCTGAGCAGGAGCTGGGCTTTACTCCAGGATCCACCAGCAGCAGACGGTAGGTGCTGGGGGCTTTATTACTTTTCCCTGAGCAGCTCACCCTAATCCCACGGCTAAGGGACATGAAAGTCTCCCTCCTTTGAAGAAAGGCAAAACATGAAAGAGAGACAGGATCAGAGAGACAGCAGCTCTGCAAACCAGTGGAACAGGGGAATAAAGTAAAGATAAAAGGAAGAGCAGAGGCTTGATTGATTTTATTGTTTTTACCTGACATTCACAGCTTCATTCATAAGGACGAAGGGAGGGCGGGATTGAGGAGTCAGTATAGTGTGTGCAGTGTATTCAGGAAATAGAGAGCAATATGTCATGGTGGGGAAAGAGGGAGGAGGAGGAGGAGGATGGAGCACAGGAGAGAGGGGCGAGAATTCCGTGAGGAGTGAGAGTGCAAGGGGATGTATAGAGAGGGAGAAACATGAAGAAAAGAGGGAACGAAGTGGACTCAGGATGTGGGTAATCGGCACCACAGCGAGAGGGGGCAGACAGGGCAGCACTAAGTGGACATGCTTTCATAAACAATGCCAGAGGGGGACGAAGGGGCAGACAAGGTGTAAAGAGGGCTGCTGAATGGGCTCTGTGTGTGTGTGCAGTCAAACAATAAAAAGAGAGGTCTCCCAGTGTGAAACATGGACCACTGGAATTTTGTGATTTGACGACCCACAATGCACAGGGTCGGAGTTCAGGGTCCAGGGGTCGTATGGGGGATGTTGCTGGTGGTGCAAAGTAGCGGATGCATTGTAAAGCTTTAATCATCTCCCTCCATTTTCACGTTTACTGTAAATAAATTGTACTTTTGGTAAATGTCGTGTTTCTACACTGTCGGATGCAAACCGAGATCTAATTGACAGAAGCTGGTCGTTTACAGCCTCGACCCCCTCAGAAGCAGCATTGACTACTTCCTTCCCAGATTACCGATCTCGTAACCTTTGCTTCATTACTTACACCCCTCTCTCCCCTCCATCGTCCTCCCTTTCCTCTTTCCCTCCATGTCGCCCTGTTATGTTTCACCTCTCTGCCCCCAACCTGTGGCCTCTGGGTTTTGAGGAAAGGCAGAGGACGCCTTTGAAGATGCCGACAGCCAAGTTTGTCCGGGGCCGCAGGCATGAATGCACGTCTTTGTCCGCCGCTCTCTCACGTCTTCATATCCTGCCCCCGCTACACTCCTCATCCTCCCTGTGCCCCCCACAAACTTACACGAACACGCTCATGCCCTTCGCCGGGGCCCCCATTGCACAAATGACCCCGCTAATTATGTATTTAAGGTATTTGGCTCCTGTGAAAACAGCTTTGGGTTAGCGGTGGAAGGTGGTGGGGGCGGTTGGGGAGAGGAGGGTGTGCAGGGACGTGGGGTGGTCCATGGTCTCATGGCTATCATTACTGCCCAGCGTTTTATGTAAACACTGGATTAGGGCAGCGAGGGTTGATTGAGGAGAGGATTGGAGGAGGTGGTGGTGGTGGTGGTGGTGGTGGGGTTTGCCACAGGGGTATGTGAGCGGGTCCCTTCTGAGTTCTGGTTTCTGGTTTCACCCCTGGGTGGCAGTCCCTTAGAAATGTTTTACTCATGTGCACACACATCTTGCCTCACTCAGGTAATGGTTTATTAGCAACAAAGGAGTGATGAAACACATAAATACTTACTAATCTCCTCTCTTTATGGTGTTCTTTTCTCCTTTGAAAAATTCCTGTCTCCAAACTTCCTGGGGTCGTTTTTTAAACCTTTACTTCCTCCTTGCCTGCAGGCCCAATTTAAGGGTAATGAATGACAGAACACAACATGATGCAGCTCAATGTTTGTCCCTGGTCATTTTCAGCTCATTCACCCTCCTTTCTCCCGCCACATTTTGCCTTTCTTCTCTCTCTTTGTTAAAATGCCACGTCACAGTCCCATCACCTGTCACGTCTCCGGGCCACAACGAAGGATGGGGCTCGTCGTGAGCCGTCCCCCCCAAAAAACAGCTCTGGAACCTGATCGCTTCACTTTGGATCTCCCAGGGGAAAGAGCTGTCTGATAGTTCTGATAAGCCTGAACAGCAGCCTGCTCGGCATCTCAGCAGGTTCCCATGCTGACACAGAACCCCTCCCTCCGCATCAGTACCAGCACTTTGTGCCTCACGTATGATATTCGTTCACGTCATCTCATTAAGGGTATTCTGTTTTGAGCTCCACAAAAGACAAGGAACACAGCCAACCAGCGGCAATTCATTCAACCTGGTGCATTCAGGTTTTACCGGTAAAAAATTGTTTTCATTTCCACTGAGTCAAATCTGTCTTCATCTCTTTTAAATGACTGTGCCAGTGTCTGAGGAGGTTGATAGAAAGGAAATCCTCACCAACTGATCAATTTGTACTTAACTTGTGTGTGAAGTGAGCCTGGCAGGGACTCTGTCAGGTCTTGTTAAATGGAGGGAGTGAAGGAGGGCGTGGCAGAGGAACTACTGAGAGTGTGGAGGTCTCTGGAGGGAGATAAGTCAAGATCCAATGGGAGCTGAAGTTTGTATGTGTTGTAATTACAAAGGGAGATGCATGGAGTTATTGCCCTACTGTATGTCTGTGTGTGTGCGTGTGTGTGTGCGAGAGAGTTAGAGTGTGTGAGCATGCATGTTTTCCGATGCAGCTAAGGAAGCCAGTTTTCCTTTGCGCATCAAATAAATCAAAAGTCTAGAATTAAAAAGGAGTAAGCTGTGTTTGGTTTGTGGGAAGAGAGGAAGAAAGCTTGGAATGTGTCACTGCTAGTGAGGAATGAGGAGTGTGTGCATGTGTGTGTGCATGTGTGTGTGCATGCGTGTGTGCATGCGTGTGTGTGCGTTTATACGTGTGAGGTCGGGAGTAGCCGGCCCAGCCAACATTCTTGGGCAGCAGTATTATCAACTGTGGTTGAACCATTATCAGTGTTTACTTTGATCCAACCACCATCAGAGGAGTAATGGACTCAGCTGAACTGTGCCTCCTTTTCCTCTCAGCGAGTCTCGTCTTTACCATGATCATGTTCAAGATGTTCTTTGCAACCTTACTAATAGTAGGAACACACACACACACACACATGCACACTGCTCTCTTATCTTTAAAGCAACACTCTTGTCAACAGACAGGTCAGAATCACACACACACGCACACAAAGCCTTTCTTGTGCTGACAGAAATAAAAAAAAGACTTGAGCTGCAGGACTCTGGACCTTGGCGTGTGTGTGTGCGTGTGTGTGTGTGTGTGTGTGTGTGTGTGTGTGTGTTCATGCAGTTTACATTCAGAGTGTGGGAATGACTGAAGAAGCTGCCAAACACCTATCTGTCTGATGGGGGTATGATGAGAGCATCACAGAACAGACATCACACTGTTCACACCGGCTGGCAGGTGGCAGATGCACCTGGTAATGAAGCTACACACGTACACACACACACACACACACACACACACACACACACACACACACACACACACAAATCAAAGTCATATCAATGTGTATTGTGGTCTGTTTGCTTGGCAGGACGATGAGCAGCGTCAATGAGCAACAGAGTAAATCCCTCCACACTCTAGAGAAGAAACCGTTGCTGAGATATTCCTGGGGGAAAAACTAATAATTCAAAGTGCAATTCACATTTTATTATTGTTTAAAACAACTTTAAAAGTGCAGGAAGACTACAGAGCTACTACATCAGAGAGTTAACAATCTGTCAAGCTCAGCATCTATACTTTGGTGTGACAAACCTTCTTGAACTACTGGCTGTCGACTTCCTGTTTCATACACTTACAGTCTGTGTGTGTTTCTGTGGAGGTTCTATGAACTGTCTTCATGTTGCTCTTTTGTTGCTCTGTTACAAACTGTTGTTCCTTTTTCCTCCTGAGCAGTTGTGCTTTTGTTATACTTTGACATCTTCAGTTTGTCTGTTTTCACAGACGCAGTTTTCTTTCCCCATGTCTTTTTTGCGAGGTGAGATGATGTCATTGCAGAGTGTGCGGCCCCACGTGCATGCGCCAGTTCCCCACCAACTCCAATGCTTTATATTCAGTGGTTTTCGACTGACCTTAATATCTCCGACATGACTTTCACCAAAGCTAATAACAGCAACAGGATAACTGCTGCCAGTGCTGCTGGAAGTTGCCTGGCAATGTTATTGTCGCAGGATGAGAAACAGGCCCAGTAGTGGTCGGGAAACTCAGTGACCTGCATGCCAGTTTGACTGCACCATTTATGTGTTTAATTCAAGTTCAGTCATAACCCCTTCTCTTTCCCCCCGTGCACACCCCTCTGTCTTTCCCTCTCCCTCTTTAACTTGCTTTCCATGAGCTAAGCAGCATGCGAACACCTGCTATTTTAAATGACATACTCATTGTCGTGCAGAGCTGGAGGTGTAAATCATTGAGGGCCACTGCGCGAGGAAGCCGTGCGTGTACACTCAAACCTAAATGACTGACACCTCCGACTCGCTCACGGAGAAAGGAGGGCAAAACAGAACATGCGCTCAGCGTCCAGGAATTCACCTTTCACTCCCCCTTCTTTATTGAAGCTCGACACAACAGCAGACACACAGCTATCGAAGCCTTTGTGGGTTGTTCAGTAGCTGCTCCACGTTGTCTTTGCTACGGCGCTGGAGTGTGTGTCCTGCTGTAAGAACTCTTAATGAGGTTAAGTCTACAGTCTGGCTATAGAGGGAAACAAAGGGGATCACCAAAGTCATCGAGATTCATCCTCTGGGGAACACAAATGTTTCAGTGGAAATGGTGGAAACAGAATGTCCAGATATACAGTGTAGCATTAAAAACAACAGTTTGTTGACTTTCATTCAATTTTGGATGTGAAATGTTCAGAAAGCCAGAAAAAGGTTTATAGTAAGAAATGAGTACAGCATTGGTTGTGAACATTTCTACAGTTATAAAACTCCAACAGAACGATGTTTGTAGACTTTTTTATTCGGGAAAACTGACCGAAATAAAGTACCCCAAATCAATCCCAAATGACATGAAACTTTTTCACTGACTGCCGCTCCACAGGGGGCCAGTTTGCGAATTCTTACAACATTGGGCTGAGCGGATGCTGATCTAGGGAACACACTAGGGAAAACATAATTCCCCCAAATAATAGTGCACAATAAGCTATTTAATTACAGACATTGGGAGTGAATATAAGTAATTCTTTATTCTTCTTCTTTAAGAAATTTCTAAAGCAAATGGGTTTTATATGCACACACACACACACACACACAGACATAACAGTTGATACTCTCCTCTCTGTGGAGTTGATGGCAGACAATAGGACGTACATTAGCATGTCTGTTTGAGGAAATATGTGCATGTGACTATGTGTGTATTGACAGAGCATGTACGTTATGCTGTGAACAAGTGTAGAGCAGCGGGGGGGCTGCGGGCCGTGGACAGAAGTGGTCTCTATAAAGAGCCCAGTAATCCCTGGCTGTGCGGGAGGGAGCTGAGGCCATTCTCTCATTGTCGCCACGGACACTCACACAGTGAAAAAAAATGCTTTGTCATCATTCATTCACTCTTTGTCATCATCCTCTATTGTTACGCTGCTATAATAACCTCTCTACTTTTTCCCAACTGGACCTCGAATCGAAAGTTGAATGCATTGCTGTCAGATGGAGCTTCATTCGTTTAAACTGAGGCAGTGTGTTCAGTGTTGGACTCGTTTTAGTCATATGTTACAGTAATAAATGTGAGGTATTGTATTTGAAAACACAAGCAACATATTGTTTTTGCCCCATTTTGTAAGACTGAATCAGAGCCGTAGTGAAAGTTGATGTTGGAATAACACAACAACAGGGATTAAGTGTAATTGTGGTGAAAGAAATGCCTGAGGGTGTGCTCTGAGTAGTGCCAGACCGTTGATAATGTCATTCAGTTTTTTTCTTCTACGTTCCTCCTGATATAATCACTCCAGTATTCTTTTATTACCAAGCCTCTAATGAGATCACTGCGCACCACAAGTAAAAGCAGTGGCTTTGTCTCTGTGCACAACCCGCTCCAAGTCCCATTAAAAACAGATTGTGCTGTTGCTCAGCCTGACTCCTGAATCCCGTTAGAAACACCCCACTGAAGTAAAACAGTCATTAGGGGAGTGAATCGGCTTTAGTATTAACTCTCTCTCCCACTGCCAGTCATTGTGTTTATCGTTCTTTTAAAAAACAGAAAGAAAGCCCTCCGGGGCCCAAATACGGCGAGACGCGAGTTCCTCTCTGACGTAATGTTTTGGTTTACCTGAAGTCCCGCGGGCAGGAAGTGAGAAACAGCATTTAGATGAAGTGTGATTGGAAAACAGGAAGTTGAAGTAAAATAAACGGAATTTTGGGAAGATAGCTAAATTCCCTCAGGCCCACACAGGCCCAACAAGGGACTTCATTGTAGCTGAGGCCTTTTGATTCAACAAAGAATAACACCACAAGTTCCCAAACGAGGATTACTGTAGTGATTACTGTGCTTGTGTGGTATACAGTAATTGTGTTTATTTAAAAGATTTAACCTCCCATTAGCTCAACATGTAAAATATGAAACAGAACTGAAATAACTATAAACTGCACATGTTTACATACCTGAAAAGAGCTTAACCCCTTTCCTCTGTCCTCTTTCAATCAACATCTCATTCATTTAGTTCAAAAACCGCTTTCTGTCCACTTTGCTGGCCAACTCCAGTATGGTTTATATACCCTATCATTCTCAAAGTTCAACATTTTTAATGGAGCTGAAACTAAATAATGCTCCCTTTTAACGCTGAAGTTTTCCTTTCCCCACCACCCGTATCAAAGAGCTGGCCTGATTCTGTCGGCGCTGTCAGTGCTTCAAAGGCTGTGTTTCAGAGAGGGGCTCTATGACGTCCAGTGGCAGTGTTTCAAATCACCTCTGGTGCAGTAGATATAAAGATAGCATTCATCTATTGACTGCTTTATGTTCCCACTGTGGCACAGATAACTACCTTACTGTCCTAGGACAACAGGGCCTGTGTGGACCTTTGTTGCTCATATGCCAGTGGCGCAAGTGTGCATTACAGCTCTAAGTTCATCCGAGACATTGAATGCTGAAGGGCTCGTGTGTATATGAGATTCGGGGAACGACAATGATTGTATGTTTGCACCAGCGAAACCAATACCGCAACAGGAAAATGCTAATGTGTTTGATAATTTGATGATATTACAGGCTTGAGACATTTGTCTTGGAGCCAATTAGGACAATGGCACTATTTTTTAAGACAGGGTTTGTCACTAAGCCTCCTATGCGATGATATGTAAGCGGAGAGGAGGATGAGAAAGAGGTTAAGCGAGAGAGCGTGAGACAGAGGAAGTGGAGGAGAGGAAACCGAAGAGAGGGAGAAGAAGCTGATAGAGAAAAGAGGGCAGAGGGAGAAGAATAAGGAGATTCAGAGTAGAGATACAGGCATACACTGTATTTCAGGTATGCAATTTAATACGACTGCCGTATTCAATTCATCAGATCATTCAGGAATCAGCTTTTGCAGAATTTCTACTGAGCGAGTTAAAGAAAACAGCTGGGAGGAAAGTGATCATTGGGCATGCATGTGTTGCGAGATGTTCATGTCTATGACGTGTGTGTTTGACATTTTGCAGCAGCCTTGGTTCGGTTGAAAGCTGCCCTCCTGTTGTTGTGTGAGTTGCTGCAGAGTTGATGGAGAAGCGAGATAGACAAGCAAACAGCGGGCATGTCCACACTGCTCTCTCTGTCTCTCTGTTTCTCTCTCCATGTTGATCTAAGCTCTGCGATAACACGCAAAGATGAGAAATCAAATCCCTGAACTACTGGCAGCAGCAGCAACATTCTCTCCTTCCGTCTCTTTTCATCTCTTGTTCCCAGACTGAGAACAAATGGTCTCATCAGGCTCTGGTGAGGCACAAGCGTCTGGTTGTGGGTGACAGGCTTAAGTGCGGGTGGCGTGCTCTTTCTGAGCAGCTTTGTTACACTGCGGTTGGTGCTACAAGGTGGCATCGCGTGGTCTGATGTGACGAAGAGTATTCTGGTTAACCTCATAGTTTCTACACAATGACGAATGCTGCACTGATTACTTCATGCTGTGGGCATTCGTGTGACTGAAGATCCACTTCGAAATATACTCAAAAATATCTGTGACCCAAAAAACTGCATTGTAATGTTTTCTTAATGTACGGCAATGAGGTTTTGTTAGACAATCGATGTTCTGGTCTGTTGTCTCAAGAAGACTCATGTGCATCTAAAGAGAGGTAACCGCCGTGGTGGAAAGAGCCTGGAAGACTGAGGAGGTAACAGATGGGGCTCTTGAAGGAGAGAAGGTCAACAATATAGGGGGCAGAGACAGACAGAGTCAAGTAATGTTGTTGAACACCTGTTTGTGTCGCAGGTCGCAGCACCACTGAACGCTACTTTGTAAAACACGGCCTCTCTGACCTGTTCTGTCACTAATAGCATGGGAGGACAACAAAGATCCTTTTTTCTGTGTCTTTATTCAGTCTGTCCTTTCTACACTTACACCAGTATTCCAGTTCTACGAATGTTCTTCGAAGAGACATATTCAGTGGGTGTAGATCATAATTCAAGCACCCCGCTGTGAAAATAGCACTTGACAACGAGACCAAAAACAACAACAGAGGAAGCCAGACGCCAGATAGCCCATGGAAGATTTTTTTTCTTATTTCTATTCTGGAGTGTGACTTTGCGTGATCAGAGATCAAAAGCAAACTTCTGCAGGCTCACTGGAGTTACAGAGGTGCCATTGTGCGAGTGCATGGCCCTTCCAGCAAGACTGGCTGTTTGGTGCCGGAGGCCCGCGTGCAGCAAGCGCTGCCTTTGTGTTGCCGTATGAAACAAATCTCACTGTGACAAGCCGGTGCCGGGGAATTCACTGCTGCTGTGGAATCTCAAGCGCCATGAACGGCACCATCACCAACAGCCAGTCAGTGACCTCTCTGGAGTCACAGGATCTGAAATTTCCACAATTGCGGGCAATAACTTCCTTGTTCTTCTTTTTAACACCATTGCCAGGAGTTGCAGGGTGTCTCCATGGTGTCAGCATTGTGATTCATATCCTGTTGCACTGGAATGCACCGTTGACTCTGCTTTGCGGTCTGTTTTTCACCGAGGTTGCAATATGACCGCATGTCTTCAGCGTTTCTCTCAGCTCGAGCTTAATGAGTTATAAATTAAGTGTTTTCTCCCTATTGATTTAAAAATCCAAATCAGCAACTTGACTTGCATCTAAAAACTTCCCAGGGGACGAGGTCACAGCCTTTTGTTTTCATGTCAGGGCTGTGATGGGGAGCCGGGCCGGTCCACCCCACATCTCGCAACAATCTCGGTGTCACCTCATTGACCTCTCACCTCTGACCCCTGCAAAATAGTGGGATCACTGTGCGACTGACAGCGGCTCCTGTTGTTTCAAACAAGGCAACTGTGGCATACAGCTCCCTAACATTAATATAGATGCACAGCTGTGCAGACACACAGGGTTTCCTCACTGACACACGTACACAAAATCACTCCACAATGCCTGACATACCTGCTTCATCGCTTTATACTCTGCAGTTGCATCGCAGGGTTTCTCTTTGAGAAGTGAGAAGGAGCTGTTGAAAGCTCGTCTGGCATGTTATTTTATCAGGTAATTTGCTCAGATTCCATTCCTGAGGTAAAGGTAAGTGAGTGCAGCTTTGTGCATGCATACCGTTACGTACAGTCATCGTCAGTGTATCTCACAGAGGACTACTGGGTCACAGTGAAGGAAGAGTGTCATGCGAACGAGAAGTGTGAAATAACTTCTCCATCTTCTGTTTCGCTCGCCTCTTCTGTGCCCTTCTGCCTCTTTACTTCCAGCCAATCACATATCCTCTCTTCTTGTTTCCTCCCTCATATCCTCTGAGGGCCTCACAATCTCCCATTTTTCCTTTTCTTGTCCTATTTCAATTTTCATGCCCTCTCTTTTGAGCTACGTTATTTCGATACCAACCTCCTCTCTTTGTCTTGTTTTCTTTTGCTCGTAAATAGAGCAGGGAGAAGAAATGAACAGAGTCTCCTTGGAGGAATTTCCCTCACTCCATTTCTCTCTTTCAGTCCCTCTTTATTTCCTCCTGCTTTTGGCTGCTCTCCAGACAATTTTAACACCCATCGGGGCACGCTGGGTATCGTCCAACAGATGCCCTTGAGGAGGACATTCCTGTCTGGCACAACTCCTCTTTTCACGCTATTTATACTCAAATATCTAAACACTGCACTGATACCAGTACATCATGCAACCAGAGCATTGTTCTCAAAATAAAAGGAAACACATTCGTCTCACATGGTAGCATTACAGAAAGGCAGTGAATGATAATCATAAAAAAAACGACATATTGTTTACAGTACATAACACATTTGTGACACAATGTTAATATTTGTTATTGTTATAAAAATGTTAATTCAGATATAGTCACAGATTCTTTCAGAATTTTCTTCATCATCCTTTTTGTAACTTGTCATTTTATTACCATTACCGAGTTATGGCTTTATTTGTTTAGGATCTTTTTTTTTTTTTTACCTTCATCCTACTGAAGAGGAATGAACCACTTCTGGGCAGTAAGGACAGAATGTACCATTATCACAAAATGGAGAGGGAAGTCAAGAGAGGGTGTTCTGAGAAGTGCTCATTGAACACTGGAACTATTTCTTTCATATAAAGAGCCTGATCAGACTGACGCTTTTGAAATCCACTCACTGTGCAGCTCTCCTGCTTCAAGAAGCTCCGGTGAATAGATCCGAGGGAGGGAGAGACAACAGTGTTGAAACTGACAATTTGTTTGCCTGGTTCAAGCTAATTCAGGCACGTCTCACGTGCGCTCTTGCCTCATCATAAACAACGGTGTCAGTAGTCCACTAAATATCATTCACACCATAAAGGAGGACCTTGGGAATGTTTTTCTTCTTAGTCTAAAAGTAGCCTGCACATATACACCAAATGTATATTAGTTTGTCAGCTGGCCCATGGAAAAACATAGACTCAGCACACTTGTGTATTTGTCTTTGGTTTGTGCATGCTTGCTTTTCAATCCATACTTTATGACCATGATCAGGTTTAAAAGGGACTACTTCACATGTATAAAATTAACACCTGTGGGGTGCAGAATGCCTCCACTATTGACATATAAACAGAGAGCGACACCTTTGAGAGCTACACTTAGAAACACTTAAAAGGCTCCTGTGTGGAAACATATGACGGTCAGCCTCCTGTGCACGCCTGTCCATAGTGTATTTACGCGTTTATGCAATAATAAACTCGTACCAACATCTTGTACGGTCCTTTCTATCTACATACAACACAGTGATTCTAAAGGCACAGCCTATACTGTAGGTGCTGTGTAGCCTATGCTGTATTTTGCCTTCGGTTGACAGTAACAAGTGATTAGAAACATAAGAAGAGATAAACATTTCATTCAAATACTGCTCTATTTCCTGCACCGGTGGTGTTATCTAGCCATGTAGATCGTTCGTTTTGTAGTGGAAGTAACTAGACATTTGGTTTGTGGCGCTCACAACACTGAGACTACAGCTATGCTAGCAGCTTTGTGAGGCTGTAGGCTACTGAGGCACAGCATTGCTCTGAGCTAAATGCTAATGTCAGCATGCTAACATGCACACAATGACAATGCTAGCATACAGATGTTGAGCAGGTCTAATGTTTAACGTGTTACACATCTTAGATTAGCATGTTAGCAACATGTGTTGATTAGCACCAAACAACACTTAATTAGTTTCGCATTCATTTGATTCAAGGATCGGAATTTTTGAGCTGATGAAAAATGTAGGGACCAGGTCAATCATCAGGATTCATCTTCTGGGCCCCGTGGATAAGCCTATCAATACAAAACTTCATTGAAATCCATCCAATAATTGTGAATACATGTCATTAAAAACCAAAAACGTTCAAGGTGGCACTGATGGGAAAAACGGGATCAATAATCATTAGGCTTCATTAGCTGAGAAAAAATGTATTTGTTCAAAATGTCATGCCAATCCATCCAATAGTTGAGATATTTCAGTCTGGACCAAAGTGGTGGACACACTATCTGACATTGCTATCCATTGAGCCATGCTGCCAGCGTGGGGGGAAGAACAACAACAACTTCCTCTCCAGGAACACAGGCCTGTTACGTAGAACACACTATCAACAGTTTTCAATTGTTTTTAATAGAGAGTACCGGTACATCCAATAGATATCCTGAGAGAGCAAACAGCTCAAAAGCTGGGCAAACAAAACAAAACTACCTGCATGGCTTCATACCACTATGGTAAGTGAGAAAAGATGTTTCAATGTAATTTGGGTGACTTGACCCTTTAACCTTGTAAACTCCATGAGACATTTTTCTGTGAACTCCAAACCAACATGTTTCATCCTCTGTGATTAAGAGCTGAGAAGTGGACTGAGGAAAGACAAGCTGTGTGCATTTTTTAACAGGGGTTAGTAGGAAGGTTCATAGGTCGACGAACTCCTCCAGCGTGACCATCTGAAGTCTGCTCTCTGAGGCTGTTGTGTGGATTTTAGATGGAGCACCTGTTTAGGGTGGAGGCATGTGGACATTTATTGGCCTTATTCGAACAAAAGTTTATCTTCCTATTCTCATCTTCAGTATCCATCCTTCTCCGAAAGCGTTCATAATTGAGCTTCAGTCCAAGCCAGATTTTCTCTCAGTTTATACAGCAAGCGGTGAGCGTCGACGGCTTTTGAGTTTATCCAAGGCAACCGTTTAAAAGTACAGGACCACAGGCGTAAAGCTGTCAACATGTGGACACGGTCGTGGAACACAGCCTGGCCTGTCTCCACAGCAACTTTATAGGAATGTTTAACGCCCCCCACCACCTAAACATATCTGTCCTCTGTATCGTATTTTCGCCTTGCCAGGCTGCTTAATATGCAGGGTGTGATTTCCCCCCACATTCCTCCAGATAAATCTCCACTTAGGATCTTTCTAGAACAAAGCCGTTTAGACTTGTTGGGAAATCTCCACTTTCATCTCGACGCTTGCCCACCTATGTGTGGCATTTTAAGTTGTTCGTACTGATATCAGTTTACTCATGAAGGATTTGTGCGCTGTTGATATGAGCCACTTAAGTTGTCTGCGTGTGTCGGTTTATGTGTAGAGACAAAGTGAGAGCTTTTTCCGCCTGTTTGTAGTGTACAATGTACAAGATGGGACGGGCCAGCCTGTCGCCATGTCAGTGATGAGCCTTTGATGTGAGATTAAAGGAGTGATGTACACCTTTATGTAATCAGTTCCAACGTTTGACAGCTTGCATCCTACAATGCACCACTTGTGAGAGAAGATTTTAAAACATTATTATTATCCTGCCTGTGCTTTTTGATCATCTGTTGGTGCCCTCCTTGTAGGCTGACAATGAAGGTACACAGTTACAGAGTTCAGTGGTTAAGTGTGTCTCTGTCGGACAAATTATTGTGTCAGGTTTGCAGGATTAGTCAGTTGAGGGATCAGCAAGCGACGTACACATATAGGGATGCCTGGGTTGGCTGCATCAAACACACAGTCGTTACCTTGGTGGGCTCACGCTAATCTTTTTGGGCGTTCCAAACGGTTCTTCAGAGAGGAATAGGAAATACAAGAGTGCTGCCTTACACCCTTTGCAGCATAATCAAAGCAACAATCTTAACCCTGGCAGTCTAATAGCGCAGCGATAGCATGTGATAGCATCAGAGGCGGCTTTTTTGAAACGCCAGCCTAGGCCTAAGCCTCTCTATCAACATGGACATCAGCCAGAACCTGCTATGCAGCCACGCCAATTTTGTTTTACTTTGTTCTCCTGCTACTTTCTCCATCCCGTATTTATTTTCCTGCTTGATACTCTCACTTTAAAGCGGAGTGACACACAAGCTGGGCTTTCCAGCACAGGTTTCCTGTGTTTGGAAGAGGGGGGCAGGGATATAAAAACAGAGAAAGGGGTGAGAAGGTCACACGGAAAGAGGGAAAAAGGTTGGAAAGTGTGGAGGTTAATTGAGAGGTAAATCTGAGGATAGACCTTTCTATTCTGACGTTTAAAGAGTCCACACGAGTATGGCAATAGGATTGGGAGCTGAGTAAAATAAACAATCTGTTAAATGAAATTTCATGAACCTAAACCATTCTTGACATTATCCTTACGTAGAGCAGCTGAGTTAAGAAAGCAGCAATGTAATGGCTGGGTACGTTGTAACGAAACCCCGAAATAACAAGACAGCTTGAACATGAAGTCACACTCTAGCACCTATCCCAAAGACTATACAAACAAGATAATACCTGCTTTATCTCCTGAACATGGCCACAACAGAGACGTCGTCAGGCAACGACCACAGCAACCATATCATCAGCTCTAGATGAATGATATCACACTTGACGGGAAGATTGTAGCCAACTGGCTCGTGGATAGTGTTAAGGTGTTACAGCCCATTTAAGGAGGAGCACAAAACAACATCTTTGTGTGCTACAAAGTGGGGGAGACTGGGAGCGTGATGCTGTCCAATACCAGTAGCTTTAAGGACAAGAGACAGTTAGTCAACCTCAAATAACCCCTCAAACTATTATGTAAAGATGAACACCACAAATGGAAAAGAAAATTACACCAATTTATTTTTTAAAAGCTGTATTTTGTTTCACATTTACCTGACAAACAGCCGTGTGAATTGCGACTCTCGTCTGCTAAGAGCATGAATGGAAAAAGCATGACATTAGCTGTGTTTCCATTCACATATGTTCATGCCCGTTTGAAGTAGTGCATAAGAGAAGCTGTAAGGAAACGGCAAAAAAACGTTGACGCTTGCTTCTGGTGGTTTTTGGTTCGGTTTAAGGGAACATCATGCTTTGGGTTGAAATGACAGCTTTGTGACCTGATCTCATCCCTGTGCGCTCAATAATAATGTCATTTGACTTCCTCCTTTGCTCCCTACTACGGCGGCTGGAAGGCTTTGCCACTTGAACATAAACACATGTCTTTTGGGGGTTGTTTTCTCACCAGATAGTTTTGTAACCCAAACCACGATCTTTTCCTCAACTCACGTCGTTTTTGCACCTCGACCTAACAGCACTGTAACCAAAGAGGTGGCAGATCAGAAAATGCTCACAATACCATTAACTTAGAGGCACTGGGAACCTCTCTTACAATAGAGATGGGAGTGATGTTGTTCTTCATGAGCAAACAATTTTCTGCGAATGTTATAACCATTTTCACATTTGACACTTTGCTAGGCCCCACCTCCGTCAAGCTGTGACAGCCACCATGGAGCTAATTGCACTCCCTGCATGAATATTGTCTACATTTTGCGAAACAAAAAGGATCAGAAAATCGGAAACCATTGCACGAGTCTGTGGAGCAGAGACGCATATTGTCGGACCCTGGCTGATGCTACGCTGTGATTGGCCAGTCTGTGTTTGAGTGAAGAGACAGACTCAGGTTATTACCTGATCCTTCTTAAGGTCACACTTAGAGCAGAACACATTGTTGATGATGTGCATAGTTGGATATGTTTTTCTCATTCCCATCCCACAAACTTCCAGCCCCCTCCTTCCATCCCCCTTCAGTTTACTCATCCAAATTGTGCAGACAGCGTTTCCTCTGTCCTGTGTCCATCTGTCTGTCTCTTATTTGGACCAAAGACTGAAGATTTTCCTCTCATGCTGCACCACAAAGTTGTTTTTCTTATTCTTGTACCACATGAGGATGCAATGGAGTAACCAATTATTAAAATATTGTGGTAATAATCTTAATAAATATCCAGGGATATCAGGTACAAAGGCACCAGTGTCATCGTGGTAAAATGATGGCTCTTCACCGTTTATTTATGTCTAGAAAAGAGGTCTGATAATCGTCTGGCTTTTTGTTGGTATGAAGCTATTCCATTAGTCTTCAAATGTCAAAACACAGAGGAGGTATAACATTACCGTCTACAACATCCGCAAGCAGAACAACCATACACACACACCCTCCTCTCTTCTCTTCTCATGCCCCTGCTTCCTCCCACACTCCCTTCTTTTATCACTTTACCAGTCACATCGCATGCTATTCTCCGCCTCCCTCATTTGTTCTTTGTTGCTTTGCCTTATGCTCCTTCAAACCTTACACCACTTCTATGTGTTGTGATTGTTGAAAATGGTCCCAGTCAGGAACTACTGTTCTGTAACAAAACCCAATATTGGTTCAACTTGCACTCCCATGAATATAATAGATCCACCACACTGCAGTCAATGTTTTTCCACATGCCCAAATAAGTGTTTTCTTCCTCTTTTTTTCTGAATGACAAATTCACGCAATATTCCGGAGTCTTTCCTGTCCTTCGTGTTTGAAACGTATCGCTCCAGTTTGAAAGGAAAGGAAGAGGAAAAAACTCAGGCCTGCTGAGGCAAAGATATTGACCTGCTTTCAGCAAAACTATAAGACACAGGAGGAAAGCAGACACACTGAGGAATGTCATCACTGTGAAAAAAACCTGCTTACGTATCCTAATCCGCTCCAAGATATTGGTCAACACCTATCAATTGCAAGCACACAGACACTGTACAGATGGGTTTTCACACACAGAGACGCAAGGTTGAAGAGGACGTTTCCATAAATTGCTCATTAAAACTTCTTGGGAGGAAATATCAATTGTGTCTGAATCACTGATTGAATTCAGATGGCAAACCTGTGGAGATGTGTTGTTAAGTCGTCTGCTAACAGACAATAACATTGAAGGGCTCAGCCAATAGAAGAGACATGTTTGTCCCTTATGTGTGTGTTTGGGAGATCGTTGAACAAACTTCATAAATCGTCACATAGAAAAGTGAGTCTTGTGACTTTTTGGAAACAGAAGTCGTCCAAGAAGCACGAGGCTCACACAACCAAACGTTTGGGGTCTGGTTTGATGGATAGTATTGGCAGAGCTCCCTCAATGCATTCCCATTCTGACTGCAGCGAGCCATGAGACTGCTGTGGATGCGCAATAGTGTATGACAGTTTCCAATGCACCTACTAGCCTTGCAACCAAAATAAACAGACTCTTAGTCGAAGACTCCGGACTCCAGAATTATAGATCATTCCAAAAAAGAAAAGCTATTCACAGCCGAGTGTATGGTGTGTATTAGGCTGCGGATATGTTTTTTGCTGACATTTCGAAAAGATGAAACCGAGCTGAAGCTGGTATCTTTTCAACAAAACATGACAGCGGGGATGATAGGTATGATGGGAGTGCGTGAGATTGAGTGTCAGTGAGCCGTGACCAACACAGAAAGACAAGCTGAAAAACAGGAGAAAGACAAGAAGAAGAGGGAATGTGATAGGTGCGATAAAATCCACAGCAGATACAAGGAGTGTGTAACAAAGTAAGAGAAGGGGATGAAGGAAAGAGAGTGAAAAGAGAGGGCCGATGAAAAAAAGTAACAAAATAGTGACAAAATCAACAAAGTATGAAAGGCAGATAGGGAGAAGGGAGAATGTGCGTCTGTCAGGTTTTTTTTAGGGTTGTCGTATGTTTTTGTTCACAATCAGCGTGTCGCAGTGTCTCAGCCAGTCTGTTCTGAGAAAGAATTGTTTACAGCTGTCGAGATAACATCAGCAAAACACATCTGTGGACTCACGCTACAGCCTTGAGTCACCTCTCCACTCGTGGTTACTGTCTCTCTCTCTCTCTCTCTCTCTGTCTCCGTCATCACACAAGTACAAAAGTGCTGCCGTAGACGCTACATAAGCCTGTTAGAGATGACTGCAGGTAGTGCATCGTACTTCAAAAATGAGATTGATGTTGTTTTGGGATGACAGTACACATGGTAGGCTGAAAGGTCCCCTGCCTTACTGCGAGTAGACGCTGAAATATTTGGAAAAATTATCAAGAATTTCCAGTCGATGAATGTAACTAAGTACATCTACGCAAGTAGTTAAGTACAAATTTTAGGTACTGAAGTACTACTTGTTTATTTCCATTTCATGCACCACTACAATCAATAGGGTAAATATTGTTATATTACAATATATATAACTCCACTAAATATATTTTTAAACATATTTATTTTACAGTTACTTTGCAAATATAGATTTTACATACAAAATATATGATAAGCTCACAAAATATGATGGACTGTTACACATTAAATCACCCAACATAAGAAGTCGTTAGAATTCGCTCCACCTCAACCAACCACAGCGGTAAGATGATACTTATAAATGATGCATCCCTAATGACTCGTACCTCAGGGTACAATGTGTGAGAGTCAATGGGGAAAAGTCCCCCTCTGTGCTGTTAACATGTATGTTCCAGGGGTCAGTTCTCGGTCCGTTGCTATATCTATATCAAGAACCTACTTGCCAGATGTATGCCGATGACACGGTTCATTCATACATCTGCCACAACATCAAGGAAGGCCGCTGACCAGCTCACTGAACCCTTACATAATGTATCGCAATAGCTTGACTTATTTAACACTGAATATAAAGAAAAAACTGCTTTCAATTTTTTTTGACACGAAAATGAAAGAGTCATGGCAAAAATAAAGAATGAGGTCATCAGTGAGTTTAACAATGTCAACTTATGAAGCATCTTGGACTCAAAAATAGATGAGCTACACTATTATGAGTTATACTCATATAATGTTTTTTTAGGTTAGAGTTATGTATCGGGACACATGGATGTGCTCATTAATCTTGAATAAACCCCGAGCTTTCCGAACCCAATATGTTGGGCTGTCATGGGTCCTTTGCCTCACTTATTTTGTAATTTTCTTTTCATCCTGTCTCCACTCGCTTTCCATCCAGGTATGACATCTTCGCTCCGCACATGCAGGCTCTACGTCTGTCCGCACGCTGTCTGCGGGCTGAGGATGACTTTGGGGAACTACCCCTCCACACTTTGATTACCTGAACAATTCTCACGTGTGCTGGCTGTTGCTTCAGAGCTGCAGATGAAAGAGACCCAGAGAGGTGTGTGGGATCAGCATGCAGCTTAAGTGTGTGTTTTTCATTTGACTTGGATACGATCCAGGTCTGTCTTCTGTCATCATTTTCTGCTTTTTTCTGTTAGTCAGCCTGTATTTCTCGTCCATATCTCCTCTGCTGTCTCTCATATCTTACTTTTATTGGGTCTTTCTCTGCGCCTGTCTCTCTTCATCCTTCTTTTTCTAATAATAATCAGTTTTCTCGGAGTTCTTCTTATCTTTTTAATAAACTAAACATCCACAACTATCATTAGCTTTTCATGTTCCAATTTATTCCACAACATTTCAACGTTTTTCAGACTCCCACTTTTGCCCTGCTGGATTTCTTTCAGAAAATGGTTACATGCCCCCCCCCCTACATTTGCCTCCTATACCCCATGTCTTTTGGAGCTGTAACAATTATCTGTTGCTGGGGCTGAGCCATAGGCCTGGGCAGAGGATAACGCAGGCTAGAGGCAGTAAAGCCTGTTATTCTTTCCTCCCCTCTGCCTGGCATGTGTGGAGAATGGAGATTTGGAGCCTGCACTGCTGTAATTTCAGCCCGTCCATCTGAGTCGGCTGGCGGGAGTGGGAAGGTGAGCCTGGTTCTATGATAAGGGGAGGGGAGGAGGTGAGAAGGGGCATTCACTGCTTTTTGTTCCGCTTACAGAGCACCTCAGTAATCCTTAACTTCACCCAACCCTGTCGACACCGACAGAATGTGGTTTTCCCAGAAGGCGTGAAAAATGGAAGAGTGCAGAGCACATCGGGTATGTCTGCAGCGTGTGTGAGTGCATGTTTCTGCCCATGCATGCAGCACCACCATGCATCTTCAGAGTTTATGTGTTTCTAGTCTGATGTTCTTATTCTTTTGACAATGTTTTAAACCATGCACTGCAATTTGCAGATGTTTTCCACTGACTTTTCAATGTGTAATACTGTAGCTTCGAAGGGTTGTGAAACGGTTCGTACACTCTTGAATCCAGACTTTTCAGGTCAGTGTCAGGTGTGTGTAGCCAAAATCAACAGTCCCATTTAACAACGAAATGCAGGCACACTGACAGAAAAAGGAGAAGAGTTTCTTAAAATGAAAAAAAAAAAAATCTATTTATTCCGTGTGTCAGCACAAGCTACAGACCATGTAGTTCTAGAGACATGAATCGTCTGACTAACAGCAATAACCAACCAAGAGAAGGAAGCTATCTGGATGCAGCTGATGTGTCTTGAACTCAACTCATGTACACAACAAAAAACTAAAGGCAACAACGTTAATCACTAGATGGACAACAGAAAACAAGTTAAAGACGATTCCTCATTAAGATTCTCTGGATGTCGTGTCCTTAGGTAGAAAATTCATCGAGACTCCAATATAAGCCGTTTTTGATCAACGTCACCACCTACTGTATTTGAGCTTCTGTAATCTGTTGGATGATGCAGTGTGTAAGTGCTGCTACTGGATGACCAGCTTCTTTAAAATGCCTTGTAGCAGATGATTTCACATCACATCATATTTTCTTGCTGCCCTTACAGAGAGGAGTGTGTGTGGTGGCACACGAATAACTCTAATGCCGTGTTAAACACCAAACGCTGCGTTTAAGTCATCGGTTACGGTGTACAAATCAAGTTCAAAGTCAATGTTTGGCAACTTTAGTGCAGCATACAGGCAAGATTCCATGTGGTGTGAGTGAATTCCCAACATGAATGCACACTATGTTCATGTGCATGTGTGCAATAGTTTGAAACCATTAGTGCATGTGTGTGTTTTGAGTGAGGCACCTAAATGTGAGAGAGAAGCTGTCGGATGAAACAGCAGAACAACTCTGGGGTTCAGACCAGCAGCCGAGAGAGGGCCAGACTCAGGACCCATGCCTGGGTCTAAGGGGCTATGTGTGCGACTGGTGGTGGTGTTGGTGGTGGTGGGAGCCAGCCTTTGGATGGTTGCCAGGTTCACTCACCAAACCCCCACCTGGGCCTGGATTCCTCCAATCAGCAGCATTTGCATGCAAAGAGGGAATCTGCAGAGAGAGCATTGATTGAATGACCAACAAAGACAGTTGTAACGTTAAGTTGAGGGCCTGTGGAAGATATGCTTCATAAATCGGGACTCATTTGGTCCGTATGGAGAAAATCTGTCAAAAATACAAAGTCAGATTGCATCTGCAGGACCTGGAATGTGTGATTGGCACGATGCCTGAATTCAGGAAAACATCAAATAGCTGCTTCAAGGTGATCAGCCTCTCCATCTTCTCGTCACACACTAGCTGAGCTGTCGAGTATCCTCATCATTAGAAAAATGCAACAAAAGACAAGAAACGCCTATAGGAGTCGTTTTAAGCTCTGCCCCGACAAGTACAGTTCTGCTCCCCGCAACCCTAACTGATCCCTCCTCCGTTTACTTTTACAGTTTTTAAAAAGTAGAACAAAGTTACATTATGCACACACCGAGGGTTATTGTTAGGCAAAAGCAAGCTGGGTTTTCCCCCTTTTTTTTAAGGGCCGTGGTGGAACATTATAAAAAAAGCCCAGACAACACACCCTTGGCAAAAGAAAAAAGTTTAAAAGGAGCAGCTGAAAGGTGCATTGTGTAACGTATTCTTCTGGGAGTTCAGTCTAATAATCTCTGGGTGGGGAGGGTTTATTTTCCAAATAAGACTTCAAGGAGCTGGGTATTAATCTCGGCCCATGTAACCCTGTCCCACTTCCCCCCCGGTGGAAAAAACATATCTGTGGGTAGAAAGAGTTTTACCCGACCACATCCGACTCTCATGTCCCAAGACCCCCCCCCCCTCCCCTCCCCTCCTGTTGCATATGCACCCATGTACACGTACATGAACACACAAACACATGCTTACACGTTTAGCGCGTTCTTGGAGAGCAGCAGAGCACAGTACACACAGGTAGCGCTGTTCTGAGGGTTGAGGACTTAGTGTTACCTAATGGCTGGATATGTGCTGCTGTGAAAGGAGCTTTGTGAGGATCCTCTTCAGCCCTCATAGCGCTTTGATACTTACCTCGTTATGCATGCCGTCATCTCTTAGTCAGGGGGGGATTTCTCAGCAGTGCACCCAATGTCAACGTGGACTTAACAGCCGCATTTCTCAGGATTCCGACAAGTGAATGAAGCAATAACTGATTTTGTGATTTTCTGACTTTTGTGTGGTTCCACTCCGTTGCCACCAAAGCATGTATCACGCTGATCTTAGGCCTCTTGACTTTGTTTATTGCTAAGCCATGATGTTTCCTCAGTGCTACAGCCAGACATCTCAGCTTGGCCAGGACCTGGCTTGCCACAGGCTCCAGTGCTGGACAGGAGGCCTGCAATTATAGTTCACTTCAAAGATGCCAGTCAGTCAAAGACGGCATTCATGCATTTAATTTTGGCAAACTCCCATCCACTCCCCCTTTCTTGCCTCCTCACCTTTCCACCTCCCACCTCCCGCCCCCTTGCCCTTCTTCTTCCTTTCCCACCAACCCTCAAGCTTGTTTAGATGAGCGATTAAAGAGAGAGACAAGTGCAAATGGAGTTTAGTTTGGCACAGATTGCTATTGACACAGTTTACTGAAATATCTCCCGGCATAGTTTTCCCCTCACCTAAATTTGGACGTGGTGGATGTCGGCAGAGATGAGGGGAGGAGTGGGTCTCATGTGTCCAAACAGGGAGGCTTTAGTCCTGGGGACAGAGACCGTCCTCTGCCTCCTTCTAACCCCGCCTCCTCCAGCTGATCCAGAAATAAAACCCAAAGAGAGGGGGGCAAGAGGACATGTTTCACCTCAGGCCATCTGCTCTGTGCAAGCTATTCGATGTTCAATTAACATGGTAAACTGATAGTTTGCCATGTCAACACAGCACTGTATTACCAAGCATCAAATTCTTCCCCTCTACTGTATGTCCCAAACCCCCGTTCAAACCACAAAATTGGCCAACTTTAAATGTCAATGGCAAATTTAGAGGAGTGTTTATTCACTGGCCCTTTCATTTTCTGCCAAGGTTTATTTGATTATGAGAACGCTGTGTATGTAAGGGACAAATAACACTACTTCCTAAAAGTTGCACAGGGGCTTTTTAAGGCAAGAGACTTTAATGGAGAGGAACAGCTGGTATATTATCTCCATATATTCCAATTTATTAGAGGGGCATCATCTAGCATACAAGTGATCATATTTCCCAAAATTCCAGTTGTCTACCATCTGCTGGGTGAGGCTGAGCCTTGTAAACTGTGGTGGCGATCCAATCTGAGACCCAGGTTGGCTGTGATTGGCCCTGTAACTCCATCACTGTTACAGTTACAAGGCTCAGGAGCTTTGGGTGGTGGGAGGTGCATGTGTTGTTTGCTTGAGCTAAAGCAGGTGTTAATTTGTTCATCTTTGTGTTTTTGGGGTTGGTGTATGAGCAATGAAGGGCATTGAGTGGTATGTGCAGGAGTGTCAGTAAATGTTTGTTGTTAAAGAAAACCAGACACCTCAGCCCCACTGGGAAGGAGCTCCACCATCACAGCCCCTGGAATCTGAAACCTGATGCTGGAAGTTGGGCAGCCAGAGTGATTAGGGGGACCCACCACGCTGGTGGTGTTACAGTTTGGCTCAGGTGTCCTATTCGTCACACCACAGACCAGCCTCAGCTCACACCAGCCTGGGCCGACACCCCGGTCGCAGCACTGTCTCTGGGGCGGAGTCAGGACCTCTCTCTAGGAGCCTGTATGGCTCCCATGGGTCCAACTTATCCATCCGTCTGCCCAGGCTCCTCGAACTCGTTAAAAAGCACAGACCTGCGGTGCTAAATCATCAGTGTGTCACACACTTCACACACACCTGGTGGGACTTGTATCCCAGTAGAACAATAACTGTCACATAAGGGATATTGTGTGAACAGTGAGAAGTGGAGCGAACATTTCAGGCTGGAGAACAGAGAGAGATCAAATCAGATACACCACACCGTATGCCAAACTCACACACACATACTCCATCTCGGTCTGACAGCAGAGGTAGTAACGGGTCAAAACCAGAGTGAGTGGCTTCACAGAAAGGCAGCTTTGCTAGGACGCACTGTGCTCCGAATACCATCCAGCTCGGCCACAAAACCTTACAGGAGAGAGAAGACACGGCGAGGAGGGAGAGGACTGAGGTAGGATCACAGCTGTTAACTGTATAGGTGGGACCTTGCTGCTGCTTACCTGGGATATATATATATAGGGCTGTGCACTCACAATTACACATTCTGTGTAGACACTCACTCAAACACTCCCTCTCGGCCTTCGGCACTTGGCAAGCGGCCTCATTCTCATCAAAGTGCGATCCCGAAGTTCTTTTTCGTTTCTGTCCCTTCGCCAGTGTCATACCTGACAACTTGCAGAAAGGTGCAGATCATAACTCACTCACACACAAATACTGTTACTCACAGTCCTGTCTTCTCCGCACACTTTGGCTGGGATCCATGCAGGGCTCAAGATGAAAAAGGATTACAATTTACAGTTTGCTGTCCTTGACTCCACACTGTTGATATAACGTACGGTGATGTTTTGTCGAAGCTGGACTTGTTTTGTTTTTTCGCTGAGACTGTCTTCAGAAACGTTTGAATATGAAGTAATATCAATAATACAGTAGCTGCTATTTCTAACTCAAAATAGCCTACAGCCATGGAAATATTATGAGATGTTGAGGTGGTTGTTTTATGTCTCTTTGTCGACGTTATGGATGTTTCTGTTTGGTGCTGATGCCAAACTTTCATTCACTAAATGTAGTTTGTCTGTAATGCTGGTGAAAGCTGAATTAAGTTCAATACTAATAATATTAATACTAATATTAATAATTGGTAATTATATTAACAATAATAATTCATTTTCTGTTTAACTCTTCTGCGTCAAGAAGTAAACAAATGACTTTGGCTCTACAGCAGGTGGCCTTTAACCCCTCCACACCCTCCCGTCACAGTCGTGCCTTCAGACGGCATTGTTAATGGCTCTCTCCGCTGGTATGCAGAGAGCGTGAGCAGAACAGAGAGGATCCTGCCAACATAGCTCATGAAAAACAAAAACAAAACCCGGGCCCCTGTGTGCATTAGGCCCTGCAAACACCTAGGTGGTCCTGAAAAGGATGGGAAGAGTGGGAGACAGAGAGACACGGGAGTACAAGCGAGGACAGAAGTTATGTGGGAGGGAGACTGTCAGGTTGTCTGTGTCAACAATAAGGAAATAATTGGCCTCTGTAGCCCGTGGGCCTTCTGGGATTGGGTGGGGTATGGCCCTGGCATTACACACAATTAGGCCAACAAGGGGGTCAAATGGGGAGGCAGGGGAGGTCCAGTCCTGTCATTCATGAAAGGGATGTCTTTGTGCCCCAGGCTAAACCAAGGCAAGGCGCGGGTCACAGGGAAAGACCCTGAACTAGTCCTCAGTCTGGAGATGAAAGCTGCATGCGAGTGGTCTGCTGATCTGAGACCAGGCTGATGATTCAAATTACAGAGGAGGAGTTGATCATGGGCAAGTTAATGGTGGACTGAGGATGTTAACATGTCGGTATAAATAGGTGTTTGGTGGGCCAGTGGATAGAAAATATGAAATTCAAGAACTGTCTTGTTTTCTTCATCTGCTTGTTCTTCAAAACCTCAATCCTCAATTAATCACAAGCATGTTCTCCCTCTTTACCCGTAAGATCAACTAAATCCTTCTCAACAGGTTCTGTGTCTGTGGTCAGGCTCTGGACAGTATCATCAGCCAGACTGCTGGATGGGAGCCCACTAGCCCCTCTGACTTGACCCCCTCCTTGACCCTCACTAATGTGATAAACATTCCCAATCAATGGAGGAAACAGGTTTGGAAGTGGACGGGGCCGTAAACTTGACCTCGTGGTTGGCTTCAAACATCCAGCGATTCTCTGTTTACACCTAATCCTCACCGTGTTCTTCTGATGGAGCGAGCGCAGTCAGAGATGGAGGGAGGTCGGCTAGTGCAAACCTGACAACGCTACAATCAACGTGGTGTTCTTGGTAAATCAGATACGTTTTTGTATTTGCTGCCATTACTACCTTTACAAACATCAAAGCACACAGAGACCCAAGCATATGTATTTTGTAACTGTAGAACTGTTGATAATTGAGGAGCTTGAACATGCATGGGAATGTTTGTTTTTGCTTAAAAAAATGACACAAATTATCAGTCAATTAACTTAAATAAAATGATCAACTGATCAACTACACCTTTGAAGCCCAACTATTGTTTACAATGTACATTTTCACATACTGTCCTTCATGTCTCATGCCCCATATTGTTTCATATTTCATAATCCTCATTCCATATTCACTTTTTAAATAACGTATTGCATTATACCACCTGTACTTTTAGCTTTAATATGATTTTTATGTTTCTATTTGTTCTGATCTACCTGTAGTTTCATTCATTTCTTTATTTAATTTTCACTTTAAGCCGTTGTTGTAAATACATCTTTGAACATTAAACCTGCATTTATCTGCCTGATTGTGCTCCGTTTCAAGATTAAAACTCCATTGAAAGGGACAATGTGCTTTTGTTGACACATTGTATAAATATGAATCAACCCATAAAAAAATAAACAATAATCATGATATCATGGATGTAAAATGATGTGCTTAGCATATGAATATAAGTTACAATGTTTCCATGTTTTGTATTAATACATGTTTTGTATTAAAACTTTTCTATATGTTTTATATAACTTCGGTCATGTACAAAAGTTTTCAACTTAAACTTATATGATAACTGCACTTTTCAGCAGAGAAGTGTGGAATGATTTGTTTAAAGAATATAGTGCTGCTGCATACCAGCGGAGAGAGACATTAACAATGCCGCCTGAAGGCACGACCGTGACGGGATATAAATATTTGATGACAGCTTTGTTTTGTTGCTAAATCATGACAGTATTTAATGGGGAATGAGGAAATCAAATTTCTGAGGGAAATTCTTTCTTGCGTATACTGATTATCAGTTTGTGCAAATGAAACATGAGTTGCATAATTCTGGTTTTCTTTGTGACTGCATCGCCAGACGTGAAGACTCTTCATTGTCGTCCATTCAGATCTTCACCGTGTTCACAACTTTGTTCATGTCTTCAAACAGCATACATTCAGCATCTCACATTCTCTCCGCAGAGAGCAGAGAGCCGGAGAGCAGCTCTCATGGTCTTCATGAATGACTTCATGGAACAAGAGTATTAGGTAGTGGATGATCTCCACTCACACAGCCGGGGTCCATGTTCTGCTTTCCTTGCAGATTCTTTTCTACAAGAGGAAGTGCTACAACAACCTGACGTCCCGACAAACAATAAAGTATGACCTGTCTACTTCCTGTATTTTAGCCAGTTGGCTTTGCGTAACAATATATGCAAAAGGCCATTTGTGAGTTTAGTAGCCTGTTTTGGTCCCCCATGTAACTCCATCTGTGACAGTTAATGCTGCGTTGCTTTACCTCTACAGTACCTCCACCAACTAGACTCGCTCCATCCTACCTTCTCCCACCAACAGTATGCTGGTGGACACACATGCTTATAGTAATGCCACATGCAACCCCGCAGGAATTCACGGCTGGATGAAACAAAATATATGTGAGAGCTCTCCTTTTACTGAGGCCTTTCGCTGCTTCCTCTTAAAGTCTAGGACATGATCAAACAAGACAGAACAGGAAAGTGGCATAGCATTTAAGTGTATGTGAGTTGGGGGCAGTCAGACTGTGTGTCCCTGGGGAGGAGAAGGGGATGGGGGATTGTATCTGTATCCCACCCCCCACACACACCCTGGCCCCTGGGGAGCAGGCAGGGCTGCCGCTGAGACCGAGTATAGGGCTCAAGTTTTGTCAACGGGCATCAATCTCTCTTGTCTGTCAGCCCTATAACTCGCAACCCCTGACCCTGCCCCACCCTCTCGTGGCATGGGTTACAAAGCTTCCTGGATGGGGATTGGTTGTCAGGGCAGCTGAGAGACAGTGGAGACAGTAATCTGGCCTGTGATGCCGCTGTGTCTCAGGAGGATGCAGCTCCTGTTGCTCTGGCCAGAACTCAACAAATCCAAATGTATGTTGAATCTTTTCTTCTTGCCTCTCTGATGTCGTCCGTTATCTCTGTTCTTTAACCGCTTTACTGATAACAACATATCCTCTTCTACTATCTCTTGGTCACATCAGTCCATTTCCCCTCCCTCTCTCTTCAAGGTACAAAGTGTCTTCATCCATCTCTCTTCTAGCGACTGAACAGTCTGTCAGTGAGTTACCTCTGGAGTGAAGGATGTTGGTGTCATTGAACAAAGAGGCTCACTTGTTCTATACACAAGCACACATGAGTCTGGTCGGAGTCTGGGATCCTGGAGTCGGGTCTGTGTTGTGTGTGTGTGGGTGGGATAAAGATATGGTGGGAGGAACTGTAGAGAGAACATGACAAACCACTTGTGGCACGGTTGTCTGGTTGCATCTCGCTGAACGATTAATCCTTGCAGGGCCCTGCTTGGCTGCTGTCCTCTGTCAAAGCCTCTCTGTCAGGGAACGGCCGAGGTCAACAATTCACGGCGCATCCCTGCTGCATTCATCTTTTTCTTTCCGTCACTACATTTTGGGGTTTTAGCCAGGAGACAGCGCCATTTTTTTTTTTGCGGGTGGGGTATGAGGGCAAACAGAAGGCAGGTAGGGGTTATTGGGGTGAAGGGTGGGGGGCGTTGAGGTACTCCAGCTGTAGTGTTCCTCAAGCTACTCCTCTTTATCTTTGTCACCCCCTGCCACCCCTCTCACCATCTCCCTCCATCACTCACTGTCCCTTGTCCATCAGCATCCTGCAGGTCCCTGATTAAAGAGAATATCTCTTTAATGCCTCCAACTAACAACCCCCCTCTCATACTCTCTTCCTCTGTTACTCCATCTTCTTCTGTCCTCTCTTTCATATCTCCTCCCCTCCCGTGTGAGGCGATCTGGCTCTCTTCCATCAGCTTGTCTTTGGAATCTGCGAGCTGAGCCTTGGTATGCGCCCGGCGTGCTCAAACTAAATGCTTTTCCATTCTTTTTTTAATTTCTTTTCTCTCTTCATCCCCCCTCGGATTTGATGACTTGCACATTGCTTACCCAACAAACAGGTGGCAAGCTGAGGTAGTCATGTGGGTCCAGCCTGGATTGAGAGTTTAGTTCACTGACTGAAAGGAAAAAAGGAAAAGAAAGCAGCTTGATTTTCTTATTGCTTTTATCTATGGTTCTTCTGTTCTCCAGAAAAATTTCAACCAAAATCCCCACTCAGCTCTCGCCTGTGTTTGCCATTAGTATCAGGACAATACACCTGGTTAACTGGACCCTTTGTCCCTGCTGCCCAGTGATCGGTGAGATGCAGCTGACGTCGGCGCCACTATGGCACTTAACGAAAGACTCAAACCAAAGGCAGGGTGAACCTGTATGATGGTGCTTTTCGCTCACAAACAGCTCTCTGAAGCAGAGAGGCCCTACCCTCATGCAGGGACCCTCAATCATCATCAAATCATCAGTGGCGGCTTTGATGCTCCATTCAGTTGATGGTCCATTGTCGCAGTTCCCTATTCCTCAGCACCTGGGCAGGCTGGCAAAGTTAAACCCTTCTGCTGTGTTATCAAAACAAATGAGTGACCCCGTTCAGAGGGTTGGATTTGAGATTGAGAGTCTATGTGAACAGAGATGTCCTCTCTTTCAACAAGATGGGGGCAAGTGCAGTGTGCCAGAGAGTCAAATCCTTAAACCATTATCAGGTTCCAGCGGGGGCCAATATCGCGATATGGTTTAAATGTGCAATTGTACGTATCACAAGGACAAACTAACTGTCATTCCACTAAATCTCATATAAACCACATAGTAACCTGTGGCCTTGCATTCCTAAAGCAGTGTAAAAAAGTGGGACTCAGATTTGTAGAGACCTACATGCAGTCAGTTCTAACATGAACAGAAGAATTGGGAAATGCTGACCTGGTTAAACTTTAGTGCTTGTGGAGCACTTCACAGCTGAGCAAGGTAGCCGTGGGCAGCAGCGGGCAAGACACCCTGGCACCATCACCTTGAGAGCAGCCAAGCCCGTTCTTGTCAGCTGTGGGAATGTGGCTTCAGACGCCAGCCAGCGTGTCCCCTGGGTGCCTCCTCACCGCTGTAGCCATGGGTGGGGGACAGAGTCCTCCTTCATCACCTCAATGTGAGGATGGGATCAGTGCCCAGAGTGGCCAGGCCCAGGCAAGTCCATCCCTAGCTGAGCCACAGCACTGGGCTGAGCAGCTAGGGGGCTCTGGTCCCACTGGCTACAGTAAAACGGACAAAATATGACTCTCCGTTAGCTAAATCGACATGGGTAAACACATGGAGATCTATGAAAAGGTGTGTGCTGCCTGACAAAACACACACGCAAGTGCCCGTGATGCATACACATCATACACTAGCTTCCCTAAATTAGTTTTGGCCGGGAAAATTGCTGTTTGGAAATGATAACAACAATAATGGAGGCTTTGCTGTTTGCCCTCATGTTGGTCTTTCTGAAAATAGGGTGTGAGTGTGAGAGGCGGAGAGGAGCGGAGACAAGGCTGGTGGTTCAACTCGGCGTCTTTGATGCACCGTTGTTCCGCTGGCCGCCCTCTCCTCTCTGTGTAGCCTCGCGGTTTGGCCTCGGCTCCATGACCCTCTTCACAGCCCTCTGGTCCAGCTCTACCACCGCAGGCGTACTTCTTTAGCACGTGTCAATATTAGCTCAGGATTATTTCTAGAAATCCAGAAGGGTAAAATCCTTTTAGAGATTACATAGCTGACACAAGGTAATGAGGAAGAATCTGAGGAACTGTGGAAGAACCATTAATGAATATGTATTATTTGCATGACAAACACAGATGATTTAACTCAGGCATACTGTGGGAAGCTAAATTCGGGTGAAGGCACATGGTGTCCTGGGTAACCTCAGCCCAGAATAGCCTGCAATAAAGACAGGAATCACAGTCGTGTGTTAGGCTCATAGCTCACAGATGAGGGTGAAAACAGAGTAAGTCCTTCCACACAGGGATGATCCTCCATAAAAGACTTCATGTCTGGGTCAGCAACTGGCATTTGGCATCTCTTTTCTGGGAGAATGAACTGGGAAACCTGGCAGCCGACTGGGTGGTCAGGTCACTCACAAATGATTTTCCTCGTTCTTTTCATGCTGTTTAATAGCAGAAGACAGATGTAAAGGAGGGATGTAAGAGAATATGCTGTGTTTGAAAGACTGAACTGTATTTCCATGATCTCTGAACGATTCCCAGGTGGGATGTCCTCCTGCAAAGAGGTTCTGATTGTTTGAAGCAGTCAGCAATTAGTCACGCAGTTCTTAAAAATGCTTCGGGGATCTGAAACGTGTCTTCTTATTTTTTTACTTGACTAGATGAGGCTACTCACTCCTTTCTCAGCCCAACTGGGTTGGATTAGATTCGACTGGGACCTACCAAAGTAATTAAGGATAAAATAAGTCCCTTTAGCCAAAGAACTACTTCAGCTCAAAGATATGTGATGACGTTAGAGTGTTATAGGTCCTGTAATAAATTTCCCCTTCAGTGCAGAAATTGTGTGTCATATCACCCATTTTTTGTGTTTCTCACATAATATCACAGTTCACACGTTATCTTAATGTCTGTCGTAGAAGTATACATAACACAGATTATTGACATCTTGGCTGGGGGATATGAAAGAGTTGAAATAGCTTTTGAGTCACTCTGTTTGTCAAGCTGATAAATGAATAAGGCAATACAAGTCAACTTTTCCAGGCAAGGCGGTGCAGGTAAAAACAATCTATCACTCCAGGGCTCTGCAAGTTCAAAAGTTCAAAAGTCCCACATGACACCTGAACTGGGTGATCTGCAGCGCCACAGCCTTGTCTGGTGATTCAACAGCAAGTGTCTTGTTATCGCCATACATTGGTCTGTTCAGATCAACAAATGAAGTGATGTAACCTTCACAGGAGAACGGCATGCACCTTTGTCTGTACCACAGGGTGTGTAGCATGACGATATGCTGCTCAGAGCACATATATCTTTGCTTGGATTAATCATCTAAGTGAGTCTGACAACAGAAAATAGAAGATGGGAATGAGTCACCTGGCAGACTCATTTTTACACGTTTTAGTTTTTGCGTTTGTGTGTCTGTATTGAGTGTCATTAAAGAACTCTCGCAGCCCCACTCTCCTTTAACTCTCCTCTTCTGCTGTTCAAGAAAAGAGTGGAAAGTCCATAAGCAGAAGTTGGAAACTACAACCACAACCAGCCAATGCACAGGACACTTATTCATAGACTGACACACACACTCACACACACGCAGACACTTGGGTGTGGGGAACAAGAGCAGCAGCAGTGGCAGTAGCAGTAAATTGGTACAGACATCCGTCACAAGCCCCATGAGTCACACTGGAAAACATAAAGCTCTCCAAAGCCAGAGTAGATATCCATCAAAAGTGATTGCGGCTGGTGCGAGCTCCTGCAAAAACACACTTAGATATATACACGCAATTACACACAAACACATGCTTTCTCGCACACATAACAACACATACTAAGTACATATACCCACGCATGCACCCGAACACACGGAGCAGAGATTTTTGTGGTGTTGACGGTAAGGCAGTGGAGGGATAACGAGCAGCGTGTTGTCCGCAGGAGAGCCAGCGGGCCCGGGGGAGGACATGCGTAACCGCTGCAGAAGCTTTTATTTGCAGCCAACTTAGCTTGTGAGGTCACCTGACAACATAAACACTCTACCTCAAATCGATCTCCTATTCTTTGAAAAAAAAGCAGAGCACAATCTGATACATGCGGGATATTCAAGCCAGGCAATCAGGCCTGCCGCCTGTCCCAGATTAAGTGTGTGTTTGCTACGAGGAGAGGTGATTCCTTGGTGAATCCTTCAACTTTCCTTCTTCCTCTGAATATCAGATCTCACATATGGCTGCTAAGTATCACACACACATGTGCTACACACATTACACTCACACCCGAATTACGTGGAACATGAGAGAACATAAGGAGAGGCACATGTTCATTGAAGGGATCGAAACAGCTTCGGTATGGTAGTGAAGCTGTTTTTTTGGGAGATTTTTTCAAGAAATCATGCTTCTGCTGTCCCTGCCACCCAGACCGCTGTCTATAAACTTCCCTCTGGCCATCTTTCATAGCTTTGATATACAGTATGTCTTGAGGTTATGGATATGTAAAAGGATAAAAAAAAAAAAAATGCTCTCGTTAAAGATATTTATCAAGATTTTAGAGAGAGTTTTAGTGACGACAATGATAATTAACTGATTTGAATGTGTTTTCAAAAGGATATCATAAGTATTATAGGAATCAGAAAACACAGACACACAGCACAGTTATATCTCACACAAATATATATCACAGCTGATTACGAGCTGATGTTAGTGGGTCATCTTCTCCCATTTTGTTGTGTGTTTCTGTACCCTGGGCTCCTGCTTGCCTCACAGAGGGCCCAACTGTGGCGTAGAGCTCTGTGTTGTACTGTGTGTTCAGGCAGCGCGGCGCTGCTGCACAGATTCCTGAGACGTCAGACATTCTGGTGTTGGTGGGGCCAGCGGCTGCAGCCTGCGCCTCACACATGACCTCCGCCAGGTCAGCAGGTCAGATCCTGTGATAATCCTGTCCGCATAGCAGCATGGCGTGCAGAAGTTTGTCCTCTTCCTAAACCAGAGCGGTTGAAGTTGTGTGCGTGTTTGCGTGCCTGTGTGTTGTCATGTTCACTTTTTTGCTGTTATGAATGTTGACCTTCAGATGCGACCATATGTAACCAATGTTTTTTTTCAGGTTTGGATCAAAAGGAAAAAACACTGCATGCTTTATTTGGCAGATGGTTTCCGATCTCATTTCCACATTTATGCAGTTTACGTGCTAGAGCCTTTATGTGTGAGCATGTACATGTCTGTGCACGTATTTATGCTCACATCTCAGTGTGAATGTGTATCTGCGCACATGCATGAGTGTGCAATTTGTCCCAGAGGGGGTCAAAAGGCCTACACCTGCAGGAGATCTGCAGAGAGCATCACTGTCATCTGGAGGAAAAGAGATGAAACAGAGAACAGAGGGGTCACCCTCCACCCCCAGACATTGTTATTTCAAGCTTTTCTCATCATATTGAGGAAGAAGGGAACAATACACAGCACACACATACACTCACTTGGAGCACTCGCTGAGAGCAGCACAGTCAGCTCTTTCAGCAGACAGAAGAAAGGGAAAAATCAAAGAGCAAAGAGGCGAGGAGAAGGAGGGCCGGGGTGAAAGATATAGACCGCAGGGGAGATAAAGTACCTTATCCACTCCTCACTCCTCCTCTACCACTTGTACACTAGTGTGATACAAAACATGCATCAACACGACCCGAGCTAGAGGCAGCGTTTTTGTTTTCTCTCTTCCCCCCCCCTCTTACCTTTGCCAGCTATGTTTCACAGAGTCTAAGAGAGGTGAGATGGGCCAAGGAATGAGAAATCTGAAAAAAGGAAATCTTGTCTACCGTTGAAGAAATATCAACAGACAAATAAAAGTGTTTGTATTGTGTCGACTGTGTCCTCAGTTATAACTTTGCTCACATTTGCTTACATTTTTCCCTCTCAATCCCCCCCCCCCTCTTCCACTCCACACTACCCCCTTCTCCAGTTGTTAGGAAGGAATGCCTCTCCTGTAGATCTAATGGCAGTTGGGATGATTGATCAGGTGGCAAAGAGACTAGAGTCATTATAGGTCTACAGTCTAAGGGAGCATGCATACATTTGTGCATGCATGTGCAGTATGCATGTCACATACATGTGTGTGTGTGTGTGTGTGTCTACCAACGGTATTTATGTATCTGCCTGCCTGTAAATTCCTTGTCCACCCGTGTGTGTGTTCGTGTGGCTTTACAGCAACGGAGACACCGGGACACTTGGCACCACACTGACGTGACCCAACACTCGACCCTGCAGGACGCCAGTGACAGTCTGACATGAAAGATGAGGCGCAGAAGAGAACATCAACAGGCAACAAAAACCTCACTTCAGCTCATTGCTGCTCTGGCTTCCTCCAAAACTATATCTGCAAAGTTCTTTGTAACCTGAAAAACAGCCACGCTGAAACAGAGAAACGGCAAAGACAGGTAGCATGCTCTTGCACACAAATTCATTTTTACAGTCCGTGGGGCTGACGCTGTAGATGTGTTTGTCTCTTCACAAAACTGACCTCTTTGAACCTCAGCACATTTCATACAGAGGAGGGAAGAACAGCTGGAGACAACTTCAGGCACTTGCGTAACAAACTACAAGAAGAAACATATCTGTGTGCATTTCCCCTTTGGGAACCGTCCAAAATTGAGCATTTTGATGCCTCTGCAATACGCTTCTGTGTACATAGTGCCTCTCCAATTGCAAGCCCTTGCCTCTCTGGTTTTCTCCTTTTTTATTCTCAGTCTTCTCAAAGAAACATTTGTTGGGCTGAATTAGAGCTTGAATACACTTCAATAGGCTCGGGTTTATGGCATGAAGCCACTGGGCTCATCTAGTGTTGGCATTTAACTCCCTCTACAGGAGAGCAAGATAGCCAGACTTTCATTCAGATGTTATTTGTCCAACAGGCACATGATAATGTTTGAGTTACAAGAGCTGCAGCACTCTATAAACTAGGGAACTACTCGTAATCATTTTTTAAACTAATAATACAAGAATATTCCGCTGGTTTGCTGACATGGTGTGAGATGTGCAGCCCCCTGAGGCTGTGGTGGCACTGGGGGGTATGGGGTACACTGAATAAATACTTTGATGCACGTCCTGCTGTGTCTCCCCGCCCTCTCTCTTTCTCTTTTGTCTTCAATTGCTTCATTCAGCCCTGTTATTTCTGAACCCCTTGGGCAAAACGGTTGGGTCAGCTAGCCGATCTAATGGGCCATCAGCTGAAGGCCTGGTAGTTACAGAGCAACGCTTTATGACTCAGGTGCATCCCACTTAACACACCTGACGAGAGCCTGTGGCTTTGGCTGGCCTGGGTGGAAGGCCCGTTAAGATGTTTGCCTTCGACTCCGGCTGGTGACCTTTATAGCATGTCACCCCTCCATAGCTCTCCCATGTTTCCTGCTAGCTTAACCTGGCCATTATTAGAACGAAAAGGACCTCAGATAAATAAGAGGATTTAGCAGAGTTCAAAATGAGTGTGAAGTAATATAATATTTAAGAAACATATAGAAAATATAAGATTTAAAGGACTAAAATCCTCTTTTGGTGTATTGATGACCTTTACAGTGGGATTTGATTTCCCTTTACAATGCACATGCCTTTGAAGTAATCAGAAATGATCGGCGAACAGAGAAAAGTCTTAGTGCGTCAGGTCAGTATTCCTGTGTGGCATGCCTCTCATGTTAGCCAATATCCATCACGTTTTGAAGATAGCAGGGCCTGGGGTGAGCAGGCAGTCCATCAGGTACAGGGAGGCAGTAACAGGCAGGAAGGCCTACACTACAGCAAATATTGATACTGACCTGTGGCCATTCTGGTGTGTTTTCGGGACATTGAGTGGTGAGATTTGGGACAGGGAGGGTGAGGGATTTCTACATGGGTGCAACTGTTAATTAAGGAGTCTGAAATGCTCGCTAACACCTCAACCCCCCCGATCCTCCACCCTTTAATTGTGCCGCTGTCATGTATAGTTTTCCAGTCAGCTCCCCCGTGCACCTCCTGACTTCCTTCCAGCAAAGGGAAGAGTGGAAACTGAATCAATCAACTGCTCTTCCTCAAAGTTTCCTTAATTCTGTTTGTGGAGGAACCGGGAGGTGGATCCCAGTGAAGCAAGTCGGGCCTCCACTAACACTGCTGCTGTATAGTCAGACAGTCAGAGAGAAGCTCCCACAGTCAGATATAGCTTTTATGTGTTTACACAGGGTAGATACAAAATCATTTGGCAGTCACCGAAGGCTGTATGTACAGAGTATAGAGAGAGTATAGTTTTCTGTTCATCACCTTTTCAGTAGGGTTGCGACTCTGGATTATTTTCATTATCAATGATTCTGCTTATTAGTTTCTTGATTATTTGACTAAAGGTTTTGTCTATAAAATGCAATTTCTAAGAGCCAAAAGTGCATCTTTGAATGTTTTGTTCCAATCTAAGCTATCCAGTTTATAGACGAAAACCAGCTAACATGCATATTTGGGAAGCTAACTGACTCAAACAATGAATTAATCAACAAAATAGTCGCAGAAAAATGTTCAGTTGCTCATCTAATCGATTGACTAACCATGTGACTCATCATTTGAGCCCTACTTTTGAGGTAATCATCCTACTGACCCACTAAAAAGTGGTTAGATTCTTTCTACCACACAATAGGGAAGTGTTCTTGGTGTCAACACGCCGATGTGCATGAAAGTGTTTTAAAGGCTATTATGGCAACATAAATCTCTGAGTCAACTTCCTTATGGAAGCAACACACTTCCTCTCACACACACGCACACAAACTCAGGATTCACACATTCAGGATTCATGTCTCAGTTACTCAATCATAAGGATCAAAGCAGAGACATCACTTTGTGACTGGTCATCTTGCGCCATCTGTAGGTCACAGAGGATGAGTTGCTGAATATTCGCAGACATTTTTTTCACCCTGAGACTATTTTCTGTGACTCTCTCCATTCATTTCCTCCAACTCTATCTCTGTTGGGATAACAGATGCATTAGAAAAATGAAGGGATGTAAGTGTTGTGTGGATATAATACCAGACTTAACACGATTAGTCCTCTGCAGCATGTGTGTATAGCACTAAAGATATCGCCTGTGAATGGGTGCGAATGTATAAGTAGGTGTCTACTGTATGTGTCTCTCTCTCCATTTGCCTGTCATTATTGTGTGTGAAAGAGAGAGGCGGCATTCACACTGGGTCTTCCCAGCCATTGCACCACTCCCACTCTTAATAGTTAGCGAGATTTAATTTTTCCTAAAACATTTACCGGGACGATTGGAAAGTTTTAAATAAACCCAAATGAATACAAACACAGCCTTGCCGATAGAACAAGGATTTCTCTGAGAGTGCAGAAGCTGACACTTTGTCTTTTGTGTGCTCCATTCAGCTGTAAAGTTCCATATGACTCGGTTTATTTTTTCCCACTCTGAATAATTTTGGATTTGTTTTCTGTGTTAACGACAGGAGGGAGGGAATGACAAGAGACAAGCAGGAGAAAAGGTCAGGGTATGAATGGGCTCCTTAAATACTTTACTTAGCTACACTGCTTGTTCTCTTCCCCTAAAAGTATGCTTTGGCTTTGACGGAGTCACCTCTTTTAATAGCCCTTAATAATGTGTCACATTCAGAGTGTTCGTGAGTGCTCTCTCTCCATCTTACGATTCCATCCCTCCATCCATGTGTCAAAGAAGAAGCTGAATGAAACCATCACTCATGAGGACTCACTGAGAAGCAGTTGGCAAATCTAGGGAAGCTTTACTTTGGCCTGGTGGATGAGCTGCATGATGGGGACCATAGACCACAGACCTCAGCCAGGGCTTTAGGAAAAACCTATTGTGCCCTTATTATTAAAGCTTAAACGATTAGTGGACTTATTTATTCATCACATTTTAATCTACAACAATACTGATAACTGATTAATCATTTCAGTAATTTGTATGCTAGCAGTATGGCTCTAAGAAAGGCTTCAGGTAGATGGATTGATCTATCATCAGGTATACATTTAAATGTGTTGTGTACTTTGGTTTACATCTAATTTACAACCAGTTAATTTAAATAAATATAAATGGTTCACAGTGAATTTAAAACAGTGAAACTGTTAAAACCATAGCAAGCAGAGGAAGGGTTTTTCTGAGGAGAGAGGAGGCGAGGAAACAAGCATTTCACCAAAGGACACATGATTGCCTCAGACCCGTCAGGTGTCCATTGTTTTGTTCTTCTGACACTCGTCTGCTTGTCTCGTCTGTAGCGGGCTGTAGTATCTCTCTGCAAGGTTATCCGAGGTGAGATGTAAGAAGTAAAACTGCATGTTTTATGGCTGTGCAGCGTAAACGTCACTCTAAAATACGTGTTGGATGAAATCAACACAGCACAGTCGATTGTGTCTTATTTCCATAGCTGGGAAGAGGGAACTCTACCCCACTGCACCTGTTTCTCCCTCCCTGCTCCCAGTCACACTCTTTTGAGCCCAGCTACAAATTAAAATTCCTCCTCGACAGATTTAGGGAAATCAAAAACCCTCAGCCAAAAAGGTTTTCTCTATCCTTTCCTGAAAAAAAAGGGGTGGTAAGACAATAGTGTGCAAGGGGGAGAGCAGGCTGGCACAATTAGGCCCAGCTATAGTGCTGCCGTAGATCACGGATGACAGGGGGAGTGTTGTGTCACCAATAGACAGGAAGAGAATGGCGTGATGCTATGCTCTCTACCTTCATAAAATCAAAGCCAAATTCTCTTCTGTCAGTCACAACCGTGTAATGCAACCTGAGATACTAGCCGATGTCCTGCCAAACACAGGATGTAGTGTCTGAACCCTGTTATTGAAAGGCTCTAGCGCTAATCCACACCATTTATTTCCTCAACAGTGGAGGAATTTTGTTTTAACAACGCAATACGGGCTCACAACACAAACGGGACAATTGCTGGAAAAAAAAAAATCCGAAAGCAGCGGCCGTGAGAGAACATTCAAAACTTATCATGGGATGGTCATAATTATGTGGTGTGGCCGTATGAAGCCACATGTGTAGCCATGCTGGCGGGGTGAGAGAGGAAATCACAGGCGACAGCAGGATATGGAAGATGTCTCACCACGCCTGGCGGCAGACGAGCCCTGCTGCCTGAGCTCCCACGCGGGTGAGACACGGCTGCAGACTGATTCATGCCACACTGAGACGCAAGGCGTAGCAGCACCACCAAGCGCTTCTTAGTTTGTCAGGAGAATGTCTTCACCTTTTGTAAATCAGCATCGGTAAATGTTAAATCAACAGCATCTTGTTCATTTTTCCGAGCCAGGAGGCACAGGAGTAGTATTGATGTAGTAAGTAACTGAATATTCTTGCAACGTAAATATCAGAAAGGATGTTATATGACATACACAACATAAGAGAAGAATCATGGTGATGGAAAGGCACCCAGTGGTGGGATGTCGGTTAGAGAGGGAACGAAGGACTGATGTGGGATGGAAGAAAGCCGGAGAGAAAAAGGGACGTTGTTAACTTTCCCAGAATCCCACAGAGTAGTGAGACAGCCTCGGCTAAATGTGCGGATGTGTGCACTGCATGCCCTTGGCTGTGTGTTCAGTACAAGCTTCTACACTCGGTGAAACACAGGCTGTCAACAGAGCAACACTCGGCTACTACAGTCATGCCCAGTCAGATATATAGAAATGTAAAGGGGGCTTAGGATGGATCTATACGTCTGCATGTTTCCTTTTATGTATAAAGTGCAGTCCATATATCACACCCAATCTTACTTTATTGTACACTGTATATACGTACTTAGAAACTGATTAAAGTGGAGAAGACATTGTGTCGACAGGGCACACCTCACTTGGCCCTCGATTTAAAACCACAAACTTTAGCTCTGCATTTAATAGGTGTCATCATGTAGTTGCTAAACTTCATGCCTGGTTTTCATGAGAGGAAAAGTACACACACATATCAGTGAGTTTCATCTCTCCCATGAAGATTGGAGCTGATTTTTAGATGCCCTGCTAGGTACATGGGCCTCCTGGAGCTTGTTAAGGAGCAGTTTGTCGAACACCATGAAGATGCAGCAGTGTGACTCGGTCTGGGTCTGATGACGAGGCAGGGGAATGAGGAGGTGGGCTTGCAGGCAGGATGTGGTGTTGTCGCTCAGTTGGAGAGGAGGATTCCCCCTTGCGCTTTCATCTGTGAATGGAGCTGAGTGGAGAAACTGCAGGGACTCTGGTGTGGCACCACAGCTCCAGGTTCAGTCGCAGGCTCTGATGCCATCCATCACACACCATCTCTGCCTTTTATGGTCTGAAATAGAGGGTGAGAGAGAGAGAGAGAAAGAAAACCAATGAAGGCTCACCTTACCTCTGTTTTTCCTCTGACTCAAATGTATCCGGAGTGTGTGGCTGGTTGTGTTTGGTTACCAAGGTTACCAACAACCATTGTTACTCTTAACAGGCGGGAATGTTCTGAACGTCCCCCATAATCATGTTCCAGGTTGGAGCCTCCTAAATCAGACTGATCGCCTCACTTGGTGAAAGTATCATTCCATGCACTCACACACTGGCATCCTCGACAGTGTTTCTCGAGGAGGGATGCCGGGGTTCCTGAGACGGTGCCAGTCCACTTGGCTTGTTTGGATTTAAACACACAAAGTTAATCCAGCCGCTTTACATTGGGCAGAGCCGTGTCCTCCCTCCCAATTGCCATGCACAACATCGCTACCGCCACAGCTTTTCTTGGCCAGAGGCAGTGTTTACCTTCAACACTGACAAACTCCATGCACCTGTACACCCACACACACACACACACACACACACACACACACACACACACACACACACACACACACACACACACACACACACACACACACACACACACACACACACACACACACACACACACACACACACACACACACACAGTACCCAGGAAAGAGTACACACAGGTGTCCTGGAGGTTAACCATTTTCCTATTTTTGGTTCACAAGTGCACCGACCCGTATGTTTATTTGCGCCTCTCACCTGTGTTGCGCCCCCTCCTCCCACTCTCTAGTGAGATCTTAGTATTTCTTTTTCTATTAAATCGCACATCCACCGTTGAGGTGACCGCTAATCTGTTTTCTTGATTTTCTCATGTTTGAGAATGTATCCGTCCGGAGGAAAATCCCCCTACTGCTCAGAATGACTGCACATATAAACCAGGGTCAGGTGAATTGAGGTAAAGTGAGGAAAACAAGGGGTAAATAGAAGAGTTGTTGTGCTGGGGCGAGCAGAGCACACCTGGGTGAGTCAGGTCCTGCTCAAGACCTGGTCTGACTGCCTGCCTGTCTGTCTGTCTTGAAGGAGCCGTTGTTTGGCCAGTTCTGGGATGGCGTGTTGTTCCATAGAGTCTGGGTGCAGCTGTCACCACTGAGCAGGGTCATGGAAAGGTCTGGTCAGCTGGGCTTGGCACTGGAGGCAGGTGAACAGGGACGCTCATTTGCAGAGTCACCCAGTATATTTGGTACAGTTAGCTACATCCACTGAACTCTAATGCAGTAGCTTAGAAATAAATATGAGCCTTATTATTGGCGTAGTGTGTTGATTTGACTCTATGGTTATATTTGGGGCTTTATTCTGTGGCATTGTTGAACTGTGTTACAGCATACTGAAATGTATGTCTGATATGTTGCCTTCCTCTACATAAAGGGTATAACAAAAAACATTTAAGAAACACCTTGAGCTGCAGTCTTTGGGCAACGCTGGGCTGAATGTCTGCATATAACGTGCAGTTAACTTGATACTGTTCCTGTCTTTTGCCTCTGACCTATCGGCAAAACATATATAATAAAATATATTATAAATTGAATCCTTAAACCTGCAATAAGGATCTATTTTGGGCCACACAGCAGAAACAAGTTGTTAACGCCACATTGGTATATTATCACCTTTTTAGTTGACATGCTGAACTTGTTAGCAAACAGTGCTAATTTGCACATCCAGCAGATTTGGAGCAACTTAGTATTCATTTGGAGTTTTGTTTCTTGTGACCGGGTGAACGTCCAATATTCCATCTCTTATTGCTCTGTCTTGGTCTCCAATATCTCCGAAAGGAAAATATCAGGCTCTTTAGCTGCTAAACGCTCCACGTTCTTGAGTCTTCTCACTCAAAACAATGAGCTGAAGGACTGTTTAAAGACTGTTTAAAGCTCTGCAGAGTTACGTTCAGGTAAATGACCATTGGCTGAAGGAACCAATGGGAGCAGGAGAGTTAACAGTGAGAGAAGGACTGCAGGATGTCCATGTCGGCCGGGCGTTTGCTTGTACTGGCATGACAATAAATAACATAACTAACACGTCATTATTACTTATTACCCCACATTACCTGATTACCAAGCTGTCATATTAAGTGCTACAGAAATCCCTTTGTCTTAATGCAGACGCAGCATTTTATAAAATGTTGAGCCAGATTTACAGGCATGAATACAAATGATGCCAGACAACCTCAACAGGAAGTTACTGGTGAGCCTCTACTACCCTCTGGTGTTCACAGCAAGAAATACTTAGTGTGGGTACAATACAATGGGTGTCAACCATGCTGCCCACATGCAAGGCAAGTTTATTTGTATAGCACATTTCAACAACAAGGTAATTCAAAGTGCTTCACATAAAACCATTAAAAGCATCAAAACACAAGGCAAAAGAAAAGGAGATTTCAAAAACAATTAAAAAACAGTGTAAGAAATAAAATGCAGAAATGCAGGAAATTGATGAATATATTAATTGAACGTGGTTCAATTAAAGGCAGCAGCAAACAGAAAAGTCTTCAATCTTGATTTAAATGAGCTGAGGGTCTCAGCAGACCTGCAGCTTTCTGGGACTTTGTTCCAGATATGTGGAGCAGAAAAACTGAACGCTGCTTCTCCATGTTTAGTTCTGACTCTGGGAACAGAAAGTAGACCGGTCCCAGACGACCTGAGGGGTCGGGATGGTTCATATGGTAGCAGCAGATCGGAGATGTATTTTGTATATTGAACAGCAAACCTACTTGCTGCGGTGAACATGCGATTGTTCACTTTGTTGGGATTTACTATTGTGGTTAGCTCAAATTGTTTTATGCCCTGCTGGTTTATTGGTGCTGTATGTGATATCAGGGGTTAAACATAGCTGTGTGTTTGTAATGTACAATAAGGGTCAGATTGGCATCCAAATTTGGGGTAATATGACCAGGGCTGTGAAGCTTCCCTTCATAACCAAGTGAAGTTCCCAACCACAGGGAGTTCATCCTCCAGTGATGGCCCATTAAACAGGACCGTGGAGTACTTCCAGTCCTCAAACACCTTTTGCGTACACATTTCAGTTGCTATGAGGGAGAGGCCGACATGAAAGGCCTGAAATAAGCTCAGCTATATGTTTTCTTCCTCCCTAAGCAGCTAATCCAGGAAGCATTTTAGAAGCAGGGTCACCAGCGCTGAGTATAACTGTATTTTCATTTGTTGCAATAAAAGCGCAACATGCCTAAAAAGCTTCAGTGCCAGTGGTGCGTAAACCACAGAACACTTTAGGGCGTCAAGATTGAGAGCCTCACTTCCTTCTCCGACTCGGCAGGAAGTAGAGGTGTCATAGTATCAGTGCTCATCTGCAGTAAACAGCAGTACCCCGGTTTCACAATGTTGCATGATGTTTCCAAGTATTTGTTGAATTTACAATTTGATAAATCAACTAATTCATTGATGAACTCTACAGGCAAATAGATAGAGAGGTAGATTTGGTGTGCGCACACACACACACACACACACACACACACACACACACACACACGTAGTTTTAACACTGGTGAAAATCACATAAGAACATTTAACCAAAGTATACTTTCAGTACTATTTTGAGGCACTTTTACTTTGTACATCCAACTCCACTCTCAAAGGGGAATACTATACTTCATACACCAGCACACCTGCAGTTAGTTACTTTTCAGAGTAAGATTTCACATTCAAATATTTGATAAACTCATAAAATGTGATGTTGAAGATTAAAACAGTGGTTTCCAGCCTGTTGGGCTTGTGTCCCCCTTACAAAACAGTTCCTCCCTTTAATGTTTCAGTTGTCAGTATTTAGTTCAGTATGTTGAAACATTATGCAATTTGCAGTTTGAGGCTCAAAAAGCTAAATTAAACATCATTTTACCCACATTATTTGACAAAAGTACAAACACATTTGTGTAGCAGAACACGGTCTTGTGTCGACAATTTTCATAAGAACGAATAAAAGAAATACATAATTAAGTAGGGAGATTCATCATGGGAGGAGTTTCAGAACCAGGAATCAAAAACACTTTAGGTTTCGTTTTCCTGTGTCAGACAACTATTGAGAACAAAGGACTCCTCCGCCTTGGAGGACGGGATTGATCGACATCTATTGCCTACACGCCAGAGGTAACCGTTGGAATTAATATGAATGAATATGAATATGAATGAATGAATAACAAACAAAGGCTGTGAAGTTACACGCTAGAATTTAATCTTGGGGACAAACAACATATTACCAGATATCTAACGCTACATGGAGATTGCGTAACCGTAACGTATGCTGACGGTGACGCACCCTGCATTGTGCTGCGTTCACACCGGACGCGTCGATTTTTGAAATGTTTTAGGGAGCGTTCCTCAGACTACTTCCGCCCCTCTTTTTCAGTACCTGGAGTGGCCAGACCTGTTAGGAGGAATTATTTTTCTGGCAATTGACTAGTTGATGAATTGATGAATCGTTTCAGTTGTTGTATAAACTGTTGTCTATATGAGCTGTACCGTTCCTTGTGATGTGACTCATGTTTTCTCAGTCTTTGCTATTTCCTTGAGTCTGATAATAGAAGTTTCATAACTTATTTTCCTTCAGTGAAATGTAACTCTCCAAAGTTGCAGTGGTTGATTTAAAACATGATTATTTGTCTACCTTCCAGTTGCCGTTCGTGGTCATGGATGAATTTGTTGGTAATAAATTAACTGAATGGGGTCTCAGCGAGTTGATACCAAGATTTGAAGGTGAAGTATTACCATGCCTCTTTTTTGGGCAACGATTTTACACAGTGTTTATATGACCTAACAATACTGAAACGTATAAGCATCTACAGAACTAAAAGAACTATGAAAAATGCTGCAATGGTGTTCTTCAGTACAATGCTGACATATTTTTGACAGACAGTTTTAGGAAAATGGGAGAGATCGGTGTTGATTAATCCTGGAAATGTTTGTCTCTGTTTAGAGATTATAAAAGCTTTAAAAAGGTAAAAGACCTTGGACATTTTCACACCGTTAAAGAGACACATTAACTAACTACTTGAGTAACCGCTGTTCTGTATCTTGTAGGTTATTGAGATAAGATTCTCAGTGGTGCTGAAATCAAGACTGACAAATGATTAAAATACAATCAATATACATTCACGCTATATTCAGGCTGTAATACTCTTATAAAATAGATTTATGCAGCATTTTGAAATATATTTTTGCATGACTGAGATTCAACTCTGTATTTTTTAAATTGCAGAACAAGGCATTGACACGGAAAGTCTTTACTGTCTGGATGATCAAGAAATCGCAGACTTGATCCCAACAGTGGGACCAAGGTCAAAATTCAAGAAGAAACTCAAGATGTTAAAGGTAACGTTCTGTACTGTGAACACAAGTTACACAAATACTGTATTTATAATTTACAGGAGCACATACTTCTGTTTTCATGACACATAATTAATAATAATATCTCATTAACAATAATAGCATGTGCTAGAATTTTAACATTTATTTACTATCATGGATTTGCAACTATTGTCTTTCGTCACTAGAAGGAACAAAACACAGCAAATCCAGAAACGGTTGATTCGTCTGCTGAAGTAAGTTGAATAAAGTTTCAAGCACCCAGGTATCATAAGGCATTTATTATAATTATTCTTTTATTGGTTTATTTGAACGGGACAGTGCACATTAATAAAAACATTTCTGCAAATGCGCCAGAGTTAGCCAAAAGGCTATTTTTCCATCTGTAGTCCCAGTAATTATATAGATCATATTTTTATTGTCTGCTCAAACTTTTACTTGGCCACTTAGTATTGATTTAAGACACAAATGTTCATCCTCAGGTTTGTCTGTCCACCAGTGACACAAGTGATAAAGGTGAGATATACTTTATCTTATTGGTTACATGTAGTGTTCATTGACGTTTTTTACGGTGGTAATATCTTACTTTAACTAAGAAACTATATCGAGACCATGTTTAAATATTGTGAGAGGTAGAAGCAACAAACCTTTCTTTTTGCTTTTTTTTTTTTCCAACAAAAAATATCCAAAAGGAAAGAGAGAGTCAGATCTTCAGGGCGAGTCCAGCCAATGGCAATCACCAACTAAAAAACAACGACTTGCCAACAAACCAGGATCATACTCAGGTATTTATAATACTTTCCAAACAATGGCAACCTACAACTTACTATAGGTTACATAATACAATTTGTACTTAGCTTACGTAGCAAATGTCTGTTTCTATATCTTGGCCACAGAAAATAATCTCATTTGCTGCCGTATGGCAGAGAAAGTTCCTCTCACGCTCTCCTCATTGTGCATTACCGCTTACTTGATTCACTGGTTCATGGTTCCTGCTGAACAGTTCTTTACTTTCACTCTGACAGAAGAAATCATACTGTCTGATGTGAAAACCATCATGGAATGTGTCCATCAGAAAATACCTCCCCGAGACAACAAGCTCAACAAGTTCCTGAGGTAAATATAAAGTTTATACAATGTTCCATATTAATATGTTATACGGGCCTGGTTCCACTGCTGACCAGAGGCCAGTTTCACTAAGAGATTCAAGACTGGTAGTGTAGAGCCAGACATCATGGGTTTGCCCGGCCGTCCCTACATATTGTAATGCCACGAGAGGTCACTAGGGCAGGCTAGGGTGGGTGGTGCAATGCAATGAAACTAAGAAAAACAGGCAAAATTAAAGGTTCCAAAAATAAGGGGAAGTTGTATTCTTCTTCAACCAGGCAACTTAGGTAACTCTTTATCAAACTCAAAAGTCCAAAACAAACAAAAGCATCCAATCGGAGATAATAGTTATTTAAAGAACAGTAGTAGCAAAAACTAAATTTAAAATGTCCTCTGTTTCACAGGCTACAGGGTCTTCTTTCTGTCAATCCTTCTCAATCTGGTTCTGTCCTTTATGCAGTTCTCCAGTCCAAGTTTGTTCTCTAAGCTCCTACCAGCCGTGTGCTCTGTCCTCCTTCTTCTTCTTCAAGGTTTATTGGCAGTTGGCTACTCCTCTCCTCTCCTTCTGCATCTCTTTAGTCTTGCCTCAATTAGGTGGCTTAAACACCCACACCTGGGTGAGTGGTGAGGCATTCTGGGAGTTGTAGTGTGTAGATCGGCAGCCATTTTGTGGTGTGGCTGTTGATCTACAAAGGAAATGTAGCACCCCTCAAATACCTGGCCCCTTGTGATGCCACAGTATGTCCATTTCTCACCAACGTCTTGAAGGAATCTTTTTCAAATGCTGCACAAACATCCGCTTGGACTCAAGGATGAACTGATTAGAATTTGATGGTCACAGATCAAGGTCACTGTGACCTCACAAAACACATTTTTCATCATAACTGAAGAATTCAGCTAATTATGACAATTCCACACAAATGTCTAATAGGATGAAATGATGAAGTGATGACATTTTGGAAAGACATGGATGTAAACTGCAACTTGACTCTAGTTTTGTTCGAAAAACAGCAAATTACTTCTACTGAAGATAGTACAATATGATGAAGAGGGCTGTTCATAGACGGATCTCTTTCTGATTTTGACACATTCTGTCAGTGTTTTCATGTTTTTGAAACAAATGAATTAACCCGCACATAAACTCTTGTACAACAGGAAGAAAATCAAGGATTTGGAGATGGACAAGAGGGAGGTGGTCGGTGTCTTTGGCAGAACCGGGGCTGGAAAGAGCTCTTTGATAAATGCCGTCATTGGAGTGAAGAATCTCTTGCCCTCTGGAAACGTCAGAGCATGTACCTCAGTCATGATTAAAGTGGAGGCTAACAAGGACAACTCAAAGTATGAGGCAAACATTGAGTTCATTACAAAAGAGGTAAAATGAGCTGAATATGTTTGTTTACTTGAAGCTATTTAAAAATGTATGCCAGGTAATAAAACCAAGTTAAAGGTATTTTTTTAAATTCTATTTAGGAGTGGAAAGATGAGTTGTGGTTCTCTAAAAATTTCCTTGGGGATGCGGATCAGGAAAGTGATCAGAAAGATGACGATGATTCTCGGGACATAGTTGAAAAGCTGTCAGCGCTGTATGGAGAAGACTGGAAAGACAAATCTCCTGATGACCTCATGAATGACAAATATTTCAAAGAGATCCCAGAATTTCTCCTTTCCAAGGGGAAGACTTTGACAGTTGAAACAGTGAGTAAGAGTAAAATGGGAGGGGGGTGGGGGGGACAGAGGCATGGGCCCCTGCTGGGCTGGGGGAGGGGGACCTGCTGGTCTGGGGCTGGTTGATGGAGCTGTGGGCGATGTCTTTAATAATGAAAGGTTGTATTTGATACTTAAGATCTTCCTCTAAAATCTTCCTCCATAAACTCAAACAGACACAGTTCGTGGAAAGTTTTAGAAGTTTCATTTTTCAGACGTAGTTACAGCGCTGCGGGTCTCTCTCTCTCATCAACTTTACTTTAAAAATCAACACTTACACGTAAACGTTTACTAGATTATGGGTCCATAAATGTGGTAAACACACGTCGATCACTCGTTTCCTCTGTGTTGTCTGTTTGTCAGTCGTAGCATTTATTGCTATCTGTAGCTTCAGACAGCCGCTCCGTGGGGGTTGATGACGCCTCTGGTCACGCCGCTCGCTAATCACTCCAATAACAGCTGCTTCCTCCACAGAAATGCAGACTTTTTACGACACAACAGCAGCTAGTACGCAATTATTCCACCAGGCGCTCGTTCTTCCTGGTCACACCCAAAACCGGCGCTCCATGTACGACTGATAGCGTCTCTGGACTCGGGAATTGTCGTTCATCGCTCGAAGAATAGCTCGCATTGTAAAAGGCTGCTTTTACAATATGACAATATTTATAAAATGACGCATTTAACTTCACAATAGCTGCTAGTACAGACAACAAAGCAAGCAAGGCTTGCCATTCGTTATCCATGTTGAAATTAATCGCTGCTGGTCGCCCGGCTGTTTGTTTTCTTCCGGGTACGGGTCACGTGATAGTGAGTGTGACGAATCAGGGACGGAGACGTCATGGCTGGTAATAACCAATCCAGTAGCGAGCACGGGTGTGGGCTCATTTTTTCTAACAGACATCCGTATCCGACGTCTACACTCAACCAAAACCCCGGAGTTTTCAAATACCTCCAACCTCGGCGGAGTTTTCAGGTTCCTCCGTTTAGGGTGCTCCAAAACTCCTGCGTAGTGTGGCTGCTCAGTGTAAACGTAGCAAAGATGGAGTAAAACTGGAGTAGTGTGGACTAGGCATGAGGCCTCTCCAGACAGAAGCAGAGTCACTTGCTGAGAGCTGGTGTTGGATGCTGTTGCAGTAGTCCAGTCGAGAGGTGATGAAGGCGTGGATGAGTGTTTCAGCAGCTGCGGAGGAGAGGGAGGGATGGAGACGGGCGATGTTTTTGAGATGAAAGAAGGCGGTTTTTGTGATGTGATTGACGTGCCGTTCATATGAGAGAGTTTGATCGAAAATGATCCCGAGTTGACGGACATGTGTGGAGGCAGGAACAGTGATGCCATCGATGCAGAGGGAGAAGTTGTGGTGGGATTTGTTTTATGATTTGGGGCCGATGATGAGGACTTCAGATTTGTCGGTGTTGAGTTTGAGGAAGGTTTTTATATCTGTGAGGCAGTTGGTGATGGTGGAGTGGATGGTGGGGGTGGTGGATTTGGTGGAGATGTAGAGCTGGGTGTCGTCAGCATAGCAGTGGTACTGGAGACCATGGTGGCGTATGATGTCACCAAGGGGGAGCAGGTAGAGGATGAAGAGGAGGGGACCTGTACACGTAATCATCAGACCGGGGTCTGCTGACTGTCAAAGGTCAACATGCAACAATGATAAACATACTTGCTATGACCAAGATAATCTTAGGCACTGTCAAAATCTGATCGTCATCAATTTAAAACCTAATTGTCACCCAAAATTGCACTTTTGTGTCCACTTTAATATTTAATATTTATTGATCCAAAATTGCTTTTGTAGTTTCAATGATGGGGTTACTTAATTGCTCCTGTTTTCTATATTTTCCTGTTTTAATTATTTTGTGCAATTTGTAAAGCAGTTTGAAGTTGGAGTCTGTGCTTATGAATGAAATCGCATTACGTTGACTTAATCTCATTTTATTATTTATTGCAGGCTAAAGAGCTATCTGCTAAATTTGTCAGATACACAAGAAGCGACCCAAAAGATGGAGATGGTAAAGTCGTAAAGAGGTGGTATTGGCCACTAGTGAAGTGTGTGACTATCAAGGTGCCAAATAATGATCTTCTGAAGCACGTCACACTTGTGGATCTTCCGGGAAATGGGGATCGTAACAAGAGCAGGGACAAGATGTGGAAAACGGTAATTCATCACATGCAATGCTGTTTAGTGTATTACTGTGTTATCTGCAAACTGTGACATCATGTTATTACAAAATACTGATAACCATCATAATTAACTTGCTGTCATGTCCGTTCAGGTCGTTGGAAGTTGTTCCACTGTGTGGCTCGTGACTGAAATAAATCGAGCTGCATCAGAGCGAGAAGCCTGGGAGATCCTGAAAAGTGCCTCTAGCTTCATGGGAAATGCTGGCCAGTGTGAGCACATTCACTTTATCTGCACCAAATCTGACCATATTGAAGATTCAGAAGATTCAGAAGATTCAGATGATCAGTAAGTGATTTAAGATGCCAAAAGTACATCTACATATATATTAAAGGAACTGTTAGGAATTTTGAAGTGTTGATGAAACAGTCTCAACAATAATACTGATGTCTATGTATGACCTACATGAGAAAACAAGACCACCAGCGAGTAGATAGTCGAAGTCATTCTTAATGCTTGTCATTGGTTTCATTAGTTCTTTCAAAGAAATTCCTTTAGAAATTAATAACTGCTCACACACTCAACAAAACTAACTGAACTGAAATAGTAGTCTGTAACTTTGTCTCTATGTTTATAAATTACATAGTTCTTTCCAGAAAACTTACTATTAGATCACAGACCTGTAAAATAAAGTGATCATTTCAGTATAAATGGTGGATTCGAAATTTACAGCTTCAGGTTTAAAAGAGATCATTTAGACTTTTATTCTGGATGCAAAAAAAGTTGGAATTTGAGGTTTCAGCTCTTCAAATACTGTTTGAGGTGCAAATTAATGCAAATATTTTCATTTAGTTCAGCAGCTGGTGTTCGTGCTTTGATATTGAAAACAAACGATCAAGCCAAGAAAGAAGTGAAAGAAGAATTCAGCAAACTAAAGGAGGTTAAGGTGAGTTTTATAGACTGACAGAAATTAAAACATAAAGATTGTCTACGACTGCAAGCATGCCTTAAAACCAAAACTTTTTTCTTTTCAGAAATATTTCAGTGATGAAAGTTTCAAAGTGTTCACAGTGAGCTCCAAAGAGTTTCTAAAAAAGAAATGTCTAGATCCAGACGACACTGGTAGGTGAAGTCTTCATATTTGAGCACATTTAAATTTACTTTACTTTAACAAGAATGACTAATTGGATTATGGCAATAAAATGTAAGTATGTTTTGTAACTATGTAAGATGCAAAACATTTTTTACAGAAATACCCAAACTTCAGGAATTTCTGCAGCATCTCAATGACTGTCACTCAGAGACATTAAACTATGTCTCTGGAGCTCGTGGGATTCTCTCTCTGATTCAAGGGGCCAGCCGTGGAGAAGGGGTGAGATCAAGAAATATAATCTCATCCATGTGAAAACATAGTAAAGTCAAAGACACACTACTTACATGTAATGTCATTCATACATACATTTTGTGTTGCTTCAGAGAGGCTGGTGGAAACTTTTCTAGGTAGGGCCATCCTATCAATTTCAGCAAACATCCCAGTATGATTTAATGCAAAAAAATGAAAGTGTCAAACACGCATTAATACTTTGCAGTTAAATATTTAACATTTATTCCAACACGAAAAAAGCAGTAAATAACACTTTGATAAACACGTCAGGACATCTTATTTTTGTCACCCTCACAGGGAATTCAGTATAATATAATATATACACAGTATAATATATATCATATAATAATATAAAACACACACATACATATATAGATATAGATATATTCTATATTCTGATATTTAATTTGTCCTACTCTGTTATTCTATTGTGCATTTTTTAATTCTTAATATTTTTGGTTACTCTGCTACTTTGCTAATTGGTGTGTCTTGCTGCTGTAACATACAAATTTCCCCCTGGGGATAAATAAAGTATCTATCTATCTATCTATCTATCTATCTATAAAATATAATAGAACATGTTTATTTATTGAGATGCCCCTATGGACCTTGTTATAGGAGGTAAATATCAGGAGAAGTAAACATGAAGTGTAATTATACTGATGTTAAATTCAACTATGATGAGTTTTCACTGTTAATTTAACATCTCAATTACATGTTGATGCCTCCATGACCAAGTTAAAACCTCTTAAACACTAGCCCTATTTGTAGGCCTCTGCTCGAAAATAGCATACCCACACTAAGGAGACCACAGTTCTGTAACTACAAGGTCTATTTTAATAATTTTTGAGGCTATAATCAGATCACAACACTGGTGAGATTGTTCAGTGGGTAATATTGTGTATATGTTGCTGGTTAATATAGTAAATGAAGACATTATACAGCTCAAATTGAAAATATTCAGGTTCGCCTAAAAAAAAAGCACTTTTATTGATGTTGTGTTTTTGAAATAATGCAGCATCTCCCTAAAAACTCTCCCAAATTATTGCACAACTGATCAGTAGTTGCTGAATGAAGGTTAAAGTGGGATAAAGTGAAGAATAAGAGGCTTTAGTACAGAGAGGTCACGCAAGGTCATCATTTTCGAACGAGCTGTTGCAGCTCTTACATTGTACTTTCATATACTATATCACTATATATTTCACTTTTTTATCACTCATATTATTCAATACATCCAAATACAGCTGTTATGAATCATTGCGAGATTCCTAACATCATCAGAGTATGTTTTTGGCTGTCATCTATAGGAGTTTCTCAGTTCATGTGTGTCTATGGGGCTCCAGGTCAGCCTATGATTGGTCGATCTCAGTCATTGAGCCCGCATTCGACGCGTCATAGTCTCAGGAAGGCGGGCGTAGAAGCGGGTGTTGATTGACAGGACTTTCAGCGAGTAACGCTTATCCCCGAGCGTAAAATTCTATTGGCCGAAAGTCTGACCCCTGGCCCGAGGTGGGTTGACCCCCCTTCCACAGGAAACAGCTCGGAAGTAAACAGGAAGCACTTGGTGTCCATGACGGTACAGCAAAAACTGATTATTTTCGATGTTTTTGTACTAATATTTCATAAAACGTCACAAAAAACCAAGGATTTTTTCGGCTGAAGACCAGCGCCATGGTACCCTTGTCCACTCACAGCTTTATACTGGTTCAACAGAGAAAAAACGAAGGTCGTTATGATTTCTGTGTCGCATGCTAATGCTAATCGATGTACGGATTAGCCCGCTAGCTGCGAGCTAAGTGGTGCAAATATGGATTTAAAGCACACAACGCAGATTTCTGGCCAGGATTTCGTCCTTTTATCACACATTTTCGAGATGCTTATATGAGTAGTATATAGTTGTGTTTGGAGTGTGTAAAAAGTGACTTCTATGATAGTATTGCCCATACGTTGCCCATATGTCCGGTAAATGAAATATACACATGTACACTTCTGGCTATCAAAATGAGCAATTTCTGGACACTACTTATGAGCCCCCCTCCCCCCGAAAGCCCCCAAATTCGGGGGCGTCGTGCTTAAGCAGATGAGACTGAGGACAACTATGGAGAAGAAAATATGTTCACTTTTCCTAATATGTAGCTTGACAGAGTTCTCATGTGTGTCCTGGTGTTCTCATGTTTCCTTACCTCCTCATCCCTCAATCCCGTAACTGTGCGTGCTGGATCCGTCCCCGTTGTTTAAAAAAGCTAAATAAATTATTAGCATGATGTCATCCAGCTAGCCGAACCTGTCTAGTACAGCTAACGTTAGTAGTGAAGCTTCGCATGTACTGCTTCCCTTCCCGCTAGTCTGCTGTCTGATTGTGAGGTCAGGCTGATCTGGGATCAGCTCTTGGGCTGCAGAATCTCAGCCAAAGTTCTCCTCTCAACCGGGTCTTGGAGGAGTAGTGCTCGCGCTGGCAGTCGCGCTCGCCTGTAGAGACTTCTCCTGACGAGAACGCGCAGCTAGGGGGGCCAAATCGTTTTGGCCCCACACTGAATCTATTTGAGGGCGCTGATTGGCTAACTTGTATGTCACTCATTTATATCTTTAATCAGCTGAACTGCTAAACTGCTTCATAGACCCGCCTCTTTTGGGCCAAAACGATTTTGCCCCCTAGCTGCGCGTTCTCAGACGTGTCGTGCACACAGGCGGAGAGGACGAGCAGGAAAAGCATATATTTTGCGCAGATATCATATTTTACACATATTACTGGGTACATTCCAGAGTTCAAACACACAAATATTGACAATTTGTATCATTTATTATTATTATAATTATTATTATTATTTTTTTTTTTGTGTGGCTCAAGGTGGGGCCAGGCCCCAGGGCCCTCTATTGACCAGCCGCCACTGAATTAAAGGATGGTCTAACTCAAAATCAACCAAATTTTGTATGAATGTGAATAAATCAAGAAAACTGAGTCAAGTAGCAGAATGGTTTCACTGCTTTGAATACTGAATGTGTTGTTGTTGATTTCAGGATGACATGAAGACAGCTGTGTACACAGTCCTTCAACAAAAGATGAGGGATGAACTTGATAAAGTCAGGAAACCAATGAAAGAGACTTATCTGGCTTTTGAAAAGTGCATCAGTGAGGGGGTTGAAAAATCTAAAAGTTCATGTGAAAAACACTTGAAGTCGGTGATACATCCTGTACGTATTTGAATTATTACATCATTACAACGGATTTTGCACTTCATATGAATGTCTTACAAATGTTTCTGTTTTGTCTGTTTTGTTTCAGAGCAAGTCAGGTAGTGGTTTCCACAAGACACTGAAGTTCATAGTAGAGCATGATGGCACCGGCAAAAAAAAAAAAAAAGGGAAACAAATAAACCTCAATATGAAGTTATCTTCATGCCTGACTGAGAGCATTGATGAGGAATTCAAGAAGACCTTCCCGTAAGAAATTACTTAATAAAGACATAAAACCTGAGCAGGCAAATTGTACAAACTATGGAGAATGTCTAGAATTAACAAATTGTACATTATACAGTTATACAAGTTATGTGATATAATGCAAACATACAAATTACATTATTGAAATACAAACTTGTGAATGATGCGTTTCTGAAACATTTCAACTTGTTAACATATTTCAGAAATGAAGGAAAATGTGAACCTTTCAACGGAGTCCTGAATTCATTTTCACTTGACACGAAGATGATGAGCGAGAAGACCGAATACAAAGATGTCGAACTGCAACTGATATTTCTCAATACAGAGGTAAAAGAGGAGAATAGGACCGTTAGTCTATATGAAGCTATTAGTCCAGGTCAGAAAGGCTTCAGACATGAAGACTAAACATGAGAGAATAAATTAAATAGATTTTTTTAGCTGTTAACATATATACACTGTTATGAAGAAGTCTATCAATACAGTAAATGTCAGTAAAAACTGGAGACGCCCTTTGAAAAATGATCTGCTGCTGCAAAGCTGATGACCCTGACCATATTCATGACAACGTGCTGGAGATTCTGAGGTGGTCTGACTAAGATTCATATTCTCTCTCTTAGGAACAAAAGATTAAGACAAAACTCAACAAAATCATCCGCGAACGTAAGAAAACGATCTACAGCAGTCTGACGACAACAATTGAGAGAAAGATGCAGAAATGCTATGACGGTACGATAAAGATCATGACATATAAAACCTGACACTGTAAAAATGCACATTATTCATAATTGTGCAGAATGTAATTATAATAACATTTAATTGACGAATGTTTTCTGTTTTATTGTAGAAGCAAAACAAATTAAAGGACCGGGCACGCTGAGTAAAATGAGAGAAACTATGGTGAAGCACGTACATGGGTTAAAAGACGTCATGTTTCAGGAAGCTAAAGCTGTTATGTTGAAACAGCTGGATGACTTGATGGTTTGTAACATTTCATAATACGTCGTACGATGAGGATATAGTAAAACATGTTGTGCTGCTAATCTTTATCTACAATTCTAAGTCATCATATATATAATCAAGTGGAATATGCCTCTTTTTGAATGCTGCTTTTGCTACTAACACACTGCAGGCCCTTTCACAAACATTAGGCTGCTGTTATAAGACACATTTTGTCTGTGAGTGATAAAGATGTTTATGCTAATTTAGAGGGACATCCTGGACGATCTGGAAAAAACAATGCAGGAATCAATGGAGCTGTCGCTCAAGACTGATGGTGTCTCAATCCCAGGTAAAGACAATGTTACAAAATAATAACATGATGATCACTAAAAATACTCAAAATATTTGATAGAAATTAATAGGTCAACACATTTCCAATAGTGTGATTAATAGTGAACTTGATGTCAACATGTTTTTTGTTTTTTTTAGACTTTACATTGGAGCTTGTGATGGTGAAGAACCACTACAAAGAACTGCAGGGAAGCTCAGATCAAGAACCACTAATTTGGTAAAACTGGAGTTAAAATATCTACATAATGCCTCCAGATTGAGCTGTTCTGAATAATGCTGACGATGCTTTTTATTACACTAGTGCTGGTCCGCCCAGCCCGGCAGCTGCACAGCTGACAACCAACTGAAGAGCCCTGCATGCACGCTGGTTAGAGACGTGAGGCCTCTGGATTTGGTCTCAACCATTTTTGTCAACTCATCTTATCCAGGTTCTCTTTGAGTCTTGTTTTGATATGTACTTTGAATGAGCTTGTTGTGAAAGACGTGCATAGAGATTTTATATCGTCTATGTTTTGTCGGACATTTTTGCTTTAAATGATTAATGATCAGATGCAGACAGAAAACGTGTGAGGGGTACAGGTCTTAGTCACCAGTCCACCATGATGTCCCCGATACATTTTGTTTGAATGATTTAAAAACGTTTTCTTCTTGATTTCTATACATTTGTTGTCCAATTTGTAATTGACAGTCCAATGATTTTATGTGGGGTTGTTTACCCTAATAAAATAAGTCTGTCAGAAGTGATAAGACTATTAGGACTGTTCCGTCCAATGATTTGAGAATGATCTGTTGTCTGCCATATATGGACCTGGAGGTTGCAGGAAGCGCCAAGGAGGACCATATATAAAGGAGACAGCAAAGGATCAAGGCTTATTGGCCTTTTTTGGATGACTTCTGGAGCGTTCATAATCTTAACATTTGACATTTTGTTTTAACTTTTACATCGATTTTTTGGTATTCATTTTTGTTGATCTTTTTCTTTCCTTTCTGTAAAAAACTAATAAAACTGGTTTGTATTTTGTGCATTCCAACCAAAGTCCAGTGTTGTTCATCTCTGGTGGGGTCCTCTAGTCTCCTAAAGGTCAGAGTGCTCTTCCCCTGGGATAGGCTGACAAAATTAATTCGACAACAAATTTGAATGACATCCCTGTTACAAGCTCAGGTTAAGATGGTGTTCAATATTGTTGTGATTTACTAACTTGGTTGGCTCAGATTGATTTTGAAGCTCTGCTAATGTATCATATGTGTTATATGGTGGTGTAGTAAATGGACCCAAACGCACGCTCACACAGCAGATTTAATCCAACCAAGGTCTTTATTATATAAGTGCAGATTTAAACAGAACAATAAACAAATCAACTACGGCACCGTGTCCAGAGGCCAAAGAAAGGTTAGACATACATCTTCACTGAAAACGCTGTTCAGACTTACGTGGACTAGAACCAGACTGGTAACCGGACGGTCTGACAACGCGCCGGAGGCTGGGGTATTTAAGTCAGTCGGAGATGATCACTGGAATTCCCCACAGCTGAGCCTGGGGAGAGGGGCGTGGTAGAGGACGGAACTCGGGGGTGGAAACTATAGGCTGACACAAAAACAAAACATAAGCACATGGCCTTCAAATAAGAAAACAGACAGGGGAAAAAACAGGAGCACACAGACAGGGACAGGGATCCTAACAATATGTGATGCTGCTGTGTTGATTATGATGTTTAGACGTTAGATGTTGTGTATTAGGAAGCAATAGGGGTCAGATTGGCATCTAAATTGGGGGTGTTAGGGCTAGGGTCCTGAAGCTGCCCTTAATAACCGAGCGAGGTGCCCAATCACACGGGGTTCCTCCTCCAGCGGTGGCCCTTTAGAGCGGGTCCATCCTGGAGTACATCCGGTCCTCCCACACCTATTGCACACACACACCACAAACACTATATTATAAATGTGTGATCAATTCTAACAATAGTAGTTAAGACCTGTTAGTAGGTGTGTTCACACAGGAGCCTTGTGTTCTTGAAACAAGGAAAAAACGAATCTACACAATCCAGATGCTGTTCATTTCCTTAATCTTAGTGTTTTTATGACATTTGCGAGTTCTCTTTTGTCAAGAGTACTTGCTCTCAGTTCTCCTCGGATCTACTCGTATGCCTTAAGGTTAGTTTCTCTTCAGGATAAATGGTTTGCATTATTGCTGCACAAGTCTGTTCGCTTTGTATGTGTGCATTGCGGAGTAAGCTGCTCCAGCAAGTTATAACAATTTAAATTTCAACACGCAAAACAGCATCGTTGAAGAGAAACAAGCAGCTGGGTCAGACGAAATGTTTAAGCATAATGCAAAACTCAAAGTATGGAGTAAAAGAGTTGCCCTTGCTTTCCATACTTCCCTTGTTTGACATTGTTTTTGCATTTGTACCCGAGTACCTGCACTCTGTTCTACTGGGTGTGTCCAAACTGGTTATGTCTCTGTGGATGGACCCACTCAACCTAATGATACCTTTGTTCTGTATGAAATCCTGCCTTCTGAGCCTAAGGCCAGATACGTCACACCTGACGATTATCTCCACAACCCAGATGCTGTTAATTTCCAAACCATTTGTCAGTTTGTCCTGATAATGATTGCTCTTCATGTACAAACAGGTTTAGTAAAGGTGTGTTGTTATTCATTAATGATTCATGGTAATATTATGTATTATGCTTGTTCTTGCTTCAAAGTGCCACTTACTGATGCAAGAACATGAACATGCAGACACACATGTAGGGACGGACATCATTAATACTGCTTTTTGGTCCAGAGGCTTATCACAACTCTTATCACTTCCTTTCTAAAAATAATAACTTAATACAACTTAAGTCACGATATGAACTTAAAAAAATAGAAAAAAGACAATAGCATCAGTGTCATTATATCAGGCCACCAGTAAACCTTCTTCTAACAGTAGCTGACCTTGTATGCCTTCAGGTTAGTTCCTCTTCAGGATAAACTGTTTGCATGAGTTTGTTTGTGTGCTTTGGTGAGTAATCTGCTGTTGATCTAAGGGAGTTATAAATGATTTGTACACACAATAGGAAGAATATCAGTACACAAACAGATTCACTTTTTAGCTGTACTGTATATAATAATCATTACGGTTATTATTTACTTTCAAGGACAAAACTTTCTTACTGCAAAATAATAGTACTTTTTTTTGTTTATATAGCGTTTTTCATGACACTCAAAGACACTTTACATTAAAATCATCATATATAAAAACAATACACTAAACACAAAGTACACAATAATAGTCACACATTAAAAGCAGTTTTGAACCGGTGAGTTTTGATTTGTGATTTGAATGTGGAAAGGTCAGTGTAAATGTTTTCTAAGTGTGTTAATTCATATATAAAAAATGTGATAGAACTAGATGATAGTAATAAACCGGCTTATCTAGTTTCTCATGATTTACTGAACAATTATGTTTTGGCAAAATTAGCCCTATTTTTAAAACTGTGCTTCAGCAATCATAAAATAACTGTACAGCGCTTACATCCTGATTGATGAGTTGACAATCAAGCTATTAGGTGTTTGACCAGGTGGCACATATTGGCCAATTGGTCCATGGCTGTGGCTTTTTGATTGGCAGTGTTTTGAAAAGACAAGTGACTTCATGTCAGAGTCCTGTGTCTCATGCAGTGACCTGTGTGCAGTGTGTTACAAAAAGAGTCACTTTGAATTGCAAATTGGATGCAAAGCAGAAATGTGTTCAGAGTTTTGGAGACTTGACCTTAGGTTTTGCTCTCACAGTGTTAGTCTCAGTAATTGTGCTTTATGTGTCATGTTAGTGTGTTAGCATTGAAAACAACTGTAATCACAGAAGTGGATTATGTATTTGCACATTTAGTAATAAGCGCTGACTTTGACTTTTAACTATTTATTAACTGTAATATTTCTAACCTGGGTGCTGTGGCTCAGAGTTAAAGCTGGTTTTCTTTCAATCAAAAGATCAGCGGTTGGATCGGATCCTCCAGTCCATGTCCTAAATAACCCGAAATAAATGAATGTGATGAATGTGAATGACAATGGATCAGGTGGCACCTGTACAAATACAAGTCTATTTACCATTATGAACCATGTCTAACCTGTTTACGCCTTTACTTTTCAGGTAGTTCGCATATAAAACATGACCTCTTAATTAATCTACATTTCAACAACAAATACGTTTCTTTTGTGGTCCTCTAGAAAAAAACAACGACCCTAAAGCTTCCTGATAAAATTAAAGTTTCCTGATAAAATATTAAAATAAGCATTGACTCTTACTTCCTCATATGAACCATGTCTAACCTGTTCATGCCTTTGTCATTTGTTCTCGTCTTTCTGTTGCAGCAACTGTTAATCTCACCAAACCATGTGATCTCTGTCAGTGCAGGGAGGGGACAGTTAGTATAAAAGAGTCCAAAGTACCCAGAGCACCAGAGGAGTGGAATACATAGAGTTCAAAAGTGAAAAACTAAATGTAAGATTGTTCAATAATACTTGCATACTGCGGAGATAAATCAAAACATCTGTTCAGCAAAACATAGACTCTACTGCCCTCTGGTGTTCACAGCAAGAACAACTTATAGTGGGTGTATTATGGGTGTCCACATGCATGCACAACAAACACAACTGATTGTGTTATTTTATTTTATCAAGCAATGTGATTGATAAAGCACAAATTCAGTATATTTTCAGCCTTCTATCCTTTGAGCTTTGCAGTGAGTTTCAGCTCATTCTTCATCTGTCCGGCCACAACTCTACTGCTGTGGTTCACTCTCAGCGCTCTCAGAGCATCATCTTCGGTTGCAGCAGGCAGCTGTTTTCAGATAAATAGCTCTTGAAACCCACTGTACACTACCTGCTCAGCACCAAACCGTAGACAGACATATAGCCAAACATTTAGCTGAATCTTTCACTGTAAACATTTCTAGCAACATATTCAAGATGCAGAAGAAACATAATATTGACAGTACAAGTGAGTATCCACTAACTGGACTTTATAAGATTTAGTGCACGATAGTGGACTTCTGGTATTGCCTGACCTGGCATTATAGTCTCTCTCTCTCTCTCTCTCTCTCTCTCTCGCTCTCTCCATATATATATCTTCCTGTAGTTTTAACACTGGTGAAAATCAACTTAGAACATTTAACCCAAGTATACTTTCAGTACTATTTTGAGGCACTTTTCCTTTTTAAGTTACTTTGTACATCGAACTCCACTCTCAAAGGGGAATACTATACTTCATACACCAGCACACTTATCTGACAGCTGCAGTTAGTTACTTTTCAGAGTAAGATTTTACATTTCAATATTTGATAAACTCATAAAATGTGATGTTGAAGATTAAAACAGTGGTTTCCAGCCTGTTGGGCTTGTGCCCCCCTTACAAAACAGTTCCTCCCTTTAATGTTTCAGTTGTCAGTATTTAGTTCAGTATGTTCAAACATTATGTAATTTACAGTTTGAGACTCAAAAAGCTAAATTATGCATCATTTTACCCACATTATTTGACAAAAGTACAAACAAATTTGTGTAGCAGAACACGGTCTTGTGTCGAAATCTTCATAAGAACGAATAAAAGAAATACATAATTAAGTAGGGAGATTCATCATGGGAGGAGTTTCAGAACCAGGAATCAAAAACACTTCAGGTTTAGTTTATTGTGTGGAGTCGGACAACTATTGGGAGCAAAGCACTCCTCCGCGCGCTGGAAACCTGGAGGACGGGATTGATCTACATCTATTGCCGACACGCTACAGGTAACTGTTGAAATTAATATGATATTAAGGAAATTCTTATTTCTTATTGACATTTTCTCTTTTAATCTCTTATTGACCGTAAAGCCGGAAGATCTCCGTGAATAACAAACAAAAGGCTGTAAAGTTACACGCTAGAATTTAATTCATGAAGTGCCCTTATCCCGACTTGATGAAGAGTTGGTACTCTTGGGGACAAACAACATATTGCCAGATATCTAACGCTACATGGAGATTGCGTAACCGTAACGTATGCTGACGGTGACGCTCCCTGCATTAGAGTATTTAAACAGGTCTGGTGCTGCAGTGGTTTATTCAGGAAAAGGTACTGAACGTATTTCAATGCAGAAAAATAGCCCGTATGCCTGTTATTCAATGATATCAGTAGATTCTTATAACGCCTGCAGGAAGCAGGATTTTACTGTTGTAGTTAATTAATTGGTGTAGGACGGTAATTTATCATCATTTTCATCATGGATTAATCTGCTGAACATTTTAATCTTTTAATCGTTTCATTGTTTGGTTTGTACAAAATTCTGAAAACAATGAGAAATGCTGTCACAATTACCCAGATGCCAAAAGTGAGACCTTCACAATGGTCCAACAAGCATTATTTTTTATTTAATATTTTTAAATTAGGACTGTTGCCAAGGCTAAACATATTAAAAAAATAAATTTAGATCCTCAACAATGAAAGCAAATATTGACATTCGAGAAGCTGGAGCCATAAAATGTTTTAACATGGAAATTGACTTTATCAGAATAGTTGCAAATTATTTTTCTGGCAATTGACGAGTTGATGAATTGATGAATCGTTTCAGTTGTTGTATAAACTGTTGTCTATATGAGCTGTACCGTTCCTTGTGACTAGACTCATGTTTTCTTAATCTTTGCTATTTCCTTGAGTCTGATAATAGAAGTTTCATAACTTCTTTTCCTTCAGTGAAATGTAATTCTCCAAAGTTGCAGTGGTTCATTTAAAGCATGATTATTTGTTCCAGTTGCCGTTCATGGTCATGGATGAATTTGTTGGTAATAAATTAACTGAATGGAGTCTCAGCGAGTTGATACCAAGATTTGAAGGTGAAGTATTACCATGCCTCTTTTTTGGGCAACGATTTTATACAGTGTTGATATGACCTAACAATACTGAAACGTATAAGCATCTACAGAACTAAAAGAACTATGAAAAATGCTGCAATGGTGTTCTTCAGTACAATGCTGACATATTCTTTACAGACAGTTTTAAGAAAATGGGAGAGATCAGTGTTGATTAATCCTGGAAATGTTTGTCTCTGTTTAGAGATTATAAAAGCTTTAAAAAGGTAAAAGACCTTGGACATTTTCACACCGTTAAAGAGACACATTAACTAACTACTTGAGTAACCGCTGTTCTGTATCTTGTAGGTTGTTGAGATAAGATTCTCAGTGGTGCTGAAATCAAGACTGAAGTGTGACAAATGATTAAAATACAATCAATATACATTCACGCTATATTCAGGCTGTAATACTCTTATAAAATAGATTTATGCAGCATTTTGAAATATATTTTTGCATGACTGAGATTCAACTCTGTATTTTTTAAATTGCAGAACAAGGCATTGACACGGAAAGTCTTTACTGTCTGGATGATCAAGAAATCGCAGACTTGATCCCAACAGTGGGACCAAGGTCAAAATTCAAGAAGAAACTCAAGATGTTAAAGGTAACGTTCTGTACTGTGAACACAAGTTACACAAATACTGTATTTATAATTTACAGGAGCACATACTTCTGTTTTCATGACACATAATTGATAATAATATCTCATTAACAATAATAGCATGTGCTAGAATTTTAACATTTATTTACTATCATGGATTTGCAACTATTTTCTTTCGTCACTAGAAGGAACAAAACACAGCAAATCCAGAAACGGTTGATTCGTCTGCTGAAGTAAGTTTCAAGCACCCAGGTATCATAAGGCATTTATTATAATTATTCTTTTATTTTTATTGGTTTATTTGAACGGGACAGTGCACATTAATAAAAACATTTCTGCAAATGCGCCAGAGTTAGCCAAAAGGCTATTTTTCCATCTGTAGTCCCAGTAATTATATAGATCATATTTTTATTGTCTGCTCAAACTTTTACTTGGCCACTTAGTATTGATTTAAGACACAAATGTTCATCCTCAGGTTTGTCTGTCCACCAGTGACACAAGTGATAAAGGTGAGATATACTTTATCTTATTGGTTACATGTAGTGTTCATTGACGTTTTTTACGGTGGTAATATCTTACTTTGACTAAGAAACTATATCGAGACCATGTTTAAATATTGTGAGAGGTAGAAGCAACAAACCTTTCTTTTTGCTTTTTTTTTCCCAACAAAAAATATCCAAAAGGAAAGAGAGAGTCAGATCTTCAGGGCGAGTCCAGCCAATGGCAATCACCAACTAAAAAACAACGACTTGCCAACAAACCAGGATCATACTCAGGTATTTATAATACTTTCCAAACAATGGCAACCTACAACTTACTATAGGATTAACATTGTTATATAATACAATTTGTACTGAGCTTACTTACGTAGCAAATGTCTGTTTCTATATCTTGGCCACAGAAAACACTCATTTGCTGCCGTATGGCAGAGAAAGTTCCTCTCACGCTCTGCATTACCGCTTACTTGATTCACTGGTTCATGGTTCCTGCTGAACAGTTCTTTACTTTCACTCTGACAGAAGAAATCATACTGTCTGATGTGAAAACCATCATGAGATGTGTCCATCAGAAAATACCTCCCCGAGACAACAAGCTCAACAAGTTCCTGACGTAAGTATAAAGTTTATACAATGTTTCATTTTAATATGTTATCGTCTTCTTCTTCTTCTTCTTCTTCTTCTTCTTCTTCTTCTTCTTCTTCTTCTTCTTCTTCTTCTTCTTCTTCTTCTTCTTCTTCTTCAAGGTTTATTGGCAGTTGGCTACTCCTCTCCTCTCCTTCTGCATCTCTTTAGTCTTGCCTCAATTAGGTGGCTTAAACACCCACACCTGGGTGAGTGGTGAGGCATTCTGGGAGTTGTAGTGTGTAGATCGGCAGCCATTTTGTGGTGTGGCTGTTGATCTACAAAGGAAATGTAGCACCCCTCAAATACCTGGCCCCTTGTGATGCCACAGTATGTCCATTTCTCACCAACGTCTTGAAGGAATCTTTTTCAAATTCTGCACAAACATCCGCTTGGACTCAAGGATGAACTGATTAGAATTTGATGGTCACAGATCAAGGTCACTGTGACCTCACAAAACACATTTTTCATCATAACTGAAGAATTCAGCTAATTATGACAATTCCACACAAATGTCTAATAGGATGAAATGATGAAGTGATGACATTTTGGAAAGACATGGATGTAAACTGCAACTTGACTCTAGTTTTGTTCGAAAAACAGCAAATTACTTCTACTGAAGATAGTACAATATGATGAAGAGGGCTGTTCATAGACGGATCTCTTTCTGATTTTGACACATTCTGTCAGTGTTTTCATGTTTTTGAAACAAATGAATTAACCCGCACATAAACTCTTGTACAACAGGAAGAAAATCAAGGATTTGGAGATGGACAAGAGGGAGGTGGTCGGTGTCTTTGGCAGAACCGGGGCTGGAAAGAGCTCTTTGATAAATGCCGTCATTGGAGTGAAGAATCTCTTGCCCTCTGGAAACGTCAGAGCATGTACCTCAGTCATGATTAAAGTGGAGGCTAACAAGGACAACTCAAAGTATGAGGCAAACATTGAGTTCATTACAAAAGAGGTAAAATGAGCTGAATATGTTTGTTTACTTGAAGCTATTTAAAAATGTATGCCAGGTAATAAAACCAAGTTAAAGGTATTTTTTAAATTCTATTTAGGAGTGGAAAGATGAGTTGTGGTTCTCTAAAAATTTCCTTGGGGATGCGGATCAGGAAAGTGATCAGAAAGATGACGATGATTCTCGGGACATAGTTGAAAAGCTGTCAGCGCTGTATGGAGAAGACTGGAAAGACAAATCTGATGACCTCATGAATGACAAATATTTCAAAGAGATCCCAGAATTTCTCCTTTCCAATGGGAAGACTTTGACAGTTGAAACAGTGAGTAAGAGTAAAATCTTGTATCACTTCATAAGAAGCCTTCTTGTCTGTCTGACAGAGGGAAATGTTTTTGAGGTTTATGTAATATGCATGCTGCCTACCCATTCCAGGTTGGTTTAGTTCAACGGTAGTAAAATCAGTTTGTGAAACTTTCTACTTAAAAACAGAATGGCCTTGATGCACCTGTCCTCAATAACTACAAACCCATAGAAAATGTAGAAAAATCATAAAGAAGTTAGTATGCCAGTAACTAAATATATTAATAACTGTTTTAACAACATCCAATCAGGATTTTACCTCCATCTTTGTGCCAAAACATTTTACATTAAGATTAAATGACATCTTGTATTATTAAATCTCAACACTGCTTTTGTTCAGCTGGTAATAGTAATAGTAATAATTTTATCTCATTCAGCAACCTTACTTCCCAGCAGGTGAGCATGACCTTTGGAGAACCACAAGGATCAGTACTTGACCCCTTCTATTCCATTCATGATCCCTTTTTATACAGGGACACTTAACGCTTAACTTCTCCAGACAGAAGCAGAGTCACTTGCTGAGAGCTGGTGTTGCGGTTGCTCAGAGGACAGTCGTTTAGCGTCTCTCACCGCCTTGCTAAACCTGTATTTTGACTCTTTATACAAGTCCTTGTCCCCACTCCTAAAAGCCTGATCTTTTTGCAGTCTTAGCTGTCTGAGTTCTGCTGTAAACCAGGGATTGCTGTTGTTGTAACTCACCCTGGTGCTTGATGGAACACAGCTGTCCTCACAGAAGCTGATATATGAAGTCACAGCCTCTGTGTACTCATCCAGACTGTTGGTAGCAGTCCTGAAAACGTCCCAGTCTGTACAGTCCAAGCACGGCCGAAGATCCTCCAGAGCTTCACTGGTCCACTTCTTGAATTTCCTCACCACAGGTTTGCAGAGCTTGAGTTTCTGCCTGTATGAAGGAATCAGATAGACCATGACATGGTCAGAGAGTCCCAGTGCAGCACGAGGGACGGCGTGATAGGCCCTGCTGATTGTTGTGCAACAGTGGTCCAGAATGTGATTAATGAAATTGAATTATTGCACACCTTGAATCTTTATCTGATTGATTTAAAAATATTCTTTAGGACCACATTATGTTTCTTTCAGGCTCTATCCATATGAACCGTCATGTAATAATAATAATAATAATACATTTTATTTATATAGCGCTTTAAAAGGCACTCAAAGACACTTTACATGTTAAAAACAGAATCAATAGAAGCATTTATAATAAGAGCAAGATCTACGACATAACAGTAAGAAAAAAATAAAATAAACATGAAAAGAAAGAAAGAAAACAAACATGACTGACTTTAGAGGTTAAAAGCAGATTTGAATAGGTGAGTTTTAAGTGCAGTTTTGAAAGTGGCGAGTGACGAAGAATGTCTGAGGTGTTGGGGCAGGGCGTTCCAGAGGGAGGGGTCAGCAACAGAGAAGGCCCTGTCCCCCCAGGTCCGATGATTTGACAGAGTAGGGGGGGGTAAGGAGATTGGCGTCGGCAGATCTGAGGTTGCGGTTGGGAGTGTGATGGTACAGGAGATCCAAAAGGTATGAAGGGGCAAGGTTGTGGAGGGCTTTGTAAGTGATGAGGAAGATCTTGAACTGGATTCTTTGCTGTATGGGGAGCCAGTGGAGGTTTTGAAGGACTGGGGTGATGTGGTCTCTGGTGCGGGAGTGGGAGAGCAGATGGGCAGCTGAGTTCTGGATGTATTGTAGTTTATTGATGATTTTGGTGGGTGAGCCGTACAGGATGCTGTTGCAGTAGTCCAGTCGAGAGGTGATGAAGGCGTGGATGAGTGTTTCAGCGGCTGCGGAGAAGAGGGATGTGATGTGATTGACGTGGCGTTCATATGAGAGAGTTTGATCGAAAATGATCCCGAGGCAGGAGCAGTGATGCCATCGATGCAGAGGGAGAAGTTGTGGTGGGATTTGTTTAATGAGTTGGGGCCGATGATGAGGACTTCATATTTGTCAGTGTTGAGTTTGAGGAAGTTTGCTTGCATCCAGGTTTTTATATCTGTGAGGCAGTTGGTGATGGTGGAGTGGATGGTGGGGGTGGTGGATTTGGTGGAGATGTAGAGCTGGGTGTCGTCAGCATAGCAGTGGTACTGGAGACCATGGTGGCGTATGATGTCACCAAGGGGGAGCAGGTAGAGGATGAAGAGGAGGGGACCTGTACACGTAATCATCAGACCGGGGTCTGCTGACTGTCAAAGGTCAACATGCAACAATGATAAACATACTTGCTATGACCAAGATAATCTTAGGCACTGTCAAAATCTGATCGTCATCAATTTAAAACCTAATTGTCACCCAAAATTGCACTTTTGTGTCCACTTCCGGTTTAGTATTTAATATTTATTGATCCAAAATTGCTTTTGTTGTTTCAATGATGGGTTACTTAATTGCTCCTGTTTTCTATATTTTCCTGTTTTAATTATTTTGTGCAATTTGTAAAGCAGTTTGAAGTTGGAGTCTGTGCTTATGAATGAAATCGCATTACGTTGACTTAATCTCATTTTATTATTTATTGCAGGCTAAAGAGCTATCTGCTAAATTAGTCAGATACACAAGAAGCGACCCAAAAGATGGAGATGGTAAAGTCGTAAAGAGGTGGTATTGGCCACTAGTGAACTGTGTGACTATCAAGGTGCCAAATAATGATCTTCTGAAGCACGTCACACTTGTGGATCTTCCTGGAAATGGGGACATTAACAAGAGCAGGGACGAGATGTGGAAAACGGTAATTCATCACATACAATGCTGTTTAGTGTATTACTGTGTTATCTGCAAACTGTGACATCATGTTATTACAAAATACTGATAACCATCATAATTAACTTGCTGTCATGTCCCTTCAGGTCGTTGGAAGTTGTTCCACTGTGTGGCTCGTGACTGAAATAAATCGAGCTGCATCAGAGCGAGAAGCCTGGGAGATCCTGAAAAGTGCCTCTAGCTTCATGGGAAATGGTGGCCAGTGTGAGCACATTCACTTTATCTGCACCAAGTCTGACCTCATGCAAGATTCAGAAGATTCAGAAGATTCAGGCGATTCAGAACATTCAAAAGACAGGTAAGTGATTTCAGATGCCAACAGTAAATATATGTTAAAAGAAAACTTCCTATTAGATCACGGACCTGTAAAATAAAGTGATCATTTCAGTATAAATGGTGGATTCGATAGTTACAGCTGCAGGTTTAAAAGAGATCATTTAGACTTTTATTCTGGATGCAAAAAAAGTTGGAATTTGAGGTTTCAGTTCTCCAAAAACGGTATAAGGTGCAAATTAATGCAAATATTTTCATTTAGTTCACCAGATTTTAATCGTCCTTCCATATTGGAAACAAACGATCGAGTCAAGAAAGCAGTGAGAGATAAATTCAGCAATCTAAAGGAGGTTAAGGTGAGTTTTATAGACTGACAGAAAGTAGAACATAAAGATTGTCTACGACTGCAAGCATGCCTTAAAACCAAAACTTTTTTCTTTTCAGAAATATTTCAGTGATGGAAGTCTCAAAGTGTTCACAGTGAGCTCCAAAGAGTTTCTAAAACAGGAACATCTAGATCCAGATGACACTGGTAGGTGAAGTCTTCATATATGAGCACATTTAGATTTACTTTACTTTAACAAAACAAACAAGAATGACTAATTGGATTATGGCAATAAAATGTAAGTATGTTTTCTGACTATTTAAGCAGCAAACTACATTTGTTTTACAGAAATACCCAAACTTCAGGAATTTCTGCAGGATCTCAATGACTGTCACTCAGAGACGTTAAACTATGTGTCTGGAGCTCGTGGGATTCTCTCTCTGATTCAAGGGGCCAGCCGTGGAGGAGGGGTAAGATCAAGAAATATAATCTCTTTCTTTGTCTTTCATCATCAATAGTGACAGAAAATAATACATATGAAAACATAAAGTCAAAAACAGACTACTTACATGTAATGTCATCCACACATACATTTTGTGTTGCTTCAGAGAGGCTGCATAACAACAGTAATTGAAGGATGGTCTCACTCAAAATCAACAACATTTTTAATAAATGTGAATAACTCAAGAAAACTGAGTCAAGTAGCAGAATGGTTTCACTGCTTTGAATACTGAATGTGTTGTTGTTGATTTCAGGATGACATGAAGACAACTGTGTACACAGTCCTTCAACAAAAGATGAGGGTTGAACTTGATAAAGTCAGGAAACAAATGAAAGTGACTTTTGAGGCTTTTGAAAACTGCCTCAGTAAGGGGGTTGAAAAATCTAAAAGTTTATGTGAAAAACACTTGAAGTCGGTGATACATCCTGTACGTATTTGAATTATTACAACATCATTACAACAGATTTTGCACTTCATATGAATGTCTTACAAATGTTTCTGTTTTGTCTGTTTTGTTTCAGGATAAGTCAGGTTGTGCTTTCCACATGACATTGAAGTATATAGTAGAGAAAGATGGCATCCACAAGACAAAAAAGGGGAAACAAATAAACCTCAATATGAAGTTATCTTCATGCCTGACTAAGAGCATTGATGAGAAATTCAAGAAGACCTTCCCGTAAGAAATGACTTAATAAAGACATAAACCCTGAGCAGGCTAATTGTACAAACTATGGAGAATGTCTAGAATTAACAGATTGTACATTATACAGTTATACAAGTTATGTGATACAATGCAAACATACAAATTACATGATTGAAATACAAACTTGTCAATGATGCGTTTATGAAACATTTCAACTTGTTAACTTGTTTCAGAAATGAAGGAGAATGTGAACCTTTCAACGGAGTCCTGAATTCATTTTCACTTGACACGAAGATGATGAGCGAGAAGACCGAATACAAAGATGTCGAACTGCAACTGATATTTCTCAGTACAGAGGTAAAAGGAGAATAGGACCGTTAGTCTATATGAAGCTATTAGTCCAGGTCAGAAAGGCTTCAGACATGAAGACTAAACATGAGAGAATAAATTAAATATAGATGTTTTTAGCTGTTAACATATATACACTGTTATGAAGAAGTCTGCTGCTGCAGAGCTGATGACCCTGACTATATTCATGGCAACGTACTGGAGATTCTGAGGTGGTCTGACATCAGTGGGAAGAATGTATATGTATGCACCCTCACCTGGTCCTACTCTGTAAATCTGATTATATATTTTATTCCTTTTCCAGGTAAAATCTGGGGGGGCAAGAAGAGCGTTATTTGTACATTGCCTTCATTTTATTTAAAATTTGTGGATCTTCGATTCATATTCTCTCTCTTAGGAACAAAAGATTAAGACAAAACTCAACAAAATCATCCGCGACCGTAAGAAAACGATCTACAGCAGCCTGACGACAACAATTAAGACAAACATGCAGAAATGCTATGACGGTACGATAAAGATCATCACATATAAAACCTGACACTGTAAAAATGCACATTATTCATCATAATTGTGCAGAATGTAATTATAATAACATTTAATTGACGAATGTTTTCTGTTTTATTGTAGAAGCAAAACAAATTAAAGGAAAGGGCATGCTGAAAAAAATGAGAGAAACTATTGAGAAGCACGTACATGGGTTAAAAGACGTCATGTTTCAGGAAGCTAAAGCTGTTATGTTGAAACAGCTGGATGACTTGACGGTTGGTAACATTTCATTATACGTCGGATGAGGATATAGTCAAACATGTTGTGCTGCTAATCTTTATCTACAATTCTAGGTCATCATATATATAATCAAGTGGAATATGCCTCTTTTTGAATGCTGCTTTTGCTACTAACACACTGCAGGCCCTTTCACAAACATTCAGCTGTTATAAGACACATTTTGTCTGTGAGTGATAAAGATGTTTATGCTAATTTAGAAGTACATCCTGGACAAACTGGAAAAAACAATGAAGAAATTAATGGAGCTCTCGCTCGACACTGATGGTGTCTCAATCCCAGGTAAAGACAACGTTACAGAATAATAACATGATGATCACTAAAAATACTCAAAATATTTGATAGAAATGAATAGGTCAACAAATTTCAATAGTGTGATTAATAGTGAACTTGATGTTAACATTATGGTTTTGTTTTTTTAAGACGTTACATCGGAGCTTGTGAAGGTGAATAAACACTACGAAGAACTGAAGGGAAGCCCAGATGAAGAACCACTAATTTGGTAAAACTGGAGTTAAAATATCTACATAATGCCTCCAGATTGAGCTGTTCTGAATAATGCTGACGATGCTTTTTATTACACTAGTGCTGGTCCGCCCAGCCCGGCAGCTGCACAGCTGATAACCAACTGAAGAGCCCTGCATGCACGCTGGTTAGAGACGTGAGGCCTCTGGATTTGGTCTCAACCATTTTTGTCAACTCATCTTCTCCAGGTTCTCTTTGAGTCTTGTTTTGATATACTTAGCTTGTTGTGAAAGACATATGAATTCTATATTTTCTATGTTTTGTAGGGCATTTTTAATTTTAAATGATTAATGATCAGATGCAGGCAGAAAATGTGTGGGGTACAGATCTTAGTCACCAGATTCACTGGTTGTAGATTCACACCTAACTGACATGTATGAAACATGACCCCTGTGACCTCGAGCCAGACAGGAGGTCCCATCTTAAGGTGTTGTTTGTATTTCATACAAGTTGTTTATCCTCTATTGTCTTTCCATTGTCTATGATGAGTTATGATCTATTGTTTATTATCAAGCTAAGAATGTTATAACTTCAGATATCAATATACTCGTTACATGTAATCCCATATTGTTTAGGGATGATTCAATGATTTTGATTTCATGTGTGACTTTCTATCATTTATCAAAATATAATCATGCGTGCTTAATGTGTTGACTGTATGTTAAAGCGAATGAAATAAGTGAACTTTTAGTGAATCCACTCTGACAGGATGATTGACAGTCACCAGGAGAGAAAGGCTGTAAACTCAGGAAACTAATCAGTTAGTTAGAGAGACATCCTGTTCAATGGGGCCTGTGTACTGGAACATCCTGCCTCAGGCCGTAAAGTTAGAGAAGCATAAGAAGTGCTTCATCTGTGTAACAACAGACACACCGACATATACATTTTATCCTTAAGCGTAGAACATGGGAATATACAATAATACTTGTTCTCAACGTCTCAGAAGAAGAGGACAGAGGTGCAGGCAGTCAGCTGCATGATCACAAGTTCCCATTACACACCTTCCACAAAGGGGGGGTTGTTTACCCTAAAAAATAGGTCTGTCAGAAGTGATAAGACGATTAGGACTGTTCCGTCCAATGATTTGAGAATGATCTGTTGTCTGCCATATATGGACCTGGAGGTTGCAGGAAGCGCCAAGGAGGAGCGTATATATATAGGAGGAGACAGCAAAGGATCGAGGCTTTTTGGCCTTTTTTGGATGACTTCTGGAGCGTTCATACTCTTGACATTTGACATTTTGTTTTAAAATTTACATTGATTTGTTGGTATAAATTGTTGTGCATCGTTTTCTTTCCTTTCTGTAAAAAACAAATAAAACTTGTTTGTATTTTGTGCATTCCAACCAAAGTCCAGTGTTGTTCATCTCTGGTGGGGTCCTCTAGTCTCCTAAAGGTCAGAGTGCTCTTCCCCTGGGTTAGGCTGACAGTCGTAAATTAATTACACAATAAATTTGAATGACTTTCCTGTTACAAGCTAAGGTTAAGATGGTGGTGTTCAATGTTGTTGTGATTTACTAACTTGCTTGGCTCAGATTGATTTTGAAGCTCTGCTAATGTATCATATGTGATGCTGCAGTGTTGATTATCATGTTTAGACGTTAGATGTTGTGTATTAGGAAGCAAAAGGGGTCAGATTGGCATCTAAATTGGGGGTGTTAGGGCTAGGGTCCTGAAGCTGCCCTTAATAACCGAGCGAGGTTCCCAATCACACGGGGTTCCTCCTCCAGCGGTGGCCCTTTAGAGCGGGTCCATCATGGAGTACATCCGGTCCTCCCACACCTATTGCACACACACACCACAAACACTATATTATAAATGTGTGATCAATTCTAACAATAGTAGTTAAGACCTGTTAGTAGGTGTGTTCACACAGGAGCCTTGTGTTCTTGAAACAAGGAAAAAACGAATCTACACAATCCAGATGCTGTTCATTTCCTTAATCTTAGTGTTTTTATGACATTTGCGAGTTCTCTTTTGTCAAGAGTACTTGCTCTCAGTTCTCCTCGGATCTACTCGTATGCCTTAAGGTTAGTTTCTCTTCAGGATAAATGGTTTGCATTATTGCTGCACAAGTCTGTCCGCTTTGTATGTGTGCATTGCTGAGTAAGCTGCTCCAGCAAGTTATAACAATTTCAATTTCAACACGCAAAACAGCATCGTTGAAGAGAAACAAGCAGCTGGGTCAGACGAAATGTTGAAGCATAATGCAAAACTCAAAGTATGGAGTAAAAGAGTTGCCCTTGCTTTCCATACTTCCCTTGTTTGACATTGTTTTTGCATTTGTACCCGAGTACCTGCACTCTGTTCTACTGGGTGTGTCCAAACTGGTTATGTCTCTGTGGATGGACCCACTCAACCTAATGATACCTTTGTGTGTAGTTCAAGAGATTCCACAAATGGAATCCTGCCTTCTACGCCTAGGCCGCAATTAAAATTAACCAGATACGTCACACCTGCCAATTATCTCCACAACCCAGATGCTGTTAATTTCCAAACCATTTGTCAGTTAGTCCTGATAATGATTGCTCTTCACGTACAACAGGTTTAGTAAAGGTGTGTTGTTATTCATTAATGATTCATGGTAATATTATGTATTATGCTTGTTCATGCTTCAAAGTGCCACTTACTGATGCAAGAACATGGAACATGCAGACACACACATGTAGGGACGGACATCATTAATACTGCTTTTTGGTCCAGAGGTTTATCACAACTCTTATCACTTCCTTTCTGAAAATAATAACTTAATACAACTTAAGTCACGATATGAACTTAAAAAAATAGAAAAAAGACAATAGCATCAGTGTCATTATATCAGGCCACCAGTAAACCTTCTTCTAACAGTAGCTGACCTTGTATGCCTTCAGGTTCTCTTCAGGATAAACTGTTTGCATGAGTTTGTTTGTGTGCTTTGGTGAGTAATCTGCTGTTGATCTAAGGGAGTTATAAATGATTTGTACACACGATAGGAAGAATATCAGTACACAAACAGATTCACTTTTTAGCTGTACTGTATATAATAATCATTACGGTTATTATTTACTTTCAAGGACAAAACTTTCTTACTGCAAAATAATAGTACTTTTTTTTGTTTATATAGCGCTTTTCATGACACTCAAAGACACTTTACATTAAAATCATCATATATAAAAACAATACACTAAACACAAAGTACACAATAATAGTCACACATTAAAAGCAGTTTTGAACAGGTGAGTTTTCATTTGTGATTTGAATGTGGAAAGGTCAGTGTAAATGTTTTTAAGTGTGTTTTTAAGTGTGTTAATTCATATATAAAAAAATTGGATAGAACTAGATGATAGTAATAAACCAGCTTATCTAGTTTCTCATGATTTACTGAACAATTATGTTTTGGCAAAATGAGCCCTATTTTTAAAACTGTGCTTCAGCAATCATAAAATAACTGTACAGCGCTTACATCCTGATTGATGAGTTGACAATCAAGCTATTAGGTGTTTGACCAGGTGGCACATATTGGCCAATTGGTCCATGGCTGTGGCTTTTTGATTGGCAGTGTTTTGAAAAGACAAGTGACTTCATGTCAGAGTCCTGTGTCTCATGCAGTGACCTGTGTGCAGTGTGTTACAAAAAGAGTCACTTTGAATTGCAAATTGAATGCAAAGCAGAAATGTGTTCAGAGTTTTGGGGACTTGACCTTAGGTTTTGCTCTCACGGTGTTCGTCTCAGTAATTGTGCTGTATGTGTCATGTTAGTGTGTTGGCATTGAAAACAACTGGAATGAGAATACTTTTGTAATACTTTCAAGGTAGTTTGCATGCTAAACATGACTTCTAAATTATCTACATTTCAATAACAAATACGTTTCTTTTGTGGTTCTCATGAGTTCAGTGTTTTCCTCTGAGTCTGATGAAAGAAACCAGGTATCAGACATCAATAAACTAGCTCAAATAGTCAGGATGGGTAATTCATCTGGTTGTTTTCTGCTCTGTGAGTTGATCTTGGCCATGAGGTAAATTGAAGGTTCATCACTCAGCACCATGCCCTCCCTTTAATGTTTCAGTTGTCAGTTGTTCGTTCAACCGAAGAGACGTTTCTCTTCAAACATATGTCGTGTAGTTTGAGCCTCAAAAAGGTAAATTATACATCATTTTACCCACATGATTCGAGAAAAGTACATACAAATACAAATTTGTGGAGCCGGACACGATCTTGTGTCGACAACTTTCATAAGAAGGAATAAAATGAATACATAATTAAGAAGGGAAATTCATCATGGGAGGAGTTTCAGAACCAGGAATCAAAAACACTTGAGGTTTTGTTTATAGTGTGGAGTCGGACAACTATTGAGAGCAAAGCACTCCTCCGCCCGCTTGAAGCCTGCAGCACCCACATTGATCTACATCTATGGCCGACTCGCTACAGGTAACCGTTGAAATTAATATTATGATTTTAAGGAAATCAAACACCGCGGATTACTTTTCTTGACATTTTCTCTTTTAATCATTTGATTGTTTTGTTTGTAAAAAAACTGTAAATTGTGTGAAATGCTGTCACAATTACCCAGATGCCCAAAGCTTCACATTGCTTGTTGGTCCAACAAGCATTCTTTTTTATTTAATATTTTTAAGTTTGGACTGTTGCCAAACCTAAAAATATTAAATAAAAAATAAATTGAGATACTGAACAATGAAAGCAAATATTTATATTCGAGAAGCTGGAGCCATAAAATGTTTTATCATGAAAATTGACTTCATCAACATAGTTGCAAATTATTTTTCTGGCAATTGACTAGTTGATGAATTGATGAATCGTTTCAGTTGTTGTATAAACTGTATATGAGCTGTACCGTTCCTTGTGATGTGACTCATGTTTTCTCAGTCTTTGCTATTTCCTTGAGTCTGATAATATAAGTTTCATAACTTCTTTTCCTTCAGTGAAATGTAATTCTCCAAAGTTGCAGTGGTTGATTTAAAACATGATTATTTGTCTACCTTCCAGTTGCCGTTCGTGGTCATGGATGAATTTGTTGGTAATAAATTAACTGAATGGGGTCTCAGCCAGTTGATACCAAGATTTGAAGGTGAAGTATTACCATGCCTCTTTTTTTGGCACAGATTTTCTACACAGTGTTTATATGACTTAACAATACTGAAACGTATAAGCATCTACAGAACTTAAAGAACTATGAAAAATGCTGCAATGGTGTTCTTCAGTACAATGCTGACATATTCTTTACAGACGTAGTTTTAATACAATGGGAGAGATCAGTGTTAATTAATCCTGGCCTTTTTTTCTGTTCAGAGATTATAAAAGCTTTAAAGGTAAAAGACCTTGGACATTTTCACACCGTTAAAGAGACACATTCACTGACTTGAGTCACTTGAGTAACCGCTGTTCTGTATCTTGTTATTGAGATAAGATTCTCAGCGGTGCTGAAATCAAGACTGAAGAGTGAAAAATAATTTAAATACAATCATTCATGATATTCAAGCTGTAATACTCTTTAAAATATTTAATTAACAGCTGAACCAACACTTATTTCACTCCTTATATAATAGAGTTATGCAGCATTTTGAAATGTATTTTTGGATGACTGAGATTCAAATCCGTATATTTTAATCGCAGAACAAGGCATTGACAAGGAAAGTCTTCTCGACCTTCTCGATGATCAAGAAATCGACAAGTTGATCCTAAAAATGGGACCAAGGATGAAATTCAAGAAGAGACTCAAGTTGTTAAAGGTAACGTTCTGTACTGTGAACACAATTTAGACGAAAACTGTATTTATAATTTAAAGGAGCACAGACTTCTGTTTTCATGACACATAATTGATAATAATATCTCATTAACAATAATAGCATGTGCTAGAATTTTAACATTTATTTACTGTCATGGATTTGAAACTATTGTCTTTCGTCACCAAAAGGAACAAAACACAGCAAATCCAGAAACAGTTGAATCGTCTGCTCAAGTAAGTTGAATAAAGTTTCAAGCACTCAGGCATCATAAGGCATTTATTATAATTATATAGATCATATTTTCATTGTCTGCTCAAACTTTTACATGTTATACTTAGTATTAATTTAAGACACAAATGTTCATGTTCACCCTCAGGGTCGTCCGTCCACCAGTGACACAAGTGATAGAGGTGAGACACACTTTATCTTATTGGTTATATGTAGTGTTTATTGAAGTTTTTAAGGAGGTAATATCTTACTTTGACTAAGAAACTATATCGAGACAATGTTTAATATTTTGAGAGGCAGATGCAACAAACCTTTCTTTTTGCTTTTTTTTTTCAACAAAAAATATCCAAAAAGGAAAGAGAGAGTCAGATCTTCAGGGCGAGTCCAGCCAATGGCAATCACCAACTAAAAAACAACGACTTGCCATCAAACCAGGATCAGACTCAGGTATTTATAATACTTTCCAAACAATGGCAACCTACAACTTACTAGAGGGTTAACTTTTATGTAATAACATGTTTACTTACATGTCTGTTTCTATATCTTGGCCACAGAAAATACTCTCATTTGCTGCCGTATGTAATCTTATCAGACAACCCCAATCAGTCAACAGCATATGCAGGTATCCATAGCAACAATGCGTATGCTTCAAAGTAAATAACGTAACCGTGGCCTTTAACTGTATGATGTTTTAAATCCAGACCATGGGTTATCCTTTACTAATCTGCCACAGTAGAAGCCTGATGATACACTCTGAAGCATCCTACATGGACCTGGCAGAGAAAGTTCCTCTCACGCTCTCCTCATTGTGCATTACCGCTTACTTGATTCACTGGTTCATGGTTCCTGCTGAACAGTTCTTTACTTTCACTCTGACAGAAGAAATCATACTGTCTGATGTGAAAACCATCATGGAATGTGTCCATCAGAAAATACCTGACGAAAACAACAACAAGCTCAACAAGTTCCTGAGGTAAATATAAAGTTTTACATTTTCCATATTAATATGTTATACGGGCCTGGTTCCACTGCTGACCAGGGGCCAGTTTCACTAAGAGATTTAAGACCGATAGTGTTGAGCCAGACATCATGGGTTTGTCAGTCTGTCCGCCCGTACATGTCCATTTCTCACCAACGTCTTGAAGTAATCTTTTTCAAATTCTGCACAAACATCCGCTTGGACTCAAGGATGAACTGATTAGAATTTGGTGGCACAGATCAAGGTCAGTGTGACCTCACAAAACACGTTTTTGATCATAACTGAAGAATTCAGTTTGTTATGGCAATTTCACACAATTGTCTAATCGGATAAAATGATGAAATGATGACATTTTGGAAAGACATGTTTGTCTGAGGGATACAGTCGTGAGGCGATAATTCTAGTTTTGTTTGAAAATAAATCTTAATTTACCCCAAATTTACAGCAAATTACTTCTACTGAAGATAGTACAATATGATGAAGAGGGCTGTTCATCGACGGATTGACACATTCTGTCAGTGTTTTTATGTTTTTGAAACAAATGAATTAACCCACACATAAACTCTTGTACAACAGGGAAAAAATCAAGGATTTGAAGATGGACAAGATGGTGGTCGGTGTCTTTGGCAAAACCGGGGCTGGAAAGAGCTCTTTGATAAATGCCGTCATTGGAGTAAAGAAACTCTTGCCCTCTGGAAAATTCAGAGCATGTACCTCAGTCATGATTAAAGTGGAGGCTAACATGCAGAACTCAAAGTATGAGGCAAACATTGAGTTCATTACAAAAGAGGTAAAATGAGCTGAATATGTTTGTTTACTTGAAGCTATTTAAAAAGGTATGCCAGGTAATTGAACCAAGTTAAAGGTATTTTTTTTTATTCTATTTAGGAGTGGAAAAATGAAATGTGTTACTCTAAAAATTTCCCTGGGGATAATGCGGATCAGGAAAGTGATCAGAAAGATGACGATGATCGTCTGGACATAGTTGAAAAGCTGTCAGCGCTGTATGGAGAAGACTGGAAAGACACATTTCCTGATGACCTCATGAATGACAAATATTTCGAAGAGATCCCAGAATTTCTCTTTTCCAAGGGGAAGACTTTGACAGTTGAAACAGTGAGTAAGAGTAAAAATCTTGTATCACTGCATAAGAAGCCTTCTTGTCTGTCTGACAGAGGGAAATGTTTTTGAGGTTTATGTCATATGCATGATGCCTACCCATTCCAGGTTGGTTTAGTTCAACAAATGTAAAAGTAAAATCAGTTTGTGAAACTTTCTACTTAAAAACAGAGTGGCCTTGATGCACCTGTCCTCGATAACTACAAACCCATGAAAATGTACACTTTATAGAAAAATCATAAAGAAGTTTGTATACCAGTAACTAAATATATTAATAACTGTTTAAACAACATCCAATCAGGATTTTACCGCCATCTTTGTGCCAAAACATTTTACATTAAGATTAAATTACATCTTGTATTATTAAATGTCAACACTGCTTTTGTTCACACTTTAGTTCAGCTGGTAATAGTAACAGTAATTATTTTATCTTAATCAGCAACCCAACTTCCCAGCAGGTAAGCATGACCTTTGGAGAACCAGTAACTAAACAGTGGGTGACTGTGGCTAAGTGGATAGCAGGGCCGTCCTTCAATCAGATGATCGATGATTCGAACCCCATCGCATGTTGATGCGTCCTTGAGCAAGACACTTAACCCCAAAATTTCTCCTGTAGCTGTGCCTACAGTGTAGAAATGTGATAGAATCTGAATTATAAGTTGCTTTGGATGAAAATATCTGCTAAATGACTGTAATAATGCAACCACAAGGATCAGTACTTGACCCCCTTCTGTTCAGTCTATTCATGATCCCTTTTTATACAGGGACACTTAATGCTGACTATGCTCAAATCTATATTTCTCTTTCACTGGTAGGCCGTGGTACCATCGACTCACTTTGTCACTGCATTGAAAATGTCAATGGCTAGAAATTGTTCTCTTGCTAAATACAGACAGAACTGAGGTGATTGTCTTTGGTGCCATGAATGAAATATATAGAATTATTGCACACCTTGAATCTTCGTCTGATTGATTTTAAAATATTTTTTAGGACCACATTATGTTTCTTACATGCTCTATCCATAAGAACCTTCATGTAAACGTAATCATCAGACCGGGGTCTGCTGACTGTGATGGGGTAACTTAATTACTATTTTATATATTGTCCTGTTTTAATTATTTTGTGCAATTCGTAAAGCAGTTTGAAGTTGGAGTCTGTGCTTATGAATGAAATCTCTTACGTTGCATTAATCTCATTTTATTATTTATTGCAGGCTAAAGAGCTATCTGCAATATTACTCAGATACACAAGAAGTGACACAAAAGATGGAGATGGTAAAGTCGTAAAGAGGTGGTATTGGCCACTAGTGAAGTGTGTGACCATCAAGGTGCCAAATAATGATCTTCTGAAGCACGTCACACTTATGGATCTTCCTGGAAATGGGGATCGTAACAAGAGCAGGGACAACATGTGGAAAACGGTAATTCATCACATGCAATGCTGTTTAGTGTATTACTGTGTTATCTGCAAACTGTGACATCATGTTATTACAAAATACTGATAACCATCATAATTAACTTGCTGTCATGTCCCTTCAGGTCGTTGGAAGTTGTTCCACTGTGTGGCTCGTAACTGACATGAGTCGAGCTGCATCAGAGAACGAAGCCTGGGAGATCCTGGAAAATGCCTCTAGCTTCATGGGAAATGCTGGCCAGTGTGAGCACATTCACTTAATCTGCACCAAATCTGACCTCATGCAAGATTCAGAAGATTCAGAAGATGCAGAAGATGCAGAAGATCAGTAAGTGATTTAAGATGCAAAAACTAGATATATATTAAAAGAACTGTGAGGACTTTTGAAGTGTTGATGAAACAGTCTCAATAATAATACTGATGTCTATGTATGACCTACATGAGAAAACGAGACCACCAGCAAGTAGATATCTATTTCTATAGAGTCATTCTTAATGCTTGTTATCAGTTCTTTCAAAGAAATTCCTTTAGAAATCAATAACTGCTCACACACTCAACACAACTAACTAAACTGAAATAGTAGTCTAACTTTGTCTCCATATATATATATATATATATATATATATATATATATATATATATATATATATATATATATATATATATATATATATATATATATATATATATATATATATATATATATATATATATATATATATGGTTACAAATGACAGTTATTTCCAGAAAACTTCCTATTAGATCACGGACCTGTAAAATAAAGTGATCATTTCAGTATAAATTGTGGATTCGATTGTTCCAGCTTCAGGTTTAAAAGAGATCATTTAGACTTTTATTCTGGATGCAAAAAAAGTTGGAATTTGAGGTTTCAGTTCTCCAAATACTGTTTGAGGTGCAAATTAATGCAAATATTTTCATTTAGTTCAGCAGCTGGTGTTCGTGCTTTTATATTGAAAACAAACGATCGAGCCAAGAAAGAAATGAGAGAAGAATTCAGCAAACTAAACAAGGTTAAGGTGAGTTTTATAGACTGACAGAAAGTAGAACATAAAGATTGTCTACTTCTGCAGGCATGCCTTAAAACCAAAACTTTTTCTTTTTAGAAACATATCAGTGATGAAAGTTTCAAAGTGTTCACAGTGAGCTCCAACGAGTTTCTAAAAAAGAAACGTCTAGATCCAGACGACACTGGTAGGTGAAGTCTTCACATACAGTGCTGTGAAAAAGTATTTACCCCCTTCCTGGTTCCGTATTTTTTTGCACATTTGTCACACTTAAATGTTTCAGATCATCAAACTAATTTTAATATTAGACAAAGATAACCCGAGTAAATACAAAATGCAGTTTTTAAATGATGATTTAATTTATTAAGGGAGAAAAGCTCTCCAAACCTACCTGGCCCTATGTGAAAAAGTAATTGCCCGCTAAACCTAATAACTGGTATTGTCCCCCTTGGCGGCAACAATTGCAATCAAGCATTTGCGATAACTGGCAATGAGTCTTTCACATCGCTGTGGAGGAATGTTGGCCCACTCTTCTTTGCAGAATTGTTTTAATTCAGCCACATTGTATGGTTTTCGAGCAGAAACCGCTTGTTTAAGGTCATGCCACAGCATTTCAATCGGATTTAAGACCGGACTTTGACTAGGGGAACCGGACTGGGGAGACAGACAACGGGACTAGAGGCTGGGGATCAAGAGGGGAACAGGATTCAGACTCTTTGAGACGGGGCTCCGGGGAACCCGCTGCGGCTCGGAGGCGGAAACCGGGAACAGGACGAGCCAAACGGGCGGGTAGACATGAAAATGATCTGGCAGTGAGTGCGTGTGTGACTGGGGTTTAAATAGTGATGCAGCAGAGTGAGCAGGTGAGAGTCATGAGCTGACGAGGTGGGTGTGACTGGCAGGTGCACTGACTAAACTGATTAGGTAAGTGAGAGATGGAAAAAACAGGATAATGGTGGCAGAGCTGTGACAGAAGCAATTACTTTTTCACATAGGGCATAGTTTGGAGAGCTTTTTTCTCTTAATAAATTAAATCATCATTTAAAAACTGCATTTTGTATTTACTCTGGTTATCTTTGTCTCACATTAAAATTAGTTTGATCTGAAACATTAAAGTGTGACAAATGTGCAAAAACATAAGAAACCAGGAAGGGTTCAAATACTTTTTACTAAACAAGAATGACTAATTGGATTATGGCAATCAAATGTAAGTATGTTTTGTAACTATGTAAGATGTAAAACATTTTTTACAGAAATACCCGAACTTCAGAAATGTCTGCAGGATCTCAATCACTCAGAGATGTTAAACTATGTGTCTGGAGCTCGTGGGATTCTCTCTCTGATTCAAGGGGCCAGCCGTGGAGAAGGGGTGAGATCAAGAAATATAATCTCTTTCTTTGTCTTTCATCATTAATATTGACAGAAAATAATGTGAAAACATAAAGTCAAAGACACACTACTTACATGTAATGTCATCCATACATACATTTTATCAATAAAGTTAGTTGTTTTCCTGGTTTTGTGTTGCTTCAGAGAGGCTGCATAACAACAGTAATTGAAGGATGGTCTCACTCAAAATCAACAACATTTTTAATAAATGTGAATAACTCAAGAAAACTGAGTCAAGTAGCAGAATGGTTTCACTGCTTTGAATACTGAATGTGTTGTTGTTGATTTCAGGATGACATGAAGACAGCTGTGTACACAGACCTTCAACAAAAGATGAGGGTTGAACTTGATAAAGTCAGGAAACCAATGAGAGAGACTTATCTGGCTTTTAAAAAGTGCCTCAGGGGGTTGAAGAATCTAAAAGTTCATGTGAAAACATCTTGGAGTCGGTGATAAATCCTCCTGTACGTATTTGAATTATTACATCATTACAATTGATTTTGCACTTTATATGAATGTCTTGAAAATGTTTCTGTTTTTTTCAGAATACGTCAGGTAGTGCTTTCCACGGGACACTGAAGTGTATTGTACAGCATGATGGCAACTACAAACCAAAGAAGGGGGAACAAATAAACCTCAATATGAAGTTATCTTCATGCCTGACTGAGAGCATTGATGAGGAATTCAAGAAGACCTTCCCGTAAGAAATGACTGAATAAAGACATAAACCCTGAGCAGGCTAATTGTACAAACTATGGAGAATGTCTAGAAATAACAAATTGTACATTATACAGTTATACAAGTTATGTGATATAATGCAAACATACTAATTACATTATTGAAATACAAACTTGTGAATGATGCGTTCATGAAACATTTCAACTTGTTAACATGTTTCAGAAATGAAGGAAAAGGTGAACCTTTCAACGGAGTCCTGAATTCATTTTTACTTGACACGAAGATGATGAAAGAGAAGACCGAGTACAAAGATGTCGAACTGCAACTGATATTTCTCAATACAGAGGTAAAAGAAGAGAATAGGACCGTTAGTCTATATAAAGCTATTAGTCCAGGTCAGAAAGGCTTCAGACATGAAGACTAAACATGAGAGAATAAATGAAATAGATTTTTTTAGCTGTTAACATATATACACTGTTATGAAGAAGTCTATCAATACAGTAAATGTCAGTAAAAACTGGAGACGCCCTTTGAAAAATGAACTCCTGCTGCAAAGCTGATGACCCTGACCATATTCATGACAACGTACTGGAGATTCTGAGGTGGTCTGACTACGATTCATATTCTCTCTCTTAGGAAGAACAGATTAAGACAAAACTCAACAAAACCATCCGCGACCGTAAGAAAACGATCTACAGCAGTCTGACGACAACAATTGAGAGAAAGATGCAGAAATGCTATGACGGTACGATAAAGATGACATTTAAAACCTGACACTGTAAAAATGCACATTATTCATCATAATTGTGCAGAATGTAATTATAATAACATTTCATTGACGAAAGTTTTCTGTTTTATTGCAGAAGCAAAAGAAATTAAAGGACCGGGCACGCTGAGTAAAATGAGAGAAACTATGGTGAAGCACGTACATGGGTTAAAAGACGTCATGTTTCAGGAAGCTACAGATGTTATGTTGAAACAGCTGAAGGACTTGACGGTTTGTAACATTTCGTAATACGTCGCATGATGAGGATATAGTAAAACATGTTGTGCTGCTAATCTTTATCTACAATTCTAAATCATCATATATATAATCAAGTGGAATATGCCTCTTTTTGAATGCTGCTTTTGCTACTCACACACTGCAGGCTCTTTCACAAACATTCATACTGTTATAAGACACATTTTGTCTGTGAGTGATAAAGATGTTTATGCTAATTTAGAGGGACATCCTGGACGATCTGGAAGAATCAATGCAGGAATCAATCGAGCTGTCGCTCAAGACACATGGTGCCTCAATCCCAGGTAAAGACAACGTTACAAAATAATAACATGATAATCACCAAGAATACTCAAAATATGAAGCCCCCCTAAAATGTTCGTCAGCCCCCCCAAATAATTTGGCATTATTGGATTAAAAAAAAGAAAAAGAAAAAAATTGTGTTTTTTTTGGTGATGTCATTTCATTAAATTAAACTATTGTTTCTCACATGGACAAGTTATTTATAACTCTAACATGCTACATATGTGCATGCGTTCTGGTTTGTATGTTTTCTCCCCCTTCAAATTACAATCCAATAGTCTATCATCATACTTAACGATATAAAGTTGACACTGTCAGGTCCATTCTCCATCCATTGTGTGCGGTCTCTTTAAGAATTAGGATTTGGGAGTGACACGGATATGAAAGCTAGTTTATCCGTCTTTCCTTTACAAGCAGGAAAATTATTTCTCTCTTTATTTGAGAAAAGTTCATATTTGTGTTGTCAAATTTCACTATGACCCTGAAATTCTGTCTCTTGTGTTATCACATACTGAATGCAAGCAAAACTACAGAGCAAAATCACACTCTTTCTGATTGAACCAATCTATGAACGGTCTGAAACAATGGATATCCACGGCCCCAAATGGGCCCCAAAACAAATTGTGCACAAACATGCCACTCCCCTTGGAGCTAAGCCCCCCCTTTCTTTGAATTCAAATGCCCCTGAGTGTGATTAATAGTGAACTTGATGTTAACTTTATGGGGGTTTTTTTTAGACGTTACATTGGAGCTTGAGATGGTGAAGAACCACTACGAAGTACTGAAGGGAAGCCCAGATGAAGAAACACTAATTTGGTAAAACTGTTGTTAAAATATCTACATAATGCCTCCAGATTGAGCTGTTCTGAATAATGCTGACGATGCTTTTTATTACACTAGTGCTGGTCCGCCCAGCCCGGCAGCTGCACCGCTGATAACCAACTGAAGAGCCCTGCATGCACGCTGGTTAGAGACGTCAGGCCTCTGGATTTGGTCTCAACTCATCTTATCCAGGTTCTCTTTGAGTCTTGTTTTGAAATGTACTTTGAATTAGCTTGATGTGACAGATATGCAGAGAGATTTTATATTTTCTATGTTTTGTAGGACATTTTTGCTTTTAAATGATTTTTGATGAGATGCAGACAGAACATGTGTGGGGGGTGAGAGCGGAATTTCATGCAGCAAAGGTCCCCAGTCTGATTCAAACCAGGTACATTGTGGTTTACACTGTACAGGTCTTCGTCACCAGTCCACCATGATGTCCCAAATCCACTTTGTTTCAATGATTTAACATTTTTTTCTTCTTGATTTCTATATTTACATTTTTTGTCCAATTTGTAATTGACATTCCAATGATTTTATGGGTGTTTAACATAAATCCTGAACCTTTATCACAGTACGTTCTGTATGTTTAATTTTCAAAGAATGATCTGACCTTCTTTCTATTGTTGAGGTGTCCACCAAGAATGTCCGAGACACACTACACCCTAGAAACCCATTTCTCTATTCTGCTATTCAAATAATTGACACACCAAATGATTAACACCTCTCTGCCTGAGGAGCGAGAGGCGAGACCCCAAAAAGCGTTCAGGCAGCATCCTGTGGTTTGAGCATCTGGCTGATACTTACACAATTTAGTCTTCTAGGCGTGTTGTAGATTCACACCTAACTGGCATGTATGAAACATGACCCCTGTGACCTCGAGCCAGACAGGAGGTCCCATCTTAAGGTGTTGTTTGTATTTCATACAAGTTGTTTATCCTCTATTGTCTTTCCATTGTCTATGATGAGTTACGATCTATTGTTTATTATCAAGCTAAGAATGTTATAACATCAGATATCAATATACTCGTTACATGTAATCCCATATTGTTTAGGGATGATTCAATGATTTTGATTTCATGTGTGACTTTCTATCATTTATCAAAATATAATCATGCGTGCTTAATGTGTTGACTGTATGTTAAAGCGAATGAAATAAGTGAACTTTTAGTGAATCCACTCTGACAGGATGATTGACAGTCACCAGGAGAGAAAGGCTGTAAACTCAGGAAACTAATCAGTTAGTTAGAGAGACATCCTGTTCAATGGGGCCTGTGTACTGGAACATCCTGCCTCAGGCCGTAAAGTTAGAGAAGCATAAGAAGTGCTTCATCTGTGTAACAACAGACACACCGACATATACATTTTATCCTTAAGCGTAGAACATGGGAATATACAATAATACTTGTTCTCAACGTCTCAGAAGAAGAGGACAGAGGTGCAGGCAGTCAGCTGCATGATCACAAGTTCCCATTACACACCTTCCACAAAGTGGGGGTTGTTTACCCTAAAAAATAGGTCTGTCAGAAGTGATAAGACGATTAGGACTGTTCCGTCCAATGATTTGAGAATGATCTGTTGTCTGCCATATATGGACCTGGAGGTTGCAGGAAGCGCCAAGGAGGAGCGTATATATATAGGAGGAGACAGCAAAGGATCGAGGCTTTTTGGCCTTTTTTGGATGACTTCTGGAGCGTTCATACTCTTGACATTTGACATTTTGTTTTAAAATTTACATTGATTTGTTGGTATAAATTGTTGTGCATCGTTTTCTTTCCTTTCTGTAAAAAACAAATAAAACTTGTTTGTATTTTGTGCATTCCAACCAAAGTCCAGTGTTGTTCATCTCTGGTGGGGTCCTCTAGTCTCCTAAAGGTCAGAGTGCTCTTCCCCTGGGTTAGGCTGACAGTCGTAAATTAATTACACAATAAATTTGAATGACTTTCCTGTTACAAGCTAAGGTTAAGATGGTGGTGTTCAATGTTGTTGTGATTTACTAACTTGCTTGGCTCAGATTGATTTTGAAGCTCTGCTAATGTATCATATGTGATGCTGCAGTGTTGATTATCATGTTTAGACGTTAGATGTTGTGTATTAGGAAGCAAAAGGGGTCAGATTGGCATCTAAATTGGGGGTGTTAGGGCTAGGGTCCTGAAGCTGCCCTTAATAACCGAGCGAGGTTCCAATCACACGGGGTTCCTCCTCCAGCGGTGGCCCTTTAGAGCGGGTCCATCATGGAGTACATCCGGTCCTCCCACACCTATTGCACACACACACCACAAACACTATATTATAAATGTGTGATCAATTCTAACAATAGTAGTTAAGACCTGTTAGTAGGTGTGTTCACACAGGAGCCTTGTGTTCTTGAAACAAGGAAAAAACGAATCTACACAATCCAGATGCTGTTCATTTCCTTAATCTTAGTGTTTTTATGACATTTGCGAGTTCTCTTTTGTCAAGAGTACTTGCTCTCAGTTCTCCTCGGATCTACTCGTATGCCTTAAGGTTAGTTTCTCTTCAGGATAAATGGTTTGCATTATTGCTGCACAAGTCTGTTCGCTTTGTATGTGTGCATTGCTGAGTAAGCTGCTCCAGCAAGTTATAACAATTTAAATTTCAACACGCAAAACAGCATCGTTGAAGAGAAACAAGCAGCTGGGTCAGACGAAATGTTGAAGCATAATGCAAAACTCAAAGTATGGAGTAAAAGAGTTGCCCTTGCTTTCCATACTTGCCTTGTTTGACATTGTTTTTGCATTTGTACCTGAGTACCTGCACTCTGTTCTACTGGGTGTGTCCAAACTGGTTATGTCTCTGTGGATGGACCCACTCAACCTAATGATACCTTTGTTCTGTATGAAATCCTGCCTTCTGAGCCTAAGGCCAGATACGTCACACCTGACGATTATCTCCACAACCCAGATGCTGTTAATTTCCAATCCATTTGTCAGTTATTATAAATAATTTGTACACAAACAGATTCACTTTTTAGCTGTACTGTATATAATAATCATTACGGTTATTATTTACTTTCAAGTACAAAACTTTCTTACTGCAAAATAATAGTACTTTATTTTGTTTATATAGCGCTTTTCATGACACTCAAAGACACTTTACATTAAAATCATCATATATAAAAACAATACACTAAAAACAAAGTACACAATAATAGTCACACATTAAAAGCAGTTTTGAACCGGTGAGTTTTGATTTGTGATTTGAATGTGGAAAGGTCAGTGTAAATGTTTTCTAAGTGTGTTAATTCATATATAAAAAATTGGATAGAACTAGATGATAGTAATAAACCAGCTTATCTAGTTTCTCATTATTTACTGAACAATTATGTTTTGGCAAAATTAGCCCTATTTTTAAAACTGTGCTTCAGCAATCATAAAATAACTGTACAGCGCTTACATCCTGAGTGATGAGTTGACAATCAAGCTATTCAGTGTTTGACCAGGTGGCACATATTGGCCAATTGGTCCATGGCTGTGGCTTTTTGATTGGCAGTGTTTTGAAAAGACAAGTGACTTCATGTCAGAGTCCTGTGTCTCATGCAGTGACCTGTGTGCAGTGTGTTACAAAAAGAGTCACTTTGAATTGCAAATTGGATGCAAAGCAGAAATGTGTTCAGAGTTTTGGGGACTTGACCTTAGGTTTTGCTCTCACGGTGTTAGTCTCAGTAATTGTGCTTTATGTGTCATGTTAGTGTGTTGGCATTGAAAACAACTGTAATCACAGAAGTGGATTATGTATTTGCACATTTAGTAATAAGCGCTGACTTTGACTTTTAACTATTTATGAACTGTAATATTTCTAACCTGGTGCTGTGGCTCAGAGTTAAAGCTGGTTGTCTTTCAATCAAAAGATCAGCGGTTGGATCGGATCCTCCAGTCCATGTCCTAAATAACCCGAAATAAATGAATGTGATGAATGGGTGTGAATGACAATGGATCAGGTCGCACCTGTACAAATACAAGTCTATTTACCATTATGAACCATGTCTAACCTGTTTATGACTTTGTCAAGGTACTTTTCAGGTTGTTCACATATTAAACATGACCTCTTAATTCATCTACATTTCAACAACAAATACGTTTCTTTTGTGGTTCTCATAAACTCAGTGTTTTCCTCTGAGTCTGTTGAAGGAAACCAGGTATCAGGCATCAATAAACAAGCTCAAATGGTCAGGATGGGTAATTAATCAGGTTGTTTTTCTCCTCTGTGAGTTGATCTTGGCCTTGAGGTAAATTGAGGGTTTGTCACTCAGCACCATTAGTGCCCTGGAGGTCATGCAAACAGTTTCTGGAAGAAGTTTATCAGTTAAAATTTTAAGGTTACAAATTCTATATCATAATTGTTATTGTCACGCATCAGCATTCTTCATCTTTCGTTGATTATCTGTACGAGCACCAGTAAGTTACAAATGATGTGCACACAATAAGAAGAATTGCAACACACAAACGACTCATCCGGAAAAAAACAACGACCCTAAAGCTTCCTGATAAAATATTAAAATAACCATTGACTCTTACTTCCTCATATGAACCATGTCTAACCTGTTCATGCCTTTGTCGTTGTTCTCGTCTTTCTGTTGCAGCAACTGTTAATCTCACCAAACCATGTGATCTCTGTCAGTGCAGGGAGGGGACAGTTAGTATAAAAGAGTCCAAAGTACCCAGAGCACCAGAGGAGTGGAATACATAGAGTTCAAAAGTGAATAACTAAATGTAAGATTGTTCAATAATACTTGCATACTGTGGAGATAAATCAAAACATCTGTTCAGCAAAACATAGACTCTACTGCCCTCTGGTGTTCACAGCAAGAACAACTTATAGTGGGTGTATTATGGGTGTCCACATGCATGCACAACAAACACAACTGATTGTGTTATTTTATTGTATCAAGCAATGATTAATAAAGCACAAATTCCTAAAGATATTAAAACACAAGCGTCACAGCAGTATCAGATACAGTCATACTCATGGTAAAATACATTCTGCAAAATGTGCACTAGCAGTACAATAAATGTGGGTGCAGGCTCGTGTCACAGTCAAATTGAAGGATTTTGTATTTCAGCCTTCTATCCTTTGAGCTTTGCAGTGAGTTTCAGCTCATTCTTCATCTGTCCGACCACAACTCTACTGCTGTGGTTCACTCTCAGCGCTCTCAGAGCATCATCTTCGGCTGCAGCAGGCAGCTGTTTTCAGATAAATAGCTCTTGAAACCCACTGTACACTACATGCTCAGCACCAAACCGCAGACAGACAGTTAGCCAAACATTTTGGACGCGGTTAAAAACACCGTAAAGGCACGTACACACAAGAGGCAGTGTTATGAAAATATCAATCTTTTATTGGTACAAATATAAGGTGTAACCAGTGACAGCTGGTTTAGCGGGCAGGAGGAGTTCACAGACCGTGTGCCAAGAAAAGCATCACAAACAACGTAAAGCAAAAGAAAAGAAACAAAAGACCGAGGCAGCGTCCCACTAACCAGAAGAGAAATTAATAGAGTTATCTGGACTTTGACCTCAGCTATATCAAACTCCACATCTCACACAAGACAAAATAGTTTTTGAAGCAAAGCAGGCTAACAGGACTGGGGCAGCAATAAGAGTGCAGTGCAGGCAGGTGCAGATTCAGAAACAGGTACAAGTTCCAGGTAACAGGCTACAGGATACAGGGTATAGGATTCAAAGGTTGGAGAGCAACATTGATAACTTGGCGGGGAATGAGTGGAAATGACTCGGGGAATGAGAGAATGGCAATGGAGGAGTGAGAATTTGGCTGAAGGGGCAAAGAGGCAGAATGGAGAAAAAAGCAGTACTATAATGATCTGGTAAAGTGGAAGTGAGATTTCTTAAATTGTTGAGTCTCAGGAAGTGAGCATCACATCACGATATGACCACAGACTTAAAGTATGCCGTGAATCATTTTCATGAAGTTGACTGACAACAACTATGCAAGTTTAAAGCTGCTGGTGTGCTTCATGAGAGCTTGTGGGATTCAGGATGTTTATGAAACAATCAAAGATATTCGACAAGCATTCGAGCATTCCAGGATATGTCACATTCAGTTTGATGTTTTCATCAGGCGGCAACCTCTAGGTCTGAAAAGTGAAGTCAATGTGGAAGTGCCTTAAACTTGCATTCTTTCTGTTAGGAAAGCCATCGGGAGGCGAATCCTCTGGTTGCTAAAAGAAGTCAGATTGTATAGAAGTCTATGAGAAAATACTTGATTTATTACCTCAGTAAACATTGTAAACTTTAGTTTATGGTCTCAATCACAAGTTTCTAGTCTTCTTCAATACAGCATGACATTCATTTGGTAAATCATGGTCCCATTTAGAGTAAAACAGACCATAAAGCAGGGTATGCTTTAGGGTGTGGCTACCTTGTGATAGACAGGTTGCTACCAAGGTGTCGTCAGGTCTGTGTTTTCAGTTTACAACTATAACCCTTTCACAAAGGTTAAGATTAACATTTTGGTCAATACCATAGTCCACAAACCAATGGGTAAGGTCATGTGGACCACAATAACTTATAATATACAGTGTCACACTGTTAATACCCTAAGGTTTACCAAGGGCACCCATTTGAACTAGGAATCTCTTGATCTGCAGTCAAGATCATATAAAAAAATGTATACCACCTAAGAAGTTTCACTGATAATGCGGCGTGCAGGTTCATAGTTGCCTTCATATTTGCCAAAAGTCAAATTGTATTTCAAATGTAAGGCTGTTTTTATACCTTTTTAGATCCCAAGAGATAATAGAAAGTCCAAGACTCGGATGCGACTCCGGCAGAGAAGGAAGGAGCCTTGATCTTGTACTTTGCAAATGAGATCCAGCTATATTCCCCTCCCCTAAAATGGCTCTTTCACACAGTATATCAGTATAATTGTTGTTGTTTTTTGTAACACATTTCCCGTTGGTACTGATTCCAGGAGCATCCGTTCTCAAACTAAATATGGGACACGTGTGCTGTTGTTGGGAACGGTGGGATCCTGACCAACAGCAGCTGTGGAAAGATTGATTCTCTTTTTTTTAGACCTTACATAGCTCGTGTAAGACATATGGCGGTGTAGTGCATTTGCAAATACATGAATCTATAATATTTCTGTTTATTATTAAGCCGAATATTTTTCCATATTTGATGCAGCAGGCACATCAGCGGCCTATTCATTTCTGCACTTCACTAAGTTTCTTCTATGTGTCCTGCTGCATGGCATCCCACAGTTACGGACCAAAGATACAAACATCTGGATGATGCTTTTACGGGGAGACAAAAGAGAACGGGGCAACACAAATATATTACCTTGCCACGGGGTAACTCTGTTGACCTGTAACTCTGTTGACCTGGAGCATTGATAACAAAAGGAAAGTCCTCGACTTCAAACGTCCGCTCCGTTCCTTGCCAACCTTCAACTGTGTGTCAGGGCCAGCAGGCACAGTGACAGGACAGGTCAATTTAACTTCAGTAGACTCATTTCCAACAGAGTTAGTGGACAGCTTATCTAGAGGCAACTCAGAAGTTACAGAAGGATCAGGATCAGCCTCTAGACTGTCAACAGGTGGAGCCACTTCAGATAAATTCACCACATCTTCATACTTTCTTGACTGGGCACGAGTTACAATGCAAGCAGTAAGGACTTTAGGCAACCGAGATGACAGATCAGCACTCTGGTAATTGTCAACTACGGAGCCTGTTGGTCTATCCACTACAATGGGAGACTACACATCCCCCGAAAAGGGGGGCGCTCGGGCTGAAGTGGTTGTATGAGTAAACACTTAATTCATCATTTGTAAAGCATTGTTCCTACATTAACACTCATTAGTATACAATTCATAACAACAGTTAGAAATGTTTTATTCTTGATTCATAAGCTAATCTATTATGTGTTTCTATCATGAATAATGACAGCATAAAAGAGGACAAAAGCTAAGATCCCCTGATAAAAAAAACGTGTTGCAAATGCAAAAGCTCCCATGGTCATTACATTACATTACAGTCATTTAGCAGACGCTTTTATCCGAAGCGACTTACAATAAGTGTATTCAACATAGGTATTCAAGAGAACTACTGGTCACCAGAAGTCATAAGTGCATTTCCTTTTTGAAACAAGCATCTAAGAGCATAAACCAGAGAAAGCGTACAGTGCAGAAACAAACAAATACAAGAAGTGCAACAAACAAATACGAATACAATAAGTGCAACAAACTAGTATGGATACAATAAGTGCTAAGTGGTCAGTTATATAACTGTCATTAGTAATTGATTAACACAAGACACTACAGTGTAAACCCCAAAACATGTCTGACAAAGGATTCCTATTCAAATCAAAATAACCCCCTTCAGACTCAAGCTGGAAAAACATTTTCTTCTTTTAGCCAAAAGAGATCTTGCAATTCATTCAAAAGGCAAACAAGGCACTTTGCTCCTATCCTGTCAGCTGCCCCGGGGTCTGGGAATTACTTTTCACCTGGTCGACAATCTCCCAGGTGAAGCCTGAGCACCCCCTGACTATGCAGCCGCAACAAGATGTCAAACTCAGTCGGCATGGAGTGAACGTTCTTTTCAGTTTGTCTGTCATCGTAGTAGTGGTTAGCCAAGGCATAGAGTCCATAGGGGTGATTACTGAAGGGCCAGAACCCATACAGATGCACATTGGCACAATGTTCCAGTGCCAGACTAGCCATCATTATTCCGGTGCTGGGCCGTTCTGCTTTCAGGCCTTGGGAGCGCCAGAAGAGGGCCAGACTCTGGAGGTACTCAGGGTTGAAGAAGACGGGCCGGATGGGGCTTTCAAAGTCCTCAATGCTGTAGATGGCCCGCATGCACAGGGGAGTGTTGGAGCCGTAGGAGAAGGCGGGAAGGAGCAGCAGGGAGCTGCCATAGCGACGCAGACTCTCCACAAACGGACGGCGACGCCCCATCAGAGACCCATACCTGAAAATAAACAGCAGATGTCAAGCAACATGACAAAAGGGAACATTTAAAGGGGCAGTGATTCATCCTTTCGCTCACTTCTCGAAGAGGATGCTTGGATTTGCTGTCACAAGGTCTGTCTTGATGCCCACATCCTTCCCATAGCCTTCATTCAAGGGAGCTAGGTTGCACCTGAACAAGCAACAAAGAAGATCTAGGAATTGTTATCTGTAGAATTCCCACAGAGATGAGTTTAATTCTGTTGGTTAAGATTGTCCACTACACTGGACACCTTTCTCACCTCATAACAAACTGAGCTGAATCGATCATCTTTCCACAGCTGCTGTTGGTCAGGATCCCACCGTTCCCAACAACAGCACACGTGTCCCATATTTTGTTTGAGAACGGATGCTCCTGGAATCAGCACCAACGGGAAATGTGTTACAAAAAACAACAACAATTATACTGATATACTGTGTGAAAGAGCCATTTTAGGGGAGGGGAATATAGCTGGCTCTCATTTGCAAAGTACAAGATCAAGGCTCCTTCCTTCTCTGCCGGAGTCGCATCCGAGTCTTGGACTTTCTATTATCTCTTGGGATCTAAAAAGGTATAAAAACAGCCTTACATTTGAAATACAATTTGACTTTTGGCAAATATGAAGGCAACTATGAACCTGCACGCCGCATTATCAGTGAAACTTCTTAGGTGGTATACATTTTTTTATATAATCTTGACTGCAGATCAAGAGATTCCTAGTTCAAATGGGTGCCCTTGGTAAACCTTAGGGTATTAACAGTGTGACACTGTATATTATAAGTTATAGTGGTCCACATGACCTTACCCATTGGTTTGTGGACTATGGTATTGACCAAAATGTTAATCTTAACTTTTGTGAAAGGGTTATAGTTGTAAACTGAAAACACAGACCTGACGACACCTTGGTAGCAACCTGTCTATCACAAGGTAGCCACACCCTAAAGCATACCCTGCTTTATGGTCTGTTTTACTCTAAATGGGACCATGATTTACCAAATGAATGTCATGCTGTATTGAAGAAGACTAGAAACTTGTGATTGAGACCATAAACTAAAGTTTACAATGTTTACTGAGGTAATAAATCAAGTATTTTCTCATAGACTTCTATACAATCTGACTTCTTTTAGCAACCAGAGGAGTCGCCTCCCGATGGCTTTCCTAATAGAAAGAATGCAAGTTTAAGGCACTTCCACATTGACTTCACTTTTCAGACCTAGAGGTTGCCGCCTGATGAAAACAACAAACTGAATGTGACATATCCTGGAATGCTCGAATGCTTGTCGAATATCTTTGATTGTTTCATAAACATCCTGAATCCCACAAGCTCTCATGAAGCACACCAGCAGCTTTAAACTTGCATAGTTGTTGTCAGTCAACTTCATGAACATGATTCACGGCATACTTTAAGTCTGTGGTCATATCGTGATGTGATGCTCACTTCCTGAGACTCAACAGTTTAAGAAATCTCACTTCCACTTTACCAGATCATTATAGTACTGCTTTTTTCTCCATTCTGCCTCTTTGCCCCTTCAGCCAAATTCTCACTCCTCCATTGCCATTCTCTCATTTCCCGAGTCATTTCCACTCATTCCCCGCCAAGTTATCAATGTTGCTCTCCAACCTTTGAATCCTATACCCTGTATCCTGTAGCCTGTTACCTGGAACTTGTACCTGTTTCTGAATCTGCACCTGCCTGCACTGCACTCTTATTGCTGCCCCAGTCCTGTTAGCCTGCTTTGCTTCAAAAACTATTTTGTCTTGTGTGAGATGTAGAGTTTGATATAGCTGAGGTCAAAGTCCAGATAACTCTATTCATTTCTCTTCTGGTTAGTGGGACGCTGCCTCGGTCTTTTGTTTCTTTTCTTTTGCTTTACGTTGTTTGTGATGCTTTTCTTGGCACACGGTCTGTGAACTCCTCCTGCCCGCTAAACCAGCTGTCACTGGTTACACCTTATATTTGTACCAATAAAAGATTGATATTTTCATAACACTGCCTCTTGTGTGTACGTGCCTTTACGGTGTTTTGAACCGGGTCCAAAATGTGCTTACTGGTCACGGCAAATTTTTAAAAAGTGCAGAACCCAGCAGGTGTGTGTGTGTCAAAGAGCCAACATGTGAGTAGACACATGACCTTTGGCAGAACTTTCAAGTGCAAAGCAGTGAAATAATGTCTGTGGTAAATCATTTGAAGAATCAAAGACACCACAGAAATGTAATGTTTCTGTATTGTAATTATGACCCAGACGAACAACGACTTGATGCACTGCAACAGGCTTTTATTCCGAACTTCATATACACGCTGTTCATGCGGTCTTGCTGACTGACTGTGTATATCCTGTTCCGCCCACCAGGTGGCGGGGTTCTACTGTGAACATCACAAGAAGCAGCAGATGTTGTGGTATATATATATATTCATGAATGACAAGCAACATACCTTTGCAAAGGTGCTGAAAAGCTCCGGGGTCACCTGTAGGGTCCTCTTCTTTTCTCCGTCGTACACAAGCTTTGTTCCCACTGGAGTGTTGGCCTGGGTAATGATGGCCTTGTCAAAACCATGGCACTCGTTTCTCAGCTGAGATCTGAGGAACCACAATGAATTTGTTACGTAACATACAAGACGGTCGGGAATGTTATAGAACAGAAAGCTTCATAATTTTCATCTGCAGTTTGTTTGAAATGTTTTTTCTCATGTATGGATACTAATTATTTCTAACAATTCTGGCAACTATTCAGTTTTTTGATTCTGTGTTTATTTGTAAATTTAAGAACAGAATAATTTCAAAATAAATTACCCTAATCGTTGGTAATTGTCCTCCTGCTTCTTCCAGGTTTGAGAGTAACGCTCTTTAACTTTATTGATGACCTCCCTGTGAAAAACACACATCCAAATATACAGTTAGGTTTGTCCTGTAGCCCTGTAGCACTGATGATCTGATGAAGCGATAAACAAAACAATCCCTTAAGGAGAAGCAGTGACATGTTTGCTCGCACCTGCAGCCTTTACAGAGTTCACCGTTCCAAGGGGGTCTCTGCTTGTGAGGAGGCGGTCTGTGAGGTTCCACATTACTGTGGAGCAAACAACACCGAAACAGGACAGGTGAGTAAAATACTGATGCCAGAGATAATACAGATATAAACCTTACTGTCTCTGAACCCCATTTGCCTTTGCTTTATGTGACCCGGTGATAATCAATGCACAAGACGCAGAATAAACTGGAACCATAGACTACTATACCAAAATAAAGATTGTATTGACAATGCCAGTTAAAAACATGCAGCTGATTCATAAAATCGTGTTTCTTGACTCACGTGACAAAGCAATCATCCCAAGTTTTAGTCCCTCACCATTCCCGGTCCATCATATCTCACATTTTTATTAGATTTCAGAATCAGTTTATTGGCCAATTCGTGTCTCTTAACAAAGAACATAAGGCATAGGAAACATAGGAAATAAGGCAAGGCAAGTTTATTTGTATGGCACATTTCAAAAAGACAAATACAACTGAATGACAAAAGTGCTGTGACACCGTTTACACAATAAACATTGCTAAACTCTTCAAGTAAAGGTGCGGACTGGCCGTCCAAAGTGCTTCACATAAAACCATTAAAAGCATCAAAACATAAGGCAAAAGAAAAGGAGATCTAAAAACAATTAAAGAAACAGTGTAAGAAATAAAATTCAGTAGTAAAAAGTAAAGGAGATTTAAAACATACATTGAAACAATAATCAATGTCTCCCTGAGACATTACGCTGCACGCAATCAACCATACACTGCCGCAATTCTGCAATTACTCGCACACAAACCACGTCTGGAAAAGATCTCTGCCGATCTGCGTTTTATAGTGTACGCCTTGCACGAACTCGGTCCCGGAGGAAATGGCGATATATTGTGCAGTCCTTTTAAAACCATTAAAAGCATCAAAACATAAGGCAAAAGAAAAGGAGATTTAACAGCAATTAAGAACAGTGTAAGAAATAAAATGCAGTAGTAAAATGCAGAAATGCAGGAAATTGATTAATATATTAATTGAATGTGGTTCAATTAAAGGCAGCAGCAAACAGAAAAGTCTTCAATCTTGATTTAAATGAGCTGAGGGTCTCAGCAGACCTGCAGCTTTCTGGGACTTTGTTCCAGATATGTGGAGCAGAAAAACTGAACGCTGCTTCTCCATGTTTAGTTCTGACTCTGGGAACAGAAAGTAGACCGGTCCCAGACGACCTGAGGGGTCGGGATGGTTCATAAGGTAGCAGCAGATCAGAGATGTATTTTGGTCCTAAACCATTCAGTGCTTTGTAAACCAACAGCAGGATTTTAAAGTCAATTCTTTGTTGGACAGGAAGCCAGTGCAAAGACATCAGAACTGGGGTGATATGATGATGATGATAAATAAGAGGACACACTGCAAAATACTTCAACTTGTCGAGAAGAGTTGAGCTCACGAGAGCTGCCTCGAAAACATGCATACACGATCAGGGGAAAGTCAGGATATAAAAGCACGAAGCATATACTCAGAAATCAATAGTTAAAGTGTAATCGAAAGATAAAGTGTATGATCGTTACATAACGAATGTTTAATACATAGAGTGATTTAACAAATGTAAACCTGATAATAATAATAAGTGTATCTGAGTATAGTGCAGTCTTTGTGTAGAAAGTACGGAGAAAGAGGAAGTAAGCAGGGTGTTGGCTTCAAGGGATGGGGAAATAATGATGGTTGAGAAGAAAAGACACAAAGCACAATAATGACGAAGGATGAGATCAACAAGTATTTTATAAGCAAATGTGTACGAAGTAAACTGATTTAACAAATGTAAAAACTATGATTATGATAACTAATCTGTGTTAGAAATGTGTGAGTGTAGGAAAAGGGGAAGTGCAACAGATGTTGAACACCCAGACAGGGAAGTTGGGGTGATTTCCTCATGCACACACACACAAAAATTAGGTACCTTTCGAAGCACAGGCACCAGATCAATGATGTCATGTTAATCATGGGCTGAGGGACCCCGTGTTGCGGAAGAGGGGGGAGAGAGTGCTATCCAGCACTCAAAGTGTGTGTGTGTGTGCGTGTGTGTGTGTGTGTGTGTGAGCGTGTGCGTGTGAGTGTTGTATAGGTTGTTGTAAAAAGTAATTAGTCTTACTTGTCGTCGAACATGGACCAGATGACAGTGTTAAGCAGGCTCCCCAAAAAGAAGAATGTGATCATAAAAAAGAAGAGTGACTTCAAGAGCTGTCCCCTCATGCTTCATCACTGACTTCACCCACAAATTCCCTCACCATCTGTTCCTACACTCTCTCTCGCACTCAATGTGTGAGTGTTACCCTGTGCCAGCCCACTGCATGTTGTTTACTTCGTGTAAATACCAGAGGCTCAGAGACAGATGTCCGAGCGGTCTTGATGTACATCCTGTATGTGAATCAACCCTGTCTCCTTCTTTGCAAAGAATAAATGTCCATTGATGAATGATTTTTACACCAGTCTTAGTGATGTTGATAAACACAGACTCACAGACACACGCGCACATACACTCCTCTCCCTCTATCTCTCTGTGTCTCTCATACAATCATTCAGGTCTTAGGGATCCTTAGAGGTCTTCCCCCCCCCCACACACACACACACACATACACACACACGCCATTTTAAAATAAAAGCCCCACAGAATGAATCCGAACTGAAATGCTTGTGATGAGCCTGTCATTTAATAACCGGTTTGTGTTTATCTAACATTATGATTCTGTCTCCTCTCCCCTTCTCCCCCACACCCCATTTCAAAATAAAATCGAAATGAAACAAAAGAATGTCATCACGCCGACTTGTTCGCTTCCTTGTGTACACTCATGCAACAAGCATGTAGTTTGTTGAAAACGTTTTAGGCGTTTTACTTTCTGGTAAAAATCCATTGTCTTCTTGTACAGGGAGGGATCCAGTGGATGCCAACTTCCTGACTCGCAAAAAAAAATGAAAAATTTAACATTGGTCTCTATGGAGCAGAAAGTTGGTTTTCCTCTCAATTAACGGCTTCGGTGTCAAATGTGGAAATCTGTGGGATTCCACAGTAATTTTTCTACGACAAGGACAATATTAGCTACTTCTACATCCAGAAATTATGCATGAAGAGTGAAGATTGTGGACACAGTGGCAAAACACAAATGTTTTTTTCACAAGAATCTCAAGCTGCTCTTCACTCTAGCGGTGACATCACGCACTCTAAGCTGCGCAATACACACCCATTATAAAGTCAGAAAAGGGCTGAAAAATCATAAAAGTTAAATTGCTGCAGTTCAAAAATTTTAAAAGATATCGGAAAGCTGAATTATGCGGCAATAGTTCAGAGTTTTCTCAACATTTGAAAGTTGAAATGGTGTCTTTAGCTGAAAGTATAAGGAAGTTGAAGGATTTGAAAGTTGAAGAAGTTTAAGAGGATTTGAAAATATTCTCCATAGACATCCCATTCAAAAATAAAGTTGCTAAAAGCTTAATAATTCAAAAAGTTTAAAGGTTAGAAATATAAAAAGTCATAGCAGAGATGAGCTGATGGAGCTGAACATTTTGATAGTTGAACGGTTTCTGTAGCTTAAAAAATGAAGAAGAAGAAGCGTTGTGACGAAACAGGGGGGGACGGAAGAAATAGTGCTTAACAGCATTCCAACAATAACATCAGTGTCAGTATATCAGGCCACCAGTAAGTCAACCTTCTAACAGTAGCTGACCTTCTATGCCTTCAGGTTAGTTCCTCTTCAGGATAAACTGTTTGTTTGTGAGTTTGTTTGTTTTGGGTGTGTGCTTTGGTGAGTAATCTACTGTTGATCTAAGGGAGTTATAAATGATTTGTACACACGATAGGAAGAATATCAGCAAACAAACAGATTCACTTTTTAGCTGTACTGTATATAATAATCATTATGGTGATTATTTACTTTCAAGGACAACATTTTCTTACTGCAAAATAATGTTTTCTAAGTGTGTTAATTCATATATAAAAAATGTGATAGAACTAGATGATAGTAATAAACCAGCCGATCTGGTTTCTCATTATTTACTGAACAATTATGTTTTGGCAAAATTAGCCCTATTTTTAAAACTGTGCTTCAGCAATCATAAAATAACTGTACAGCGCTTACATCCTGATTGATGAGTTGACAATCAAGCTATTAGGTGTTTGACCAGGTGGCACATATTGGCCAATTGGTCCATGGCTGTGGCTTTTTGATTGGCAGTGTTTTGAAAAGACAAGTGACTTCATGTCAGAGTCCTGTGTCTCATGCAGTGACCTGTGTGCAGTGTGTTACAAAAAGAGTCACTTTGAATTGCAAATTGGATGCAAAGCAGAAATGTGTTCAGAGTTTTGGAGACTTGACCTTAGGTTTTGCTCTCACAGTGTTAGTCTCAGTAATTGTGCTTTATGTGTCATGTTAGTGTGTTAGCATTGAAAACAACTGTAATCACAGAAGTGGATTATGTATTTGCACATTTAGTAATAAGCGCTGACTTTGACTTTTAACTATTTATGAACTGTAATATTTCTAACCTGGTGCTGTGGCTCAGAGTTAAAGCTGGTTGTCTTTCAATCAAAAGATCAGCGGTTGGATCGGATCCTCCAGTCCATGTCCTAAATAACCCGAAATAAATGAATGTGATGAATGGGTGTGAATGACAATGGATCAGGTGGCACCTCTACAAATACAAGTCTATTTACCATTATGAACCATGTATAACCTGTTTATGACTTTGTCAAGGTACTTTTCAGGTTGTTCACATATTAAACATGACCTCTTAATTCATCTACATTTCAACAACAAATACGTTTCTTTTGTGGTTCTCATAAACTCAGTGTTTTCCTCTGAGTCTGTTGAAGGAAACCAGGTATCAGGCATCAATAAACGAGCTCAAATGGTCAGGATGGGTAATTAATCAGGTTGTTTTTCTCCTCTGTGAGTTCATCTTGGCCTTGAGGTAAATTGAGGGTTTGTCACTCAGCACCATTAGTGCCCTGGAGGTCATGCAAACAGTTTCTGGAAGAAGTTTATCAGTTAAAATTTGAAGGTTACAAATTCTATATCATAATTGTTATTGTCACGCATCAGCATTCTTCATCTTTCGTTGATTATCTGTACGAGCACCAGTAAGTTACAAATGATGTGCACACAATAAGAAGAATTGCAACACACAAACGACTCCTCCGGAAAAAAACAACGACCCTAAAGCTTCCTGATAAAATATTAAAATAACCATTGACTCTTACTTCCTCATATGAACCATGTCTAACCTGTTCATGCCTTTGTCATTTGTTCTCGTCTTTCTGTTGCAGCAACTGTTAATCTCACCAAACCATGTGATCTCTGTCAGTGCAGGGAGGGGACAGTTAGTATAAAAGAGTCCAAAGTACCCAGAGCACCAGAGGAGTGGAATACATAGAGTTCAAAAGTGAAAAACTAAATGTAAGATTGTTCAATAATACTTGCATACTGTGGAGATAAATCAAAACATCTGTTCAGCAAAACATAGACTCTACTGCCCTCTGGTGTTCACAGCAAGAACAACTTATAGTGGGTTATTATGGGTGTCCACATGCATGCACAACAAACACAACTGATTGCGTTATTTTATTTTATCAAGCAATGATTGATAAAGCACAAATTCCTAAAGATATTAAAACACAAGCGTCACAGCCGTATCAGATACAGTCATACTCATGGTAAAATACATTCTGCAAAATGTGCACTAGCAGTACAATAAATGTGGGCGCAGGCTCGTGTCACAGTCAAATTGAAAGATTTTGTATTTCAGCCTTCTATCCTTTGAGCTTTGCAGTGAGTTTCAGCTCATTCTTCATCTGTCCGACCACAACTCTACTGCTGTGGTTCACTCTCAGCGCTCTCAGAGCATCATCTTCGGCTGCAGCAGGCAGCTGTTTTCAGATAAATAGCTCTTGAAACCCACTGCACACTACCTGCTCAGCACTAAACCGCAGACAGACAGTTAGCCAAACATTTTGGACCCGGTTCAAAACACCGTAAAGGCACGTACACACAAGAGGCAGTGTTATGAAAATATCAATCTTTTATTGGTACAAATATAAGGTGTAACCAGTGACAGCTGGTTTGGCGGGCAGGAGGAGTTCACAGACCGTGTGCCAAGAAAAGCATCACAAACAACGTAAAGCAAAAGAAAAGAAACAAAAGACAGAGGCAGCGTCCCACTAACCAGAAGAGAAATGAATAGAGTTATCTGGACTTTGACCTCAGCTGTATCAAACTCTACATCTCACACAAGACCAAATAGTTTTTGAAGCAAAGCAGGCTAACAGGACTGGGGCAGCAATAAGAGTGCAGTGCAGGCAGGTGCAGATTCAGAAACAGGTACAAGTTCCAGGTAACAGGCTACAGGATACAGGGTATAGGATTCAAAGGTTGGAGAGCAACATTGATAACTTGGCGGGGAATGAGTGGAAATGACTCGGGGAATGAGAGAATGGCAATGGAGGAGTGAGAATTTGGCTGAAGGGGCAAAGAGGCAGAATGGAGAAAAAAGCAGTACTATAATGATCTGGTAAAGTGGAAGTGAGATTTCTTAAACTGTTGAGTCTCAGGAAGTGAGCATCACATCACGATATGACCACAGACTTAAAGTATGCCGTGAATCATTTTCATGAAGTTGACTGACAACAACTATGCAAGTTTAAAGCTGCTGGTGTGCTTCATGAGAGCTTGTGGGATTCAGGATGTTTATGAAACAATCAAAGATATTCGACAAGCATTCGAGCATTCCAGGATATGTCACATTCAGTTTGATGTTTTCATCAGGCGGCAACCTCTAGGTCTGAAAGTGAAGTCAATGTGGAAGTGCCTTAAACTTGCATTCTTTCTGTTAGGAAAGCCATCGGGAGGCGACTCCTCTGGTTGCTAAAAGAAGTCAGATTGTATAGAAGTCTATGAGAAAATACTTGATTTATTACCTCAGTAAACATTGTAAACTTTAGTTTATGGTCTCAATCACAAGTTTCTAGTCTTCTTCAATACAGCATGCCATTCATTTGGTAAATCATGGTCCCATTTAGAGTAAAACAGACCATAAAGCAGGGTATGCTTTAGGGTGTGGCTACCTTGTGATAGACAGGTTGCTACCAAGGTGTCGTCAGGTCTGTGTTTTCAGTTTACAACTATAACCCTTTCACAAAAGTTAAGATTAACATTTTGATCAATACCATAGTCCACAAACCAATGGGTAAGGTCATGTGGACCACAATAACTTATAATATACAGTGTCACACTGTTAATACCCTAAGGTTTACCAAGGGCACCCATTTGAACTAGGAATCTCTTGATCTGCAGTCAAGATCATATAAAAAAATGTATACCACCTAAGAAGTTTCACTGATAATGCGGCGTGCAGGTTCATAGTTACCTTCATATTTGCCAAAAGTCAAATTGTATTTCAAATGTAAGGCTGTTTTTATACCTTTTTAGATCCCAAGAGATAATAGAAAGTCCAAGACTCGGATGCGACTCCGGCAGAGAAGGAAGGAGCCTTGATCTTGTACTTTGCAAATGAGAGCCAGCTATATTCCCCTCCCCTAAAATGGCTCTTTCACACAGTATATCAGTATAATTGTTGTTGTTTTTTGTAACACATTTCCCGTTGGTGCTGATTCCAGGAGCATCCGTTCTCAAACTAAATATGGGACACGTGTGCTGTTGTTGGGAACGGTGGGATCCTGACCAACAGCAGCTGTGGAAAGATTGATTCTCTTTTTTTTAGACCTTACATAGCTCGTGTAAGACATATGGCGGTGTAGTGCATTTGCAAATACATGAATCTATAATATTTCTGTTTATTATTAAGCCGAATATTTTTCCATATTTGATGCAGCAGGCACATCAGCGGCCTATTCATTTCTGCACTTCACTAAGTTTCTTCTATGTGTCCTGCTGCATGGCATCCCACAGTTACGGACCAAAGATACAAACATCTGGATGATGCTTTTACGGGGAGACAAAAGAGAACGGGGCAACACAAATATATTACCTTGCCACGGGGTAACTCTGTTGACCTGGATAGCTGACATCCCTTCTTTCCCCTAAAAAAGAAGAACGTCTGAGTCACATAACCTAGAATAGTTTGGGAAATGTGAGGCCAAGCTGCCAGTCAGACTCTGGGCATATCGCCTCAAAATGCCCCTTCCTCACTCGTTAGGTGCTCCCTCCTTTGACAGGAAGTCGCCCTCTAGTGGCTCCTGCTGGCTCTAACTGCAAAGCATCACCAGCCACCTGTCATCCATTGCACTACAGTTTTTGTCTTTCTCTACAACAAAACACAGTAAATACTTGAGTTGAGAAAATTTGTTCAATGGGAATAAATTCAATGAGGGCTGATTGGCCTCCAGGGTAGGACACTGTCACTGATTGGGAAACTCAATAAATCACCCGTGGCTTATTGGGAGGGAGTGGCGTCAGTGTCAATCGCTGCTCTGGGGAGCAGCTGACTGAAATACTGCTGGTGATGGATGACTGTCTGCTGCAGGCTGGCTTGTTGAACAGACATGTGGAGCCAAGTGGTGAACAGACCAATCAGAAAGACTGTCACGACTCTGGGGCTTTCTCCGTGTTTTCCCTATGTCTTTCCCGCTCTCTGTCGATTCCATGTTTTGTCTGTCTCCCTGTGTGTGTGTGTGTGTGTGTGTGAGTGAGTGCCAGTGGCTGTGGGCGTGGCAGCTTTCCCCCTCCATCCTGCTCCTGCTGGCTGATTGAACACACCTGCATCTCATCACTCATCAGGCTCTGATATCAAGAAACAGAGATCCAAAATCCACTTGTCCAAAATATACACAGTGCCAAAAATATAAAGGTACGGATACTGGGTGTTAGTGTTACATCCTACTGAGAGCGCCTATGGTGTAGCCGTACAAGACTCTCAGAAAGACAATGATTCCAAAATCCTAACGACTCAGCTTTGGGGTGCGATAAAAGGTATTTTTCTGGCACTTCTGTGGGACACTAAAACCCACGAAGATTGGTCGAACTACCGACGGAGTTACCACCGTGTTAGGTGCGAGCCTGCCCCGCTTTCCCGGGGCAGGATCCGCTCACGCTACAAGTCCATCTCTCAACATGATCCAGTTGAGTGGTAAAGTTTGATTTCCACAGGAAGTCGTACTGGAGAGAAGTTATCCTTTTGTTCGTTTAGTTTCTTTGTGGACTTCACAATCGTTGTGCAGAACAAAATAAGCATTGATAACAAAAGGAAAGTCCTCGACTTCAAACGTCCGCTCCGTTCCTTGCCAACCTTCAACTGTGTGTCAGGGCCAGCAGGCACAGTGACAGGACAGGTCAATTTAACTTCAGTAGACTCATTTCCAACAGAGTTAGTGGACAGCTTATCTAGAGGCAACTCAGAAGTTACAGAAGGATCAGGATCAGCCTCTAGACTGTCAACAGGTGGAGCCACTTCAGATAAATTCACCACATCTTCATACTTTCTTGACTGGGCACGAGTTACAATGCAAGCAGTAAGGACTTTAGGCAACCGAGATGACAGATCAGCACTCTGGTAATTGTCAACTACGGAGCCTGTTGGTCTATCCACTACAATGGGAGACTACACATCCCCCGAAAAAGGGGGCGCTCGGGCTGAAGTGGTTGTATGAGTAAACACTTAATTCATCATTTGTAAAGCATTGTTCCTACATTAACACTCATTAGTATACAATTTACAACGTTTTATTCTTGATTTATAAGCTAATCTATTATGTGTTTCTATCATGAATTATCACAGCATAAAAGAGGACAAAAGCTAAGATCCCCTGATAAAAAAACGTGTTGCAAATGCAAAAGCGCCCATGGTCATTACATTACATTACAGTCATTTAGCAGACGCTTTTATCCGAAGCGACTTACAATAAGTGTATTCAACATAGGTATTCAAGAGAACTACTCGTCACCAGAAGTCATAAGTGCATTTCCTTTTTGAAACAACCATCTAAGAGCATAAACCAGAGAAAACGTACAGTGCAGAAACAAACAAATACAAGAAGTGCAACAAACAAATACGAATACAATAAGTGCAACAAACTAGTATGGATACAATAAGTGCTAAGTGGTCAGTTATATAACTGTCATTAGTAATTGATTAACACAAGACACTACAGTGTAAACCCCAAAACATGTCTCACAAAGGATTCCTATTCAAATCAAAATAACCCCCTTCAGACTCCAGCTGGAAAAACATTTTCTTCTTTTAGCCAAAAGAGATCTTGCAATTCATTCAAAAGGCAAACAAGGCACTTTGCTCCTATCCTGTCAGCTGCCCCGGGGTCTGGGAATTACTTTTCACCTGGTCGACAATCTCCCAGGTGAAGCCTGAGCACCCCCTGACTGTGCAGCCGCAACAAGATGTCAAACTCAGTCGGCATGGAGTGAAAGTTCTTTTGAGTTTGTCTGTCATCGTAGTAGTGGTTAGCCAAGGCATAGAGTCCATAGGGGTGATTGCTGAAGGGCCAGAACCCATACAGATGCACATTGGCACAATGTTCCAGTGCCAGAGTAGCCATCATTATTCCGGTGCTGGGCCGTACTGCTTTCAGGCCTTGGGAGCGCCAGAAGAGGGCCAGACTCTGGAGGTACTCAGGGTTGAAGAAGACGGGCCGGATGGGGCTTTCAAAGTCCTCAATGCTGTAGACGGCCCGCATGCAAAGGGGAGTGCAGAAGCCGAAGGAGAAGGCGGGAAGGAGCAGCAGGGAGCTGCCATAGCGACGCAGACTCTCCACAAACGGACGGCGACGCCCCATCAGAGACCCATACCTGAAAATAAACAGCAGATATCAAGCAACATGACAAAAGGGAACATTTAAAGGGGCAGTGATTCATCCTTTCGCTCACTTCTCGAAGAGGATGGTTGGATTTGCTGTCACAAGGTCTGTCTTGATGCCCACATCCTTCCCATAGCCTTCATTCAAGGGAGGTAGGTTGCACCTGAACAAGCAACAAAGAAGATGTAGGAATTGTTATATATAGAATTCCCACAGAGATGAGTTTAATTCTGTTGGTTAAGATTGTCCACTACACTGGACACCTTTCTCACCTCATAACAAACTGAGCTGAATCGATCATCTTTCCACAGCTGCTGTTGGTGAGGATCCCACCGTTCCCAACAACAGCACACGTGTCCCATATTTTGTTTGACAACGGATGCTGCTGGAATCAGCACCAACGGGAAATGTGTTACAAAAAACAACAACAATTATACTGATATACTGTGTGAAAGAGCCATTTTAGGGGAGGGGAATATAGCTGGCTCTCATTTGCAAAGTACAAGATCAAGGCTCCTTCCTTCTCTGCCGGAGTCGCATCCGAGTCTTGGACTTTCTATTATCTCTTGGGATCTAAAAAGGTATAAAAACAGCCTTACATTTGAAATACAATTTGACTTTTGGCAAATATGAAGGCAACTATGAACCTGCACGCCGCATTATCAGTGAAACGTCTTAGGTGGTATACATTTTTTTATATGATCTTGACTGCAGATCAAGAGATTCCTAGTTCAAATGGGTGCCCTTGGTAAACCTTAGGGTATTAACAGTGTGACACTGTATATTATAAGTTATTGTGGTCCACATGGTCTAAATGGGACCATGATTTACCAAATGAATGTCATGCTGTATTGAAGAAGACTAGAAACTTGTGATTGAGACCATAAACTAAAGTTTACAATGTTTACTGAGGTAATAAATCAAGTATTTTCTCATAGACTTCTATACAATCTGACTTCTTTTAGCAACCAGAGGAGTCGCCTCCCGATGGCTTTCCTAATAGAAAGAATGCAAGTTTAAGGCACTTCCACATTGACTTCACTTTCAGACCTAGAGGTTGCCGCCTGATGAAAACATCAAACTGAATGTGACATATCCTGGAATGCTCGAATGCTTGTCGAATATCTTTGATTGTTTCATAAACATCCTGAATCCCACAAGCTCTCATGAAGCACACCAGCAGCTTTAAACTTGCATAGTTGTTGTCAGTCAACTTCATGAAAATGATTCACGGCATACTTTAAGTCTGTGGTCATATCGTGATGTGATGCTCACTTCCTGAGACTCAACAATTAAAGAAATCTCACTTCCACTTTACCAGATCATTATAGTACTGCTCTTTTCTCCATTCTGCCTCTTTGCCCCTTCAGCCAAATTCTCACTCCTCCATTGCCATTCTCTCATTCCTCGAGTCATTTCCACTCATTCCCCGCCAAGTTATCAATGTTGCTCTCCAACCTTTGAATCCTATACCCTGTATCCTGTAGCCTGTTACCTGGAACTTGTACCTGTTTCTGAATCTGCACCTGCCTGCACTGCACTCTTATTGCTGCCCCAGTCCTGTTAGCCTGCTTTGCTTCAAAAACTATTTTGTCTTGTGTGAGATGTAGAGTTTGATATAGCTGAGGTCAAAGTCCAGATAACTCTATTCATTTCTCTTCTGGTTAGTGGGACGCTGCCTCTGTCTTTTGTTTCTTTTCTTTTGCTTTACGTTGTTTGTGATGCTTTTCTTGGCACACGGTCTGTGAACTCCTCCTGCCCGCTAAACCAGCTGTCACTGGTTACACCTTATATTTGTACCAATAAAAGATTGATATATTTCATAACACTGCCTCTTGTGTGTACGTGCCTTTACGGTGTTTTGAACCGGGTCCAAAATGTGCTTACTGGTCACGGCAAATTTTTAAAAAGTGCAGAACCCAGCAGTTGTGTGTGTGTCAAAGAGCCAACATGTGAGTCGACACATGACCTTTGGCAGAACTTTCAAGTGCAAAGCAGTGAAATAATGTCTGTGGTAAATCATTTGAGGAATCAAAGACACCACAGAAATGTAATGTTTCTGTATTGTAATTATGACCCAGACGAACAACGACTTGATGCACTGCAACAGGCTTTTATTCCGAGCTTCATATACACGCTGTTCATGCGGTATTGCTGACTGACTGTGTATATCCTGTTCCGCCCAACAGGTGGCGGGGTTCTACTGTGAACATCACAAGAAGCAGCAGATGTTGTGGTATATATATATATTCATGAATGACAAGCAACATACCTTTGCAAAGGTGCTGAAAAGCTCCGGGGTCACCTGTAGGGTCCTCTTCTTTTCTCCGTCGTACACAAGCTTTGTTCCCACTGGAGTGTTGGCCTGGGTAATGATGGCCTTGTCAAAACCATGGCACTCGTTTCTCAGCTGAGATCTGAGGAACCACAATGAATTTGTTACGTAACATACAAGACGGTCGGGAATGTTATAGAACAGAAAGCTTCATAATTCTCATCGGCAGTTTGTTTGAAATGTTTTTTCTCATGTATGGATACTAATTATTTCTAACAATTCTGGCAACTATTCAGTTTTTTGATTCTGTGTTTATTTGTAAATTTAAGAACAGAATAATTTCAAAATAAATTACCCTAATCGTTGGTAATTGTCCTCCTGCTTCTTCCAGGTTTGAGAGTAACGCTCTTTAACTTTATTGATGACCTCCCTGTGAAAAACACACATCCAAATATACAGTTAGGTTTGTCCTGTAGCCCTGTAGCACTGATGATCTGATGAAGCGATAAACAAAACAATCCCTTAAGGAGAAGCAGTGACATGTTTGCTCGCACCTGCAGCCTTTACAGAGTTCACCGTTCCAAGGGGGTCTCTGCTTGTGAGGAGGCGGTCTGTGAGGTTCCACATTACTGTGGAGCAAACAACACCGAAACAGGACAGGTGAGTAAAATACTGATGCCAGAGATAATACAGATATAAACCTTACTGTCTCTGAACCCCATTTGCCTTTGCTTTATGTGACCCGGTGATAATCAATGCACAAGACGCAGAATAAACTGGAACCATAGACTACTATACCAAAATAAAGATTGTATTGACAATGCCAGTTAAAAAACATGCAGCTGATTAATAAAATCGTGTTTCTTGACTCACGTGACAAAGCAATCATCCCAAGTTTTAGTCCCTCACCATTCCCGGTCCATCATATCTCACATTTTTATTAGATTTCAGAATAAGTTTATTGGCCAATTCGTGTCTCTTAACAAAGAACATGAAATAAGGCAAGGCAAGGCAAGTTTATTTGTATAGCACATTTCAACAACAAGGTAATTCAAAGTGCTTCACATAAAACCATTAAAAGCATCAAAACATAAGGCAAAAGAAAAGGAGATTTAAAAACAATTAAAGAAACAGTGTAAGAAATAAAATTCAGTAGTAAAATGTAAAGGAGATTTAAAACATACATTGAAACAATAATCGATGTCTCCCTGAGACATTACGCTGCACGCAATCAACCATACACTGCCGCAATTCTGCAATTACTCGCACACAAACCACGTCTGGAAAAGATCTCTGCCGATCTGCGTTTTATAGTGTACGCCTTGCACGAACTCGGTCCCGGAGGAAATGGCGACATATTGTGCAGTCCTTTTAAAACCATTAAAAGCATCAAAACATAAGGCAAAAGAAAAGGAGATTTAACAGCAATTAAGAACAGTGTAAGAAATAAAATGCAGTAGTAAAATGCAGAAATGCAGGAAATTGATTAATATATTAATTGAATGTGGTTCAATTAACGGCAGCAGCAAACAGAAAAGTCTTCAATCTTGATTTAAATGAGCTGAGGGTCTCAGCAGACCTGCAGCTTTCTGGGACTTTGTTCCAGATATGTGGAGCAGAAAAACTGAACGCTGCTTCTCCATGTTTAGTTCTGACTCTGGGAACAGAAAGTAGACCGGTCCCAGACGACCTGAGGGGTCGGGATGGTTCATAAGGTAGCAGCAGATCAGAGATGTATTTTGGTCCCAAACCATTCAGTGCTTTGTAAACCAACAGCAGGATTTTAAAGTCAATTCTTTGTTGGACAGGAAGCCAGTGCAAAGACCTCAGAACTGGGGTGATATGATGATGATGATAAATAAGAGGACACACTGCAAAATACTTCAACTTGTCGAGAAGAGTTGAGCTCACGAGAGCTGCCTCGAAAACATGCATACACGATCAGGGGAAAGTCAGGATATAAAAGCACGACGCATATACTCAGAAATCAATAGTTAAAGTGTAATCGAAAGATAAAGTGTATGATCGTTCCATAACGAATGTTTAATACATCGAGTGATTTAACAAATGTAAACCTGATAATAACAATAAGTGTATCTGAGTATAGTGCAGTCTTTGTGTAGAAAGTACGGAGAAAGAGGAAGTAAGCAGGGTGTTGGCTTCAAGGGATGGGGAAATAATGATGGTTGAGAAGAAAAGACACAAAGCACAATAATGATGAAGGATGAGATCAACAAGTATTTTATAAGCAAATGTGTACTAAGTAAACTGATTTAACAAATGTAAAAACTGTGATTGTGATAACTAATCTGTGTTAGAAATGTGTGAGTGTAGGAAAAGGGGAAGTGCAACAGATGTTGAACACCCAGACAGGGAAGTTGGGGTGATTTCCTCATGTACACACACACAAAAGTTAGGTACCTTTCGAAGCACAGGCACCAGATCAATGATGTCATGTTAATCATGGGCTGAGGGACCCCGTGTTGCGGAAGAGGGGGGAGAGACGCGAGAGGCAGCCCAAAAGTGTTATAAAAGAAGTAACTTGCAAACAGCAAACTGGGATTTCTACACGGGCGCCGTCCAAGGGCATCTAAATCTAATGAGTATAATCGAAGAAGAAAATTAAAGAATCAAGTGTAGTGACATTATATGTGAGCTGTATCTTAACCCTTGCAAACTAACTAAATATAACCTGCAATAAATATCTAATCTGCATTTAAAGTAAAATTCTCAAGTGCATTCATTTGCTCAAGTAGTAAAAAGTTTCTCGTGGCGGGAAAAAGTTAAAGACATTGTATGTCTAACAACTGAGTTCTGTAAGGTTATCCTAGCGACCGAATCCACTTAACAACCCCTTACGGTTTTAGAAAGAAGTAATCCTAGCCGTTAAAACCTAACCTGGCATTTACCAAGAGCACGGATCCATAAGAGGGAAGCTGCCATAACCGACGCGACTGGTAGGAGCGCCCGGGGTCAGGACTGGTCTCTCGGCCGAGCGCGCTCAGACCGGAGGAAGCAGGGTAGACGTCGGGAGTAACGGCAGTTAGCGGAGCCAGGCGAGTTCCCTCGCAAGAACACCAGCTCGACAATCTTTTAATAGAGAGCTGAGTCAGTAAGTATCCCCGTATCGGGCCAGAAGTATCCCAGGATCTAACAAACTGCTTCACTCTTTTCTTGGAGTCTTGTAAAACCCCAGCATGCCTCTTTATCTTTTGCCTCCACGAACACACATCCAGCACTCAAAGTGTGTGTGTGTGTGTGTGTGTGTGTGTGTGTGTGTGTGTGTGCGTGCGTGTGAGTGTTGTATAGGTGGTTGTAAAAAGTAATTAGTCTTACTTGTCGTCGAACATGGACCAGATGACAGTGTTAAGCAGGCTCCCCAAAAAGCAGAATGTAATCATAAAAAGGAAGAGTGACTTCAAGGGCTGTCCACTCATGCTTCTTCACTAACTTCACCCACAAATTCCCTCACCATCTGTTCCTACACTCTCTCTCGCACTCAAGAGCTGTTATATTTGTAGGTAAGTCGGTTAAGATCCAAGCACACCGGATACATTCCACCAGTGCCAAAGATAAAGCTCCTCCCAATCAGAGTGACTCCTGATTGAGCGCTCTTTATAACCCATGGCCACTCTATGTGGCTTAACATTATATCTTTAGACATTATATGTGACAGTCTTGTGCATTTTCAACAGTTGTAAAATCAACAGACAATTTACCAAACAATTTTGGACACTTTCCATCTCTTGGAACATACACAGATTGAGTTTGTACTGGAGCAGCAGCAAGGATAGGTATGCTGACACTTGCTGACACTTTTTACACCAGTCTTAGTGATGTTGATAAACACAGACTCACAGACACACGCGCACATACACTCCTCTCCCTCTATCTCGCTGTGTCTCTCATACAGTCATTCAGGTCTTAGGGATCTTTAGAGGTCTTTCCCCCCCCCCCCCCCCCACACACACACACATACACACACACACCATTTTAAAATAAAAGCCCCACAGAATGAATCCGAACTGAAATGCTTGTGATGAGCCTGTCATTTAATAACCGGTTTGTGTTTATCTAACATTATGATCCTGTCTCCTCTCCCCTTCTCCCCCACACCCCATTTCAAAATAAAAGCAAAATGAAACAAAAGAATGTCATCACGCCGACTTGTTCGCTTCCTTGTGTACACTCATGTAGTACAACAAGCATGTAGTTTGTTGAAAACGTTTTAGGCGTTTTACTTTCTGGTAACAATCCATTGTCTTCTTGTACAGGGAGGGATCCAGTGGATGCCAACTTCCTGGCTCGCCTAAAAAGATGTTTTCGAAGCTGTCAGGATCCAGGATCCCTGTCTGACCTGTTCGGTGTTACCTCTGTTTCCCCTGATCTCCTCTCCTCATGTGTTCTGTCATTCCCCCATTTGTTATTGTGTGCCATGTGCTCTCTGTTTGTCCTCTGCCTCCAGACGCCTCCCATGGCCACACCCTTGAGTGTGCACAGCTGAGGACACTCCAGCCGATCACCTCCTGCTGCCTGACACACCAGACTCAGGGCCCACTAATGAGTCTCCTGTCTCTATATAAACTCTGGCCCTGCAGTCTGGGGTTGTCAGGTCGTACCGTCTTTCACCCGCTGAAACCCCGTGGCATCCTCTGCCCTCCTTGTGTGTACGGATTACATGCCGCCGCTCTGCCCTCCTTGTGTGACCAGGGGCGGACTGGGGGGAAAAAGTGGCCCGGGAGTTACTGTCAGACCGGCCCACTCAATACACGGCACGCTGCCCACTCAATGCACGGTTTTTGCAGCAGCTCACTCTTTTCTGCAACACCGTCTATGATTTTCTCACTGTCCAGCATCTGCAAAACATCTGTCTGAGTAGCCATCAACATAAAAGCCTCCAGGTGCTGTTGAGAGAGCGAGCTCCTGAGCCTGTTTTTGATATATTTCAGCGTCGAAAAGCTTCGCTCGCATGCTACCTGTGTGACAGAGAGGATAATCAGGAACCTGTATGCAAGGCCTATGATGTGGTATGCATCTGTCAGGAGGTTGTACTGCTTCAGAACTCGGTAGCAACAGATTGGACAGTCCTTGCAAGATGAGCACTTTTTGTAAACCATCTCTGCCTCATCTTCAGCCTCATCTTCAGCATCCTCCGGCCGGCTTCTGTTGTCTTGGTTGTGTACTCCTCAAATACTGATGCATTCAGCCTATCCCACTGTCGTGCCAGACGTTTGAGCTCGCTTTGTAACTCGCATAGTCAAATCAACGTAATTAACACAAGGACAGCCACAAAGTCATAAGAACCAGTCACATATATTCATATGACAACAAAGCACATCAATCCAGCAGACCTGCAGCGGATCCACGCATTCCACCACACAAGAGCACGAGCCATCAAATATTATTCATAAAAACGTTACTGCAGATGTAAAAAAACAAACGCAGTTTGTCACTTACCAAATTCTTTGTTGACAAAGAATTGAATCCCAGTACATCATTTCAGTTCCAGTAAGAAGTCCTTCTCGATTCATGGACGCCGTGACAGTCGAGCCGCCCCTGTATTTCGCCGGCCATTCGCACCTCCGCCCCGACCGTCGCCCGGCACGAGCGCACGGCGCAGACTGCAGTTATGGAGAAAAGTTTTTAAAAGCACCGTAGTGTCCAGCCGTGCTATGGCGTCCTCAGATCGCGAGGAGTAGTATAATGTCAGTTTATACTGTTGATGCAGTTTTCACTGATTATTGACTTTCGGTATTAGAGTCAATTGAACGTGTTCTGTGAAGCATATTATATAGTCGGGGCCGGCGATGTCAGAGACCGGCCCAAACCCCGTCGGCCTACCGGGGATTCCCCCGGTATCCCCGATGGCCAGTCCGCCCCTGTGTGTGACACGGACTACTCTCGCCGTCAAGCTGCCAGCCCTCCGGTGTCGAGCCACGGGCCTCACACCGTCGCTCTGCCACTCTGGTGTCGGACCACGGGCTCCACACCTTCACACATTCGAAATAAAACCTGTTCATAGTAACTTCTGTCTCATGTGGTCTTGCGTTTGGGTCCTACCTGCGAACTCCCACATAACAGAAGCAAAATTTAACATTGGTCTCTATGGAGCAGAATGTTGGTTTTCCTCTCAATTAACGGCTTCGGTGTCAAATGTGGAAATCTGTGGGATTCCACAGTCATTTTTCTACGACAAGGACAATATTAGCTACTTCTACATCCAGAAATTATGCATGAAGAGTGAAGATTGTGGACACAGTGGCAATGATGAGCCTGTCATTTAATAACCGGTTTGTGTTTATCGAACATTATGATTCTGTCTCCTCTCCCCTTCTCCCCCACACCCCATTTCAAAATAAAATATATAATTATATATTTATATGTATATAATCAAATTACAATCCAATAGCCTATCATCATACTTAACGATATAAAGTTGACACTGTCAGGTCAGGTCCATTCTCCATCCATTGTGTGCGGTCTCTTTAAGAATTAGGATTTGGGAGTGACACGGATATGAAAGCTAGTTTATCCGTCTTTCCTTTACAAGCAGGAAAATTATTTCTCTCTTTATTTGAGAAAAGTTCATATTTGTATTGTCAAATTTCACTATGACCCTGAAATTCTGTATCTTGTGTTATCACATACTGAATGCAAGCAAAACTACAGCGCAAAATCACACTCTTTCTGATTGAACCAATCTATGAACGGTCTGAAACAATGGATATCCACGGCCCCAAATGGACCCCAAAACAAATTGTGCGCAAACATGCCACTCCCCTTGGAGCTAAGCTCAAAATCAAAATGCCCCTGAGTGTGATTAATAGTGAACTTGATGTTAACTTTATGGGGGTTTTTTGTTAGACGTTACATCGGAGCTTGAGATGGTGAAGAACCGCTACGAAGTACTGAAGGGAAGCCCAGATGAAGAAACACTAATTTGGTAAAACTGTTGTTAAAATATCTACATAATGCCTCCAGATTGAGCTGTTCTGAATAATGCTGACGATGCTTTTTATTACACTAGTGCTGGTCCGCCCAGCCCGGCAGCTGCACCGCTGATAACCAACTGAAGAGCCCTGCATGCACGCTGGTTAGAGACGTCAGGCCTCTGGATTTGGTCGCAACCATTTTTGTCAACTCATCTTATATCTACATCTATATATAGGAGACAGCAAAGGATCGAGACTTTTTGGCCTTTTTTAGATGACTTCTGGAGGGTTCATAATCTTGACATTTGACATTTTGTTTTAACTTTCACATCGATTTTTTTGGCATTCATTTTTCTTAATCTTTTTCTTTCCTTTCTGTAAAAAACAAATAAAACTGGTTTGTATTTTGTGCATTCCAACCAAAGTCCAGTGTTCATCTCTGGTGGGGTCCTCTAGTCTCCTAAAGGTCAGAGTGCTCTTCCCCTGGGATAGGCTGACAGTCGTAAATTAATTACACAATAAATTTGAATGACTTTCCTGTTACAAGCTAAGGTTAAGATGGTGGTGTTCAATATTGTTGTGATTTACTAACTTGCTTGGCTCAGATTGATTTTGAAGCGCTGCTAATGTATCATATGTGATGCTGCAGTGTTGATTATCATGTTTAGACGTTAGATGTTGTGTATTAGGAAGCAAAAGGGGTCAGATTGGCATCTAAATTGGGGGTGTTAGGGCTGGGGTCCTGAAGCTGCCCTTAATAACCGAGCGAGGTTCCCAATCACACGGGGTTCCTCCTCCAGCGGTGGCCCTTTAGAGCGGGTCCATCATGGAGTACATCCGGCCCACACCGATTGCACACACACACACACACACCTAAATCCGTTGATATCCGGTAGTCAGAAAGGCCGACGTTAGCCTGAAAGAAGAGATACGTTATCATTGATGTTGTGAAATGCTCTAAAAGCTTCTTTATGTTCCCACGAACATCAGTTTTTATTGTGAGATGAACAAATGATTTTTTCAAATTCTTCTTCCTTAAAACTTCTCGTCTTAGATTTGACCTCAAATTAAAATTTCCTGACACAAATCTACATGACAGTTCCCAAGGATGTTTAGTAACACACACCACAAATACTATAAATATTATAAATGTGTGATCAATTATAACATAGGAGTTACGATCTGTGAGGTGCGTTCTCACAGGAGCATTATGTTCGTGAAACTTTAAACAGGTAGGAAATTAAATAAAACTTATCTCCACAATCCAGATGCTGTAAATTTCCAAACCATTTGTCAGTTTGTCCTGATAATGATCGCTCTTCATGTACAAACAGGTTTAGTAAAGGTGTGTTGTTATTCATTCAGGGTTCATGGTCGTGGAATGTATTATGCTTGGTCATGCTTCAAAGTGCCACTTACTGATGCAAGAACATGGAACATGCAGACACACATGTAGGGACGGACATCATTAATATTGCTTTTTGGTCCAGAGGTTTATCACAACTCTTATCACTTCCTTTCTAATTACTCTCCAAGAAAAATAATAACTTCATACAACTTAAGTCACTATATGAACTTGAGGGATCACAGAGACAATAGCATCAGTGTCATTATATCAGGCCTCCAGTAAACCTTTTGTTAACAAGTGTCTGACCTTGTACGCGTTCAAACATGAGCTTGTTGGTTTTGGGTGTGTGCTTTGGTGAGTAATCTACTGTTGATACCAGGAAGTTATAAATGACGTGTACACACGATAGGAAGAATTTCAGCACACAAACAGATTCACTTTTTTAGCTATATTGTAAAATAATCATGAAGGTGATTATTTTAATAGATAAGGGACTTTGCGATTATGATGAAACAAGTCTCACCCGTGTTGTTATTCATTAACGATTGATGGTAGTGGAATGTATTATACTTGTTCTTGCTTCTAAGTGCCACTTACTGATGCAAGAACATGAAACATGCCGACACACAGATGGGCTATCAATAGGGACGAGCATCATTTTTGCACAATTATCAGTTCCTTTCTTATTACCGTCCAAGAAAAATAATAACTTAATGCAATAATAATTGAAAAAAGTAGAAATGAAAGAGGGATAATTGAGGCAATTACATCAGTGGCATTACGTCAGGCCACCACTAAAACCTTCTTTTTTTAACAAGTGGCTGAACTTAACTACCGACCACACCGCATCATGACAGTTTCTCCCTGCGTTGCTTGTTGGGTCAATCCAGTTTCACTGTAAACATTTTATTTTTATTTTATAATCAGAGACCAGAAAATTCAAAAAATTTCAGAATTTATTCTGGTAATAAAAAACATTAAAAAGTCCTTTTTCTTTTTTAAAGAGAGAGTACAGCAATATCATCAAACAACATCAAGACACTGAATACTTTTGATGTAGAAATGATGTCTGTGTGGTATCACAGTGAACTCGTGGGTGTACCAATTCCTTAACAATATATTCTTATATTTAGAGTCTGACCCTCAGTGTTGACATGGCAGTTGACAATGAGGGAAAACGTACAGAGAATTTGACTCAATCGTCTCAGTAATTTAGTTTCACTCAGTGTTGCTGTGCATCTCCTGTTGTGTGAAGCTACATTAATGTAACAGTGCGCCACTGTGTAAATAAAATATCACCAATGTTGAAACACACTGAAATGCCTCAGAGTAATGTAAACTCAGCACCATTTAATACAGAAACAAAGCACAAACAGGTACTTAAAGGCCTTGAACAAAACAATTCTAATTGATGTATTATACTCACTTAAATACTTTCACGTGATTGTCAGCATGAAAGTTATTTTGTAAATTCTCTTCCAGCAATAAGCACTAGATGTTTATGAACACAACAATGGTAAATATATGCATGCTAACATGCTGCAGATAGCAAAGGCAATGTTCTTCTGCACGGATACAAATTAATTTCCTTTAACTCTGACCTTCTTCTAGCTTGCATTTAAATAGACTTACTTTCTTTTCACTTCAAGCTCCCTGTGAGATTTGTGCTCAGTTCAGCTCTTTTCAGCTACAACAGTAAAACACAATGACATGGTGATGATGTATACCAGTGAGCTCAAGTATGGTGGTGAATACAATCATTTGAGTTTCAGATGGTACAATCATATTAGCAGCTCAGACTGGACTTACGGTGGGGCAAGGTTTGTATTCAAAGACTAAAAAATCAAAGTTGACAGGTCGGGGGAAGTTGAGTCATCTGTTAACCCAGAGAGTGCTGCTTCTTCAGGCTCTCTGAGCGCCTCACTCTCTCCTCTGGGGTCTTTCTGTACCAGCTCCTGAGAAGAAAAAGCCACTGTCATACTTTACTAACTTTAAAGTCATCTGTAAAAGCTGAAATCCAAACATTTATGTACACTGTTGCCTTCAGCAAGAGGCAAATAAAGTATTGGAATTACAGTTCATTGGTTAGCCAAGCATGACATCCACTTCTGGATTTTTGCTGCTATGCAAAATAGATTAGGTCAGCATATAAAATATGAAATGTCCAATCAGGAGAGACTTCAGAGCTTAGGTCCAAAGTATACTGGAGCACACGGATTTAAGGCAACACACTTTATTAGAAGACTACCGTTCTGAAGCCAAGTGCGTCTTCATCAGAGTCAGACAAAGTGTAATGCTTGTTAATTAGGACACTAGCAACCCAAAAAGCATATCAGCATTTTCTCAGTCGTGGGGTGATGTGGAGTGACAAATCTCCTAAGAAATGACATATGGCAGTTTATGTGATTTATGATAGCAAGATAAGGCACTCTGTGATTATGGTGAAACAAGTCTCACCCCTGGCAGTTCAGCTGGCCTGGCACAGGAGAATTTTGGCCTTGGCTCGGCTTCAGGACTCTGGAAATGAAGAAAGGATGTGTTTAGAGAACTAATCTTCTGCGGACATTAAACACAGGGAATTGTAGTTCAGTCTAGAGCACCTGTTAGTAGTGGGGCTCTTTGGCTTCTGCTGCTTCTTTCTAGCCATTGATGGGGATTCACCGACCCTGGAGGAGCACCAAACACATACAATAAAAACACTGCTGATCCCTGGAGCCCATCATCAAAAACATTCGCGTCTAAAACCAGATCTCATCTGCAATGTAAGGCCGTGTTCCTCTTTCCCATCGTACCTCTTTTTCCTGTCCAGAGACCTCTGTGTGGCAGCAGACAGAACCACTCTCTCCTTGGGGCCCTTGGCTTTCTCCTTTTGAAACAGTCAGTCAGGATCATAGTTTATGACTGAAGCACTGACACTGACGGTATAAGACGAGGCACGTTGCCACCAAACAGTGTTTCTTCCCTGTAAGACACTTTGTCCGTGTGGTAATCAAGGTGTCATATAGATACAGTTCATCATGATATGCTTTTCAAGTACCACCAGCTATCAGCAGGTAGAACAATTATAATTCATCAAGCCATGTCTTGATTTATACTTTGGTAAACATCACACAAGTTGTCCAGACAAATGCTTCACTGCTCACCAAGCACGAGTACAAACTCAAGTTAGTTTCCAAGTTCATACTGAGAGTGAAAAGATATCTGAACTTCTCCTTCACTTCTTCCTTTCAAAGAGGAGCAACACATGGATGTGTGATCGATTGGTTGACAGGTTACCATGTCTCGCAGCTTCCTCTCTGCTCGGAGCTCCCTGTCCTGCTGCAGCAATGCTAATCGATCCCAGAGAGGCATTTCAAAGAAGATGTCATGGATGTCATAAAGGGCTGCACGTAACTGCGGGACAAACGAGGCACACATAAACACAGAGTAAGATGGACCTCTGCTGTCTGTAGACAGTAACTGCACGTTCATACCTGGGCTCGCACTCTCTCCTGCAGGGAGCGATCTTGTGCAGAGCAGGGGCCTCTCTTCTGTGGACCTTCTGTCTGGAAGGAGCGGATGAACTCCTGTGTATCCTAAGCACACATATACACTCAACACATTCCTAAACATACAGTTGTTCCCAGTCACTAACATGATGATAGATGTATTGATTAACTCTTATTAAAATCAATTAGTTGTGCACATTATTATTTGTGTTAAACGTGTAATCTCACCAGGATGGTCTGTCGCAGGTGTTTGACCTTCTCTGTTTTCAGCAGTCTGCGAGTGAGGAAGCCACGAATGATGGCGCCAAGTCGACAGAAGGCTCTCTGCTGCCCTGCTGTCATAACCTGGACGACAAGAAGATACGAGAAGACGGGAACGTGAAGATAGAAAAGTCCCACGTGAACCCCAGGGAGTCCCTGTGACACGGCTGCTAAACCTGAGTTCGCCAGTCAGGCTTCTGTGTGATAAAGTTGCAGTTACTGTATTTTACTGCTGCGGTGAGGATCTACTTCACTTCGAGAGTTTTTCTCTTATTTTCTCCTACACCCACACACATACATACATACACACACACACACACGTGTCGTTACGCTCATAAGCGCGGCCTCCATTGAGTGTCTCATTCCCTCTTTAAATAATCACGGCCACGCTGCCATTGTGGAGCCTTGCGTGGAGTAATCACTCATGTGACTACGTCAAGGTGATGTCACCTACACCACCTTGCTCTCTCTTTCTCTCTCTCCCCCTCCTACACCCACACACATACATACAGACACCCACACTCCCCTCGCCACATGCCAGTTTGTTGCTTTTAGGTTTAGTATGCTTGCAATTGTATAATAGATGTTTGTTGATTTATAATATTATTGATTTTTGACGAGTATTGTTATTGACAACAGCTGGTTTTTATGGTCAGTGCTGATTCAATCCTTCACTGTTCACTCTAAATGTGGAATAGTACTTTTACATTTTTTGAGTGAACACAAATTTTCACCCTAACCCTAACTTAATCCACAATTTGGTTATTGGTGCCACGTTATTATTAATCTATGTTAATAATCCCATTGATATTAATACTTTTGAAAAATACGAAAATTCATTTGTATATTTGACAAAAACCAAACCCGCTCCAGGCAGATCCCAACATGTGTAACTTATGCAATCACACACACCCTCTTGTCTACTTGTGCATACATACCAGACTTAGCCTCGCTCGAGGTTTGCTCACTGCCCATGTGGGTCCCCACAGATAAACGGGAGGCTGGACAGAGGGAGAGGACACACTGGAACTTACAGGACTGGGAACACCTGGAAAAAGAAACATACTTTCAATTTAGGTGTTTGAACTTCTCTATTTTGAGCTGTATGCAATTGCATCTTGCGGCTTCCTCACACGCAGACTTTACATGCAGCTCTTTCTTCAATTCATATTGTTTAAAAGGTGAATGAAGAGTTGTCTGAATAGAAGTAATAATAATAATAAGAGTTAATAGACCACAACACTATTTTTGTCTTGTGTCAACACTGTTTAACAAACTCTAACAGAGTAATAAGTGAGCATGGTGAAGTGGTACCTATGGGTGATAGCTCAGATGGTGTGTGCACAAGGCTTAGTCCTGGGCAGGAAGGGCTCACAACAGGACGGCTGTCACTCACGGACCTACAATTCCACCCACAAGCATCCCCACTCAAAGGCCGCACACACCCCTGCTCCTTCAGTCTTCTATCTGTCTCCTCGAGCTCCTGAACACATGCGTAGACAGGAGACAAACACTTCAGTGCTTTCACCTTAAGCAAAAGAGAATACATTTACACTTCAACATTGCAACTAAATAATTCTTGCCAATCTGTAAAATAACTGATAAAGTACCGCACAACAAATAATCTTTTTGTATCTACTTCTATTTAGAATAGATAATGTGTGATTCCTTGTGCTGACCAGACAGAGGTGCTGTTGCTCTTTCTCCTGCTCAGCCAGGAGGAGAGACATCTGCAAGGCATGCTCCTCCTCCAGACACCGTTGCATATCCTCCAGAGCCAGCGCTCGCCTCTGGGTCTGCTCTGTTGATTTGCACAAATAAATACACAGCAAAAAAAATGCTTATTTTTTACCTTAAAAGTGCAATGGAAGAAACTGTGATCTCAGTGGAAATGACATATTACAGTGTGCATTACAGGAACTGTTGAAGAGAAACTCACCTGTCTTGTTGGCTTGTGCCTCAGCTGCATTTCTGAGGACAGTTGGTGTGGTCCTTCCATTGTGTGTCCCCTGAGGGTCATCAGGCTCCATTCTGAGCGGGACCTGAGCAAAGTCAGAAGTCATGGAGGGCCTCAGCAGAGACGGTGAGGGATTATCTACCTCACACGACTGGTGTAAGGGGGCTGCAGGGGTGCGCCAACTTGGAGCCATCCGTGTAACTCCTGCCATGAAGCGAGGAACCCTTTCCTGGCTGCGGTCTATGTGCTCACCTCCAGAGTGGCAGCTATGCAGTTGGCTGTCCAAAGTGTGGCAGCGCCGGCGAAATCCTGCAGCCAGATGGTCAAGGGGTCCCTTTGGGCTAAACCCTGAGGCACTAATGGGACTACAGGGCTCCTGCAATGGACTGGTACCACAGTGGCTGGATCGACGATTGCCACTTTCACTACCCACTGAGCCCCCGTAACTGGGGGACATCATGGCCCCTGAGAGAGATTCTCCCCAATCTGCCATGCCAGCAACTTCCCCTGACCGTACTGGACTTCGGGGTATAAGGTCTGTTGGGCCGATGGGAAAATAAATATGGATGTTCCCTGTAGAAACTGGGCGTGGTTTGCGTTTTTGTGCACGGGGGCTAATGCTGGACTGTGGACTGGGGAGACGAGCATACCTGTCGGGTAGACTAGGTGAGAGGCAGCCAGACTGTTGGGGAATTGGGTCGCACAGAGTCTTATACTGGATTTGGGTCTGAGATTGGCCAATAGGGCTATGGTGCAGACTGAATCCAAACTCAAAACCCATGTCCCCCATGGGACTGCAGCTCTTCTTCTCCTTGTCAGAGATAGTCTCAGGCAGGGGAGTCCTGGTGACTGTGTGGACAACGGTTGACTCCTGCTGAGTCTGCTCTCTCTTCACATACTCCCTTGATCTCTTAAGAAGGCTGTCCAAACTAATATCCTCCTCATCCTCTTCCTCCTCCTCCTCCTCCTCCTCCTCCTCCTCACTCTTCTCTTCCCTCTTCACCATCACTTCCTCCACTGCCTTGTAGCTGTTGAGGATGGGGGTCTCAGAGCATGGCTGTTCATTTGTCTGAAGCCCAAATCCAGGGTCTCTGGGAAGTCCAGGAGAGTCAGTGACCAGGGTGTAGCCGCTGACTGCCGCAGATTTAGGAACTGGCATTTCAACATCTTCACTTGGTACTGTGACAGCCCCCGGGGTGGCAAGGGGGTTTCACGACAACACGGACCAATAAACACAACCAGTCGGTAGATAAATGGTGCAAGTGAGGTTTTTACTGAAGATAGAGAGTGGATAGAGGTAGGATAGACACTCAACAATACACTGTCCGCTTTCCAGAGGGATGGTCGGGGTTCACTTCCACGGTTCGGTGCACAACGGGTATTCCTCATACGGTCCAGGGCGCGGGCAGGAGCAGGGTAGTCGTACAGGCAGGGGTCGGGAGCCGGGCGGGTAGTCAGACGTTCCAGGGTGATCAAGGGGTAAGCCAGTTGTCTCCAATGCGTTTGCTGTGTCTCCGTCTCTTTCCACTCCTACTCTCTCCTAGTTTCCTGTGTCCGGGGCCCTTTTATAGTCCCCTCCTCCTCCTCCGATAGGGTGTGGTCGCTCCCTCGGCTCTCCTCCTCAGGTGTTGCTTGTTTGGGCTGATGGTGGTTTGGCGCTCTTTTCCACTCCCTGACATGGGGCTCCGCCTCCATGTCCGGCAATATCGTCCCTCTACCACTTCTCCTCTGAGGTTGCCCCTCCGGCTGCCACATACCCCCCCCCTTAAATCCGACCTGGGGGGAGGACTGCTCCAGGAACCTAGGGCGTCCCGTCTAGACAGGGCGTCCGCGTTTCCATGAGCGGCCCCGGATCTGTGGACAACAGAGAAAGCATATGGTTGAAGGGATAAAAACCAGCGTGTGACCCGGGCGTTATTGTCTTTTGAACGGGACATCCATACCAGGGGGGCGTGGTCCGTGACCAGGGTAAAGTGTCGTCCCAGCAGATAATATTTCAACTCCCCCAGAGCCCATTTGATGGCCAAACATTCCTTCTCGACCGTGGCGTATCTCGTTTCTCTCGGTAATAATTTTCTGCTTACGTATGTGATCGGGTGCTCCTCTCCATCCCTCAGCTGGGACAGGACGGCACCCACCCCGGTCTCGGAGGCATCTGTCTGTACCACCAATGGTTGCGTAAAGTCCGGGGTCACCAGCACTGGTTCAGAACAGAGTACTTCCTTCAGCTTCTCGAAGGCGTCCTCGGTCTCTGCCGTCCATACGATCCGATCTGGCAGCCGGTTTTTTGTTAGGTCCGTCAGGGGTGCTGCAAGAGCAGAGAACTGGGGAACAAACCGTCGATAGTAGCTAGCTAGCCCAATGAATGCTCGTACCTGTTTCTTTGTGCGGGGGCGGGGCCATTCCCGGATCGCCTCGACTTTCCCTACCTGGGGCTTGACGCAGCCGCGGCCGATGGTGTACCCCAGGTAGTCAGCTTCCCGGAGGCCGAGGCGACATTTCTTGGGGTTGGCTGTCAGCCCCGCCCCTCGCAGAGCTTTCAGGACGGCTTCCAGTCTTTGGAGGTGAGCCCCCCATTCCTCCCCGTGCACGACGATGTCGTCCAGATAGGCTGCCGCGTATTCTCGATGGGGACGTAGTACCTGGTCCATCAGTCTCTGGTACGTGGGGGGGGCTCCGTGGAGACCGAACGGCAGCCTCTTATAGTGGTACAGTCCCATGGGCGTAGTGAAGGCCGTTTTTTCCCTGTCTTCGGGGGCTACTGCCACTTGCCAGTAGCCTTTAGTCAAGTCGAGGGTGGTGATGTATCTGGCCCTCCCGATGCGCTCTATCATCTCGTCCACCCGGGGCATCGGGTAGGCATCGAATTTTGAGATGGCGTTGAGCTGCCTAAAGTCATTGCAGAACCTGACCGAGCCATCGGGTTTCGGAACCAACACTATAGGGCTGCACCACTCGCTCGTCGAGGGTTCGATGATGTCGGCCTCCAGCATACTCTGTACCTCCCTCTCTATCGCCCCCCGGCGGGCTTCGGGGATGCGGTACGGCCTTAGCTTCACCTTCTTCCCGGGCTCGGTGATTATCCGGTGTTGCACCAGTGTGGTGTATCCGGGGTCCGGGGAGAACACGTCCCGGAACCGATCCACCATTTCCCGGACGTCCTGCTTCTGCCGGGGGGTCAACTCTTCTCCCACGGGTACCTCGACTGGCTCCGTTTTTCCTGGGAGGGTAGAGAGAGAGAAACAGAGCATGGCATCCCTACGCACCCATTTCTTGAGCAGGTTCACATGATAAACCTTCGTCGGGTGCCTCCGACCTGGTTGCCGGACTCGGTAGTTTACCGGCCCCACTTTCTCCATTACTTCATACGGCCCCCTCCATCGGGCTAGAAACTTACATTCCGCCGTGGGTACCAGGACCAACACCCGATCCCCTGGGTTAAACACTCGGGGTTGGGTTCCCCGGTTGTACACGCGGGCTTGGGCCGCCTGTGCCTCGGCCATGTGTTCTCGGACGATGGGCCAGAGGGATGCCATCCTCACCCTCATCTCCTCGACGTGGTCCACCATGGTGCGGTAGGGGGAGGGTTGGTGTTCCCAGGCTTCTTTGGCCAGGTCGAGTAGCCCCCGGGGTCGTCGACCGTACAGGAGCTCGAAGGGCGAGAATCCGGTAGATGCCTGGGGCACCTCTCTGATGGAGAACATCAGGAAGGGTAGCAGTTGGTCCCAATTCTTCCCGTCCTGGTCCATGGTTTTTTTCAACATTTTCTTCAGTGTCTGGTTGAATCGTTCTACTAGTCCGTCCGTTTGGGGGTGATACACCGACGTCCTCAGTTGGGTCACCTTCAGCATGCCACACAGATCCTTCATGATCCTAGACATGAACGGGGTTCCTTGGTCGGTGAGAATCTCCTCCGGTATTCCGACCCTGGAAAACAACATCACCAGCTCCCTTGCAATGCCCTTGGTGGCCATAGAGCGTAGGGGGATGGCTTCGGGATACCGGGTGGCGTAATCCACTATCACCAGGATGTACCTGTGTCCCCGGTTGGTCTTGGGTAGGGGCCCCACTAGGTCCATCCCGATCCTGCTGAAGGGGACGGTGATGATCGGCAGGGGCACCAGCGGGTTTCTGTGATGGGGTTGTGGGGCCACTTGTTGACACTCGGGGCAGCTCCGGCAGTAATCCTCCACGGCTTTTTTTATTCCGGGCCAGTGGAACCTGGCCCTCACCCTTTCCAGGGTTTTCTCCACTCCTAGATGGGCACCTAAGATATGGGAGTGGGCTAACTGGAGGACAGAGGGTATGAAAGGACGTGGTACCAGTAACAACCTGAGGGGGGCCCCGTCCTTTATTACTACCTGGTAGAGGAGCCCGTTATAAATGGAGAAATGTGTGGGAGGGAGGTCTCTTACCCCGTCCAGTGGTCGTCCGTCTACGGCGGCCACCTGCCGAAGGGCGTGGGCTAGGTTGGGGTCCTCCAACTGGGCCGTCCCAAACCTCCCTGTGAGGGGCCCGGGTAAGATGGGCTCCTCCGGGTCCTGGGGGAACAGCCCGGCCAGCTCCTCTTCTTCGAGGGAGGGGGTATCTGCCTCCTCGGGGATGGGTGGCGCCTCTCCTTCGGGCTCACTGGGGCTGGAGGGTCCGTCGTTCTCGACGGCTGTGGCATATACGTCCTCGGGGTTGGGTTGGGTGGCCTCCACCAACGCCCGGGCCACGGCACTGGCGACTCCTTCTGATAGGGGATCGGTGGAGATCTCCTCCCCCAGCCCACAGATGGCTTTCTTCTTGGACTTTCGGTGAGGGGTCGTACCTGGTTTCACCACCAGGCTGCGCCACAGCTCCTGGAACACGGGCAGGTCTCGGCCGACCAGCACCTCTACGGGGAGTCCTTCCACTACTCCTGCAGTGCCGACGTATCTACCCCTCGTCGTGTATATTTCGAGGGCGGTGGTGGGGTATTCGCGGGTCTCCCCATGGATGCACGTGACCGCTCGGGTGCCGGTTAGGAGCGGGTACTGAGCAAACGTAGGTCTCACCAAGGTAATCGCGCTCCCGGAATCCACCATCGCGGAGGCGTCGCGGCCGTTTACTTTGACCGGGGTGAGGGGCATGAGGTCCTCGTGAGTGGCCCAGCATCCGGTAATCAGTCCGCATGGGCGACTCCCCTCACTGGCCGTGGGCATGGGTGCGTCCTGGCGGTGAGGACATTCCCAGGCGATGTGCCCGATCTCGCCGCAGTGGTAGCACCTCCTCTCTTCCGGTCCACCCGCCGGCCGACGTCGGGGAAAGCCTGGGGGAAAGGAGGGAGACACATAGGTAGTTTCCTCCGTTCTCATCTTTTCTTTGCGGGTGGACCCCTCCACTTTCGGGTTTCTTCCCCCACGCACTAACGCTTGTGCTGCGTGGTAACCCTCCATGATCTCTACCAGTTCCTCGAGGTTGCGGGGGTTTCTCTGGCCGGCCAATTTTTTTTGCCTCATACGGGAGGGATCTGAGGAATTTGTCCATGACGACACGATCGGTGGGCGACACCTCGGTGGGCTCTGCGTGCAGCCAGGCCGTCGTAATCCTCTTGATCTCATGCATCTGGGCTCGCGGAGAAAGGGAGGTGTCATATGTCCATTCATGAAATCGTTGTGCCTTTAGTACCAGCGTGACCCCGCATCGCTGTAACGCTTCCGCTTTCAACACCCGGAAGTCAACTTTTCCAGCGCGCTCTAAGTCCTGATACGTTACTTGCGTTTCGTTGATCAAAAAGGGGGCTATCAACTCAGCCCAGTGCTCTTCTGGCCATTTTTCCCGGAGTGCCGTTGTCTGGAATATCTGAAAAAATATTTCCACATCGTCAGCTGCCGTCTGCTTGAGAAGGAAGCGCGCTGGGTTGGCTTTCTCCACGGTACGTTGCTCCTGTTGTGTCTGTAACATGCCCTTGATGTCGCTTTGCATCGCCTCCGCGCGTTCGGTTTGTACCGCCATATACTGCTCCATGTGTACTTGCTGTTGGTATTGTTGTTGCTGCTGTGCTTGGAGGATTTGCATTTGTACTTGCATGGCTTGTTCGTGGCGTTTTTGGGTTTCCTGGTTGCTAGCGATTAGCCCCGCTAGCAGCTCTTGAAATGGCACCGGGGTGGCCATGCTTACTGGGTTGGTCGGTCTATCGGTCAGTGTTGCCAGAACCGGACTGTGCCCACATTCTCCACCAAATTGTGACAGCCCCCGGGGTGGCAAGGGGGTTTCACGACAACACGGACCAATAAACACAACCAGTCGGTAGATAAATGGTGCAAGTGAGGTTTTTACTGAAGATAGAGAGTGGATAGAGGTAGGATAGACACTCAACAATACACTGTCCGCTTTCCAGAGGGATGGTCGGGGTTCACTTCCACGGTTCGGTGCACAACGGGTATTCCTCATACGGTCCAGGGCGCGGGCAGGAGCAGGGTAGTCGTACAGGCAGGGGTCGGGAGCCGGGCGGGTAGTCAGACGTTCCAGGGTGATCAAGGGGTAAGCCAGTTGTCTCCAATGCGTTTGCTGTGTCTCCGTCTCTTTCCACTCCTACTCTCTCCTAGTTTCCTGTGTCCGGGGCCCTTTTATAGTCCCCTCCTCCTCCTCCGATAGGGTGTGGTCGCTCCCTCGGCTCTCCTCCTCAGGTGTTGCTTGTTTGGGCTGATGGTGGTTTGGCGCTCTTTTCCACTCCCTGACATGGGGCTCCGCCTCCATGTCCGGCAATATCGTCCCTCTACCACTTCTCCTCTGAGGTTGCCCCTCCGGCTGCCACAGTACTTTATGTGCCTGTGCAGAGACAATAAGTCATGATGACCAACATCAAACAATTGTTCAAATCAAAAGCAACCATGAAGGAATTATATGCCCCAAACCGCATTGGTTTAAAGTAGTTAATTTATCACTGACGTAAAAACAATTAAATGTAAAGAAATATCAGATAGTCCAGTGTTGGTTGTGGACTTCAGAATCACCTGAAACTATTTTAGTGACACATTTGATCCAGCTCTCTTAATAAATAGCCCAGCCTACCAGAGACAGTGTTGAGTCAGACAACCTGTATCCAAGTCTGCAAATGCCTCAAGAGATTCTGGGACAGACTGTACTTTAGTGTTTGTGCGACATCGTGGGACTGACACACAGTCCTATTTCACATATGGGCATGTTTAAGAAATGTAGATGAAGTGTGTTCATGAAATAAACAAAGTGGCTTCATGTTTAATGTTCTGAACACTGAAATCTATATTGTATTACTTTCGTAAGCATTTGGATGTGGCATATGGATTTTGTTATTTAACTTAGCCTATTCAGTGCACACTGTACACAATATCACATTCATTTCACAAAACATCTTCCATAGCCCACTGAATCCTGTTGCAGAAAACACCCAGGTCTGTAACCAGGACCATACTGTGCTACTGACCTGAGCTTGGTCCAGTATGCACTGAACCCGGGCCAGAAGGTTCTTCTTCTGCATGTTCTGCCTGTCCACCTCCAGCTGGACCGCCTTCTGTCTGTGGTCACGCATCTCACTACGCTGCTCTGCACTCAACTGGAAAAAGAAAATACAAACAAACACATGAGGAAAGATTATTCAGTAACTCGTTATGACAAGGTTTCCAATACACAAAATGTATTTCATGAGGTTTGTTTGTGATCTATTTTCAGTTATTGCTGATAACACAATCACTCTTCTTCCACTATACGTATGTTTGTGTCTCCTTTGTTTGAATCCTCAGCCTCACATTAGCCTCTCCATCGTGTGGCTATTCCTGAGAACTTGCTTTGTCAGCAGCCACTAGCAGATGGATTCTCCTGACTAACATCAAACAGCCTTGATGTTCCTCGTAATCAATTATGTCCACTCTCTTTCCCCTGCCAACTGCTGATCTAATTGGAACTACTCAGCCCGTGTGCTTCAGATATATTATCTAGGTCTCAAAAATAAACGTGTTTTACCCTTAATGTTTAACTCTACTTCAGTGATAATGTACCTCTGTGTACATCTGTAGTTTATGTCTAAAATATGTATCATCACATCCTTCTCATTTTACTGTGACTGAACAGTGTACGCAATGTTTTCTGTTACTATGAAAAACACAGCCACAGTAGGACAGTGATGGATAAACATACTTTCTAGGGAAACCAACCAAACATTGTATCATTAAAAAGCAGACGGTCAACAATAGTACTTGCTCTGGATAACAAACATTGCCTGATATTAAACAGAACTATTTACACTCATAACAGAAGCATACATTAGCTCCGATTTCTGTCTACTTTTCAGGAAGAAACTTTAGAAACTGTAATTATTATTATTATTACATCTTGTTTTTGTTCCCCGATAAGTTCCCGTGTCTGTTTATTTCTTCCTCACCAGTGGCGAAAGCACAGCTCTTCCATGGAAGCGGATGACAGAGAGAGCCTTCAGGGACCACAGTGGCTCACGAGTCGTCTTCTTGAATTTCGCCTCCTCCTGCAGTATGGCCAAACTCCGCAGACAGAACTGCTCGTAGCCTTCCATCTCTGGACACCCACACATCCACACTCTGAATAGGAAACCCAGCTGTTAAATTAAATAAGAGAGTGCGGAATTAGTCGGTGGACATGTGAGCTTTGACTGCACTGGGTGTGAATCACTAAGAGGAAATCAGCTGGAATCATATGTGGAAGAACAGGGCAGATAGCCTGCAACAAAAGAGGGTCTGTCTGCCCTTAATGGTTTGATCACACTCATCACATTCCTGTCATTCCTTTCTATCGGACCTCGCTGGTGACCGATTTCCATTTCCGTATGCCATGGAAATGCATGTGGCATCGTGTGTCTTATCAATACAGTTTCCATGGCATCGTGTGTCTTATCAATACAGTTTCCATGGCATCGTGTGTCTTATCAATACAGTTTCCATTTGTGAAATGCCTGTGAGCAAATGGATAGGACAGACCGTCAGGTAGCGCACACAGGGCGTTAGCGCACAGCTGTATGGATGAAAACAGAATTTCAATGAAATTAACGCTATTATCGTTTAATCTTTATATTATCCAGTAACATTACCATCCCTCGATTAGGTTTCAATTCATCCTGGGGTCCTTACGATGCTGTGAGTAACCTCGTGGTCTTCGGTCGCCTAATTACAGTAACGTCACCGCACACAGATTCATTACAGCCGTGACAGCGCGGTAGAGGTGGGGATGTGTCCTTTTGGGAACGTTGCCCAGCTATTACAGAGCAAGCTTGCTATCGTCGGTTTTTAATGTAATCTAAATGATACTCGATTTTACGGCATCTTTAAAAAACCATGAAGACGTTTTAGTCCAGATGTGCCCGGCAGAGTGACAGTTGATAAGGTTACACCGGTGCGTATTGCTCGATTCTTACCTTCAAAAAAGATTGGGGAGTGATATCTCTTTTTCTTTTCTCCTGATGACGGGAGTGTTAGACTCGCACAAATGTCGCATGGAAACAACAATGTGCGGCTACAACATGAACCTTGTGCTTCTCCTTCAATCTCGGGTCATCAGTTTCAACTCTTCCGGGCTCCAACAGCGCCTCCTGACAACAGCGCAACGGCCGCGTTCCAATATGTTCATGTTGCTATTATTAATCACTTCGTTCCACTGTCAACAATTTTAAGCACGCGCCAACACTTGAATGGTTTTAGAATGTTTTATGGATTATTTTTGGTCACAAAGAGGTAGCAGCGGAAAGTAACGGGTGAAACTGTTAGAAATATGGAACGAGATCTTTGTCGTTTAGGATTACCTCATCATTTAGATCCTAAATCACCTAATTTGTTAAATTTGTGGAATTTGACACGGCCCTTTTGTTTGCTGTGTGGCAATGTTATTATAAATCAATTTTGGAATGTGCACAGTTCAAGATGAAATAATGATAATTGATAGTGAAGATATTTTTTACATACACTGTACCTTGAGATGGGTCTCAAGATGAGTAGAAACATATTCCTAAATATAGGTTGTTTATTCAAGTAACCACTTGCTCACCATCACACAGACAATCGTAGCATTCCTGCACAGGGTTACTGGTGCAGGATACACAATGCACAGAGAGCAATAGGTGGGTTTGGGGGGTCAATAAGGGCCCAGCAGCCTTCTGTGCAGGACCATGTGTCTATATCAGCCTGTGGCTCTGTTGCCATGTTGTGCTGATTTGAATTTTAAATGGTTTGTTTATTAAACCAAAAGATCTTTTGACTCTTAATATACGCTTAATATCTGTGACCTATTTAATTATAATATAAATGATGGTGGGTCTAAAGCTCTTTGTATTATTTTACATTGCTGAAGGCTGAGGCCATGTCAGGTATAATAAACAGACCCGGACAATAATTGTCAGTGATGTCTTTATTTTTCTGACACTTAAAAACACAGCATCATGACAACAAGCCATCGTACATTCAGTATGATCAAAATGAGGTTGTTGTTTTCACAACTCATCTTTTGAGTGCACAGGTGAACCTGAATGTACCGGCTGAGCAATGCGCACATGTGCCTTGTTGTCCCGAAGTAGAGCTTCAATGTCGCTTTCTGTGAAGGTGGTTTTGGAACTCTGTCACAAAAAAAGAAACAGTATAAATTCTCAGCAGTTTAGTCTAATTAACGGGACATTAATGGTTCACAATGCGACGCATACCCTACCTCAAAAGACTGGTGTTTCACCCCTACACATGCGATGGACTGCTCATAACACAGGACTATATCCAGATGCTTTGGCTCTTCATTCACCAAAGCTTCATGGAACTGGTCGTAATGAGACTCTGGATTGGGAATTAAAAATAGATTATTAATTAAGAGTGTAAAAAACATGCAAATCCACTGTTATTGCCTCCTGATCTTACCTAACAAGTGCATGCAGGAGGATGTCATTTTGTCCATAGAGACGTCATCATGTTTGTAGGACAACAGTTTCTCACACACACCCCCACTGATGAGGTTCTCCACTACTGTCTGTCTGCTTTCAGCTGGGGCTTCCTTCATGGCTTTCTCAATCTCTGTCAAAGGAAATAGTCAAAACAAGTGGCAGAGATAATTCAGTGTCTATAATTTGAAACCTTTGTTTTCTTGGGTTTAGGGAAATATAGTTGAATTGTTCACTCTACCTTGTGCTGTTGTGAGACAACTCTCACAATAAGCGTCTGTTTAAAAGAAAAACAGTCAACAGAAACCAAGATAGCCAAACTACAAATAGCCTATCATGACTGAGGACACCAGCAGAATTGCAGTGTTTGATTTACTTACAGCGGTCCACGTTATCAGGCTGCACAGGAAGAAGGTAGCACATACACATTAGAAAAATTATGATTTTCATCGTCAGCGACTGTAGACCAAACACACACAACTAACAGCTCCCTACACACTAGGAAAGACAGAGCAGACAACTGTGCTCAGGCTAAATCGTCCTCCCTTTCACATAATGGAGTCATGTGATCTCAAGGACAATGGGATCATATCACCATCATTCCACGAATGACAGGGGTCCAGTTTTTCAGGTTTTCTCGCTGCTGACAGACGCAATCATTCCTGGTCTTTGAACTGTGATCTCAAAGTACTGTGAACTCAAAACACACATTTTCTTGTACTTTATGGATTCACTATACAAGAGTAGACTTAAGAGATTGGCGGTATTTTTTAGCAATAGGAGTGGGGAAAATAACAGGCTTAAAGAAGGCTATATACAGCTATATATATTATTTATATATTTATTTATTTATATTATAGCTGTATAATACTGTAAATATTTGTATGGAAAAGTATTATTGAGCAAAGTAAATCACTGGAAATTGGTTGGAGCATGTGTTGCATTGAGATATTTAGCTATTATGAACTTAATTAGCAGACTTACAATTAAGTCAAGATATCTGGGTTTTTTTCTTCAGTGCTTTCTTTGTTTGAGCTAAGGACTAGTTTTAGTTTGACCAAAACATTTTCTCTGTCAGGCTTCACATGAGAGACAAGTTAGTAAACAGTTTAATGTATCTTCTTCTTCTTCCTCTCATCATCAGTATTACTATTGGTAAGATAAGATAAGATACTCCTTTATTAGTCCCACAGTGGGGTATATTTGTTGTATGTCGTAGGCTAGCTTACTACATACGCGAGCCTTATTTAAGACCAGCCTCGGGAGAGAATGGCAACACCATCAAAGCCAACACCAACACATATTTTCCTACTAATTCACTGTCCAGTCTCACGTTCTGCATTAACATATCTAACAAACCTTGAGACTCAACTATTTACGGATGAGGATCAAGCCATCACCTTGGTTTAGGGTCTCAATACTCTTAAAGGGTACCTAATGACCTTTACTAAAGATAAATTACTGAAGATAAATTACTAGAAGCAGTTGTGGTAACAGTAAATCAACAATAGTTTTTATTAATTTTCAAATTTTTCAGCAGCCACTAAGAGGTGCTGTTTTATTTTAAAAGTCAGTTTCCAGCATGGGGATTCTAGCAGGTTTCAGGAAGCGGTTTGATAGATCCCTTATATGGTCATTCTTACCATATAAGGAGTGACACACGTGACGTTGCCGTCGCAACGGAAAATATGACCGTGTGCGGGAAAGGCGAACGTTGGACTATGGTCCTCTTTTTCAGGGAAGTAACGTTAAGTGTGCAACTGCTCTATAAGCTCTAACGAGCTGTAGTGTTTACTAACTTCTGGATCAACACATTTGACAGTCGTCAGAGTCTACACGTGAGTATAACTTCTGTGTTGATAATTTTGTAAATTATATCCACGCGTGCGATCCTGAACTGTCAGGAGAGGCTACAATTTAGCTCCAATCTTAAAGTTGCTGATAGCGCCATTAACGTTTTGTCTCTGTGGTGCTGTGTTTTTGGGGAACACGTTGTTTGTATCTGCAGAGTTTTGACTGTAAAAGAAACGAAAAAGAAGAGGCACGTAAAGAAGCCAGGAGACTGACTCGCGTTTTGGTTTTCCTGACCAATAACCAGTAGCAGAAGGCTAACGTAGGCTATTGCTCACTGGACTGTTTGTCTACGGACTTATTAAACATGCCACTTTCTCACATTGATAATCACAGGAAGGCTTATTGAATTGGCTTTCACTAAATCACAGTCTGTTCCGACTATTTCCTCGCACTCAACATAAGAAAAGCCAGAGCATCCATTCAAAGCAATGCACTGCACTTCTGTACTTCTGTTGTTTTTGCGACAGTCATTTTAGCTTCTGGCATGTCTTTCTTTAGCTAAAGTTGTTAGTTAAACTGTTCCTCTGGTCCTATGGCTGTTCCAGACACAGAGGAGTGGAGTTATGGCTGGAAGAAGAGGGGATATTGTCATAGGTTGAAAGTAGCCAACTACATGTACTCATTAATTCACTATTTGTAGGTACTTTCCTTGTGTATGCCCCTTTTATGTGCAACTTCTTACAAGTAATGTTAACCTTGTTGACCCTGTACAAGAAAGGAAATGCCTGGGGGTCCAGTGTCACCTTTCAGATGTCTATATGAATTGTTAGCAGTTCCACCAAAGAGACGTTTACCCATGAAACTTCTCACATGGTGTCATAACTTTCACATAACTACAGATTTTTGTAAGATGCTTTTATTTTTCTTCACGACCCCTCAGATTTATCTTGTGACGTATTGGAGTTTTTTGTGGAAGACATTTTATGTGTCACAGTAGGAGAAGCACATGTAAATAATAACATGAATGAAGACTGACTTGCATTTTTGATGTCATGGTCCGGTATTGTGCATGCTTGCTCACTGTTACTCTCACTGGGACACTTGAGCTGCTCCCCCAACACGCATACTTTTTATTTTTACTTTTAGTACATTTGCAGCTGCCCTTACAAGGTATGTGCAATTGCATGCATGCAATTGCAACATACTACTATTGTCCCATAACGATGCACCTTGAACGTTGACCCTATGGCTCATGTATCTCCTGCGTAGGGGATTGTGGGTCAGAATAGCCAGAGAAGCAGAATGTGTCTGGATGCAGAGGACATCCTGGTAGTTTAGGAATGTACTGAATTTGACTCTATGAATGTTTTCCTGGCTTACTAAATAACATGGTAGTATGGGTGTTGGAACGCATTGTTAAATATATTACAGCTATTGTTTAGAGGGGCCTAATCCTGAACCACTGGACTTAACTACCCAATATGCCAGTCAAGTTAATCTAGAGCACACAATTTGTTATCTACGCTGAAACAGGGTGTGAACAACCACGTTGTTTAGTCTTTGGCAGAGAGCTAGCCCGCCTTCTGCGAGGTCTGATGCCATGTCCACACTACTCGAGCACCGAAAACGGAGGAGTTTGACAACGCTCCCGAGGACGGATAAGTTTGAAAACTCCGGGTTACGTTTTCGTGTGGCCGGTCGATCAGTCAGATCTGATCCAAAGTCCTTCTGAATGAAGTGTACAGACTGCTGTCCAGCAGATGGTGCCTTGCCCCAGACCTTAATTGCTCTCATCAGTTTTTAGGATTCAGATTTAGGTATAAATAATATTTATATATATATCTCTGTACAGTGGCGGCTGGTGGAAAATGTTCTAGGTAGGGCCATCCTATCAATTTCAGCAAACATCCCAGTATGATTTATTGCAAAAAAAATGTAAGAATCAAACACGCATTATTACATAACATGTTTATTTATTGAGATGCCCCTATGGACCTTGTTATAGGAGGTAAAGATCAGGAGAAGTAAACATGAAGTGTAATTATGAATACTGATGTTAAATTAAGCTATGAGAGTTTTCACTGTTAATTTAACATCTCTATTACATGTTGATGCCTCCATGACCAAGTTAAGCAGATGAGACTGAGGACAACTATGTAGAAGAAAAGATGTTCACTTTGTCTAATATGTAGCTTGACAGAGTTCTCATGTGTGTCCTGGTGTTCTCATGTTTCCTTACCTCCTCATCCCTCACTCCCGTAACTGTCCGTGCTGGATCTGTCCCCGTTGTTTTAAAAAGCTAAATACGTTATCAACATGACGTCACCCAGCTAGCCAAACCTGTCTGGTGTACAGCTATACAGAAGCTTTGCTGTACTGCTTCCCTTTGCTGTCTGATTGTGAGGTCAGGCTGATCTGATATCAGCTCTTTGGCTGCAGCATCTCCGCCAAAGTTCTCCTCTCAAACGGGTCTTGGAGGAGGAGTGCTCGCACCAAATAATATAATTTATGATTATTATAATTTTTTTTTTTTTTGTGGCTCATGGTGGGGCCATGCCCCATGGCCCTCTATTGACCAGCCGCCACTGTCTCTGTGTATATATATATATCTGTGGAAAATGTCCTGCTGTGACTGCAGAGATGTCAGTTGAGTAAAAGTGCATAACTAGCAGCTAAATTGCACTTGAATTATACTCGCTCCAAAATCAATGCTTCTGTTACGTTACAGAGCCTTCAAGGTCCCGAATGATATTTGTATCAAGATGAATGTGAAGTTATTGTTGCGGCTTTCACAAGCAATACTACGGTGATTTATTTTAATGTATACATTACACCCTTTAGTGACTTTAAGAAATCTTGGATTACAGGTCTACACTTGTGGACTTCTATGAGTAATATAAGCAGTGTAACACACTATATTGAATCCTATTAACATTTGTATGAGTAGTGTTGATAGAGAATAGAGAGAACATTGTAATAACTTAATTTATATTGCATTGGGACACTGGTTCATTGAGCAAATCCCATTTTTTAATGTAGCAATGCTGCAACAATACTGACGCCAACCTTTTCCTCTTGCTGCATTCTAAGAATTAGCTGTCGCAGTTTGTTTCAGCGTTGAAACCTTTTCGATGACAGACAACAGCGCTGAGGCCATATTCTCTATTTAGTTTGGAGAATTTGGGGACTATAGGGGCAGTTTGTTGACACGTAGACATGGTGGGGAAACAGGTTTTAGCGTTCAGACCTTAATGTAGGGATTTTTTGTTTTACAGAAACCATTTAAAAGTTGTCCAGCATAATATGAAAAATTCAAATGACTTGAACATTTTTCCACAATTTGTTTTTGGGGAAGGTTTGCTTGATTGGGCCTCATCCCCTCAGGATTTAAAAAATCCTGACTCTGTTCCTGCAATTAAGCATGGCAGGATATGACACTGACTTGCCATCTTTGATCCTGCACTTGTTTACATGATGATTGATCAATAACAGTAGGGGAATAGTGCATGCACATAGTACATAACAATAATACATTGTGATTGGTATATTAACTACCATTCATGGTGTCAGAAATGTGTTTTGAGATTGTTTTTGTGGCAGATGTGATGCAACGACCTTTCCTTTCAGTTGGAATCTCCTCCAGGGGTTCAATGTGAACTTAAACAATAGTGTGATCCCTCTCGGTGCTCGCAGCTCCAGCAGCTGTCCGGTGCATGCCGTTGCATCGATGCTTCTTTCCTCCAATAGATTTAAAGTGTGCGCCCTGGCCCGGGAGTGGGAGGATCAGCTCGCCAGCGATCCTTCTGGCTTTGTTACGACCGGGAAGCCATTTTGGAAATCTGCTTGTTGTGCACTAGCATAACACTCTGAAGCTACCAGCAAACTTTTGTTTTTTTCACCAGAAAAATACGCTTTAGGATCTGTGGGTGCGCAGTAATAGAACATATTTTGATTTCCGTTCGTCGGGATGCTGCCAGAAGTTTGCGCATCGTCCGTGATAGTAATGCGTGGATCGTTTCCCTTTGGATTACGCTCTTTAAAACAATAATATACATGGACTCTAACCACGCGGGCAAGTTGACATGCTACTATAACATCCTATGCCTTGATCCTACTACGATGTTCTGCTGTGAATGAGTCATTTCGTTTCATCCAGATTTATTTAGTCATTGCTGCGCTCCTTTACCCACAACTAACGCAATCTTAGGCCTTATTTTCTTGCGTGATTTTCATATGCGACATCAGCAGACAATACATATGTCTCATGTATGTCATTAAGAGTACGTGATTTGACTAGAGAAATGTAAATAGAACCAGTATACGACATGGGAATAGCGCTTCTTTGCTACAGCCTGTAAGTCAGTGCGTTCGCGTTGCCGAAATACATGGCGTCTAAATTTAGCACCGGGCAATGTGAGAACGTAACGGGGCTTATGTCATTTGGCCGGACACTATGTGCAGTTATTAATAAACTGAACGTATGTTTTGAACGTCACCTGTCTGAAACACTGTTGTGACAGTAGCTGGACTTAACGCACCCTGCGTAGTTTGCGTAAAGGAGCCAGCAAAACAAACGTGTGAGGAGACACGCAGCACTGTGGGACAGGTGTCCCTGTGTAGCGTTTTAGTGCGTGTATGTGTGTAGGATGAACGCATGCTCTGTTATTGTTGAACCTGTCTCTTAAATTATGAGCTCAAGGATTAAATTATGTCACATTTCTGAAAAGATTCAGTCACATACGAATAGAAACCGCAGATATTGCTTTTTTTTATTAAGAACACCATACTCTCCCTTATCCTCGGTTCTGCAGTTGATGCACTGTAGGAGCCGTCTGGTGTGTCATTTTGGTTTGCCCACAGTAAGCGCTGGCATCGTGATTCATTGCACCAGTTGTCGAGTCAAAATAAAACTAATCCCAGCTGAATTAAAGTAGTCCCCTTGGCTTTTGGATGTTTGTTTCTGTTTATCCGTCTTTTTGGCTTGGAGACTTTGACGCGGATTTGAAACATGATTAAGATTATGGGTTGAGGATTTGGAGGATTTTAGGGGAAAGGCCATCTGTTTTATTTGTCGCTTCGTTTCTTCATTATCAGATGCTGGGAGTAGGAGTTCCCTCCTTATTCAGGATATGGGTGGAGCGATATACAGCATGGTTGAGCTTGTTATGACCAGAAATGCTGAATCAAACAGTCGCACACAGTTATCGTAATCTTTTTGTTGGATAGAGCAAGGGTTAAAACATTTTGCATGAACCGTCATATGCGCTGCAGTTTTAGCTGACAGCATACACCCAGTTGCCAGTTTATTTGGCACACCTTACTAAAACTAATTCACTCGAATACAACAGTCCAATAACTCTTCCCTGCACTCTTGTATTGGACTGCATTAGTTTTAGCCAATGTGCACCAATGAACTTGCAGCCGAGTGTATTATGGGAACAGTATTTGCACAGCTAGTTTCCGTAAAGATAGTTTCCCTATGTGAAGCCCTCGGAGCAGTTGTTTCCCGCCCATTGCCTAAAATCCAGCCCCACCCCTTGCTGTTTCATCATACCGCTCATTCTCTTGTGCGGAGCTTACCCGAGCAGTCACTGTAGAAGTAGCTGTCCCGGTGAGGAGTCCACTTAATACAACTGGAGCGAGGATCGTCGTCGTCTCTGCCAGCCATTGCTGTCAGTTGCCGACCGGAGGAGAAGAGACGAGTCATTCATTACAGCTTTGTCAACAACCAGCGAGAGCCAACATGCAGGAAGAGGTCGGCCAATGCTCGTCCACTGTCCGAACCACAGTAGCGTTGTTGTTGTGTTCCTGAGGAAAAGGAATGTCCAGCAGCTCTCATTAGGGCCTGCTGGACTTTCTGACACGGTTGGACAGCGTAGCGGTAACCAGTGGTTGTGATTGTTGGAGAGCAGCCCAGTGCCAGTGCTGTATTTAATGTGTAGATGCGGTTCTGAATCCATTATTTTTAAAGACGGTTACACAGTGGCAGATCTTGAGCTCATTAGCAAAACTAAGTTGTGTGCAAGAGACAGGCTGAACAAGGCAATGCATGTGTTTTTGTGAGTGTGTACGTTTGGTTTGTTTTTGCTTGTTGTCATCTCCCCCAAGCCATGTCCGATTTGGCTTAAAGAGTCCTGTCCCTTGCATCCTGATTCTTGCAGCCTAAACAAAGAAGAATGACCATGGATTTTTCACAACTGCACACATACACGCCGCCACAGTGTGCTCCTGAAAACACCGGCTATACCTACTCTCTCAGGTGAGACCTCAGTGCTGTGCTGCCGTACGCTGGTTACAGCATCAAACAGTCAGGCCTGTGGCATTTCAGTTTCATTTGTGACTCCAGGTAGAATGAATTCAGAATATCAACCAGCTACTATGTTCCATTTGTCTTGTTTTCTCTAAAAATGATGCTATGGAGCATACAGTCGGCTCGACTGTATGTTGTTTTTAGGAAGCGGCTTGCTTTGATAGTCCAGCCCTGTTTCCCAGTTATAATGGAAATTGATTACAATTACAGTATGACGTGTTTAAATGTATTTACGTTGTTGCTTTTTAACTTGCAGAGGTTTTGTAAGGTTGGCCTTTTTTTCCTGTGGAAATCCTGTGACTCAGCCTCATGATTCAGTTGGTGTGTGTTTGTATGCTTAGTGGTGAATTTGAGGGCCTTGCACAGGGTAAAAACAGAGCATGCACTCAGATTTCTCTGTCCTTACTTTTACTATAATGTAGATTCAAGGTGCCAACTTCACCTTTTTTCACCTTTTGAGCCGGCACGTACCACTCCTGTAACACCAACCTCTCCCGTCGTGCTACTCATCCATGCATTGTTTCTTGGGCTCCTCATCACAGCTCAGGTATGTGTGGTTCGGCACTTCACTAGGAAGGTCTGTGCATGTGGAGGAATGCTGCTGTCTTTGGTGCTGTCAGAACGGAGGCCGGGTGTGTTGGGCAAGGAATGAAATATCACCTTGCCCCATGCTTAACTCACTTTCTGACTTTGGGGAATTTACTGTTTGGTGATGTCACGTTGATATGTAGAATAGCTGGTATGTTGTATCGTGACATAACTGGCAAAAGAAACCCTTAATAACATCCTCGTGATTTCAGGTCAGCTTTGTCACACGCTCAGTGCACACCAGTAACGTGAAAACTGGTCTTATGAGTCACACTGTGGAGACTGAAACTGTGGCGACTGAAAAGCTGAAACTAGCTAATCGTGTTCCTTTGAACACGAGAAGCTATTAATGAACCTCACGGTCACAGCCGTGGCCCTGATCCCAGGATTAGACTAATAGTTTATGCTTCTTGACTAGCTAGTTGATCGATCTGTGGATTTGAATAGCCTGTGTGTGTGCTGCAGCTGAGCGTTCACTGATTCTCAGCTCTCGAGAAACTAATTTAATGAAATGTAAATCATCTAACTGAAGTCGTTTAGTCGCACGTCTTTGTCTCAGCCTCGAAGCAAATAGCAGCACAGCCAGAAAGTAAATGCTGTATTTGCTGCTTTTTTGTTGTCGATTGTGTTCAGACGTGAGTGTCTGTACGTGTCTGTGGCCCACAGTGAATACAAGAGAGCAGTTCAAAGACTGACAGAGTCAGGAGACCGAGACCGTTGGCCCATCTGTTGCCAAAACTCAAAAGGGCAGTGACAAGCCATTGAATGGTCCAAGAGAAGAGTGAGAGGAGGCCACCCAATCACGCTCTGTTTCCATCCACGTATAGAGAAAGACCATTACAGCTTGGACCACCAACCGTGTGTTGATTTCATTGATATTGTAAATACAGTGAGGGAAACACTCTTATTAACAGATGTATAACCCAACAAGGTTCAGTGAATTGGGAGGCTTCTTTCTTCTCTCACTTCCTCACACGCTCCTCTTTACTGGACAGATTCTGTGATTTCACTTCGAGAGATTGTAATCCTGTTTGATCATTATCTGTCATATTGAAGATGTTTTGTGCACTGAGGGACTTTGAAAAAGAACGACGATGTCTTGAAGCTAACTTTGAATTGAGGTCTTTAGAGAATTCACATACATTTGGAAAGCCTTTTAATTTGAGGGGCTCTTTTTTACGTGTATTTCTTGCATTTAAAATAATCGATAAAGCTTTGTGATTTGCATCCCGGCTGGAAAGTGGTTCAATCGTTCTTTACACTCTGTCGTTTTAGCTGTTTTAACTCTTGGAAGACAGACTGTTCCCGTCTCCTCACTAAAAGCAGGTGTGTGTGTGCTGTGTATGGACGCACACAGACAGACGATTCATATTTTATGATGGTGAAAGTGGGTCAGGGGGGTTGGCATGTTTTTTCCAAGTGTGGCAATAGTAAGCAGCAGCAGTGATTGAGTCATCTGCTTCTGGATGTGGTCGTCTGGGAAGAGCAGCAGCAGCCGATAACTGATGATAAAGATAAAACATTGTTTGAGAGATAAGCGGTAGAAAACGTACAAACTCAACCTCCCGTCCTCTAAATCTGAGAGAGCATATACAATACAGTTGGAGCTTTCTCTGTTGTGAACCTCGCTCTACAGCACGAGGTTCAGGGATGCCAGTTGGACAGGCGCTGTTCACGCTGCTGTCACAGTTGTTCTGACATCTGGTCTGAGTGTATTTTCAGTTTGTGCAACACTAGTCGAGTGTTGCACAAAGCAAATGACAGCAGCTGGAGCCAAACTGTGCCATAGTCGCTCCTTTTTGGTGGCCAAGCCAATGACAACAAATACTTTTCTTTAACTGGTCCTGCTTTTCAAACCGTCACTCCTCCAATGAACAGATCCATGACGAATTGTAAAAGCCGACCATGTCTCCTCGCTTGCATGAAGCATACGTGGAGGTGTTTTTAGATGTCGGAAGCATTTGTGTTTCTGTATCAGCCAGGCTTGTGTTCGTTTGTGTCACAGCATCTGTCTGTTGGAAATGCTAACAGCAGCCTCTGCTACTGATCAGACTCTCTTGAGCCAGGCAGCTGTTTAGAGACAACATGAGACGGCACACTATAGTGCTGTAACGTGGCGAGTGAAGGACACCATGGGGGAGAGAGAGTGGGCAGAAGGAAAGTGGTTTCCGTGGGAGGGAACATGAGGGTGGGCTGGAACGATCCTAATCACAGTGCCAGATTCTACCCACCCAGAGATGGCTGGATGGAAATTCAAAGGCTCTTTGCTCTGTTGCAGACTCCCAGTTCCTGGCCTCTGGTAAATATAGGCCTCTTCAACTCAGGGGAAAGGACTTTCTTAACGGATTGAGGAAACGCGAAAGGCAGAGTGTGCTACGTTTGTGCCTGATTTGGTATTTTCCCCCAGATTTCTCTTTTTAGCTGAATTCCAGAGGGAAAAATGAGTGCAGTATAAGTTTAGTAAACGCAGCATGATCATACAAGTAGGGAGGAGATTAAAATGAATTGTTGGGAATGGGTGACAAAATACTGTTTACTTCAGCCGAATTACAGCATCCCAAGTCTCTAAAGTGATTTGGTGCTGGCAGTGATCTAACCCATGAAGACTGAAGACTCCCTCTGCTTGTGCTTACAGTATTGTGCTTATCATATATCATCTGTTCTGTGTATCACAGGGGGAGAAAAACACATTGATGTAGTCCAGATCGTATTATAGACAACCAAAAAATAGTAATGTTTTATGAGATTACAGACTCGTTAGTAGAGAGTGTCATCAGTCTGATTTCAAGATGTGATGTCCGACTCTGTTAGACAGGCTGTTGACATTTACAGGCATAAAATAAAGTTGTATTTATCTTTTCATTTATCTCACGGTAGGACAAGAATCTCTGAGTGGTCTCACCAGAGATGCACAGTAAACACTAACTGCTACCTCACGAATGTTTTCAGTAGCTTTGAGGGGCCGTTTTTCCTCCATAAGTTTCTTTGGGAACAACATGCGTCTTGTGAGAATTTTTTTTTTCTTTTTTTTTTCTCAGTTTTCTTGTGCGTGTGAGTGTGCAGGCTTTCTGGCAAGCCTTTGACGGGCTTTTGTAACTACACTTTTGGTTTTGAAGTTGAGATTTACAACTCATGTGGTTTCTATAATCTCTGAAATATGTTTGAGACCACAAGTGGTGGCCAGTGTTTCATAGTTGGGCATTTCTTCTGCAAGTGTGTTACTATTTGAACTCTCGATAGTAGACTTAAATCCCAGAGCTGCTGATTAGGTCCTGTTATAAGATCAGTTTCTTTGTTTGTTGTTAGTAGAACGGGGATCTTATTTTGTGTTTTGTTTCCTGTGGAAGTCTAGCAGAGAAAAGAAACTAACCATTTCATTTTTTTATTTGGTTAATGTTTATTCAATTAACAAATCAAGTTTTTTAGACTGTTGGTCAGACAAAACAAGCAATTTGAAGACGTCAGGATCTTAGGAACATATTTTATTTACCCAACAATTAATCATCGATCACCAGTATAAAGAGAATAATATGTAATGCATTATTGCTGAAAATAACCAAACAGAAATATCATCTGTTCAAATGCAAAACACATCTGCTTTGTAGAGGGTAAAGATCATTGCGTGTGAACCTGATGTCTCATTGTGGCCGTCCTATGCTTTGTGATGGGTGATCACTTTTTCAGCATAGACCATGCGAAGCAGGCAGAAGGTGGGTGGGTGGCAAGTCCCTTCTAGTGGCAGCGAACAAACATGGTACTGGAGGTGTAGACTCGCCAGAAGTGATGTTTTCTTTGTCATGGAGGAACTTGTCTTCCGCGGCTTTGTGGTTTGATCTGAAAGAAATGATGATGAGCCATAGAAATGGATTATAGTAGAGCCGATGTCAGACTGAAGATGGAAACAGAGTGTAATGTGTTTACAATTGTGTCTGATATCAGGCAGCTGATTCCTGCCAACATTGAGCCCCATCCTTCATGCTATGTCCATAATGTCATGTGGTAAATAGCACAACATAAGCTCCTAAAATGTAGAATACTATCTGATCGGATGCTCTGTGTAGTTGTGTCCTGTAAGAAGGCTGGCTGTGCCCACCGAGTGTGGGAAGAGCATCAAAGCGTTAGAGTTATGTAAGGAGAGATTCCAGGAAGCTGAATGTCACGATGGAAGTACCGCCTCTCTCCATACTGTTGGTCTGTCTCTCTATCTGTGTCTTTTTCACTCGGTTCTGAAAGCACAGTGTCCGTCTCTATTTTTATCAGTGATGTGGGCCGTGGGAGAGCAGCACACAGATCAGATTTCAGGACATCTGAAAAGAGTTTGCTAACTAATTGAATATTGTGTGCAGCTTCTGATGACACAGGCTGGGATCTTAACAGTCGCCAAGTGTTAAACATTGTTTCAGTTTGTTTAAGGGCCGTGTGATCGCCAGCACCACATGGAGATCTTAATTTTGTGCTAACCAGATTGTTGTGTTCAAAATAAAAATCTATGTGACTGTTCCTGGTTAGCCAGGTAGAGTAAAAGGTTACATTAACAATTGCTCCTGGCTGTAGGCTACACAGACAGACAGACAGACAGACAGTTTTCTTCCTCAAACACACCCTGCTCTGCGCTGTAGCTATATTTTGCTACTGAGAAGTTTGTTCATGAAATATTGTTATGAAGTCATATTCACTGGAATGAATGTAGCTGTCTTCTATGTTGGAAACTCAGCTCCGCCGCTCAGCCCCGCTGCTATTGTCCATGATTTGAATGTCAAATTTGAATCGGACAAGCAGTGACGTAAATGTGACTGGCAGTTCTGTGGATATCTGGCCGCCTGTGTTCAGCTACTGAGAGTGTGTCTCTACAACAGGAGGCCACAGTGAAAGTGAGCTCTCTGCTCAACTGTCGCAGCATGGCCTCTGGCTCTGGTATTATTGGCAGTGTGTAACTATCTCTCTCAGGCAACTCGGTACACGTCGAGATATATGGTCTGTTTGATACCGCTACCGGTCCTTCCGGGTGAGATTTTTTTATTTTTTGTAGGTAAGTGACTGTGTCAGGAGATGGGTGTGTCACACACAGACACATGGCCCTCGAGCTACAGGAACACACATACATAATTGCGCTGTTTGGACAGTTTTGTGAGGTTATAAATCAACCTAGCTTTATCTTTAATAGCTTTATCTTTATCTTTAAGAAAGAAATTGGCTCTCTGTGTGTAATCCTCAAGGTTTAGAGCCGGAGGTAGGGCCAGAGAGCAAAAGGCACTGTTCTTGTACACATGCACACTGTTGGTATTGCTCAGTGTAGTTTGTCTTGTGTGCAAGACTCTGTTACGATATACGCCTCAACTCAAACACTTCTTGTTTGTACAGCAAAGGTCCCGCCTTTTCAAGCGTCAAACAGGAAGTTTATTCTCTGTCCTTCAGCGACAGATAAAGTGCTTTGCCCCTCCTTTTTCACCCACCCTCCCGTGCATGTCTGTAGAGTATTTCTGCCTGACCTAGTTGAGCCACATGCTGAGGAGTTTACGCAGTCTGCAAAGGGTCATTTTAGTTTGTTGTTATAACTGATCACACAATACAAATATTGTAAGCTGTCAGTGAACGAAAATCAATTATAAAATAAGAGCTTGATTTTATTTATTTTACCTCTAAAATTGTACCTGCTTTACCACAGCAGAGAAAGAGGGCATAGGCGTGGTAGAGTTCAGCGTTGTTTGTTTGTTTGCACCAGCTAAGAGGGATTATATAAAACTATTTTTATCATGGTTCCACTGAATTTTGCAACTCGTTGCCTGTTAGTCGTGTCTGAATGTTTGCCTCGACTCTGCCAGGTGGGTGTGGCACTGTGAGTCACAGCTGTACAACGCATGGCAAACTCGAAACTTACAATGGTGTGTTTCCACTCACGGTTGGCTTTCGATTGCAGTGAGTGAAGAATCTTTTTTTTTTTTTTTTCAGCCTACTTGCATACTTTGGGATGGTTATGTGGCTTTTTTCTTTTTCTTGAATTTTACTTTCAGAAGCACACTGGGCCTGTTATTTTGTGTTGTTTTCTCCCTCCCTTGTGAGTGAGTCACTTCCTTCTGGGCCCACTGCCAGTTGCGGGGAAAAACCGCATCACAGCTCTCTACCCGGACTGTCTGTTCCTGCATTTTGTTTGTTTTTACTTTTAAAAGAAAGCCTCTCTGAAGATGGTGCACAAATTAGGAAGAGAGCAGGATATCCCCGTATTGATTTGAGGTTGGAGTTGCTCGAGGTCTGTTTGTTGTCTCCTTCAGGATTTTCCACTTTCTAACGTTCCCGCTCTTTCTGCTCCACTCCTGTCTCTCTCTCAGCTCCAGCTACTCCACAGCAGCGTTAGATTTTGAGAAGGAGCACCAGATCCCTGCCGTGTACGAGTCGCCCAGGATGTCACGGCGGAGCCTGCGTCTGCAGACGGGTGCCGGGCAACATGGCCACGAGACCCTGGCCGATTACTCTCAGAACCACAGCAGCAGCAGCAGCTACAGCAGCACCAGGAGAGAGACACGGTGAGACCAGCAATGGACGGCAACACTCCCACACAACTAATGAAGCAATTAGCTCTGCTGTATAGAAAATACACGTCTACCAGTGATTCAGCATGGATAACGGCTTGCAGGCGTTACTGGCCTTTTTGTCTATGCTAGCAGCTTAAAGTAATTTTGATGTGTGTGTGTGTGTGTGTGTGTGTGTGAGAGCAAGATCTGCAGCGTTGTAACTAAGTTTGAATAATAAAACTTGTAAAGGAAGATCTTGCGCATCAAACCCGACCTTTAAACTAAGCAACCAATCTACTTCCTGTTTACATTCCGTAGCCACACTGGTTTACATGTGATAAAACTCACAGCTCATGTTCTGCTCTCCCAGGACGCTGCGGAGTAAAAAGCAGCAGCAGCAGTCCAGTTCCAGCTCGATGTCTTTATCCTTGAGCCAAGCCGACACACCGAGGAAAACCCTCTCCTTCTCAGCCGCAAATACCCCGATTGGCGGCGGCAGCAGCAGCAGCATCAGCATCATTCACGAAGGCAACACAGCGTCTGATGGCTCTTTGCGCACCTCCATCCTGGATCAGTCCCACCTGAGACAACGCACCGTCACCACAACCACCACTTCTACTTCTGTGGATGGACACTGGGGTCAGTTGATGAAAGATGTGGATTCCATCACAAATGAGCAGTCTCACTGTATAGTTCATGCAGACTTTTGCATACAATTATGAATGCTACTATGAATTTATACTTTCACACAATACTTCCTCCACCACTGTATGTATTTACTATTCCACTATGTAACAAATGAAGCAATGTACTTGCTTAGTACCGTCTTTACTAATACTCTATGAACATTTCCCTGTGTGTTATTGAGCTGAGTCTTATTTTTACGTGCTCTCGCTCTCTCGTTCTCTCTCTCTCACTCTTTCTCAGGGAAGAGCTCCAGCAGTGACCACAGGTCATCAAATGTCAACGGCGACGCCAGTGCGTCAAAGTCCCACACCTCACTCGCCAATGGATACATCTGCAGAGACTGCTCTTTCGACTCTCCGAAGACAGACTCTCCTATCACACAGTCTTCATCATCATCATTATCATCATCTCAGGCTGCACAAGCTTCCTCAGAAGGCCTCTTCTCTTCCTCCTCCTCCTCGTCACCTTTCACAAGCGTATACTCCAGAGACAGGAGTCGAAGGAACAAGACTGGTGAGAAATGGTTGAGTTTGACTGAAATGTCGTTCTTCCTCATATTCGGCAAATGTATTGGAGCGGGGCGGTGGAATCGGCAGTATGTTGTGATGATGAGAATGTAACTAGTAGTGGCGTCTCTCTCCAGGTGTCCTGGTGTCCATGTCTAACACGTGTGTGCGCTACAGCAAAGGAGCCCTGGCCCACATAGTGTCCTTAGTCACCCTGCTCTTCAACAATGTGCTCTGGCTGGGTTCACTGGCCAAGAGCCTTCCAGGAAAAGGTATAAAAACAAGAGATGTTCTTTGCTCTTCTCTTCACCCATCATTCTCTTGTTGTTGTTTTTTCTTCTTCTGTCTTTTGCAGTGGCACTTTGTCCTGAGTTTGCAGTTTCATTGTCTATTTCTATTTCACATGTAACCTTATTGTCATTCCTCTCACCGGGCTTTTCATAGCATCCTGTCGTTTTACTCGCAGGCTATCTTATCACCATTTTCTCTTCGTATTACTGTGCATCTCTAGCATAGCCTTGACCGTGCGTTTTGACTAACGGAGATTGTGCGGGGCGGGTGTGTCACCAGGTGTCCTTGCGTCATTTTCGGACTCGATGAGACAAGCCTTGTCCTCCACTTTTTCCCAACTGTGGCTGTTTAAGCAGACCACTCTCCACAGGATGATGGGCTACAGAGCTAATGGCTATGAAGGACAAGGTACCAGCCGTGACTACAAAGGGCAGAGCCCCTGACCTCTTCTATTAATAAACTTTCTACTCACTATTTCTCTCCTTCCTAAGATCTTTCCTTTTTTGTTTAAGGAGTAAGAAGCCTCATAATAGGATAAATATGTAGTTGAATTGACTTTGAAGGATCTCTTCATAATCTCTGTTTCTTTCTCAGTCCATCCGGCCTTCACTCTCACACTGTTGCTTTCTATTTCTGAAGGAAAAGGTATACTAGAAACTAAATACATCCCCCAAATTCGGACAAAACAATCACATGACAAGTTGCACCTTTAGCTCACATGAGATTGTAAGATGCACACTTTCATGAAAACTCGAGCAGAGCTAAAAAGACACCCTGACTACCTCCTTGATGTTTATTTCTAGTATACTGCTGATTTAATTTGGTTCTTTCACAGCTGCAGGCTAATTTCATCAGCTCACATGTCTTTATTCTTGTTTCCAGCAGTTGTAAACATAAATCCTCTTCAACCATTTTCATGCAGATCTATCCTCATTTTCTTCATGATGAAATCAAGCTCCTCTGTGCCCGTCACGTTGCCGACATGTGCATTTACTCTTCTTCTTCATCGAACGCTGATTTCGTCACTATTTTCTCACGCGACGTGGTTTTTGTTATGTAAATAAATGTGTTGTGCATTTGTTGCAGCTCACTCAAGTTTCTGTGGAAGCATGAATGTGAAGGACCTGGTGACTGAAGATGCATCGCATCTCAAACTCAATGGTTCCCTGTGTAAGCAGACACACAAACCACACACACACTTTTTTTTTTTCTTTGTATTTTCTTGTGGTGTCAGTCATTGACAGAGTTAATTATATGCGTGACCTGTGTTAGGACCAGTGAGCAGAGGTTGTGTGAACTGCTTTAACCAATCAGCAGATACTTCTCTTTCAATCAACCAAATCTGTTTGAGGGACCAACTTGACATAAATGATCATTTCAGACATTTATAAACTTTAGCAGCCCGCTTGTCTTTAGTGTAAAGTTTTTATTTTACACTTATACAAAAAGTATAAAAACAGACATGGACAAAGAAAAGGTCATGTAGTGGACCTTTCTCTTACATTTATAAATAATATAATATATACAACTAAATATGGATCAAATGTGAAGAATAAAGTAAAATAAGAGACAAACAAAGCAATGCAGCTTCACTCATCTGACAGTAAACTGAATTTTGGATCATAGAAAAGAAGTGAAGTCCACTTATAGCCCCACATTTGTACAGTTGGACTGATAATGAAACGGTTACAATGTAGTGAAAGTTTCATTCATATATATGTTTAGCTTTTCATGTTGTCATCACATACAGTAAATCGCATATTGTGCAACGTGCATGCATGTGGGCCACTTGTATTTTATTTCTATTACAAACGTATGATTTAGTGTTGCTTCTTCATTTTGTAGTTACATTTCTGTTGATTGGGTTATTTTCAGAATTGTTTTTTAATGTGTTTTTTTTGCTTGTAAGCCATCTTAATGTCAGTCATTCATTCATCCTTTTTGTGTTTGTGTGTTCTGTTTGCCTGCCGTCCATCATTTCGGGGCACGCAGGCGACGACTGTAAAGGGAAGCAGCATTCGGAGACGCACACCGTCCTCATCACACAGGCCTCCAGGCCTCGACGCCTGTTGGGCGCACTGTGGAGCGTCCTAGCTTACACAGGTCAACCAGCACCTCACTAATGTCGATGACAGCCTGTACATGTACCGTTGCATTACTGATGGGTCTATAACTCAACCTCTTTGTAGATATGGGCCACTCTTGCTTGAATTAATCGGTTGAATTTTGTTTTTGTCTTCCAGGTCACTTTCTCATCCAGCCTGGTTACTGTGTGGTGAGAGCAGGCCAGGTGTTGGGATCCGGGGTTGGGACCGTGGTGCAGACGCTCCTTTCGTTGTTCTGGATGCTCTTGGCAGCTCCAGGTTGGTGGTACTTTGGTCTCATCCTCTTCTCTGCGTCTTTCTTCTGCAACGTGGTCTGATTGTGTTCTCATTCTCAGTGAAGGCAGGCAGAGGGCTTCTGTGGTTTCTTGCAACAGGATGGTACCAGCTGGTGTATCTCATGGCGCTCCTCAACGTCTTCTTTCTGACACGGTAAGAGCCCGTTCCTCCTTTTATTAACCTTTTCATGTGTAAATAAGCAACTGTTTGCTAACAGATTCACCATGTGATCTTTATACGGTGATATTATGTCATTGGTATGTCGTGTCCGCTGCCCCTACATGACCATCGAGGGCTAAAATGTTCAAAATAGATCATTTTCTGCATCATCATTAAGATTTAATGACGAGATAGTTGTTAGTTGATGAAGTTATAAGATTGTTCAATATTTAAATGAGAGTAAAAACCACTAATTTTCCAGTGAAGCCACATTTTTCAGAGCTATGGCAGCAAACATGATGGATTTATTTACCCGGTGTCTTGAAATACTGCATTTTGATGAATAATTCAAGCTAACTTGTCACGAGGAGCAGTGCCTGTATTACTCTGAGGAGTTTGGACCGTTTTGATTCATGAGGGTCCTTGTCTTTTTTGTTGTTAACAGCACACACTCCACTCAGTTGTGTGTCTATCTAACCAGTGTGTGACTCTGTGTTTCAGATGCCTTCCCACACTCTGGAGGCTCCTGCTGCTCCTTTTGCCCCTTTTGCTCCTCCTCGGTGAGTTTATAAGAAGCTTTATCTTCTTTTATAGCAGTTGTAACCCATTTAGTGAGCACATCCAGAGACGGGTCGGCCGGTAGAGAGGCAGGAGATGTCCTTACCAGCACGCGTCCCCTGAGTATGCTGCAAATCAGATTCAGGTCAGCCTTTCTGGGCTTCTACTGAGTTACTCCAGTCTGTATCAGCATTGCATACTTACACTGCAGCAAAACACAAACTGTCATTTTTACTTTATTCTGTTTGGTTGTCTGGGGAACTACTCCATAATTTACATACTTGTCCCTTGAATCCTCACTTTTATTTTCCTTGAAGTCCGTTTTCAAATATTAATTCTGTTTGTGCTTGTTCCAACACTTAAGTGCAGCTACTGAACACAAGACACCATTTTTTTGCTGCAGCTTTACATTCAACATTGTCTGTATGTTAGCCTGTCTGGCATCTGTGATATTGACCATCATTTAAAATACATTACTGAAGGTTTATCCACACTTTGTGAGTTAATGAGTAACCAACCTGCAGATGAGTGTGGGTTAACCTTCCCAGTCTTTTGTCTATATATATATATATATATATATATATATATATATATATATATATAGCTTTATGGTTGTGGGGTCCGTCCACTGCCGTCCTGCTCGCCTACCTCCCAGCCATAAACCTAACCGAGTGGCGTCCTGCGTCTCCCTTCACCCTGCTGTCTAACTTGGTGCCAGCTTCTGCTCCAGTTCCTGCAGCAGATACTCCAATGGAGCTCACCTCAGCCACCCCAGTCTCACAGGCACCAGTAAGACACAAAGATGAAACGATGACTAGCTCTAGATAACGATGCAAAAGCCCTGCGTGTGTGTGTATGAATTATTAAATGATGTATGTTGCGGTTCAAGCATGTTTAATGTTTCAATGACTACAGTTATTTTGCCCTGTACTTAATTGCACACAGATTCTGTGTATATTAGAGATACATCAAACTATTGTGTGTTTGGTACGATCCCAAGCTGTTTTGGAGTCACCACAAATTTGTAATTTCTTTTCTATATGTATAACCTTCTCTCCCGCAGCCGTTCCTTCCCCCTGTGACGGTCTCAAGTGTGGACTTGGAGCGACTGGAGCGCGTGGAGCGCCAACTAGCCCTGCTGTGGGAGCGAGTCCAGCAGGGTGACCAGAAGCAGGAGCAGCGTCACGGGGACGTTCTGGGTCTCTACAGCACCCTGAAGGAGAAGCTCCACACTCAGACCGACAGGGAGAGCCTGGGATTGTGGGTGTCCTCGCTGCTGGAGCAGAGACTCGTTGTGTTACGGGGAGAGCTGGAGCAGGAGAACACGGCCAGAGCACAGGTAAAGAGATGAAGAAAAGTGTTGACTTACTATGGTGACGTTTTTATTGAAAGGTTTACGTGCATCTCACTCTTTCTTTCTTTCTTTATTCCTGCTCCTTGTAGAGTGCAGAGCAGCGGAAACAGCAGCAAGAGGGTCAGGCTACACGGCTGGCAGATTTAGAGTTGCTGCTCAAGACTCTGGCTGCCAAGACTGAGGTACTGTCAGCAGATTCACAAACGAAAATACCTGCAAGATGGCTTATTTACCTTGCATGTTTTGATGTTTGTTACTTTACACGCTAAGCACACACTACTTGTTAATTTGTGTCTTTGTAAATAGACGCAAAACTAAGTACCAGTAGATAAATCATAACAGCAAGCAGGCACAAGATTGCGATCCATGATAAAGTACAGTATGTAAGAGTAAAAGATAAATATTAAACATTAACAAGGAACATACAACACAGGCTGTCATACAAAGTCTAATCATCAACTGATCAAAAACTAGAGATGCACTGATTGCATTTTTAGTTTTAATTACGTGTTATATAAAGCTGCTTATAGCTAATGTTGGTGTTAAGACGTTAAACGAGTCATAATCCCTCTCATATCTATTTTATATTGCCGTGAAAACATCTCCTTCAAACTACTGTATTTATTTAAGTTTTTCGGAAAAAACAACATTTTACAAGGTTACATTTGAACACATGATAGTGTTACAATGTACATTCGCCCAATACTCAGTTTTACCCGGTAGAGCTTGAAGTAGTTGTTAGCTCTATTATAAGCAGGATCGGGGCATCGCTACAAAAAACGATTGTAATAGCATGAGATAATGGGAAGCATACCACAACAACAGAGAGACAACAGCGTTAAAAAGACCAAATAATATCCTGATGAGCTCAGACAGCCTAGAACAGATATGAAGGCAGACCTGGTTGTGTTTAGGTCTGTATACAGAAGAGCACTGGTGCTGTATCAGATATCTAATGGAAGTGTGTGCCTGGGAAAATGTCATGAGTATAGTTTCTGTGCTATTTTCAGTAATCCATATACATGCCATTTGTTTAAGGAGATGCAACAGAAGAAGCAGCATGAACATGAGAAGCAGGAAAGAGAGAAGGAGATTGTCACGTCAGCAGCAGACACAGTTCCCATCAGGTACAAAGAAATAACTAAACATTCAAAACCTTCTTTTTTTTCTTCTTTTCACTACGTGCTACTCATATCTTCTGATGTTCTTCAAAATTATGACCGCTCACATGTCGATTCTGTCTTTCACTCAGTGTGGGTGTGAAGCAGGAGGACCATGATGCTCTGCTCGTGGAGGTGCAGAGACTTGAGGTGGAGCTGGCCAAAATCCGACAGGACCTGCAGGGTGTTGTGGGATGTAACGGCAAGTGTGAGCAGCTGGACACACTGCAGGAGACCGTAAGTAACACAAATATTGACTCCTGTTTGGGCTTTAATCTGCCTTTGCTGTGATTCAGTTTTCTATGTACGTTTATTCTTTTCACAGATATCCGCCCAGGTGTCCTCCCAGGTGCGTAAGGAGTTGCAGGCCCTGTTCTTCGGCAGTGGTGAGCAGGGAGCGGTGCCCGAGTCTCTGATCCTCTGGCTGTCCCAGCGCTACGTGACCACACCCGACCTGCAGGCTTCCCTGTCCTCACTTGAGCTGAGCATCCTGAGAAACGTGTCCCTGCAGCTGGGGCTTAACCGCGCCCAAACCCTGGGTGAGGCCGGGTTTCAAGCCGAGACCATCGTTAAGACTGTAACGGGAACTGTCCAACACACCGCTGCCGCTGAGGGACTGACAGAAGAGGTAATGGGCATACACGTCGTCTGTCAACATCATCATTGCTGTGGGGGCTGAGCGCTGTTAAAATGTGTGTTTGAGGCCCTTATTTAATCTTTAACTCTTGTGATGCGTGTCTCTACTCCAGCAAGTGAAGCTGATTGTCCAAAACGCTTTGAGGCTGTACTCCCAGGATCGAACAGGCCTGGTGGACTACGCGCTGGAGTCTGGAGGTAAGAAAGAAGCCTCTCGTCGATGCCTGTCCACCAAAGTCTTTACCCTATAACGGGCCGATACGTCAGCTAGCTGGTCTGTGCTCTCATGTGTTTCTGTTTTGTAATGTTTGTACAGACATTAGTCAGGCTAGAGGACAACAGGGTATTAACAGCAAAAGCTCAGGCTCCATTGTCAGGCGTGTTACTGAGCAGTCTGTTGACCTACATGAGAGAGTTGCTTCACAGTGCACGTGGGATTTAAGACGACCTGGTAGTCTCGTAGTTCAGACACACTCGTATAATCACAGCCACCCTGGTTTGTTTTGAGCCGGTGACCTTTATTGCATGTCCTGTCTGTCTCTAGTCGCACTATTAATACAGGCAGAGATGCCAAACATCTTTTAAAAGATAGTAGGCTTGGCCATTGTAACTGTATGTGTTAACAGATATGGGCCATGATTCTAATGATGAGGAAACCTCAGCAAACACGAGGAAGATCTATCTTATCTTATGTCGGAGTGTACCGGTACTTAGAAAAGCTTGAATGCAGGCTTTGTTTCCTGAGTCTCTCTCCTTATGATAAGTGAAGTGAATTAATGGTTATTTGATATTAACCCTTTGTGTTGGTTCAGGTGGCAGCATCCTGAGCACTCGCTGCTCTGAGACGTATGAGACCAAGACGGCCCTCATGAGTCTGTTCGGCCTGCCGCTCTGGTACTTCTCCCAGTCGCCACGTGTCGTCATCCAGGTGAGCCTCCCCAGGAGATATCCATGAGAGAAATGTCTGTTTTACTGATTATGTAAAGATAGTTAATAGATACGTTTCCCTTCTGTCTTAAGACAATAGTCAGGTGCCATGTGGACTTTGAAACAGCCTTTTATTGCTGTAATCACTCCTGTAAACACGGAATTTTGTTGTTTGGAAGACATTCCCTTGATTTAACAACACAGTCTGCTGAAACCTGTTGGAACACTCACACTGGCTACGATTGTGAAACTTATTTAGGCATTTCTCCACTCACTTCCCTTCCCCAGCCCGATGTGTACCCCGGTAACTGCTGGGCGTTCAAAGGCTCTCAGGGTTATCTGGTGATCCGGTTGTCCCTGAGGATCCTGCCTACATCCTTCTGCGTGGAGCACATCCCCAAGGCCATGTCCCCGACGGGAAACATCACCAGCGCCCCGCGCAACTTCACTGTTTTTGTAAGAGACACACTGAACATACTGGGCATAGTTGATGAGTGCCCATTTTTGACTGTTTGCTTTTGTACAGGGTCTAGATGACGAGTACCAGGAAGAAGGGAAGCTGCTGGGGCAGTACATATACGAGGAAGATGGGGAGTCACTGCAAAGCTTTCCTGTTATGGTAACTTAAGACGCACCTCCAAACCCATTAGAAGGACAAAGCAGTTCATTGTCTGCCAGCGCGTTGTGAATATTCCCCCTTCTTCTCTTTCAGGAGCAGAATGACAGGGCCTTCCAGATCATCGAGGTGCGGGTGCTGTCTAACTGGGGTCATCCAGAATACACCTGCATGTACCGCTTTCGAGTCCATGGAGAACCTCGGCCTCAGTGAACCAACCGCTACCATTCTCGCTCAAATGACATATCACCCTATCTGTACATAGCTCTGGCCATCTTCTTTAAAACGGAGGGGACTCGACGAATGACGCAAAAACAGTGAAGTCGTGGATTGTTTGAGGAATGTGCCCAGACTGAATCATGGACATGCGTTTTGTGATATTGGAAGAATCTCAATGAAGTCTGTATGGGGACTGTAAATGATCGCGGAAGAGGAATAGAACCACAGAAGAAGCGAAAACTCCCAGTCCCCTCTTCATAAAAAGGCCTCTTGCACTGAATCAGCCTGTGAGGGGTGGCACGCTCCACTGGGCGGACAAATCCATCCCCATCTTGGCACCTTCCGCTACAGGGAGGTGGAGGCTTGAAATGGGGGATTACAGACTCAGCTCCACCATTTCTTCACACGCTCCATCTCTTTGTAATCATCTGTATTTAACTTTGATTCCCTGTCAGTCGACTATTTTGAGGATCAGAGCCACTGCATCTTTTGCCTGTGGCGCTGTCCCGGCATGTCACTCTCTTTGTTGCTGTCGAGTCTCTGCAGTGGATTTATTTGAGCTGTTTGGGCAGCCTGTAGGACTGGACCACACTGGACAGTGGGTGTACAGTGGACACGCAAGGTTCACTGCATTCAAAGGCTCGGCGTCATGCATCCGCATAGCCATAACTTTTGGAAGAGAACATGCTGCCTATGGACACACTGAATGTTTCCTCGAGTGGAGGCTTGATGCAAATCATCCTTTAGCTTCACAGCAACACTGTACTCATCTGACCTGAGCTCTGTGTGTTCAGAGTATTTGGAGGCTCTTCACTATGTACATTAGACGAAGTATGTGTGTGGTTATGGATGGACTCCAGGATTAATTCTAGCATGTGATTCTTCCCAAACCATGCTACTTAACTTTTACATGCATCGTGGATTTACATGAGCGTGTGTCCTCTTTGAAGTTTTGGCTCCTGTGCCTGGATCTCAAGTTACTAATGACTGACGTTGAAGGCTAAACAATATAACTACTCCTATAGACAAGTGTGACTTTTCTTTTCCGTTTCTCTAAAGAGGGGACTCTGTCTGTCTCCTTGCTCAGTTATAAACGCCCTCCTCACATGGACTCCCTCTATTCTGAAACCCTGAAGGAATGTAATTTGTATATTTCGTTGTTGATAGTTGGTCCTTTTTATTATATCTGCTTTTATCAGTGTTGCTTTATAAAGAAAATCATCCCGTCATAATTATTATTGTATAACTACCATTATTTCTACTGTTACTCATTGTGGTGTTTTACTTTTTTTGGTATGTTTTTGGGGGTTGTTTATGTCAGAGGATGCACTGCAACAGCTTGTTAGAGAAATTGTTTTGGCACAGGTCTTCACAAAATTTCTTTTTTTTAAGTGGCGGGTGAGTGTAGCGATTGATTTAGGTTGCATATATTGGGAAGTCTAAAGTCGTATGTATAAAAAATGTTTTGTGCACAATCTTATTTATTAACAAGTCAAATAGTGAATTCAAGAATTGAGTTGCTGCAATGTATATTTTGTCAAAAGCTGTTCAGTGCATTTTGGAACCATCTTGGGACTTTTTTTTTTAAGATAAATTGCTATTTTTGTTCAGTCATGAGATGACTGAACTGCTTTGGAATATATTCCAATAAAGACTTTAATTTTGAAGAACTTGTCATAATATAATCATGGCTGAAGGTTTAGATTGTGATGCTATCTTCAGCAAAAGCTTTATGTTTTGCCCATTTATTATCATAGAGAAAATGCTGATTACTATACAATATTTTTGATTCATTTTTCAATTTTGGGTCATCCTTTATTTAGAGCTAACGGTAATAGATCATCATGTAGGACAGAAACTTTTCCTTGAAGGAGAGCAACACATCGGGAACGTAATAACATCTTAACTAAAAGATAAAAATGTACAAGATGACGAGCGGAATGAAACCAAAAAACCTTAAAATAACAATTAATTGTGCTTCTGAAAACACACCATTAGGTGCAATGATAGCCAGATATCCCTGTCAATTAAGTGCATGACATCTTAGGTATTTAAAATGAATGTGTAAACTATCAATGTATGGCGTTATTGTGATAGAAATGGGCTTTTACATGCATAATCGCCTACAAGAGGGTTCATTAATAGAGTTCACAAATATTTACAGCAGTCTTAAAATAAAAATACCATTCGGAGTAAACCAACTAGAAACGCCGACATGCAATGATATATGATGAAGCATAATGCCTCCAAAAACGTCTTTTATAGAGGGGCAAATACGATCACACTATGGATCTTCAGTCATGAAGGCTTTTGATCATTTATTTTAAGTCCTCTGCTGCCCTCTAGTGGAGAATAGTGGAACAACCGACTCAAAGAAGTGCCGTTTGTTTGGCATGAATTGCAGCGTTCAGGTAGGCTACGTTTTAGTCCCTATAATATAAACTAGTAACGTTATCACGATGTGTTACACTGATGATAAAAAGTGTTAATATCCCATACGTATTGAAGCTGTAGTGTACGGACGGAAGTCTTTGTATTTATATGTATTTCCGGTGAGCCATCGTGTTGTATTCGAGAAACTGTTGAGTCATTGATTAGGACATTCTTTTATTTTAAACAACCTTCAGCATTTGTTTTATTGTCCCTTATTGTCTCCTTCTGCTCCTGTAGTCCGTGCTTGTGTTTACACCGGAAGTCAAAGGCATGACTACTTCCTTGACAACCGAGCGAGTCCCTAGCAACCACAGGAGCGACCGTCAAAAATAATGGCGAAGTTAATCGGTGACAAAAAATCCCTTTGGCAGCAAGAGTGTGAAGGTAAGGCGATATTATTATATTGGCTATTAACCTTTTTTGTGATGTGAACGCTGTGTAAACTAAAAGCATTTTCTGGATGATGTGTTTTTGGAGAGTATGAAGCGGAGCAGTGCTGTGATGTGTGGACTGATGGCTCAATGAGCACCCAGCTCTCCCAGTACAGCACCAGCACACACTCTGCTGTGTCCTATGGACTCAGCACAGCCACGGTCAGCTCATTCATCCCTCTGTCTGATTACTCTCCTGTCACCCGGGCATGTCCTGATGTTATCATTGTTGGTTCATTATTAGATGTTTGTGGACGATGGTCCTGTGAGAGACGTTGATCCTCTTCTTTGCCACCCTGACTCCTCTGAACTCTGTTCAAGCCTGAAGCGCCCGTCAGCTGCTGGAACTACATCGCCTCCACAACTACATGAGCGTGAGATGATGATTTAACTTTGTCCTGCAGAGTGCAACTGCCATCCAAGGGCATACATATAGTGTAAAGTTGTTGTGTGTGTGTGTGTGTGTGTCAGGTCCTGTTGCACGGTTTTTGGAGAAGAGAGTGTTTCCAGTGTTGTTGCCTGGACTTGAGGCTTTGCAGAAAGAAGCCCAGAAACATGGCTGTTACGAGGTCGGAATTTCTCCTCCTGATAATCTAACAAATAAAGTTCCAGGTGGCCCATGTTGTTTAAATGACCTCACCTGAAATCAAAGCAATTTGTGATGTCTGTTGGGATAAATATGGTACAAATGTACATCATTAACTCAAGTAGAGTTTTTAGGTACTTGTACTTTACGAATGGCATTTCCATTTTCTACTCCATAACTTAAACTATCCGCAACAAATCAGTTGGAAAAATTGCAATTTTTACTTCACATTTATTTCCCAGCTGTAGTTATTAGTTACTTTGCCAATTGAAAATGTACATACAAATAATATAATATGCAGTGCATTGATATGTACTAAATTAGAAGTATATGAAGTCATTTAAATTCACTTCACCTTCACCCACTTTGACAGTAAAATACTTGCACATTACCGCATCATCAATAGTAATTTTGTACTCCTGTGATGTGTAAAAGTAACGCCGAATACTGCTTCTGCGTGATGGCATTACTTTCTTTTGTGTTGCAGAGGCTAAAAACAGCCTTTAACCCGTGTGACTTCCTGACTGAGTGGCTATACAAGTAACCCCCCCCCCCCCCACACACACACACATAGCTCTCTCTCCGTCTCTTCACCGTATAATGTGCACCTCACCCAATGTATTCCCTTTAATGTTGTATTCTTAATGCCGCTCACGTTTTTTTTGTCCTCTCCCGCTCACCTTTTTCCTCAGCCAAAACCCCCGCAGACGAGAACAGGTCCCAGTGAACTTCCATGACATCCCTTTTGTCAAAGACTTTCTCAGCATGCAGTGAGTGTCTCCCCAACCTGTCAGGCACGCTACAGCTGTTACCAGCAAATGACGCAAATCTGTCTCTTGCCGTTTGGACTTCCATTTTCATCAGGTTGCTGTGTCTCAAGTTTGAAACAAACATTCATTTCATGGAAAAAAACCCCTGCAAAAACTAAGTTTAAGTTAAGACGACACACAAACATGCTCTTTCACAGATACATGCTGAAACTCTCTCTGTCTGTCTCTCTGTCTTCAGCCCCAGGTCTCCCATCCCTCTGTATCTACTGCTGAGTGAGGATCAGGCTGCTCTGCTCATCCAGGCCTTCTGGAGGGGATATAAGGTACGCTGGATATCGCGAGAAGCAAATCGGTCTTTGCAGACTTTCCTTCCAAACGTATTTTAAAGGACTGGGATGATGCATGCAAGACACACGGCGGTACAAGAAAAATTGTTAGATTGGCCCAACTTAAACGCCTTGAAAAATATGTAAAATAAAGACATAAACTAAGAATGTCGGGGACATTTCAAATTGAATTAAAAGCCTGGGAGAAAACCCTTTTCACTGACATATTTACACATCAATTTAGCGATGCTTGGCTGGGCTCGTCAGGCTGACCAACTCTAATTACCAGCTCCCAAACTGTCTAGATTGATTAAGAAGTCAGAGTGGAAAAAAGTAAAGCTTGAAAGAACCGTGTGTGTGTGTGTGTGTGTGTGTGTGTGTGTGTGTGTGTGTGTGTGTGTGTGTGTGTGTGTGTGTGTGTGTGTGTGTGTGTGTGTGTGTGTGTGTGTGTGTGTGTGTGTGTGTGTGTGTGTGTGTGTGTGTGTGTGTGTGTGTGTGTGTGTGTGTGTGTGTGTGTGTGTGTGTGTGTGTGTGTGTGTGGCCGGCCCACAGAGCGATATCGTTGTATAATCCCATCTCGCTGAAAGGCTCCTCTTCCACAGGGACTGCAGTTTCATTCAGCAGCTTGATTATGTCATCATTGATGCCGGGATTTAAATCCTTCCTGTGTGGGTGTTGTGGTCTGAACTACTCTGTGCTGTGATATAAACAGACACTACCAGCGGCAAGCAATTTCTCCACACAAATACACCTAGTCTTGTATGCTGTAGGGATGTAAGGAGGGGGTCTTGTTTTTGTTTCTCTCAACAGAAGCGCTTATTTTATTTATTTCTATCATTCGTGCTTGTGGGAGGATTTAGCTTCAGTGTCGCTGCACAAACCGTTGAGAGGAAAAGATGCCAGCTGTGCTGTCATGTGCAGTTACATTCTGTTTGAACAATCTGAACATGGAGCTGAATTTGTGTGCGTGCGTGAAAAGATATGTGTGCGTATGTGCCTGCAGCATGTATCCCCGTTCGGGCTACTTATGCACCAGCAGGGGGCACCACTTCCTCTTTCCTATTTCTGTAGCAACACAAACATCGTACCAGCCTCTGCTCACATAAGGTGGCAGCATTGAGCGGGCTGCCTGTCACTCCTCACTTTGTTTACCCTGAACGAAGAGAAGTTCAGCGAGGCCGCTGATAGCGCTGCAGCCCAGCACCCCAAAGGATTCAGAGGAGGAGAGACACAGCCAGAGAGGGACAGTGGTGAGGGAATGGGTTGATATATCTGGAAGGATGACGCTCAGGCTATGTTAGGAACATTTTTCAGATGGATGGATGGATGGATTCTAAAAGGGAGGAGAGAGGCAAGATGATGTTGCTGTGTGGCTTTGGATTAGGAATGGAGCATGGTGGAGGCAGGAAATGGATCTTTGGCAACATCTGTAGCAGCTATAGGAATAGGGCGAGAGATGAAACCTCTGAGAAGCACAGGGGAGCCTGTAGACGCAGCACAGTCAGGTTCCTTAAGTTGAGGGTTTGCGTCCTAAGGTCATGACTTATTCAAGGTACACAGGGTGGAGATATTTTGGGTCGGCACTGAGGCAAAGTCCTGCCAGGCGTTGTATTTTGTCACGGCTGCTGTTACCTTGGAATGAGAAGAGCAGCCGTTAACAGCTCGGTGGGCAGCAGAGAAGGGGAGTCATCTGTGAAGCACTGTAAACTGTGTGTGTGTGTGTGTGTGTGTGTCTGTCTTCTGGCATGATTATGTTTTTGGTAGGTGTTTTAAATAGCATGTTATCATTCAATATTATTACATCAATGAACTCTGTGCTCTTCACCCCCTGTCCACAGACCCTCTCTTTCCCCCTCACGCTCTGCAGTTATATAACCTGCCTGACGCAGCGCTGACTGCAGAGGGATGTGTGTGTGTTTGTAAGAAAGAAAGACAGACTGAGGGCCGGGGAGCAGGGTATTTTTGTAGCTGGGAATTTCATCCCTGCATTATTAATCTCTTTCATCAAAACAAATTGAGGAGTGAAGAAGAGCAGCGGTAGAGATGCACACACTAACTCACATCTATGACCCAGACAATGCGATTGTCTCCTGTCTAATGCACAACTATGAAGAGCTGCTGAGTCTAATCATATTACATAATGGTCTTCATACTGTGCTTACACTAATCCATTCAGCTTGCTACAGTAATGCACACATATGTACATGCACGCACACTGTGTGTGCACACACACACTGATCACTCAGACTTCTCACTGAGGTTGGCCTTTGCATGGCTTAAAGCACAGCTCTGACCTGTGAAGCATAGCCTAATGCAGGTCAGACAAGATGTTTGTTTCCTTGTTCAGGTCCATGATCCGTTGTCACATTTGATTCTATGGGGTTCAACATTTTCAGAAATACGGTTATTCACCTTCTCCAGATGAGAAAATCAAGACCACTCTTTGTGTCCAGTAATTACAAAGCTACAACTAACACTTAGCACAAAGACTGGAAACAGAAGGAACCAGCTAGCCGGGTTCTGCACACAAAACAAAATGTAAAAATGACAATTTTCTTAACCATAGAGACGTAGGGAGTGGTGTGAATGTTCTCATCTAACTCTCAACGGAAAAGTGAATAAGCCTATTTCCCAAAATACAAGAAATCCTGATGTAGATTTTCTCAACTGAAGTGGATGCTTTGTTTCTGAGAGTTACGATGCACACAGAATAGAATCTCTTATTGTTTGATTTGTCAATTTGAATGAAATTTTGTTCCAGTCCATACATGTCTAAAGAAAGTCATGTTGGGCAGTTGTTGTCTAAAAGTAGGACACTGAGTACTGAATGTATTCCACATGACATAAACTAATAGAGCTGTTTGAAAGACTCTCTCTCACACACACACACACACACACACACACACACACACACACCCAGAGAGCTGTAGAGTCAGCAGAACTAGGTCTGCGATTCCAGATGAATGATCCAAGGGCAATGATAGATGAATGGTTTGAATTGAGCTCCAGTATTTAGTCAGTGACGGGCCACGTGCAGTGACACTCATGCAGAGAATATGTCACAGGCACTCAGGACGGGCGGTCCAGTGGCCCTGCTTTGGCCTCACTTCTCCCTTCCTGCAGTGTTCTCATGAAGGACAGTAGGGTCACAGTTCAACTCATTTCTGTGCGTTAGTCTACAAATGCACAAATCAAATCACAGGTTGCTCAGCTGGTTAAACCGTGATGGACGCATCGGCCAACGAAAACACGATGGATCGGTGGGTGGCTGGGGGTTGGTGGCGCAGGCTGCGGTGGCTGTCTTTATGCAGCCTGTCAGTGCGCTTGAGGATGTGACTGCAGCCGGTTTTGAATGACGGAAGCCATTGTGCAGAGTGTGAGACTGCGACAGGAGCTCGGTCTCACAGGCAGCTTTGCACAAAAAGGGAAGGCAGCTTGAAAGGCTGTGCAGCGACATTAAGTGCGTGTGAGAAAGAGGGCATTTTTGTGGATACGTGGCGAGCGGGGGGGGGGGGGGGGGGGGGGGTTCTGCTTGTGCTGCTGCCTTAGGGAGACAGAAGTCCGTCTTTTTTTGTGCTTTGGAGTTATTTTCAATATGTCTGTGTTTTATTGTGGTTGTTCTTTTGCATGTCAAGTAATGCATGTGATTCCATGTAGCCCTGCAATGTTTTACATTTTTTTTCCAGCATGAGGCACGCGTGCTGTGACATGGACGATCATAGCAACACCAAACTGTATTATTGTTAATGATTCAAATCAGGAAGAATAGATTTTTAAAAAAGACAGATTTTGGTGTTGTATATCATATGTATATGCACTCACAACACATATAGAGACACACACACACACACACACAAAACAATACCTGACCCCTGCTAATCAGCTGTACTGATGCACACAGACAGGCTTCAAAACGCTCACCCACTCAACTCAGCTCTTTTGTCTCCCGCTATCGCACACAAACTGGCAGCGGCTGGTAGAAAGCATGTATATTCAAAGCCAGCTTTCCAAGAACTGAGACTTTGATTTTGTCTTTGTGTGGCGCATTGTAAAGCTTTGTCTCAGGGGTCCCCCGGCCGAGAAATATTTCCGTTGTTTAGCAGTAGGCTACAGAAGAAGAACTGTACCGTTTCTGCATGACACCAATGGAAAGTGACAGAGTAGAAATGGCCACGCACAAATAAACACACAAGCGATGGTGAGCAGACACGACAGACTCCAACCCCCCCCCCCCCCCCCCATCCCTCCTGACCCTCATTTCCATTTCTATGGTTTGCTCCCATCAGCAGAGAGGCTGTTGCAGAACTGTGACACCCGGTGAATTAACTATTGGAGCGCGCTAGTCTTACCCATTCCTCAAACCATCGCCAGGCTTATATAACAGACCCACTTTCATACGCACTGCTAATAGCAACGCTATTGTCGCCTTTCAAGCAGACGAACGGAGAGGGAGGAGTAAGAGGAAAACAAGATTGGAGCGGTGGGAGAGAATACAGAGGAGAGAGATGAATCATTGCTGTGCTGAAGAATGAGGGGAGAATAAGACGTTGGCATGAGAGATATTTCCAGAAGTCGAGTGAGGAAAGGGAGAGGCACAACTTAGTACTGAAGGAGAAGACGGGGAAAGACGAGGAGGAAAAGGAAGGAGAAGGAGGCAGAGTAGTAGTAATAGTAGGTAGAGGAAGAGGAGGGGGTGATAATACAGGAGAGTGAGCTCTTCAGGGACATTTTCTATTCATCAAAAACAGAAAGTCTGTTTAGTAATCTCTCAGGAAAGCCAGCGGCGCACACACAACAGTTACAGGGGTTACCTCCAGGAACAAAAGCATAACTCATGCCAGCTACAGACTGGATGGAGAGACGAATCAATCAATCTTTCTAATTCAGAATCAATCTTTTTGACATGAATCTGCAGCACAATTTGACCCATTTCCCCACCGATGTGGACACAAAGACACTCAGCGATACATCTTAACAAGCTGCATTACTAAGAGAAGCTTTTACTCTGCAGGGACCTTTGAGTCATTGTTCCCACAATACAGCTATATTTATAGAGTGCCATATCATTAATTTACGCTTTTACACATACTGAGACACATGCAGATAGGTTTTTAACGATGTTGTTCAGGCGTAGCATCAAAGTTAAAGCTGCAATTCACAACTTACCACATGTCAAAATGATAGTAATTGTACTTTTATTGTTTGTGTCTGTCTTTTTATGTATCTGTCTGTGTGGACCCCGAGTCTGAAATAAAGTCCTATCTATCTATCTATCTATAGAAAATAATCATAAAAATAAAGCTTATTTATACACATAGAGCACCTTTGAAAACAATGTTACAGGATGTGTTACAGGGAAAAGTACAGATTGAAACATGTCTGTGCTATACGGTTAAAAAATATCAAGGAAATTAAAGTGAGGCAAATAAAATAGACTAAATATAATGGAATGAAAAGAGTGAAATCTACAAATAAAGATGGTACTGGTTCTTTAAGCCTCAGATCTTTAGAAGGTCCAACGCTGAGCGCCCTGACAGAGAAGATGATGGAGCATCTAATGGCATGTTTATTAAGATGTCTCACCCTGTTGTAGTAAGCAACACAGTATATCATATATTCTTTACAGAGGTGATGAAGGTAGAGCATAAGCATTGTCATTTAGACAGATGTGATCGAACAATAGCAGAGTATCACGTATGGAGGTTGTGCTGTCTCCAAATACAGTAAATGAGCCACTTCCACTGTTTAACCACCACACAAGTAAACGGAATGATATATGAACTAAAATACATATTGGACACTCTAAATGGACATCACTGATGGCTTAGCACTGATTTTCTTGCAACTTAATTACGCTATTGATGATGTTTGCTTGTGAATATGAATTTATGCATGTGCTGTGTGTGTTATAGATCAGGGCACGCCCAGATGTGCAGGAGCTGCGCCAGTGGCAGAAAGAACTGAGAGAGAACAGCGACGTTGGTAAAACTGTTGAGCAGTTCTGGGCCCAACAAGAGAGCCGAGGTGAGAGCAAATACACACTCCAATCAGTGATTGCCAGGCCTCAGGCTCACTGGCAACACAATACCATTGATTTAGAATTTTCTCATGTGGCCGACAACAGCTGCTGATAGGCAGGCAGGATACCGACACACGTTAGCATTCACACAAACAGGGTACAGTGCATGAATATCAACCCGTACTGCACCATGCACACCAATATACACATATACCAGCCGCCGCACAGTACAGTCTCACGCACACGCATATAAACTGCAGAGATACTATTCATCCCAACAAGGCTTTGAAGTTGAAGCAGGGAGATGAGTAGAGCAGTGACACAGAGAGAGAATGAGGCCAGAGACAGAGATGGAGAAAGAGACGGGGAGAGTGAGTCGGAGAAAGAGAGAGAAGATTGAAAGTGAAGGAGAGAAAGAAAATGTCCGCAGGGCTCAGGGTGTGTTTGAGTGACAGACAGAGATGAAGGAGACTGGGGATACACGAGAGACGAGATACAGTGCAAAGAGGGAGGGACATGATGACGGAGAGACGTATGAAGTGATAAAGTGTCTCTATACCTGAATGTGTGTGCAGAGCAGCTGAGAATGCAGGCCCATGCCCAGTGTGACTGCCTGGCATTAGAGCTCAATGACAGGGACACACACACACACACACTCAGTGATACACTGTACAAGTGGTTCCTGACCAGCGAGTATTATTCGAGGGGTTACCATAGCGTACATGAAAAGAGTGTGGCGAAAAGCAAATGTGTTAAGAAAAAGAAACTGCTCAAGCGATGGGAATGTCAGTTCGTCAGTCCACCACTTTGGATGGATTGTGATGAAATGTTTTTCTTCTGGCCCCACCATCAGGTTTGATTTATTTAAGTCCTGTTTAGTTCATTTATTATCACAATAGCTAGTAACCCTCCAGCTACAAGAGGCCAACTGCACAGGAGTCTATTGAGTGCATGGAGACGAGATAGGAAGTGGACTTCTCTTGTCGAGAACGACACTGTGAGAGCGGTGAGAGTGAACCAAACCAGCTGAAATACTCTGAGAGGAAAAGCAGAGTCGGGTAGCAATTCTCAAAGAGTTAGCCGCTGCGAGCGACCCTGTCCACATTCAAGTAGTCACGTGATCCAGAATGTTGATGAATATTGGCTATAGCCGCTTTAAATGAATGTGCATATATGTGATGACTAACACACACTCCAACTTGCACACTAAAGCTGGCCGTCATCTCTGTTTTTGTCGCCCACAAACAATGACTGCACCATAAACACAGGTTTCTTCCACACCGACACATTCCACACAACAAAGGCGCTCGCTGCAGCTGCAGCGGATCGACAAAACATTCTTCAACTGGGGTGCCACAGCCTGGCTGGCTGGTACGCTGCTGCTAACTGCTGCCATGCTGCTGCACCACAACTGCTGACCTGACATTTAAGCAGGGGGCCTGGGGATGTATGTGTGTGTGTGTGTGTAAGAGAGCGTGTGAGTGAAGCCATTTTCTGACCTCTTCAACAGAATCTGAAATGGCCGAGTCGGAGATAGAACCAGATATGTGTGAGATGGAGGCAGAAGGGGAGGGGACGAGATTGGTGCTGAAGTTGCAGTTTGTTTGCTGGTTTTGTTGTTTTGGATGTAATGAAGCAAGCACTGCCCCCTCCAGCACTGACCGATAAATGACCCATGTTTGGGACGGAGGCTGTGGTAGAGAGAGGGTGAGTGACGAAGAGAAATTATTTAATGAAGCCCTCTCCCCACTGTCTACACTTTAAGTCGATCCAGCAGCAGCTGCACTCGTCTCATTTCACCCGAGGAGACCAGCGTGCGATACCTCTTCTGCCATTTCACGTTTCACAGCCTGAAATCTGAATTAGTCGGAGACGGAAACAAAAAGGGGAAAGAGCAAAGCGGCTCAGAGAGAAGACGCGCGATGATACTTCAAGGTCAAGAGGTCACGGTTCATCGGGCAGGTGCAGCTCTCAGCAGCTCGTGAATCACCACGTCTGTCCTTGACTGTAGCCTGACGAGTACCATCGGGCCAAGCACTGTTAAAACAGAGTAGCTATCTAGGCTGGGAAAACACAGCGTCTCCCAATGGTGATAACAGTAACCCCTCAAAATGTCAATTCATGTTGTTGTGAATAGTTTGGCATGAAATCAAACGGTTATATAAATGTGTCAATTGCAGTTCATTGTACCCGAGTCACAAATTACATTCTGCAATTCTATTACCTTCCTCATTTATTAAGAAGACCTTCAAACACCGATGTTTATGAATTGCACTTTATTGAAAGTAGGATTCACCGTGTCTTTAGAAGATAAAAAGGGTACTAAATAGCTGCATCGATGCAGATGTTGATGCTGCAGATTGTATTGATGCACCCCAAAGAGTTTTCAAAACCACAAGTGCAGCCATTACCTTGTAAAGCAAAACAACTTTCACGAGCATCATTTACAATCTGTCTGTGGCTCTTGTTGTGATCTAAATGGCCAAATATAGCAGTCTATTCATCATAGCTTCCCTTCCATAACGTCAAAGCCTTTGCCTTTTCACTGGCAGATAACAAAAAGGCTTTCACCACAACGAACGTGTTCACATTGAGGATACAGTTCTTGTTTGTCTCCAGTGGGCTCTGCCATGGCAGATCTTCCAGGAAGCCCCCAGCCTGGCGAGTCAGATGTATCCATCCAGGTGGTCTCCCCAACCCCCCAGAGCACCGTGGTCCACACCCCCACCCCTCAGATGACCCCTGAGGGTGTTGAGTGGCTGACCCCCAGCGTCTGCAGCGTGGAGAAAATGGCCTCCACACCATCCCTGACCGATTTCCTGGCTGTATCCGTGGTGACAAGTCCCTGACAGCAGCGTCTCCTTCTTTACTAGGAACTCATAACCTGAGCTAGACTGGTGGTGCTGTGAACTGAATTCATTAGCTCATTCCCGTGAACAACTTTTTTGTTTTTTAGAGGCTATTAAACTCTATGAGGTTGACGTAAAACTGACGTAATACTCAGTCAAACAAGCCATAAAAAACGCCTGTAACCGATATGATATGGCCTGGCAGGGATTTATGGTCTGAAATTCGTGTCTAATTAGTTGATTGCTTTCATTGCTTTTTTGATGGATCACTTCCCTACACGAGTCTCCCGACAAATGAACACCATATAGTCGGGTTCACATATTATTACTGTCGGGGTGAAGCCTCCCAGACTTAATATTTCCTCGCAGCACAGCTGATAGCGCACTCGAAGGTAATCAAATTGTATGTCCTTGCTTTGTCATTTCCTTTCTCCTGAGCAATACATATCACTCAACAAAAGAGTTTACAGCATTTCCATTCAAGCCAGCAATTAAGGCCAAAGTGAAAAGTGAGTCAGCGTGCAGAGCAGCACTTTCTATCCTGTTTATCAGGAAAGGAAATGATCCTGCCAGGGAAACGGGGAATAAAAACAAGTCTTTAAAAACATCACTGAGATCACTGGTGGGTGATTGACAGCTACCTGACAGAGCAGCAAGGAGTAATCTCCTACATTCACCTGAGATCGTTTTACAAGTGATAATAACCCTGTAGTACTCATTGAGCACATGACATCAAATACTGACATCACAATGAAAAGAAACGTTTTCACTATCGTACAAATATGACACTGTATGATGGTGTCTGTCTGTTCATTTGTATAGTTTGTACATGCTGTATGTTATTCGGGGTTGGAATACTTTTATTTTTGGTCTTTTGCTAGATGTAACTAAAGGCTACACATTTTGCCCCTGATGACTCCTTCAGCTTTTTGTTTTGTTCCTGGTAGTGTCGTCTTAAATGTCACGAAAGCGTCATGGAAAGTTAATAAAATGTGATCAGCAAAAATGTTCAGGATAAAAGGACTGCATGCTGCTCAACTACAGTGCTTTACTCTCCTTCATGCCAACTCAAGACTGTGCGAGCTGTAACGTCTTCTCTCGACTGTGTGTCAATTAAAGTGAGTGGATAGAGTGCACCCCTGGCTTATTTCCATCACGTACCTGAGAGGATACTTCTGGTTTCCTCTCCAGTGTCTCTGCAGAGCAGCGAGGCGGCAGTCTTGTGATGGACTGCTTTCTTGACTGCCCCAGTCACTGATGCACACCGCCTCACAGTGAGGCACGAGCAGGGTGATGTGTCTCTCTTTGCAGGTATGTGGATGCCTGGGAGACAGCTGCCACTGGGTGAGGTTGATAAAACAGCCTATTTCATTCTGGGGGACATCTGATCGTGCAGCCAGCTCCACGGAGTCTGGCCCGACTGAAACCAAATCACACGGCAGCAGAGGGGAGCGGGCACCATGGCTGTCAGAGCTAAGCTAGCAAACAACTGGTGCTGGGCTGCAATGGAAGTGTAGAATACAAGAGTGTGTGAGCTAGGAATACGCTGATTATAAGTTACATTAACACCGTGTGCTTAAATACAAACGGTATGCCACAAACATTGTTCAAACCCCTAAAACATGTCGGAAGTTATAGGCCTAAATGAATGACTGTTTTCAAGTTTATTCAAATGGCACAAGCCCCATTTAATACATATCTTGATTTTTAAACAACAAAATTAACAGTATGCTTTTAAAAAAAATGTAAAAATTGTGTGTTTCTATAAGTATATATATATATATAGGACGATATGTCATATCTCTAACTTTGAGCTCTAATTTTGACACTTAATAATCGGGTATGTCACGGCATCATTACCTGTGAAAAAACACCACATCCAATTAGGAGTTAACTACAAACATGACACTTTATTGTACTTATTTTTTTTCCTGATTCAGTTACAGAAACATGAGTTACCTGTTGTGTGTGTTGTTGTTTTTTCTAATCAGGGGAATCAAGTTCTATACATAGGCATGCTGCGTCACTGCACAGTCACAGCTGTGGAAACCAAATATCTCCCCTGTCAGCTGCCCCGCTGGAACAGTCTGAAGGCGAGACAAATCGGGAGAGGACAGGCAAGGACATGTCAAACCCAGGGAGGATGGGTGTTCAGTGGGCTGCCCAGGGATGACAAACTTAACATATAGAAGTTTTGTGCAAATTTCACCACAGTCGATTTGATTTTAAACACAGAGACAATATCAGTCCGAAGATTCTCCTTTTTTTTCCCTCCAGTCTTCAAACTAACAGAGGAAGTTATTATTATTAGGTCCAGTGATGATGGCATTTTGTTCCTTTTTTGGGAATCATACTATTTTGGACCATTTTCCCCTGACTTTAATCTCTTTGCTTCTCAAGAGCCAGCTCTCTTTTTGTGTTTAGGAAAGCACAGACATTTAAGTGTGTCATCTGATATACACTGAAATTATGATTGCTGTCACATGACCTTTACATAAATAGTTAGTATTCAAAAGTACGTCTGAGAAAGGTCTTACATGTAGAAATGGTGATAAGCATGCACAGATAGGTAGTCGACAAGTGCAAAATCTACAAAGTCACATGTTTTTTTTTGTACTCCACATTGAGTGAAAAACATCGCAAGAACAGAAACCTCCCTCTTCCGCTCTGAGTGTTTTGTCTCGTTAATGCTGACCATCCAAAACCCTGAGGACCGTTCTTCTTCTTTCTGACCACAGAGCCTGACGCTCGAGCAGGACACGCTGTCTTTGGGCATCGAGATGGCCTGCTGAAACCAGTCCTATTTTTAGAATAGCCGGTGGGCAAGACGTGAATGTACAGCAGCAGTGACGGGTTGACCCTTTGGCTTGTCTTAGTTGAGGGTTGATGTAAGATCAGGGGTCATCAAGACGACTGTTGGTGGGGGCGTGACATTTTTTCAGCCCTGCCTGCGATAATTTCTTTTAAAAATAACTATCCCTTAAGTATCGAAGAGTAAGTAATTGTTTACTGCATTAAATTATTCACAGCCAGTGGAATTTTTCTGAAAAAATAAAAAAATCGGTGGTTTATGTCCCCGTAACTGTTACAGCAAAGAGACAACCGAAGTAGATCCCTATGAATGACAACCCATAACTTCCTTGAACATTCATCCAAAACAAAAGAAGCATGTCTAGTGTTGGCAAAACATTTCCAAGAATGCTAGTTTGAAAACTAAAAGACACCAGCAAGAGAGAAATAAAAGTATATTGTAACAAGCAAATGTATGAACAACAAAGCAAACCAGTTTTAAAAAAGAAATCCCCGGATAGGTTTGCAGTAGTCAGTTGTCCAGTGGGTCATATGACACTGGTGTCTAAACTCAGGCTACAGTTTAAAAAAAAAAAGAAGTAAACAAGCAAGCAAAGCTTTACAGCACGACTATGTACACAGCTTCTCGGGTGACGAGAGAGAGCTGGTGTCATGATGAAGGAAAAGGGCGTGAAACTGAGACCCCAGTGAAACAAGAGGCCTTCTTGGCACGGGGCTGCACTTGAGCTATAGCCGACCAGGAGGAAGAGGAAGAGGAGGAGGGAGATGCTTCACCAGAGAAAGAACACAACCACATAGATCAGAGCAGCACGGTCCGCACATCACACACAGACACACACAGACCAGGGAGCCATTTTCTCCAACAGATCTCACACTGTCGCATAGACTCCCCTCGGCCCGTCACTCGCGATCTCCTTCCTCCTCCCTCGCTCCCATCCCCTTCTTCCTCCTCTAGCATTTGATCTCCCTCTTTCCACCTTGCACTGTAAATCGGATCTTTCTAAGGCTCTAGGATATCTCCACACACCAGCCGCAGCTCTATCTATAGCCTGTCACTCATAGCGTTGACTGATGTTTCTGCACCAGCGTTGTTCTTGTAGTTCCACACTAGGGAGTTGTGTGGAGGGATATTTAGCACCAGAAAGCAACCTGACAACCTTGACCCCCCCCCCCCCCCCCCCCCCCACCACTCATAAAATCACAAAAACGGCCACACAAACACAGATAGAGGAGCTAAGCACAGGAGAACGTGTCATTTCCTCGCTCCGTTTCCTGCTGATATAAAGTGACAGTTTCTACTGGCTGGTTCAAAATGCCAGTGGCCACCGGAGATGTGGGAGAGCAGTTGACCTAGATTCATGAAGAGGTGCCTCCCCACCGATGACTGACGCCCTCCCCATCCAATCAGAATCCACTCTGCGCCATGGTATCTAACAGCGGTTCATCAGCAGCTTGAAATCCTTCCGTTCAGGTGCTTCAGGCCGCGTGGTCAATGGGAACTTCTTTTCCCGCAGTTCGGGATTCAGTTTGTTTCACATTTTGCAAAGTGTCCATGCAGGTGTGAGGATGGGGCAGGAGTTATGTGTTATATTCACAGACGTTGCAGTGAAACCGGAAACAGAGATAGGGAGGGAGGAAGAAGACGTTTTCACGGACTGGTAACAGTCTGCAGGGGAAGGTTTATTGGAGCGGTGGAGATGAGATGTAGGGAATACGCACACTTTCCCCCCCCCCCCTCTCATATTCTGTACATACACACCCACAGAGGCTTGATTATTTTAAACGGGCGGTGCTTGAGCTGTACAGTCGCCCGTGTGCTCTGTCTTCAGCTACACTGTGCATGGATGGAGGACAGAGCCAAATGTTTCCATGTGAGAGTCAGCATTGTGAAGAGCAGCAGAAAAGACATCCTGGCTGACAGAAAGAGGGAGAGCAGGAAAAAGCGATAGATTTCACAGTTTTTCAAGGATGCTTACAGTGCTGTATAGTCTCAGGGGAGCAAATCAAACTCAATGGAAAAGTATACTGCGTGTTGATGTTTTCAGATCTGAGTCAGCATGTGTTTTGTTTTGCTACTTGCTGGTCACATTTTGAGTGTTTGAACCCTTCTATAGAGATGTATGTGCTAGAAGAGCTTTAGCTCTGTCCTCCATGCCCTACTCTCTCTCTCTCTGACGCACACACACTCATACAACAGTTGATTGGCACACAGTCAGTGTTAAAGTCTGTACACAGAGTGAAGCAACCCTGTTGGCATCCATGTTTTTAAGTCCAATTCAACCAGACGGGACCCTCGTTCCGGATCCTCCCCTCCTCACCCTCTTCTTCCTCTTCTTTATTTTCTACCACACATCTTCTTTCCAATCCTCTGACTCACCACAGCTGCCTCCCTGTGTAGGTTGGAGGGGCAGAGGGCACCTGTCGGAGAAAAAATCAAGTTTGTAAATGATTGAACAATTTGGATATCATCAATACTCACACATGCATACGGTAGCTGCACATTTACCCCAGCTTATTTTGAGTATGAAGCATGCTATATCAATAATCTGTCTTTAAGATGAATGCACAGAGACACTGATGATATTTTATGCATGGCAGTTAAGGAGTCTCTGTGTTCCCTTTGTCCGTTAAAGCAGCACGCCTGCTATCTCTAAGAATAGTGACGACAAATGATCTTCTTCAAAGTGTTGCCTCAGCGTTTTCAGCCTCCAGTGGTGTGTTGGGCTCTTGTGCTAAATTCACAACACAGGGGCTGAAAATAAGTTCACCTGTGCCAGCCCGAGTGCACATTCGTCCTGCATAACAAAGGGCGTGACAGGCCGGCAGACAGTCGCATCATTCAGTGGACAGATACAATCGCAGCTTATTTAGACACACAGGAGCAAATGGAAGCTCTCTCACACTCAGCCGTACACAAACTCAATGTCAGATGAGTGACACACACACAGGCACATGACCATGCATCCGGCAAACTGACAATGCGCACACACACATACTCACACCTCTCCCTCATTGGTGTGCAATGGCGTACGGTCTGGAACGCACGAATGTGCATGCAGTCTTGTCGGCGTGGTCGAATGAGAGAGCGGCGTGTAAGCGGCGTGTACCTGTGACTGGGAGGATGTACTCACCGCTCCCCCGTTCAGGATCATGGTCATCTCGGTGGGTTGGTACACGTTGCTGCGAAAAGGAGCGCTGGGCCTGGCGGCGGTGTTGCTGTTATGTTGCACGGCACCGGCACCGCTCCTCAAGCCTTGCATTGAATACACAGAGAGGCGAACGGAGATTACTTACTGTGACTCACCAACTCCCTGGCTCCTTTGAAGAAAGACAAACTTGCTGTGCAACCCTGCGTTTCCTCCCGTACTTATTTCTACCCACGCATGCAAATATTTCCTGCCGTTCTATTGCTCACTTTGGCCTACATTCCACCTACAGCTTGTCCGCACATATTACTGTCTGCTCTAAAATATTGGATTGTACGGTACCTGCAGCGTTCTCATCGCTGTATCCGTAGCCCTGGTTCTCCACAAACTGCCTGTGAGAGAGAGGGATGTCTTCGTCGAAGCTGGTCTCCCTCATCCGTGTCGAGTTCTGGGAGGTGTCAAAGTAATCTGGGGCAGTTGGCTGTGGAGGGGGTCTCAGGCAGATGTGGGATTCGGGAATGGCGTGGAAGATCAGCAGCAGCCAACCCTGAGCTACTAAAGCAATGGCCAGTGCCGGGTCATTCCATTCTGGGGATCTCCCCAGCCAGGCGTTGCCGTACAGATAGAAGCCCACCCAGGCCACCCACAGGAGCAGCGACAGCAGGCAGGTCACCAGCAGCCAGATGGCATTGCAGCGCCACTGATGTGTCTTCCCACACAAGGCCAGGGTGGCGGCAGTCAGCGCGGCTAGAAGGAGGGCTAGCACGTAACTGCAGGCTAGGGAAAAGTCAAGTGGCAGATACTGACAGGCAGCTCGTCCCTCCCTCAGCACGGTGAGAAGAAGCCACTCGGCAGCGATGATACCCTGTACGGCACTCAAACCCAACGCGAGGCCTGTAAGGACGCAGCCACCAGGGCTCCGGCGCTCACGGCCAATCCTTCGTAGGCGTACACCCTGCACCAACAAGCAGGAGAAGCAGACGGCAAACAGGAGACCCCACAGGGCCCTGCGGAGCAAACATAAAGACTCATCCTGCTCGATCAGGTAAGCAAAGCTCAGGCCGAACAAGCCGAGGATGCCGAGGAGCAGCAAGAGGATGGGTCCCACGCCGCTGCGCTTCTCAGCCTCACTGATGTGGTGTAAGCGGCACAGCAGGATTAGGGCTAGCAAGATGGCAGTCAGCATCCCGCCGGCGGCCGCTGACTCGACAGCCACGCCCCATATGGAGTCCAGGTCACAGAGGAGTGTGTAGGGACGCACAAGGCCCCATCCGCAGCCTCTTGGGAGATCCTCAGAGTTCATAGAGTCTTGACCGGTGGCACGATGAGCAACAGTCAGCAGCAGCAGGAGCAGGACCGGGAGGGGCGCCATCTCTGAGAGATCGACAGATCAGAAGACAGAGAATGGAGAGAGTCAAAAGAAAGGAGAGAGAATGAGTCATTCTGGTCATAAATGCGACACAGTCGAGCAGTCAGTCATTCCCACAGTCATCATCCGCCTGTGAGTGACGATACAGACAATCATCCACAGAGAAGTGAGGTCAGAGTCAGAGCACCTACAGTGTATTTCTTGTCCAGTGAACCGGCTGCCCGGGCACTGACAGGAAAGCTGCAACATCATGCATTTATGAAAAAAAGAAACGAGATACAGAGAAGGAAAGCAGTGCGTACAAGCAGTCCTGCTCACTATCAGGCATCTAAGGGCATCTAGCGCGGCGTGAGACAATGCATAATGCACTGCACACAAACACACAGCGCCTCCAGCACAAGTACGCTCGGGTACTTTTTGTGTTCCGGTGAAAGAAAACGTAAAAAGCACAGCAGCGCTCGGTGAGTGAAGTCAACGCTGTCTCAGTCTACTTATTCCTTTATTCTGACGCAACTGTCAGACAGCCGCGCGCGCGCACATGCACACAAATACGCATTCTGTTGTTTTATTCAGGTCTTTTTCTGGGATGATCGGCGCTGTCGTTTCACCTGACAAGCTGTGTGCTTTTGAGAAGTTGATCTGTGTATAAAAGCCACCGTGAAGCAGCACACACACACACGCGCACACACACACACACACACACACACACACACACAAGGCGTCATTCTTCCAGGTTACTGTCAACATGTCTCTCCACTTCGTCGCCAAGCTTTCAGAAATTCTTTCCAAGTTGGCTCATCCATTAGTGTGTCAAACAATCGGGCTTGTACAAAGAACACGAACACGCTTTTCTAGTCGCTCCTACTCTTTGGATTGTTTATGTCAGCTGTAGTTTTTGACATTAAAAAAATCTCCCGGGGTCTACAAATAGACCTTACCGCAATATTTACATACCACATGAAGGACACTGGCTTCATGTTCTTTCTCCGTGCCAGTAAGTCAGAGAGAGTTGCGTGGTCTAGCCATCAGGGGGAGAGTGTTAGATTTAAATACACACCAGCCAGGGCTACAGGTCACACACATCCCTTCCAGCATGTAGCTTATTAAATGGGGCAGCGAGAAAGAGCGCTTAGAATAGATACTCTAATTTATTTTATCATGAGGAAAATAAGGACAGAAGAGGGCGGAAGACTGGTTGACTTGCAGTAAATATACTCTGACCAGACCTGGTTTTGATTGTATGAGCTGTCACTTTACTGCATCCAACCTTTGCTACAGTGGTGGAATGTGGTGAAGTACATTTACTCTAGTATTGTACTTGAGGGCAAATCTGATGTAGTAGGTTCAAGGTGCTAAATTCAATGTTCATTGCATGAATATAACAGCTCTTTGCTCTGTAAAGATATCATGGAGGAATATATCTACCTGAGCAGAGAATGATCTCTCTCTCTCTCTCTCTCTGTGTTGTAATCTGAGCTTCTCTGTGCTTTCTTGACCGGCCGCGCTTGCCTTTCAGTGCTCCATTTGCTCGCTGACGGCCCCCTTTTCTGCACTGTGCTCGTACGACTGTTACAGCTGATGACGGCGTCTCAACCGGCGTCACCATCGCTGCAGCCAAGCGCCCACCCCTCCGGATCCCCCTCGGGTTAACACTGTTAGCTCTGTCAGCATTGTTGCCATTGATTGCACTGTTCGTGCACTGTTTGCTGCGAGCCGTCCACCCAACTGTCTCCATGTTGATCGCCGTTGAGAGGCAATGCTTTGACTTCTGTATAGAGAACTTTTAAGTATCTTCCTTTCACGCAACTTTGTAGTGCACCAATAGTTACCAGTTTACAAATTAAGAGCCTATAAAATATGATACACTGTTATAAATTGAATTACCTACGAATTTAAAGCTGAAACGATTCGTCGATTAACAGATTAGTCATTCGATAGAAAGTTAAAACTGTTTTTATAACAGCTTAATCATTTTTTTTGAAAACAAATATGTCATGGTCCCAGCTTCTCAAACGTGAGGATTTACCGTCTTACGTTACAGTAACATGTTGAGGTTGTGGACTGTTGGTCAAACAAAACAAGCATTTTGGTGTCAATGGTGCTCTTGGTGATGGTGATGGGCAATTCTCACTATTTTCTGAAAGATCGCAAACCAATCAATCGATGAATCGATAGAATAATCAGCATATTAATCAATAATGAGAATAGTGCTGCTTACATACTCCTACTAAAGTAACATTTTGAATGCGGGACTTTTATTTGCGATGGAGTATTTTTACAGTGTGGTGTTGGTACTTTTACTGAAGTACAGGATCTGGACTTCCACCACTGATGTTCTATTACAGGTACCTTTGCACAAAGAGGGTTGTGTATGTTATTAATAACTCAATTAAAATTATTTCTGAGTGAACTCTCAATATTTGTTCAGAGAATCCCTACGGCAATTTTATATCAAGGGGTTAAATTCTTCCCCAAATCTCCACATAAAAACACAAACATGTCCACAAACAGATATTCCTTATAGGTCCATCTATTTATTTACAAGCTTTTGATGTTTCTGTCCTAATATCCATATAAAAATGTATATTTTTAAGACAGGGATTGTTTACCACTTGTGAAATATCATTATTTATTCCTGTGAGACCCGAGAGGGCATAACAGTGAAAGATGCACGTGTGTGTGTTTGTGCATATTAATTTGTCTCGAGCTCTTTCATGTATCCTTCAGAGATTTACAACCTCCGAATTCTTCCTCATTACAAGAATTCTTCGCTCCGTTGTTTCCTGCCGTTTCCTTTCGTCTCCTCACCGCCTTGTTGCAGCCGCTCACTGCCGCAGGTTATTATTGGTCTACATTAACATCAATCAAATGAGTGCTGAAAGAAGGATGAGTCACCAAAACACACCAAAACAAAACACACACTGCTGGAGTATTTTACACACACTGACACGCATACCATAAGAAGTTGCACAAAAACAGACGCACTCCTGATAAACGCATGCTTTCTTTTCCTTATCATGTTGTTTTTCTAGTGATAACCATGGTTACGCCCCATCTCTAAATGACGGGAATAGAGAGAAAGCTCATTGTTCGTCTTCTTTGTCCCACTTCCTAATGACAGAGCCTGTGAAACCGCACAGCGCAGACAAGCGACACAGAGACAGGAGCTTGTGCACACTGGTGATTGACCACTTTTTCATTCACTCACGCTCTCACACAGAAACTCCCTCTTGTGAACATGGTCGCTCAGGCTGCTTTTTGAGTGGGACTTGGCAGACTGGTGAGCTGAAGGATGCACACAGAGGACCACACAAACACAGTACATAACACACACCTAACAGCACACACGCCACACACTTGAGTCCTCTTCCCTGCTTCTCACTAATATGAGTAATGTGCAAAGAGAAAGAGAGCCCCTGGCCTTCCGCTTTGTTCAGCACAGAGGATGCTGCCGCCGTCTCATCCTCCCTTTCCCTCCGTCCCATTTTTCAAGACATGTTTCCCTCTCTCTGTCACTCCCGCTCCGTGCAGCCATTTCTGTCCTCCCCTCCATTTAAAATCCTCTATTCTGTCGGTTGCAATGCCACCTCTCCTCCAGAGCAGCCGGAGTGGTCTCATCTCTCTGCTACATGTGAAGATGCGCTGTGAAAGATGCACCTCACACACCTCCTCTCCCCACATTTTCTCCTTCTTTTCACCCCCCCCACCACCATCTAATCTCAAACACATCCCTCTTCCTTCCATTTTGGCTTCTTCTTCTTCCCTCCTTGTGTCCCTTCCTCCTCGCCACCCTCCCTCCCCCTTGTCTTTATTCTTGCTGTGTATCTTATGTAACTGGGTAAGGATCCAGCTCCTGCCAGTTCTGCTGCATGGCTGCTGTTTCTAAGGCATCATCTTCCTCTCGGCCAAGCAGCCTTCCGTCACTCGGGGGTCCATCTCAGTTTTGTATGGTGCACATGTTACATGCATTCACGCTGCACATGTCACTCACACACAAAAACACACTCAAGCTGGCGCGATGCCCATGTGCGCTGGCTCTAGTTGCATGTAAATATAGCATTCAGCTTGGCGGCATGTATTTATGCATCTGAAGGCAACACATTCTCACACAAAGCTGAATGTGACAAGTATGCAGCATGCATTCCTTATACACACAGCAGGAATATAGGCGTGAGAGTGCAAATGTGCAGCACTGCAGTCCCTCAAATGTGCTCCAGGCTTGAATAGGCAGGCATGGGGGAGTCGAGCGAGCCGTCCTGTGCAATTACCTTCTCCTCTAATTATCAGACATAGCACACGAGCAGATGCTGTCTAATTACCGTGCTGATAATTGGGAGGATTATTGCGTTGACGACTCGCTTCAATTCTTAGTTGTTTTTTTTCCGCCCCACTTTTGTTTTATTCAGGCTACTGACAGAGAACGTGTGTGTGTTTGTGTGTGTGTGTGTGTGTTTGTGTGTGTGTGTGTGTGTGTGTCTTGGAACAAACGGATCCAGCTGTTGAGGTGAGCAGGACATTTGCAGGACTTGTGATCTCTGTGAGAATCTACAGCCTTATCCACCGTCTCGTCTAACACTAACAGACCTCTCCTTTTCCGACAGCGCATCAATTTACATCTTGCATCAGTGGCTGGGATTACGTAAGGCCTTAGATATCACACATGTTAAATTAACCCGGGCTGTCTGGATGTTCTGTCTCATTATACGAGATTTACTTTGGATTAAAAACACATCTGCGCTTCAGAATAAGATTGTATGCTCTGCTAGCTGCGTTTGTCATTGGCGGCATCTAAGACTCGTCTTTTACTCATTGTTGTTTCTTCTGTCTTAAGCTCTCTTGACCTTCTCTAGTGTCTTGCGTGAGAATAATTGGCTTTAAGTTGCTCCTAGAGTTTGAGTCCAGACTGATCCGGATTTACGGAAATATATCTTCTTCTCTGATTCATGTGTCAATTTGACCAGCTGGTTGGCTGGCAAATCTCTTTCCTGCTTCTTTTACATGTGAGTTTCTGACGTCACCAAGCTGGCATTTAACATTTATCCTCCCTGGAGTTTTGGAGAAGCTTTATTTGAAAAAGAGCTTTATGTGGACATACTTTTAGGCTGGATGCTCATCCAAAAAAAGATAGCTCTCTCTTTCTACCTCAAGGATACTTTGACAGGACACATTGTCGTCGTGATCCCTGAACTTGTGACTTGTAACGGCCTTCCTTGCCAGTCAGAGACCTCCTACGCAGAGCACAGCCAAAACAACTCCAAGTCAGCGTTTTGAGAAAGAAAAATCTCTCGTGTAGGTTTGCTGACATAAACCGACCTGACAACACAGCTGGACCTTTAATATATAGTTTCGCATGAATAGATAGATGCTTGAAAACAATAACTTCGATTATCAGATGTTTTTTTTCTGGAACAAATGCAAAGGAATACATGCAGCTCCGACTTCAAATGAAATACATAACAACCATACATTTCATTGCAGGATCTGATTCGTCTTGACTTCTCTCGTACAATTTCTCGGACCAATGTCTGAATAATTTCAAGGTTGCAGTGCGATGTGTGAAAGGGGCTTCAGTCTCCAATCTCTCGAAATCTCTAACCTTGCAGAGTGACGTCACCAATCCCTCGTGTGGCAGATAAAAATGGGAATAAAAAAAGGGGATGCAGAGAAAGAAAGAGGGGAGCAATGCGGTAGACGTCAAGGCGTGACGTATTGGTTTGCTAAAATATTGAAAAGGAGTTAGTGAGGACAAGTTTCAGGAAAAAAATAGCCAAAGGAGTAGCAGAGCCAAATGGAAAGGCATATTGAGTGACGAGGCTGAAAAAAGGGTTGTCCATTCACTTCACCGGCCTCCTGGGTGTCAGCACGAACAAACTGACAGTGGAAGCATTTTCCCCAGCCTCTTCAGACAATCACCATCCTAATTAGACCTCATTACCATGTGACTATAGGCTCACAGCAAGACCATATGCTAATTGCCTTAACAATTAACACTGCCAGCGCCGTACACCCCTCCCTCTCCTCCCTTTTCTTCTTCCCCCTCCTCTTCCTACATCAACAGATTGGGGTGTGATCGGTCAGATGCGAAGGCATTCCAAACCTAAAAAAGCAACCAGAAACAGAGCCACTGACCTCCGGTGTCGTGTGTGTTTTGCTTCTTTGGGACGTCACTGTGCATCTTTCATTATAGATACAGTGATGGGGGTGAGCCCAGGAGCCCAGGGAGATCCGATTTGGTTAGAGAGTGTGATAGTAATCAGAGGAGCAGGAGAAACAAGGAACAGGCGGATGTGCAAAGAAAGAATTGGAGTGAGCCTTGTGCCTAGAGCGTGTGTGTGTGTGTGTGTGTGTGTGTGTGTGTGTGTGTGTGTGTGTGTGTGTGTGTGTGTGTGTGTGTGTGTGTGTGTGTGTGTGTGTGTGTGTGTGTGTGTGTGTGTGTGTGTGTGTGTGTGTGTGTGTGTGTGTGTGTGTGTGTGAGGGGAGGAGGGTGGATGTGTGAACACAAATGTTCATGAAAGGAGAACCAGGGAAGCTCCCATGTATGTGCAAATCCAGCTCATAGTTTCCGTGTCATGCGTACATAAAGAGGCCGCACGCACATACACACACACACACACACACACACACACACACACAACCATCGAAACAAGCTACATATGGCATCAGCCCTGAGGAGATACTTTGGCATCCTCTTTCCCCATGAGGAAGCAAACTAACTCATGAAAGCTCAGCCTGAGAATAAACAGCTCCACTCTGCTGAATATCGATGAATGATGGAAAACAGAACACTCCAAAATAGGCCCGGGAGCTTTCTGAGTACACAAATACTGAACTGGCGGAGACTCAAGGCTCATGTATCATCTATCTATTGACCAACAGAAGGTCAATCCACGCATTGACCCCCATTACCATACAAACTCTCTTCGTCTAATTGGACACAAGTGCCCATTTAAGCGTAATTTCTTTTGTTTATGAGGCCGGCGTGGGAGGGACACCCTTGGTTTTAGCTGACCTAAGGAGCACTTTAATGCAAACACCCCCCCCCCCCTCCTCTCTCACTCTAAACAATACTGGCCACATGGGAGGGTCCCTGGGGGCTTCCAGAAGAGTGTGTTTGTTTGAGGGAGCAGCAGTAAGACCATTGTTACTGAGGTGTGTGATCCAAATATAAAGAATGACATCTAACCTCTAAACTAAAGAATGGTGGAGTGATTGACACTCCCAAAATATCCCAGTGTATTGTGGGGTGCAAATGGAGGCGCAGCTACTAAAGGAGACCAACGTTTTCAAAATCGTGAGAAAATTGTGGCACAGCCAGTCAAGTCCTTGAATATCACACAGGTCAAAGTCCTCCATGTCTTTAGTTAAGGTTAACATGGCTTTTGCGAATGCCCTTTGGGGTCATATGTGCCAATCCCTGGGTGTAAATACACATTTCTGCAGCATGCCCTGTGCGTAAATATACATTTATGTCTGAAATGCCCTTTTGGACTCACACACATATGCATTTGGTGCATCGACATCGACTTTCTTCCCGGGCTGTCATTGGTGCAACTTACCACCTCAATGGCAATAAGCCCCGAAACAGCCTTGTTGCAACAAAACTCGATGCATTCAAATAAACCGATCCCCTGTGGGTTCATCTAAAATAGTCCTAACCACTGAATATATATCACGCGCACCATCTCCACAAGGGTATCACACTCCCCGACCCCCATTAATCAATACCCCATGGGCTACATGGTGGGCAGCACGTACCTTAATCGACGTAAACAAATCCGATCGAGAGCGAAGGCAGATGCACAGATGTCAGGTTTGATGGGAGACTGGGGAAGTAAAAATGTCACATTTCGGAATGAGCCCCGCTCGCTGTGTTTGCGTATTCTTTCTCCATCCACATGGACTCGTACGCGATAAGTCCAGATGATTCCCCTTGCTCCAGCTCTACAGCAGAGCAACCCGAGTATTCAGCCCGTGTCTGTTGTCCTCAGAGGCAGAATGGACATGGACCAAACACACCAGAGTTTCAGGATTACAATGTGGAAGGGATTCTTTTCCCCCTAAATCCTTTGTTCAGCGGTGCGCATCTTTGACTTTCACATTGCACCAATAAGGGAGCATTCATCACAAATAAATAAAACACACAATGAGTCGAAATCCTGTAATGCGCAGAGTCGGTGCCACCAAACCTACCGGATCCTTTTCTCCTGCTACCGCGCTGAATATGCCGCTTAATGTCCGAGTTGACGCTCACTGCTCCCTGCTGCACATCTCCCGACTGAGTGCATCACCAAAACTGCGCTCCGCATAACGCGCGTACTGATAATCCCTCTCCGCACACATACACACATACGCACACACAGAAAGTGACAGCTCACCAGAGCCGCCACTGACTCCTGTCTGTTCTCCCTCACTTTAACTGCTTTACTCTGAGATAAATGAGTTGGTGCCTGACTGGGGGGGGGGACCTTGATAAATATCCCCTCGAGGCGCACAGCGGGTCTTTCTCTCTTACACACACGCGCATACGCACACCTCCTAAATCTTTCACCATAATGTCAGTGTAACAGGCTGTACGCACAGCTTGGACTCCTGCAAAGTTCCAGATATTGGCATTGTTTTTGCCTGGTTTACTGCGCTAAATCATAGAAAATAAGCCAATACAGTGTCAAGTTGTACTATTACAACTCTATTTCCGGGAATATCTTTCAGAATAAAGTTATTAAGATTATTATTATTGTGAATATATTACTATGATAGCCTACAGAGCTAGGGACCACAACCATGTGCTTCATGGAGGGCCCACCTGCTGAGCAGCGGCATCATACTCATGGAGTGAGGACCTTACTACAGTCTACTATTTGTTGAATTGAAAAAGGTCAACTCACAAATCCCAGCCCCCTTCTTCTGCAACTGATGCGTTTTCGTTTTACGAAGTGATGCTCTTATTTTGAAAGTGCTCCAGCCTCTTGTTCTGGGTTACTCTGATTATCTCTGGCTACTTGACACAGCCACAAATCGCTGTGGTGCCTATTATTTCTCCCCCTCGTCACATGCTTGTCGCCTCAGCTGCTTCAGTCCATCCACCAGGGAGGCTTTCAATGGTGGGGCCCCCACTACCTCCACCCCACCCCCACCCCGGGCTTCCATCCTGTCTTTATAATGGTGCATGTGAGCCAGTGGAAGTCATCTATGGCAATGTTGTCACAATTTGCAGTGGGCCCCAAAATTGATACCAACTTGGCAATCAGGAGCAAAGCATGGCTGCCATGACACCTCTGACCAGGTATTGCTAATGATGCTACGGGTCTAAAATATAATCAGACAATGGAGATACAAACATCCACTCTCTCAGCGCTCATTTTATCGAATTGGAAATAATCCAGTGGCTTGTGGGTGTTAATCTTCTCTTTATTGTTAATGGTAAAAAGCTAAATCCTGCTGCAATATGAGCTGAGAATCAATGACCAGTCAAACACTCTGCATGGGATTGACCTCTCATTGCCTGCACCCGCCCCCCATTTCCCTTTCACACACATAAATACATGCAAAGTGAGATGACATGTCGGCTCTGGGCAGTAAGGAGGCGTATTATATGGAGTGGCAGCTGAGGGTGTGAGACTAATCTGACAGGTGCAGTCTCAGAGTGACAGCACGGGAGGAGGGGGTGGAGGAAGAGGAGGAGGGGAGAGGTCTCTACTCGTAACAGGACGACTGAGGAGATGAATGGCTCTCATTTTCTCAGCAGACAGGCTCAGGCTGTACATCACCAATACCATGCTTGTTCTCATCATCTTTGTTATCAGCAGGGATAGATTGTGCACATCAGAAGCAATCATTGCTCGATTATACATAATGGCTTTTGGAAGAACATTAACCCGCCGGTGTAGGGTGATAGTATATTTATGACTTGTATTAATACGTAGGCCTAATTACTGAATATTGCGCTTTGAAGATAAATTTAACATTTTGTGACCGGAAGAAATAATAATTTTGGGAAATATGCATTTTCCCTTTCTGGCCGAGAGATTGGATTTGTAGGCTGATACTCTCCATTCTGTATGGTGAATATGTAGCTGGAGCCAGAAGCCAGTTAGCTTAGCTTAGCACAAAGATCAAAGACTGGAGGACAGGGGGAAACAGCTAAAGCCAACATGTAATCTGCAGTGTTAAGGGGGGTTTATGTGGCTGACTATTTATTTACCGGGCACGGTAACTTATGGTTGATGCTACAATAGATGGTCTGGAGGGAGGAATGGTCCGGGTTAGGGAAGCACATGAGCAGATCAGCCAAGCGTCGCTCCGGCCCATACATTTTAGCAAAAGGGCTTTAGCTTTTCAGATACCCCAACCCGAGGTCGAACAAAACACGACCATCTTCATAATTTCGATAATGACGGTTATGCCTGAAATATTTAATACAGTGAGAATACAGCAAAAATTGCTGAAATTGATCTATATACCATAAGCAAAAAAGTACAGAATAAAATCACACGAGATGGTGTTGGGGTATCTAATCTCAACCCAGTACTTTTTACTAGTTTAGATATAAGTAGTAGTTGGCCTGCAACCCATAAAATGCAGTTTTCCACTTGTTGAAAAGAGATAAAGCTCCTACTGTGTCACTAAAAGTTTATTTATGTCTCAAAATGACTTGACACAGAATGATGGCAGGATGGCCGACATACAGGCCCGCATGCTGCAGCTGTTTCCAGTGACGAGCACCGGGATGAGAGCCTGCGACCTCACAGGATATATTAACTATGACAGGATGCAGGTGTCCGAAATTAGCAGAAAAATTCTCATTTTAAATAGCATTTTGTTTCCAGACACGCATCCAATTTTTCACTATTTAACAGAGGTGGAGGATGCGTTATGGAGAAAAGGTCAGCTGAACAAGTATTTTGTGTAGAAATACTACAATTATTGTCAAATACTCGTGAAATGTGCTGAGTCAGTCACTGAGGAGCTGAAGGTAGTGTGTGTACCCTTCGCCTGTCACTGGCCGCTCAGAATACTAAAAGCCTGCCGTTTCGAAGTTGCCAAGCACTGCAGAAGGAGGGTAGATATTAAAGGTCGCCTGAATGTGAGCGTGTCAATTTGAGACAATCTATATGTAGATTTGCATGTTGTGTATCTGGAGCACAGGACACATACATAGAAGACCTCACACAAAGTGTTCTTATCTGACCGCTTCAAAGACCACCGCATAGGCAGTAGCACACACACAGACCTGTCTGTCAGCCCCTCAGGCTTCACAATGGCTTTAAACAGGATTTAACCCGTGGAAGGTCAGGGGTGACGTCAGTGGAATAAAGGCAGCGCGAGGATTTACCTTCCTCCTCTGTCATCCACTCATCATGTCCACATGCTGAAAGTGACGTGTTGTTTTTAAAGCCTTTCTCAGGGACAGAGGAGGATAGAGGATGAGCTTCTTTTTCCAGCAGAGCAGAAATGTCAACGCAGAAACGATGAAAAGTTGGATACAGTAAAGTCGTCAAAGATCAGATGAAGTGAGACTTTTATTTACAAACAGGGATGTTTGTGTCCGTGTGATTTGGTGTGGAAAAAGGCTCCATGATGATGGACCACCGTGAAGAGACATTCATGGTCCACAGAGGATGAACCCTGCTAACTTTGACCATCCTCTGACTTTTCCTCCAGCAGCGCTATGCGGTTGACATTTGTGGTTTTAAGTGAAATATCTCAACAGCTATTGGATGACTAGCATGGAATTTGGCACAGACATTCAAATCCCCCTCAGGTTGACATGTAATCGCTTTAGTGGTCCCTTCACTTTCACCATCATCAGGTCAAATTACAATTTGTCCAGTCTTTGGTTGATGACCAAATACGAATGACATTCACATTGTCCCTCAGTTGTACTTTGTGTTTACGCTACATTTATGCAAATGTATTCAGAACAAGAAGAACAGCCAAATCTCTCGTTATTCCAACATGGCTACGTTCATTCGATGGTTACCCATATTGCATTCAAAGCAGATAAATGTCCTGAATTTGCTACTTTAGTTGTGTTAGCAGTTCATTAAAGTCAAACCAGACACAAACACACATAGCTCCTTCTAAACTAGCCGAATCTATTCACTTTGTGTTAATGTGGATTTTGTTTGGATGGAATTGTTAATAGTTCGCAGCAATGTTACTGCTTGTTTCTTTGTCGTTATCTTTACTAATAGGAAGACATTGTCATCAGAAATATTTTGACCTGGAGTCGTTTTGTTCTTACTCCACTGCTCATAATTATGGTACGCAACCGATAAAGGCATTAATGCCAATTAGCAAACGTTAGCCTGCTAACAGGCCTAACTGATGGAGAGCATTAGGCCTATACCTGCTAAACACCAGCATGTTAGTATTGTCATTGTAAGCAGATTAGCATGCTGATATTAACATGTATCTCAAGCTCAGCAACGCCTCACAGAGGAGCTAACATGACTGGAGACTCTTACTCTTGTCAAACAACAAACATGGGGGGAATTTGACGACAGCCAAGTTATATAAAGTCACAGCCTGTCTCTTTCTTTTTCCTGCAGCCACTTCATCCCAGTACAGGCATTAACCTCTCGGGGTCCTGTGTTACCGCCACCCTTCTGCACAATTGCCCAACCGAGCGGAAGCTGCTCTGGCGCCGGGCAGAGTTTGAGACGGGGGAGGGTGACTGCAGAACCATGTGTCTGTGGAGTCCTAAAGGGAGAAAAGATGGGGGACATGGATGTTTGGGGACTATTGGGGGATTATTGGGCAAGATCATAAGCGTGCCTTCTGATACTGGGGTTAGGGTTAGGGTTAGGGTTACACACATAGCACGAGACTTGAACTCATCTGCCCTCCACGCTCAGACATACTGTTAACCCGCTGCGTAGAATCAGACACCACGCAGACAGATTATCCTTCCCACAGCCTGTCATTTGATTTAGTAGGACACTGGCCAGATGTACACACACATTCCTGACCCATTGTAGTCAAATTATTATGACTAAAACTACTTGCAGAAATCTTGTCCAGTATATAATAGTACAATTCCATTTGTGCAGAGTGAAAGGTTTTGTATCAAGTGCTTTCACATCCCACCATCTGTAACGGCCTCGCTAATGTTTCTCTCCGGGGCCTTTTCATTCATCTTGTCTCATACAATGTAGGTCCATCAATCCGTCCACACAATGACTGAAACAATGTCACAAATCCCCAGTTTCTTGCTCTGTCCCTGTCCCATAATTACAAGCTAGTTCATCTCTTTGCTTTCTCAGCCTGTTAAAAACGTCTCACACTCATTTTTTCCTCCTACTCCTATTTTTTTCCCCTCTCAGCATCCACGTCTCTCTATTTGCTCAGATTCAGGGACTAGAATCAAACCGATGCCGTTGCTCTTTGATATTTAAGTGATGCTGTAAACAGGACTTTCAAACGGCCTGAATTCAGCAGTTCAGAGCATGTTTAAGTTTAGCTGCTATACCTTGTTCTGTGTGTGTTTTATGTGCGTCTCTATATGCGTCTCTATATAGGCTCCATATGCATGTAAATGGCGCTGGCAGCACCAGACTCAGGAAGGAAGGAGCTCCACTCAAATGAATCACCACTGGACGGCACAGTAAAGGAGCAGAACCATTTTTTGGGAGAAAGGAGCCATCTCCTAGGGGAGTACCATGGCAACAGCCAACGTGGGCCCCAGCTTTCAGAGCTGTCCTTTTCAACCGCCCGATCAGAAGTGGCAGGCCAGGTTTTTTTGTTGTGTGGTGTCTCTTGCTCTCTCTCTCTCTCTCTCTCTGGCCTATTCTTCTGCCTCTGCTTTTCTCTTCCTGCATGTCACGGTCCTGGCCTTGTTCACCAGGGAGGCTGTGAGAAGACTGCAGAGGGCGAGTGTCTGTGGGAAAATGTTGCCAGACAACACGGTGGTATGTGACAGTGAGGGCCAGCGAATATAATCTGGGACAAAAGGGGAATATACAACTGGTTAAAATAGATTTTCAGAGCTACATTTCCTCTTTGTACTTGAAGGTTTTAACACAAGACAGGTATAGACGGAAATAGAAGAGCCTTGAAATTTAAATCACCATCAGTCATCATCACTAGGTTGTTTCAAATGTGCTTGTTCTTGTTTTTGACCATGTTAACCCTTCTGTTTCATCACTGTTTTTGTTTTTATCTGCATGCTAGCAGCCCTGGAGATGTGGAAGCTGCACTGGGTTTACAAATTAGCGAATGTTAGCGTGCTAACTTGCTAAACTAAAAGGGTAAATATGATTAACGTTATACCACTTAACATCCGCATGTTAGCATACTGATGTTTTCTCTACATTATAGAACCTATAGGTTCAATTTCTCATCTCTATTGACATTGATTTTTGTCGTGGCCGTTGTTTGGGTTTGTAGAACCCTTTTGTTTTTTCTTTTATTATTTTAAATTGTTCAGTTTAGTTTTAAAATTGTAAAAAACATAACTTCAAATCTTCAGATATTTGAATTTTTTTTCTCAATATCTTCCAGAAATACTGCTGTATACTTCAACCTGAAAACAGACAGAACTGACAGCAGGTGTGTTGTTGGGGTTTATTACATTCACAGAACAGTTATTAACTGGTGTTACAAGGTGCATGTCAAACAGTACAGTAGTTGCAAAAAAAATAACATAAAGGTTATTAAAAGGTATGTCCACGTCACAAAACACATGCTGAATAATTCAATGCATTTCTTGCTGCTTCTGACCCTCTGCGTGATACAAAAGCACCACCTTGTGGATAAATGAGGAAGGCCACAGACAGCAAGCAATAAAATAGATTCAAAGTTAAAACTATATGGTTTTTAGGAGATGGGTATTATTAAAAGACACAATTTTACAACGATTAAATGAAAAAGTTCATCCGATTCCCTGTTTTAGTATTTATTCACCGGCATTATTATTATTTGTCATAACATATAATGTTCTCCCGGACTACCCCACCGAACGGGAAACCACGAGAGGCTGCAGCCAGCCGAGGTGGCGCGACACCTTCTGGAAGATGTAGCCGTTGTTGCAGTCGGCCCCTGGCGGCAGGCTGACCACCCCAGTGAGGAAAAACACCTCCCTGTACACGGTGAGCAGGGGGCTGCCGGAGCTCATGGTGCAGTCAGCACTGGCCCGGGGAGTGGTGCAGCCCATTTTATTGGTCACCAGGTTGGGGTGAGCCACCAGACACTGCGGCAGGCGGTTGTATGCGAGTTGGTTGAGGATGAGAGCGCCCTGGAAAGCAGTTCCCTGAGTGGGTTCTTTCCAGCCGGTGACCACGGCTGGTAACTCTCCCGTCATCAGGACGCTTTCCGCAAAGTCTTTTTCGGGCAGACAGGCAGCAGTCACCTCCCTCTTAAACGTGATGCGGTCGCGGAGCTCAATCACAGCCAGGTCATTTTCGGGGCGACTTTCCACAAAGCGCGGGTGGACGTGGACTACTTTTACATAGAGCGTCTGCTCTCCGTCTTCATTGTTGGTGTTGCGCTTGCCTGAGGAGGTGCAGGTTAGACATGAGTTCAGGATGATGGTGTTTCTCAAGATCACTCACGCATACGGACATGGAGAGCTGCAACGGTTAGTTGATCTGTCGATTAGTCGATCAACGGCAACTATTTTGATCATCAAATAATCGTTTCAGTAGTTTGGCAACAATGCCAAATAGTTTCAGGTTGAACTCTCTAAAATGTGAAGATTTAAAGCGTATCTGTGACTATGTGATATGAAACTGAATATTTGGACAAAACAAGACATTTAAGTCGCCACCTTTGGGCTCTAAGCAATGAAAACAGGTATGTTTCACTATTTTCTGACAATTTATATCAATAAATCCAATAATTGAGAAAATAATTAGCACATCGGTAGCAGTAAAAGTGGTAAAAGAATGATTATGTGTTGTGTCTACTCACCGACCACCACCTGGAAGGACTCGTATTTGTTGGCACACCGAGCTGAAGTCAAGACCAGGTTCTCCTTCAGAATGACGCCACTGCAGTAAGCTGCGGACTCTGAACTCTTCAGAACAGCCTGCAAACAACACCATTGGCATTGCAGCAATAAGACGCTGGTTTGTTGTGACCTGTTATGTGTCAGTGCGTGCGTGTTCCTACCTGCCAGGGACACTCTGAAGACAAACAGCTAAGTCCTATAAAGTTGCTGGCAACATTGCTGGACAGTCTTTTATCCCACTGCACCAGACTGTTCACCTTACCGCAAGGGAATGGGACTGAAAGAAGAATGTGAGATGGTTATAATAACTTTCTCTAGTTACATTATTCCTCGAACGGAAATCAGTTTTACTACTCAAAGAAAGAAACAATAAATGAATCAAAACAAAGATGGGCAGCCCGCTGGCTACCTGGATAGAGAACATGACGGTCATGAAATGCACAAACTGGGCTCGTTCATCAAGCTCTGCTGCAGGATGTGGATGTTACCGCTTGGTGCAAAAGGGGATCGCCTGTATGGAAACAAGCTCTCCGTCTACGTAATGTGATTAACAGAGCAGAGACATGAATGCATTTTAATTTCAGTTCGACTCAAACACTGGTAACGGACGCAACAACGGGCTCACCTGCAGGCTCGCACTTATCCCGGGGCGTGCGGCCGAGCCTCCATCCGTGTGCGCAGGAGCACTCGTAGGACGTGTAGCCTGGTTTGCAGAACTGGGAGCACCCCTTGTCCTTCTCCAGGGTGCACAGAGTCTGGTCTGCATTGCGGAAACAGAGGCGAAACCACATGAGAAGTAAATGAACACACGGCGATCACACGCAACTTGCCGACACCTCCTCCTCCTCACCTTTTTCACAGTGGACCCCTGTGAAGCCCGACTTGCAGACACAGTCGTAGCCTCCCACGCTGTCCGAACACATGGCTCCATTCTTGCAGGGGTTCTCTGCACACTGGTCTCCGTCTAAACACAGACAGCTAGTCTATGAGAAGATGTAATGTGCTGCTAATGGATGAGCGGTGATTGGAAAATGATTTTAAAATGCAGCACTTACCAATGTAGACAGCCCAGAAGATATCCTGCCGGAGAAAATATGCATGATGAGTGCACAGTTAAAGGTTATTTACACAGTGCATTCATGAAATAGAGACGGACTGGAATATAGACAAAGCAAAGAGAAGGCGGGGGTTTTGAGGTGAAAAATAAATCACGAGAGAGTTAACAGTGAAGTCCTGGAGCTCACCGTGCGGTACGAGTCCTGGAAGACATTTCTGGCCTCCTCGTAGGTGCACACTTTCTCCATGCAAACCTGCTCCAGGCTGGAAGTCGGAGCCGGGTTACTGCCGTCGATGTTCCTCTTCTGACGGGAGATCACCGAGCTCGCCTGCTGCTTGTCCAAGAACACTGGTGGAACAGTTAATGCCTCAGCTGGTTCAGCCACAACAGACTGATCTGCAGTTTGAAGCCGATTTCCTACGAAGAGGCTCGACGCTGTGCAGAGCTTGTGTGAAACTACAGTTTTGAAATAGTAGCATTGGAATATTTTTTTTATTGATAAATTCAGTTATCTTACTATTTGTTTGCTTATTTCTATTTAACAGCGTTAGAAAAAAACCTTGAAATCAAAACTGGCTTCCTCTCTGGAACTTTCGATGGGCAGACAGTATATTCATATCTTTTATCTTCCAAAGACAAAGATTTACAGCTGAAACTGTTAATGGACAGAATGGTGTAGTCCTCAGACCCATCTGGCTCCACGTGGACTGGCTCACCTGTCTGGGGGGTCTGAACAGCTGCCATGGCCCCGGCAAGCAGACACAGCAGCGCGGCAGATGTGGTGTAGCAGCGCATGGTGACACTGAAGCGTGATCTGAGTCGAGTTGTCGGTGCAGCAGGGATCAATGTGTCCTACAAACAAGAAGAGCAGATCATAGACGTGATGTACAGGCCGATCGAGGAAAGAGACGGTGAGATATAGACGCCCATAGAGTGAGGACTGCCCAAGGTTGATTAAAACGCCATGAAATAACATTTCAAACCTGCCAGCCACAAGGACATGCCATGTTGTAGCTGTGACTAAATCCTGATTATTACTGTGTTAGATTGGTTTAATAATTCATGAGAACAGTAAATGACCTCATGCTGTTTTAGCATCAGTGATTGTGCAGTTTCTCTGCAGCAGCTCATCGTTGCACTGCTGCCATATTGATGGGCCTCATGGACGTTCTGTTCACACGTTGTTATCTTAAATCTAATTTACGTTTCCAGCACTGACAGTCAGATCAACAAAGGACAATGCATTTGTTTTACGTTAGAGAGACTACGCGTTCTATCTGCGTAGATCTTTAGCCTGATAGCATTTAGCTCAGGTGGAGGACAACCACAGAGAAGAACTGGAACGCATCTGTGCTGCAGAACTGTGCTGCTTTCCTACAAACTGCTTCCATTTTACAGCCACAAACACATTTAAATATTTACACATCCATCTGTTTTCAGTAACAACAACAACAACAGCAGTGATGCTCGGTACCTACAGCTACGGACTGAATCAAGGTACCGGCCCGGTCTGGTCCTTCTCTCTGCCCGCTGGTCCCGAATCACAACACAACGTCCTGCGCGGTTTGGGCCTATCGATACAAAATAACAGATGATGACCACATCCGATTCTGCTCACTATTTTCCGACTCTGGGCGGTGTAATGACAACGAGCGGCCACCGGAGGGCGCTGTAAGACAGAGCTGACTGTCGCTGTGCAGTGCGTTGTCCGCGGCTGTCCTGCAGGACAGGGACACACAGGGACAGCGTCGCTTGAGCATGCAAGACAGATGAAAGTTGAGTTTAAAGCACTTTAGTATAAGATATGAAAAGATAAGATAAAAAAGATGATACTACAAGAAAATGTCTGTGCCCAAGATGCTCATTATAATATACATAATATAATACACTTGAAACAAATGCATAGTAAATAGCAACATACATACATAATAGGCTATATAAAATAGAAATCATGGACATTTGTTGCTTTTCTTCTTCCGATGAATCATCTCATTGCTCCCTAGATTTATCTTGTTAACCTTTGGAGGGACATGGACACCTTGAAGGCCACTCTGGATTTCTCTGGTTTCGTAGTTTCAAGTCATTTTCATTTTGCCAGAAGGAAGCGCACATTATTGACATCCTCAATGCAGTTGAACCTAACTTGGGGATCAGGACCGTCAAAGAAGAGATACATTTGAGATCCGTTTTTATCCTAACCACCGGGTGATTAGGATAAAAAGTTTTTATTTTAGTTTTTTTCTTGTGAAATCTGGATATTTTCACCTCTTCAGGCATCTAAAAATCCTTCTAATGAAACAATATGAGAAAGAAAAATCTCTCCTTGGTTGAACTGCTCATGACTTACATCCACATGAAGACCAAAAACCTTTGATGAGGAGTTACAAGGTAAAGAGTGCAGTATTAGTTTGAAAGCTTCTTAATTTAAACCTGGGTTTAGCATGTATTCGTGCAGAAATATGTGCATATGTGCCTTAACAAACAGTGCTAAATTATATACCAATGTGTATGTACACATGCATTCAAAATAAGATTTTAGACCATACCACTATTCTCCTCAGCAGTGTGATCAGAATCAGGAACTCCTGATGTGCACGCTTGATCAAACAAAAGGGGAAGCTATCTGCTGTGATCGATAGCTTAAGCTTAACTGCAAACAAACACACACGGGTCTGGACACAAGCGACTAGATTGGGGTTCTACACAATCAGATAAAGCAGACAAGAGAAAATCAAAGTGGACAGGAGGCTTTTACAGGAAGGCTGTTCAGGTTTCTGCACAATGGACAGTTTCATATCTCATATCTATAACCAAAAAAAGGCTTTATAAAAACATTTAGCTCACTCAAGAGGAGTTATGAGCCAGTATTTAGAGTTATTGCATCCTCAATGTCAAACTTTGTGATTATCGATTGGTCAGGTTTCCGAGCAGCTGAAACCATCAAGGCCTTGCTTTCCAAACACACAGTCCCTCCTCAGTGGCCTTGTTTCAATGGGATTGTTTGTGAGAGCAATGTAATTTGCAGACAGGGCCGTGGGGCTTTAGTCTCAGCTCCAGCCGCGTTAAACGTCTCCATTTGCCAAGTCTAATAACGTCGGTATTAGAAGAGCCTGCTCGGACTAGCTGGTCCCCGTGCTGGACAGGGGCAGGAACTGGACTGCCCAGTCCACGGAGACTCACCCTGGGGTGAGGGGAGCGGATGGAAAACCAGCCCCGACATGCAGAGCTGCAGCTATGTGTAGATGATTACGATTGTAGTAATTTCCCTAGTGATTGTGGTCTAAGGTGACATGCAAAGTTGTTGATTACATGCACATGGTCATACACATAATAATAATTTGTTGACAATATGGGGAGATCATGCACTGTGTGTGCATGCACTGGAGTGTATTGTCTCCTCTCTCTCTCCCCTCTCCTCTCATTATTCTTTCAGCGCTGACGTGTGACCTCAATGACTCATTCCTCTTCAAATCCAAGGTTCAATTTTACAGGCACGCTAAACAAACAGCCATCACAGGAGGCATGTGTTAATGTCCCCTGCTGTTTGACAGCTTTCTGATGAACAGCAGGCTGGAGATGAAATCCCCGTGACTCACTGCATGTTGGAATCTCGATTATTCTCCTCATTACCTCTTCAGCCTTTCATCACTTTTTTTTTGCCAACAGAAGTGACGTTTTGCCCCAGACATCCAGACGTGTTAGCAAACTGTTAACAACATCAAAATGTCTGGTTGTTGCATGTTCGGTTGTCAGAATCAATACTCCAACAGCAGTCTCAAGTTGTACAGAATTCTTACAGGATCACAACAACAGGTGTGTCAGTGTAACAGGTGACCGTGTTAACTGGTGGCTTTGCTTAAAATAGATTGAAGGCTTTTAGGAGGACACCTACATGCTCCGTTTGTGTTTTCAACAGCTGCCCTCACTATGAGCAACCAAAGACGCATTCGGCTGAGAGTCACCGGGTAACACGGTTACTCGTTAAACCGAGACACCGGCTGTGGCTGCACGCTTTTTAACCAGTTGACTACCACTGATCAAAAATGCCTAATAGTACACATGGCTGGAAAGTCAATTTGTTTAGGTTGCATTCGCAATCTTTGGCGGTTGATGCCCTTGCATATTGACAAGTTATTGCCCTCCACTGTATTTCCGTTGCCAACTTTTACTGTGCTCCAGATATTCAGAGACTCTCATACGCAAGCATCACACACCGTGAGATTGCAAAGCCACATAGATCAGCTTTGTTCTGCTTAGCCGCTGTAGCCATGAATGTCAACATTTAAACAACAAACATTTCTGTGGCGTTTGAGGCAAGAACACAAGTTTGGTTGTGCGTGTTTGTACATGTCCGCATTTGATTGTTCAGTTCGGCGAGGACGTGACAGTGTGAGGTCCCCAGACAATGTGTGTGATGATAATGTGATGGGTTGATAAAACACACACACACACACACACACACACACACACACAGTATTGCTGCAGGGAGCAATGAGGTCAGGTGGAGGTATGACCACACAGCCAACAATACATGACAACCATCACCTGCCCTGGTTTGGTTTTCAGAGTCTCCCCACATCACACATGTACAGTATCTGTTGTCCTGTGTTGAATCCAACAGCAAACAACAACCCACACACACAACACAATCACGCCTATATCACAGCGCCAGAAGATTGCGTGTAATCGAGTTTGTGTGACAAGGACCAATGATGATGTTGTATTAAGTACTGGAGAGCAAGCACACACTACCGCTGTGGGGTTTTTTCACAGCTATGTTAGCTACTCTTGAAGAATCGCCTTCCCCTGTCCCACGTTTCTCCGTGATCAATTCACGTCAGCTGGCCATATTTTATTTAACACTTAATCGCAGCGCTCCTCTCCCCGCGTCCCCCGCGGCTCGTTTGTTGACGTGTAGCAGAAAAAGAATTAAGAGCACGCGATTGCTGCTTTACAGTCTTCACACCTACCCTCAGTCCTTCACACTTCCTTTGACTTCACTGCATCTGATTCAAGTGGCATTCAGCAGAAACAGGTCTGCCATTATTGGACTGTTGGTGTGCAGCTGACAGCACACCAAAAGAAAATGATGTTGTGCTGATCCATACTCGTGCCAAAGCTGCACAGTACTTTCTGCACAGGCCCAGAGGAGTCTGCAAATCATTGATAAGATGAATGACTATAAAGCCACAATTCTGATCACATACATAAAAAACCACAAATGTGAGAGCTGAGAAAAACACCTCAGTGGGTTGGGAGTATGAGATGTGGTTGTAAATCAATGGTGGGAGACGTTTTACTTGATTAGAAATAGAAATACACCAGTAAAAATATAGTAAATTGCAAGTAAAAGTCCTGTATTCAATGAATGATACAGGTTTTATCAGCAAAATGTAATAAATAATCAAAGTTAAAAAATAATAAAATAATCTGCTCACTATGCAGATTTATCTTGATAATTACTAAATAACTATTATTAGGGTTAGGGTTTTTCTCTGCTGTTAGCTGCTCCAACAACAAACTGAGACTTTGAAAACAAAACGTTAAAAAAATGAATCAATTTCACTTTCCTAAATCGACATTATTATTAAATTGTCATGTTTTGATGGCGTTCTGAGGGGCTAGCTGGCACGATACCGACCATAAACCAACAACAGACAACAATCTGCTGACACAGGCCGATGGAGAGTTGCTAACTAGCCTGTATCATAATAACCTACATGCGAGTGCTTGGGTTGTAACTTGCAGGTATACCTTCGTCTGTCAGAGGGGACAGATGAAGAACCGTGAAAAAAAACCAAACATCTCTTCTTCAATTGTTCATGTGTCACTCAGCCTCCGCAGTTATGGCACTGCACTCAGCAGCTGGATTCGTCTGTAAAGCAGTAAACTAAAAGTTCCTTAAAAAAATACTTAATTACAGTATCTGAAATAATATCACTTATTTAGCTTAATTTGGCATACGGCGTCATTACAAGCTGCTGACTATTTTGTGTCTTTACCGTTGGACCGACTTGAACTCGTCATTTCCAGACTTCACTTTGGATTCTGTCATCGTTTTGTTTGTTCTGTAGACTATCAAGAGCCAATTAATAAACAGGTCCCACAGCTCCTCTCCAGCATTGTATTCCCCGGAGGTTTCAGCTATCGCCTGATGAAAGCAATGTTCTGTTTCTGAAAATGTTTGGGGAAAAACAGTTAATTCATTCGATTTTAGATTGACTTGCATCGGTTACGCTTACGTTCACAATGGTCTGCACATTTCTGTGCATTCATATCAGAAATCACATTATTTTTTTTACACTAAACAACTAATGGATGTGTTGCGAAAATGGGCAAATTCGTCTGTTGCGACCCTGATGAACCAGAGACGAGTGTTTCATAAGAAGGAATACTTGCATTTTTTCAGTATCAGCCTTCATCTCATTAGCAGTTCACACTGCATGGCAAATTAGATTGAGCAGCCAGTACCAACCCCCACTCCCACAGTCAGTCACATACACACACACCTATACACACGTCCATGTCACATGTCATCTATTTATACTGTATGTAACGTTTACGATATGCAAATAGGATTGTAGGTACATGTTTGGATTCTGCTTGTGCACTCATCTGTGGATAAATGGTCAAAGTTACTTAATATGGACTAAAGAGATGTGCAATAAAGAGACACATTGACAATATGACAAGGGCAAACACTCTCCATCCTTTTCGACTTAACCCTCCTTTTATCTTTTCTCATCAGTTGTATTGTCTCTTTGTGTTCAATGCCCTCAAACTGGAACTCCTCTTTTTCTGTCTGAGCATCCCTCAGCCTCCCGCCTCCACCCTCAGCCTCCGTCTCTCTCCCTCACTTTCTGCTCTCTGGCGTGCCTTTGCTCTCCATCTACCTTCCTCTCTCTTTCTTTCCCTCCCTCTCCTCCTCCTCCTCCTCCTCCTCCCGCTGCGCTCTCGACTCGCTCTCATTCCCCCTTGCTCACACACTCAGGCAGCATCCTCTCCTCTCCATTTCTACCTTCATACTCACCTCTTCACGCCTCCCTCTCCGCTCCTCTCGCCTCCTTCCTCACCATCACCTACTAACACATATCGTCTCTCGCAACTCCCCGTCTGTTGTCTCCCTCCACTCTCGCCTCCATTTCTCCCTCCTTCTCACACACTCAACCTTGTTGCCTCGCGCACACTCGTGCACACACTCATGCTGATTGGCACCCAAGGGCAGAGCACCCTCTCTCCTGTACCGGCGACCAGGCGATTTGCTCGTGTGGCCAGACTTCTTGACACTGAGCTCAGCTGAGGAAGAGGACGAGGAAGAGGCCATGGAGCACAGCCACATCTTCCCTGTTTTCTCCCCAAATGGGAGCACCTGGAGCCCAGGGCAGCATCCCACTGAGTTTGCCCAGGGATGCCCTCTCGGACCACTGCCTGTCATCTACTACAGTGTCCTGCTCTGTCTCGGCCTTCCAGGTAAGAAACGTGCACACACACACACACACACACAATTGTGTGTTTTTGTGTGCGTGTCTAATCACAGGCATGTCTCATTCTGTGTTCATTTGCTCATCTGTGGGTTGCAGGAGTCATGCTTTGCATCTTGATTTGTTGTGCACTTGTCTGTAGGTTTGAATGAGTGTGTCAGCTGCTCCAGAGTGCCACTCTTTGCACACACACACACACACACACACACTGTTGATTTGTCATTCTGACCTTGTGGCAAATGACTTGTGCATGCGTACGTATGTCGTATGCTTTTGTCTGTGCTTGTTTTCCGGTCTGTTTGGAGTTTGTTTGTACATCCGTCTCTTTAGTTGGACATATTCAAGCATTTCAACAAAAGAGGGAGCACGGCAGTTGCATGTGCAGAGCATCATTAAATATTAAGATGTGAAACTGCACCTTAATCTGGAGCCGTTCTAGTTTGTGAATGAAAGATGATGTAAGTAATGACTCAGGCTTGACCTCGGGTACAAGTGTGTGTTACATGACTTGTCTTAATGACACTTCCTTGTTGCGTCTTTGCCATTGACTGATTAGTTCCTTCACACTCACTGTCTGACTCATTTACCACCTCTCTCCCTGCTGCGTGATCTATGAGCACTGACCTAGTCTCACACGGGGAAGCAAAGTGGTGCGTGCATGTACATGTGCGATTATGAATGTGTGTCTGTCAGAGGGACAGACAGAGACAGGAAACATGGAGGTCGAATGAAAGGGAAAAGGTGCGGCTGCCTAATCAGCAGGGTGGGTTTCAGGTGTTAAAAAGCCCTCTGGATGGTCGGATACACGTCCGCTCTGCTTCAGCCTGTCACCAAAACGCTGGACTCATTCTGTGGTCAAGTAACTTAAAAGGTTAAATCACGTGTTTCACAATTTAACCCTGATTCTGATGAGTACAATCGGTCTTAATACACAAGATTCAAATGTATTTTTCTTGATAAAGATTGGGAGTGAGATGTTATCAACAACCTAAGCTCTTCTGGTTTAAAACAAATCCGCAGTGCAAAGTGAAAAGCTGTTGTACGCCAATACTGCAGTTGCTCCACAAGACTTGCAGCCTCGTAAAAGTCTTTCTTTCTGATAAAATCGGCAAATCAAGTCTTGCACAAGCAATTCTCTCTTCTGTCATTTCAAGTTTCTCCTGCTTCAGAAGTTTGATCAATTATGTCCCCGAGTCGTCTTTCTAAATGTCATCGAGGCTGTTTGTTTAATCACAGAGTAACAATAACCCGGGATTGTCATGCAATCTTGCAATGGCTGTCTGCATTGATGGCAGAGTCGAGTGCGGCGTACTGATACTTTGCAGCAGCCGCGATTAACTTATTCAATCTTTATGACGTTCCACTCAGGCTGAATCGTGAATCTTTGATGAGAGCGGCACGCGTGAGTAGTGGCGGCATGACCTGCAGACCCACGCGGATTTAACACTCTCGATGGATGTGAGGTTGTTACCTTGATTGCCGGCCAGTGTTTCGGTAGTTAGTTAACAGCAACACGGCTTCGGGGAGACGTCGTCATCATGTCCGTACATTTCCCGACCTTTAAGCAGCAGACAGAGAGGGGTCACGTCAAAAACACAGATTTGAGGATGAAAAGCGAGATGATGGAAGGTGATGGATGACACACACATCAAGTGGTGGGGGATGATTACTGCGTGACCTAGGGAAATGATTCACCCAAATCTCGGGATGAATACTACGGAGTATAAGGGAGACAAGGACACCCAGAAGAGGAACAGCAGAATTAAGAGAAAGATGAATAGCAGCAGAGCCAGTGAAGTAGCACTCCTGAGCTCTGCGTTGGGGGGCAGCTACAGACGACGGCGCTGAGACGAATTGCCACATTTTTAATTAATCGCCAACTTTCTCTCTTTCTCTCTCTGCTCACCACACCGCACTGCTTGAGACAGAACAGACGTGTGCTGGCATAGCAAACAGCACAATGAAGGTTTTGGTGCTTTGCCTCAGTCGTTGGCATGCTGGGATTACAGAAGTGAGGCCCGCTCTTCGTACAGCATAGCATGACACGTGCTGTGTGACATAACCGGATGTTCAAGTGAAGCTGCTCTGAATATCCGGGCCGAGACGGCTGCTTGCCTATTCCTTCAAATGAAACATTTCTCTACACAATCCGTTCTTTTCGACAGGGTTATAGGCTTTTTTACCTGCACACATTTCAAACCCTACCTGCAGGCGTTATTCAACTCCAGATAACGGCTGATGTCTGAATTTTGCCTGAAGACGCCTGCATTTAAATGATTTGCAAATGTGTTCATGTTGATAAAATGTCCCTGCAGCAGAGCGCAAAACCACGAAGAGGATTCAATTTAAATCGACTGCATTCTATTTAATAATTCTACATTTGTAATTATTATTTAATTAGTCATCAGGGTAATCAGTAATCAGTCATAAAATACATTTTTACCAAAACTTGCATCATGTTGATCAAGTTCATCACCACACCAGCAAGGATGTTTTCTTTGACATAACATGACTACAATTATATTTCCATCAAATACACATTTGATGTCACACCTCAGTACTGTATGTGTGCACATGTTTTGTTGGATTTGCTTTGTTTCTTTCAAGTGCCGTGTCAAACTATAGATATTTAAGCAGTAAAGGGATTTAAGATGGCCAGCCTATGTAATGTAATTTAATGGCCTAAATTACCGTGGCAGAACAATAATTCAGATTATTTACTTTCTATAAAATGATTGTATATTTTTTGTGCAAATTCATAATCAGTAGATCAGTAGATATAACAGTATTAGAGGTAGAATGAAGCACAAACGTAAACACTAAAGTTCAAAGTATTCAAGCAAGGAATTTCATTTAACCTCGGAGAGAGTTAGACTGTCATCACAATAAAAACAAGAGCAATAATTAACACGATAATAACAATAAAAACTACTACAAAAAGACACAAAATCAACGATAATAGGACGCAGCAAAAATAGGCGAAAGAACTACGTATAAAGTCTGAGAGTCTTGCTCCTGGGTAGGAGAGGTGGTGGGACCTCTTGCATGACTGTGCTCAGGGGCCCATTGTCTCATAATCCCCTCAAGGTTGAATACGTGACAACAAGTGGTCGTATGGAGTTGAGATGTGTGAACATCGTGTGAGCAGAAATGTGTCTGCGTCCCTCCTCCACCTTGAACATGCATGAACTCCCATCACTCCACAGTATGCCGGTGCCTTCCTTCCCTCTTCCTCGTGTGGCTGTTGAACAGTCAGCTGTGTGAATGGCCCACATCCCACTTATCCACCCACCAGACAGGGAAAAGGTTGGGGATGTTAAAGCGCCAACAACTCTCTGTTCCTCGTGGCAGTGTAGACCAGGTGTCAGATGCTACTTAATGAAGAGGCGGGCCCAAGTGATTTGCTGTTTGCACTATTGATCTGTCAATCTGCAGCAGCAACAGGGCGTCTGTGGTGGAATGGGGGCTCGTTAACAGATACCATCACTCCAAAAGTGGAGTTTAAGACGAGTGGGTGGAAACAGGACGAAGAGGAAAGGATGTGATAAGCATGTGTTGAAGCATGCAGTGGGGAAAAGACAGCAAATATTAAGTAAATCAAATGTAAGACATTTCTGAGCTCTGGTTTGTCTGCAGAACAAAAGCGTGTGTCAGCTTGTCGTGGGGGAGACGAGCCAGAGAGGGCGCGGGAGGACAGAGGAGGCAAGAGAGGAAGGAGGTGTTGTTTGAGGCAGTAAATCAGAGATGCTCTTGGTGCAGTGACAGAGTTGACTTTCTTTGACCAGCTGACAACAAAACACCGTCACCACTGCTGAAAACCCAAATCCCTGTGTTGTTGGCCATGTTTTGGACAGCAGTAATACATCAATCTGAGGACAATTATAGTTCTTCCCATCTCCTCTCTGCCTTTAATTCTCTCCTCTACCCTCCATCTCAAACAAACTTTCACCATTCATGTTTTTTTTTCAAAGCTGAAACACCATAAAAAACATTGAGAGAAGATTGAAGATCACATTATAAGCGTGAGCCTTGTTTATGAACCCTTTAAACACAATAAGCTGAGTTTGTCGGTCTGCGGCGTCTCATTACTGGCAGCACGGTTAGCTGTGGACAGTCATCTCCTTACATCTTGAAAAAGAATTGCTGTAAGAGGTGAGCAGAGGAAGAGCACTGCAGTAGCATCAATATCATTAGCAGCAACCAGGGCCTCTCTCTCTCTCTCTCTTAATACGCCCATATTCTTTATTGCATCTTTCTTTTTCTTATGAGCTCCCTCTACCTTTCCTCATTAACTCTCAGATCGCACACATAAAGCTGATGCTCACAGTAAAATGTGTTGGATTGATATTATCACATTTTCATAGCATTACAAGCCAGCTTCTCAGTGCAAATTAATAGTGATAATAAGGATTTCAATTCATGAACAAATCTGGGGTTTTCTCTTCATATTAAACAGCTTTAAAACATGTCCCTTAAATCATAATTGTATCTTCAATGCATGTTTTTATTATTCGCTTTGCAGCAGGGATGTGGTCCTGGTTTTCGTTTGGGGGAATTAAGGAATTAAGGAATCGCCCTGCTTTATGTCCGGTCTGACACAAAGAGAAGACAAAAGGGAAATGGTTGTCACCAGGAACAAAGTGCTTGTGACCTTTGAAGCAAGCTTTGATATTCACCCCCCCCCCCCCCTCTGTCTCTCGCCTCTCTCCCTTTCCTCCCTCCTCCTCTATACATCTCTCTGTCTCATTCTGTGTTTCCATCTAATCCTCCCCTCCGTTCTCTCTCTTTTTCTAACTATCTGTGACCTTCCTCACACCACACTTTACTTCACCTGCCGTCTATTTCCTCATCCCTCTCTTCTCCACTCATCTCGTCTTATTAGCCTCTGGATAAGCAGTCAAAGCCAAACCAAATGACAAAAAAAGAAAACCTAGTGTGCAGCATCTCATGTCTTGCCACCGGTTTTGAGGGGTTAAGATGCACAGTATCATTTGTCGACAGCCCATCTGAACACGTCCCTTTAGTGGTGGGATGAGTCAGCCTCCTTACACACCTCGGGGAGCATGCTGTGCCTTCTCTTTTCCCACTAAACAACGTCAATGGCCCTGTCCCTCGTCATATTAGGGGAGCAGCAGGGGGAGTGCACACACAAAAGCACTCCCACACAAACAGTGAGGGTCACCCATGCAAACACAAATGTAGACAGACGGACAAACACACAGCAGCCCATTATCCTTCCTACACGTCATTCTAATCCCCTCTCAGCTGGAGACACTTATATTTCCCTGCAAAAAAAAAAGAAAAAAAAAAAAAAGATGGTGACACATTGCATGTGCCTCTGTGTCCGGGCATGAGATGCACGTCTCTCTATATGTGCACGGATGCCTCTTTGTGTGCATTGTCCTCCGTTCTGTGTGTGCATGGACGTGCAGCTTTCTCCCCTCCCTGGGTCCCGAGACAACGTAAAGAACAGGAGTCAAATGAATTGAACGGACAACACGCTGGCTCAAGCTAAATGGAAATGTCGAGCTCGCTACGGATCCCTTTTGTTTGTCTGTAGAAGGCCCGGTCTCACCGGGGAGCCCAAACAGAATAATACCCAGTGACAGTCGACGCCTTACTGCTTCCAGTTCATGTCACCCCCCCTCTGTTTAGCGGTCAGCAGACAGAGAAAGTGAGAGAATTGAAGGGGAAGAGGTACAATAGAGAGTGAGGCTATGGATTAAAGGCGATGCACATTGTGCAGGGTTTGTAATGGGCCTCCACCGTGAAGTTTATGAGCAGCTCAGAGCTTAGCAGCAAACCTCTCATGGTACAAAAAAAACACAAACACTGATGAGATCATATGGATAAACCAGATGACAGTCTGCGGGTGTGAGAGGATGGTGTATAGGAAACAACACGTACAAAGAGTCAGCATGACTGCAACAAGCAGTCGGCCAAAAGAAATGAACATGAAATCAAGATCAAAAGATGAGCAAGAGTTTCAGTTACGATTTAGCAATGCACTGCTATAACATGGTCGGAATCCTGATGGATACATGCGTCTTCAATTTCAAAACCTGGCTTCTACATTTCCCACAATGCACCTCAACCACCAACAGTTTTGGCGGAGATTCGGGTGTGTTAAGCTAGTAGCGCCTAATGTAGCATTGAGTCGCTAAACTCAAGCAGAGATGAGGAGCTGGCTACAGAGGTCTGGTAAACTCACTTCTGTCTAACTTCACGATCCAGCATTTTCAAACTTCAGGTTGATTTAACTTTTGTTGTACCAAAGACCCATAAACAGACTTCAATATGTAAAATCGGTGGAGTTTCCCTTTATCTTTCTTTTATTGCCAAAGTTTGGTCAAACCACTAGATATCGATACTCGTCATCTGATCTTGAAACGTACACTGTGAACATCGTGGCATTAATATCTCTTCATTGAAATTACCACATTTTGACCCCACAGTCTGCACAAATATTTCAAATACAAAATCAGTCCGCGGTTAACCTCAAATGAAATGTATTGTGGATTAATTTGCTTCGATCGGAAAAAAACAGACCACCAGAACAGACGAAGAAACGAACAGAAACTGGAGCTGAAAACAGAGAATCAATGACACGGACGACCAAGATTCGACATGAAAGCAATTTAACTTGCCTGTGCAGAGGTTGGTGTGGTGTACAGGCGAGGAGGACTGTGAATTTGGGGTGTGTGGTGCAATCCAGCAGCCCCACATGAACATACCGGTAGGCTTGTCGAGTCTTGTAAACTGCTTTGACGTCTCATTTATGTCATTGATAGATTGTATACGTTAATGTATTGGCGCATCCCTAATGTTGTTTCTGTGCATGTGTTAATGTGTGTGTCTATGTGTTCTGCTGCACATCCTGCAGTCTGGCAAGGACATCTTTAGTCATTATCTGGAGCCGGCTTTGAAATCTGTAATCAGCTGACAGTGGTTGAGGCTGTGAAGTGTGATGTACCAGACTCCTCGCTGCCACACTTAATCCAATCCAAGACCTATTACAGAGGGGGACAGGACTACAGAACGCACGCACACACACACACACACACACGCACACACACACACACACACATACACACACTCACACTGTATGGGCAGTCACAGCTGCTAAGTACATTGATGTCTCAGAGATGCTGTGATGTAAATCGATGTCAGAGACATCTCTTTCTGAGGAAACAGATCGGACAAGTCTTCATGCTTCACCAGCAAGTTACACTAAATGAGGTTGGTTGGCAACAGTAAAAGATTAACAGATTAATGTGTGTATTTGATACACACATTAATCACATACATTCATTCGGTTTGCTGGACCTCAAGAATACATTTCAATACTCATACTATATACATATAGTATGTCAAATGCAATACACAAACAATAACTGGATGTCCTGTGTGCAGTATGTAAGCAAGCATCCTTTTCTGGCTGTTCTGACCCAATATCCTCTGTGCTTAAGATATTTGAGCAAAGGTAAATGCGCTATGTTATGAGGAAGTAATGTCTTAATTGAATGCATACTGCATGCAACAGTCCTTTGTAAGGGCAGCTGCAGTATGTACTAAAAATAAAAATGAAAAGTATGCGATATGTAATGTCATAAAAGCAATCTTGTTGTACACGTGTTTTCTCTTGAACTCTTTTAATGAAACCTTTTTCAGGTCATAAAGTATAAGTTAATCATTCAAATGATCTTAAACTATGATAAATTATCTAAAAACATAAATTCCCCTTCCTGTCCAATACTTCAATGTTTTTACTTCTCAGGAGTTGATGACAGTAATTCACTTCACTGATTTTATTATTTTTACATCCTAACAACACTAGAGTGAGCACAGCCAGCATCTTGTTCACAGTCTTCTCCAAGTTTGAGAAAGCTCACAACCTGTAAACTCAACTGTCTATTGATGGGAATCGCCTGAGAATAATATGCAGGAATATACCAGAATAAGACAAAAAATGAAAAATAAGACACGAAATGAGCCCGTTCAATACAATCACCAAACTGCAGTTCCCCCTGAGAGGCAGAGAGCTGTGCTCCTCCTGTCTGGAGCAGACACACAGAGGTCATGCTTTGGTAGACGCGGCAGTGGAATAAATTACATCCAGGCCTTTGTGTCCACGTTCCCTTTTTTAACGAAAAATTAGAGTAGCTGTCCACCCTCCTGAGTGGACAGCTATCCTGTTTGTGAAAGAAAGTGATGGAGTTGGAATAAATGAACGAGAATGTGGCGAGGGAAACGCTATTTTGGCAACATGGGAGAGAAGGTATGACGGTATATGTCGGGAATTTGGAGTAGAGATTGAAACGAGAGGGAGAGATGGGGGCGTCCTTGTGCTTTGTTTTAGGAACTCAATTGCCAGCTGCAGAGTAGCAAGCAGGAGTGAAATCAGCAGACTGCCAACGGTGTGATGCTGCACGTTGCCCTCCTGTTTTTGTTGTGGCTTTACTCTTTATTAAAGATAACAATTTGGCCAAAGGCAGCGGCAGATGCTGCTGGAATTACACAGCAGGTGTAGATGAAGAGGGAAAGGGAAGGGAGCAATAAACAGAGGAAGCATCGCACAGAGGGAGAGCTGCTTGAACGTGGTGGTACTGACTGGGGACGACAACAGATTCCATAATGTGTGCTTGGTGCTGCTGAACATCTTCAACACAGTATTGTTTTGTTCTAATCTTTGTGTGTCGTGCGTTTGTGTTCGAGCAGTCACTCTTTCGTGTTGGCTGCACCTACAGTACAAATCTGCTGCATTATGTTTATTGTGTCTTTTCCACTGCCTGCACACTAACACTCAATTTTTCTATTTCCTTCCCTGCCCCAACCTGTGTCCAATCTCATCATACGTTTTTGTTTGCCATCATTTCCCTATTTCCTCATCTTTCCGCTTTCAATCACCTTCCCCCCCCCCCCCCCCCTCCTTCCTCCTCCCAGCTAACATCCTGACTGTGGTCATCCTGTCCCAGCTGGTGCTGCGTCGTCAGAAGTCCTCCTACAACTATCTCCTGGCTCTGGCAGCCGCCGACATCCTGGTCCTGCTCCTCATTGTTTTTGTCGACTTCATATTGGAGGATTTTATTTTGGGTACGGCGCTGCCTCCGTCACTAAACAACGCAGTGCAGGTACTGGAGTTCTCCTCCATCCACACCTCCATCTGGATCACCGTGCCTCTCACCGTTGACCGTTACATCGCTGTGTGCCACCCGCTGCGCTACCAAACAGTCTCCTTCCCGGCCCGCACACGAAAGGTGATATTTGCTGTGTACATTGGGTGCTTGCTGTCTGCAGCTCCTTATTACTGGTGGCCTGAGTTGTGGCACAGCCTGCCTGGGGTGGGCGGTGGTGGAGGAGAGGAGGGCAACAGGAGAACCGTGGCCCAGCATGTCCTGGTGTGGGCCCACTGCGCCACCGTCTACCTCCTCCCCTGCATGGTCTTCTTCTCCCTCAACGCCGTCATTGTTCGTAAGCTGCGCAGACGCCGCAGCTGCTTCCGTCTGCGCGGCTACTCTACTGGCAAGACCACCGCCATTCTCCTTGCCATCACCTCCATTTTCGCAGTTTTGTGGGCGCCACGTACCCTCATGATCCTCTACCACTTCTACTCCTCTCCTCCAGCCTCACAAGGTGCCGGCCGGCTGCTCCACGTGCTCACTGATCTGGCGAACATGCTAGCGTTGCTCAACACTGGGGTCAACTTCTTCCTCTACTGCTTCATCAGCAAGCGTTTCCGGGGCATGGCGGCCAACGTCCTGCGAGCGTTGGTCCACTGCCGGAAGCAGCCGCAGCCGTTCTATGCCAGCCACAACTTTTCCATCACAAGCAGCCCCTGGATCTCACCAGCCAACTCCCACTGCATCAAGATGTTGGTGTACCAGTATGACAAAAATGGGAAACCCATCTGTATTTCCTCTTGAGTCCTCAGCCACCAGCAGCCGCCCCCCCTCAACCTTCAGTTGTTGGCGAACACATTGTCTCCTTGGTGACCAGCTTTGCCCGCATGGGACTCTTTGAGGCTTGAAAATGTCAACACGCCTGGAGAGCACACGAGGGACCGTTGAGCTAGCTTTGAGCGCTAACAAAGTGGTTGGCTAGTAAGGTGGAAAAGCAAACAGGACTCGCAAAGCAGCGACCAGCTTCAAAAAGATGTTGATTGTTTCCCTCATGCAAAAAAAATAGAGCTGTAAGTGACTGACTCCTGACTGACAGGATATCACCGCCATCTATCAATGACTTTCATGAGCCACAGCGCTACAGACTAAACTAGTAGATGACTCCTCGGTGAAGCTTCAAATGCCTGACATTGATTTCTTTATCGGCGCTCTCTGTTGCTCACTGCCGCAAACGGTGAGGATGTTTTGAACAGCTGCGTCTTTGTCCGTTGGTAGTCATTTTCCAGAAAGCAGAGACATCCAGTCAGAGTCTGGGCACTGAACATCTCACCTCGAGGGCTGATTCACTCAGGCAGAGCCACCGACGGTTCTCTCAAGCGATGCTACAACAGCGCTGTCATTTGCAGTTCAACATGCAGAAACGTCTCAAAAGGCATTTGGAATTGGGCTTTCCTAAAATGAACAGCCCTGTCTGACTTTTCTTGTGCCAAGTTCACCCTGGCGCTGAAATTGGCGCTCGCTATGGAAGTCAACCCACAGATTGTCTTAGGATGAGTAGGCTATCTCTGCTTGTTGTTGGTTGAATATGTATTAATAGTAGACTTGACTGTTATTGTAGCTTCACAAAAATATAAGACAAAAAACATAATGGCTCTAAGGTGTCGTTGATCTAGTAATCACATTTCCAATATTAGGTAGAGGAAATTTCTGCTATTAGTAGATAGTCCTCTATTAACTATTAATGGTATTTGATGACTTGTTAGCCATTATCTGGATGGATATAATGAATGTAACGTCTCTTTAACCCTTTAGCTTTCTGAGCGGCTGAGTGAAAAAGAGAGAGACAGAGAGGACGGTTTGTTTTCCCTCGTCCAAGGTTTTCTGTCCCATGATGCAGCAGTGAATTTGGTCCCAGGGCCACAGTGGCACATTTCAGCTCTGCTTATTCTGCTGCTGGCTGATGGAAATACAGTAACATTTTACAACGAAACACTCACGTACATGCTGCCTGAGTCCTGCCCGGTAACAAATGTTAACACACACACACACACACACACACACACACACACCGCTCTGTATTGCCCACTGAAACAGCACATTGAGATCAGTGCACATCCATTTCTGCAGACACCATGTGACATTAGCAGTCATCTATTTAGCAAAAATGGAGCTGCGCCAAAGGGCGCATTTCTGCTAATACCTGCCTGGAGATATCAGACACATCAGGCCTTGTTTTAATGGACGAGGATTTAAATCTGATGGATGTTCGGTGCTTCTGTCATAGCTGGTCTCGTGCCCTCCTAACTCTGGTTCGACATTTTGGGGGGCGACCACATGTGCGGCTCTTTTTCTCACCACAGCATCAATTTAAACAAAAACCTGTCTGCAGATGAAAATCAGGCAAATCAGGGCAAAATGTTTCTTACCAGTGGAATGGTGAGTAAATACATTAGATGCTTATTACAGGCATTTTTGCTTGTTTGTCCTTGTTTTCTTGGTTAAATTGAGATTCATCATGGCATGAACTATATATTTTATCTTTATCTTCACCAGGACTGTGTGCTTGCATGTGTTCGATTGGCTGACACGGCGGCTTGCCAGATGATGTCATGTTGCAACGCGGCATAATTTGAGCCGCGTAGAACTTTTTTGCGTTTCTGCAATTTGTCCTGGAGCTCCCTGCGTTGTACGCAGCTGGACTGGCCTCATTCAAACGAACAAGAACGATGAAAAGAAAACAAGCAATGAAAGTTAAAAAAGCACATTAACAATAGATTTGGAAAAATATATATATTTGAAAGCTTATGAAACACTATAAAACTGTGCAGTTTTGACCTTTGAAGACTGCCGTCTCTTGTCCATGAACCTCACAAGTCATGTACTGATTTATTTGAAATTTTGGGCTTTTTTTCCCCATAGTATGTCTTCTTTCAGACGAGTGAAAATTTGCATTTATAATGCTTAATTTGCATATCTAAACATACACTTTCAGAATTTTTTTGACCTTATAAACAGTTGAATTCCTATCCATATTCTGAAGGTTTTTAATGGAGGAATTGTTTTTTTAGGAATTTTATTCCTAAAAACATGGCGAAATGGATTTTTTTATGGCTGTTGACAGTATTTTCTGATTCATGGAGTGATAAAAAGAGAACTCTAAAATGCCCTCTGTAAAAACCTTTGACTCTAAAATGTCAAAATAAAACAAGAATCTAGGTAATGTTTACATTAGCACTCAGAGAATGCCTGATTTGCATATTTAACATATATTTTCAGAAAACGTGTAATACAATAAATAATCTTAATGCCAAATCAACCGCAGTTTCATGGCGATATCTATGAGTTGTTGTTTGTTTTTCCTTAACCCGGGGTGTCTTCCCTTAAGTTTTGGCTAAACCCCTACACTGTGTTGTAATGTCCTGTAAAGTGTTCTCAGATCAAATAGGAATTATGACCAAAACTCCAAAGACCCAAGTTCTTCCTGGGAAAGAAGTGAAAGTATAGCTTTACGTTACGAATAAAAAACTTTTATTTTTTCAAGTGCACCGATTCCAACTGTTGGTTTGAGTGATAGTCTTTCCAGTTTTCAATCAAAGATTAACTTTAACTGGAGTTAACCTGTTCCTCCTACCCCCCCCCCCCCTCCATGACTAGCTCCTCCACTCTCAATTTCCATTCTTTGCTCCTCACAAATAGATTTTCTCCACACTTGCATGTTAATGAAGGAGCACCGATCGCCACACTTGCTACTCACCTTACTTCACTCTGCAGTCCTCCCACTGCACCCTCTCTATCCTCCCACTTTGTGTCTAATGCACTCGCTCAAAGTTGATTTCACAAGTGTCCTTTTTACTCGTTAACCGATTGCCTTGAAGTCTTGGAGGCTACATGTGCACACTGAGCATATACCGCTCCATCATTTGTCTTTAGAAAATGGATCCATGCGGTTCGGGACCTTGAGAAGAAGCTGGTGGATGTCGAGAGTGAGTTGATGTAAATGAACACCCAAAAAGGGTCGATAACCGGTAATCACTCAGCGAGCTCCTTGACTCCAAGTCCATAAGTCATCCTCAGCAGGGCGTTTAATGTAAAGGCACGAAAATATGTGCTTTAGTCCTCAATCAATACTGCCTAATGATCTGATGATCATTAAGAAAGTAAGAACACAAATAAATGATTAAGGCCTCAGCCTGAGGAGCTCATGCCAGATCAATGTTGCCATGACATTCATTGCACGTGTTAATCCTCTCCAGTGTTTCAGTCGATGTTATTGTGATATTTGTGGGAGGATCGGCGCCTCCTGGGAACGAGGCAGGAAAACCAGCTTCAGGAAACCAAAGCGAATGGATGAGTGTTGAGGGTGTTGAGAGTGTGTGTGTGTGTGTGTGTGTGTGTGTGTGTGTGTGTGTGTGTGTGTGTGCGTGTGTGTGTGTGCGCGTGTGTGGGAGATGGGGGGGGAGTTGATGCCAAGAAATCCCCCCTATTATGATAAGATCTAGATTTTCTTCAGCCAGATATTAAAAAGATAACAAAACATAAATCAATCAGAAGGTGAAATTGTATTTTCTCTCTCACGCCTCCTCGCCGTCTCTCTCTACCTGCTTAGCTCTACAATGTGTGCGTGCGTGCGAGTGTGTGTACATAATGTCCGTCTTAGACAGAAAGAAGCTTTTAAAAGTGTTTGTGCCATAGGAGTTATAATGTATGAAATCAAAGATGTATTTTTTTCTCAATCATGATGAATATAATTACACACAGCACAGTATTATAACGATATAACCATGAATGTACAACTGACGCTTCTGTCATTTTTGTTGGTATTTTTCTGATAATGATTTTCTACACAATGGCCATTTTTGAGTATTTGAACTTTCTCCATGGCAGTGTTTCAGGACTGTGTTTTATGATCGTACTGGAGTTCCTATAGGCTTGCATCATTCATTTATTTCCTCCTAATGAATGTATTGACTGTATAGAGTATGTATTACAGTTTTGATTGAAGAAATAAAGAACAGTGTCTCTAATCATTGAGATATAGTGCCGCTGTTTAATGGTGTCTTTTTTTCTGCACCCGTCAAACGTTGCTGAGATTAAACATTGTGTCTAGTATCATCATCACTGTTGAATTTTGAAAGACTTTTGCTTTCCAGATAGTTTACATGTTATATTAAACACTAATGTTAAATCACAATTTCATTTCTGAAAAGAATTCCCAGTAGTCTACTTTAATTTCTGACACATTTACAGGAAATAATCGTGTAGTTTGGTACTAATCATTACTATAACTAGTTAGATGTAACTACATCAGAAATTATAACGGAAAATAAAAGTGTTACCCATTCCAGCCACAGCTGAACTAAATATTCATGTGACCTAATGTCTTGGACAGAATTTCTGTCTTGCTTATTGACATTTTCAAAACTGATCCAAATCCAACTTAAAATGATGTGAGCTGCACACCAGGGTGTTTGCCTCCATCTGTGAGTTTTCTAACAGAAGATGAAAGTAGCTGATCACTGAGAATCAACATGGGCAGGGCCACCTGACTTTTAATAAGCATGCTACAGTTCTACATCCGCCAGTTTGCTGCTGTGTGTTCACAGTGTGGATTTGTTTGTGCGATATCAGTTTCGTTGTGACTCACTGAGCGATGCAGTGACAAACAGGGCTGTGTTGATCCACAGCACCAGCTCAATTCTAACAATCCAGGTGTTAATCAGAAGCTTACAGAGAAAGGAGGGATTCAGTGTTGTGTTGTGGTGTGTGTGTGTGTATATGTGTGTGTGTGTGTGTGTGTGTGTGTGCCTGTCTGTCATTCACCAATTGACAGGAGCGCTGACTCAGTCGACACTTTGTCCCTGTCAAGATAAGTGGGAAACATAGCACAGTGTACATGAGATCAAACACAAAGATGTTATCAGCCTATCACCTCTGGTTGAAGTTAAAGCAACACAAGTGTGTCACCTTTCCAAAACCCCCCCCCCCCCCTGTCGGTTTCAGTTAGACAACCTGCAGCTGGCCTCTTTCAATAAATCACCACATTGTATAAGCTGAGGTCACTGCACTTTTCATCTACACCGTAAAACAAAACAAAAAAGGATAAATGTCCCGTCAGCCCTGAACCGTCTTTCATGTGAAGTGTTTGCAGCAGACGAGGAGAGAAAGGGAGAACATTAGAGAATGAAGACAGAAAGATGGAAGGACGGGGAGAAAAGTGTGTGTGGAGTGTGTGTGTGCGTGCGTTTGTGCATGCGTGCGTTTGTGCGTGCGTGCGTGCGCGCTGACTGCCAAGTCTTACGTGCGTGTTGCTGCAGTGATAAAGATGGATGAGTCTGTGTGCTGCTGCTGTGATTGGGCTGCTGCTGATTGTGAATGTGTGCACATGCAAAGATTTACTTATTTATTTGGACCTCAGGCTGGTCGAGTCAAACAAAAGCAGGAAAAAAACACAGTACATCGTCTGTGCACTGCAAGACATTTTTTGAAATCTATGTCAAGGTGTGTGTGTGTGTGTGTGTGTGTGTGTGTGTCTCTGAATTTTTTTGACTTTGAATGAGATCCAAGCGATCGATACTTTCGATGTCTCCACTTCAAGAAAGAGCTCTTGTCTGCTTGATAACTCTGTGGCTTGACGTTTACCCTCATGAAGCTGCAAACCTGGCCCATAAAGACCTCGAGAGCCGGGTCTTGGTTCTTAGTGTGCCAGTAACCCTCTCATACTACGAGTCATTTGATTTGATGCTGTACTGTAATTCCATTAATTAGTTTCGTGCTTTAACACAGAACTTTTAAAGCTCAGAGTCTGAGCAGAAGGCAGCAGCTTTCTAAGACGATTTATGGATTCAAATAAAGTTCTAGGATTATTATCATTATCATTATTGTGCCAGAAAAAAATATTTTTTTCTTGCGGTCCTTACGCCACCACAAGATCCTTCAGTTCAAGATGACACAATTTGTGCTTTCACGACTTGAGCTCGGCTTTTAATGGTGCAAAAACATCCACTTAACCTTGAAGAGGCAGAGGAGCTTTTTAAGCTTTTCAATCATAAACTGCTAATGTAAAATGTATTGAAGAGATGGACCAGAAACAGCAATCCAATCAAATGACCCTGGAACAAATATTACTGGTAATGTTCACAGTTGTGGTGCTGTTGTACTGGACTGCTGTGTGTTTATTTATTCGCACATAGACGAGGGCTGTCCCTGAAACAAAGACATCTTATTCAACTGACACTCATAGGATTTTGTCGATTTAGATTCGATGATTTATTAATCTACGGATCTGTAAAACTGGGTTTTTCCACAAAATAAATCGTATGTTTATTAGAGATGTGCTCATAACTTTCTTGGAAAAAAAGTAATTCAGCATGAAAAAAAAGCATAAAATAAGATTAATGGACTAAGAGATCTAAGTGAACTGAGACTTAGTCTACTAATCGACTAAGAGGGGGCAGCCCCAGTGTTCCTGGTGTTTTCTTCACAAAGGTTGAATTCATTGCAGAGATGTTTTATTGGATTGCATTATGTTGTTATTGCTTCCGCGCCGTGTGTCTGGCCACCGCCTCAGGCTCTCTCTAAAATACTCAACTCATCTTCTTCACTGAGCAATAACCGCTATCATCTTTTGTCGAGTCAGACCAAGTGTTTGACAAAATAAGATAAGAAGAAAAAAAAACAGAAACAGGAAGGAGAGGCGGCAGCACTGTGACTCGTGACTTGGCGAGGTTCAAGTTCTTCACGCAGAAAAGGGCAAACAAATGACCAACGATTGATTTTCCAACAAGTCTCACCGTGCACAGGTAATAGACTGACACGCTAAGAGACATCAGTAACAATTTGGTTCTGCAGAATTACAGTCACAAGCGTGTCACACCTGAGCCTCTTTCTAACTGGGACGGCAGCTGGTGGAAAATCACCCCTTGACAAAATTGTGCTCTGGCGTGTCTGCGCTTCAAAGCGGTTCTTTAACTGGAGGTTTAGATTCAGGGACACAGGAGAGCAAGCATCGTGCAGCTAGGTGGCAAAATGATTATGAAACCTGTGCTGTGCAGTCTAACACTGTTCAAACACACAGAACTATATTTTAATTTCTAATGGGGGGGGACTCAAAATTCCCAAATATCGATTTGATGAAAGAGTCTGAGATTTGAATATTTTACAGATATTTTGATGTAAATGTGATGACAGCCACATCGGACCCGATCAAACCACCTCCATAAAAGTAGTTTTGCTAGATCGAAGTTTTTCACTTATGAATTGTGTATTTCATTACGTTGAAGCAAGTTTTAGTTTAAAATGACACTCCAAATGTATGCTGACATCCTGTTTGACTCTGCAATATGAATTACAAGCTAATATAATTCTAAATGTATTAATGTAAAAATATCACCATTCGTTTAAATTGGCAATTGACACTTTTGTATAACGTTACAATATCAATATGAACATCTTTAATGATCATCGATGGCCTTTCTGTGGCGAGACATTTTTCACGTGGCGCCATTTCTTCTTTATTTCAGTTCCTTGGCTATAGCAGGTCCCTTTATTCTGCTGGTGACGCCATTTAAAACTTTCCTTCATGGATCCCCAAAAACAAGACTTTAATATAGGACATTAGGGGTATGGTATTATTGGGACGTTAATTATGCGAATTACAAATATTATTTACGTACAGGTGGCATTCATAATGTGTACGCTGCTCATTAACAGAGTTATCTGAAGTTAGGAGCTGTTGCTGACTCCAACACACTCTCGTGTGCGCTCAACGTACACAAAAAAGTATGAAAACGTTAAGATAATACAAAAATGTTCTTGTATGAGGTCCACTGTGTTTATCCTTGAGCTCCAACAAACCTCATTCCTCGTAAAACATTTGCAAAGACAATTGTTTTTACTACTTGACAGCCTATGTTTACATGTTTTCCAGCTCGTCGTCTTCTTCTTTCTTGGTGCAATGCTAGGTTTCTGAGTGGCCTCCTGTCACCAACCATCAGCAGAATCACCCTAAAGCCCCTTCAAGTCAGTGGCTTTATGGATTGGGACCTAAAACATACAATAAATCCATTGCATTCTGACGTTTTGTCAGAAGGTACTTTGTGCTACTTTAACAAGCAAACCTGTTGAGCTTATCTCTTGACAATCGCAGAGTCGCGTCATGTAGCGCTCATGGCTTTTCTGTGACAGAGCGAGATGACAAATCCATGCTAATCCCATTTTCATCACACCTAGTCCTTTCTCCCCAGCTGCCTCGCCTGTGTCTCTGGATACCTGCCTGCTTCATGTATTACCCGCCGCGCAGCCCCCTCTGCTTTCATCGAGCTAACCACAGCACCTTGATGTTGGAGTCGTGCTTAATTCAGAGCATCAAACAATCTGCAAGTCCAAACAACTACAGGCACAAAAGGTCACCTGTGAAGATGATGCCGGCAGCATTGTATGGGTGAGATATTATGCACATGCACCTGACAAATTTGTTAATGTTTGCATCATAAAAGATTTGATTGGTGAAAGACCACGAAACAGTTTGATCAGAGGACATTCTACCATGTGGTGCACTGCAGCAACACCACGTGAAATATGATCGATCCGAAGCTCTTTTTTCATGCAAAAAAAACACACACTGCTGCAGGAATCCCTCCCCTGGGTCCAAAATAATCAAGCGAGGTTTAATGAGCGAGTTCAGCAGCTGACATTAAAGCTGTGGCGCATGGACAGAAGAGGCTCTCCCCGCCTTCCTCGGGGACACATTGGGAAGTGATGAAAAATACAAAAGGATGGTCGCAGGTTTAATGAGACAGTGGAACTCCTCTCACTGCCCCCCTTTATTCATCCTCTCTCTATGCTCTCCTCTTTCTCTGGTCAAAATGGTCTTCTCCAGGTCAGACTCCCACAAAGGTGCAGCAAATAATGGATGAGGGTGTATTAATGACGACCTCTCCTTCTTCTTATTCCATCCTCTCTGAAGGGCTGCCACAAATCCTGCTTCATCTTTTAGCCGTCTCCCTCTTTAATCAAAATGCAAGAACGAATGGCAGTAAAAGCAATCCATCAAAACATCGGAGCCGCATGCATATCTGATGAGCAGTATAGTACAAACAACACAACGTAACAGCATTTTGCAGATCAGGTCCATTTTTCTTGCAGGTTCTGTTTTTTTTTTTTTCTTAAACCATAAACCCACTGACCCAACTTTAGAAAATGTCCAAACTACTTTGTTGTCAAAAGTTTGTTTTCTGATAGACTGCAGCGGCGGTGTTGATTCATTACAATTGAATGTGAGAAACACAAATTCAATCACTGCCCATAATGCAGTGGTCAAATTTCGTGTAAATGTATATGACAATAAAAATAGTTTCTTCTTTCTTTCTTCACAAAACCAGCCTGATGTTGGGCTTAATCAACAGAGATGTACAATGCGCTGATAAAAGCAACATGTGACTCCTAAAACACGATTGTTTGTAAGTCTATCGGTGCATTTATTGCTTCAAGGAATTGTCTGACTTTTTGGAAAATATATTCATTCAATTGCAGACAAAGAGGTTGACACCACTCAGGTCTATAAGGCAAATATGAAGCGTTAGCTTAGCTACGTGTTGGACTATATCTTGGGACCAGTTGACTTGCAACCAGCAGATACTCTAGAAATGAATTGCAAGTAAAAGCATTGTTACGCTACAGTTTTGTACTAAATTAAACAAACTATACAACTTGTGAAATAGTGCGCTTTAGAGGTGCTGGTAGGTGCTTTTTGTTCCCTGGACCTCCAGGATATCTGTTTCCCCCGTTCCCATCTCTAAGCTAAGCTAAGTCAGCTAGCTCCAGCTTGCTCAATACACAGACAGAGAGTAGTAATCTTCCTATATGATGCAAACCTTTCCTTTAAACAGACAACATCTCTCAGTATTCTTATTTTCAACAATGCATATCCTCCTACTCTGTGTGTGCAGTGATGCTGCTGCTGTTGTTGTTGAGCTTCAGAGAGCTTTACGAGCGCTCAGTCCTTCACCACCCTCCAGGGAGCTCTCTTGGAGCCTCTGGCTCTCCCCAGCCTGAGGACAGGAACCGATAGGTAGACATGCATCAGTTAGCTTGGAACCACAGGAGATTACTTCATGCCCCTCCTCTCTCCGTGATTAGTTTTTACAATCAGCGAACGCAAATTGGAATTTACCGACAGCCCATCAATCACATCCTGGCTGCAATATATTGCGCGACTCTCGGCACGTGCCAGTGGACATATCGCACAGTCGATCTGCTGTCATACACTCATATATATCTCTGCACCACAGGTATATGGGACGCCTTAAGAACATTCCATTTCTATCTAGTCTAGTGGAGGAGCGGGCTGCTTTGTCACAACAGTCATTTGTCTCAGGAGCTGTAGAACAACTCTGTTACTGTCACCTTTCTTATTTTGTTCGGCAGGAAAAGAAGCTTAAACCATGTATGTGCATTTGAAACATGTTTGGTAAACTGCAATCCCGTGACTCGTGAGGCCAAAATGTAATATTAATGTGAGGTTTATGGCAAAACAATAACAAACCAGATATTATTATAATATATATAATGACAGTTGAGCTACACATGGGTATGTGCTGCTACAGATTAAAACAACTAATATCATTATATATTTTGTGGCATGATTTACAGTACAGACTGCTTGACATTGATTATTTCAGAAAGTGAGTGATAATATTGAGTTCAGCCCAGTTCACACTGTGGCAGTGCATCGTTCAACAACACTTTCACGGGTACATTAAATATATATGTGATTTTCTGTTTTTCATGAATTGTTGATGCCATGACCTCATTTGAATAAAATCCATAAATGCTTTAGTTGTGGAAGAACTAGTAACATGTTCATCATATAACTAAGAGGAGAATAGCAGTAAAAACACAGGTTTTTATTTTTTGGTACAAAAGACAGCTAGGGAGGAGCTGGGAAAACACAAAATGTAATCATTTGCTGGTACTAATAGTAAAGTATCTATACTATATACTGTACTTCACAGTGTAGTGAGTACACAAGGGGTCACAACATATATTTGAGGGGTCACAAGATGATTAACGAAAGAGGATATCACACAAAAAACTATGTTAATCACAACTGGCTAAACTGGCAAAATGGCTAATTCTAAGGTAAGAGAAACACACAGATTCTTAGTTTCAGGTGACTATACACTAATGAAAACATGGTAATGAATATTGTATTCAATGTCTGCCAATAAGTCCCCCTAAATCCTCAACACTGTCTTAAATCACTGCCTTAAATCAATAAAAACAACTTACCCTAAGTTTTAAGTACTGCACCAATTTGCCTCCAGGCCTGCTGCTTTCCGTTCAGATCACGGTATCTATGGTTGGTTGACTCATAGAACTCAGAGTTCACCACAAACGTCCGCACAGCGAGGGCAAACGCTTATGACGTTGGACACTTTTTTTACTCCGAGCTAAAAAAAAATTAATTCAGCTCGAGGCGTTCAGAAACACAAGGCGGATTGAGCGGCAACTCATGAGTTTGCTAAAAGCACTTCAATTTCCTTGAAAACAATTACGTAAAGCTGCAAAAACGCACTCTGTCTGATCAGGGCCTGACGATGAGGAGATCTGTACAACTATATTGATTGTTTGGCCACAGGCCGATTGCTCTGTCACATATTTTTCAACTGTGACAGAAGATGAAACCTTTCAGCAAAAACTGTCGACTGTTCAACACCCATGGCCTTGTTATCAAGTGACGTGTTGGGCCGATGTGTAGGGAAACGAGGTGTAGTCTGATGAGGAAAAGTCTTGTAACAAAAGCCTGTAGTAAAAAAAATCAACTACTGGGAATTCCCCGTTTTGTGTGCACGAATGCACAAACTGCACACACACAATCTCACAAGCCTTGGTTCGCTGAGTTCATTGTGTTTAGCAGTCTCGAGAGGTAGATGCAGTCTCGCTCTTGCCAAATCATTGCCTTCCCCTCAATACTAAAAGAGAGTGATTAATTAGTATGGCCGGCAGCTATAAAGGGTTCAAATACAGTAAGCTGCCATCAGCGGTTCCCAGGGGGGTGTCTCTCTTTGGCGTACAGTTCAAAACAGACAACACTGCTATTTCCCTCGCCCACATATATTTAACGCTATCCAGAAATCTAGGGGATCAACTTTAATTTGTGGGTGTCCATGGCAACTCGTATTTATGATTGAGGAAGTAATCCCTGGTGGTGGTGAAGTTCAGCCATTTAACATTCTGATCAGCCTCGCAGAGAAATATCTGGCTGTTGTCGTCGAGTAGCAGCACAGAGCAGAAAGTGTGGTAATTATTTTGGAGTAGGAGTTTCAGTCTGACAGCTGTGAAGTAAACTTTGAACCCCGTCTCCTGGAGCTCTGGAGAAATACTGTCGCGATTTCCCTCGTTTGTATTTGTGTGTGCACCGGATGGCGTCTTATTTTTGTACAGACATTCAGGAAAGAGATCTTAATTGATTCCTCAGTCCGTGGCTAAAGCCGCCCATAATACTGGTCACCTGAGAGACAATAAGAGAGAAACAAATGAATAGATCGTTCATCACCTCTCCAATAAAGATGATTGGTGGTTTATGGCGCAATTAGGCAGAAGCAGAGAAGGCTGGCCATGACATCCATCATAATCAGTGCAAGTGGTCCTTCAATGACAATGAATAATATGGCAGAGAAGGAAGAGAAGATATGTGGTTGTACAGGTGGCGAAACTGCCTTTTTGTTGTGCAAAGAACAGATTAAATCTGTTTTAGTCGTAGTAATAATAATAATAATAATAATAATAACAATGAGTATTTATGTCGTCTTCTTCTTAAGTAGTCATGCAGCATGTCACATGTCACTGGTCTAATCTGTAGCATCACATCAGAAAACAGCTCTTTATAATTGCAATTATTTTTGCATTACTGGCGGTGCTGTTGTTCTTGATAGTAACATTCATAATGAGGATATTACTGTTGCCACAAACTCAACTAGTACAACTAATGCTTGGTCTGGGGTGTCGCTGCCTGCAGCTTTCTCAAAGACCGCTGATACAAACAAGTTCACACTCAACACCGGGCTTCCTTGAGTCCTGAGCAAAACACCTGCCATGAAATAGCTGAGTCACCTTAGGTAGGAAACCTGGACCTGCCCCCAACAGCTATAGATTCATTATGATGTTTAGATGTTGAATTATGTTACTATTCTAAAAAAAAAAAGACACCAAAATAAGTTACAAAAGGACCGCAGCTCCCACATATCCAACTCAACTGCATACTACTTACTGTGTGCTTTATCTTCATTGTAGTTCAACATTGTAGTACTGCCAATTACCAGACAGAGAAATGTTACTGCATGCAGATTCAGATTTGACTCACAAAATATAACAATTCAAAATCTTTTCACTTGAGAAAGGCATTCAGAGCCGTTCTTTGCTCTTCTTACAATGAATAAATTATCTCCACTTCTGCACTTCGCAAACCTCTGCAGGAGCAGCTGTTGTTGTTTTGAACTAACAGTCGCCTCAATCATAAAATAAAATGAAATGCCCACATTTCTCGTTTTTTTGTTCCTCTTACTGTTGTGAAAGCATGTTCGACACTTTAGGTAAAGCCTTGATTCTGTCTGAAACACAATTTCAAGATTGTAAATGACTCCATAGGTACTTGAATAGACGGTAATAGCAGAAGTTGTATAAAGAATGCAACCAAAAGTTGTAGCAACACACACAGCGACAGTATGAGGATGGGAATCTGGGAAATACTGCTTTTGACCCAAGACCAGACAAAAAGCAGGGCGCATTAAAAACAGAGTTTACTTTGTCAGCAGGAATAACACAGAGCACCAACAGGTCAAACAGGGGTTAACGCAGGCAGGAAAAAGCTAATGAACTAGAATTGTTCAAATTCTTAGTTTAGCAAAACAAAAGGGCTGCAACTCTACAACTAAGAGACATAAAAATGTCCAAGAAAAACTATTTCAACACTGTGATAATGATCTCCTGCATGCATCTGAAATCTTAAAGTGTTTTAATTATAATTTAAATTATTGGTGATTAGATATATAAGTTACTATTTAGTCTTACAGTAGGCACAATGCAGGGTTGTATTCAGGGGGGAAACACACCCATGTGGCAGGTTACTCACGAACCATGGTCATTCAACGCTAATAGGACAACATCCTGCATCCAGCAGCAAACGTGAACTGCAGAGCCGAGGTCTGTAGGTAAAGGCCCGACGGGCGACACGTTGGGCTCGTCATTCAGAACCCGGAAGCTGCGCCCCCGCTGCTGCGCAGAGCGCTGGTCACTTGTTTATTCAAACTGGGTAATATTGAACGCGTCCTAATTGCACCAAATTCGGTACAGGACTCCTTTCGGTCCCCTGCAATGTGTGACGTAGATAGGATGAACAGTTTCCAAGATATGAGAAGGACATATCCACATATGCACAGACAGACGGACAGAAAGATGTACTAACGCTGCTTTCGAGTTAGACGAAGCGCTGCAGTTCTTCACCGTGACCACAGGAGGGCGCTGAGCAATCGTGATGATAAATAAACTCATCATAGTAATAAGTATACCAGTAATTAGCATACATTTCTGTTATTTACACAAGTATATAATAATTAGATACACAAATATATTCTTTATTTATTTACGATTAACTGGTTATTCTGGCTGCTAATGTATTCAATTGTTGTTTGTTTTGTCATTTATTTTGATATTTGGGTTAACTTTAAGCTCCCATACTGATGTCACCAATTCTAATTATGTATTTTATGAATTGCAGAGGAATTATTTTCCCAATAATTTAGAAAATACGTCACATGAATATGATACACAATAACCTAACCCTGAAGCCATTCTTCAGAAAAACAAAGCCCCCATTCTTGTGCTGACACATATTTGGTGAACAGCAGGTGGCAGCAGCAATACTTACAAGCCTTTTAGAGTCGCTCCACCAGGAATCCAGAAGAAGAAGAAGGAGGAAGAGGAGGAAGAGGAGGAGGAAGACAAAGAGGTGTGTTTAGTTTAAAAGGAGTGACTGAGGCAACCAGAGGACACAGTTTTGTATGTTGTGAATGAAACCAGGTTTACGACACTGTTCAGGTTTGTACTTATGAACTTTGTTGTATGTTTTCTGAAATGTTCTTAAGTCTTTTATGATGTGAGACAGAAGCCTATACAGCTGTCTGCTGTTTACAGTCACTGTTCCTCACTTGAATCCTAGAGTCTCTATCTAACTTTGAAAAATAGAAATGCAGCAACTTGCTGTGAGGCTGACTCAAGTTTCCCTCATGTCCTGCTGTCTGGTCAGAGACGATTGAGGATGGAGCGCAACGGCAACGGCAGGACCAGTGTGACTGAGTTTCAGAAGCTGTGGGGAAGATGGACCAACCTGCTGAACCGCTTTCATGGTGACCCCAAGGTAACAAGAAACTACCTTCATCCGTCAAACTAAAATCTTTCTTAACTCCGTGTACATGTTTGCTTTTCCATGATCAACTGAGAGGGTTTTTTTGTCTGAAAGTGTACAGCTGCATCCTGTCTGTCTCTCTTCTACAGGTAGAACTGCTGATGGACACAAGAATCGGACAGTCCCTGAGCAGCCATCCTCTCTTAGCACTCGCGGTGTTGCTGTTTGGCGTCATGGCTGCACTGCCTGTCGGACTTTTCCTCTCTTTTGCTTTTGTTACCGTTGTAATGACGGCAGCAGGTTTTGTTTTCTTTGAAGGTATGTGTAATCATGTCGAAGACCATTTTCAGCCTTCCACAATCTAAAATGTAGTAGTACGACTGCAGTAGCTTACTTTTAAATAACCCAAAACGGTGTTGTTCCTCTGTGTGTCTGTCAGTGTTCCTGTTGTGTGTAGGAGGGTTGACTCTGCTGTCTTTGCTCCCCGGCATCGCCATCTTCTCTGTCATGGTTTCACTCGTCTTTAATGCGCTTTATGTCACCGTCTCCAAGGTCGTCAGCCGCTACTACAAGCGTCTGACCAAGGTAATGTGTATTTTGAAAAGAGAAATATGACCTTGCATGATTTTATTGTATCCCTGTTTTAACCACACTCTTTTTCGAGGTAAGTTCAGCCTTCAGGATATGGCAATCTACAGCATAGTCTGTACTGAAAAGTCAGTGATAAAATCAAAGTGTACAAACTTTCATATGCAAGGCGAGTTTATTTATACAGCACATTTTATACACAGACGCAGCTCAAGGTGTTTTACATGTTTTTTTTTGTTTTTTTTAAAGACAGGTAAGAGAAAAAAGTGCATAAAACTTTGTTTAAGTCAAAAAAGACACGGGTAGGAAGAGAAAAAGTATAAAATAAACATACGAACAAAGTATAAAATAGGCTAAAATACAATTTAAAAAAGACTTAGGCAAGTGCAAATCAAACATACAGTGCATTTTCAGTATTTAAATCTGTGTCATTGCTTCTGCATTGTATTTATTTTCTTCTCTGTTGTCCTTCATCCTTCCAGGAAGGTAAAGTCCTGGAGGATCAGGGAGAGTCCGTGGAGAGTGAATGTGACACTTCTTAACTGGAGGATATGCAGCAGCTTGACTCTTCTTCTCTCTGGATTGTCAACATTGAATATTGTTTTCTAAAATGAGTGTCATTATCTCTATATATGTAGACCGATATAAAATGTCTACAACAGCCAAAGCGTGGAGTAACCTTTCAACTGCTTAATATCCAAACACAGAAGACTCATGTAAGTCTAATCTGTACGACATATTCTATATATGCACTACGGATTTATCCTGAAATGATGTTTCATTTCAAGTCATGAATGTAAAGAGAAAATATGAACATTACACTGTAATTCATCCAAATAATCCATGTGATATTACATTTTCCATATTATGATTTCCAGCCTGAAAATGCTTGTGTGTGTGTGTTTATGCTCATGTGTGCAGATATCTGATGTGCACGCCTAGAAGGCAAAAAGAAATGCATTGCAAAATAACTATGGCTGTCCTCAACCAAAGACATTCTTCGTGGACTTGCACTCACGATTTTGTCGACTAACTGATTAGTCAGCTAAGAGGATCCCTATAAAATAACTGTTACATGTTAGTGTTGTATGTTTGTAATGTGGCTTTGAATAAATGCTGCAGGATGAACATTTGTGCTGGTCTTTTGTCCAAACAGAGATGGAGAAACAATGCATAAGTGGCAAAATATTATCTGGTTAAAAAAAAAAAGCAATCTGTTGCACGGCACACATTGACGTCTCACAGTGGTGTTACTACTTTACATGTTTCATCGTAAAAGAAGATCCTCGTGTATTACAAGGAACTTGAGATGAGTTTGGGAAAGAAGTCCATCCTTAATATGCATTTTGGTTGCAATAATCTTTATTGGAATTAACCGAGTTTACGTGACATTATGTTCTGTATAATGTTTATTTAATAGTACAACAGTCACAGAGGACATTATTCTGCATCAATACTTTCAGTACATTTTCCTGATTATAGTTGCATACTTTCAATGAAGTAACAAGTAAAGCAGGACTTGTAACAAGGTATCTTTACAGTGTGGTATTTATACTTTAGTTTTGGTAAAGGATCTGAACACGACCTCTGTCACGGTCCACAGCGCTACTAGTCGTCAAAAACTATAATGCACCTTAAAAAACAAGGGTGCTTCTAGTCTCACATGATTTCAATAATCAAACAGCAACAAAGGGTGATTCTCATAAAATCTTTAATGGAGGCGATATCATGCAAAAAAAAAAAAAAAAAAAAAAGAAGACATAAAAAGTTGAAAGAAATTCTTAAAGAATGACTAATATGAAGAAAAAAAAGTGTTATCAAAAGGCCTTTCAGTATAATAGAAATGCACCCATTGAACACCACTCCTCGATTATGGACCAGCACCATTACAAATCGGTTTAATTGGACATACAGTTCACACTTGAAATGTCACAATCAGTCATACGAAGGATATTAATCCAAAAAAATCATTTGGCGACTCCTTATTGCTTTACTCTCGACTTCAGTGATTTCAACCTTCAGATAACCGACGAGTCGGCGTTTGAAGGTGTTGGTACGTTTGTTAATGGGGTGCAATGCTAGCAGAAACAACGTTTGAGCTCTATCAACATCAATAATGTGATGTCGCATTATTTACATTAAAGCATTGTATTTTCTTCAATACAGTAAGCCAAGGGGGAAAAAGACCAATAAACACATGAAAGGTTTCATTCCAAATGAGATATCAACCATTTGAAAATACTGATATCTTTGTCCAACTGACAATTTATTTCATGATATGAAACTACAAACCCTCTCATGAGTTTTGTTTACAAAAAGCTTCAGATTTATCGAGTTAAAATGTTGTTTTGAGCAATTTTAGAAAGCAATGCTTTTACAAAAATGCACGCGCGTGTGTGTGTGTTGCCGTGTAACTGTTACTGTTGGCATCTTTAAATATTCCAGGAGACGGTACATGTGTAACAGTAAATGCAGACTCAAAGAAATCCAAAAGTAAAAAAAAAAAATAGTGTGAGAAAGTAGACATGATCCTCATCAGGCACTCCGATACATTACCTCACTCTTTAATAAGACTGTACATTTGTGCATTTCATTACCAAGTCAAACAAGGTACTTCTCAGAGTCGACCCTATGTGTGACATTATAAAAAGAAAATTAAAAAACAAGCGTATACACCTCAGATGTAGAAAAAAAAAAGAGCCTTTTCTCCTCATTTGAACAGCAATGAAAAGAAATTTAAGGCAAAATGCTGAACGCAGAAAAGGTTGACCAGCTATGATTTTTGCTCGAAAGTTGTCTCTCTGCCTCTGGCATCTTTTGCTGTAGGCCACGAGATTACGTGATGTCATCTCCACAACCCCCCCCCCCCCCCCCTTGAGTCTGCTGGGAGTCTCCGTCTCCTTCTGCGTGTTTTACGCCGGCAGGCTCAGCTTCTTGCCTTTCAACACTGAGGAGTGAGACAGAAAGACAGACAGTCAGTCAGTCAGTCAGGAAACGTCACATGTACATTCTCCCACAGATGTTTTTTTAAAAGGGGAATTCATTGATGCGTGTTCAGACGTAGCCTCCAGAGGTTGTAAAAAAACAGATACTTCCAGGAAGTAGAGAGAAAGAGAATTCCCATGTTTCCAACCCATCTAAAGAACCGCAGAGATTTAGACCGATGACATATTAAAACAATCAAGGGCGTAAGACATAATTTTCACACAGAAGATATGACACAGAAACATGTTTCTTGTAATTTACCGTTTTGAAATGAAAAAGGAGACTGAAAACATCCAAACCAGACAAATATGCGGAGTGTATTGTGAATATTTATTTCTGCTTTACAACATAAAACAAATGGGAACTTAACCTGCTCGTTTCCTTTATGTGAAAGGTCTTATGTCGCTTGTTTTAACCTTTTTGTGGTTTTATTTTAGGTCTGTTATTCGTTCTTTTATGGGAAGCTTTTATGCTGCCGTCTTGGCCAGGACTCCCTCAAAAAAAGATACAGAATCTAAATTGGAAATGTTTCCAGTAAACTGATGTTAAAGACTTCTTCTCGAGCCAAAAAACCTTTTGGGGGCCACTCCTGTTATAAGTTTTTAAAGAATTTGTATTATTGTTTTAATGTCCAATTTTAACATCAGGCTAAGAATAGTTGACAAATTGCCATTTGGCTAAAACTGGCACATTTACAGTGATTGATGATCAATGTGCATTCTGCCTGAGGATTAAAAAATAAATAGTTTCAGCAGTGGATGTGCAAATAAGATTCCTGCAATCCTAAAAGGGTTCCTGAGGTGGGAACAGGCTACAAGTAAATAAACACCAAATCAATGAAGTTGAAAAGATCCTCTACTAGATGTTGACCCCTAGAAAACGACTGCATTGAAGTTACAGGGCAGAAATATCTGTCTCTAGTAAGATTAGAAAGTGTGACGTCCAAGTTTTTCTACATTTGTGTTGCTTCGAAACAAACTAGTGTGAGTAGTTACTGTTTTGGAAACACTGCGATGTGATAGAAGAGTGCATCAGCAGTAAAGGAAAGGTTTTGGACTGTCTTGACTCTACTCAAGTCATTTCTTTCTAATGCCACGGAAAGTAATAGAGGGAAAAAAATCTGCAGTCGTGGTTTCGGGAGAAAATGGATTTTGAAGTTCAACTGATGCAAATTATAAGTGCGTACTTCCAAACTGTATACGAGCACAAATCCCCCTTTGTGTGTTTCCTTACTGAGCTACTGTGGACGGACAGTAATATAAAGAGGGGAGACGACTCTATTCAGGAAACTCCAACTGATAGAATCACATATCTCCTTCGTTGAAGGTACTCTAGGAAGTGATTAGTTCAGGGCCAGTGTGGACTGGAGAAATGATTAGATCATCCAATAACTCTTTCAAACATATAGGCATTGTGTGATAATAATTACTCTTATTTCCTTACGTTTATCTATATAACCCCATAATGGATGATAGAAGCGGGAAACCCACCTTTGGTGACATAAAGGTAGAAGAAGTCACAGTAGAGGACAGTCTGGACCAAACCGGCCACGATGGCGATCATGTCAAAGAAGCCTTCAAAGTAGAAACGCCAGATCCAGTTGAAAAGGTAGAGGGCCCGATACAGGCCCAGGCAGAACAGGTAGTGGGTGGTGATCGTCTCGGCCTCGCCAGTCTTGCTGATCATGAAGAGCTGCGGCAGGATTGCCACCGACTCCAGGTAGATGGAGAACGTCCACAGGATCTGATGACGGATACATTTAGCAGAAATAGAATAAACTTAAATTAATATCGGGTATACTACAGTAAGATAAGACATTGTGGTCAGCTTTTATGTCGCAGTGTGACAACAGCACGAGAGGATCGAACCCACCTCCAGGAGAGCGAAGTCGTGGTTGATGAGAACAGCAAGACCCCCGACAGGAACAACAAGGAACTCCACTCTGAAACTGTCATGGTTGCCATCGTAGGTGGCCCTGAACTTCGCGTAGATCAGGTAGACTGTGGCAAACGCACAACCGACGTAGATCACCTGGTAAACAAAGCAGAGCAGCTCGTCATTGGAGCTGCTGGCGAGAAGTAAGGGACTTGTATGAAAGGGCTGCTGGTCAGAGCTGCGACGGGACTCGGTCTTACCTTCATGCTTGTGTTATAGAGCGAGATAAAGGAGGTGAGCAGGTCCAAGTAGCGTGTGGTGAACACTATAGCGAACAGGATTTGGCTCTTTCCAGAGATACCTTTAACAGAGATATCAAGCAGAGTTAACATTTGTGTTGAACCATCAGCAAGTTCAGAACAGCTTCACATGAATATAAAACATGAATCACAAAAGCGTTTCCTTGTTGAACGGTGACATCGACTGGAAACATGATGAATATGTAACCGGAAAATCTGCAATCTCAGTGCTTTTGGACTTGTTTTTATACGTATAAATCATCTCATCTGTCCCTGACCTTTACTATGCTTAATCATTACTTTTTTTACCTTGCGAATAAACTATAATAAACTCTAAATTAAATTGATTGATTGAGCTGATTTGTAGCCTTACAGCCCTGCGATAGCCCGGCAACCTCTCCAAAACTTACCACTGATTCTCAGCGAAATTCATACAGGAATAGGATTCAAATCCCCAAAAAGGATAAACAGGTCCTGACTCTCCAGGAGATTGATCTAGTGTTTTCTGCATATTTGCTTATACCCGTCTCTCTGCATATGCAGTGTAAGTATAGTCTGTCCTCTGTCCAGGTCTTTATGATACAGAGGTCTTGGTGCTTGGGGACACTTTGACGTTGATCAATATCTTCTCTGATCCACATTCTTCATGTATGTGTGCACTTAACTTACCTAATATTACCATTCTCTGATGTGTAATTACACTATTTCTATCTATTATACACAACATATATTGTATATCTGTCAGTCTTGGAAGAGAGAGCTTTTGGTCATTTTTCCCCACCTCTTAATACCATTAAAGGCAAATGTCTGAGTTGTGATTTACGGCTATAGCAATTAAATTGACTTGATTTACTCAAGATAAAAATCTCTGTGTAATAAACAATGTCAACTGAAGATATAACTTAGATGTATATAAAAACTACGTAACATCTTACCACTTTAGCCTAAATTATACATAAACACACATGACCTAACATAACCTCGATTAACTTTGAACCTGCAGTCAATCGACCAGCTTTGCGGGCCAATCACCGCACTTCAAATGACGGAAGTAGCACACCACAAACCATTCTCATGTGTGCTTCAAGGTGCAGATTAATAGAGGTTGCACGTTATAAGAGAGAAACTAAGAATGGTAAAAGAAAAAAAGTATCTACTTCCGCAGCGTGTTCTAGAACGCCACGTCAGAAGTCAGACCAAAGAAATCGGGCACCGAACATCAAATTAACAGAGCAGGAGAAGATGGACTGGTGATGTGTAGAGAAAGAAAAACCGAACACCGAAACAGAAGGAAGGAATATCCACCCCTAAAAAAATATCTAATAAACGTATGAATACATCGGACGTTACTAAGCATCATGCAGCTGGTTTAGCTAGCATAGTTAAGGTTAACTAACTCGTGCTAGCAATCGTAACAAAGCTAACGTTAGATGATGCTAAGCTATATTGACATGCTGACTTAGACTTTTAAATATACATATTTCTAGTAACACTAGCAAGTAGACTGCTGCTATAAGTGATAGAGGTGCAGACAGCCATTTCTGGTTGTTATCAGCAGTTAGCCCATTGATTGCTAACGCTATTAGCCATAGACTCAAATGAATGAGTTGGAAACATTAGCATGCAGCTAACTGTAGCTAGCATGGAGCTTGCTGGTTAAGAAGAAAGAAGGCTAAAAACGATCGTTTAAAGCAATTTAAAGAAAGGCAAAGATAATCAGAAACAATTTGGAAAATAACAAACAACAAACTATAGCTATGGCACACCTGCACACGACCTGCTTTTCCATATTTTGAGTAGCAGGATGATGATAGCAGCCAGATGAGAGAGGTCTCCTGTCAGTCTGAAGACGTTCATTGTTGCAGAATGAAAGCACAGAGACCAGCTGGGCAGCTAACGCAGATGTCCCGTTAATCCTCTGAAGTAGACCGTTTCAAACTAAATGCTTTCTTATGTGTGAACGCTTCTCTTCCTAAATTTAGCAGCGAGCCGGTCTTTGGGCTATACGAAATTGAAAATATGGCGAGTGTGCAGGTCGACGTGGAAGGGGGCGTGAGAAAACACACAGAGATTCTGATTGGACCATAATCTGATTGACAGCACGAGAAGACCCGCCTACAACAAGCTGGACGGAAAGGGAGCAGAGGCTTGAGCCCTGTGTGAATGACGAGGAGCCCATTACATTGGGTGGGACCGGCAGCATTTATCTTTAGTAATGTATCTTTAGTAAAGGTCATTAGGTACCCTTTAAGAGTATTGAGACCCTAAACCAAGGTGATGGCTTGATCCTCATCCGTAAATAGTTGAGTCTCAAGGTTTGTTAGATATGTTAATGCAGAACGTGAGACTGGACAGTGAATTAGTAGGAAAATATGTGTTGGTGTTGGCTTTGATGGTGTTGCCATTCTCTCCCGAGGCTGGTCTTAAATGCGTTGACTGAGGAGGCACTAACTGTTGCTTGACTCAGGCTGTTCCATACTGGTGGTGTTCTACTCGAGAAAAAAGGTTTTTTTCACCACCGTTTTGATAAAATGACCCAGTGTAATAGGATAGATGATATAATTACACATCACTGGGTTGTTATTACCAGTGTATTAACATGTAGGCAGCTATTTAATGTTGAAGCTGGTCGAGGACTTCATTTTCTAGCAACTTTACATACCGTTGGTCAAATATTCATATGTAAAATAACTAGAAATCCAGCCTTTAACATGCACTTTGCATTTTTTTTTGTGCTGCAGCTTTATATTATCAACATCAGAGCCCTAATACTAATATGCTGTCAAGTCATTAAAGATGGTTTTCCAATTGGGAAAAGTGGGGTCCTAGGCTATAGGGGCCCGTAAAAGTCCCAGCTTCAGTGTATTTAATTATATATTATAATATATATATATATGTGTGTATATATAGCAAACCAATCTAGATATTTAGTTGTCTTTTACCCCCTTAAAAATTTTGCTCAGCTGTATCAACATTTCACTACATTACATATTGCTTTCTGAATTTGCTCCTTTCCTAGATCGCTCCATCACCTGCACACTGAGATGATGGTTCACTTCTTACTACTTCTTACCGAAAATGTTGTTCATATTTGGCGTTAACAGGCTGATTTACTGTATGACATAAAAATGTCATCATTCTGACCATACATTCATCTGTAAATCTATTTGCACTTGACATCATAAATCGTTATTTATTTTACCATCGTTATGTCATTTTACTATAAACACAATTAAATGCCTCATGTTTATGAAAATCCAAAGTGTTACCATTGAGTTGCAAAATATAGGAAAATAAGTAGGAACAAAGTCTAGAGGAAGTGCAATATACCCACTTCCCATGTTGTCAGCCTCATGCAAGTAATAATGAGATCATTCACAAACTGCCAAGCCTCAGACATGGACCGGTTGGTTTGGTTCTCTCTCCTGCTCAGCTACCTGCCAGTTATAGGTAAGATGTCTTTATTAGTCCTTTAGGGAATCATGTTTTTGGGCATTTTTGGGCTAGAAAATGAATGTTTAATCTGTTAAATGTCTCGTCTATTCATTCTAGAGAGCATAAAAGATGAGAGCTGCTTATCACAGCCAAACAAGATGATGTGGCGGATACCCGGACAAAGTGCTGTTCTCAAGTGTATCGTCAGTCCACAGTGTTCAGCCACAGACCCGCATTATGAGTGGTTTACCTTTAAGGAAAACTGCCATCTCCGTCTCGACCCGAGTAGCGATCGTCTGAAGTACAGCCTGGAAGGAGCATCTTTAAACATCAAGTCACTTCACGTTAATGACAGCGGGATCTACCACTGTGCAGTTTCGAGAGGAGACCCAGCACCCGACGCCCAATATGTAGGGTTGGGTGAAACTCTTGTGGTTAGGGGTAAGAGTCTAAAGTGACAGGTGAGACTCAGATGTGTTGATTTAAGATGAATTGGGAGAGACTGATTTTCTTTTGTTTTCAGAACAAAAAAGAACAATGATGAAGCCCATTATATGGGTATCATTTGCCCTCTTGGCCATCTACAGCATGGCAGTAGTGACACTTATGATAAAGGTAAAATACTTTCTGATACTCATTTAAAATGTGTATTGTTAAGATGAGACGGAATACCGAAAATGTACCGTTGTGAAATGTGTGTTCCTCTGTTCCAGCGTGGCTGCAACAGGAGCGTCTGCAGAAGTGTGCGCAAAACTGACAAGGTTGGAAATAACTATCTGATTTTCTTTCATTTGTGTTCGATGTGGTTACAAAACGGGGGGGGAAAAGCCAACAGAATCAGAAAGAGGAACAGGAACCAACGCCTGTGTGAACTACTGGCCCGAAAAGGCTCTTACAACACCACAATTGACAAAGCAGTTGTTGTCCAGATTTTAACACCTAGAAGAAGAAAGAAAATCTCCAAATATCTCTGGTTCATAACAAATTTGTTCTTAACTTTCCAAACAGAAAATCTCAACTAAAACACCACAGTTTCGTGATGTGCTGCAAGAAATGTACAGCAAAGGGAAATTGGACAAAGGGAAAAAAACTGTGAGCAGAAACCGTCCTCAAGCTGAGGTAAATAATGTTGCAGCATGTTGCGGTTTGATTTAGTCAGACAGACAGAATGAGTAAGCATGACACTTCTGCATAGCGTGTGTTACAGCACGTATGTAGTCTTACCGTCATTTTCACATAGAATTTAATCTCGTTGCAGGCTGCAAGCACGGAGTTCAAGACCTCAACTGATGACATCTATCAAAATGTCTAAGTGTCATAAAAGGATATTAGACAGACTCAGACCTCCATCATCAGGACCGACTGGAAATTCTGATGCCATGAAACACCTGACAGAGGACGCCATTATGTGACAGAGGAAGGGAGCAAATCATCAAAGGCTGCAAGTTAATCGAGTGCTTGCTCACCTTTTCTCATGAAGTCAGACATAACAACCACAACAAACTACTTTCCAGTTTCAGCAGTGATGGACAGACAGACTCTCTCTGAAGGCATTCTAGTTTTATTCATGTTCTGTTGATTGTAATTAATGTGGGAGCACCTTCAACCTTTTTTAAAAACCGGGGCAGTGTTTACATGGGAAAAGAAATAAAGAAAATCCAGTTCAATTCAGAAATCCAGCAGTCACATGATTTTAATTCCTCTTAATTCCTTCTATATATTTGTGATGGTAACACATTTGATAGAAAATAATTAACATTTTCGGGAATAGAAAGTACAGCACACGTAATTTATATTTTCAGGAAACAAATAAGGCTTTTAGAGGACAACGCCAATTCCCTTAAGAGGATTCATACTATTTTGACATTATGAAATCAAGATTATATCACCTATTGACCCACACCTTCTCGACAAATTCGGGAATCACAAACTTGTCTCAACATTCTGGTAATAGTTGTGTACAAACGCATTATTAAGCAAGAACACTGAACATAAAATCATTTTAAACAATGTAATGACATTAGAGGCACATTACGGCTGCAGTTACATAGAATAGCAGTGGCAGTAGTATAGAGCGAAAGGTTGTACTTTTGGTGCTGAAGTGGCTTTTGCTCTGAAAAACGAACTGATAAACTTACAGTAAGGCAATAATTCAACTTGATGCGTTTGTGAAGCATCTTGCGGTGCCATATTCTGTACAATAACTTTTATGCAAATATCAACAGAAAGAATCCAGACAAGTTAACCTTAGAAAGCACTTTATGAAGTCAAAGTGGATGTTTACATGTCAATGTGCATTTTTACACATTAAAGCTGTGATATGAACCTTTGGATTTATACCATTCACTCAAACATCCTTTGGTCATTGTCTGTGTGAATTCTTCCCTTTCTGCCTTCTATCTTCTATGATTCAGCAGTGAGTGGTGTGAGCCGCGTTTTGACGTAAAACATTTAAGCTCTCCTCAAGTATTGGTTATAATTTACAGTGACACACAGGTCTGCATAAGGCCTCACAGATCGATCAAATAAATGCAAATCAGACCATCAAGTTGAATCACTGTATTTTGGAGCATGGCAGGAATTAAATCTGCAACTGCTAATTTTGCTCATGTTTAAAGCAGAAATGCACTGAAGCAACTAATCATATATAACCAAACGTCAACCCTGAAAAGTCAAAGTCCTTGAATATTTTTGTACTTAGCTTCCTTTTAAGTATGTGCTCCTACATAGGAGGTAGTCTTGGACCTTTAGCTGCTAAAGCTTTAAAAAATATATATATATAGTTTTGGCTGTTACCATTAATGAAAGATACTTGTATTTTTTGCAGTAGAAACACGTAGCTCAACAATTATTGTCAAGACTATCTTAATTTACATTCAGTGTCAAAGTACAGTTCCTCTATTAAGAACAAAACAATATGTTTCACATACCTTCTGAGGTATTGGTCCTTTATTAAAGAGCACAACAATCATACTGGATGTTCCTGTTAATTAGCTGTAGCCACACACACACACACACACACGCACACACACAGTGCATCAGTACAGTATAATCCTGTAATATACAGTGAAAGAGGGAACGTAATCACATACATGGCGAAAAAGAATTTCCTCAAATCCCAGCTGAAGAAGTAGCAACAGGCTTCCTTTCAATACTAAAATATTGAAGTTAGCCGTCAACGTACTTTGTGTCGACCGTGTGACTGTTGCGTATGGAAAACGGCCTCCAAGCGAGTGCTTGCAGAGCGGCGACACACATGGGCACCAGACACACCAAGTAGAACATGACAGTATGGAGACTCTCTGAGGCGCTGCAAACAAGGAGACATTTGGTTCAAGTGTTTGTATGCTGACATTTATTTAGAACTGCTGCGATTTAGATGTCACCATTTCCCTTGTGGCACAATGTCATGCAACAACCGTATTACAGGTGACCTTTGAAAATAAAGACGTAGTTACCGACACGGATTCAGTTGAAAATAAACTTGATGGGGAAAAAGGCAACTGCTGTTACTTCAAAGTTTCTGAGCTTTAAAAGTTGTGTTTACATTGGGAGATTCCTGTGTGAGCATTAAACTTTGCTGTAGTTGAAGTTAAAGTCATCGCCATGACATCTTGCCCGTTCTACTTCAATCCAAATCTTTATCTGAAATAATTGTATGAATAACAGCTACCAGGTGTAATCACCAACCTTTAAGATCAATGATTTTAATAAGGACCACACTCACTAAGCGATGTATACTTTACATTACAAATGTTCATTTTCCAGAGTATAATAAAGGTTTATAGATTGGCTTTCCCACTGCTGCTTCCAGGGAGAAGCTGGCTCCCATTCCTTTGAAACTCAATTGAAAGGTTAATATTTTTGTAAAATGAAATTACAAGGTGCCCATGTGTACAGTGAAACTGTTTTGGCTGGCTGCAATGACTCCTTCTGGTCATGCTGGCTGTGAAGAGATCAATTCCTGACGTGGTCCCAAAGTAAAAAGATGACAAAATCCACAGTCCTCATGCTACACAAAAATATATTCCAAAGTTTATCCGAGTTTACATGAGGCTTTAGCTCTTATTAGCCAGTATGAACCGGGGGAATGATTACAGCAAGCAAAACCTGTTACGGTGTTCATATGGGCACCTGACTATTCTCTTAAGACACACCTGAAAAAGAGTGAACCCATCCTCCAAAAGTTGCTTTCAATCCATCACAAATCAATTTACTGGGAAGTTAAGTTTCATAATACAGACACTGAACACTTAAGGCATGCTTTGGGAGATGGTCTTATAATATAAAAGATTATGGCTAAGCCTCGGGGAGCAAACGCATATTACTTAATACTGAATTAGTAGTACAACAGAATGGTTACCATCAACAATCCTTAAAAAGAACTGCTTTACTGTGTGTGTGTTTTTGTTAGACTTACCTTGCATTTGAATCCCTTCCAGCATCCTTCAGCTGTTCATATCCAAACTGGATGAGGATATTGAGCACCATCATTGGGGCTAGAGACTGAGCCGGCTTAGTGAACAGAGCATTCGTCCCAAAGACCATGGAGGAGAGAGGGGAACTGTGGAGGAGGCAAAATATGATCCAGGAATATGTTTGATTGTCAAATAAACAACAACATGATGGATTGGCTTCATTAGATAGATCATTTGGCACTGGTAACAAAAATGTGCTATTGCCTAATTTCATGTTTATTGTCTGATGACGTGCTGTACATTTGTATGTGAGGAATGACAGAGTTTGTGGACGTATGCTGATAATTATGTTTTACCTGCGCTTGTACTTCTGCAGGTCTGTGTCAATGATGTCAGCCAAAGGCAAGCCAAAAAGACTGAAGGCTGCCTGGATTATGACCCTGCACAGAAGATAAGGGAGAGACTGAAGGCATAACTCAATCAAAGTGAAGTCATAATAAACTGTAATTATAAGAAGAAGTGAAAGACTGTTAGAATAACAGTTGTATGACCTCTTACATGTTAGCGGTGAGGAAAAATGCCATAAAATAGTAGTGCTGAGGACCGAGTGCCAGCATCACAGCTGCCATTCCAGCTTCAATGTAGAAGGTGAAGAGGATTATCCGGTAGTAGCCAACATCATGGAGCAGACTCTGACAGCTCAATACTAACAGCTGGGATGGAGAAGAGGGGTCAGGAACAGCACAGAAACATAGAGTAGTATGACAAATGTGTTCTTGCTGTTGCATTCAGGTGATTGTACAGAGCTCTGAGCGAGTTTGAGAGTGGGCTGCGTAGAAGCATCGTATCCATGAGCTATGTTGTAACAGTAAGTATGGTGCTTTGAGGTAAAGGGAGGACAAAAGGACACAAAAAGCCACTGAGGGACAAATACCTGTGGACAGATGAAACCCGCTCCGTACATGATGCTCTTGGCCAGTGATGGAAGCACATCTGGAGGAATCAGGTGCTCAGCAAATATCATGGTAAAATTATTGAAGAAAGCTAACATGAAAACCTGGAAGAAGTTCATGCACACAAAAAGCCGGAAGTCCCTGTTGCTCAGAATTTGCCACGTCAAAGTTGTTAACATGGAGAAGGAAAAGCCTGATTGATTGGAAGTCTGGTCAGGAGACGCCAGTGCGTCGGATTCAGATCCTTTGTTATCAAAGCGGCTCGCACTGTGGAGGCCCGTGTAGAGCATGCAGACACAGCTCAGGACAGCGATCAGCACGGTGTAGGCTTGGAAGGACGCAAAGTCCTCCATGTTACTGGACAACACACCACAGAAGAGGACACTGGAGGAGCCAAGCAGAGAAGCCACCTGGGAAATAAAAAGTGAAGGATATGAGAGGGATAAACAGTTTCCCTGTCGGCTCCAGAGGCATACAGAGGAAGGACAGTGGAAGCGTTTGGTATACAAAGTCCTTACCTGGTTGTACTTTACAAGTCTTAGTCGGCTCTGATGGTGGCTGGAAATCTCTGCAAACAACGCACATTGTGCCAGCAGCACAAAAGTCAGCATGGCGTCAAAAGCACACAGCGCCACCATCAAGTGTACGCCGCTCAACCAGTCACCGGGGGCGTAGGTCTGCCATGGGAACCAGGCTATAAGAAAAGCCAGTGAGTAGAGGGGAGCACCATACAGGATGGAGAGACGTCTCTGGGAGCAGCAGGGCACCTTGGAGTTATCTTGCAGGTAGCCAAAAAGAGGGTCATTGATTGCATTCCACACCATGTACACCACCTGTGGAGATATTGATGTAAATGTTTCACGTAGTGCTCAAACTGTTGACTGATAAGTCGGTCAACGGAGAGTTGTTTTTGAAGCTCGTTCCAGCTCCTCAAATGTGAGGATTTTGTGCTTTTCTCCAATTTGCATGATTGTAAATTGACTATCTTTGAGTTTTGGACAGCTGGCCGGATGAAACATGCAACATGAAGGCATCACTATTGCCAAAATAAATTAATCAACTATGTTCTTGGCCTGGTTGTACAGGATCCTGTCTCCACTTCTGTATGCCTCCTCCTCGGCCGGACGAGTACAGGATTTATTAACAGCATTATGTCAAGATAAAACACTCACTTGTGATTGGTGGAATGCTCCCTCTGATATCTTGTACTTATTGAGAAAGAGTTTGACATAGTAGAAGCTAAATATGTTGTTTATCATGCCAGATCCCAGTGTGGTCATAGAATAAGCCACAGCTGCAGGATTGAGCCCGAAGTTGATCGACTGTCGCACTACAGCCATTCTCCCGGAGCCAGGTGTCTTCTCCGCGACTGCTCGGGTAACTCAGGTAGCGACGAAGTTACCTGTCGGTCTGGCTGGAGCGAGATGTTATCGCTTCCGATAACTATGTGACGCTGTTTAGCATGTTAAAAGCAAACATAGTGAAGTTATTAGTTGCCACGATGGTTTTTTTTACCCGGTAAAGACACGACTAACTGTTTGCTGAAACTGTTTCAAATGGAAATCAAGTCAAACTCGATTCCTGCTGCAGCGGAGGCGGGCGGGTGGTACTACATAACAAACAAACATCTGATTGGTCAGAAGAGTCAATTTACTGCTTCGTGATTGGTCGACAAGAATGGCTGTCAACGGAAGCAGGAAATAAGACAAGCATATTCAACTGTTAAGCTTTTCTTTAAAACTTGATTATGAATCGTATTAAAAATAATTTAAATATTCGGTTACAATAAATAGGTTTTAAAATAAATGGATTTTATTTTAATCTTAATTATATCTGCCACCTGCCGGATGCTGGAGTGTATTTGCCACGTTGCGGTAGACAACAGACTTAACGCCCCACACAACACACGCACACACACCGGGAGGATGTAGTTTACATTCCTCCACGCACGGTGGTGGATGGCGGACAACTTCTGACTGCCTCTCTGAACACACACCTGCGTCTCAGGTGGAGCCGCCAAACAGAGACTCACCCGGCGCCTGTAAAATGTTAACTGACGTGATTCTGGAGGAAGATTTTGACAAGAATGGAGAGGCGTGGTACGACCCACGCGATCTGGAACATGGTAAGAGCTGCTCGGCTCTTAAACTAAACTAAACTCTGTCTGACCGGCTGGGCGGATGTGTTATTACTGCATCGACAGATGCATACAGATAGCAGAATAATGTAACTGTGTTATTATCACATCAGCTAAAAAGTTTAATAATAAATAAACAGTTGGAGTAGGCTATTGGTTTTATCTGCACATGATGATGACACAAGCTCTAATGGGCTCAGAGATGAAATTAGATTGAAGTATATTGTCTACATTTGTGATACATAATCACACTAGTCATGTGTTGAAGGCTGTGGCCAAGGTTTGCCTGCAGCTGTCACAGGTCCTGTGTTGTTTGTTTTCTGAAATACTTTCTTCTCATGTGTGTCTATGCTGCTGACAAGTCCACAAGCTCGATTGGGTTTGAGATAAAGAGACATAATTATAGGTGGAGTACTTTATTAATGCACAAGATACATTGCAATTACAGCAGGCAAGTAACACTAATCATGCAAAAAAAAAATATGACCATGAATAATAAGAAATAACTCTGATGAAACTAGAACCTGACTCTCTAATATGTCCTGTGTCTCAAGGTCCGGGATTGCGCTTGCATACATAATAGGATTATTTGTAATTCTAATATACTTTGTGTGTGTGTGTGTGTGTGTGTGTGTGTGTGTGTGTGTGTGCGTGTGTGTGTGTGTGTGTGTGTGTGTGTGTGTGTGTGTGTGTGTGTGTACTCACAGGTAGAGATGTGTGTTACAATACAGCGATATGAGATAACAAAGAGCGAAATATATAGCCAGATTCTTGCAATGTCTGAAAAGTGCAAGAGAGTATTGGAAAGATCAACAACAGAAAAATGATTGAACTGAACTTATTCGTAGATTTAATCAAAGAACAACAACCTGCAACTATTTCGCCAAGAAAAAAATGCCAATTTCTTATTATGTTTCAGCAGTTAGGAAACTACAAATCAATCAAGAAAATAATTGGCAGATGAATCAATAATGAAAATAACTATTAGTTGCAGCACTAATTAACTACTGTCATAAATACATTGATGAGTGTACAAGTAAATGACCAAGTGAGCAGTCCGTCCAAGTTGTAGGGGGAAAAAATGTGGCTGGTTCTACCGAGTGATGGCAGCAGGAAGGAGAGACTTCCTGTTGCATTTTACAGAGGAGCTTCATAAAACTGTTTTAGATTAACAGTTTGTGCAGCATCCTCCTCTCCGCTAACAACTCTTAGGACTTTAAAAGTAGGAATCGAGGTTGTTATTTGGTCGCCACGTGACATGTCTGAGTAAAAACAAAATCACTGGGCATACACTGCGTATAGCGTGAGACGTGTTTGGTTTCATTGCATTGTTATTAAAGCAGTCCCACATAAGTCATGCTTCACTTCAGCTCAGAGGCCCATTCAGCAATGTTGCTGGAAAATATCCAGACTTTTAAGAGAGTTTAGTGGGAGAACGGTTCACAAGGAGATCCCAAAGCATGCCTTAGATTCCTCTTTGTAAGAGACAAAGAGGTAGGTGTGTGTGTGTGTACCCTTTACACGTCTAGTGCTGTCCGTTGCCTGTGTTTGGGCATTGGAAGTGTCTTGTATCGTGTGTTTACATGTTTTCCTGTGTTTTGACAGATCTCCACTTGGCAGCGGAGCTCGGGAAAACCCTCCTGGACCGGAACCGTGAGCTGGAGCAGGCCCTGCAGCAGATGTACTCCACCAACAAGGAGCAGCTGCAGGAGATAGAGGTGATAAATGTTAGGAGGGAACTAATCAAGAGTTCCTTCTTGGCATATGAAGAAAGTGCTGAATGATCGATTTGAGTTCGAGCACATGGCCTTAATCAGGCCAACAAAGATAAGAGCCTTAATTTGTTCATGGCAGTTAGAGGGCTTGAGGATTTATTGAGGTTGATATGTTAATCCCCATACGTCTCTCTGAGCCTCATCCAGCGTCAGCCACTGGTGCTACCCACTGCACTAATGACAGACTCAAGGATACAGGGGCTGTGCTGCTACACTAGATAGATGGTTGCATTGATCTCTACCAGATAAAAGTAATTTAGTTGAAAGAAGAGACGGGGCTATTGCAGAAACATCTTTTTCGGTAATGGGTACATTCTTGTCCACCATGCATTATAGCTCACAGACTCATGTTGTATTTCTCCTTTTAAAGGCCATTAGTTGGCAGCTCGTTGCTTCTAAAGAAGCCTTTGTTTGTTCGGTAATAAAATATATTTGCTTGGGATATAAAACCAAATGTGAGTGTGTAAAACTTGCTACCTCCTCTTTTTCTTTTCTATGGGTAAGTTTTAAAGAGGTTTTAAGGAACTAACCGCTTCAAAATTAAATTTAAAAAAGTCCAATACTATTTTCCAAGACTCAAGGTCTTCAAATATCTTTTGTTGTTTGTCCAACAGCTCAGAACCATAAAAATATTCAGTCTGCAATTATACAAAACATAGAAAACATGCACATCCGTTTTACCTGACCATTGCAGATTAATTGATTTAATACACGTGTATCTATTAACGAAGCTTAAGTTAAATCTTTGTTCTTTCCCTCCCTTATTCACCAGCACCTGAACAAGCAGGTGGACCTGCTGCGTCAGATGAACGACCAGCACGCCAGAGTGTACGAGCAGCTCGACGTGGCTGCCCGGGACCTGGAGCAAGGCAACCTGAGGCTAGTGCAGGACAGCCGCCTGGCCCAGCAGAAGATCCACGGGTCCGTCTACCTGTTATCAGTGAATTTGTCTTTTAAATTACATTTTACATAATTGGACATCGATCATTTGACTGAGTGCAGAACCTCAGAGCCACATTCTTCTCTCCCCGTCAGTCTGACAGAGACTATCGAAGGCCTTCAGACCTACATGGAGGACCTGCAGACCCAGGTGGAGGAGCTGAAGACTGCCCAGGCGGAGCGAAACAAAAGAGAGCTGGCAGAGCAGCGACGCCACCTGGGAGCACAGAGTGTGTCCTGCCTCAAAGAGCTGTATGACTTGCACCATGACAGGTATTTCACGCGTGTCTGTGTGAGTCATTGCACATATTCTGGTGGACAGTGCTAATAGCAGAACCGCCGGATGAGACACAGGGACTATTTTCAGAGAGGGAAAATGTGCGGTAGATCCAGACAATATTGTGAGATGAAGTCACAGTCGTGTTGACACATATTTACCAACCACATATTCAGGTGTATCTGCCTGTTGTACTAGTAAGTGTTCCTGTGTGATCATCTCTTCACCTCAGCGCACTGCTGTCTCAGCCCCTTGTATGCTGACTGGACACCTTCAGGTCACCCAGAGCCCGACCAGACGTCCCCTTTTAGACATGATCCAAAGGAGGAGGAGGTTAATCCTCCAATATTCATCAGCGTACTCTCATACACACAACTGTTGCGTCAACTTGCCATTTGTTTGATGTGCTTTTGGAGAGAGCAGAGGTGTACCTTCTTGTTTGTTGGTCAACAAAACAATTAACCTAAAATGTAGTAGTAAGCCTCCTATGTTTCTGTATATATGTACACAGAAAATGTGTCATGGCAGCTCCCAAGGGGCGTTTCAGCAGTGCAAACAATCAAGCAAGAGGTCGAGTAAATAGCATATTATGAGTATAGTATATTCAATTATTACTATAATCAACATTTTAAATACTGCTTAAGAAATGCATTAAGCCTTGAGTTTCCTTGATAGCGATCTAACACTTTATGATAAATAATCTCAGCACTTTCCTTTACTGCATTAAAAGCACAGATTAAATGATTTTTGCTGACTCTCAAACAATAGCATGTGGGGGAGGTGAATTTGTTTTTTCAGCCCTATGTGGTCTCCCTATGAAGTTGCCAAGTCCCCGACAACCTCCAACAAAACAATAAGACAAAATCTGAGTAGAAAGACAAAACCCAGGGAGAAAAAACCCAACAAATCACTCGCTATGAGACACTGTTAATTGAGGTTTTAGTTATTGAATTAAACTGAAACTGTAAAAGTAGGCCAAACTAATACCCTTGGCTACACCTCTGTATGAAACTATTCATGTATTGTGAGCTCCGTGTTTGTTTTGAACCGCTATTTTCACACATTTATTGACATTTCCCGGCTCAGGCATCCGGCCCACGATGGTCAGCGCGTGGATGGACTCTGGTCCCTGCAGGGCTCTTTCTATGACAGAGACAGACGCCAAGACCCGGAGGGGGAGAACGCGGCTCTCCAGCGCTCCGTCCAGACCCTTCAGAGCCAGATAGCTGTGGAGCGGAGCCGCAGGGAGGCTGCAGAGCAAGAGAGTGAGTTGACTTCCAGGGAGAATAGAGGCCTGGAGCAGCGGCTGGACTCGCTGGCCGGCTGCCGAGCCAGGAAGGAGGAGCTGGAGGCCGAAGTGGAGCAGCTGCGTCTTCTGTGGCGCGCTGACCGTGCCAACAGGTAGGCCCGACTTACTGTACATACAAACCATATTTAAATTGTGAAATTATTAGTGATACAACATTTGACGTACAGCACAAGAACGGACCTATAACAGGTGTAAATATTCCTCAAAATACTTGAGTCTTACACCTCCTTGTCCCCCTCCACTCTCCCCCAGTATCAGAAGACCGGAGCAGCTGCTGCTGCCCGATGAAGTATTCTTTGCCTCAGAAGACAGACCCAGCCCAGGGCAGGACGAGATCGAGCAGAAGGTAGAAAAGGACGAGGAGCAGAGACAATACATCCGGCAGAGGTGCAACAGCGACAGCGTTTTGAGAGCGGCGAGCGCAGACGAGATTCGCCGCGGTCACGAGCAGCTGTGTATAAGGCGAGCGGAGGCGGTGAAACAGAGGGGCATCTCTCTGCTAAACGAGGTGGATGCACAGTACAGCGCACTGCAGGTGGCGTATTCATGTCCGGTACAATTTATGCATGATCAATATTCAGGAAAAAGTATTTTTTTCTACGTCAGTTAGAGGGTTTGTTGCAAAATTCAATGATTTCTTTCAAAAAAAAAAAAAAAAAATTCTTTGACTGGTAATGTAGACTGAAAGCCACAGTTAAAGAAAATGTATGCACTTCCTGCCCTGGAAGTAAAAGACGTCTGTTGTTTAGGTGAAGTATGAAGAGCTGCTGCGGCGGTGCCAGCAGGCAGACGGGCCAAGCCATAAAGCCGTGCAGACGCCCAACGGTCCCTCTGCGAGCAGCCGGACCCGCCGCCACCGGTCCTCTGCTGCTCCGTCCGATCCGACTGTGGTTCTTGATGGCAGCCCGAGTACAAGGCAGCCCGAGTACAAGGCTCTCTTCAAGGAGATTTTCACCTGCATCCAAAAGACCAAAGACGACCTCGGCACCAGCAGAGGTCCAGTGGACGACGGTGGCGCCCAAGGCTCCGCCTGATGATTGTGTTGTTCATAATCCCGGGACTTACACTGGTCTGCCTGTCAAAGTTTGTTGACAAAAGGAGAAACTTGGAGGTTTTGCTTTGCTGTAAAAATATCCAGAGGGTGCAGATGCAATATTTTTGGCAATTTACAATCCTCTTATCTTCTGTCATTTTGATACGTCTATGCTTTCTGTGAGTCAGCACTGTTCCTTTTATTCTGTCCTTATCAAAAATGAAGTGTTATAAAATGTGTTACATGAAGCAGCTTTGTGATTTGATGTCATTTTACATTCTAAAAGTTCAACAACACATTTGAAAAAAACTGAAACCTATAGATGAAAGGATTATTGTATTGGGAGATATGTATAGTAAGAATAATATATGTATTTATATATACGATCAGATCCTCAGCTCATAAAAAGTACAGTATTCTGTGTTTATGTAATGTTAACCCCGTTGACTATTTGGTGCTTGGGAGAGAAATGCACACATGGAGCATTGTTTGTGTGTTTTATATAAGATGTAGCCGTTATGTCTGACTTATTTAAACAGGAATGTTGTAATAGGATGAAAAACTGTAGCTTTGAAATACCTCAAGACGCAGGAGTTTATGATACTTAGCTTAACAGCTAACGTGAGTTGGTTTTGTAAGTTGGCAATAGTTGGTTCACCAGTTGAGGGTCATTGGCGTGTCACCAGAGAAACATTACTGGACACCAGAATACTGTCTTTATGTCAGTAAGACACAGAACAGCTCTAATGTAGAACTGAAATTGTGTTGATCAGGTTACCATGAAGAATGGAAACAATTAAATTTCACTTTCCACGTGACGTGACGATCATGTGAAAGAATATGCTCAATTGACAATGCTGATGTAATAACATACAGTTGCATTTTGTGTGTCATTTAGCAATATGCTGCTTTTCAAGCTGTGAAACTTTTCTTCCAACTAGTTATTAAAAACATTGGTGCAACAGCCTGTTGAGTTTTCACTGTGTCTAATGCCGAAAACACCAACTGTGGCATGACCAGTGCGTGCATTTGAAAGCTGAATTGTGGGCGCTGTAGCAAGAGAGAAAGCATCACTACGTAGTGTGTGTGTGTGTAGAGATGTTTCAACCTGTCCTGCAACACAACAGCAGAGAAGCATTTTCTCTCCAACAGAACCCATTCTTGGAAGTCCTCCATCCCCCAGCGAACTCTGAGATCCAGCAAACAATTAATGGGGCTTTGTCTGTTTTCATAATTAGGTTTTACATAACTGAGATTTCCCGACCATGCTTTCAAATCCAATAAACCTCCAAACAAAGGATTGCATACCAGCATGCCTAAATGGGAGGTCTCGGCAAGACCGTAAGCACACAAGCAGACATTTTACAAAGGCATCAGCATAGCAATCAGTACAGGTCAAGACTAGAAGACCAAATATATTGTAAAAATAAAGCTGCACAGTAACAAGGAAACTGGATTCACAAACGCTGTTGGCGTTAAAGGAGAAGGTTATATCTGCAGGCCACGCGACACACTCCCTGAGATGACATCGGGGATTAAAACGAGGGTTGGTAACCTAGAGAAACTAGAAAGAATACACTGGATTAAGAATAAATATCTAACTGAAAAACCCAGGCCAGTGATGCTAACTTTTTTCCAATGGGAGTAGCTAGTCAGCCACACTGACAGATTGGGCTATATATTACACATACATATTATTTTACTTTCTGGCCTAACATGTATAAAAATATAATATATTACGCTGCACCGTGGTAGCGTGGCCGAGTGGTCTAAGGCGCTGGATTTAGGCTCCAGTCATTTCGATGGCGTGGGTTCGAATCCCACCGCTGCCAGATCTTTGTTATTTTTCTTGGTAGAAAACCAATGGATGCACAAACTGAGTCAACAGACACGCAAAAAAAACGCCCCCCCAAAAATACCCCAAAACTCATGTTGATGCTACGATTATTACACACCTTTGACGGTGCAAGGGCGCACTCTTGTGGCAGTCTACAGGTAAAAAAAAAACTGCTTCGTTTTCCAACGTGACATGCTGAATCACATAATAAGTAGTGTTGTGGAAGATTTCTATGTTAATCGGCAGAAGAGAGTTTTGTTCACAAATAAAAAAGTCTTAACAAGATTCAAAGTTGTCTTTATCCATTTATTCTCTTGCAAGAGGGAAGAAAACACAACAGCTACGTATTCAGTAGACTGTGTGGATGCTTCAAAATATGTAACACACAAGCCCCTTTATTTATACAGCAACAAGTTATTTCTCAAAAGTGCAGCACCCACGAGGGCTTGTCTGCTGCATCCAGCTGACCTTTCACAGCTTCGATACATTCAAGGTAACATGAGGTGTAGTCTGCACTCTCGTTACTCCTAAAGAACAAGTTGTTCTTGCCACTTTGCAAGTAGTTTTGGTACTTTTCCAGTAGCCATTTTCCTTAATAGATGACACGTATGGTTTAGAGTTCACTGCGAGTTCACATCGAAGACACAAAGTGCAAATGCATATTTTTACCATCACAGTACAGGGAAGAGGAAGTTTATTGAAGGCATTTATTGTTACTGCTTTATTTCTAAACATGTACAAAACGCGAATTAAATATTAACTCTAAAGATGTGTAAATCAAAACAAGTATTTATCAGAGAACCTGGAAACATACCGACATCAAAAAGATGAGAAATGATTACATAACCTGATGTTCTGAAGACTTATATTTAGGGAATTTTTATTTCATAAATAAGTCACATGTGGCGAGAATACATCATCAAACATTTAATTGCCTGTCCATCCAGTACTTTTACAGTGAACATTGTTTAGTTGGAAGAGACCATGCAGGACAGCATCAGTAGCAGCAGGCTGAGGCCCAGCAGCAGCATGACGAGGAGGTGTCGGGGCAGCTGCGAGGTCCAGGAGACGCTGAAAAGAGCCGATCTGGAGCGAGGCTGTCTGGGCTTCAGGTATTGCTCCACAGAGTCCACAAGGCTGTAGTAAACATGTGTTTATGGTCTCATTCGCTAGTGTTTATCTTCTCCAATACAGCACGATGTTCATTTCGTAAATGATGGTCAAATGTAGAGTAAAATGGATGATAAAGCAGGGCATGCTTCAGGGCGTGGCTAGTTTGAGTTCACCCACAGCTCCACAGTGTTGTAACTTTCACCACTCTAACCATGTCATCCTGATCCAAGATGCACCTCACTTAGTTAATTCAGATCAGACAGATAAAAGAGCTGATTGAAGAAGCCGAGTGAAGTCTGAGAGAAAAAAAAATAAAAGGTTTTAAAAGAGACAGAAAAGGCAGAAAAGAAGTATAATTACATAGAGACATTGTTTGGTGGCTAGTGTTACATCATTCCCTTTACTCATTTGTGTTTTCTGGCCACGTGTGTGCTTCTCTTTTGAAAACCTCTGACATGCAAGAGTGAGAAATGAAGAGCATGACTAAGAGACAGTGCAGTTCAAAGCAATCGAGTCATTAACTTGGTGTGTTCAAGGCAGAGTTTGACAACGGGCAAGAGCCAAGCAGTACATTTTGGGGAAAGAGGGCTGTCATAATAGAGTGCTTCAGAGATGATATACCTTTATAGGCCAACACAGAAGTTGGCATCGCAATGATTCCCTTGACGAAAAGCCAAAAGGATTTTCCATTTACAATCCAACTGTTTTATAATAATATATTTGAATGATTATGACTTCATTTCTACCGGCGCTTGTGTCATTTTTCATGTATTTTGGGCTCCTGGCGGATTAATACTTAAAAAATTGACATAAAGCTGAGTGTGTGCAGAAGAAAGGGTACTTTGCATGTGGGGTATAAGGACAGTTTTAAAAGGTGCAAAACTAAAACAAACATGCAAGTTGCCAAAAATGACCAAAACCAAAATCAACCTGGCTCCACACTCTTAGAAATAAGGGTTCCCAACAGGTTCTTCCTGAAGGGCTGAGGTTCTACCCAGAACCCTTTTTTTAGGAAAGGGTTTTTCAAGGTTCCATGAAGAACCCTTTTCATCCAAAGAACCCTTTTTAGAAGAAAGAGTTCTTAATGGATTGTTGACAGCATGGGTGTTAAAAGGGACTGACAGCAGACTGTACTGCTGCTTCTGCTGGATGCCTGGAGAGCTCCATCAATAATGTAAACCCTTCAGGCAGGAACACATCCTGCCAGGGAGGCTTCACGTACTGCAAGATGTTTGTTTTTTCCAGCGGCAACACAAAAACAAATGAATCTTTAACGTATGACAACATGTTTTATGAATGCGTTGGTCTCTCACCATCACTCTGTGGAGGCGTCTCCTCTCCTCTGGTCCGTAGATGCCACAGGGCCGCAGGATGCAGGTCCGAAGCAGACCTCCACCTTCACATGAGAGGATTCAAACCGTCACTGAATAGATGCATACTTAAACTTTGACCTGCAGTCTGTAATGACACAGCTCGTAGCTCTAAGCTTAATTGAATTTATAAGGTGACGGTCACTGATGGGGTGTCGGGTTACACTGAAGGAGGAAATGTAAAGAATCTAGAGGAACTCGAAACCCATCAAAATGTATCAGAAAATTGTAAACTAGTCACGTGACTGCTGCACTACAAACAGCTCTCAATTCAAACTGGTTTCTCTTTCCCGCCAACATTTGTACACAGAAACCAAAAGTTAAGGTTCCAATCTCCTCTTTCTCTCGTTGATGTCATTCTGTGATTAAGCTGTCGACGCCGATCGATCGTTTCGCACCTTTGAGGGAGCATCCGTTGGCCGAGAGGACCATCTGCTCTGCAATCGCTTTAGTCCTGGAGTAGTGGTCGATGTGCTGACACGGGCAGAAAAACATTGAAAATGTATTAGTGTTGGCGAACGTGTGGGACTGTCGCACATTCTCGTCTTTTGTTGGGTTCTTCGTTCTTCGTTTTGGTGACACGCCAGTGGATCGGACATTTATAAGAATGAATGGTAAACATTTCAGTTGATATGGATGAAGTACTCAGATAAGTACCATCGTGTACAAATACTCTCTTACAAGCAAAAGTCCTGCATTCAAAATGTTAGTTAAGCAAAAGTATCAGCATAAAAAATGCTCATTATGCAGAGGGGCTCAATTCAGAATAATACACATTATATTATTGAATTACACATGGTGATACATTCATGTGTAGATCCCTTAATGTTGCAGCTGGAAGAGGCTGATTGATTGCTTGGTGCGTTACAGTAAAAACATAATTTATTAGTTGATTATGTTTTGTATCAATACTCTCAATTTACAGAGTAACTAAAGTTATCAACTAAATGCAGTGGAGTAAAAAGTACAATATTTTTATCTGACAAAAGTAAAATATATAAATATTAAAGTATAACATAAATGCATTAAGTAGGATAAAATGGAAGCACTCAAGTAATGTGCAGGTACCTGAATATTGCACTTATAGTAAATGTACTTAGTTACATTCCACCTGTGCAATAGTCAGTTTGATCAATTTGTTTGTTTTTTTATCTTCTTTTCACTCACTTCGTCGGGGGGGTAATGTTAATATTCTGTGCTTGTGATTTTAAGTGTGTGGTTGGTTCTGGCTTCACTATGACACTATAATAACACTGAACAAATCCGTCCTAACCCACTGCCTTCTTTCTTCTGCTGCTCGTTTGTTATTTCAGCACTCGATGTGATAAAAGGATTGAGTTACTCTGTCATTAAATGCTGCAAAGAACACCCATGAATCACAGTCTGCAGGGAGCCATCACCTGGTCTGACCCAACCCGTCTAAGCCGCTGCAGCGTGGAGGGGATGCAGTGCTGTGGTAGCACAGCAGACCTCTCTTGTCTACAACCTTGCCAAGCCCTCCCCCCCCCCTCCCCCCGATGTGAACATCACTCGGAGGACTGGAAAGAGGATGGATCACTGTGATTAGCCGCAAGCTCCCAGTGTGGTGTGGAGGGCGCCCAGAGCTACTGCAATGATCACAGGAGAGATGTGGAAGACAGAGAATTGTGCCAGAGACAGTGTTCAGTAGGGTTTCCTCGAATGAATATTCAACATAAGCTAACAGCCATCATAAAAACTGTTTATATGAACTCAAGTTTCAGTTTTTAGTGAAACTTTGGATATAATTATTTTGTATACGAGCACATGCAGTGGTATTTCCCCCTACTCAGTGCTCCAGTAAAAGCGTTGCCACCTTGCGCCAGCTCGGTGACTGATGCAGAATATTCTGAAAATAAATATTATTAATTGTTTGGGTCTTGACATCACAACATCAGCATCAAAAAAAATTGACAAAAAAGCACAAATTAGAGTCTTCTTTTTCAGTCCTGGTTCTTAGACTTCAGTACACTTTGACTCTAGAATCAAGAGAAGCAAGAATACTGCCACAGATATGACCAATGGGCAGCAGGGGGCACCAAACAACAGCATTTGAAACACTGCAGATTAGTTAGAGGTCAAAGATGGTTTTATTCTCTCTTATTCCAGGTGAGCTGATCTAGAATCAGGGCACTGTGATGAGTTAAAATGGTATGCTTGATCAGTTGCTCCTGGTCATCTTCAGTCCTCTGACAGACCGTTTTTCATGCTCTGATTCCGGATGTTTCGAAACCAAAAGGAGAGAACAGAGGTTGATGCTGGGTTTCCACCTTCTTTCATAAATCAAAGAAACAAAGGCTGACGATGACTGATAAACTCTTATAAACTCCACTTTCATGAGAATGTACAAAAGAAACAACAAAAGACAGAATTACACACTCCAAAATCCAGTGAAACCTTCAATGGGGATTCATGGCAGACGACTAAACCCCAAAAAAGAAATCACTTTGAATGCAGCAAACTCACACCCACACTGGATGACAGGGCCTCGGTCCCTGATGGGTGGAAGGATTTTTGAGTTGAAGGAGCAATCCTTATTCACACAGCGTCATGCTGAAACCCAGCCTGTCAAAAAATAGAGAAAAGATACTAAAGAGATATAAGACAAACTCAAAATGTGCTCTTGAGGGAACTAACAAGAAAAGCAGAAAAATGTGCCAAAATACCTTCACACATCACAAATAAATGGCCGAACGCTCGGCGTCGCACTGTCAAAGGCAATGAAAAATGCCCCATAATTATGTTATCATGTTAAGTGCCTTTAAACTAGTCCAGTTACAAATGGAGCAATTACCCAACATCTTTGCTTTTAATACCCTTCAGTGAACATTATTGCAAAATTCCTTTGATGTTGGCAGGGATATTTTTTTGTTGAAATGAGTAATTGAAGAGGATTAGTCTCATTTCATACTCATTTTAAGAAGCGGGAGCTCTGAGGTTACACTCCTGGAAAAAAAAAAAAGGCACCCTGACAAGCTAATGCACGGAGAGGATTTGAAGCGAAATCAATTAGTTTGACTTCATGTATAACATCCCAGAGAAACACGTGTGTGATAAAGTGGGACACGGAGAGAAAGGAAGCTGCACAGTGAGAGGAGGATGAGAGGCAAGGCAGTGGACGAAAGTGAACTTCACAGTGAGGTTAGAGTCAGCAGGTCGCCCCAAAGCGTTACGATTCAGACAGAATTAGCTCCAGTCTCTGAGAACCATTATGTCTCGACTAAATTTCACGACAATCCATCCACTAACATATTTCGGTCTGGAGCCAAATGATGGACCGACCGACATTGCCATCCGTAGAGTCACGCCGCTATCATGGCTGAAAAAAAAGCATGAAGAAAAAGCAGCAGTACTCATTTACTCATTTACAGACAAACATATACTCAGACACAGCACTAAAGAGACACAAGAGATAAGTGTGGCTGAAGAGGGGCTTCGAGTTGCAGTAAAAATGTCAGTAGTGGCTATTATTCTACCAAAAGAGGAAGTACTTGAGGGGTAGTGAGCGGGATGTATTGATATACAGGATCACCGATTCGCTGATAAAGGTTAATTAAATCCTTTAATGAAAAAAAAAGAGAGCGTTGGTGTTCTGCTCTCTTACCTTGACCCACGAAATGTAATGAATACAAAAGAGCAGATGGGCCGTCTACGCTGCAAAAATGAGACCGGAGAAAAGAGAAGACAGAAAAGGAAGTGTTCCTCGGTGACCTACAGTCAACCTCAAACACAGGAAAGTAAATTCCCATCAGCCACAAGCCAAACTCTTGACCGTGGGAGACGGGCAGCCAGACAGAAGTTATGACACTTCTTTTTTCTTTTAATACACTGAAAGCATACTCAGTACTCTAACAAGTACACTGAAGTTGCATTAAATTGAAACCACTTCAGTTCATATATTTAAAGTTTTAACTAAATTGAAGTCTGAAATTGCCTCAAGGCTCCAAAAACACTGGATTCTACGTTTCCCACAATGCAACTCAACAGTGTTCTTCTTATTTGGCTACAGTTCTCACTGTGCCTCCATATCAGGTGATTCTACTATATCAATTACAGTATTCATTTGTCAGTTTGCCTTTATTCATCCCCAGCTTTAGCTTTTTACTCAATCCCTTACAACAGTGAGTGGCACGTTTGTCTTTGCTAAAACTAGCTTTTTTGCTGTCTGACCAAAGCTGGTTCAATGATGTCAGTCCAGCTGTTGGATTTTTAAAAGCCAGCCTCTGATTTGGCCAGTGAATGAAGCTCGCTTGCTTCCAGCCTCGCGAGGCTGGAAGCAAGCGAGCTTCATTGAGAGATAAAAAGGAGAAAGCTATTACGAGAAAGTGACAGAAAAGCCCATCATTCCTTAGAGGACGAAACTGGAAGCTTGGGACAAAAGATGATGGCGGCACTGCTCCTTCAAGGACAGATTTTTTTTAAACGAGGGGGGTGTGAAACTCCTGCTGGTGTACCAGAGACGGTTTTGTCCGACCGATAGGAGTCAAAGAAAACAGTAGCTTAGTAACAGAGAATATGATGGATATTTTGTGAGACAGCAACGATCTCTTCATTTGTAAATTCCTTAGTTCTGCTTCTTTCTGGCAGTCAAAGGGATGTTTGGTCAGAATACGTTGCTCTCTTAATCAACCTGAATCAATATTTTGCAAAAACCCAAGAGAAGGCTGAACAGCAGCACAGATAATATTGTAGCAGAATCTGACAAACGGCTTTTACTCTCAGCCCGCTGCTCTTAAGGTCAGAGGCTTACAAGCGATCAATATTTGGCAGTTACCTTTCAATCCATCGCTCCAGAGCCCGAGCAGCTGTCCTGATGCACCTGATGACTCGAAGCAAAGGACGGGAGAGGAGAGAGGGCGTTACTTAATAACCCTGCATTCATCTGCAGCTGAAAAACAAGATATGGAATAACTATAAAGTGAAAAGAATGCATGTGCACGTGTTTTATAATTGTGATCTCCCTCCATCACACAGTGATGTCTCCTGCTCTCTGACGCACACATACGCACAATAAAACACAGCAAGTTGGAGTTGAGATGCTGAGTTACTTTTCACTCTGACATATTTTCAAACCACATTAATCATTAATATCCACTGGTAAGAAAAACAACAATATTTTCTCTGTGTATTTTCAAAGGTCTATTCATAATAGCTGCTGCAGTCCCAGCATGCGCCGGTCCACAGTCGGCCACGGTGCGTGGAGTGCTGAGGGCTGAAGAGTAGAGAGTTATTATATGTCATATTTGAATGTGTTCTGAAGGGGGAAGCTAGTGAGATGTATTTTATTTCATCATGTCAGCAAAGTCAGCAGTGAATACAAGGTAGCTTTATTTCTAAGCTCCCAATTGGACGTGCTATTTGTATCCTATGGACTTATTAAAAATAGATTGTTCCTGGCCCGAAATGACAGTCACCAGAGCAGGCGAATGACGTGTCGGTGGTCAGCAGCTGAGCAGAGCTTCTTTTCATTGCCGTTACGTTGCTAGGGCAACAGCATTGGTGCAAGTTTACTTCCTGTCGCTGCAACAGGAAATACAAAGGTGCCCAGGTGCTTCAGATTATGTTGTCAAGCATGCACAATAAATAGCCTACTTTGAGGAATTGATGTCATAACTAATTCTCAATTCATTTGACAAAACTTAACAAAAAGCATTTTCTCCATAGACCACCATTATGAAAAAGGCCGGGACATTTATAACATAGTTGACAGCACAGCTACGACTGTAAGCGGAGCCGTTGAATACTCTTCACGTGATGTTAGAATGCACATATCTGAAAACGTTTCCCAAAGCCCAGCTTTGTTTGCGTGACATCATACCAAAGTCAAGTCTAGCTAATGTATACACTTCTTGTCGTACATCCACGGGCTCTTTAGAATAAAAGTGATTTGTCCTCTGCTGCCAAGACACAACTGCAGGAAGCCGGATCATATGTGGAAGTTCTGAGAGTTATTTCCAGCTCTTTGAGTCTTCGGGGCTTTTCAAGAAGATGGCTGAGAATGATGACTGCAGGCCAGCTGGAGGCCTCTCTTTAGGGCCTAAAGGCGGTGATACTCTTCCCCCAGGGACTCCCCCCCCCCCCCCCCCATCTTACACTGTTGGAGTCAGGGGCACAAACAGAAAACAGTTGGGCGACAGACAAATCTAGTGTCCATGGTATTTCTTTCTAGAAAATACAGAAAACAATCAACACTGGACCTTATTTTATTTGAACTGAACCATGATGTAATGTTTGAAATGCAGCACAACAGAGACTTTCACATCGTCTTTTCTCCTCTTCTCTCGAAAGCATTGTTGTATGGATAAAGAAACAAGCTCCTCTGTCCAACAGGAAACAGAAGCCTACATTATCATATGAGTGTGTGTGTGTGTGCGCGGTGTGCATGTTTGCACATTCACACACATTTAATCCTCTCTCGCCCGTCCTCGCACAGGCACAGACTGTTCTCACGTGTACCCACACATTCCCCAGTGACTCATCTAAAATAACACGAGAGCCATATCAAAATAGACATTAATACCCGAGTGAAAATAAACGGTGGGGCCCAGCAGAAATAAACACTGGTCAGCTCGCTCGCTCTGTGGGCCGTGAGACTGCAGAGGCTGCAGCCTCTCCTCCATCTCCTGCCGTTGCAACAACATACCGAACACATCCACGTCCTCAGGGAGCTGCAGGCCGAAGTGACCGAGCCGCTCTTCGGGATACCACAAGGTTGTCCGGTGAATAATGGGTGCTTTCACCGGGGCAAAACAATTGAAGGGATCTGTATCAGCAGTCACATCTTGGGACGTGATGACTGACGGAGGTGATTTGACTGATTGGGCTCATGTGGGGTGAAGATAAACGGCTTTAAACGGTGTGGGAGGATAAGAGGAGGATTTAGTGGGCTATCTGGGTTATTTTCCACCAAACAGAATATTCGGAGAGCAAACTCACGGAGTCTAGTCTTGAGAAACAGGTGTATATTTTGCTCAATGAGTCAGCAGTGTGACTTTATGACATTATTTTAGGATCATTTTCTTAAATCATCAACCAGGTGGAGTTCAAAATTGAAATAATCAAATGAAGCATTCACAACGTTATACTCCGAAGCACAAGTGATCAACAACCAAACGAACTGCCTTGTAGAAGACTAGAAGACTGTGACATGGAGAAAAAGTGGAGTACGTGGACCTTGAGTCAAGATTTACTTTTGCACAATTGAGCCTGAGCCTGAGAATGTTGGGCGTGTTGTAAATGTGTGCATTGGCATTCAGTCAATGAATGAAATATGCAGGACAGCAGATATGACGGCGTTCAACGGCACCTGATATCGGTCAGTGAGTAGAAAGCTGCTGGTCCCTTGTTGCTGCCACAGCAGAGATCACAGCCACTTTACAACGTTAGCATGCAGTATTCAATTGTAAAATCCGACTCATGTCCAGCATCATATTCCGTGAAAGCGACCATCGCTCAAAGTCTGGTATGACACCACGAGGTGTGATTCATTTTCATGTTTTCCTGGCACGGACACAAAGCCAGAAAACTACAAAACAGCTTGACAGATTCATGATGGAGGAAGAAAAATTCTAATTTGTTATGCTGTAAAGCCTTTGATCCACTGGTAGCTTACAATCAGTGAAGTATGCTGACAGGCGTACTTTATGTCCTTTGACGTGACACCTAATGATCATCTGGGTAACATAAATAACTGATAATTGACTTAATGAATATTACCTCTCCAGAAGCTTTACTCACACAGATATTAATCATTTCCAAACACGATATAAGGAATTAGACAATGTGTAGATATAGATACCGACTAGCTCCTGTTCCAGCTCAGTTAAACAGTCAGGAGGTGATGTGACTGCAGCAAACACACCAGTCACAGGTGCACTCAAAGGACTGTGGCAGCAGTTGTGTTCAATTAGTGCGTGTGTGTGTGTGTGTGTGTGTGTGTGTGTGTGTGTGTGTGTGTGTGTGTGTGCGTGCGTGCATTCAGCGGCATCTGTTCGTACGCTCGGGTACACCTCAGTGATAGCCGATGTCCTTTGCATTTCAGTGTTGACGGATGCTGATGAGCAGCAGACAGACATCCGTCATGGGAGGAAACGTCACCGCATGGCTCTGCTGGGCCTCTGTCTCCCACCTACTGACCGATCGATACTGCAGCTAAAGTTAGCACCAACAAAGACTCTCACAGGCCTCAGGCCAGCAAGTCTCACATTGCTGTCTATGAATGCAGTGTGCACGTTGCACTTTTACTGCTTGCACAGACATTGTTCACAGCAGACATACAGTATTATGTGACCGTAAAAGCTGCGTCCAATAAACAGGGGGATTAAAATGAATGCATCTGAAATAATATACTGTAATATTGTAGATTAAAATGAATATATCATAATAATGTCTATCTATTAAGCTGTGACCTGGTACAGTCAACAAACATCTTGATGACGCACAATAAGTTTTTCTCAATGTTAAAATAAAAACAATGTTTGGACCAATAAAGAATATCTCGACGTGATTTATTTTTTTAATAGCAGCATCTCGGTGCAGAGCTCTGAATCAATAAGGTATTTTATAGTTTGGTATTAAACATTCATTACTGCATGTCATTGAAAACATATATCTCTTTTTTAGAGCTCCCCATCCACTAAAGTGTATTTTGCTTTGTTTGAACTTCACTGTGCAGAAAGGTGTGTGTGCACGAGAAAGCTGTTTTCATATCAGTCTGCAGAAGAACGGAACGTTTCTCTGTGCTCATCTTCAATCTGAGTTTAACAGACAGACAGAGACAGAGACAGAGACAGAGAGAGAGACAGACAGAGAGAGACAGACAGACAGAGAGAGAGAGAGAGCGACAGAGAGACAGACAGACAGACAGACAGACAGACAGACAGAGAGAGAGAGAGAGCGACAGACAGACAGACAGACAGACAGACAGACAGACAGAGAGAGAGACAGAGAGAGCGAGAGCGAGAGCGACAGACAGACAGACAGACAGACAGACAGACAGACAGACAGACAGACAGACAGGACATAGATAGATAGACTGATTGATTACATCAGCAGGTCCTCAGGTGGAGCACAGAAAGCTGGAGCAGCCTCTCACGAGAACAGATGGCGGCCATTTTTCCATCTAAGTTGGCAGCGCGCTGACACGTTCATCTATTTTAGCGGGCAGGATGCCACACTGTAAACCATGAACACAACCTTCATGGAGGGAGCACTATGTGCACACATTTGCTTTATCAAATATAGGGGAATATGTGCTGATGCAGCATATCCGCTTGAGAATTTTCTCACCGCTCCTTTCACCCACTCCACTCATGTCACGTTAAGGCACCTATCAGTGTGTGCAGCACCAAACGGGAGTGGATTTCAATTCGATTAGATCGATATTGTCTGACTTCGATCTGACACAGCAATCTGCTTCGTGACATTAAGAATGGCGCAGAGACAAACAAGATCCTTGGCTGGAATTGCCAAATGATGCACAACATCAGTATTTGTGTCTGAGTCAGTTCTCCAGTCCAGAGCAGTTCTTCTGCTTCTTCTTGAATCTCTGTTATTGTCTCTGTGAATGTAAAAACAACACTATACAAACTAGAGTCCTGCTACACATTACGGATCAGCAGATGGCTGACTCTTGTTAAATGACAGACATTTCCACTTAATTAGAAAGGCATCACTGCTTGATGATGTCTCATGAAACACATTGGGCTCCCCAGCAGCAAAGTGTAACATTTGCACAGGAAACATCCGCTAACAGAAGTTGTGTTGCAATAATTCATCATTATGCAGCTTGACTGACCTCATAAAAACAGTTGAGGTCTAGAGCAGCACTGACTTGTCCAGTTTATTTCAAGCCAACATACTGTATTATATGTGAATTGCTGCAACACTCATTTTAATTCATAATTAAAATATGGATATTGTGGAAGGTTTTATAATCACCTACAAAGCAGAGCGCACATTCCTTTCTGAGCAAACAGACTGGTTCGATATAAAAGAGTATTTTGTTGCAGAGAAACATCTCACCTCCATCTGGTCTTAGAGAGAGAACTGTTCTGGGATCTGTCAGTGTTCATCATTTCTCCAATAACTCACTATTAAGCATCTGCTGCCCATCAGGGGGCCCTGACAAAATCAAGTCGAGCAGTTTCATCTGCTAGATGAAACTGTGTGGGGGGGGGGGGGGGGACGCTTGGGTAAAAGCAAACAAAGAAAACACTGCAGGAGCATCAAGAAGAACGAATACAACATGTAATAAAGGGTTTAAGATGAAAGACAAATGACGTACGAGGAGCTTTGTGTGACAGCTGAGATCAAATATTCATAGGTGCATTTTTCTGTGGTTCCTCAGAGAGCAAGAGCCACTGTTTGGACTGATGTGAGCCGCTGAGTCGAAATGCTGTTACCTTCTGAAACCCTGAATGGAAACACTACTCGTGCTCAACGCGGGCGCTGCAGGTCACCCAGAGGCTGATGGAGGTGAAGTCCTGAGAGGAGCGGTGCAGTCTCATCTTCAGCCGCACAGCGACAGGGAGGGAATAGACGAGTGAACCCGACTCGTCCAGCTGAGTGCGGGACACACATGAATACAAAGACCTATATTAATGGTTGCTAGAGGCTTAGAGCAGGTTTCGTGAGCCTTAAAGGAATAGGTCGGCATTTTGCTAACTGTGTCATTTGCCAAAGCAAATAAAGCTCCATCTCCAAAATGTCACACTATTCCTTTAAGAAAAGAAAAATCTTTTAAAAACTGTCCTTTTGAAGGTTGACTTGCGATCAAAAGCAATGCCAGAAGCTATGACAAGTCAGTTTCCTTCAGAAACAAACCAAATGATTCTGGCAAATCTAGCAAGGTTGACATGAAGGTTGCAACTCCTGCAAGTCCTCTGAAAACGTTGACGGCCTTCAAAGTCTACGCACGCTTTTATGCAGAGTGTGAAACCTGTGATGTGCTCAAAACGGTGAGAAACTACGGCGTTACTGTGAAGGAAAATGTTAGTAGTGTGAACTAAAAACTTCAAAAGGATCGACTTAAATACGACCACTTAGCCCGGACAACACCATTCTAAAAATAGATTTCAAGCCCACTAAACAGCATTCAACACTGATGCATTCTGGGAACACAGATAGCCCTTCCCACTGATGCGTTCTGGGTGGCTGCCCTTGAAGCCGGTTTTTCTCCATTTTTCTCAGATTTAATGAATTCTGAGTAGGACATTTGAGTCACATCCTACAGAAGTAGCACTCTGATTTTAAGATTAATAGGTGATGGAGAACTCTGATTGAAGGATCTGCTTATCATTCAAGCTATTGATTTGATTCACATCTCCTTAAATAAGCACAATAAATCATAAAGACTGTCACACACATTTGTTTTCCTCTTTTTATTCAGTGATAAATAATTTCCTATGATCATAGGCTTTATGTGACGACATCCGATCTAGGCAAGAGACAAATTAGAGGGCACACGGCGCCACCATTAGAAAATAATAGCAGAAACAAAAACAATGAGGTAAGAAGTTCTCCTTTTTTATACATTTGTGGTGCTTCTATTTCTGTTGCCTATAACTGTTGAACGTAGTGCTTCCTAATACAGCCTGCCTTTTGTGTGTCTGTACATTATTGAACAAAAACAGGTCATCATGGCACAATACTGAACCAACCGACGCAGGGAGGGCACTGCAGAGTGTGGAGCCAGCAGAGTTCTTTTTGATCAAAACAAAATGAATCTGCAGCTACATTGATAATGGATTGTAAATCTGTGGGTTATGAACCGGTGACAATTGAGAGCAATTCATTTGAGGTCAACTCGAGAACAAACTAGTTTCAGAAATGGAAGACATTTGCTGATACAGTATTTTGAATAATAAGTTTGAAAAGGGAGTTGAACAAATGCAGAATTTGGCACTTTATAGACCAGAAGTTTTTAAGAATTACTGCAGATGTTCATTGTGAATAAACATCCATTAATCTGCTTAGAAAAGAAGGGAAAAAAAGACTTACAACTACAGAACTTGTCTGAAAATCAGCACATTTCTCTGTATAAAAGTAACCCAGTAATAGTGTTATGTATCCACAGGTACAATTTGGCATACTTCTAAAGGTGGCTTTACGCGTGTGTGTGTTTCACTCACAGGCCTCAAGAGCAGCACACTGAGGCACAGCCCCATGCACGGACCTGACCTGCAGTCCCTGTGCCTCCACTGTTCCACTGAACAAGATCAACAACAAATAAAACAAACAAAAAAAAAAAAAAAAAAAAAACAGCTCCTGGCTCACTTCTTTCCTGTCCAACATTAAAAGGAGAATACCACCAATTTTCAGAATTCACACGTTATTTTCACACCTTATTAATGTAACTTCCGCTTCCATATATAAAGAGTCAATACTGTCTGCAGTAATTACCGATATAGCCTCATCACAACCCTTCGGGAATGTAACACCTTTGAAAAGGTCACTGTGTTTGTGGCTGTACTTAAACACAAGAGGTGTGTTTGTGTTCAGAGGATTGTTCACAGTCTTCTAGTTATTGGAAAAACATGTGTATCATAGTTATGCGTTTAGCTTAGCAACATAATACTCAAGCACTCTGTTGCTATCCCTATAAATAACAAAACGCAAGGTCCTCCCTCCATTGAGTGGCATTCTCCTTTATGGTACTTGACCTCCTGCTACCTGCTCCTGAGCTGCAGCCCGTTGGACACTAAGAGGCGTCACACCTGCGCCTTCCTCTCGTCCACAGCGGCCCGGACAGCTGTGCTCACAGCTGCTCACCCCAGTCGCACACCTGGGGGGCCGCGTGAAGTGACGGGCCAGAGTAAAAGTCCTGCTTTAAAGCCGAACTGGCAGAAAAAACAAATAAAACAAAAAAAAACACCCAGTTCCCCCCTCCAGGATTCAGCTCAGTGAACCTGAATTACACTCAATCTACTTTAGTGAAAAGGCGGTGAGGGGGAGGAAGAGAAAAAACAAAAGAACACAAAATGTACAACAGAGAAAAAACACAACTGATGTAGCGAATAGAAGCGACAGGAGCACTCGTGACAGCGCTGACGGGCGGCCGGGGGTCAAGATGAAGAGAGGCTGCAGCGGTCCTCTAGAAATGTGCGCCAGCATTGTGGCCGCAGTTGCCATGACAGCAGCACGTTAAGCACCCTTTTCCAGAACGACATGTTTTAAATCAACACTGGAAGGGTGCAGCGACAGCCCTCGCTCTCTCACTCCTCCACCCCTCTGAGCCCCAAGTCCCCACTTTCTGTGTTTTGTTCGTTTTCATTTTATCTATTTTGTTTATCGTTAGGTACTCCGTGGTGCTGCGCTCCTCTCGACGAGCAAGACTTCCCCGTTTCAGGCTTCTGGCCAGAGTTTGTTGTTGTTGATTTTCAGTCATTTGTGTGTGTTTTTTTTCCCTTTGTAAATCCCAGAACATTTTCAGAGCCTCCCGTGTTCAGTCCAGAGGCGGGAGTAGTAGAGTCCTCAGCCCGGGAGGCAAACTTTGCCGGCAAACAGAAGTCCCACTATGGTGAAGAAGATGGAGAGGACGAACAGCACGTACGAGGAGCCCACCACCGTGTTGTTGGGCAGCTTGTACGGCTGGCCGCCCACCTCGTTGATATAGAAGCCTATGGGGAAGATGAGCGCCGCCATACAGAACAGGATCACTGGAAGGAAGGAGCGAGAGAGGCAACGTTAGTCTACGGCACACTTAAATACAAAATATCTTATGATGCTGTACAGACGACTCAAAACGTCGAACGTCCGTCATCATTTGTAGCCTTTAATCTCCAGACGAGATGCAGAAAATAAAGCTTGAACTCAACTTGAGCAGGAAGCACAGGCTGCTCTGACTGAATTCAAGTTGAGCAAGTTCATTAGTGACGTACAACAGTACCTTTCAAAAGGCAGTGAAGCAGCAGTTACACAAGGCGGACTCACAGAAAGCATCGTGAACGCTGTGACTCCGCCTCACGGGTTCCAGGAAGATGACTCAGAAACCGTTTCTGTTAAATGTCATTTATGTAATTGACTCTTTTTTTTTCAAATATTACAAGTCATAGATTTTTACATCATTCTGCCAAGTTCTGCCAGCAACAGAATATCAAGCAACACATTTGAGTGCCAGTCCATCTTTTTTTCCTTCCTACCAGACTGCAGAAATGACAGACTCGTTGCTCATTTCACGACCGTGTCTCCATTAGAAGAGGACTGTGGAAACCCACACTTCTTCACACAAAGATGACTTCAGCAGCGCTTTAGCTGGAACTTTCGATAAACACCGGATGTACAGTAACTGTCCCGCATGGAGTCTCGTATGAAGACGACCTCATTTAAAATCTCATTGAAATGAACTACTTTAAGAACTAAAAATACAACCGTGGGGAAAAAGCGTTTTATGCCACGATATATTGTGTGGCTCTCTTCGTATGTCGAGACAAGTACGAAGGCTTTTTGAAAAACAATCTAATATCGTTGTTTGTTTCATAATTTCACGAACACCATTTCCAATAAGCTCTAGACCTTTGCAGTGTTAGTTCAGACATGTCTGTAGTAACAGCAGGTCGAAGAGGAGCAAACGCTGATAAAGTGTGTGGACCGCAGAGATTAAAGATGGGATGTTTTTAAATGGCTTTAGTGGAGCGCTTTGGTGAACTTTATGATGTAAAAATCAAGTTACGACGACGTAAATAACTGCAGTTTATGGCGACTGAAGTTTGTCTTGTGCTCACAAATTAACTGTTGTTGAACTCCAGGAATACACTTGAAAGAAACACTGAATGAACGATTGTATTGAGTTACGGAAGCTAGTGGAGCAGAGTGATGTCATGAGATCTTGAGACTGAACATGTGTGACGAGGAGGAGCCTCCATCTGTCCCACTGTATCACTGCACATTCATTACTGTCTATTTACACGAGATAATAACACTGTTTGGCCCAAACTGTACAAGAACCTGATTATTAATGTTAAAATGTTGATGTTTCCTGTTCAACTATACTGTCAACTGACAAATAATGTGAAAAAATGTAAATAACAACAAGAGTGTTCCTGTAAATCCACCGTCTACTGTTTACACAACCACATAATACAAAACACACAATTAACAGATTAAAAACTACAGAAAATTCACTCAACATGACATGTTTGCGATTCTGTTGGGTTGTTTATGTATTTCCATTTTGAAATTACAATATTTCTGATAGTACCTGAAGGCAGCATTTCTCCACAGTCAGATGTTTTGGTAAACCTTTAAATCCCTCAGGTTTTAAGTTAGTAAAGTCAAGCTTGCGTGTGGCTTGAGGCTATTTGTGGGTAGAAGCGTATCTTAATCAAGTATCCTTGAGCTCACCACAGATTTGCATTATTTCCAACCCCACATGAATGCAGCATTAGTTTCAGTAAATGTTTCTCCACGAACCACAAATAAGCTCTTTGTGAAACAGCCTCAGGCTGATTAACACCGTTCAAAACGTCTCAACCTGCTTGAAGGTGCAAATCAGGGATCAGATTTCATGCTTTCTTATCAGCCACATCCAATTTGGTTTCGCTGCATGTTAATAAAATCCTGAAAAACAATTTCCTATGTTTAAGAAAAGACAAAAATAAAGACCGAAGAGTAAGCCACACATATGCTGATGTTGTTGTAGTAGTTTCTTTCGGCGGTCATTTGATGTTACATAAGAGCTTTAGCTAACCGTCGCAAAACACCTTAAAAATAGTCTTTATAACATGTTTATAACATGTCAATGGACAGATGCTCAAAATCGGTGGAGCAGTATCAGAGATATCATTCATTTCACTTCATTAATTCATCTTCCTTAAAAAAATAGGGTGCCTACATTACCCACAACGCAACACTACTGCTGACAGATTGGTCTGAGATTCGGGTGTTTTATACTTGCAGGCAGCTAATGCAGCGTCACGCATTAAGCAGAGATGAGGAGCGGCTACAGAGGCATCAACTCCATTCAGTCTGGTTTTTTAAATTTTTCTTCATCCCCAACCAACGCTGACTCAAGTGACATCACTTGAGGCAAGTCTTTGGGCAGCTCCCTCTGGAGCCACAAAAGTTTTTTCTCCCAGGACCTGAAAACACACTTTGATGTGTAAAATCAGTGAATTTCCCCTTTAACCAGATTTTTTTTAATTGGCTTTTTTAGACATACACATGTGCATGACAAAAAAAACTTCACAAGAGGAAAAGTACCTCTTTAAAACACACAGCGAGCACGTTGTGACGCTCTGCACAGCGTGTGCACAGCCAAGCACAGGGAAGCCATTACACAGTCTGAAGTGGTGCTGTCCAGGAAGTCTGTGATTGGATAACTGAGTTGTTACTAATGAGGAGATCTCCCTCTTTCCTGTGAACATGTTATTAACGGTACTGACGCCTTGGGTCCAGCCCCCCCCGAGTCCACTTATGTAACACACAGCGGTGTGAAACCGCAAACTGTGTGACAGAATTTGTGGACGAGCTTCATGTACTTAAAAACAACTCTTTAATGTTACATTCAGAAACGTGAGAAGTTATACGTTGCTGCGTCTGCTCCATAAACTATCTTGGTTTTCTGCAGAATTAAAAGTACTCAAAGAACGAGATGCGTCTCGACCTCTCTTCAAAGCTCACCGAGGCTGTGTTCAAGTATTTTTGGTTTAATCCATTTCGTGACGGCACACGCGGCCATTTTTAGCTTTCACCTTTTCACTCTCTTTTCAATTAGCAGAGCTGTTCGGTACCTGAGGGATGACTTTTTTTGCCGGTCACATAAATCTCACTGATGTTACAGTTTCGTCATGTCGTGCAGCTAGAGGAAGTTAGAGTAGCGTTTGGATTTAAAATACATTTTGTCAATTAAATATCTACAATTCACCCCAGAGATTAAATTTCTAATTAGGAGTGGGCGACATGATTCACATAAACAGATTGTGATATCTGTTTTTGGCTAACCGGTCAAACATTAGTCTGTCTACAAGCATAAATTAACAAATGTCCGGTAAAGCTGCATCACAAAGCACAGACACAGGATAATATTTACTGTCTATCATTTTGGCCTGATTGTTGACCCGCCAATGTGTTTACCGATGGGGGGGGGGTTGATTGCAGAAGGATGCGTGGTAAGCTACGCTTAAGTGGAGCCAGATATTCGCAGCTCAGCATTACTCCTGCGAGCTTAATTGAAGTGCACTTCACGGTCCGCTGCTCCTCTAAAGTGCTGACGACACACGGCTCACCTTCTGCAGGAGAAAGTATCGTCTCAGCTGATATGGCCGATGGTTGCTAATGTCAGGCCCAGAAATGACCTGAGACCATTAGTCTATTTATTGATTAGTTAATAGACAGAAAATGAACCGTGATAATTGATTGTTTGTCCTTTGTCATGCAAAAATATCAAAACATTCACAGGTACCAGCTTCTCAATAATGAGGATTTGCTGGTTTTCTTTGGTCGTACATGATAAAAGGATAAAAGCTCTCACATGATAATTTGATTTTAAAAATGACTTTATGAAAATGGGACCAGAATCAACAGATAGTGTAATAAAGTGACTGTACAGGTAGTTTACAAACTAGTGGCTTTAGTGTCAAGTCACTCTTTAAAATAAAGTTCATGGACCGACCAGATGTTTTCTGAAGTTGCTGTTAATGTATTGCACGACTCATATTTATCATAGCCCCACTCTGAAGCCGCACACCTGGGGGAAACACTGCTGGTGTGTGTGTGTGTGTGTGTGTGTGTGGCGACACAGAGGTGGGTCTGTGCTGGTCATACAAAGCTGTCCATTCAGGTGCCGGAGGCCTGGAGCCGGACTGCCCACCTTCTCTCAACCTTCACCTGGCTGACCCCCCCCCCCCCCCCCCGGCTCCTCAACACAACCAGCTTCACTTTATTCTGCGTCTGTACGCCTCGTCCATTTCGGTCTCTACATTGGCTCTTGAGCTGTGCAAACACGTTTTATTCCCTTAACTCTTCCTCAGCCCCCGGCCATTTCCCTCACTTGACCTCTCACCATGTCCTCCGTCACAGCTACATGTTCAGAAACATCAGGGAAGCTTATTAAAATCCAAATTTGACCTCTTCGTCCCTCTCTTACACTTCAAACAGGCTTTTGAAATACAAGAGGATCCCAGGAAGACCATCAGTCCCTAAAGTGTCAGCGATTTGGAGAACTAAGACGAAATAAAGAGATGATTTACCATCATTTCTCTTAACATACTCATCTCAACATATCAAGCTCTCTCTTGTACCTAAAATAAATCAGAAGTCCCCCCGAGCCTTATTTCCTGAAAGTGAAAATAATGATGCTTCAATACCCTTAAAAAGAACAACAACAACATACCTCTCGTCTAACATGGCCAACTCTCTGAACAGTTTGTTCAAATCTGCCCGTGTCCTGAAAAATGCAGCCGGATTTCAAACAACAACACAGGCCGTTGTGTCTTCACAGTGTGCTGGAGGCGGTCTATTCCCTTTAACTAACCGACCAATCACGCTCTGCCCTCCCACACAGCCTTATGAAACGCTGCACGAGGTGGATATGCCGGGTTGTTGTTGTTGCGTGCTGGAAGTGAATCTTACAGAGAAGAAAACACTCGAGAATCGCCACCTACTCGGGTATCAGAGGAGCTGCGTTACTCAATAAATTAGCTTCAGGGAGCAAGAACACCACTTCGGAAAAGTGCAAACGCAACCAACCAACCACACATTCTCACGTCGCTCTCAGAAACACAAACACACAAAAGGTTCTGTGTAAAGTCTCGGATGTTTCTGACGTCACACTAAAAATCTAAATTAGCAGTGCTTAACTGGGCCAATACCTCATGACTTCTCCTTTTATTATTTCCTGCCCTGAAGAGACTATGTTCATGAAAATGTACGAATGTGAAAATGTACTAATGTAGCAAAGATGACTTTCTAAAGCTCCTGTTCTAAAGACGCAGTGAGACAGAGAAGAAGTGGGGGTCACCGCCTGGTTCACTTACTGCCAGTAAATGCGATCCAACGGGCGTATTTGGTGGCTTCTCGGCGCCAGTGTGATGCCACGAGTAGTCCACAGGTAACCGTGAGGGAGATGATGCCCATGATGATGAAGAAGAGCGTGGTGACCCACTCTGGGGGCAGCCGAGGTGGAATACAGGTCCGGTCTCGTCCGTGGATGGTCTGACATTGCCGGACTAGACCAACCGTAAGGGCACCTGCAGAGAGAGGTTGAATGGTGAGGAGTTGACCAGAAAAAAAACATGTGAACACTTAATTATCAGTAAATGCAAACACAAGAGAAGCAGCTCAGCTGATGTCAAAGAGAAAGAGGGATGAGTGAAGGAGGATAAACAAGAGAGAATCTCCTTTAATTTGTCTCCAGTACAGAGCTGGCGAGGAGCCCAATTATGCCAGCGAGTGGCCAATATTTTCTCTTGCACCTTAACCCTCTAGAAGAGAAAGCGAGGTTTAAATCAATCCTGCCAATTACTGAATCTACCCCACGCAGGTATATGAAAAGGACACTGAACAGAGACGCGCGTCTGTAAGAAGTTGCAATGATCGCACAGATTTGCAGCACACTTTTGAGACACAGTGCCCATAACCCTCTCCCTATCTCCATCTCTTTGTCTAGGATATCATGCACATTGACGGCTCACTGTCCCATCATTGATCAGACAGGAAGTCATGGCCGCGTGCATCAACGTTTGAGCGTGAAGGCCAGGACTCGGAGCAGAAACATGCTCCGGTGGTGCAGCCACTCTGGAGGGACGTCATTCGATTAGAGCACGTCCTCAAGGGGAGTTTCTACCCGAGTAAGCAGAACGGCGTCCCATCACTCAGGCCTCTGCTGATCACAGGCGTCGGCAAAAAGGCGGACTATAAGTGATGTGAGGGGATGTGAGGCGTTCGATGGAAAACGTTTTTAGCACATTTGGGTGATGTATAGTGGTCTTTCTGGATGGCAGATGAGCAGTCCTATACCCCATGACACTTAAGCATATTGCACACACACATGACAGGACACTTTTCGACTGAGTTCAGAGAGGTAACAGCACTGCATGAAAAGCGCAATTGTCACTGTGGTATCTTTCCAGCAGTTGTCAAATCCAGTTTGCCTCCTTTTGCAAGGTAACAGCGAAGGACACAAACTTCAAAAACCGATAAAATCACTGACGTGGTTTTTTTAATAAAGAGTGACGTTCCTGGATCATATTTCATTGTCACGCGAGTACTTGGAGCCACTTTCCTCAACAAACAGTCCCTTCCGTTTCTTTAACACAGCACTTATTTCAGTCGGAATGCTCTGTCCTGAAATGGCACTCGCTATAAATGACATAGTCAGAGATAAATAAATAACAACAGATAGGGTTAGACACTTAAAAAGGTGCCCTGCGCAGTAGTTTTCTTATAAACAAACTAAAGTTATGCGTGCGTTACTCAACCAAACTCATTGTGTGCATCATTGAGCTCCAACAAACATGTCAAGAGCATTTCCTTCAACATAAAACATTTAGCAAAGCCAAAATTTGAAGTATTTAAAACCTTCTTCTTATCCTCGGGTTGGGCGGTTAGAGGAATATATAGGTTATTTTCGGCGTTCTTTTCCGCTGCTCGAACAGCAAACATGTTAACATACTGCGAACATGCACAAGGTGAACCACACATGTATGAACACCATAGTGCTGCTAGAGGTTGAAAAACTCCCCCGGAAACCTTTAAATAAACTATTCATGCTAAACATGTACGCTATGTGGCTACGCTACTTCTGCACTGAGGCCTGAATGGCACAATGTCTTCTCAGAGTCATATGGGGACGTTATTCCCTCCACATATTTGGGGCATAAGCTAATAAAAAGGAAAAAACACTTTTTCTGACCTGACCACAAAATACCCTATTCATTGACAATGCAATTCTTTGTGGGCGACATTATAAAGTTCAGCAGCAGGTGGGTGGACGCGAGCATGAGACGAGCATACGAGCTGGAATTTCAGATGGTCGAGCGTGTTGCTCGCTCCGTCTGGCACCCGAACCGAGATGTTTCATAACCCGTCTGCTATAACCCTTTCCTCCGTTTACACAATGAATAAATTCTGCTGCTGCTTATAACCCCATTGAGTCGAAAAGCACTGAAACACAAACAGAATAGCAAAGTGTGTGAGAAGAATGCTCTTACTGCCCCGGGGGGGGTTCAACAGGCAGTCCAGAGGAAATCCTGTCCCCTTTGTAACACCCAGAGAAAGCTTTAACTAACACACACACACACACACACACACACACACACACACACACACACACACACACACACACACACACACACACACACACACACACACACACACACACACACAGTTCTCAGTCTTCAATTATTTCTATGGCAATTCAATTGTCGCCGAGCAGAACACGTATGCAATAACAGTAAAGTGTGAAGAGAAAAAAAAAAAGATGGCAGTCATGGCTTGTGACAAAAATGGCACCTGGCTGTTTGGCTTACTCAACAGCCTCGCCCAGAAGTCAGTGCAGAGTAACCTCGAGCAGATTAAGTACACCGGGGGTGAGCGAAGTAAAGGCTGGTGCTGGGAACAGGGCAGCATTAAGCAAAAGGTTTAAAAGCTGCAGTTAATGGCACCGGTTTATGACCGTTTCCTCTGGGTCCTCCGGCCTCCTGCTGTTTCACGACCTCTCTGTGGAATTCCTGCCAGACAAGAGGCAGGCACGCTACGGCACACGGATACAGGTAAACAAATCAACAAGCAGGCGCATAAACAAAGAGTTCCCGTTAACGTCGGCCTGATGCTCAAACAGCAACAGTGTGCTCATAAGTACGTTTCATTCATACATGGGAGACTTCAATTCAACGGCCAGAACTAGAAAACGTTGACTGTGGTATGCACGAAGAACATGCATGAAGATAAACAGATCGACATGTTGGGAAGTAAGTTGGACATAATCACTGTGACGTCACCCATTTCTTACGGTTTTAAAGCCTTAAATTTGGCATTTTTGGCTGTCGCTGAATAAGACATTTGCAGGCGACAAAAATGTTACAATTAACTTTTATAAACTGAAAACACAGAGAGAAAAAGGTTAAAGTAGTGAGACGTAAACCAGGACGACTCCCAGAACAGCGTGTCAATCACCCCATGCAGCCCCGCCCCGAAGCACACGCGGCTTTATCGTCCGTTTGACTCGAAATAGGACCATCATTTACTAAATGAACATCAAACTGTGTTGAAACTAGCGATTGAAAGTGCAAGTGCTTACATTTGAGTATTTGCAGAGACAGTATCGATAGGAGTACTTAATAATACCATTACAGTTCCAACAATGACTTCAAAATCTTATATTTTTGTTGGATTGTTATCAGATGGGTGGAGACTAAAGTGGTTGCATGAGTCCATCACAATGCAAGCAACACTGTGGCTGCTAACAGGACTTCTAAAGCTCACCAATTAAAACATATCTGGTTTCTTTATTTGTATGACAACCAAAGTATAAAAAAAACGACAATTCGCTGTTTTAGGGGGGTTATGTGCCTGACGAGATTATTTTTTCTAGGTTGGCATGACCCACTCTACTCTGCCTCCGATTGGCTCTTCTTACTTTGGCCAATCCCACTCCACATGCCTAAACCTAACAAACCCAACCAGAGCAGACACATTAAGCAGAGAGATTGCTATTGGCTGATCGTGCACATTCACACCAACGGTAAACAAAGTTGAGCTCCGACCAACAAGTTCACACAAACCAGAACACAATGCTTGAACTCATCTGTTGCACCGGCTTCAATTGAAGTAAATAGGAGGCAGCCAGTGTGACCGTACCCCGAGCCAAAATGGATTCTCTTTAGTATACAAACAAATCTGGGGTTTTCTTTGGAAAATAATGGGCCAATTCTCCATTTTGGGGCCCCACTTATTTTAACAAAATACTCCTCTCACCGTGTCTCGGTCCAAATGAGAGGAAATGTGTCTGCTCATCTTCAGCATGATGATGCGGTCATTAGTGGAGTATTGGGGGGGGGGGGGGGGGGGATGAGTCAAACAGGCCTCTGAACTGTGGTGGGCGGCATATAGGCAGCTGCGTCTTCTGCTGCTGGAGGCTTTTACAGCGCCCACTTGCATTGCAGGGCCACTGGAGCACAGCTGATGTGTACGCTCCAAACTTGGATGCAAACCGTGGTAGACAAGCCCAGGAGAGTACTGGAGAGTATTGTTTTCTCTGAAACCTAAATGCTAAATGATGAATCTAGTCTAATCGAATCTACAACCCCCGGTGCCAATGTCAATGCAAAATAAGTGAGTAGGCAGCCGTTGAAATGCTTCCATCGCAACAGGCGCTGAAAGTAATATCTGATTCAATTCTAACACTCGGGCCACCTGCAGGGAGTCGGCTTCAAGCTCACAATCAACGCTCTGCTGCACATCGTCATGTTTACCTCTGCAGTTCTGGACCAGTGCTGGTGTTTTTGTCCTTTTCCCGTTGGTGGCACAGGGTGGACTGAACTGCAGGTCAGAACTGCTGACTCTGCAGCTCTGTAACTAGATATTGGCTGAGCCTGGTTTCAGTCGCTTTGCATCAATTGACACCGTTTGTCCTTGTGCTTTGAACAGGGATACCTAAAATAACACAATTTAATGTTCTCCAACTAGATCCATTTTAGACGTCAGACTATGCACAAGTCCCACGGTTCGTTTACATATAAACAAAAGAAGCTTTGATCAAACCATCTTTTATTGATGCTAACTGCCCAGGAGAACATGTCTGTTTCTCCACGCTCTGAGCACAAAGACGACCCGCTGAGGTCCAACAAGGGCGAGTTGTTGAGCGCTGAGCCCCTCTGACAAGACAACAACACAGCGAGGAACCAGAGGTCAGCTGATGGAGGTAACACAATGTGGGGGACTCATAACAACTTCAAGCAACTCACTAGTCTGTGTAACGGCGTAGACAAAACAGTGCAGACAGCTTATGATGAACAGTTCAACTCCAAAATAACTTGGTCACAATTACACACACTATTTAGCGTCATGTCGTCTGTAACAGAGGAACCACACAGAAGATTGTTTAACAGAGCCTCAAAGAGAAAATTATGTAATATGCCTAAACCATCTTAAAAGACAAGACAGGCCAGGAGAGGAACCACGGGCGCAAGAAATAGGGAATAAGTAGACGACATGCAGGGGGAAAGAAAGCACATTTTAGCTGACATTTTAAGTCATTTTTCTAAACATGTTTGTTATGATGCCTACCTATGTACACGAGGAACACACACGGTATTAGTGAGTGAATGTGTTTTGTTCTAAGCATATATTTCAGGGCTGGCAAATGCAAAATGAACACAATCTGAAGAAAACAAATTCCCTTTTTAACATTTATAATCACTATATAATCATTAAATAAATGGTTTATGACAATAACGTAGTTTTAAGCAGATATAGAGACATTGAAGTGTTTGTTAATGTACAGTAGTCGTCAACAATTATAACTATATATCTACTATGACGACATTTTATATTATTATAACTATGTTTTACAAGTGTAACATGTTCTACATGTATTATCAGTTTACAGCAACACAGGGAGTTAACATATTTTAGCTTGTTTTATTTTCTATTATCTTGGAATGACGAGATCAACTCTATTTAAATGTATTTTAAAATGTTTCTTTTGCACTTTGTCTAAAGGCTTTTGATGTTTTATGTAAAGTATTTTAAATGACTTTGTTGCTGAAATGTGCTCGATAAATAAACATGCTCTGATTTACAACTACATTATAGAGAAACATAAATAATTAACTTAACTGAACTTAATCTCTGCCATTTGATATTTTGCTTGAAGAAAAGCTGCACCGCAAAAACTAACCACAAATGTGTGGTTGAGAAGGCACACTGAACCCATAAAGATATAATCACCTTTAAACACTCGAGGCTCTGTCACAAATAACTCTATAACGCAGAGTATATAGTTTATGTGAAGCGGTATCACGACTATCTGCATTTATTTTCACATTTACTAGATAATATAAATAGGCTGCTAGAAGATTAATTTGCTACTCTTGCCATAACAAGATGGGCAGACCCTGTACCCTTCTGCCCAGGGGGAAAAATCTACACCAAATGTCCTTTACAAGCAAACTAACTGCCTTTCTGGCATAATATTGACTGGATTAGAAACCTGTATTAGTATACTATCATATCTTACTTTACTATCATATATGATAGTGAACTAATACAGCGGCTAGTGCGTTCTCAGAATGGTGAGAAACAAAAGTGTGACAGAGTCATAGTCCATCGCCTGCGTGTCTCATTAAACCATAAAAGGAGAAGTTACATCACGACCATCAAAGAGGGCCGTGAAAGCCGAGGGGAAGTGAGAACAGTGACAGCGAAGCGGTGGAAGTCGGCCGCTGTGTGAAACTCTGCAACACCCACACTCAGTTTAAATATATCAACACGTCAACTTCTGGTCCATGCAGTGTACAAGTAGTGAGAAACTACCCACAAACCTTTGGCTGTAGTACGTTAACTTTAGATATGATCGAATATAGATGGTGGCTTCATATTGCATCCTATTATTACTTTCTTTTGTACAGATGGCTTAATACAGCCTGGGTGTGTGTCGGTGGACGATGGACCCTCCCTGACCCAGTTACTAAGCGGTCATCCTGCCGAGGGAACAAAGAGGAGCAGCTGCCCATCAACAGCCTGAATGTGTTTTTCCAAGACCGACACAAATAAAGCGAGGACTCACAGCACGTGTGCTTCTGTCCCAAAAATCAGCAGGGACGCCACAAATGAGCACCTGCCTTGGATCCTCAAGTGAGCGCTGACTGGACTCATGTGGGTCACTTCAAAATGTCAAGTCACCAGAGAAACACGGGACCGCAATAACTTTTAGTGCTTAAAATGATACGAATCAATTAGTCAGTTGACAGAATAAAAGACTGCAACTAATGATCAATCTGTTGCTTTTCTTTCCATTAATCAACTAGTAGTCTACAACATTTCCATAGAGCACATTGTCAAATCCTAGAAATTGGTTATTTTGCTTCACCCAGGTTGAAACCCGAAAAATGTTTACGACATAAAACATAGAAAAGCAGCAAATCCTCCCGTCTAAGCAGCAATTACAAGCCAGTGTTTGCCATTTTAGGCTTGATAAATTCATTCATAGATCGCTTATCTGCAATGAATTTACCGAGACTTGATTAATACAAATTTCAGCAAAAGGACAAACAGTCTCTGGTTTCAGCATCACAATGAGCTGCTTGTCCTTTTATATCACTGCAAGTTAAATATCATTTTTGTTTTGTGTACACTGGTGATTAGAAGACATCACGTTGGAATCCAGGAAAACCTGACAGTCATTTTCACATTTTTAAAGATGCATTTATTTAGAGTCGTGCAAATAACAATCAGTTGCTGCCCTAAAAAGCAACAGAGGTCCATGATGCTGCTCAATCAGGGATGAAATTGTAAGTTAATGGTCATAAATATGCACAGAACAGGACGAAAGATGCTGCTGCAGATGAAACCCTCCACACAATGGGGCATATCTTTGTTGTGGAGATTGTCTGATGTGCCAACATCCCCTGCAGTGTGTGTGTGGGGGGACACTGGCAAGAAATCCTGCTAAAAACCAACATAACAGTAGTTGTGAATAGCTGCTGTGGCTTCATTTACCTGCTGATTCGCCAGTGTTGATCCAGTCTGGGTTTGCAATGCTGGCTATTGCAAAGATATCTGCTGCCAGAAACAGGCACCCTGAAATGATCGTGAGTTTATCCATGTCGCCAGCTGATGAGGCGGTGAATGACGTGGGGGGGGGGGGGGGGGTCGTTGTCCAATATGTGACCCCCTAGTGTGGAGAAACTCTGTGGGGCTGTTATCAGTCTAACCTCGCCCCCTTCAACGGGAGCCTGGTGCTGCTGCTGCTGTGGTTCTGCTCGGCATTCTGCAGCAACATTAGCTCATTAGTCCCCAGCTACAAAAAGTCTCAAATACGAGGCACAAAAAGCATCACATCTCAAATGCCCGTTTGTAGTCGAAGTACGGTAAACCAAATGGCTCACTCACGCGCGCTTGTGTCGTCCCTCGGATCCGTTTAGCAGCAGCAGCAGCAGCAGCATCGGGCACAGATGCGGCTAGCTAGAGAAGCTAGCTTAGCTATTTCACAGATTCTGGCTCTCGGTGAGCCGAGCTGCGGCCCAGAGGCTGCTCCACGGCCGAGACCGCCCTAGCATTTCAGACACAATGTCACACACACAGACACGGAGGTGGAGAGGAAGCGGAGAAAGTTCCCTTCACTTCGTGGTATCCTTGTTTCCTAGCAAAAGGTCTCACGTTCGCCGTCAGAGAGAGCGAGAACCCATCATCCCGTTCTCCTTCTTCTTCTTCGCTGGTATAGCATCTGGTACTTTCAGACCGTTAGCTTCACCTCCTCTCGCTCGTCTTCTTCGATATCTAACGCGGCATGTTTAAATCCCACAGAAGACGTCACAAGTCCCGGTGTGGACGGTTACAAGCGGTAACGTTATTGTTGTGCTTTCCACCCGTTTGCTCAGCCTCCCTCTCTGCCAAATGACATCAGGAGAACTCCCCCCACGCAGCGACACACACTGAGCTCAGTATCTTCACGTTGAGGAGGGGGGCAATCGGTTCTCTTCTCGCGATACTTTGCAAAAACCGGGGTTCATGTTGGGTTGAGTCGGCCTATTTGCTTTGTGGGGTTCTCTGATAACCACGGACTGTATATAAGAAGGGTGATAACAGAATATAAACTATCCTGTCGAAATCTAATCGAATCTTTCTGGTGTTTTTTTGGTGCTCACATGAAGCATATTCCTAAATAAAGGTGTTTAAATGAGCCAGAGCATCACACGAGTATAGCAATGTTGTTGCTCCAGGGCCATCAAACATTAATCTGGCTATTCATTTAGGCCATGAGCTTATTCATGTTAGGGGTACACCTTAAGCAAGTACTGTGTGTAAGTACAACTCTATTCGTCTTCAAAATGTTGTACTTTCTTCACAATAATCTTATAAAACATAAAGGCATTCTTATGAGTAAAGCATTTTTATTTTGATCGTTAGTTTACATTTAGCTGGTATTGCTTCTTACTTAAAGTATACTCAATACTAATTCCACATGCAAAAACAATAGAATGTGTGACATTGGCAACTTTCAATCCTGCGTGTTTGTTTTTTGGCTCCCCGTAGTGGTGAATGGGTAGAACAACATCTATTAAATGCTAAAAATAGCTGCTGCCTGAACAGCTTTTTTAAAACCACCAGATGACCCTCACCCTTTATACAGCAATGAAAACCTGCAGCACACCTGGATTCATTCCGAAATACAAATCCAAGCAACAACCAGCAGTTATTACTGTCTTTAATTTACATAGATATACAGTTAAATTGACAAAAAAAACAAAAAGAGAAATTGCATTTTGATTCCCTGGCTCTCCGTTGGTGCTTACAGGACAGACTACAAATGATTGGGGACATCAAATGAATTGCCGCAGGAGGCTTTGGAAGAAGCCAGGCACAACATGCCCGAGTTAAAATAAACCGTTCTTAGACTTTTATCTTCATACTTCGTCCACAAACGGTGTATTCACCAGCTGTCCACTAGCTGCCATGGTCTTCTTGCCATCCACAAAGGATTTTGCAGCCTGTAAAGAAGAAGAAAAAAGATTGTTTTTAAATGTGTTATTTAGTGCTTAGTTAGTTCCTGTGTTGTGATACAACTCAAACAGTACACAACTCCATTTACTGTCATTAAATACAGCACATAAGGAATTATGTGCTGATTATCTCTATTTTACACACATAATCTGTACTAAAAGTGAAATAAAAGACACACATGGGAGAAGTTTTCCTTCAGGGCTTTCTGTCAGAAATCTCCTTTATATTAACTTGGGTTTATGCAACAAACCAACTTGATTAGATTTAAGAAAAGGTCATGTTTTGGGTTAAAATAAAACCTTTCTGGCAGAAAACCCTGACGGCAAACTTCTCCCACGTGCGTTCATTTTGGTCTCCACCAACTCCTACAGGGAAATATCCGTTTCTTTAGCTGCTTAATGCTCCACTATGTTCACCAGCTAGTCGCTTAATGTCTGTGATTTGGTTGAAGATAGAAGCAGCAGTAGAGACACTCACCGCGACCACAGCGTCGTGGCTGACGGCATCTACAGCCTGGAGGACAGCATCAGGGAGCTGGTACGCTGCAGTGGCCAGAGCCTGAGCTCCGATCTCCTCCAACAGACCGTCAGAGCTTTCCATTGACATCAGGTACTCGGATTTCACCTGGTTCCTAGGCAGAGAAGCCAAACACACACACACACACCAGAGTCAACAACACGTTATTATTATGGTGCACGGCTGCTTCACCTCCATGTCCAGCGTCACTCGTTGAACTCACTTTGCTCTGGTGATGTCTGCCTCCGATACATTCCCCTCAGCCACATCTCTCACTTGAGCGATGGCAGCATTGATCACCTGCACACAGGACGGCAACAAGCTATTTTAGATGCAGTTTCATTCGTTTGATATTTCTTTAAAAAGGAGTGAATTCAGAAATCACCTCTCCTGCAGAGCCAGCTTGTGCAATGGTGTAGATGCCGAACAAGCCGGAGTCAGAGTAAGAGGCGTTGAAGGCTGTGGCCTGAAAGACACCAGACATTAGGAGACAAACTCCAACACACCATCCTACAACAAACAAACAACGCCGTACAGCTTGTAACTTACATCAAATGGCTGTGTGGTAGCTTTGGCGATACCCTGGCTCAGTTTGCTGGTGATGTTGGAGCCCCTCTTTACATGTGGCCCAGCTCCCAGGACCCTTTGCAGCACGCTGAAGGCATTAGCCTCTGCGCTGCCCGCCACACCACCCTCACTGGTGATCAGGGCGTGCACCAGGTCGTCATTGCTCTGCACCCGCAGCTCACCTACACGCAAACACAGACGCACAATAGCGTCACGACAACAGATCTCAAAAGGGGCGCAATGTTGAAGTTAAGAGTTTTACCTCCGCGGTACACGGCCTGAGCAGCAGGCGCTCCAGCCCCACTGCGGACACTCAGGAGCCCCTCGCCCATCTGCCTCAAGACCGAGTGCTTCACACCTGGACGCACGGATCAGTTGAAACATTAACATACAACTGAACTGAAACACGGCACTAATTCCCAGGATAGGAACATCCAGAAAAGCAACATGTGCCGTCACGCAGGCATGCCGACACTTGAAGCGTTTGCTTGCGGGCTGAGTCGGCCTTTCGACAAAACAAATCCACATTAGTGTCACCGCTTGCCTTTTGTGTTGACATACTACCTCTCTGTGTTTGGACAGAGGCCTGATGACATTTCACATCAGCGGGACTACTATGACTTCACAATGCCGACTAAACGTTCGTAACCAAAACCTGACGTGTTTGGAAAGCAGCAGTGACAAAACAAACGACGCAGTCCGACTAGACAGCACCAGCGGACACTCACCTAGTCCTACAAGAGCCATTCTGCCGGTGGCGAAATTGTCCTCAACAAATGTCTGCAGCTACAAGAAGACGATAAAGAAGGAGGAGAGGTGTGTATGAGCTGCGTACGCACTAACGAAGAATGAAAAGGCTACGTTAGGACGTCCCGCTAACTAAAGATTCATACCTGCGTAGAGGAGACACGGCCGACCATGTAGTCTGGGCAGTACAGAGAGTTGGACAGGGCGTTCTTGTACGCTGCTTCATGCAACTTCTCAATTACACCTGCGAAAGAAAACAGAAAACGCCCAAAATTACATGAAGCGTGCACCAGTAAAGTTTGACGTCTGACATTTTTTTGACTGGGTCTTTAAGCATTATTATTATTATTAACATGAACATCAACAGCCCGCTATGAGTCTACTTGTAGCTTTCAGCTCACCGTTTTTGTTCCCTCGGGATTTAAGAGGCCAAACAAGAGATTGCCAGTAAATAATGGACATGCGTTTGTCAGATAGGCCCAATATTGCTCCAATTCAGCTGGACAAAGGTGTGCTGACACGCTAGCAAGAAAAACCCAATACAGCGATTTTAAGATACCGTTTGGTTGATCGAGGCCAACGTTTTGCTAAAGTTTATTCCTGTTACCGACCTATCCGAGGACACTGCTGAGCCAGAGCTTTGTCGATCTTCACCCTGGACGTCAGATCGTCCACCTCCCACGGCCGGAAGTCCTGAGCTGCGGTCACGTTGACCAAAAACTCAAATAATGAATCTCTGCGCACACAAACAGACAAAGCAACGTTAACACACACACGCACTGAGGCATCGACACAGGAGTGAAACAACATCACAGACTTGACATAAGGACTCACAGGTGATCTCTCAAGCAGTCCGCAGTGTAGACGGTGGTCTCCCTTGATGACGTCACACTGGGGGTACACAGACGACCACACAGTTGGTTCAACGTAGTGGGCTACGGTTACACTGGTGTGTATTTATAGCGGGAAATGCACGCGTGTCACTGACCTCAGGCTGCCCCCCAGTGCTTCTACACCGCGACAGATCTTGAAGGCAGACGCACCTTTAGTGGTCTACGAAACAAACAAAAAGTTGTTAAGCCAAACAAAACGAGAGTCAACTGTCCCCCCCAAACGGTGAGCAGAGAAGAGGCGACTCGTTCACAAATTACCAGGTTTGCCGCCAGTCGCAGCACATGAGAGACGCCCTGGTTTTCCACAGTCTCGTACCGACTCCCGGCTTTCACAAACACGCCGACCCTGGACAGCGGGGAATTGTTCTCCAGCGATGCGATCACCAGACCGCTTGGAAGCTTGGACACCTGAAGAAGCCAAAGGAAAATGTGACTGAAAACTTGTGATCAAACCGTAAAGATCAATAGGCACGTTCAGTTTGATTGCAACCGCTGCATAGTCGAGGAGCGGCACCCACCTGGACATTTTGGGGAGGGGGAGGTGCAGGCGAGGCTGACGCACGACCTGCGAGGGGTTCGGTCAGAGCTTCGCTCCTCCTGGCAGCGGCATAGCAACGTTTCTGTGGGGAAGAGGAGACACCAAATTTAAAGACAAGCGACTTCCACTGTTCCTCGACTCAACCAGACAGTGTTTCCAGGGAGAAAGCGGAGCAGCTTCAAGCAGCGCACACATTTGTGTCCAGTTAACCAGCAGACTGGAAGAGAATGTACCGTCTGGCAAGCGCGTCACTAAAGCAGGCTGACATTAGAGTAACATGACGTATAATGTTTCATAACAGCAGCTGGCACCTACCTAATTCTGCTTTAAGTACACAAGTGAGAGATCACTCTACCAGCGGTTCCCTTCACCTCCTCCAAGACATAATATAAAGCTGAGGGGTCACGAGGTGACCAACAGGAAACACTTGTTTGTTCGGCCAATCAAATCTTATACAGATAGGAGAAGGACAACTTTCTGATTGACCTGGTGTCAACCCACACACAAGATGTAACTACACAAGAGGTCTTAAGTAGACATTGTGACATACAGGGATTCTGAGACAACAACAAACAACTACCTATTGTCTGGATTGTCAATCAATGTATTGACTATGTTTACATTATTGAATAATAATCAGTTTGTCAGTAAAGTGTGAAAAAAAGTCCACTTATGATATAAAAAGAAAAGCATCTATGAAACAGATTATGTTTGATAGTTTTACTTACTCCGATTCAGTTTTAAATAAGTAATGACCGTTGATGGCTCAACAGACACTGACAGCCACAGAATGGTAACAACTGCACGCGACTCTAGACACTGACAACCTGTCGCAAAGAAGGGTGTCCCAAAATGACCCGCACAACTTTAGAAACGTTACACTAAAGCCGCATGTACACGTGTCCCGTGAACAAAGTTTAAATATCTGGACGTCACTACACTATGACCAAACTAAGGGTGTTATTAACCTCGATTAATAAAATACGTGATAACGTTACGTGAGTTCAGAGATGACCTTCAGGTTGCATCCAGCTGAACCACACAGAGAGACAAAGCTTACGCGAGACAATCGACTATGTTACAGCACGCGTGCCTCGCAGTGTACCTGACATTCAGTGTCGTTCGTGAATGATTCGGGGACGTGTTACTAAACGTTAGACATTTAGCTAGCCACCTAGCGAGCTAAGTAGCCAGCAGGCTAACTGTGGAGCTAAACGCGCTACACAAGCAGACCGAGAGTCCACGGAGTTTAGCTCCAGTTGGTCACAGTTCAGACAAACCACGACAACACGAGACTCACGGGGAGGTTGTTAAGAGACCGGATTCCTCTCATGACTCCAGAGTCTCTCCTTCGACCGGTACAGAATGACAAGATATGGCGGAGGACTGACGTATTACCCACAATCCACTGCATCTTGCAGCCGATCAAAGATGAGACAGGATGTCAAGATGAACTATTACCGCAGCTTCAAAGTTGGTCGTGTCTATAATCATAGATGGTAACAATTACATTTAATTAATATTTCCAACGACCTATCCGATCCTGCTTTTCATCATTCAATTATCGTATTTTCGTTTGGGCTCTGCCGCTACCATGTCTAGAGTTTTGCATATCAGATAGTCTTTACTGAGTAAATTCCTTTTGCCCAAGTCAAAATCAAAAAGTACCGGTACTTCAATTTCAGTGCTCTGAGGAGTTTCCTTGCAAACAAATGTTTGCATTCAGTTAAATAAAAGTCATGAGTCTCCTTGAGCGCCAACAAGTGCGTTGAATGCATTTCCTTGATCGTGCAAAGCTGATTTTCAAAAACATGTTTACTTGTCAAGTCTTGTTTATTGTGAAAATTACTGCAATCATAGCCCTTACCACATGTAGATCAGTGTAATATTCTGAAACAGTTGTTAGGACTATATAGGCACGGGTTTGTGAAAATACATAAGAAAAAAAACGGGTAAGTCGAAAAACTGCTCCGCAGCACTACTAGTGGACTGAAACCTCACAAGGAACCTTTAAGTCTTAACTTACTTTTTTAGAGAAAAACTAGTCTTCTGGGTTTAAACAATTAAAATTAACAAATCAGGGCTCTTCGATTACATTTAATTACACCATACAAGTATTTGTGACGTTACTTGTGTTAGGCAATTTGTGAAATAGGGAAAAAAAGAAAAAACCACCAGCACTCAGTTATGAATTTATGTTTTTATTAGAATCCACTCCATTTAAAGTCACTAAAGTTTATGACCCACATTACGTTACAAAAATATACTCGACGTATTACAGGTGTAAGACAATCATTCGGCACGTACAAAGTTTCATTACAAAAACACTGCTCACGTTTAGACAACTTTGACCTTTTAAAATATTCACAAGTAGATTCTTCGGCTCACAAAGCATCCTTTGACAGCGCAAAAATGTTCACCAATTTTTAAGGTCTTCTTCACAGTTCGTTGGCTGAGAAACCCTTCAAAGATTTGAGGTGCGCGGACATTAAAACAGCACCATAAACATCCATCAGAGAGTTTAGCCTGCTCACTGAGTTGTCAATCAGCTCCTTGAGATTCCTGATGCGATGTTTGTCACCACGCCAAAAAGACGGGACCCTAGGTGAGGCTCATTCCACAAGCAGTGAGATTAAAAACGGACTACCGTTTGTCACCAGTAAGCGCTCAAACAGCGCTGAGCCAGGCCTAATCTCAGTTGGCTGTTCTCCACAGCTCTGTGCTTTGTAGTGCACCGTCCCCGACTGAGGGCGCAGAGAATGACCGTGAAAGAGCTCTTTAAGACAACGTCGCTCTGTCGTTGTTTGGCGTCCCGGGATAGCTGCTCATGTGGACGTCCTTCCTCAGCTGAAGAGACACGCAGCTGAGCCAGCTGCGACTGGTGGGCATCTCCCCGACGATCTCCCACGTGTCCGTCTCGTCGCAGTACCTCTCGATAGTGTCGTGATATCTGCACGTAAAAAGGTGAATCATTAGAAGACCGGCTGCAAATGTGTCCAGTCATCGTATTTTTAATCCACAGAAACTAAATCAGGAACCAAAAGCACCATGAAGATCAGATAAATTAGTCTGATTTCAAACACGATTCTTTGCATTTATTGTTTCATGACTTTGATGTTTGAATGGATGCAAAAGAGGAAACAAAGGGAAGCCGGTAGGTCCCTAAAATAGTTCTTGGGCTCCTGCACAAGTTCCTGCTTGACGAGCATTAGATTCACAAGCAACTTTTCTGATGTTTGCCCAGATTGGGCCCCTGACCTGTCCCAGCCTTCTTCTCCTCCCAGGACGTAGATCTTGCCATCTACCACGGCAGCACCGGGCCGGTAGCGTCGCTCTGTCATGGGGGCGCACATGGTCCACTGATTGGTCTTCGGGCTGTAACACTCCACCTTATCGGTGTTCTCTGTCGAGGCATGCCATCCACCTGGGAGGGCAAATGAGACGTTGAACTCGATTTCATGAGAGTGGTTATTGAGCACTATAAAGTGCGTTTACACACCTATCACATAAATCTTTCCTTTGAGTGTGCAAGCAGCTGAACCCGAGCGAGCGATCTGCATAGGGGCGACCTCCGTCCATGCAGTGGTCTTGGGGTTGTACACCTGAGCGAGGTCCGTGCCGTCGCCGTCCTCTAGAACTGCACCACCTAGAGGGCCAGAGTAACAGCCGGACTAAACTAAAATCTGTAAATCCAATGAAAAGCACCACCTAGTGCGTAGCCCGTGTTTCCTACCAGTGACATAGAGCAGTCCGTCCAGGGCCACCACGGCAGGACTCGTGACGGCCATCTTGACAGACTCCGTGAACTGCCAGGAGTTGTTGTGAGGGTTGTAGCACTCCACAGAGTCCAGGCGAGAGCGTCCCTCCCACCCCCCCACTGCATACACAAAGCCGTCCAGCATCACCAGGCCTGAGCGTGAGGAAGATTAATCCAGTCACTGACAACAACTTTCTACATAAACCGATAAAACATAATATAATGCTGCAGTTAAGAGAGACACTCGTAGGTTTTCACATCAGGTACTTGAGGACAGAAGAAGTTTGTCGTACGGACACTGCCTTACCCAACTCGGAACGAGCGACGTTCATGGGAGCAGACTCCATCCAAGAGTGGAAGCAGGGGTCGTAGCGCCACATCTCTCTGCTGGCCGAGCCATCGGGAAACTCTCCTCCCGCCAAATACAGCGTGGAGTCTCCAGAGGAGGATGGAAAGAAACATGTCACTGTCTGAGCGTAGCTGTTGCGCCGTCATGAATGCGTGTTAATGTAATCAAAGCTCACGTTTCCTCACCTGACACCACCAGCCCGTGTTTGCTCACAGCGAAGGGCAGGCAGGCCAGATTCGTCCACTGGTGCGTCACAGGATCGAAGCTCTCGACGCTGCGCAGCACCACCTTGTCGTCCTCCCCGCCAACCGTCACTATCACTTCAGCGGTCCCTGTTATGGCAACAGCAGCAGAGGGGAGTGAGCCGAGGCCTTTGGACCACAGACTGTGGCTCTGGACCAGTAACGTAGTCGTGTGTGTGTAGGGCTGCAACTTATGATTATTTTCATCATCTTGTAGATTGTCAGTCACTTAGACAATAAAATCCTCAATGCGTTTTTGGTGCATTTACACCTGTACCTTCATGTGGTCACGCACTACCTGATTGTAATTCCATCACCCTAAAACACATTATAATGCAAGGTGTAAAGGAGGTCTAAAATACAAAACTAGAAAGTGCTTATTTCCCAAGTGTAGCCAAAGTAAACTCACTAGATTGACAGATGGCCAAAAGGTGCAGCCTCTACCCTTAATGGAAACGCATGCGATGTTGAGCACCTGTGAACCTGCGCAGCCTCGCTCTGGGGCAGTAGAGCTCTCCACGGCGGTCCTTCAGCAGCATGTAGTCCTTCGCCTCAGAGATGAGCTTCTGGCAGCCCTGGTTCTCCTTCACCACATCCAGAGACTCGATCACATCATGGAGGTAGTACGGGCTGATGAGAGGCAGCCGGATGTGTTCGAGGACCTTTGAGGAACAACAGAGATCTGATGAACCGCCACGGTGACTGCTATTATTTCTTGTTGGAAAGTCACAGATGGGACAAGATTTCAGGAAATTACTGGTCATGTAAATAACCCCCATGACGAGCACAACCGATCACTTTGTCATATGGATTAAACAAATGCAATCGCATGTGTTAATGAATGAGTTTTAAGAGGTGCTGGTAGGTGGAGTTACCTTTGGACAGAGCCAGGCTAGCTGTTATTTTGTGCTAAGCTAATCAGCTGTCCCCATCTTCCCCTCGGCAGGAACACAAATAATGTCCCAAAATGTTGAGTCATTTTTTTAAATATTGAGCACCAAATATATACCGGTACACGCCTACCGCTCAAAACTCTGCTGCAGTAGATGCTTATGCATCAAATTGAGAGAAGAGAACCGTGCGCATTATAAAATGGATGCAAGCAGACATACCTGAGCTTGTTGTGAACTGACCTTTTCAAAGCTCCGTCTGCGGGAGGAACATTTATTCAACCACGACATGGCAGCCTCAAACACCATCTCCTCTTTAGGCACATTTAGGAAATCACTGGCAATGATTTCTGTCAGTTTGTCCACACACAGAGACAGGAACTCCTCCTGGTGGACAAAAAAAAAAAAGAGAAAAAAAACACATGACAACCAAACTGTAATTAACTGTCCAGAATTATCCATATTGCTTTTTGACCACTGCAGCAAACATTTCATTGCATAACATGCATCCTCCATCAGCTTCTCACCTGCTGAGAAACACTGCTGAAGTGCTCGTGGATGTAGTCCATGCTGAGTTTCTCCAGCACCTTACAGGAATGGGCCTCGGCAAAGCAGTGAATGCCCACACAGTTCATCTCGTCCATCTGACGCTTCATGAAATGACAGCAGGCTTCTCGCACGTCCATCACGTCCAGCAGATTAGCTGCTGCCAGCAGCGCCTGGGACCAAATGAAGCAAAGTTTCAGAGAACGTACTCTCCGGGAAGAGAGGATAAGAGCATAAGAGCAGAAGCTTTACCTGCACATTTGCTTTAGAAATGTAGACCTCTGATGTGTAGGCGTAGCTCACCAGCATGCCAATCATCTGAGGCTCAACTCCATTGATGGCAACGCGCTCCTGTTTGGACTCTATCAGGTCAGTGGAAAACATGGCCTGGAGGAGGCGAAAGAAGGAAAACAACCACAACTCATACCACATCCATTTAACACGTGGACTCCTGAAGCTGTGTTGTTTACCTGGAAGTAAGAGCTGAAGGAGGCCAGCACAATGCGATGGCAGGGGAACTCCTGTCCTCCACAGCACAGGGTCACATCACAGAAGGCGTTGTTGAGCCGCAGGCTGTTCAGGCCCTGCAGCACTGTGTTGGGGTGCCTGGCCTCCACGAACAGGTAGTCCTCGCCGGTCAGAGAGGCCGGAGGGGCGGCAGCAGCAGTGGAGGTGGCGGTGGGGTCCTCCTGGAAGAGGAAGTTCATAGTGGACGACGAGGGCAAACCTGCGTGGACGGCGATTATTTCAGCCATTCCTCACTTTGATAATGAGCCTGGGAGGTAAAGCGGAGGGATACGAGACATGACAGTTAGGCCAGTTTGGCCATAGAAGCGACAAGGCGGAGAGACCATCTGAGACTGTTAATTACCTCATTAATGAAGCTTAACGAGCCGTTAGCTCTCGAGTCAAAGTAAACAGTCGTTTCGGGAAAACACAAATCAGGTACAGACGGGTGAGAGTAAACGTTCATCGGCTGTAAACATACCTGTTGGACACACTCGTGACCGCAGTGCGAGCGCCACTCTCTCTCTCGCTCGCGCTCTCCACACTCACACACGGTTGAGTCTGTGTTAAAACGGTAACGCACTACAATTTAAAGCCTCTCGTCGGAAGTCCCGCCCACAGGTCAAGAGACGTTACCTCGCAGTACTTCCGGCTTCGCTTCAGCTCCTGCGCGTTTATTGAGTCCTGATTTGTTTTCGCTGTTGTAATTAAAGTTATTCAACGTCAAGGTATGATTATAAAACAATTGTATACAACTTAAAGAAACACTTGACATTATGTTTTATACATGTTGTTTATATGTTTTGTATTTTCTCATTTTATACTTATACACACATGGCAGTGGCTATGCATACACTTTTCCAATTGGTTATGCCTCATTTAGTTTAAACAGCATCTTTAATGCTTAAATGAGCATCTCGTTTTGAACTGTAGAAGAATAAGATCCAAATCTGGTCATCACAATTCATAATGCTGATGTGCGTTCAAATTGATGACTTTTCTTTCTTTTCTTGTGTCTTCCTCACTTGAAGTAAGGACCAACATGTTGTCCCCTAATGGAAGGTGAGTCCTCACAATGTGACTGTGTGACCAGACTTATGTCCCTACAACGTAGTGAAATCTAGGGGACACATTCACATCTTATTGACTTGGAGACAATATTTGTTATGTTTCATTTATTTGACATTATGTTGTCAACTGCAAAAATGATTAGTAAAAATCAGCCATTGACTGTTATCTCATTTAAGGATCAAAGCATCTCTTGTTTGTATCTATACAAAACTATTGTGGATTCTATGGATTAGAAGTTTGAAACTTTACGCTGTAGAAATTGTTGTTCAGATTAACACTTTGCTGAATCATCTTTGTTTTATTCAGAAAATCAAACTCTATTTACAAAAAGTACAGACTCATTTTAAGCTTCAAACAGGATTACTAATCCCTGGTAATGTTTTTTTAGATCACAGGCCGCTGTCCTTCATGATGCCAGGAGTCTCCAATGTGTTCTTTCTGCGAGCAACAGCTTCCAGGATCTTCTTCCTGGGTCCCAGCTGGATGCGAATGCCTTTCAGGTCTTCATCAGAGCAAAGCATCAGCGCCTCCAGGTCTAGGTGTTCTCTGCTGAATGCAAGGGAAAACTCTGGCAAGGAGATGGCGGACAAGAATGCATCCAAAGGTGAGGTTTCCTCATCTTCATCATCATCCAGTCCCAGATCTTCCTGATCCCAGGGCAGATCAGCATCGCCATTCCCCTCGAAGCCTGCGCCGCCTTCCTCGACCTCAAACAACTCGTTCTGAACGAGGTAGCCGAGACTTTCGTTGTTCCCGCTCGGGATGTCTTCTGACTCCAGCCCCATTTTCTTCATGAAAATCAGACCTCCAAGCCCGGGCCGATTGAAGATGGACTGTTTGACTTGGCCTGGCTCGTCGTTGTCATAATCTTCGAAGCCTCCCATTCTGTCTTCATCTGACATGCCCTCGTCCTGCTCATTGAAGACACCCAGAAACTCTGGCTGCTCGGATGCGCCGCTCTGCTGTTTGAGGAAAATAACGTTCCCGTCTCCTCCCGACCTCTGCAGTGTGCCTTTATCTTTCTTCCCAAGCTTCCTCTGGAGTGTGCCTTTAACCCTGGCTGTAAGGGAGCTAGATGTATCAGCAGCAATAAGTTTGGAGAACTGCTCATTGACGCTGGACATACCGCCGTCTGAGAATGCCGATCCCATGCTGGCCTCTGAGACAGACCCAGTACTGTCCGGTCCATGCTGCATTCTGTCCATCTTGCTCTGGTGCTTCTTCTTCACCTTCTCGCAGAGCTTCACTCGCTTCTCCACTTCTTTGATGGCCTCCTTCTTTAGATTGACGACCTTCTTGGGGTTTTGGTTGGTCTGCTGTGAGGCGGCAGCGTCTAGGAAGCGCACGCAGTCCATGCGGTTACGAGAAGCAGCGACGTCCATGGCTGTGTGGGAGTCATTGTCCAGGGCAAAAAGGTTGGCACCAAAGTTGACCAGGAAGCTGAGGATTTGCATGTGGCCGTTAGCCGCAGCGTGGTGCAGCGGCGTGTTTCCCCAGATGTCACTCCGGTTGGGGTCTCCTCTGTATGACACAAAAGATATATTCGATTTTAAGCAAGTATTTCTTGCCACTCTCTATCACTGATTACTATCATAATAATGATCCTTCCTTTTCCAGTTCGTATGGGTTTCCCAAAAAACTGTTTTGGGTTTTTTTTGGGGTATTCTTTGTGAAATTTGATTCATCTGTGGATCTACAAAACACTCCTAAGAAGTGCAAACATAAAACACCAGATTTAAACAACATAATCTTGAAATCAAAAGTACCTCGGTGTAAATTTATATAAAAACACGAGTCACATAACTACACAAAAATACAACAAAAATTGAGTTCAAATACACGTATTCTCAATAATAACTAAATAATATCAAACAACCTAATGGGTAAACTATTAAGATTTAAAGTCCGTCTGTGCCGTGCCTCACATTGTCACAGCCATAAAACTTGTCATAAATCCCACAGACCAAAGCGGAAAAAAGCTTCTGTCAACTCTGCCCACGTAGGTTATGCGTGCGTTACGCCCTACTAAATAGCACATATTTTCTGAACCTAATGTTTCAGTAAGAATGTTGTTCTAGATTTAAGCCCGTCTCTTGTTGTGATGAGTGACGGCAGGAGGTTGGGGTGCTGGGGACAAGATAAAGGGCTCTTTTGTTGCAGACTTTCTTTGGCTGATTAAACATTTGGCTCATGCTCATGGGGGAATTAAGTTTTAGCTCATTATATTATGGTGAAAAACGTGTTGGAAAAACCCAGACGAAGCCAAATAACTGTTAAGGCATCAAACACATCACTTTTCAGCCATTATGTTCTGTTGATTTTAGTTTAGTTTAGTTTTAGAGCTTTAAACATTATATTATTAATACAATATCATAGTAGAATTTGCCAAAAAGTAAACGATTTCTACAAACGTCACAGAACTGAGGTGATAATCATGGAGATAAAGGTATCTGAAATGAAGCCCAGGAGGTAAAGAGGAGTGTAACATGCTTACTCTCTGCTGCACATGAGCTGAAGCGCATCGACGTGTCCGTGGAAAGCAGCGAGTAAAGTGGGAGTCATGCCATCCTCATCCGCAGTGTTCAGGTCCTTCCTCGTGGCCTCTTTTAAGAGGTCCAAGTATCCATCAATCGCTGCTTTGTGGTACCTAGACATCTCTTCACCAGAACAGAAAAGGTCCAAAGAAATCTGCCACTTTCTGTCACTCTTTCCTCCCACACGCCAAACAGATTCACAGAATGACTCGACCGCAGACCCGAGCAAACAAAGTGGTCACTGGGCGTCAACGGATCAGCAGCTCAGAGCCATAAAACAAAAGCAAAGTCCAGTTCACTGCTGGCAGCTGCACAATTTAGCTACAGCTCGAGATCATCATCAAGCGTCATTTAAAGCTTGATTATTACGGTAAGTGTGGTCACAGCAAGATCTCCAGGTGATAAGTCCAGTTTTGAGTCACCTCTTCTGCTACTTTACAATACTTCTTTTGACTCTGCTACATTTATTTGTACAGTTAGTACTTACTTCACTGATTAAGATTCACAGAATACAATCATTGTATAAAATATGACACTTTATAAGATATTAAAGTGTTAAACAGTGTATAAAGTAAAATTGACCTTCACCTTGACCAGCTACAATATTAAAGTAAGTTGAATCAGTGTAATGTTATATCAGTAATATTATCAGTGTTGAAGATGTTCAGATCTTTAACTGAAAAGCAAACAAAAACATTTCAACAGTCAAGTTTTCTGCATTCAGAATTAAATTCAAGTAAACATACTGTTCTTATCTACAAAATGCTCATTTGCAGAATCATTATTTCTTATTTGTATTATGTATATGATGTTGGATTAATCCTACTTATCCATAACCATATAAGCAGTATTTTATTGTTGTACATGCAAAGTTGAAGCTAATTAAAAAAAAGAAGTTAATACTCTGTTAGGGTAATGTAAAATTATTGTCTGAAAAGTATCTTGAACTATAGTTGTGAAATAAATCAGTTGGAATTTAAAATATTTAAATAAAGTACAAATAAGTAAAATCTAAGTAATACTTGAGTAAATGTATTTACTTTGATTACTACTTTTGCTTGAACATATCTCAATCATACTTTCTCCACTGGGGATTTCTAATATTATATATATATATATATATATGATATTTAAATAGTTCATATTCATTTGGCGTTCCCTCCAGGCTCTTGAAAATACATTACTAAGCACTAAAATAATATGGTAGACATCTTTCGAAAGACAAAGGTCATGTAGATTTCACTGATTTCAATTCTTATTTAAGATGGATGTATATTTCATTTTCTTGTTCTATTAATAAGTAAAGACTTGGACTTAATGAGCTTTTCAAATATGGCATTACAATTAGATATGTCAAAACATAAAAAGCTAACATCTAATTATATATATTATTTGAGCAAATAATTAAAATTGTATGTGTTAAAAAAGTCAGCAAACAAGTTAAAAAATATATTACAATATTACAAAAATAAAAATGTATCCATTTAAAAAAATGTATTATGAATTATTTGTGTTCTTATTTATTTTTTATCCACCACTGCGTCATTAAGTGGCTGTGCTGTAATGCACGTTAACGGTTAGCTGAACGCCATTAGAAGACGAAGAAGAAGAAGAAGAAGAAGAAGAAGAAGAAGAAAGAACAATAACCAACGAAGAAGAAGTTGTCAACCCGGTTCGACCGTTCTCAGCCAATGAATGGAGACTGGGAGGAAACATTGATCGACACTTTTCTCGCTACATTGTATTTTACGCCTGTTGGCTTATAAAACACCATGAAGTCAGAGCTGTGGATGTTCCCGTAGTTTCCCTGACCGCAGCTGTTAACAAAATACACACCGACCACCAGCTACCACTCGTCGGATCGCTTCGCGGTTACTTTCCGGTGTTTTGGGTCTGTTTGGGAGAGAGACTGCAGAGATGTCCGACAGCGGTGGCTCGGCTATCGGCCTTCTGTCTTACGAGACGCTGGTTCATGCTGTGGCAGGTGCACTGGTGAGCAGAGATAAAAAGGGCAATAAAGTTAATGTGAAGTATATGGATGATTCTTTTGCCATTTGTTTAGTGTCGTTACGGTGGATTTTGTCTTTTCAGGGGAGTGTGACAGCGATGACTGTCTTCTTTCCTCTGGACACAGCCAAAATCAGACTGCAGGGTGAGTGGGAGAAGTAACGAGTTCAGTGTTTCAAGGTTTTCTTCATTATTGAGTAACTGTAACTGTAAAACAGAGACGTGACGGACTAGTCCACTCATTCAGTACTGCACTAGACCAATACCCTGACTTGTAGTGATGTTCACTGAACTTATTTACCTCCCACATACCTGGTAAACACCTGTGTTTACCTTTTGGTTTGTTACTTGTAGTTTTCTGCTGTACATTTAAAAGTTTTAAACCCTGATGGCATCACCTGGGTTGTTTACTTCAGACCTGAGAGAGCTTCTCCAAAGCCACAGAAAACCTTCTACAAACCGTGGAGGATGAGTCGTACTCGTGTCCAGTGAACGGATCTCGGTAGAGCTGCCTTGTTCACTGACTTGTCCCACCGTTGTGTTTTGTCTTTCAGTGGACGAGATGAGAGAGGCTAAATCCACCCCCGTCATCCTGGCGGAGATAGTCAAGGAAGAAGGCCTGTGAGTAAAGTTCTGTGCCGTTGTTTTGATCATTCACTTACCATTTAGTTGATCGTTGCTTCTCCGATGTGAATATATCTGCTTTGTTTTCTAAGTCTGACTCTCCGTCTCTTCTCCCAGTCAGTCCCTGTACAGAGGCTGGTTACCAGTCATCTCCAGCCTCTGCTGCTCCAACTTTGTTTACTTCTACACCTTCAACACACTGAAGAAGCTGGCGGCGGCCCGTCCAGGGAAGTCCAGACCCAGCCAAGACCTGCTGATTGGGGTCGTATCCGGTACAAACTAATAATTATTCAAGTACTAAAGGAGTTTGGACTGAAGGACTTCCTTGCTAGCGGTCTCCCTCCCTACTTTAGTTGGTGCATTAACGCCACCTGTTGATCCATTGAATAAGGTGAATGTGTATCACTGCTCCGTAGAGCTGCTGGAGGTCAAAACCTCCATGTGGTACCTTTTTTAGGAAGCATTCAAGGAAGCTAATAATCTGTTGTTCCTACAGGGGTGGTGAATGTGATCCTGACCACTCCCATGTGGGTGGTCAACACTCGACTGAAGCTGCAGGGAGCAAAGTTCAGGAACGAAGACCTCCATCTGACCCAGTACAGGGGCATCTTTGGTGTGTGAGATACTTGTGACTATATCTGTCTTACAGTCTAACAGTTCAGACGTGCTCAGTTTTAAAACCCTGCTGGGTCTGGGCTTTTGCTCTCAGATGCTTTCTCACAGATCATAGCCAATGAGGGTGTGGCAACTCTGTGGAACGGCACTCTGCCCTCTCTTATCCTCGTCATCAACCCGGCGATGCAGTTCATGTTTTATGAGGCCATGAAGAGGAAGGCGGGCAGGGGAGGGAAGAAGGTGAGAGGACAGAACAACACATTACCGAAGCTATTAGCCCCGCCTTCTTTTTGAGTCTGTTTACTTTTTTCCAACTGTAGTCAAGAAAATACAATAAACATTTCAAGAAAACATACTGCAGAGAAACAAACGTTTGCGCTTCTGCACATTGTGCCGTGTAGAAACGGCAACATTATCTCCTGCTTGAAGGGCTGTGATCTGGGAGGATCCGTCTTCAAGATATTCGATGACACAGCAGAGTTTAAAATCAAACGGGACGAAGAGTCTCCAGCCATGCTAGCTGCTCTGTAAGGCTGGACCCGAGCTGAATGCTAACGTGTGCATGCTAGCATGCTCACAATGACAATGCTAACATGCTGACGTTAAGACAAGGCATAACGTTCACCACCTTAGTTTAGCTTGTAAGGACGCTAACGTGTGCTAATTAGCACTAAAAGGCAAACAACAGCTGGGGCTGATGGGAAGGCCATTTTATTTTGCAGGTATTTGGTCAATAACAAAGCATTGGACAAATTACTATTTTGATCCGCTGTTACTTTTATGTTTTGATCATACTATCAATTTAAATAGTTATATAAATGCTCAAGCAAAAGCGCTGGATGTGAGTGGATTCCATCTTTGTGTCCTGCCACAGATCTCCTCAGCAGAGATCTTTCTCATTGGAGCCATCGCCAAGGCCATTGCTACCACTGCAACATATCCTCTTCAGACAGTTCAGGCCATCCTGAGGGTAAATATTAACGTTTTTGTTTACTTTTACCACGATATCTCACACATTATGTGAGAGGATATTCTGTATTTGTTGTTGTTTTATCTATATTGTCACACGTTCAATGCTTTTTCATCAGTTCGGCCAGTACAAAGGTGACGGTAAGGCCGGCGTGATTGGAGGCCTCTCGAACATTTTCTCCCTGCTGATGGACAGAATCAAGTGAGTGCAGCCACGAACGTAAAACGCATTCACTGGTGAGGATGTTCTAACGGCTCATCGTTGATGTACATCCGGTGTCTTTGTCACAGGAGGTACGGTGTTCTTGGTTTGTACAAAGGCCTGGAGGCCAAGCTGCTGCAGACGGTGCTGACGGCCGCCCTCATGTTTGTGGTGTACGAGAAGATCACTGCTGCCACCTTCAAAGTCATGGGCCTGAACAAGAAGCTGAAGCAATGAACAATCCCCTCCCTGGAATACAGCGACGCATGAGCACACCCATCGTCAGTAGGTTTTTATCAACGCCTACCGATGATATGTTGATGCCAGGGATTGATTCAGTCACATAAACGTTGTCGTAAGAGACGGGATTGGTGCCCGAAACAAACACCATAACCAGAGCTGGGTGTGATACTTCTAATACCCTCTTTCGTAACCTCTAACTAGTTCCATTTGTGCAAACTGGTCTTGATTTGATCTCTGTTGAGATGGTTCGAAGTAACCTTACTAGCTGAGATAGTCATCACGACACGTAAAGGGAAAGCGGACATCATTTGGGGAAGTAACGCGTTTTGCTTTCTTCCCGAGAGACGGATGAGAAGATAGATACCACTCATTAGATAGGACTGATCCTGACCAAGTCAATGTTCCCCCCCGAAAAATGGCGATTTGGCAGTTTTAAACTACAACCGGTAAATAAGTTAGCTTTAGGTGGATTGTTACTTTTGGATAAAGCCATGCTAGCTGTTTACCTGCTTCCAGTCTTTGTGCTACGCTAAGTTATCCAACTGTTTCAAACACGAGAGTGGTAGCAATCTTCTCACCGAACTCGCTCTCGCTCTCTCTCTCAAGGGATATGCTGCAAATGATGATACCAATAAGATAAGCTACCTACTTCGTTATTTTACCTTGATGAAAGCTATTGGACCATTCTTCACACACTGTCTTGTGTTTTAACTGTGAATTTAACTGAGTTTGATAGAACCCTCAAGACATTCCGGACAGATGTGTGTTTTATTTAATCTGCTGATTTATGACGTCATTATTACACACACAGATGAGCTGTAGTCACGATAGTGTTGAAAGGGAGAGTAGCTCCCATTCACATGGACAGACGTATGTGTCAAATCTGCTCTGAAAGCTCTTGATTTTAACAATTGTAATATATTAAGTCAAAATGAATTTAAAGTAAATGGGAATGAGTACTTAACAATACACAGAGCAAAGCTTACATGTGTATAAATACTGCAGTAGGCGCTAAGTGCCTCTAAATACGTCTGAAAAAACTGTAACATGAACTGATATAAATGCTGTGAAGACTGTTGACGATTTACACAAATCCATGATTTACTCCGCCGTCTCCATGATTGTATTGAGCCGTATGAACATTTTGTCACACAGGTTTCTTCTATTAGTTTTTCACGCTGTCCTTTTAGCACTGTTGGGCATTCAAGTTTGCAGTAATTTACACTATTTGTGTTGGTACGGTGCTCTTTCTGTAAGATGATTCATGCATTTTTCTGCTGTTTAACCGGTTGTTCAATTTGTTAACTTGAGTTTTAATCATTACAAGAGTTGCTGCTGTCGGTATTACTTTGTAACATCACATTTAGGACGGTTCATCATATTAATCAGTGCCAGTTGTGTAGCCTGGTTCCACGGTTTTTTTTGTTTTCTCCCACACCTGTTCTCAGGTACACCAAACTATATATATGTACCTGCCACAAAATTAAGTATAATGGGTAATTTGAAAATAAAAAGCAGCTCTCACATGCAGGTGTTTATGAAAAAAGAAAAAGTGAGGCACTAAATGGCAGAACATTTAAACTGCCAGGAAAGAAAATGGCAAAATCAGAAGATAGAAAGTGTGAAACAGCAGGAAAGCTCTGCACAAAGGAAATGTCCCTCAGTCTGGTGAGGCAGAAGGACGGCATTAGCTTTATTCACTAGTTAAGAAGGAACCCAAAGCTGGTGTATGAGTCACTTTTAATTAAAAAACAACGGCAAAAATGAATGTTACAAGAACACACCATGCATGTTCACTACGGTCTTCACAAATGAAATGTTTTGTCTTAACATGAAAATAACGTGTAACTGCGGATGCAAATCTAACTTGAAGTCATGATTTAATTTGTTAAAAATGTTTTTTCTACACATGTTTTCTAATTTTGTTTTGATTAAAATTGAACAATTAACCACTGTTCTTGGGTTTAAATGTTAAAATAAAGTCTGAGAATCCTCCATTGGAGGTATGAATGAACATTAACAGTGGACCAGGTCTTGGCTGTAAATCAGGGCTGACGGTGTGGGTCTTGACTACTGGTCATCTCCTCCACAAACCAGTGTGGCAGGAAGGAATACTGGGAGTCCCTGTGGACGGAGAACGTCACGTCTCTGCGGGGCTCCCAGGAGAACAGGTACACCACGCTGGAAGAGATAATAAGGATTCATGGAAGATATTTGCTTGAAATACATTTTAAAAACATAGGTTGTCATTGCAACTTACCTTGGATTGTCTTCAGTAGCAATTTGCTTCACAAAAGACAGGAAATCACAGCAAAAGTTCATACAGACTGTTGGCTTCCAGCAGTTTTGTTCATTCTGTCCAGAGAAAATACAGAAGACAGTAAGTGCAAATGTTTTGAGTTCATCTTTTATTAACTCATGTTCAATCACTTTATTGGGGGAAAAAAAGGAGATCTAAATAGATTTCTCAATATTCAGATCATCCTTTGATGACCAGCAGTTTATCGTACCTTGATGAGCTGTGAAATCTTAGAGATGGGGAAAGTGTCCACAGTGACCACCACTCCTTCCTCATCCTTAAAACCTGCCACAACACGGGGGACTCCCGGGAGAAAGGACTGGGCCCACCACTTCAGCAGTTTGAACCTGAGGAGCATCATACCAGCTTCAAAATCTAACATCCAACGAACAGCGTGACATGGAAAAAAGTGAAGAATCGTGTGATGTTTTACCGTTTCATCATCTACCTGTGAAAGTTGCTGCGCTGTTTCGGGGTGCAGATCTCCGCAGAGGTCTTCAGCTCCACGTAGCATGCGGGAGGAGCCGGAGCGTTGGGATCTTTATCCCGGCAGTCCACCTCCCCGGAGAACAGGAGCCTGTGATCGGCCAGCCGAGTTTGCACCACAGTGCAGAAGGCCTCATTGGTGTTCACCACTCCGCCTGGGTCAGGTGAACTGTGGACGTCATCTACAGGGAGGGACAAAGGTGAAGCGTTATCTCTTAAACGTGTGCTGAACGCCCCCGTCTGCTATCTGTGTCAAACGTAATAAAATGAGATTGGAATGTATGGAAGTTCATTTGTGCCAGGGAAAAGAAACACAGACTGTGAGTCACAATTATGGAAAGAATTTCGCCTTTTAAGTCAAAATGATTTATTATTTAGTTATTATTTTACTACTACATCAAAAGTATTTGATATAAAGCTTTTATAATAATTTCTAAATCAAAATAATTTGGGAAAGAATGTGAGACGTGAAGTTGCAATTGACTTTGAAACTTAAAAAACTGACTTCGGTCAAGATTAAGTCAGACTTTAGATTTTCGAGGTTGAAAGCTATGAGACACTAAGTCCATTATAGTCTTTGATGTGAATTCAAACCAGATATCGTTTTAGTTTAGAGGGTATGATTCAAATCTTGTTTTATATTTATTCTCATTATATATCCAAGACCTTCCTCATCGCCAGTGTTTTGGTTCAGTTAAAAAAAAAAAAAATAGGTTCAATGAAGTAAAGAGGTAAACATAAAACACCAAAGTAGGGTTTACATGTTGTACTACCCTGTCATTTGCAGGTGCCGTCATCTTTTTAAGTGTGAATTTTAAAAAGAAATGTTGATAGAATACAGTATTGCATTAAACCTACCTACCTGCACATGTGTATTGCTCAAACTTGTATCCCCAGTACATCATCTCCTTGTGTCGCTCTGTGCGGTTCTCTTGTTCCCGTCGAGCGGCTTCTGTTTCCACCTCGCTGACGTAAAGCGTGCCCCTGAACCTGCTGACTGCCAGCAACCAGCCCTCGCGTGTCTCATAGGGAGTGGTCAGCAGCTTGGTCAGATGGCCGCGCCATGTCACAAAGTCGAAATCGAAAGCACTGTGATGGGCAGAGGTAGAACCAAGAACACGTGTGGTTGGAGTAGCGACTAAAGATCCCAGGTGAGTATCTATATCTGACCTGGACCTGTTGCCCTGATTAAGAAGAGAAAAAAAGTACAAACTAACAATAACACTTACCATGATGAGGCTGTGGTCACCTTTGAGCTGAGCTTTGATTTATTGGCCAAGATCCAGCGGAGGATGTGGTCCAGCTTCTCCTTCTCACTTTCGTCTCTCCTGATATAGCGGTCCTTGTATCCATCCTTCAGGTCAAAATTAGGATTTCTGTCAGGTTCCACGTAGTATTTCATCCGCCTGCTGTCATTGAAGAATCTACGCTCAGAGTCGAGGGAAAAACACCCTACTTCAACCGGCTGTTTGTACACCGGAAAGTCTCTTTCGTATAACTCCCTTCTGGTGCTCAACTCCTGAGAGCTGCGAGGGTTTTGCGCCGGTGTTGGCTCAGACTGATACTGGTGGTGGTTTGGTCTGGAGCGTTTATTCTCACTGTGATTTCTTCCACCGGCATCTCTGTGTCGTCTGTATGCTGACTGGGGGTTTTGGTAGCTGGAGTTGGGATTGTGGGATCTGGCCGGGTCCATTGCTACCTAGTGGGGGAAAGAGCAATGATTTATGAAACGTTGATGATTATTCATATCTGCTTGATTGTCTTGCTCTGCTGTAGGAAAGCCCAAACATGATCTGACTCATCATCACCTGTGTTGTCACTAAAAAGAAGTGCTATGCCCTTTTTTAATACTGCTGACACAAGACAACCCATTATTTGTGTATCATGTATATAGTACCTTTTATTTTTTATGCATATTGAACATAATAGATGCTCATTGTATACTACGGTTACTTAACTATTTTATTATGAGTCCATTATTGCATGGGATCAACAACGTTAATATTATGTATCTATATATGCACCCCAGATGAGCACATCACATCGTGATCTGTGTAAATAACTATATATTGTGTCTGTATCTGAATGCAGACATATCATGTGAAGATGCGTGTATTGAGGGTTGCGTGCTGCAGAAGTGTGTCTGCATTGACTAAACGTGTTTCTGTGCATGCCTGTTGTATATTAGGTTAATCAAGGTTTAGACAAATATATATTTTTTTGTGCTTTGCTTTAGCAATGTGCGTTACCTTTCCAACATAACATACTTTATTACTACTAACACTAAATCACCGGTTATTAAATGAAAAGCTAACGTACCGTAGTCAGCATACACAACACAAGCAGCTAACGTTAAGCTAACGTTACCTTTGTGTCAATGCCCCGTCAGACACAATAATAAACACGACTTTGTGTAAACACGACTATCATATGTTGCAGCGTCTTTTCTAATCAACACAAAAGAAAGAAAGAAGGAAAACACAAAGTGTTGTCGTATCGTTGGCTGGGTAGCTAATGGCTCCACAAGCTAACAACAACTCAACGCTACTTCCGTATACAGTCGCTTCTGCTGCTGCTGCTTCTTCTTCTTATTCTTCTTCTTCTTCTTCTGGTTTTACGGCGGTTGGCATCCATCTTATTGGTGCATTACCGCCACCTTCTGCTCCGTAGTGTGGATCAGACAATATACTTATAATCTTTACCCCAAAACAAAACAAACAAAAACTAACAACCCAAATAATAATAATAATAATAATAAGACATACTGATAAAACAGAATAACTAACAAACAAACAAAAAAACAAGCACTCTAAACCAGCACCCTTCGTGTGCAGTCTCTCCTCCAATCCGCTCGGTGGTAGTCGCGACACTTCCGGCAAGAAGCCGAGTAAAGAAGACTTTTCAAGTTGTCCGTTAGAGCTGTGGGGACCAAAGCGATGTGAACACCAATATTAGTGCTATTAGTAGCGATTAGGTAAGCGTTTAAACTAGTTTAACTGGTCAAATATAGCCTCATGTCTTCAGTGTGCACACAAAGCTAAGTTAGCTTAGCTTCAATCATTAATGTCACGTGTAAACAGAACGGTTGTAATAGCTTAGCTAACGCCTCTCAAATGGGATTACTGGCGTTTTATAAGCAACGTTAAGTTAACAGTTTCTTTCTGCAAATGTGAGGGGATGTTATCTAGATTCTGTAGTATAACAATGTTCCTGTTAGCCCAGATAATAATCTCACGTGGGGTCTGTGGAGAGAGAGAAGCAGCTGTCTGATTAAACTGGTTTATTCTCTGCCACATTGCTTTTTCCTCCAGGTATGAACAGGAAACGAGCTTTGATTTCAGACACTTTCAAGGTGAAGAAAAGAAGAAATGGAACACAGAAGTTTGGAGCCATCAGTGATGGAGATGGTAGATGCGACTACTAAAAAGCTAATTATACTATCTCATTTAAGATTAAACTTCATTGATCTTTTTTTACTTTAAAGGACCGACTGACATCAGATCCACCCTCGAGTATCTAATGACACTGTTCCCCAGGAAGCTCTTCAATGACAGTCTGCCTCAGATCGTTATGAAGCACCAACTCTACAGCATTCACAATGACAAGACGTTGGTGGACAAGGAGCTGGTGAGACAACTCTCTGGTGTCAGAAATGTCACATGTGTGTATCTGTCTCAATGTGAAAACCCACTGGGCCTTTCTTGTGGCCCACAGAATAAACTGCGGGAACGAGGAGAGCTGCTGATGTTCCAGCTCGGGTTCGATGCCGACGCTTTCGGGCTGGTCTTCGCTGCAGATTACAAGGCCAAAGTGCTGGCGGGGGAGGACGGCAGGCCGACACGAGCCACAGTGGAGAGGTTCTTGGAGAAGTTCTCGTCTCCTTGCACAGAACTGAGCTTCAGCAAAGACAAGATTCTCAAAGAGTTTCTCTTCACAGACTCTGAGATAACGTAGGAAATACTCTCATCTATCTCGTGTTGTTTACTTCCAAAACAAATCATTATTATTATTATTATCATCATCATTTAGCCCCTGAATGTCTTTAATACGAGTCTTCTCCTGTGTTTGGAACCTTTTTTTCATCTACAGTGTATGACATTTTTTGAAAGATCAGCACATTTTATATTTTCTCACCCTCTAGGCAGCTGGTTCAGTCAGGAGTCCTGACTGTGAGGGACGCCGGCAGCTGGTGGCTTTCCATTCCGAACTCTGGCAAATTCACCAAGTACTTTATACAAGGTGGGTGTCACGAAACAAAAACTGTCTCGACAATACTTTCCTTTTAATGACGTTTCATGTAAATTTCTTATTTTTACGAGTTGTTTTTTTTTCGACAGTGCCTTGCTAATTGGAGGACTGTTTGTTTCCCCCCAACCATCTTACCGCTCTTCCTGTTATTAGGTCGTAAAGCAGTGCTGGGCATGGTGAAGAAGTCCAAATATAGTGAAGTCCTAAAGGCAGAGCTGGAGGAGCGGAGAACAACCTCGCATGTGAAATTCCACATGAAGTACCACATCCATGACATCGTGGGTGCAGAGCTGGTGGAAAGGTGACATTTGCAGTTTGCATGCTATTGATTCTCATGTAGCTGCTCTCATTTATGATCCTCACAGTCCAGTAATTGAGGATTTTTAAGTTACTTGCTTGAACAACCCTCAGGCCGTATTCATAAAAATAAGATCGCTTGAAGTCTCAACTCAAGGCAGTTGCTGTTTTTTAAATTCCATCCACCAATGACACCTTTTGATGATACTCATCTTGGACTATTGGGGAAACAGTTTATTGCATCTTCATTTTCTAAATCAAGACTTTTTCTTCACAGCATACCTACAACTTCAGGGACGTTGTTGCGACATGTTGAGTCCTGAACCACAACCACAAGCCAGACGATTGGAAGATTCAAAAAGGTTTATGAACAGTGTTTATTATGACGGATGGTAAATTAATCAAGATTTCAGTTTGGTTTTGTGCCAAATGCATTATTAAAAAAAACCTTGTGGGTTTATGAATTGTCAATTATGTTGACATGACCGTGTCAGGTTTTGGTTTATCTTGTAATAAAGTTTTATTTGCCTCATTATGGAAGTCATACTTTGTGCACATGACAGTTCTTCTTCTGCTCACCATTGAGATCCGTCACCAGTGTTTCTAGGATTGACAGGTGGTCCGATCAGAGCCTCACAACTGTCACAAAGCTCAATATTTGATTTAAGCTCAGTTAATGTTAATCGAATTCATTCAATCCCTGGCTGCTTCATTGGCAATCCAATGCAACCAATCTGCCACTTATTTTACATTTAGCAAGATCACAATCTGTTCATATAAGTGAATCATTTTTACAATGAAGGGAATGTTATCTTAAACACTTGGAGATCATTTTGCATGACCTTGGAGTTAAATAAAAAAGGACCAGATGAACATGGCTTTCCATTTTCTAGGTACATTTGTAAAATCAAATACAAAAGTTCTACCATCTTTTGCAAGGCTTACTTACATCGCAGGGCTTTGTAATAAATGGAAACATTTTCCAGTACCGCATTAGCTCTACTTTGTTTAAACATATTAAGTGTCCGTCAATCACACATTGCCTCTTTATAACAAGTGTTGCATCAAGGAAAATGTGCGGCTGCACTGTCCAACAAAGAGGCAGAAGAGTCGATTTTACTTGAATTTATTGGCTTTTTCAAAAAGTGACAATTGCTTTTATCCATAAGACTAAAGAGTCACAACATTGGCTTGAATTAAAGCACAGCTTGATGTCTGAATACAATACAGATGAGCAACATGTACTTAACCCCCGATCTAGTAGTTCAAATACATTTTGTAAATAGGCAAAAAAATATAACCGTTGCAATTCTAATCTTAAGTTGCACATACATGCCGTCAGCATTAATTACAAAAAAAAGCTAGGCTTGTAGGGAGATTAAGGTAGCATTAACTGTAGAGGTAATAAACAAGGATAGTCATAGTGTTAGTTAAACAATACAGTGAGTGAAGTGTAACTTCTGTGAAGAAAGATACAAAACAGTCAAATCACATGATTATAACAAAAAGATGAGTACGCTGTATACCACACCATCACCGACAGCAGCCATGTTACCGTTGTTAGCGGGCATAAATGCTCTTCTTAGTGACATTGCTTAGCCAGTAGTGATGCGAGTAAGAATCAAATGTGCTGCACAAAAGGTTTCTGATAAATGCCCACAGAGCATTAACGGTGCTCTTGTTCCCCGCCACCAAAAACAGTTCTAATCCAAAATATCTAATAAAGTTTTCAGCGTTGCACTTCTGGGCAGCTACACAGTTGAGACACACTTCTAGGGAAATATTGCAAAAGAGGATTGTGGGAAGAAAAATAACAAAAAAAAATACCGTGACCTTGACCGGTCCGATTGGAGCCAAACACATGAAAAATACTGGATCATTTAGATCTGTCGGGGTTTAATAGCACGGTTGGTGTCGGAAGATCGGTTGAATTTTTCAGTACGTCTTTAGGCGTCAATTCAACCCGCGACGATGAGTCACCGTCAATCGTGTGCTCGGACTGAAAACTAACCGGTGAAGAGATTCGCGGTGCACAAACAATTTGAAGCAAAAAGAACTTCACAGATAATTAGATTCAGGTTCCTTGTCAACGGTGCGATGACACAGTGAAAGTGAATAAAATGCCATCGATTATGGAGCCGGGCAAACGGCAGCACACTGCAGCAAACTGCCAGCCGTTATTTGAAGGTTTTAAAAAGGTTTGAGACAACAGAACAAAGATTTGCTTTTCTGTTAAAATACAGCACGTCTGCAGGATGTATTTGGCAATATTTTCTTCCACTCAAAACAAACAACCAAGACTGTAAACAAAAAAAAAAAAAAAAAAAGAAAGGTGGACAACCAGTGGAAGAGCAAATTGAAAACATTCCACGGTCCAGTTTTTTATTTTTTTTACAAAAAACATCCAATCCACTTTAGAAGGCCTCAAGAATTTCATAGTGTTGTCTATACAGTATGTGTTGTTGGGAAAGATCTCGGGTCTATCGTCTTCCAAACCCCTTCTCCTAAATCTGACCCTACGTCAAATCATGGAAACAGTTGGTAGATCTGCTGTAGCTACATGTATGGAAGGAAAGAAGCTGAAGTACAATGTTTCTGTGTGTATACTGGTGTGTTTCTCCTGCGCCTTTAGCCACCCCTCACCACTAGCGGCCATGTTTCCCCCGTCATCGTTCCGGTGGAGGAAGTCTTAGAGGAGAGAGCACTTCTTCCCCTTCTTCTTGACGGGTGGAGGACAGAGGACGGCCCGGATGGCCTCGTCGAACACAGTTTTAAGGCCACGCTGAGTCAAGGCTGAGCACTCCAGGTACTTGACGGAACCTGAGGAAACCACACATCAAATGTGTTTTCTTTTAGTAATTCAGAAAACAACATCACAAGGTCAGAGGTAACTTGGTAAAGAAGATATGTGTCCTTACCGATCTCTTTGGCCATCGCCAGTCCTTGGGGATATGTAATGGGCGAGAGCTTCTTTTCCTTCAGCTTCTCTATGGTGTCCTTGTCGTCTCTCAAATCCAGCTTGGTACCCACCAGGATGATGGGAGTGTTGGGACAATGGTGTCTCACCTCAGGGTACCACTGCACAGAGACCACAGCATTGACAAGTTAAAGGTAAAGCTTTACAAACCGGTCTATGTTATCTTGAACATACGGTTTCTAAAATGACTAAGTACTATCCCAGCTATGAGCGTGAGATGCTGTCGATTCTCATGGAGACGTTTGATTGTTGCACAATACAAGGTTATTCTCCAAGTGACAAAGATTAATATATGTGCTTGTTGAATATGGGCAGCGTTTACATGTTCTAGTCTGAAATGAAAATAGTTCAGTGCAATAAACATTCAGCTGGGAATGCAATCGGTCTTTAGTGTGGTCAACTTTCTTCCTGGAGCTAAAAGCCCAGTTTTTAACCCATTTAACCAAATAGTGTAACAATAGTTTCTTATATCGCTGTAAATTGTTCAAAATGATTAAACTAACTAGTAAACATGTCTTATTATGTGTCACTTTATTATTAACTCAGTGCCTCTGTCCATCATGTTCTTAATGAGTCTGTAAAAATAAGACATAAGATGATCTATGGGTCAAAATAAATCGGTCATCCATGGAGAAAACCCGTGGGCCAATCAAAATCAGCCCCGATGCCTCTTATCATGCCATAAAACAGATCCATTACGGTCTTCAGTCGTTATCATACCGACACTGCATCAACTCACCTTGGCACGGACGTTTTCAAATGAGGCCGGACTCACAAGCGAGAAGCAGATGAGAAACACATCCTGGTGAGAAAAAGGCAAACAATACAATCAGAGGCCAGAACAACCATTTCCTGTGAAGACCAGTAAGGATGGCCCCTCCTGTGATCATGCAGCACAAAAGGTGTTTCCCCTCTTACTTCCTTATTCATTCCAAACTTTCCAAAAGTATTATGTAAGAGCGACACCGTCGTCAAAACATACTTCAAAGGCATAACACACCACACTTCAAAGCAAACTATAACACAGAATTGTCTGACTGTTTTTTTCTTTGTACCGTTTGCGGGTAGGAAAGTGGGCGGAGTCTGTCATAATCTTCTTGTCCTGCTGTATCCCACAGACCCAGGTTCACCGGCTTCCCGTCCACCATGACATTGGCGGAATAGTTGTCGAACCTGACAGAAAGAATTGTGATCGCATGAGTTAAACCCATTAGGATGAATATAAACTGAGAACATATTAATAATCACTTAAATTATGACAGGAAATGAAAATAAGCATTAAAATGGGAAACAGGTTCTTAATTAATCTGTTTTTCAGATCTCACTTGAAAATGACTCCTCGCGTATTACTTAACTCTGAACTAAAATTATGATTATCAACTGTGATTGTAACCTATTCTGTGAGCAACCACACTTTCATAAAACAAATGATGACTGCTGGCGTTGATCAGCTTGTAGTCTTGCATAAGTAAATAAATAAACAGGGTCTGTAGCCTCAGATACTCACACGGTGGGGATGTACTCTCCAGGAAAGGCATTGGTGGTGTAGCTGATGAGCAGGCAGGTCTTACCCACAGCTCTGGAGGAGAGGAAGAGGGGAAATTACTCAGTTTTCTTTTTTTTTTTGGTTAATGGTATCACCCTCCCAAAAAAAACAGCATGCAAAGTCAATTTGGGTATAAATTGATATATTTCCTACTTTGTACAATTGGAAAGCAGTAGGGTTGCAACTAGGAGTTATTATCATTATCAGTTAATGTGTCAATTTGGTCAACAAAATGTCACAAACTAGTGAAAAACAGCCGTCCTAATGTTCAGGTTTGGGTTTTTTGTGTCCAACCTGTGGTCCAAAACCCAAAGTTATTGAGTTAACATTCATAAAGGACAATAAAAAAAACTGTAAAAAACAATACAATTTGAATATATCACACTTCAGCTCTACTCAAGCCTCCAAAAACAGAAACTGCTCAGTGAACCCTTACTATGGGAGAACAGCTTTGGTGTAAAATACATTTTGTTTTTTACTTTTTTAATATATGTATCCAAGACTACTATAGGAAATGTGAAACTTAAGTGTTGAATCCTCCCTACTGCCAGCTTCCCCTTCGTCAAAAGCGAAAACACCAAATCAAACTCAGTCACAGAGGCCATCAATGACTCTGCTGCTGTGGTATCCACCACACCCTGAACAAGAAGATATGAGTTTACCTCACATATATTGTTGCACATATGAAAGTCAGTCATTGCTCATTCTTTAATCATTCACCAACCTGTAGTTGTTGCAGACAAAGTCTACTAAATGTACTTGAAATACATAAACCGCGCCGCCAACACACAAACTTTGCGTTTAACGCTTCACATTTCTCAATTTATGAGCAAATGTTGCCAAACTCTCGAGACTTAAACTCGGGTTAGGAGGGATGTGTGAATGTCTGACTCACCCAAAGAGTAACTTAAATCAAGGATTAGCTAACCACTTGCAAACTAGCAATTATGTAATGCAATAATTTGCCATTTCAACAACACTACATGAAAAACAATGGCGGATAACTCTTATATCGTAAGATAATAGTTAACCCATGAAGAATAAACAAGTAGTTAAAGTTAAAAGCTTGTTAGCTAACTTTACCTGTTAAGAAAAATCGGAAGCAAACTGATATAACGATAGCTAGTCTGGTGACAGCATTAACTAGCTGACGTTACACTTGGTTATTCGAGTTAAATCGCAATAGTCAGATGGATTAGGTTAACTTACCCGTCTCCAACAACGACACACTTTATGGCCTGCATTGCGCCGCAGCTAGAGGAATGCTAAGTTAGCCCGGGAGCTAACGTTAGCTCACAAGTCTCTTTTCCTTTGTCCGGAACTGCTCGCTGGTGAAACGTCCCACTGGCGTTTCTCTAACGGTCGTTGGTAGAGCAGCCGAGCTCCTGTGAGGTGATCCGGCACGTGGGGGAACTTAAAGTAACTTATCGAGCACTTTCACGCAAGTTTTCCGTCAGAAAATCCCTCGCAACATTCCCATGCTTTCGTGGGCAGATCTGGAAAGCTATGTGAAGCAAAACAGCGGCGGCCACCACCCCTGAGAAAAAAAAAAATGAAGTTAGCAACCACACACCAGATGGTGCATCCGGTGCGATGAGAAGATACGCCCACGGACGTTTTTTAACGATCTATAACTTCCTTAAAAACAAGCAGCTGACGAGCCACCGGTTTTTATACCATCAGAAAATGTAATCATCAAAAAGTGTTGGGAGTTTTGTATTTTTAAAGCAAATTTGAACTTGGAAAGAAGATTCAAAAAAATAACCACGAATAAGACGGACTATTTTAAGTGTGACACGGATTGAGGAAATGACGTTGTTACTATGGCCTTCTTCCCTGAACTCTGCTCCTCAGGCACTTTCCCCAACAAACAATTTAGAACATTGGGTTAAAACAGTCTCAGCAGATACATTTGATTTCAGATACATTTCAATCCCTTTTATAATACTGAATTCATGTCCATTCAATGTTTGAGGATGGCATAGCCAATAAATTGAAATAATGCATCTCTTCTTCATCTCTTCTTCTTCATGCAACAATTGGGCGCCATGCATATTGGTGTAGGCAAAAATAGCAACTGGTTGTGCGAAAATATGCTTGACGAATCAATAAATCCCCTTTCAAGGATTAATTGATTAGTTGACTGACAGAAAGATAATAGTTAACTGTCATTTATGATGCAAAAATCCCAAGCATTCATTGGTGCTCAGGTGCAAAGATTTGTTGTTTTTTCTCTGTTGTTTTATTGATTGTACACTTTGGGCTCTGGTGATTTAAAACAAACCATTTCAAGACATCACCCTGGGTGCTGGGAAATTGCGATGGGTAAATTGACAATTATCTGTCATTTCACAGACTTTAAATAACTGATTGAGTAATCCATAAAACAGACAGTGAAGGAATCGTGCAGCATTGATCGCTGAAAGTATAAGGCCTCAAAACAATTAATTCAATAATTTATAGTTCTTGATTTATAAACGAGGAAATTCCACATCAATAAAAATAAATGGACTGAATCTAGACGTATGTAAACTATTGCCAAGAACTATTTGAATATGGCAACACTATAATATGTAAAAAACAACAACAACAACAACAAAAATACAATAATTGTTAAACAGTATTGCCAGATACACAAACAACATTATTTTAGTTCATTCATTTATTTTGTTATTGCCTTAAAATGTATACCCTTGGTATTAGCAGCTTTGGTTGTTTGTCATTTTTATGTAGTTACCGTGCTAACAATAAAAATACAGTTTTAAAAATCTGCCTTCAGAGTGAAGTCAGGGCAAATAAATCCAGATACACTTTCAACTTCCGTGTGTGTCACACCGTTACGAGTCCTCCCGTTAACCATAATGGGAACAAATAGAGAAGCCGTTGGGGTGGAGCAGCTCTGCCAACACAACCAGGCACAACAAAAAAAATGGTGCTCAGTCAACGATAGAAATATGAACTGTCACTCATCAGCCCGTTGGCCTCACTAACTGACACGGTTACCTTATCAACGGACCGGGCAGACCCCCGTCTGTATGGCGGGTCTGTCCTATTTAGTGCTCCGGTTCTCGGGCTCCGCTGGTCGGACTTACGGAGTGTTTTCCAAAGGCTTGACGAGGACTTTGTTGATATTTTTTGATCTCGCATGGCGACTGCGAATCAGATTCCCTTATATCTACCTGGTCGCTTCGATGATGTTTAATGTCAGGTTACAGGTAATTTTGCAAACACTCACGCAATTGCCAGTTTAGTAGGCAGCAAGTATTACTTAACGACAGTTAATACAGTCCTGCCATAATAATCCTTATTCAAGCTGTTTTCGAGAGATGTTACGGTCAGTTTGTGGTGCTTCTAGGTTTCAGGCAGGTGTTTCTAATATTTTGTCCACCCCATTCATATCACTGATGGGTTTATTAAGAATTGATACAATTTGAAGGCAATAGGGGCTTTAAGTATATTATTATAAAGGATTAATCGATTGTAGGAGGCCGATACTGGATTATTTTAGGCAGATACTGATTGGGAGTTTAAACATTCCCAGTTAATAAATAACCTTAATCCTAATTTGACATTTTCTTACTGCAATTTCATGTTTCTAAACAATACTGATAAACATCTGAAACAAGCTCATATGTGCAACTAGTTAGGCCGACAGTCGAGCTCTGATTTATTACAAGTCTCAACTTATTATCATATAACAGAAACTAAAGCAGAACATCTTCGTGAAACACTTGAAGCAGCATTGTTTTATTGCCTTTTGCTCAACAAATAACCTAAATGTATTGATTAACAGCTATTCAACTGACACTTGAATGGAGTTTTTGTGACTAAAATTACATTAAAGCAATAAAAGACGATTCAATTGGGATCATTTCAAATCTTCAGCTGACACTTTGACGATTTTTTACTCTTCAAATGAGAACTGATATTTTAACAGCTGTCACTTTCTCTTATCTCGTTGCTTCAACTTCAATTGAAATTTGATTTGCTGTTATTGTTTACACTGACGCTTCAACTGCTTTTAGTGCCTGCAAAAATAACCCAATACTTAATAAACTGTCAGCTGATTTCAAGTTTGAGCTCAGTGACCTCTTAACATGTTCATGCATGTCTGGATAGATAACTGTCTGATCCATTCGCGTTGCCTGCTCATCTCTTCACAGGTCCACATTGAAATCCACTGAATCTTCGACGCCTGTTTTTGGACTTGACCCCATAAGTTGTGGGCAATGCCACGTTTCAGCCCTCTAAAAGAAACTGTCTGACACTGCACAGCGATGTGGAGGAAGAGGACGCTTACATCTGTGTGACGATGCAAGGGTCAGCCCTCGCCCAGTGCCTTTTCGCAGGGGGGAGGACGACAGTGAAGACTGCGGTGCTGTGTGAGGGCGGAGGGGGAATCACTGCCCTCCGTTAACCCTCTTAACCCGCCACCTGAGATCCAGGAGCCGCCCGTCCTGTCCGTGGAGATCGTGTCGAGTGAATCGTGGATTTTGACACTGCCTCTTCTCTCTGGATATCGAGGATTTTTGCGTGGATTTGAAAACAGTGGATTGTTACAGTGGTACTTTGTAGCCACTCTTCATTGTTTCACATGTATGTTCATTAGGTGGTCAACATCTCACTTTAATTTAAAAAGTAAATATCTACACCGCATGACACAAACAAGCATGTTTTTTTTTGTCCTCTGTGGCTCGGGGGTAAGCTGTGTAAGCGGTACATGTGGAGGTTTGCAGTCGGCCTACAGCTGTAGCTGTCATTAAAGTGCAGTGTCAATGGGAGCCGCTGCATGTCTTCTTTGTGCGCGCCGACTCACGTCGTCTCACTCATTGTGGTTCTTTCTGCAAAGTTAATTCTTTTTTTTAACTGCATTTGTTTTTATTCCTGTGAAAAAATGTAAAGATTACTGAATTTGGGTAGTAATAAATGAATGAAGTCACGATTCTCAGCCTTTTCTGTCCTTCTAATAAACATTCATTCATTTTCTAGGTTTGCTAAAGTGCCTTTTAAAGTATTCAAATTCAAAAGTTGCTTTTTTCTAATCCCATACATACAGTAGAGCCTATTTTCAACCCAGAGATATTCTCTATAGTTCAAGGAGAGTCAATTTGCATTGCCAGTAATCTACATCAACATCCAAAGCATGAAACTGAAAGAAAACACATCTAAAGGAATATTTATGAACAAAATGTACAGATCATGATCACATCTGTCCTAAACTTAACAGTGTAACACTGAAAGAAAATGTATCTCTTTAAGGCATAAGTGTAAGTTTTAAGTTTATTGTCATCTACATTTACACATGTACGAGATTTGTCCTCTGCATTTAACCCATCCCTAGCTTATTGGGAGCAGTTAGGGGTTCAGTGTTTTGCTCAGGGACACTTCGGCACAGGACACGTAGCAGCCAAGGATCGAACCGCCGACCTTGCGGATGCCAGACGACCCTCTCTACCCAGTGAGCCACGGCCGCATAAAACTGCCCTAATGTTACGAAACGTAGCCCCTTGACCTAAGGGGCTTCTTGTCGCCTCCCTTGACACATATTGTAAATAGCCAGACATTTATTTTATTCAGATATCCTGTTGCACGAACGGTTGCAGTACCAGATCTGTGCACACGGGGGAAGCATCCTGTCACTGTGCTGGATCCACCTCCATGTACGTAACAGACATCACGAGCTGTCAACAATCCCTGAAGAGGATACAGGAGAGAATAAGGAAGCTGTAATATAAAACGTATGTAATAAAAACATATCTGTCAGCACATCAGTGAAAGCAGACTTACTGCTGTGCTGCTAATCGTCATGATTTCTATTATCTGTTTTATTCTTACATATTTCCACAAAATGTATCATCCATAAGTCTACTTCTGGAAAGGAAAATGTCAACTCAACTTCCACCTCCATCTTATAATAAATGAACCCATTTGGCGCCTCCCTTTAACTTCTTCTAAGAAGGGTTTTTTAAACTGCTGACACCCTCGCTCGGTGCAACATATCCCCGTGCAAACTTGCCCGAACCAGTCACTCTGATGCCAGGCTGCAGAGGAAAACCATCAGGGGTTGCCAAGGCAACTGTATTTTCTTCCATGTGACAGACAAACCTTCCAGCCCCCCCCCAAACACACACCCACACACACACTTTTTCTGGAAAAAAGAGGATTTATTTCTCAGGGATTTGCGAGAGGAAAATATTTTAATAGGGTTATCTTAGAGGACTGGCAGAGAAAACAGAGTGGGAGATCAATAGATGAAAGATAAGTCGGGTTATCTTTACTCTGTTTTTCACAACCACCATTTGTACCCTATAGAGGAAAAAAAACGAGGTTGTGGAATAAAGATTAGAGAGTTTCAGCCTTTTGGCATCTGCAGCAGCTCACATGTGTTTCATTTGAGTGAGTGTGAAAGAGTGATAACACTGCATAAGGAAATGGCAGGGATTCAATTAAAGCTGCAATGCAGTGTATTTAATTCCATACACATCATTCATGAACTTTAAACAATTCGTTTATGTGGGATCTTAAGAGTTGGTGTCTTTCTGATTTTGTAATTCAGTATTTGAAACGTAAGTGGTGCTACGTTTACCCAGGTTAGCGCTCAAACCACTGTTTGTTGTAGCAGAGAACAGATGGGTTCGTGTCAGTTTTTAATGTTGTCCATGAGAGCCGAAGAAGTTGCCTCTAAAAAACGAACTTTGGCTGTTTTATGTGCTGCAGAACAATTTGTTTTTGTACGAATTAAACAAAGAAGATGTGACGTGTTGATAAGCGACCTTTAGAGGTGCCTGTAGGTGGATTTTGTTACGACACGGCTAGCTGTCTTCACCTGTTTCCAGTCAGTCTATGCTAAGCTACAGCTACTGCTACATATCCAACGTAGCTACATATCGTGCAGACTTGAGCGTGGTATTCTCATCTAACTGTCAGCAAGAAAGCATAATCCTCTCAATGTCCAACTATTCCTTTTAATCAAACGACTGAAACATATCATATTCAGCTTCTGGGACTATCATCTGCATCAGGTGACACCTGAAGAGCAGCTTTAGTTTTAGTCCTGAAGCAAATCCTGAAGCAAACAGTTTCCTCCACAGTTTCATTTGCTCAACAAACCCACTGTTTTATTTGTCTTGGCAATAATAGTTTTGCTTTGTTTTCGATATTTTCCCTGTAAAGTTGAACCAATCACAAGGAAACGCTCCAGACCACATAGCTGAGTCTTTAGATCATGGCTCTGTTACACTCCGTTTTTAAATACAAAGTGTTTCTTTTCCATCAACATTTGCTTCGCAACCAAACAGGAAACAAGGCCAGAGTTTTACAAGGAGCCACTTAATGTCACGTCTGCATTTTTGAAACAACACCCCCAAATGAAGAAGTAAAAAACAATTAAACTCCACATGTTAGCAAAGTTACTCGTGTGTCAAATACAAATGTTTATTCGCATAACAAACAGCATTTCTATTGGGATGACATTTCCATCAGCCAGTTTATGAATAACAGACATTAATAGACCCTGCCCACGCTTGGAGAATGGATTATGAATGCCAAATGTAATCAAACAATAATCCACATGATTTTTTATCGCTGATGATTTTACTGTGACTTACGCTGATCCCCCTCTCCCTCACTTTGAGGTTTTGGCATTACTTTGTGCAACGTCCTCTTTGCAGTTGACTTATTAAATAGACCTTTGATTTGAATGCTGTGGACCGCGTGGACAAGAAGCGTATGCAAAGCGTTTTAAAAAGGAAGCGATCAGGTGCTGAGATGAGCTCCAAGCTGAATCAAAAGCGTGAGAGTGAGTGGGGGAGGAGAAGAGGAGGAAGCCAAACAGAGAGAGGGAAATGTGGAGGAGGGACACTTGAGTATTTGCTGCAGTCATATTGTGGGAACGAAATAGGTCACAGAAGCAAAAGAGCATTCAAATATCCAACTGGAGGTGTTAGTGTGACTTTTCTTATTTTCATAATAATCATTTCTTCTTTTTTACATTTGCCTTCCTGTATTATGTGCTGGAGTGCAGTTTCATATTGTGCAGAGCATCAAAAATCAGTCAAAATAATGATCTTATTTGACTTATTTTCATTATGGATTTTAGTAAATGAAAGAATGCTATTGTTTGATCCAGCACGTTGCACACCTTCGTGCTGTTATCCTGTATCCTGATCTCCTTCGCTCTCTGATGGTAATCACCCAAATGTAACTGGGGTTGATTGTGTGTGTTCGTGCACGTGATAATGGAGTGTATGAGATGTAAAACCTTTTGCAAACTTCAGTCGTGAAAGTCTTAGGCGGAATAACCTTTACAGCGTGTTGTGTAACCAGAACAGGTCAAGGAGGATTGTACTTTGAACGTAGCGACACACACACACACACACACACACAGCTTCACCTACAAGTTCTCGGGCATACACTGCTGCCTTTGTGCCCAGCAGACAGAATCCAAATAAAGACTCTACTCATATGTGTCCTTGGGTGCAGAAAATCAACCCGACTTTGCCCTTCGATCAGTCGGTGGTTAAGACGCAGAGCTGGATGTAAAACCAAAGAGAAGGACGGGAGGAAATCCTGCTGCACTCTGCTTCCTGTGACCCTCTGTCACACACGCCGCCATCACCCAAATATCAACCCTTTCACCTTCCACAACAGGAAGGAGGTGTGAATCCCTCTCCTGTCTCCTGGTTTATGAAGGTCTATGTCCATTTGTTTTGGGGGGATAAACGCAAAGAGGAAGATGGCCGGGGAACTCCCAAATTCACCACTGAATCAGCACAAAAGGGAACTAAAAATGACTTCATCAAAGCACATCTGGTGAAATTCACTGCGTCAGTTCGTCAATGCTCCAACGAAATAACATCCTCAATAAAGTTCTGAACCACAGTTTCCTCCCTAACTTTAAACACAGACTACACCTCACTGATCCATTTCACAGTGGATTCAGGAGGAAGCTGATTAGGTTATGATGGGAGTGATTTTTGGGAGTTGGAAGGTTGAGAAACGTGGGTTGCTTGTGTTTCTCTGTGTGTTTATAATTATGGGTTGGGTCGTTTTTAAAGGGAGGAGGTGATCGCCCTCCGGGCACCGCCGTGGTGACTGGAGCACATATCAAGCGGTACGACTGCTCAATCAGGTCACGTGAAGTCGGTCAGGAGAGCCACAGACGTTTCCCATGATGGTCGGCCTAATCTGCCAGACGTGCATCTCCCCGAGGGAATGTACGCATCAACCGCAGTGGCACGAGACACAGACGGCCCGGAAAACCCCACACATGTTGACTTCAAGCCGCAGACTTTTACAGACTTGCTGTGATGACTTTGTGGCCTTCGTTTTGTGGTCCGGACATGAACGACTGAGCCAAAACTGCAATTTTGTTGATTTCTAAAGTCTTAAATTCATCACCAAGGATATCTGGGCCACACCGAGAGGCTTCTCTCATGACTCATAAACACATTAGCATGACATTTATGTGGAGTAGAGCGCACTGAGTGTGTCTGCGTGCCAGAGAGAGAGAGAGAGAGTCAACAATCGAATTGCTTTTAATGGAACTTACTACTTCGCTGAGGATGCTCTGCTTGACCGGATCCAGCACTGACATAAACGGACAGTAACACCCTATTTGTCGAGCCACATTCCCAAAGCAGCCGTTGAAATTATGCATATGACCTGTATTTTCCACTTGTAGCACAGAAAACATTCAAACCGGGGCTTGCTCTGTGTGATAACTGCTTTGCATCAAACCACCGAGTATGTAAAACCTCAAAACTAGAGGAACTGAAGTGAGAAAAGACACTTTCTGGGCCACAAACTGGAGTGGCTTCACTCAGATTTCCTTTTACTGAACGCTTCCTGTTCCCCTGTTTTCCTTTGTGTGGCGCACATCTCAAGGAATTTGGTTTCCTTTTAAAACACATGGCTAAAACTTCACAACCTACTTTTAATGGCAAAGAAAACAAAACACTGTCTGGGATGCATGGACCCAAATGTCTGAGCTATTCACAGCAACCCTTCACCTGAAGTGTGAGCGGAGCATTTATCTGCAGGTGTCAATTCAGGATCACTGTAGGCCTCCAATTTCTCCTGCTCTTGTGATTCGGCACCAGACTGCACCAGAGCGGATTGTGCCGGACTGAGGGGGCTCAGTGGATTGTGTAATCTTGCTAATGTGAATTTGTAGAACATGACTCATTTGAGCCGTTTAGTTTCTGCTTGTCCCCTTTTACTATTACTCTCTTGGAAGATGGTGAAGCAATCTTGAAACCCATGAAAGTGATGATTTTATGCAGTTTTACAAACGTTTCAGACGTGAATTGAGTTGAGTATGAAAAGGGAGGTAAATCCTTTGCTTCGTCTTCTACTTTAACAAACATACATTGTAAAGTTATAGCCTTCACCTCACGGGCTATAAGAGACGGAGGGAACTGTTTGTGTTATGTCTGGAGAATGTCACTTTGTTTAGGACAGAGTTCTGAGAGCGAAACATTTGTCCAAAAGAGACACCTACGAATAAACAAATGAATGAATACGTTCGAACATCTGTTCATGCTTGACCATTGGAGTAATGCACACAGGAAGTGAGACCCCCTCCTTCTCTGCGGAGGCAGGAATGCTATAATTGAAACCACGTGTTGTAGAAACAAGCTCTCTCTCTCTATTTCTGTGTGTGTGTGTGTGTGCCTCATCCCACTGTTTCTTAACCTGATCGCTCTCCCTGCTTATGTCAGAGTCTCGTCCATAATTCCTCAGATGTGAAATCTGTTTTTTTTACATTTTGGATTGGTCGCTTTTTGTATTACTACAGAGAACATCGATGTTATTTCATTGCATTTCAGCAGCCGTGTAGCTCTTTAAGATTCATTTGCGAGATTCTTTTCGGTATAGGTAGGCAGCTGTTGCACATAGACCTTTCTGTTTTATAAATGTGTTGCCTTTGTAATACTCTCCTTGCTCTAGAAAGGACTGCTGACGACAGTGCTTTTGCACCAATGAGACGTTCAGAGAAAAAACTGTGTATTACGGCAAATACATAGTCCTCTGTTTGTGGAATTGTGTTCATCAACATCCGAATGCAGTTGATAGAGATATTTGCCCTCATCCATTTGGGTGGACAAAAAAACGACATCCTCCAAAATGACCATACACTTGAATTTAACACCTCTTAATTAACAACTATTCAACATAATAACCGTAGGATTTATTGTTCAACTGTTGAGTTAAACTGCATTTGCTTTATTTGTGCACCTAATAATCTGGCAACTGATTGTAAAACATTCTTGCCAAATGTGTGCCGTGTGGTTCGAAAGAAAGTCATCGCCACATCGAAAAATAATACATTAGAATAGTATATACTGGTGGAAGTGACTAAGTACATTCTGTCACTGTATTTGGTACAATTTTGAGGTACTTTCGCTTCCTTGAATATCCCATATTTGCTCTACTTTACCTGAATATTATTGCTCTTCGTCTAATCTATTCCAGTACATGTAAAGTTAAATTGCTATGAATTCTTGAAGGATACAACCAAATGTGACAGCATAACCAAACCATCTCATACAATCAATAAAAACATTGTAGGTATTTTTGTTGGGTATAATCTCATTATTGCCTGGGGTCACGTGGGCGCTGATCGGTGATGAATGGTGACGCGCTGCACGGGCTGTGCAGCGGAGCTGAGATGGGATTAAACAACTAGTTACCAAGAATATTACAAATACTTTCTGTTTATAGTTCCAAAATAAAAGAGGCTGCTTCATAAACCCCCGGTGCGACTCTTACTTTGAAGACATAATTACTACCACTTCCGGCTTTGGTACAGCGGTGTTGTCGGCCAACTTGACGCCACTCTCCCGACACTAGTGGAGTGAAGGCGTATGTGGAGGGCTGACGGCAACGCGCTCGACCACTGTGGCGAAAAGACACCTCCGCCGCTTCACACGCACGCCGCTCACTGACCGACGGGCACCGGAGGAGGGACTGCCTCGCGACTGTGAGGCAGTAAATGGCCACAACATTTGCAAAAAAGAAAAGACGCTGCCAGTGAGACAACCTGTGTAGCAAAAAAAAAGAAGCGTCCTGGAAATTAGGGCGCGTGTTTGCTGTGTAGGTTATTGGAGCCTCTTCTCGCGCAAGGGAAGTTTCTGTCACCGATTTTTTGGGGGGAATCTTTGATTTCTAGGCTGCAAAACATGGAGGAGGACAACCAAGGTAGGATTTCACTCAGTGCAATTCAGACCGATAAAGTGTAGCTGTTTCAGTCCTAACAGTGAGGAGACGTGTGGCTCTGCAGCCTGCTTATACTAACAATATTCATAACGTTATGGATTCTGACGTTGACCTATATTTTCAGTGATTAGTTCGTTGTTTTTTTTTGCCATGGCACATGCAGCCACATTGATCTCATCTTTTTCCCACGTCAGCATTTTCCCGCAGAGATTACTGACATGTTGTGTTGTGGTGGTTTTAAGAGCCTGAGGTGCAAGATGTGTGAAGGAGGAAAGATTGACCTCATTTCGCGGGGATGATAAAGACCCAACATCATTCTTGAATGGACCCGGCATGAAGACTGTCAGTGCACCAGTGTGGTGTTGCTGCTTGTGGCCAACAGACTTGTGTTTGTCTCAGGCTTTGTCAGCTGTCGGCTGGTGTCACTCTGGCCCAACAGGTCCTCTCACTGTCAACCAAACACAGCCACGAGACACAGATTAGTTTATTGACTCATGACTAAAGAGTTGGCACAGATGTGTGTCCCTGCAACAGGAGTCTGCAGACCGCATCCGCTCAGCACAGGGGCGCGTTTAGAAACTTTGGAGGTAGAAATGTGTTCAGCCCTGGTCATTGATGAATATAACTATACGTTGACGGTTGCATTATTCATTCAGCGAAGAAATAAATTAGTCTAATATGGACTTGTATCAGTTAATAGCTGCTATTTGTAACTCCAAATACAGCCACGGACAGATTACGATGCAACAGGCCAATGGACACAGACATGGAAAAGGTCTCTAAGCAAACCTCCCAGATTTAATCTTTGCGGTCATTTTTCGTCTCTTTGTGGTTGTTTTTTTGTTTCGTTGTGAATGTTTTGCATCTCTTTGTGTCATTTTGTGTCTAATTGTGGTCGTCTGATTGACTTTATAACAAGAAATGAGTGAATGTCACCTCATTCAGAGGTTCTGGTGCAGGGGCCACTGGTCAGCAATCCATCCAGGATACTAACAAGGCATGCAGGCATAAAGCTGTCATTGTGCTGTTTGCGGCCACCCTGGTCTCCAGCGGTGGCACACGTCAGCACGGCCCCACAGACAGACATATGGTGCTGTGTGATGCCGACCAGGGGTAGCTGACAGCAGCCGGGAGCATAAACACACACACACACACACACACTCGCATATATTCATGTGGGCACGCTGACACACTGACACTCAGACAAATTAAATTTCTCCTTTTCCCTTATGGCACTGTTTGCAGTGAAGATAGATGGGTGGATCATGACGTAGAATTATAAGCGTGTGTGTGTGTGTGTGTGTCATGTGTTCCCTCTCATCTAGAATAAATAGTGTCCTGGTTGCTGCAGGATGGAGAGGCTGCAGAGCTCCTGCTTTATTGTGTTCTGGTGTTTAGTTTTATGTGGAACAGTTGGGAACATCATCCGCAAAATTGCTGCTTTTTATTCGAACAACTTAACACCCACGCATGAGCCCACATGCAGAGTTGGGCTCACCAACTAGCAGCAGCACAAAGCATGTGAGCGCTGGCGCTGGTGAGGATTACAGACATGGATGTAGCCTACTCGGCGTGAGGTGACGGGCAAGTGGCAGGTCGGTTGACAAAGTTCAAATCCGTCATTCCTCACAAAGGGACACGCACATTTTTCCAGGCCATAAGTGAGGAGGGAGCGAGGTGGACAGAGCGAGGCGTCAGATGGAGAACGGGCAGCGAGGATGGAAAGAACGCGAGACACCGTCGTAGTAGCGGCGATGGTGAGATGTCTGGGAGGGAATGAGAGCGCGAGACAGGAGACGGGAATGAATGTGTGCCCGAGCAAAGTTGGAAAATGGCCAAATAAGTATGGAGCGCCGCCAGAGAAAGACGGTGAGGGAGAGTGGTGGTGGACTACACAGTCCTACTGAAGCCATTCTCTTGTGTGTTACAGGAGTTTCTCTCAATGAAAGTCCTTTTCTGTCACAAACAACTCACTCTCACCCCTCCGTCAAACCAGGTACACTTTTGATGGGGATTCAATTTCCTTTCCATCTTTGATTCTTTTATCTCTCTGTATATTGTCATATTTCTATTTATTTATCTATCGGTTACTCTTCTGCAAACATCAGTCGGCCCGTACTGCACGAGGCTTAGAGAAAAAGCGTCTCCATGGTAATCCATCTGACGCGCATGACATTGGAACAATACAATGCCTCCTGCAGTCGCTCAATGGACAATGGGCCGACAAGAGCCCACAACGCTTTGCCACAGTGAGGCCTGTCTGACTGAGTGTGGCTTACTGTAACACATTCTGGCTCTGCATGACTTGACTGTGACAGCCCCTCAAATGTACACCTGCAGTGTCTCCGCCTTCCTCCGCCTCAGCGTGGTCTCTGCTGGTCTGTGAGCTGTGCGCACCTCATCGATCGGAGGCTTCGTGAGCGATGTTGTCCACACGGTATGAATCGGAGCGTTTACGTTCGACGCGGGCCAGTTCGGCTGCACAGCACTTCGATTTACACACCGGCCATTTCATCTTGGCGTGTCAGCGTGTGGTCTGTTGGAGTTATGGCACACCTGCCCACATCTGTCGGCCACACGACGGTACCAGCAGGTATACGTTCAGGATTTGTGTTTTTTTTTGTCTTTGGAGTGGATTTGCAGCTGCTGTCAGGAGCATCCTGAAGTCTTCATAATAGCGTAGGAACACATGCTTTAATAGTACACACCTCTTCGTGGCATCCAGACTGAATGTCCGTGGGGTCACCTTTACTGTAGACGTCTACAGAGAGTTGTGGCCGTGGGAGTTTACTTCAAGCCCGACTGGGCTCCGGGCAGGCAGTGAGCATGTGTATGCAGCCTGTGTGACGGTGAAGGACCTGAGGGGCCCGCAGGATGTTAGGGAGCACCAGAGGGACGGTGCAGTAGAGGCCCTGTCCTGTTCAAGTTACCTCCACACAGAAAGCCTGGTGACTTACAGTGGACGGTCATTCATGTGGCAGCAAAGAACAAGTGCATTTCGTTAAACACAAGGCTACCGCAGGAAGAGGAAACATGGCCGATACTCACCTATTGAGACATGTGAGCGTGCTCCATTTCCCTGACTTGAGGGGGAAACAGCCAATAACCCAATATTGGGTTGATGTTTGTACTTTCCATGAAACCACAACGTGTTATTTTTACTCTTGGATTCTTGTACGGATTAAACAAACAAGACGTAACGTGTGCCCGTAGGTGGATTTTGTTTCCCGGTCCTTGTGCTAAACTAAGCTAACTGGCTTTAGCTTCATATTTAGTGTACAGACACGAGAGTGAGAGCAAATCTTTTCATCTACCTCTTGACTTATTTCTCAAAATGTTGGAACGATTTCTTCAAGATGCAACTTGTGTGTGTGTTTGGGAGATTTGTTCGAGAGTGTGTGTGTTTTTAATGTTTTGACTGCCGTGCGCTCTCACACCGTCACGCACCGGCAGTCCAGCGCACACGGCTCAGTAACTGCTTTGAGAGGCTGATGGGGAGATAAAGAAGGACTTCTGGCTTCTGCATGTGGCTCGACGTAACTGTATAGACTAAAGTCTGTGTGTGTGTGTGTGTGTGTGTGTGTGTGTGACAAAAAGGTCAGTGCACACAGAGAGCCCTTGTTGAGTTTGTCCTCCCTGGATATCAGATAGCACATTACATGTACCCATGACATCTCCTTTAGTGGTTTAAGTTGGACTCAATGGACATTAAGTCAGACTGACCCCATATGGAAGTCAAAGTCCTGGATTTGGACAATGATCTACTTGCATGAATAAAAGCTAAGTTTAAAGTGAACATGAGGCATGCATGCAAATCCTCTTGGACCTCCGCTCTGTTTTGTCTGCCTTTAAAAAAAAAGGGTTTGAAGTACTTTTATAAGTGGCTGTGACGCTGATGGCAGGAATTAATTTTTGTCTGGGACAGAGAAGGAAAAAGTACACACAGGGTTTTTTTTTTAAAGAAAGTATCCAGTTTCCTCTTCATTTAACACGCAGCGCTGTGCAGTGAAGGTCTGCTGCTCAACAGAGTCACGGACTGGGATTTTGTCTTTGTCGCATTAAGACCACCAAGGGGCTCGTTGAAGGGGAGACGTGAGGCAAATCGAGCCATTTCACTCCTCTTTGAAAGAGAAAGAGTGTCCGGAGAAGTCCCAGGAGGTTCAAGTCATGTGCCGAAGTGAATTTCAGGCAAAGAACGTCCTGCTCCACTTGGGCCTTTGTGGGAGTTCATGGCTTCCTTTAAAGTGTGAGTGTGTGTGTGTGTGTGTGTGTGCAGAGCATCTGGCCGGCCTCCAGCCTCTTACAGCCCTCTTGTCTGCTTTTTTGGGGCTCATGGCATTGGCACTCCAGTGCCAGCCCTGCTTTTAAGAAGGGATTTGTAACACTCTGTCACTTACTCTGGAGGGTCAATGTGTCAGTAAACTACTACAGAACATCCTCAGTCTTTGCCAGTCCACTTATTTTTTATTTGTTTTTGCAAAATGGGCATGTTTCCACCCGCTACCCCCACTCTCTTTTTTTTTTTTTCTTCTTTTTTTTTTGGAGAAAGATGCTGCTGCATCATGCAAAATTCATTCTTCTTTCATAGAGAGAGAGGATGAGCTGTGACTGCGCCGCTGGTGCTGCACAGAAGGCTGAGGTTGTTGCAGTCGCAGTCTCTCCTTTCCCCGTCATCGGCTCCGTGCTATTCCGAGTGGCAGCGGTGCTCCGTTTGTCACAGAGAACGGCAACAACGAGCACAGCGGGACGACCACGTGACACAAGGGGCTCTTGAGCAACCTGTGTGTGTGTGTGTGTGTGTGTGTGTGTGTGTGTGAGAGAGATGTAGATGAAGACATGCAGCGGTGGCACAGATTTCAAGGAGAGGCTGATAAGGAAGCGGATGCTGCATTCAGATTCTCAAAGTAGGTTAGTGGTGCAAGGCCCAGCTGTGTATACCTCATGCTTCTCTACTTCCACCACTTCACATGTAGAGGCGTGTGTGTGTGTGTATATCTATGAAAGTGCATGCATGACTGTGAGTGTGTGTATCTCTGTATGTGGTGTGCACACAGAGGATCTCCATGCGTAAAACAAATGGAGGAGATCAAGTGTGGAGGGATATGGATAACAGTTAGTGGATTATATGGCAGGGGCTCAGGCCGCTCACTGTCACTTCCCTACTAGGGTAAGACACACACACATGCCACACACACACACAGTGTATATAAACAGGATTCAATCATGACAGAAAAGCTGCCCTGAATGGAAAAGAAGAGCAGAAAAAAAGAGGGATATCCTCTGTAGTGTGTTTTCTATTCCTGACACTGTCAAGTGATTTACAGTCTGGTGAGTGACCAGGATCTTCTTCTCCTCTATCCTCAGTATTTTTAGGCTTTGGTCCTTTGCCCTGACCCTTGAATTGTGAAGTTGTTTTCAGAGATGGGACAGCTTTTGTTGCTACCGTGAACACACACATACACACACTTTCTCTCCTGGTCCCATAACTCATGATGCGTCGATGTCGGTGCTCTCGCAGATGAAGACTGTGCTTGATTGATAACCTGCCGTGGCTCCGAGTGGGTCGTGACCACTAACGCACACAGAGAGAGGGCCTGAGGGTGTCTCAGAGGGCAGGTCAGGTTCCTTCACACATGTGTTTAATCTCTTTGTTGACCTCTCTCCTGCTGAATCTCTGTCATGTAGTAAGTGCCCGACACCTTGATAATTTGTTGTCGCCAGAGGAACGTGATCCAAATGCTTTAACAGTAATCTCCTGATATTAGAAACATCAGCAGATCTCCGAAGCTCCCAGGAGACCTGCGGATGTCATACATGCCTGCCAGCCGTCAGGAGGCCATACATGTGCGTAATTACACGGTAAAACAATGTGCTGCCAGCATGTTTCGCTCCCTGGAGTCTAGTAGGAAGGTGAAAACCAGTCTGCTACGTTTTGGTCAGATGAGAACAGTCGCTCTTCAAATATGTGACACGGAAAACACTTGTAAAGTGATTATAAGTACAAGATTCTTGACCACGTTTTCTGGATATTTTCTCTTTCACATCAGAGTTTCTTCAAGTGTTCCCCCTGTATTACTCCTGTTAGCCGTAGGCTATAAGCACAGGGGAATTATGAAAACAATGTAACATGATATTTAAGTGAATAATAAGAAGGGCTAACGGGTTTGGAAATAATAAAATCTCCAGAAAGCCTTGTTTGAAAAATGTATACAGAGCTCTAAAATGTTCCTTGATTTAGGTTCCTGAAATAGAAAAGCACTGAGTCTATGTGCAAGATTATTAACGCGTAACAAAAATGTGTGTCGAATAAACATAATGCTGTTGTTTCCCGATGCCCCGTACGTTGTCTTTCTGGTGTGTTTTTGTATGCATGTGCATGTTTGCAGTAGCCTCCCACCCCCCAAAAATAGGGATCTCCGAAAGCCACAAAGTAATTCAAAAACGGGCAAGAAAGCGTGCAGTAACGAGAACGTTTTTAGATGTTTGCTCATCTTTCACACTAATTATGAATGATTATTTTAATAAAAGCAGTATTTCCATCTACTTTTAGAACGTTATCATTATGAGAGCCCCCTTTAGCACATTGTTCAAACGGTCATCCGATACGTTATCATTATGAAAACATTGATTGTAGCTGCTTTAAGGAGGGGGCTGACATTGCATTATACCGCTGATTTATGACCCATGCCATATTGGTCTCAAGCAAGTTAAAGCACATTGTAAAATACTTGGGCATTGACTGAGTATCGACGCATTGTGTCGTTCATGTTTTCATCAACACATCAGCCGCCGGCTGACTTCCGTTGCTCCTAAAGTAGTGTCGTCATGTCCCCATCCACCCTGAACACTTCCCCGCAACTGCAGTACTTATTTTTTATGAGACAGGGGTTGAATGAATTTGACTATTTATACCACAAAGTAGGGCTGGGCGATATGGCCTAAAAAAAAAATCTCCGATTTTTTTACAAAAAATCCGATTCACGATTTAAATCGATTTTTTTCCCCCAAAATTTTTTGCAGATGACAGAAGCTGTTGAAAACAATTTTTTCTTTTATTTTGTGATGATTTTCCCAAGTAGGTTGATAAAAATAAAGTGCAAACAAAACCTGAACATTGTAGAAAGGTGCCTGTAGTATACAAAAAGTATTTGGTCACTCTTTTGTTTGCCTGAATCATTTAAATATAAAATTAAATTAAACATAACATTAAATGGCATTAAATAGTAGCCTTCCATTGTAAACAACTGTGCAAATGTAACTTTTTACAGTAAGCTTTTCTAACTGAATACACTGATACAAACACAGCATGAAATAAAATGTATATGACCCTTTAACATTCACATTTTCAAAAGTGCAACATCTGATCTAACATCAACATAACATATTTTGCACAGTAAATAAGTGCATGTAAACAAAATCAAGTGCATTCACAACATAACCAACAGTATTAAACAGTAGTGCATGTTTTTTCTAAATATTTTTTGCCAGGAAGACAAGCCTGTCTACTACCTCTGGCTTCAGGCATGCACGGTGGCATGTAACAATGCCCCCCCCCACACACTGAAAAGCCTCTCAGAGGGGGCACTTGTAGCTGGCACAGAGAGGTATTTCTTTGCTAAAGTACTTAGCCTTGGAAAGTTAAGTTGGTGACGCTTCCACCAGTCAAGTGGATCGGTGTCTGGGTCAACCTGCTGGACCACAGGTCAGTTGTTGCGGAGTAGAATGACATCCCCTCCAGCTCCGCAGAGATCCTTTGGCGTGTACTATTGTACAGCCGAGGCAAGGCAACGTCAGAAAAATGTTTACGGCTTGGTAGCACGTACCTGGGGTCCAAAGCTTTGAGACGGTGAATAAACCCCGGCTTTTCCACGGTGTATATGGGCACCATATCTTTTGCGATATACATCGCGACTGCATCCGTGATGGCTTTCCACCGGGCACTCTTCTTCTCATGCGGAGTACAGTTGGTGAATGTCTCCAAAATGCTGGGTTGTTTTTGTGAGGTGGCGGCGGCAGCAGTGAAGCTGCTGGCCGCCATTGTTTTAGTTTGTAAACAATGCGCGCGCACTCTACTACGGGAAAAAGGGGTGGGGGCGATTTTCTCGATTTTCAATAAAACACATCGCCTTAAAGCACACATTCGAATTAATCGATTAAATCGATTTATCGCCCAGCCCTACCACAAAGCCTTCGCCAACAAGCTCGTCATCCCTGGTGTTTTTTTATCTGGCTTTTATCTACTTATGTGGGGAAAAAGAAAAGTCTCTGCTCCTCTGCGGAGATGATGCAAGGATTGCAGATGATGTTTACTTCTCGGCTGTGCTCAACTTGTGAGATTTAAGATAAGAGGCTGAAGCGGGGAAAAAAACGCTCCTGAGTGCAGAGGATCTGGAAAACCTCTTTACGCAGAACCTGGGAAAGAGCGATGGTTTGACCCGAATCGCCAACATATTTTGCGTGATAAAGAAATCCTGGCTCAGGTTTTAACTCCATTATGAACTCTCTCTCACTCCGCCTCCGCCTCCTCTCCTTCCTGCTGTCTCTGAATAACAAAAGCAGACGTGGATCCTATTTGGCAGCTGGATTGTCTCCTCATCTTTCCGCCGTCCTCTCTCTCTCTCTTCTCTCCGTCTATGGTGTATCTTTGCTGTACTCTTTCCCACATTTAAGGCCTGAACCCAACATAAACAGCCTGTGCTGCTGCCTCCTCCGTCATGTTTCTTTCTCTGTCTGCAACCTCCGCTTGTCTGCTCGGGGCCTCCGTATCAGACTGTCGTCAGGTGAGACACTACAGTTGTTTCCTGAGTGAGTCGCAGGACTGAGCGGCCCTTGTTGAAGCCGCGCTGAGAGTTTCTTGAGGACTTGTACGTCCGGACGAGAGAATACAACCTCACAACTCAGAATCCATCGGTTTAAAATGAGAGGCTACAATTCAAACTACCAGCGGTGGAAGAAGCACTCTGATCTTACACTGGTACAAATGAAATACCACAGTGTAGAAATACTCTGCTACAAGTAAAAGTCCTGCATTCAAAACTTTACAAGAGTAAAAGTACAAAAGCTTTTTTTTGCAGAATGCTGGTAGAGGGAGACGTGAATTTAAATAAAATGGAGTTAGTATTACTGTCAACATATCTGAAACAACAGCTTAGTTAGGCCTGACACATGAAGGTGTAGTGTTGTCTAACAGCTGGTCAATTAAGAAATCTATAAATATAGAGTATGAGGCTATAAAGAGCATTATGTTCAACAAGATCGAGAGACAAAACAAGCACGCATTAAGATTAATGTCGAACATATCTTTACGATCGCTGTCAACCAACAGATTGTGTTTTGATCAAATGACAGGCGGTCAAAAAAAAGTCTTTGCTTTTATAGATAAGAAAAAAAGACCGAGCAGGATGTGAGATAAGAAAAGGTCTCCGTGGCTGATGGGCAGATCGTTTATCAGTTGCAAAACACGCAAAACTGTGTGCAAAAATATGCATTTCGTAAAAGTAATTGTGGTGGAAAATTTATATGATCCATCGGAAGAAGAGTTCGAGTTTTTCAATCGATGTCAATGAACAGAGTCTTGAGAGAAATCAACGTTGTTCATCTTTTAATATTTACAAATAGGAGAGCGTCTCCACTGCCACGTATCTCAGTAGCAGTAGGGAGGCCGTCAACTAAGTCACAGAAAAACACATCTTTTATCCTTGGAAAAAACCCCCTTCACCGAGGTAAATCATCCAATAGAAAACGGGTATTTTGAAGAACTCAAAGGTCTGATGTCAGCCAGGACATGCCAACAAGACACGTATTGTTTTCAAGAACTCAAAGGTCTGATGACGCTGGAAGACATTCAAACATGAAATCAGGATTTTCAGCCTTTCAGCTGTTTTGTAAGCAAAAGCAAACAAGACTTGAGTGCCTTGCTGACTTGATCAATCCAAACAGAGGGATCTATTCTTTTATCTCGTTCATGCTAGGATATTCACCTTTGGTCCTCGGGTGAAACTTGCCAAGCACACAAGGCATGCAAAAACTGCTATGTCATTTGTCATATGTCTGACTTATATCTTTAAAACTTAATATCATTCTAAAACACATTTTTCCCCATTACATCACTACTTTGCTGTAGAGGAGAGGACGCGTGATCAACGGTCCTAATGAAGGACTCGCAGTCAATCTCGTAATTGAGCAAAGATGAAGAACAAGGGATCCTGCTGTCAAAACCACTCAACTGATTCGTCTGAGGATCGTGACAAATAAACCAATCGGAAGCAGTTTTTTTTTTTTTTTAAATCCAAAGGGAAGAGGAAGCGTTTCTTTCAGAGTGAAATTTGGCAAACGCATGTGCTCGTTGATGAATAAGTGGCTGAGACGAGTGGGTTCTGTGACGAGACTGTCTCACTTCAAGGCATCGTGTTATGGGGAGTTTGAGGCTTTGAAGAATCGAACGGCCGTGTTGTGTTTGATGTAACCGCTGATGTTTTCGTTGTAATCTAATTTTCATAAAGGGAATGTTGCGGATGTCTCTTCTAAGACGAGAGCTGACAACAAGCTGCTGCTGCAGAGTTCTCACTCGTGTTTACGAGGCTGAAAGACGCTGCAGCTTGAGTCCTCCTGAAAGAGACATCGTGGGACAAGTCGTCTTTATTTCTGCAGATGATGGTGGAAACTTTTCAACCTTTTTGTTTTGTTTTTAGCGATGCTAAATGTCGGTCTGTCGAACACATGAGATGTGGAAGAGTTATACTTTGTTCCCAGAAGATGACGCTTAGTGGTGGTTCTCTGACTTCCTTAAGCGCCACCAGCAGTTCAGCAGTTTTGACACAAATAGCGGAAAAAACGAATCGCATTCCCATCAGCCTCAGCTGTAGTTTGTGTTCATGCCTCACAGAGCAGCTCTTTACTACCTCTCTTAATTACAACAGTGGAGCAGTACATGTCACCTGACCTCGGTGAAAGATAAATAGCTGGTCTGAAAAAAAAAAAAAAGGAGATAACTGAAATGTGCTGTTGTGGACATTTGATTTACGGATGAAAGAAAGACGTAAATCATAACTTTGTGTGTGTGTGAAATCAATATTATCATCATGAGGCAAATGGGAAACTTGCCCAAAGTTGTCAGTCTTCCTGAATGTGAAGGAAGAACTTCTTGGAGGATAGTGACTATGATGGACGAGATCTGTGTTCATTTGTTGTTGGAGCAGAAAAACACTTTATTTTTCTTTAAATCTCTTAGTTGTACTCCATGCACATGTCATTTGATGCACTGTGGACAATTGAGTCCTAATGGGCACAAGCACGGATTGCAATGATGATTGCATCATCATTGCAAATGTTTGCAACAATGAGAATGACGATGAAACCTCCGAACAGTGACCAGTAACCTCAGCACCATGTGGCTGCTAGTCTGCTGGCCTCATAACAGTTGTAGCTGATGCTCTTAAGGTGAGTGGATTGTATTTAAAACGAGTGCACTCAGCTGTTGCACCCTCAGCGCTGCTGATCTGATGTGAAATGCAGGCCAAGACCTCATCATCACCATCATCATCATCATCATTGTAATACCCAGAGGCCTTTATGAAGCAAAGATCGGCCTTTTGAGTTGAAGCAGAGCAGTTGGAAAAAAATGCAGAGAATTGGATAAAAAGAAGGGATGAGACTAGAGGAGGTGAATAGAGAGCTGGATGGACCAGACTGGTGGGTTGCAATAGGAGGAATGTCTGCTATTTCCATACCTCTACTGTCAAAGTGTGTGTGTGTGTGTGTGTGTGTGTGTGTGTGTTCCCGTGTGTTTCCGCATGCTTGAGAGCTGTGAGTAGGAGTAACGCCGAGAGGGTAAAACAATTACCACACACCTACCAGCCACAATCTCACGGGCACACCGGCGCGAAACAAGCTGCTAAAAGCTCTTCCAGCGGTTCAGACGCAGTACTGACACTTCCAGTACTGACCTCCATACGGGCACAGACACCCCGGCTGATGGCATGTCAGTCATCATGGGAACTGGAGAGGGGAAAAGGCGATGTGGTGTGCATTTTGTTCAGGAGATAAATACGTCTTTACCTTGTGAAAGCGGTCGTGTTGAGCTGTCTCAGTTTCACCGACTCTGAAGCACTCGCCCCAGCTTTCTTACATCACCCTCAACTCAGCTGGGTTGCACACACACGTGCAGCAACCACAGCCACATTCTAGTGTTGTGAACTCGTGTAAGTGCTCTCTAATTAGCCTGCGGTGGGAACGGCCTCTGCCCTCCTCGTGTTTACGCCGTTGTCGTCGTTACGGGACGACCGGCCCAGTGGTGCTAATCGCAGCAGACGTCCCCTCCATTGTTACACATCAAGCCTGGTGATGTGTAAACAATTCACTTTGGCAGGGGTTGGCACTCTCTGCAGGACAATACGGGTTTAGTTGCGTGAAGTTTTTAGCTAAGTGGCGCAAAGTTAGTTTGACTGTAGTTCGATTGGTGTAAAGACTTCTGGTGGTTTTGTCATCTTTATCTTATTAACAACAGATCCTGAATTAAACGATCTGGTAATTGGGCAGAACAGAGTGGTATTCCACATGTTGTGGCTGCTGCAGCCTTGACTGAGACTTTCACAGCCATCTGCAGGTCCATATTCTTCTTTTTCTCTCGTTGATGCACCCATGTTGACGTAGTTTCTCCAAGTTGACTATTCAGCGAACATAACCAAGGCAGGGGTATCAGTATGCAGAAGCAACCTCTCCACTGACCTCGATGCCAAGGATATTGGAAAGGCTCGACTGTCAAAGGCGTTTCGTCGTTCGACTTTGCCATCTGCCAATAAAGGCCCGTCCGTCACGTGAATCCGATCCCAATCTCTCCGGTACGTCCAGAAGCTTTAGACGGTGAACTGCACCAGGACCGAGGCCTTCCTATCTGGACTGTGGATTGAACGGGGAAGTAATGTATTATTCAAGAGCCTGAGTAGTTTTACAGTTGACAAAGAACATCATTGAGCTGAAACGTCGCTTCTGTTATCGGTGGATAGAATAATTTGCATGTGATTGCATGTTTTCCTTTTTTTTTTTATGACCCCTGTGACCGTCTAGAGCAGCAGTTACAGTTTTAATGGAATCGTGAGACGGAGCTGATACACCAACTGAAACCTGAACACTTAAAGACACACAAAGAGGGATTTGATCAAGTTTCCCGACTTCATGAACATTTCTAACTTTGCGATTGTGGTTCCTGCAACATTGCAATATTAAGTAAGTCGTGGACATTTTCAATTTAAATGCATCAATCTATTGTAATGTGAGAGCAAAATTCAGTGGCTAGATCTATGAAGAACTTTGTCTTTAAATAATTTGAATTCCAAACGAATTGCTTGTACAGATATGAATGGTGAATTCACACCCAGAAAGCTTGATGAACAAAACTGGGATCGTCCGCACGTTGACCCGTTGAGTTGACTTTTTCTGCGACCTGTAACTATTCTTTTAAAAAGTCAATCATTTGCATTTCTTTCCCTCATGCTGTGAGCAACTACAATCCGATCTCATGCTGCACATTAAAAGGAGTTGTGTACCTTGATGACCCGTTTGAAGGTTTGCCGCTTTGTCAACTGCAGCTTTATATCTGACGGCTTCCTCCATGTTCGATTACTCTCTGCGATATTTGAAAACGGATCCCCTGAGAAGAATCTTTAAATATGACTTACGCATCAGCACGACTACACATCATGGCTCCGGCACTAACTAATGAACTACTGAGGCTGTCACCATCATTACATAGTCCGTGTCCATACTCAATTACATTCTGCTCACTTGGATGATAAACTCTCTAAATAGCATACGGTCGTTAAATGCTACCGTGTCCGCGCTGCGGCACGTTGACCCCGGCTGAACTTAGCACGTGACCCTTTTCCCTAACTCCCCGAGAAGGTGTTGACCCGGCTGCTTACGGTTGACCAAGACAAGCGAGCTAAAAGGGAATGTTGCATTGAACAGAGGAAGTTTCAAACCCAATGACCTTTCCTTTCAAGAAATCTGGACCAGAAAACCTGAGCGCAGTGGCAGTTACTCATTGGTGCATGCTTTAAGAGTGACGAAGGGGGTAAAAGGCTAAGCATGCAAGTTTGAACTATTATGATTATGTATTGATTGTTGCTGGAACAGCGGACCCCTGAGTCATAATATGAAAAGGGCTGAGTGGTAATCTATGTGGCCGTGCCGGGGGTTAAGCATGAAGGGTTTGTATATAACCTAATATGGATTTATTTTTTACTGGGGAGCGCTGCTCTCTATGAGAATCCACTCGCAAAAAAACACGCTCATTTCTAGACTTTCATGCATCATTCACCAGATGTCCGGTCTCGGTTGTACAGCGGTAGATGTCCTCACAATGATATCAGAATACTCTGCACACACGGCGGGGGTGGGAGGGGGATTGTTGCCCAAAACAAATTCGGCCTCCTCAAACAATCTGTCCCATTCTCCGGTCCAGACGAGCTCTTTCAGCCAGAGCAGGAGGGATGGAGGAGTTGTTTTTGCGCATTACAGACGTATGTTGCCTGCAGGGTCTCTTTGCTCCACAATTACTGCTTTATGAGGCTGTTTAACTGAAGCCAAGCAGGCAGAGAGTGTGATGATGTCTGGGATCTGTTCGTACATCTCTCTTGAGTCTTTCTCTTTCTTTCCTGTTTGGCGTTGAGAGCATCCTTTTGTGTCTTCGTTTCCTTCACACGCAGATGTTTTGCAACTTTTCACTTCTTTTTTAGCCCCGAAGACCCTTCATTGGGCCCCTTACAAACTCATGTTGCATGGACAAGGAGAAACCAATGGAAATGAATTCTTGTGAAGTGTTAAGTCTCCCAGACAGTCACAAAAATGTCATAATGTTTGACAGATGTGTGTAAAATGATGAGGAGGGTCATGTGGTGTCATCGAACGCTCCGAAAACAAAATGGACCTTGTAGGGAAATTGTTTTGTCAACTTCTGTCTCTAAGGTCAGAATAAACCTTTATTTTTTTTGTACATTAATGCAAAGTAAAGGTGTGTTCAGACAAAAATGGAAACAACTTTTGGCGTAGGTTCCCGTCTGGTTCTGGTACTTAGCGTTCCATCTGAACACAGTAAGGAGAAAGATATTTAAAATAAATAACAGAAAGAAGAAAAACATGAAGGGAAAACAACCCATTGCAGGCGTCCAATTCATCCACCCACACAGTCCCAACAACCTCTCTCCCACTTCTGCTGCCGTTTACAATCTACGCTTTTACCACATTCGACTTTTCGCCATTGCAGTCCAGCCAGTAAAATAACCTTTTTTTTTAGTATCTTGACAAATTAAATGCGAGTCATCAATCAACTGCACAATGCTTGGTAGACATGGTATTTATACCCCATTAGTATCTGTTTAAAATGAGCTTCTCAGCCTGCCTCGTTCTGTTTCATCGTGCAGACGTTGGTAGATACGGTGTGAGCATCGTGTGTGAAAGAGGAATGATCACACAGCCATCTGGATCCCTGCTCTCTTGGCTGCTCGTTTGTGATAACATGCGCTCCAAGCCCTCCGAACGTAACAACCTAATAGTCCGCGCTGCCTCTGTTACTTTGTTTTACAGAGCAAGACTGAGGAGAGGATTTAACGAGTGTGTGAGAGAGAGAGATGCAGCAGATAAATAAAGAGGAGAGGAAATAACTTTACTTTTCTTTTTCCATTATTTACAGTCCGAGGGGAAACAACGAGGGGTAAAACGTCTGAATTGCAAAGCTGCTTAGCGGTATGATTCAGTTTGGGGATTTGAATCTACTCTCACCCCCACTTCAAGCGCTGGGGTGGAGGCGGGCATAGAGGGAGGGAGGGATGGGGGGGGGGGGTGGATGTGTGGGAGAAACGGCGTCGGAGAAGCACAATCTGGTAGAGCTCCATGTGAAAGTGACCTACTTCCTGTCAGCTCGCTCTCAAATGGATTGCTGTTTTCTGATGTGTTGGAGGAGAGAGGGGGAGGTCCTCTCTCTGCAGTGCTCATTACCCCAAATGAGGGCCCGACGACAGTCGACTATCAGAAAGCCAATATTCGAGAGGGCGGGCCTTGCCGTGTGTGTGTGTGTGTGTGTGTCAAACACACAGAATGTAATTGATGGAAGTGGGGAAGTTTCTGTGGTTTTAATATGGTTTGGAAGAAAATTCTCGAGTTTTTTCTCACATGTGGCTTTTGTGTAATCTACATCTAACACCTGCTGTGTATTTTAAGTGCATAACTCTGTATATACTGTAAAGAAGTGATGTTTTAAAAGTGGGAAACAAACATGAGATACAAAGAAGGACAAAATGGCTACAATGGCTATATAGACATGTACACACATACATATCATATTCATGTATACATTATATTGCTTTCTTTTTTTACTGGTGTGTTTTCTGATTTGATGAGCAGATAATAAACTTTCCATGGGACAAAATACACTCTGAGCAAAGATCTAAATTGTAAAATCATGAGGGGAAAATGAAGGAATGTACTGAGTTCACCTTTTACAAACAGATGTCTGAGTGTTTGAGCTCCTGTCTGTTCGTGTATTTATTTAAGTCATGATAATGTCTTTGGTATGGATCCATTGAACACTGCCAGGTTTAATAATCCCGGTGACTCTGACTGGCTGGTGGGAAGGTGAATTAAATGAATCCATCCTCATAACCCTGTCCCGCCCTCCCTCTCTTGCTCACACTCTTTCATTCCCCTTCTCTCTGTATTTTCCAGTACCTGAGGACCTGTCTTTGGAGGAAAGAGATGAGCTGTCCAATATACGGCGCAGGAAAAAGGAGCTTCTGGATGATATTGAAGTGAGTATTGAAGCAAGAATTGTGTTTTTTATTTGCTCCAGCAGCAGAAAGTTCCCGTAAGTGGGGATGGGCAATAGGATGCTGTTGTAAAATGAGTTATCGAAGTGTTTTACGTGTCTGAAGGCTCATGTGATGTGATGCTGATCAAAGTTACATATTCACATTGAACATTACTTTTTGTGATTTTGTCCAAATATCAAAAGTATCGAGCGTCTCCTGACGCCTCCAATCTGTCCACTGTCAAATAAAGGCAGAAATGCCGTCTTACAATGATCCTGTGACGGTCGTGTGATATTGATTTGAACCATATCACCCATCGCTAACAATAAGGAAACTTATAAGAGTCGTTTTGCTGTGTTCTTCTCTGCAGCGGCTGAAGTTTGAGATCGCAGAGGTAATGACTGAGATTGAGCAGCTAACCTGTGTGGGGGAGAGGTGAGTTTTTTTTTAACCAATTGATGAATTATTTAAGGGATGCAACTAACGGATGTTTTGACTGTTGATTAATCCGTCCATTGTTTTCTTGATTAATCGATTCGTGGTTTTGTCTGTAACATGTCAGAAAACTGCCGATCACAGTTTCCCAGAGCCCAAGAACCTTGTGTCCAAGAAATACTCCAACAACCAAATATGTTAAATATAATATATCAAATCAGGTAAAGCAGAGCATTTAGGAAGCTGGTACCAGCAAATGTTTTTGCATTTTTGCTTTTGAAGTTCGACTAATCAACCAATCGTTGCAGCTCTAAATTGATAGTCTGTCAAATTTTTGAAAATATTGTAAAACAGCCATCACCACTTCACATTGCCAATTGTGAAGTCCTCGGATCATCATTTTGTCCAACTAGCAACCCCCCCCCCCCCCCGTCAAAAAATGAGCCCACCTCGTATTTGATGAGCTGGAACCAACATGTTTGGCATGTTTGCTCGACTTAATTGATTAATCAATTATCAGAACTGTTGTGGATTTATTTTCTCTTTGTTGACTTATTGATTCATTGACTGATCGTTACAGGACTCATTCTTTCTTTTTGCCAAATCTGCTCTTCAAAGCCATTGAGCCATGTTGTCGCTTCCGCTGTGAGCCTCACACCTGTCGGTGTGTGTGCGTGTGTGTGTGTGTGTGTGTGTGTGTGTGTGTGTGTTAATCCCCTGTGTTTGAGGAGTGAAGCGGGACAGTCCCTTGACTAAACATTAGCCAAACAGTCTGCATTCAGAGGCTTTCATTTGATTGGTAGATGAGGTGGAGCGAGGTTGTGTGTCTCAGGTGCAGCTGGCAAAGGGGCTCGGGCTATTTTGGGCACACAGGGAACATGCACAGACACACACAGGTTGAGATTTCCCTGTGGTGCACGTGTAAAATGTGTTTTTGGAGAAAAGTGACATCCAAATGGCTGCAGGATGGGTTGATCAGTTCATGCACAAGTGCAGATGATGAGTCACATGCAGCCACGGTTTAACCAATTTCATGTTCTCAGGTTAGATCCACTCAGTCTTCAGTTGACAGAGAAGTAAATAAAGAAACTGGACGAACCGCAGCTGCATGTGGACAACAACACATTCTTAACTGTCACATGATGTTTTTGTGTGTTTTGTAATTCAGCAAAACCACGCAAAGAAACAAACAGATCGCCATGGGGAGGAAGAAGTTCAACATGGACCCTAAAAAGGTCAGGCCTTGCCCTAAACTGACTATGTGAGAATCAATAACAATGTCCCATCAGGTCTGTTAAAACAGACCAAAAGAGGTAACTGAAGTGTAAGTGTGCACTCTTTTTTTTTTTCGAAACAGGGGATCCAGTTTCTTCTGGAGAACGATCTTCTCCAGCACACCCCAGAGGACATCTCACAGTTCCTCTACAAAGGAGAAGGGCTCAACAAAACGGTCATAGGGGACTACTTAGGGGAACGGTGAGCTCTTCAGTTTTCCCTCTGTTTTTCCTCCACCTTTCTTTTTCCTGTCCCCATCTCTCCGTCAGATCTGCACTGCATGTGCTCAGACGATGGCATAAAGCCCCAGGAAATTGGTGGTCTGGATTTATGGAGCAGAGCGGCGACGGGAGACGGTGCCAGTAAAATAAATAACTCAGCGGACATGTGGTTCTTATCGAAGGGAAATCAATGGGGATAGGAGCGTCATAACAAGAGGGGTTTCATGCTGCCTGCATGCACTGTGGCTTTCTCTTTGAGAAACATCGGTGCTGTGACATGACAGCATTTACTTTTCACCGTGACCCCACAAGACGAATGTATTAACGTATTAACAGTCTGGCGTCTGTTGTTTTGTTTCTGATTCTGTTTGAATGGAATTGAACAGTTAAACATGTGTGACATGTGACCTTCCTCTCCTCCAGGGATGACTTTAACATCAAGGTCCTTCAGGCCTTCGTGGAGCTTCATGAGTTTGCAGACCTCAACCTCGTACAAGCCTTGAGGTGAGTGAACGACCAAACAGCACTGCGGGAAAGAAAAGCAAGGATCAGGGTTGGCGTGGGTGTCTTCCTGCAGGTGAAATGTGATCCAGGTCCTGTTTGAGTGATACATTCATCAGTTTGAAGACAAATTGCATCGTAGTTTTTAATACTATGAAGATTTTACTACAAATGTTATTCCTGTATCGGACATCGCACGAGGTAAACAGTAGAGTTATGTCATGAATGCCCCAAATAATATACCGGGAATGTATGCTAGCATGTGTTTTTTTGAATTGGCTGATTGGATACCTCCTATCATTAGACAGATGAGGCTTTGTTACAGCAAACGTTTAGCCAGGTTCAACTTCTTTGCAGATGAGCCTGTAGTTTATTTTGCTGAAGGCCTCAGCATTGGCAACCCCACTGCATCACCGCATTGTCTCATTAAAAATGAATGGGATGATGCCGTTTCTTTCACACCATTCGGTCGTCACAGGGGATATTCTCATCTTCGCAACTTAAATCTGAAAGCCTCTGAACACCCACTCAGGTGTTTTCAGTTATTCTGGCTGATCGTCTACCAATGAGAATGATCGAGGTGTACTTCGTCCCGTCCTAACATGCTCAACAGCTAACAGGAGACTCAGGGAAGATGTCACTCAATTAGTCTATCCACGCCCACACAGTCCTGTGACGATGTCTCATCAGACAGATGAACTGAAAACACCTGTGTGGGTGTAGAAAGGTTTCAACACTATCGATTCAATTAAATCACCTCGAGTGATGGCTGATGTGAGACATCCATGTTTGTTTGTTTTTCTTCTGTATTATTAAGCACACGGGATATTTTCAACTTTTCCGAAAAGTTTTCCAATTTAGTATCAACTTGAATGTTAACTGAACACTCTATCAATTCATTTTGGGTTTTACATTCATGACAGACTTTGGCTGATTTAGACATCCATGTTTGTTTCGTTTTTAAGGCACTTCTGTATCATTTATCGTCAGTAATCCACTAATCATGCCACTAATCATGACTTTGATGTTGATGTGAATGCTATTACGATAACTCTGAGCACAGCGTCTTGTTTAGGAGTGAGTAAAGAGAGTTTATGTTTTAGCCAAATCATTGAGTCTTAATTCATGATCTTTTAGACTTCCTAATGTTCGTAATGTAGTTGGGTTTGTAATTTACAGTGAATATCCTCAAACTGTAATAGACATTGGCATCAATATTTCATGATCTGTCATTACATTTTCTCTCTCTCTGTTCCTGCTGTTGTAGGCAGTTTCTGTGGAGCTTCAGACTTCCTGGCGAAGCCCAGAAGATTGATCGTATGATGGAGGCGTTCGCCTCCAGGTACTGCCAATGCAATCCTGGAGTCTTTCAGTCCACAGGTACCTCACACACACACACACACACACACTGCAGCAGACATATGAGTCAGACTCAACGAGACAGTCCAGGGCAGATAATATGGGCCAGCCAGACCACCTCAGCCTCCGATCAATGTTTCTGACCGTCTGTCTTCCCCTAGTAGACATCTGGACCTGTTCGGGCTGCATAAATCTTTGAAATGTGACCACAAGCCTGGAGATGTTTTCTAAAACACTGGAATATATGAGCACTTTCCGACTACATAGATATCTGCTTTCAGAGAATCATAAACGGACCAACAGTCTGTTTACTCATCCGTTTTCAACTTCCTCACTATTCTCAGTGTGATCGCTGTTTGTGTCTCCAGCAGTGATGATTAATTAAATCGATCACGGGTCAATGGTGGTCATTAGCTCCATCTCGGGGCCCCTCGCACTACGTCTGCTCCTCCTGTGTTAACCGAGCGAGTGTCGGAGAGGACGCAGGTGACGGCTCGGGTCGTGAAGATTGATGTGGTGCAGTGGTGACACACCCAGACTTAGTTATTGGTCATCTCTCAGGACCGGTGCGCTCAGGGTCGTAAATTACAGTGCGGGGCATGTTGACTGGGGCGGTTAGTGTGTGGATGGATGAGGTGGAGGTCAGCAGGAGTTATGATGTGGACTCACAGGAGCGGTGGGGTTTGTATGCGGCGTTGGATGGCTCCACCAGCCCAGAATATGGTGCTCTTTGTTGATTAAACTCCCCTTTTTATTAGACAGACATATATTTTTGTGATGAGAAAATCTATTGATGGATTTCTGTCTTATTTATCACGAATCGTTTGTGCTGTCGTCTCAATGCCATTATTATAACTCCACTGTAACGCTCACTGATGCACCTTTTTGGTTTCACGTTTCAATGAAAATATGTTCTCAATATAGTCGTTATGATATGAGATCACTCATTTAAGATAGACCGAGTAACAAAAGATCAAACATTTAAATAATTTTCACACTAATCCATGAACTCCAAGCAAGAAAACGTGTGCTAACACACACACAGAGTCGGGGGCTTTGTGCTGTATCTTATGTCTCCCAGTGACACGCTTTGTATAATTACCTCCTCAGACACCTGCTATGTCCTGTCGTTTGCCATCATTATGCTGAACACAAGCCTGCACAATCCCAACGTCAGAGACAAGCCCCCCGTCGAGCGCTTCATCTCCATGAACAGAGGGATCAACGAGGGAGGAGACCTCCCGGAGGAGCTACTCAGGGTGAGAGCTGTGGCTTTATTAGTTCGTTAGGTATGACAAATGTATCCAGTGTGGTTGTGCGCAGGAAAAGAAAACCTATATCGCAAAGCAGAGAGTCACGCTTCACTAATTGAGATGTTGCAGCTCAGCGGAATTAGATCTTCTCTCCAGACACTGATGCTCATGATCTTTCACAATCTCTCAGAGAAAAACACATAAAAGCAAGTTCATCTACCCACATAGTGTGTCGGCTGACGTCTTCACCGCAGCACCCGTGGCTTCTTTTAAGTAGAAAAAGACACTTTGTTAAAGCTCCCAGAGTCAAAGAGGAATGAATCATTGTCTCTCACCTTCCGACTCTAAAATAGAACCTGTCAATATCTTCTTTAACGCACCGTTAATCTGAAAGCTGGGTTGAATGTTTTGAGACAGAAGGTGTCTGGAAGTGTTTCGGTTTCATAATGTTCCTCTCTTTTTGTTTTCCTGTCTCCGTCCAGAATCTATACGACAGCATCAAGAGCGAACCCTTTAAGATCCCGGAGGACGATGGGAATGACCTGACGCACACGTTCTTCAACCCGGACAGAGAGGGCTGGCTGCTTAAATTAGGTTAGTGCGAGACATCCCGGATGACTTTATTTGGTTTATTACCCTCACGACAAGTGTGGCCTTATTCTCACTGCCGAGTGAGAACACGAGGTGAGGTGAATATCACTCGTGCTCTCTCACTTGATGGTGAGGTATCACCATTTAGACACAATGAACTGGAGCAGATCATCACACTTTTGTGTAATATCCATAACTTGACCTGAATTAACATCAATGTGTTAGAACAATGCTGTTTAAACTAAAGTCCAGATGCGTAAAACTCGCTTTAGTTCTGAACTCGCGTAAAGCCAGGTTGTGGTTTGGTGTTTTACTGGAACCCGATCACTACCCATCATTAAAACATTGTCACGTACGTTTTATTTCCTCTTGAATGTATCACACGAGGCTAGAAACAGCAGGTATACGTGTTGTCTAAAGTCTGCACATTGTCAGGGGCACAATCGGTTCTTCCAGAAAACATTTTACAGTGTGTGTGAAAAATAGTGAAGGCATGTTTTTATGTGCATTGTCGTCGTCTTAATGCAGTTTAGGGAGGAACACGCGCTGTAATTATCTCTGCAGTTTGAGTTTTCTCTTTGTGTGCCAGGGATTGGATGTGGTTGTGTGCTTTCTCAATGAGGGAATAGTTTTTGGTCTTGTTTCGACGACATTCCTTCACCATTCTTTTCCTGTTTGTTTTCACGTGTTTTTGATTTGGACCTCGCTCCATCGCTCAGCAGCTCACAACACATTACAGACATTAACATGAAGTCCTTTTTTTCAACACTTTTTATCGTAAGAGGTTGATTTATTATTGAACATAAAATGTTTAATAGCTTGGATACTGCTTGTCAAAGGTTAAAGGGCAAACGCACTGCAGGTGATCAGTTTTATTACTGTGTTCACACACACACCTGGCTCTGACCTGCACATTCCTCTCACTCTGTGTAACGTCTCTTTAGTCTCATCAAACTAGTGGCTGCGAATGTAAATAGCCCCATTGTGGCTCACAGACCTAACATGATTACATGCTAGTGCTGTTCCTCCCTGGAGCCATTCCCCGCACCAGTTCTCGCTGTAATATTTCTAATTTAACGCTCTAAAAATAAACCCCGGAGGATGTGAAGGAATAAATGCCTTTTTTTTTTCTTTTCTTTTTTTTGCGCAAAATCTCTCTTCGCTGAGCGGAAATTTGGCCGTGCTATTTCAATAGCCAGAGTCTGTTGAAATGTAAAGAAACCCGGAGCTTTTATAATTGTGTGCGGCCCATATAGGCTCATGTGAAAACAGGAAGGAAACGCTGCAGTGGAAAGTGTTGTGACCGTAAGGGATGTTAGTATTGAGAGGAACTAATCGGGAATGTTAGGTCAAAGCACACTCGCAGGAAATGATCAGAAAGTTCTTGTGCTCTTCATGTCTTCCTCACTTAGGATCCATGTTTTGTGTGTGTGTGTGTGTGTGTGTGTGTGTGTGTGTGTGTGAGCTCAGGTTTGCATTTAAATGTCTTTCTCATAGCCTGCATGCACGCAACGCGCATGTGTCTCCCACCAGGAGAGCTTCCTCGGTATCAGCAAGTGGTGATTTCCTCCAACACTGCAGTCACTGCCAGAGGCTGGATTCTGCCTTCAAACTAACGTCTCTTTGCTTCTTTTGGATGTAGTTTGTTAAGTTAACACGTAAGGTGGTGAGTTTGCTCTGGGCGTTGGTGTGTGTGTGTGTGTGTGTGTGTGTGTGCGCTTGCATGTCTACATGTGTGTTCCTTCAGGGTTGGTTTAGGTGCCACGTCAGGTTCATATCAACTGCTGTTTGCTCCCCTCTCTTGAGAGCCAATGTGCTTTTATCCTGTGGCCTTTTTTTAAAAATTAATAAGCAAAGTCAGCAATAATTCATCAGTTGCGTAAGTCATCATTTATCAAAGCTGGACGCGAGGAGAGATAGTGGTGGTTGATGGTAATCACATGCTACTCATTGTTCTTCAAACTGGCTTGCCTGCATTTTTCAGAAAGTGAGTTTTCTCGTTATTGCATTTTGAACATCCGCCCACAGCAGCATTACCTTGAAACATGGAGAGAAATATTTATTTTCGAAAAGCCTGAAAACAAAAGAAGCATACAAACATTTCGTATAGTTTCAGTGCAGGGTTGAACATATACACACATATATATATATATATACACACACATACATTGATGTAAAACCACTTTAGATCAGACAAACTATCTGACCTTTCAATGTAATTAAGTATGAATGTGTGTCTAATTTCCACATGACATGATCATGTGATTTATAGAAGCCTTTTTTTACACAGGAAATTGAATTACAGCAATAAACTAATGCACAAACATGTAGAAACTATTTAAGATGCATCATTTGGTCTTTTTTTCCTGATTCATAGCCTGAAGGTCTGAGGTAGCAGCAAATATCCACCCAATACTATTTCATGAGACCTGTGTCATGTTTACACAGTTGTACAGAAGAATAAGAAAACGGAGTGGATGTTGGTGGGCTTCATGAATGAGTGTCACATCCCCGCTCTTTGACCCAATGGGAGACAGCCAGTCTGTCACTTTGGCCTTTGCGTGACTTCCTGTCTCCTCTTCCTCTTCCTGTCAGGGGGCCGAGTGAAAACCTGGAAGAGAAGGTGGTTCATCCTGACTGACAACTGCCTCTACTACTTTGAATACACCACAGTGAGTGTCACACTAAGATGATGTTTTTGCTCAGTAACGTGCCTCTTTGCAAGCACATCTGCTGGTTTCTGTGCGTGTCCGCAGATGAAAATACGCTTCATTAATACGGGCTGGTATCACATCCAGGTCGGTGGAAGATTCAGAATTTAGGGCCGTAACAAATTCTCTTCATGACTGCTTTTATCCAATGCGCGTGTGAGCGACTGTCCGTGTCGCTCTCTGTATGAATAAGTTTAAATGTGCGTCGGTGAAGATCTTTATCATTGCCTCTGTGTCCCTGCTAGCTGCTGCATCAGCACTGTTCTCTCTCTAGCCTGTTATTATCCTTCAGGACACCCTCATTATGTCCCGTCCTCTGGTCTGACTCCTCCACACATACACATGATCTGCTCCGTTAAAGAGCAGTGAGGACGGGAGGAGGGGTTGATTTCCACGCGAGCAAAACATATCACAGAGGATTTATCCTCTTTACCCGACCTCACACCTCTACGTTCCTTTTTCTTTCTGTCGGTGTCTTAAATGCACCGCTCTCTTCTTCCTGCCTCTTTGCTACTTTTCTGATTTATATATTTTGTTTGTTTGCTTTGCATCTTGCTTTGCCACCAGTCTCTCTTAGTATTTACTCAGTTGTTTTCCCTCCCTCCTCTCATTTCTCCTTCAGGACAAGGAGCCTCGTGGGATCATCCCGCTGGAGAATCTCAGCATCAGGGAGGTGGAGGAGCCAAGGAAACCTGTGAGTGTTGCCTCATTAGAGATCTCACCCTTAGGTCATACGTCAAGTATCTTTTCTCCTCCGTTACCGTGTTTCTTGTATGTGTACATTGTAAGTACATTTCTTGATGCCCTGCTCTCTCTCTCTCTCTCTCTCTCGCTGTTCCCCAGAACTGTTTTGAGCTGTATAACCCCAATCACAAGGGCCAGGTGATCAAAGCCTGCAAGACGGAGGCGGATGGGCGTGTTGTTGAGGGAAACCATGTGGTGTACAGGATATCAGCTCCCACGCCAGAAGAGAAAGAGGAGTGGATTAAATCTATCAAGTAAGACTCCTCGCAAGGACACTTAATGCAAGGAAAGTTTGAAGTGTTGCAGAGAGTCAGCTGAGAGGGTTTATTTACCATGCTGTGTTAATAAGTGAGCTTTAGAGGTGCTGGTATGCAGAGTTTGTTCCAGTCCATATGCTAAGCTAACCTGCTGCCTAACCTGCAAAAACTATTTGTTTTTCCTTTAATGAAGGTCCTAGCTGAAATGACAGTTATTAAATGTATTAGCTACGGCCATGAACCTGTTGAAAATGTAGATTTGGACAAAGTCTGGCTCATGGAGTATAAGAAAAATGCTGACGTAGAAAAGACCCAGGAAATTTACTGACGTGAGTTTTAGATACACCTACATCTATATCGAGTGTGTCATTCCAATATTTGATTGAGATCGTAAAACAGACAGCAAACGTGTGGTTTCTGTCTGTCAGACACCAAACATACTGTTGCTTTCAGTCATAATAACCTTGCTGCCTGTCAGTGACCTAAATGTTGCTCTCCAATCACCTGCGTAGAAGATGGTGCAACGTCTAAGAGAGTTTGCTCAGCAGAACACTTGTACACTGTAATATAGTGCAATCGCCCCCGCCCCCCCCCCCCTCTCTCCATACCCTCAAAGAGTCTTCGCTGGGGAAATGATGGGGGATTAGTCACTGCTTAGAGCAGCCCAGGGGTGAGCCAGCAAACCCAGTAAAGCTATGCAGGAGAGGCAGCTCCGAACTGGGTTGACGTACTGGCAGCCACGGAGGCTAACAAGCTTGTGCTTCACCAGAGGGGCCCAAGAGGACTCTGGGTCTGGGGAGATGAAAGGAGGTTTATGGAAACGGTGATTTTTTCCACCTCGTCTAAAGTCGAGATGATCACAGAGGCAACGCCGTATCTGCTTCTCTTGAGTCACAAACACACAGACCCAGATGATGGCGGAGCAACTGGGTCAGTGGAGTAAGTGGGCTCATAAATAAATGTCAGTAAAAGAGAGAGAATGTATTTTAATTTGTTTTAAGTATCAGGTTTTACATATTGTTAAGGACAGAAATGGAGGAAGTGTTATTTTGCATTGGTCACACAGCAGCCTTGCTTGGATGTGCTCACTCTACAGTGGAGCTTTTGTTTCATGGAATTGGGTTGTGCAAAGATGACAATGAGCAGCATGAAAGAGCAGGACAGTCATCACATACGGATTCATTCTTCAGCATGTGGCGTTGCAAAGGGAATCGGAGATATCCGCAGTGGGGGGGGGGGTTGAGCCTCTTCTTGCTTTGTGCATGTGCTAACGGGATTTAGCAGCCGTGCAACTGGGCTCCTCGGTAGAGCCTGAATGGCTTCCTGATCCAGAAGAGGGCAACGAGAGAGAGCGCAGAAGAGTCACTCATCTTGAGCACGTTTGTTGGCCCTCCTTCAGACCTTTAAACCTGCAGGATAGCGAGCGGGGAAGTTGGTGATTGTTTCACTACCAGTTCTGGAGGAGATTCCAGCAAAAACCCAAATACCAAGAAAAAAACGTGGGAGAAGGAGGGTTCCTCTTCAGAAACCATGGAAACCAAACTAGGTCACTGCACAAACATTTATTTTTTTTGATCTAGTTAAGGCAGGGGTTTGTATAAATGTGCCCACATTTCCACATCAAAGATGCTGGAGACCCTCCTCTCATGTGGCCTTGTTATTTATTTCATCACTGTCCTTTGATTGGCTTCCTCTACAGGGCCAGCATTAGCAGAGATCCCTTCTACGACATGCTGGCCACCAGGAAGAGACGCATCGCCAACAAGAAGTGAAGAGAGGGAGAGTCTTCTCAACCCTCCAGCTCCTCCATCTCTCTCTCTCTCTCTCCTTCCGTTCATGAACACGTAAACGACACACTCTAGAAACCCCCCGGAAAGACTTTAAACCCGAATACAAACCTCAGTTTCTCTCCTGGACTGTCCACAAGTCATGTGCACTTGCCGTGGAGACACCACTGAGGGGACCGATCTGTGGACTCTTACATGGAGCAGCACACGAACAAGCAACCAGGCCGATTGTTTCTCCTCCATCTCATACGCACCCCCTACCTCTCCCTCTCATGGCCATTACACCTTTCTACGTCTCCCTAAAGCACAACTGCCATGTTTCAGGTGCACATGCATGCATGTGGGTTATTAAAGACCAATGTGTTTGTGTGTGTATGCAGTGGTGTGCATGCTATTAATGCACACAGTATCTATATTATGGGTGCATAAGTGATACAAGCGCTCGTTCCACTGTGCTTTATGAAGAAGTCCGAATTCAGATGTGTGGTTCGGCCACACAGGGAGTCAAATGTGAGGATGGAGGGCGGGAAGAGGAGACAAATGGACATATTTGGGAGATGGTGAGTAGATCAGTGCAGCATAAGCTCACCTGGACCGTGGCGTCATCTCACTCTGGTGCTGAATTCTTCTCCCCGGGTGCCGTGGCTGAAGCCCTGCTCAGAGTAACCTCAGAAAACAGTGCTGGCTTACATTTAGGTTCCTAACAACGCGTTACAGTCTTGAGTCAGCTGGGCTGATTTCACTCATTTGTGTGGAGCAGAGCATTTTGAAAATGTGCATACTTTTTTATTTTCGTTGCATGGAAAAGGAGCTTTTGCCCGAGGCTTGAGATGTTACTTCCCTATTGGACTTTAAGTTTGTGATCCTTAAGATGTCAGTACCGGTTGATTTGGTGAAACAACCGTGATTAAAGATGGCAACAGCAAGTGTGGTGTAATACTACAATAAACCTTTAGAAGCCACTTTGCAACAGAAGAGCAATTAAGGTGTCAGTTTACAGTGCAGCCGAACAACTCGCATTGTTACAATGAAGAAGACAATGATTGTAACTGTAATCTGATTGCCTTTCGTCTGCAGCTAACTATTCACAAAAGGTCAGAGGCAAATGAACAGGAAACAATATGGCTAATACCCACAGGATAAAATTCAACACAGTAATGCTGGATCACATGCATGCATGTTTTCCCTGTGAACCTTTAGTGAATGTGGATACAGCAGCGGAATGGCGGACCCCGCCATTATTAATATAAAAGTCATATTTAGAGAGGTATTTCCTGAATGTGGGTACGTAAATTGGATATTGCAGATTGAATGTTGAATGTTGGCCAGAAATGGAGTCAGAATCTAAGGATCTTAAGGATTTCAACTTTCAAAAGTCTACTGGGTAGGTTTTTATCAATGGCTGTGCAATGGCCCATCGGGCTACCAGTCCAATTAAGCTTTTTTTCCCTCTCGTCTATGGCCTATGTCAGTGAAGGTCCATGTATTGTTGTGATCCTGTTTGCATTTGATTCGTAATCCTAAAGAATCCTTGCTTGCTTTTGTGTTTTTCTTTTAAAAAAAAAAAGAAAAAAGAAGCATATAAATAATAACCAACTATAATTTTTGTATTTATTTTCATTTATGAAAAGGTTTAATACTACCTGTAAATGTTAAACAACGTATGCTTAAGTTATGTATGTGTGTGTATATATATATATATATGTGTATATGTGTATATATATATATATATATTTTATGTGTATATATATATATATGTGTGTATATATATATTTTATATATATATATATATATTTTATATATATATATATATATATATTTTATATATATTTTATATATATATATATATATTTTATATATATATATATATATATTTTATATATATATATATATGAGACAACACAGAGACCAGAAAAGACCTATATATAATGTATAGGTTTTTTCTGGTCTCTGTGTTGTCGTATGCACACTCTGTGTAACATGTTTGAGCCTACCGGCAGACTTTTGCATCAGCTGAAGTTTGAGGTCTTCTTTACAAAAAGCCTTAAACATAATCAAAAGAAAACATGATGATGACGATGATGAGGAGGATGATGATATTGGTCGACAACTGGGACGATGCTGTTTAAAAAGCCATGACTGACGAGTGAAAAAGACGGTTGTATTTATGATGATGATAAAGATTATAGTGAAAATTATGTTTGATGTTAATGGTGATGATTATAGCGACGTGATGATGATGATAGTATCAATCACGACGATGTCAAAGACTGTAAACACCAGTAGTTTTCTATGTGATTGTATAATAAAATGAAAGCCTTGTGGTCAGGGCAGAATATTATCTTCTACCGCCCTGTGTGGGCTTATAGTTACATACACTTTTATATTCTCTGTAAAAGCTGTTGGTCACGTTGTACATTACGTGTATCTATATAAAATATACATAAAGCTGACAGCAGATGTATGGTGTATTTATTATTCATGCTTGTCTTGACCTACTTATTTGCATAAAATGTTAGCTGTCGTTAATGAATTATACAGATATTTCTCGTGAGGTGACGAGCATCTCTGAATGTATAACATGTCGTCGTCCGTCAAGCAGAGCAGCAGTGTTTTATTCAGCCTGGTAGAATAAACGGTAGATTGCTGTAATAGGAGAGTTAAAGGACAACATGTTGAGTCCCTGAGAGGAAACAGACTGGGAGAGAAGATCCGGACAATGACTGGGGCGAGAGCGCCGTCTACTGGTTTCTTTCTTTCTTCATTTTAATTTTTAGTCAATGACAGTAACATTAGAATACATACATTTATGAATACAAGCCACATACATTTAGTCATCAAGGATTATTAGAGTAAAGGAAGCCTCGTAGAATTAGTTTTTCTTAATTAAGCACAAAACTGTTTTGTTTTAACCTCATTAAAAACTATATCGGACACAATTACTTTCTCTAACTCTCGCTCCAGAATTGACCTCAACTGTTGTGCGCACCAAAGAGCAAACATGAATCCTGTTCAAGCTCTGATGAAGTGATCTAATTGGTTACAGGCTTTTCACAGGTGCATTCTGGGTGCAGGTGATTGATGAGTGTGCTATTTCAATGGCAGTGTTGAGCAAACAGCACACGCAGGCTTTTAGTTCTGAATGATGTGTCTAATGTAGATACCCGTGTGTATTTATTTGCAAAAATGTGTTTTAGAATGACAAACTTAGTGTAAAGAAGACAATGGTTTAGTGTAACTGTGCCACAAATAGTTCTACCAGTATTTGTGTCTTAAACACTATTCACAGCAGAGTAACATTTGTGTTTAATACAATGATAACTAATGCAAAGCAACAAGCAAACCCACCAACACTTCTGCAGGCTGGATGGCTGTTGACAGGACGTATTGAGTGTGTCCTTTCCTGTGTGACATGACACATGAACACTGACATAGGACATGGACGTTCTTAAGCAGAAGGAGCATTTATTTATTGCAGAATGAGGGAGGCACAGATATCCACAAAAATAACACAGATATGAGGCACTGCAGGGTAAAACACACCGATACAATACAGAACATCGTGTTTCCTCTTCAAGAGGGAGTTCAATGGGTAATCTAACATATACCAGATTTAAACTTTTTTTGAATAACACCATCACCATGTATTGTTTTTCTTCCTAAAACCTTGCAGACTGTAGGTGCTAACATAACAAACTCCCAAAACGCCTATCAGACCCTATAAACAGCCACAAGCGGCTCAGATGGAGATATTTCCAAAGTCCTTACACCACAGTCAGAGCTGCACACATTGTTTTCCTCCCTGAAAAAAACCCCAGCAAACTCACAGTGAAATATCGAAGTTGTGTCTTCTCCTTGACGGAAAACTCACGAGGCCCTGTGGCCCTAATAGATCCAGTGACCCTGTGGTGGTCTCGAGGTGGGCTCTGCGGACCCCCTCAGCAGTGCGAGGAGCAGACCTGATCATGGCCGGGGCATTTGAGGAGAACAGGGTAGCCGCCGGCGCTCATCTGGAGCGAGGCTTCGCTCGAGATGTCGGAGGGACTTCGCCCACGCGACCAGACCTCCGGGTGGAGGAACTGGCGCGAGTGGTCGGAGCAGTCGCTGAGGCGAGGGCGGTAGAAACTCGGGTGGTTCCGCTGGTAGATCTGCTCGGCTGAGTAGCGCTTCATGAACAGGTAGACGGACATGACGCCTGCGCTCTGTGCGGTGTGCAGAAGGACACGTGCAAAAAAGAAAGAAAACTGAACTAGTTTAAAATATGTTTAAAAAATGATAATGAGCTCAGAAGTGTTTTCATGTAAAATAAATCAATTTACTCAATAAACAAGTCTCCACAGCACAAAACAGTTGTTAAAATGTTTTGCTAATTTGTTTGTGATGGCTTCAGTCTGGTCATTTTCAAAGTAATTACCCAAAGTGTTATTTATATACCCTACACCACTTTAATAATACGTGATAAGTATTTATATTGGTACTGATATTGAAACTACGTGTGTTAAATAAGTAACAGGTTGTTGCAGTTTCTATCTGTGACCACTGGAGGGCAGTAAACCCTCACGGTTCTTATACCTCTCACTTCTGTCATCCATCTCCAGGTGTCATGCCTTTGATTCATGTGTTTGTTTTGTAGTTCACGCGCCACGATCACATCAGCGCCAAACATCTGTACAAGCCATTTGTGCAGTCGCTCACCTCAGCGAGCAGGAAAGAGATGGCAGCGAATGCAAAGGACCAGCCGTACTTGTAGGTGAAAAAGGCCTCACTGCTCTTGGTCCTGTTCAGCATTTCATCATTTATGCTGGAGATGTACAGCACCAGACCCACCACCAGAGCCAGACCTGAGAGACGGAGAAACAACATCTGGGTTGGATAAAACCAAGAAGGGGAGGAGGACAGAAACACGACGAGAGGAGAGAGAAGATCGGTGTACCCGAGAGGATGAAGAAGATCCCGGACACAAACGCCAGGATGGAGCGGTGAGGCCGGACGTGGCCGATGTTGTTGAGGACGAAGCCGATGAACATGAAGAAGAGGCTGACCAGAGGGAACGGAGTGGCGGAGCGGATCATCTCTGAGGAGAGGACAAAAAGAGTGTATCAACGTGAAAGTAAGGGCTGTTCTGTTGGGAGGAAGGAGGAGCAGTCTATCTTGAAATAAAGATGAAATAACTTAACTATTGTCTGCTCTTTTGCCCGATTTTTACAACATCCATTATCACACTGACTTGCTGGAGTGGATTTATCCTTCTCTAAAGGTTTTACACTGAGCTGCCCTTAAGGACTTGTGAGGTGAGTCGTCTGTGAAAATGTAATAAGTATTCCAGAGAGGAGCAACAACACGAGGGTTCGGATGACTCAGACTCGTCTGTCTGGCTGCGTTCAAGTGATTTCCAAGCGCAATCTTATTACACAGGTTTGTGCCATGAAAAGCCCCCCAGCCTATTTATGTGAACAAACTCAAGGGGGCACCTTGAGCTATTTCGCCTGAAGCCACTCACTGAGCACGTTTACTGTGGACTCTGACGTCAGCTGGACGTTCATGGGCATGACGAAGGCCACGGTGAAGCAGCGACCGGACTCTTCACCTGAAAAGGAAGGACACAAAAAGCTTGAGACAAAGTTCAGGCGAAGACGAGGAGACGCGAAAGTCCTGAGGAGAGTTGTCAGAGGAAAAAACAACGAAATGGCAAAAATTGGCAGACAAGAAGTCCAAAGAGGCAGGAGATGGGTCATTCAACAGCAGATAGGAACAAGAAAACGTAAAAAGTAGAAACTCTACATTAGAGACAAAATTCAAGATGTCAACAAAATACAAAAAAACCCGTTTTATTTACGATGCATTAAAGGAAACCGTAGTAGTATCACACTATTTCATCACATGGTGAATGGGGCTTTGTGGTGGATCAGGTTCTGGCCATCGGTAATCGGAGATCCCCACATCTATAAGAAACCAGGAGGTGAAGAGTGGTCATCCTGCATCATGAACACTTCCTGTATGTCTCTCCTTCAAACCTTCATGCTCTGTTTTCCTCAAATTTGTTGAAAACGTTTTTTTATTTCTTTCTCTTAAATGTGAGTTACATCCTGCAAAGTCAGCTACACAGTAATTATAATCACTTCAGCATCGTCACGTGGAGATCACGTGGAGATATCCACCAGCTAATTATGCTGCACGATGAGATGACATCTGTCTCTGAAGACTTGTGTGTGTGTGTGTGTGTGTGTGTGTGTGTGTGTGTGTGTGTGTGTGTGTATGTTTGTGTGTGTCATGTTGCAGGACTAATTTTACACTGAATGCCCCTTTTTTGTGTGATTGAAAAAAGGAAGAAATACAAACACATTCTTTCTCTCTGTTGCACTTCTCTCTCACTCTGCCACCTGTGCTCCACACTTACTCTTTCTCTCACACACACACACACACACACACACACACACACACACACACACACACACACACACACACACACACACACACACACACACACACACACAGAGAGAGACAGTCGTTGTGAATGTCATTCTGTGTGAATGTTAAAGCTGGCGGATGCAGTGAGGATGTGTTGGTGTGACAGGATAATCTCACTGCTGCTGCCATATTTAGACGCTGCACAGTTGAAATGAACCCTTGAGTAAAGATCATGACAGCATTACATGTATCTGTGCCGCCACACTGTTTAACACACGATTCTCTGTCCAATCACAGAAGCACAAGATAAATCACACGTCCCCAGACTCGTCGCTCACCGGCCAGGAAGCAGACTCTCCAGAGGCCGGAGTGCAGCGAGGTCTTGATGTCGATGCTCTGGTTCAGAGGCATGATGACGCCCTCCTCCAGGTACAACCAGTAGTCGGTGCTGACCGCCACTCCCAACAGCCCCAGGCCGCTGATTGCAAAGACGCTGCTCAGCAACGTCAGGGCCTTCCTGCTGCACGCGCTCATGGTGACAGCGGGGGAAACCTCCAGCAGCGGTGGTTAAACTCCAAGAAAAACACAAGAAGCAATCTGGAGGAAGATAAGTATTACAGGTAGAAACGTGAAGGAAGTTTGATAATCAAATCATTTTTCATTATTATGAACTGTTGGATTGCTGGAGAGTTTATTGCAGGTTTTATTGTTATATAAAGTTTTCATGTATCCTAAGGTTTATTTTCATATGAATTTATTTTCATATCAATTTTACTGTTTCAATTTCATAGACAAATCATAACCTCAATCAAGACAAACAGGAGTGTCAGACATGTGTTTGGCTGTTGCTTTGGTCTGAATGAACAGAAAAACAATCACATAACTGGCTCTGATTGTGATAACAAAACAGACTGTAGGACATTTGGAAATATATTTGTGGAGGGAAATTCTAATAGCCTTAATAACTTAATAAATCACTTTCCACTGAAACCTTTAGTATTTTTTATCTTTGACTCCTCTACAACATTACATTTTTATAGTCACAATAAATTCAAATTCAGTCCACGCCACTGCTAACTCCGTCCAACTTGCCACGAAAGAATAACAAAGTGTCTGAACCTCCACACTGAGGGACATTAAACGTGTTGCAGGCTTTATACCGCTGTGAATACAAATGCTCACGTTATCTGAAATCCAAGACCAGGTTTTGACATTTTCCAGCCATGAATCAGTGCAGAATCCCCCGAAAAGGTTGGACATTCATAAAAGCATTCATAAATCAGGGAGAGTGAGAATTTGCCCGACTGATCACATAGTAAGACATCATCTACAGGACATACCGTCAGGTAAAGGCTAATTTTAATGGTTGCCTGAATTATGATAAACCATTTTGGTTCCCCCACACACTTGAAGTCTATCTCTGTTCGGTGTTACAACCAGCAGCATTTAAGCTGCTAAAAGAAACTCTTTCAGCTGCTTTTGGAGGTCAGATATTATTCACATAAATCTTTCAACATAAGCTCACCTCTCTTACTTTGAAGAGGCCTCTCATTCTTGCTTTCACATTCACTTCCCTCTTTATTGTCAGTCCTTATGTGCGGTACTATTCATTATTTTAATCTTTTTTTGAAGAGACACTTGCGAGCATGGCTAGACTCAACTCAGAGTGAAAACCTCTCAAACCTCTGGGCCACCGGGATGCTCTTCAGCAGCATTGTTCCCGCTAAATACATTTAGAATGAGAATTATTTCATTTGATATCATCCTTGAAGTGTTCACAAGTGTGCAGAGCTGCACTTTCCTTTAAAACGATTTATCAAGTCATCATTAATGTGCAAACACAGTGTGACTTCCAGGTGAGAAGATGAGCCACCACATGACTGTAAAAATAGTAATCACGACTCCAGAGCCTTGTCACATGCAGATCCAATGATCAGATCTTAGTTATGAGCTATTCCTTTGAAAATGACCTTTCAATAAGTAAAAAGATGAATACCAAAGAACAGAAATACTTTATTCTTTCACATCAGATGTCAATGATCTAACCGTCCTTGGTGCTTAAATATCATTTCCAACATCAGTCATTTGATCTTCAACCTTCATGCAAATGATTCGGCTGTACAGTTATTTTAGGAAATTTTAGGAAACCATCAAACTTACCGGTGAATATGTGAAACACGTCGTTCAGTCCAGTGTATTAGAGTTTGAGAAAGTGAAAAAAACTATGAGACCGCAACATGCAAACACTTGCTCTTACCTGTCTTTAATCTGTCTCAGCGCGGTGTTTCCTGCATTTGAAACAAATGTTCTGAAAGTTGTGGATTAAATCCTGCAGAGAAAGACCGTCTGCAGAGAAAGACCGTCTGCTCTGTCATGAGCCACTTGGTAGAAAATGATGCGGCTCTTCGACGATGTGATCGCATATCCCTTCAGAAAACTGCCAAATGCAGCCACGACAATCTTTGAGGAGCAAGATGATGCAGCGGTGCGTCAGTGCAACACTCTCCAGCAGCGAGAGAGAGAGAGAGAGAGAGAGAGAGAGAGAGAGAGAGAGAGAGAGAGAGAGAGAGAGAGAGAGAGAGAGAGAGAGAGATATGCTTGTAGTGTTCTAGGACCAAGGACAGCTCCACTCAGCTCTGACAGGAAGTGTAAGCAAGTGTGCAGAGAAAAGAAAATAATGTCAATTTATGTCAATAAAATAATAATAAACATAGCCATAACTTCTGCCTTTATATAACAAGGTTTGATTGACACTGTCAGGGAGATTTTAATGGTAATTGTAATAGTTTGCAGTATTAAAGCGGCCAATGCGTTTGTCTATATTGTAATGTGGCATCTGTTGCTTTCCTCCTGGGCCAAAGCCCGTATTAAAAAGCACATGTAAAATTGCTGGATTTTCTTTTCTTCCACACAGGAAACGGCAAAAAAACAAAACTAAACTAAATATTGAAGTGTAGCCCAATTTCAACCTCTTTAAATCTAAAGATCTTTAAAGAACAATAATACAGCAAACAATGCACACGCTAGAAGTCAGGAAATTGATCTCTGACCCCCTTCCAAAATAAAACAGAGATGATTGATATTTTTCATACTTTATTCATACACAGTATCCATCGTACCACACTGAACAGAGGAACAAGAAGAATCAGGTTAACAAAAGCAGGGGCAGTGAGAGAAGACACACACAAAGATCCCTGTGGCTCCAACGGTAGTGGTGCTGTACCCTGACTGGCCTGACATGTCAACATCTCTGTCATGGGTCCAAAGTTGTTGTTTTTATTTATTTTTTCTCTTCCTCTCCTCGGATAAAGATTCTCAATGTGAGACATGTAAACATTCAGTTTTCTCTTGACCTTAAAAATCTCATTTGGTCCAGATGTGACAGCTGCACCATCAGCCTACGTGTCAAGTAACTAATGAAGGGGTTAAGAGTAAATTTGGCAGTTTTATGACACATCATTGTTGAAGCATTGTGTGCCTCAAGAAAAAAGGAAGAAGTAAAAATACACCTGGCTGGAAACAGAAATACTTGAAAAATTGGCACCAGTAAATAAAAAAGCCAACAGAAGCATTTTAAAGATATTTGTCCTTTTTATAATCCAGCTTTGTAGCCAAACATGTCGGGCCACATGAGGGGAGACGATGAGTAGAAAAGCGCATGATGCCCATTGGTTTGTCTCATTCTGTGCAACAAAATTGGAGGAACTCCACGATCTCTGCACCATGCAGGGGGCTTTTGCATGCTTGGATCAGGCCTCGCCTCGCGCATGCACACAATATATACGCAGGGAAAAAAAATAGACATAATTCAGCCCCGAGGGCTCCGAAATCCTCCGACTGCACCGTTACTGGGTTTTGAATTTGTTACAGAAGGAGTCGGCCCGAAGACGACCAAGGCAAGAGGGCGTTCAACCATTTCACGCACTGTAGGTGCTGCATATTCGCCATCACACTGAGTAGTAGAAAATAATGGATAAATAGTGGAAATACAAGGTTTGCTGATACCAAAGCTACCAAAGACTCAGCCAAACGTTTTATATATATATATATATATATATATATATATATATGTATGTATATATATATATGCTGTTGTTAGGGGTAATCTAAACATAGAAAGGTTCAAACTGTCTATGGTAGTAAAAGCACATTCAGTTTGTTGTATAAAATCTGCAGTCACCTCTCTTTTTGCAACATCTCTTTGAAACATATTTACAAAAAAAAAAAGAATAATAGAGGAGTTTCTCTGGACATAAAAGTTGAGGTGATTCAGCGGAACATAAAACAGGAACAAAACTTTTTTTCCTTCAACAAATCGGAACTTTCTCTTGAGAGTAAGACCATTCAAAACATACAACAATTATATATTAACACAGTTTATATCGTGATACTAAACTTTACAGTGACACCAGACGTGTACTGCATCCTAGAGTCTACTGATCATACAGAGTCAGAAACATAAGCATGCAACAGAGATCTGCTTTGTGCATATGGAAATAGCATGTTTGTACTTAAAAACACTGTCTATTTCATCCACAGTTTTCTGACCCTATGAACTGGACTCCACTGCGTTAGAAAAAGGCTGTGACAGCCTGGGGGGGGGGGGGGGGGGGGGGCATTACAAGAACTGCAAGAGAATTTTTTTCTTCTTCTTCTACTTTGGCACTCATGTAACAGTGTACTGCCTCTTTCTTTTCAGTATATAAATATAAAATACACGTGTAGCGATTCAGAAGTAGATAAAAGCCGGACAGAGCAGAGAAACACGTTCCGTTCTTGTCGTGCATTGCAGCTTGTTGCGTATAGTACGGTGGGGAACATGAGAAAGGAACAGTTCTTGCTTCTTTAATACCTAAAAACAAAGTAACTGATAGACACATTCATACACAAGAAAAATAAAAGGCTGCAGGTTTGGATTAAACACAGATACGGAATAAAGAATATGAGACGTTAGGGGGGAAAATTCTGCAAAAATATCAGTGCCATGTCCTTTTTCTTTAACACCGCTCCCCTAACGTCCGTGCACAGATATCGATAGCTAGTAGACAGAACACTGTTGAGGATGGTCTGAGTCTTTTGACAGCGGGATCGTTTGTCGGCGTTTGGAAGGATCCTGTAATCAGCGACAGTCCGTGTGTTTCTCCGCTCATACGACGCTGTGCAGGGAAGGATGGATGAACTGAGGGTTCATGTAGGAGAACCCTGCGAACTCGCTCTGGTCGATGTTGGCGATGACTAGCTGGTCGGGAGGGGTCAGCACGGGCTGTGTACGTGTGAAAAACTTGTCGAAGTTTTCTGCTCCTTTGCCGCACTGAAAAAGATAAATAGAATATCAGATGTGGAAAGGATCGACCTGTATTTGGACCTGTGTACCGTCAAAGAACGACAAAAAGGCAGCAACTGAACCGTGGACTCGTGATTTAAAAGACATTTCCTCATGAGTCTTTTAATAGAACGCTTCCCAACGGTCCCGGAGGGAAGGTGGTGCTGGAAAATGTCGAAGCAAAAGCAAATCTGTGGTTGAGAGTGGATTTCAGCGCCTGCTGTTTGCAGCACATTTTCTCCGGAGACGGATCAGCATATGAGGCATTTTCTGTAATATCACAGAAGCCATGAAGCCTAAGATGGATCTTTTGTTTGCTAGTCCCTTCAGGCTAATTAATGACACTGTGTATGAGCGCACAACTGTGATACGCCACACAAAGCCCCCCCCCCCCCCCCTCTATGGATGGATCCACTTATAGCAATGTTTCCCTCCCCCCCCCCCCCCTCTGTCACCACACAACAGAGTGTTGTGTGGTGACAGCAGGAGGCTCAGGTGTCTGGTGTCTGCAGCTGGGATCGGCCTCGAGCTCTGATGGGTGCATGAAACCCACATCACACTGGGTGAAGATGAAGATGAACGTTACACACCCATTCATGCATACACACTTAAAGGCTCACCGAGGAAGTGTTTCAATTCTTCCACAGTGATGCATTCAAGAGCGACATTTTTCTGGTGATTTGCCGGTTTTTAGCATCACAGGAATTGCAAAGAAAACTAAACAGGAGCGTGAGGGAAATAAATCACGCCAATGTTGTAGTCAAGAAACCATGACCAGGACCAGACCAGTGTGAGTCCCATGCTACATGAAAACTTCAGATAAAATGTAGAACATGTAAACCACTGAGGCAATCAGATCCACATTCCCATTAAAACACCCACAGAGAACAAATGAAGGTTCCTCTTTCATCGCCATATATACTGTTCATGTGCGTATTTGTAAGTACTCATGAGAAATGTCTTGATGAAATGATGTAAATGTAAGGTTCTATGAGCAATCACAGTCATGATTTTCACAAATAAATCCGATAATGCAAAGACACTTTCGTGATATCCCCGCAGTTGTGGTCTTGACCGGTCTTGAAGTAAAGTCCTCTTTATCTTCGAGCGAGACAAGATGGAGTAAAAATGAAGTCGAATCCGTGACGAGACCTTCAAAAACACTCAAACACACCACTGGACGTTTTGTGGTCATTGTGTTATACCTGTTAATTAAGCTTCTGTCGTCATCCATCATCTCTTTCTGTGTCTTTCTTTGAACTTGTGTGTCATATCTTCCTGAGGCTGAGGTAGGAATGCTTTTAAGGTTGAGCTAAAGGTTGATGAAAACAGTCGATTGAATAAATGATCACGTTTGAGACCTGCCTTAGCTCTCATCACATTCTCGCTCAGCGGATGAAAGCACCTTACAGATATGTGTTGCCAGATTGAATTAATGAAAGTGACACCATACCCAGTCGAAAGCGAGGAAGAAATGCCATGAATTAACATGAACGACGACGGGTGCTCTTTTGATCTTTCTGTCCAATAATCCTGTTGCCTAAATGTCAACTTCACAAACTCATATGTGCACCGAAATAGTTTCCGTGTTTGATGTAATCATTCCTTCTTTTTGCACTGGCCCCCGAAGAGATGTAAGATTGTTTTAATCAAAGGGAAGTGATTATGATGCTTTAATCACATAAGAAAAGTATAAATTAGCAGGATTCTTTCTGGCAATATTAGATGTTTGCATCAATTTCATTTGCTGGATTAGCCAAGAGCAGACATTACTGTATGAATATGTAATCTATGAATAGTTTCTCAACTGACTTTTCTACTAAATGTATAATATCATCGCACATATCAACATCATATCCCATTTATACCTCGATTGACTGACCCCGTCTCACACACACTCGTGGCGTCACTCACCACTTTGGGTTTAAATGGCGGCTGTATCTCTCTGTTGGCCAGGCGCTCCCAGTCGATGCGTCTGAAGAAGGCCTGCTCCCTGATGTCACTCTCCCCCTCGGAGCCACAGCCGAGACGCTTTGACGGGTGCTTGGTCATCAGCTGGCGACGAACAGAAGAGGAGCGATTAGAAGGTGTGACAGAGGCAGTCAGCTGCTCGGAGGAGAAGAAACGGTGGAGAACGTGAGTATCTCTGAAGCTGGCAATCCAATTTCTTTTTTTTTTAATCTTCTCTTCTTCTCCAACAACATTCTGCAGAGCCAGACTGACACTCTACTGTTTTCACTCATCCGGCTTCAAAACAGTGGCGGGAAATGACACGGCCTTTTCACAGCTCGATTGCTGATTCAGCAGCCCATTTTAATTTTGATCGTGAATCAATTTTTTTTTTTTGTAAATGAGATGTGAAGTAAATAATAAGGGTGAGGATTATCTCCTTTGTCACCGGCTCTGAGATGATTGTGTGCAATCATAATAAATGAAGGCGGGGTGCGTTATTAAAAGACTTGATCAGATTGTGCCTGAATCTCAATTGAATCTCCTCTGCAGTGTAAACTTTGAAACCTCATTTCCTTGTTGGTAAATAACAATGACAACCATGATTCCCTGTGTTGATGTCGCATGAAGTGCTGCCCGGGTACTGTGTGAGGCCAGCAGGTGCCTTGCCGAATAAAGGGCTCGACTTTACCGACTGTGTTGAGAGAGCAACCTGTAAAATGAATGACAACGGTGAAAACAAATGGGAACTGTAGATATTTTGTTTGTGTGAAACATTGTTACTCAGCAAGTGCACCAATACATGGATGCATGTGTTGCCTTCTGACGGTATGAATGGTGTAAGAATCAAGTTCAATCAACTGTATCGCAGCATGAAAGTCAGCTGTCAAACAGCAACCTTTTAAATGCAATGCTGTACAACAACAACAACAACAACAACAACAACGTCGCGCATGATGACAATGATTTTTCAACAGTTGACATTTAAATCTTGCCTGTAAAAACAGTCCCTGCAGTTATCTTACTAGGCAACAATAACTTTACTTGAAGTTATTACTTATTGGATTTACGTTTCAAATCTCTTCCCGATTTAAATTCCACGCCAGCGTTTAAAGGGAAGCAGTTGCTGCCTGGAATGTAAACAAATCTCTGATTTGATTTCTTTACTTTCTAAAACACTGCATGTCCCTTTTAAACAGCACGTACTCCCTTGCAGATGGACACAGCTTCTTTCGACATGGACTTGGGGTAGGACACGTTGTGCTCCATGATGGACTGGAAGAGCTCATCCTCATCTTCTCCATCAAACGGAGGCTGAGGAGGAGGAGAAACAAACGCAGTGTCACAGCTTGAGGGTTGTTCTGTGAAGATACCGAGGCGACAAGATCAGCACGTGAAGCAGCCGTTCGTAACATCGCCGGCTTGTACTCATAGATGTATTACACTTGCAGCTCATGTGTGATTACAACACACCGTCCTGGTCCCCAAAATCATGTTGTAACTCTTAATCTGTGTGAGTGTTTCTGTGTGTGATTCCTCTTCCGTCAGAAAAAAACATCTTCTTCTAAACTGTTGCCTGGAAACTGGAAATCTTAGGATTTACTCTTCCTGTGAGTGTCTCAATATTTCATTGGTCAATCAGGAAGAGAACTTTTTTTGTAGTTTCTTATCACAAGGATACAGGTTGCCAAGAGCCGGTTGTACGCAAGTGTCAGGCACTGTCACGATAAACATGAACAGCTTTACTAAAATGTTGCTTTCCTGTTATGGAGTGATTGATTCATGAATTGATTCACCACGTACCAGTTTTCCAATGTTCATTTGTGTTACCTTTTGTGTTGATTAATCTGTTTATGTATGTTAATTGTGTAACTGTTTAGTAAACACACTTTGGAGACAGATATTCTCAGAGCTCAAGACGACGTCTTGAAATTGCTTGTTTTGTCTGATAAAACTCAAACATATTTAATTTACAGTGACACACAATAGAGAGATGCAGTTAAATTGTCTGATTTGAAGTGATGGAACTCGTGAATGTTGTGCTTTTGCTTGATAAATGGCTCGAATTGAAATTGTTGCTTTATTGATATACACCACTAAATGTATAGTCCTAATTGAGAGATGATACAAAAAACTCAACTTAAAGACCACAACTGATGCAATAAAAAAAACCTAAAAAACACATTACCTGTCCTGCCAGCATTTCATACAGAAGAACTCCATAGGCCCACCAGTCCACTGATTTTGCATAAGGCTGGTATGCTATAATCTGACAGAGACAAAAATGTGAAAAGATTAATAACTTGGAATTATGAAATATTTGGACACATCAAACAAGTGAGGCTATGAACAGACTCAGTGATATAAAAGGTGGCGTTGGTTCTGCTGCAAAGAGTCACATAGAACCCCAGAGAGCAAGTATATCAAGAGAGACCGTGAACGGTCTGTAAAGTACTGTAAAGCACTGTAAAGTAGCATTTCTATCACCTAAACTGGAACCAGTCAACCGTGCAGTCGACTATTCTGAGCTGCCATAACAAAGGCGCTTTATCCTACCATCCAACTTGCCATCCCACACCTCCCTCCCACACGCAGTCCACACACGGACACAGTCACACTATAATAATCATGCAGACGCAAAGAGCTAAATCACAGCTGCACTCGCCTTTCACAGAGACAGAAATGCTAATTTATCCACTTCGCAATGTTGCAATTTACCCAACCACGATATATGTATTTACGTCTCGCTCCTGTTTTCTGATCGAGCACAAAATACTGCTGTGGGTTTGTAACCTGGAAAGTTTATTTCTCGGTTGTACGTTGCCCGGAAAGATATTTGAAAAAAACAACAACTTTCCAGGTTAAAAACAGCACAGATTTCATTAAAACATCTTCAATATCAAGTGAAAAAAAAGGAAAGATTTCAACCACATTAACTTCCTCTTGTATTTTTCTCATAACATGATTCCTTCCCCTTTTTTCCACAAAAAAAGAGGATGGGCTTATGATACTGCCTTGATGAGTACCATTTTTCTTTCCAATATGTGACGTCAGTGCTGTTGGACTTGATGGGTCTTTCCCTGGTTTCTTCCCACTTCCCATACTTTACTGTAATATCTTAGCAGCTTCATCGATGATAAAAACTCCTCGTTATTTTAACTTTACATCAAAGCTTTTATCCTTTCCTGGAGATATTAGTCCTGATCTTACTATTGCCTTCTTCTCTTCTTCCAAAGTGGAATCTTTCCTTCTGATTCCTCTCACACTCTTAATCATCTTTCAAACATCTCCCACAGGTGTCGACCTACCAATTTTACGACAAAAGGTCTGCCAGCTTTGCTTTCTTACATATCATTTTCCTAACCGTTGCTTGTATTTGCTTATGTTTTATTAAAATCTGAAAATGATGAGCTCTTCTTAATGTCCTGGGAGCTTTATCCCTTTTCTTTCACTACTTTAACGCACTCATCTGTCCACCAGGGAACCGCCGAGCGCTTCAATCTTCCTTTACTTCTAGAAGTTGACCGGTTACCCGCTTCAAGTAATGTTGATAGACCTCGCTAACTGTTTGCTCCAACACCAGGAGAGTACGATTGACACACCTGAGGTGCGTTGATACTGCACTACGATTGGATAATATCTGTTCGGGAGGAGGGGCTTAACGACTGGTCAGTTACCTACAATTCTTATTGTTAGACAAGAAAGCCTAAAATGAAGAAGCAGTGCTGTCCTCTCATTCTCACCTCTGGGGCGATGTAGTCCGGGGTCCCGCAGAAAGTGCGGGTGGACATGCCGTCATACATGTTCTCCTTACACATGCCAAAGTCAGCGATTTTGATGTGGCCCTCAGAGTCCAGCATCACGTTATCGAGCTTCAGGTCCCTGCAGCAGAGACAGGTAGCCAGCATTTGTTTACATGCATCTTTGATTTGTGACCACTTTGATTCTTGTTGTGTGTCGGAGCAAACATAAAAAGTGCTGCTCTGCACCACCGTCGCCTCTCTGAGCAGTTTATCTTTCTGCAGCACACACACACACACACACCACACGCCGGCTAATAAACAATCATTTCTTGGCCTCAAATCATTTTTTTCTCCCCCCCTTTGTGCTTTTTTCGTCTGTCTGTGCTTGTGTTTCATGTCTCAAGTCTTCATTTTCATTGCCTCCTCATTCCCCACGTCTGGCAGCAATATCTGTCACAAAGTAGTGTCAGGATGCCAAACGCATGCAGAATGGATGCGAGTCCTCAGCTGAAGTAATCAAGAGGAACAGGGTGACCTTCGTCTCTGTGAAAGCTTTTCTGTCTGCCTCCTTCCTGAGGTCTTTTCTTCATTCTGTCTTGTCTGTTATCTCCTGATCCTCTTGTTCTTTGTCTGCTTTACCCGTCAGTCTCTCTGTCCAAATCCTTGTCTTAACTTCTTTATCATGTCTTACTTCAATTCCCCGTATCTTGAGCGTCAGCTTGTCACTCATGTTTTCCTCCCCGTACACCGTCTCAAAATAGTTACCTCTGTTTTACGTCACTTTTTCTTTCTTTTTTGCTGTCTTTCTTTAATGACTCTCAACTCTGCTCTTTTCAACACGAACATTATATTTTTCTCTTTTCCTCTGATGCAAAATATAAAAACCCTGTCAGTGTTGAGTTTTCCATGCAGCAATGAATGAATGTGAGGTGAATGTGAGGTGAATGTGAGGTGAATGTGGTGCGTCATTACATAAAACTTTTTTCTCTCTGACTCACCCACCTGTAGATGATTCCCTTTCGGTGCAAGAAAAACAAACCGACAGCAATCTCTGCAGCATAAAACCTGCAGAAATTGAAAAAAAGAAAATGAATAAATGAAAACAATTTGTAAGGAAAGTGATTCTGAATACAAGAAAGCAAAACACAAGAATCCCTTGCCCTTAGGAATAAATATGAATAGGTGTTGGTGGTCTGACCATGAACGTTGTTATTTCCCATCTCTCTACTATAACTATCTAACAAAAGCATGAAAAAAAACACATTTGCACAGAAAATACCAGAAGTTTAGCGCTTTAGATGTCAGTGTAGTAGAAGTACTGCTGTTTCACTAGCTATAGCACTTACTCTGGGTCAGTGTAAACCACTTTATCTGGCAGGTAAATATCTTAAGTATTGTAAAAACAGGTGCTTGTGGATAAACTATAGAGTGTCCTTACACTGCCTGTGGCTCCTTGAATTTGCCCATACGTTGGATATGATACATAAGGTCTCCCCCGTTGATGTACTCCATAACAAAGTACAGCCGATCCTAGATTTTTCAAAAAGAATGGATGTTATTGCCCAAAGAGCAGCTCTTTAATGGATGCGTCACAAAGAGAAGTACAGTACGTGCACACTAAAACCAGCACTGCATGAGACAGAATTATGTTTAGAAAAGAAACTGATACATATTTATATATATATAATGTATCTGAACACCGCCTCCAGATAAATGAATGCCTGACATGATCTGTTCTTTCAGGCTGCAGTCTCCTCATATACCTGTATTATAAGTCAGCCAGCTTTGATCAGCAAATGTCATTTTTATTTAAGACCCCTTGAGTCATCCTGTCTACGCACAAAGTCGACGTCATACTGGAGACTTCGTATTCAAGGGTGACCTCAGCTTCAGTCTTCTCTGCAGGGGCACCGGTGAGAGAGAGTGAATAAATGTAAGTAGGAAAAGGCAAATACAGCCGTGGACAAACATTCGGTTTTAAATGTCAGAGAGAGAGACGGCTGTGGAAGGACTGGTGAGGGAGCACAATAGCACCCTTTAATTCAATTAAAGTGATATTTGATTGTGTGTCTGTGCAGTTCTGCAGCAGTGCAGGAAGCATACGTATTTAAAAAAAAGTAGCCATGACTTTGGCTGAAGTTTTCACACACCACAGTCTGGAAGCAGGAGTGGAGCAGCGTGAGGAAGGGCGGTTTGTCTCTCTGGGCCAAGACCCTCTTCTCCACCATCGTACATTCAACGTCGTCGTCCTGGATCACTACGTCTTTCTTCAGGATCTTGATGGCGTACAGCTCCTCTGTCGACTTCATCTCTGCCAGCATCACCTGCGGGTGATGAAGACACCGCAGGTCACAATGCAACTAAGAGATGATGGACTTTTGGAACAGCAAAGAAATGCAGACTATCGGGCGTTCTTCTTGTCATATTTAAAGCGCTGCAGTGATCGTTTAGCCTTTATATTGCGTCTGCAGTCTCGGGCTCCCACCTTGCCAAAGCTGCCCTTCCCCAGCAGGGCCAGGAAGTTGAAGTCGTTCAGTCGGATCCGGTCCATGTTACTCGAGGGCAGGCTGAACCGCCGGTGGTCTGACGGCGTGATCACCTTCTTACCGTGGCCCAGCTTGGCTTTCTGCGGTGTGCAAAGTTGAAAATGGTATTAAAGCAAACAGTATATTCATTATCTTTGTTTAGCATTGACAAATAAAGCAAATATTCATGAAAAATAATTGAGTGGACATGGAGCGCTTAGTCAGTTGTCATGCTGGTGTCTAACAGCTGGTCTGGAGGCAGATGTTCACATCTGGCTTTTACAGAGAGCGGATCAGAGACTGCCACACGAAGCAGGACTTGATCAGCGGTTGCTTCATTTTTCCCAGTCGGAAGGAAGCGTGCTCGTCAGCGATTACTCACAGAAGGATTGTGTGTCGTTCTGCTGCTTAACTCGAGATCATACAAACATTAACAAATGACAACGTAATGAACACAAAAGCAAAAGTAAAAATATCTCTCTAAATGGGTTGAAAATGCAAGAACCCAAAAATGACATGAATGAATGATGAAGTGGAACTAAAATATATTTATTGCAATACAAATGTAAAAGGCAGTATAACAGGATGTATTATTGACGTTACGTGATCTTTTATATTTTCAATCCCATTCACAATATTTTTTCGACATTTTGCATGCTGGCTCGTTCATTTAAATTCTAATACATGATGATACATCTTGTAATTGTTTAGCAGTCATTATGTTCTCATTTGCTACAAGGTGCCACAATGGACGCATCTCTCGCATGTTGCATTCTATTCAAGGCAGAAATCAAGCATCTCGGCTCTTTTTCTATTTTTATGTTGAGAGAACGTATAGCGAGCTGTTTTTTCCCCCCCGCTGACATGCCAGACATCCTCACAGATAATCAGCAGGATGGGCAGTAAGCAGGGGGCGCCAGCGTTGCAAAGGTTCCCTGATGTTATAATGACTGTCCTGCCAGGCGTCTTTGAAGAAAAAGGGCAAATAGGACTCTGCCAGCTCCCATCATGGCTGCTTCGTGTTGTCTGTTTCTGTCAGATAGAGAAAACAGGCGACCGACGGGTGCACACACACCGACCATCTCTCCACTCTGAGCTCAATGTTGTAATATGCTCAAAATAACCACATGTGTGACACCAGGTTAGGCTAATTAAGAGCAGGATAATGTAAACATTAACAAGGTGTGTCAGTTGTAGTTACAGAAGATATATAAATTATGAAGAGGTAGATTGAGTTTGTTGTGGCTTTCTTCATCATTATAGTTCCTAACCCAACCCCCCCAAACAAATCTTACTTAAAAACATGATAATCTTTTCTGTCTTTTCTTTAATTATTACTTATTTAAGCAAAATACTCTTCATCTGGCATTGAAAACCCTCCAAAGGAAAATACTTTTTTATTTTACTGCCATTTTTAGGGATCGCAACCCCAAAAAGCCGGTTACCTCTGACATAAACACTACGTGAGCGCTGCTGGAAGAGATATTTTTGTGCATGTCAACACTGCACAGGAAAGTGTTTACATACTAGCACACATTTGAATGATGGTGTGATGCTGTGCTTAATTTGATTGCTGTAACCTGCAGTAGTTGTTCTCGTCACCCTTACCATCACGAAACATTTACATGAACTGCACACATCTAACATTTCACATCATGAACAACCCCTGAAAAAACAACACATCAACTTTTGTCAACACAACAAAAAGTTTGAATAGTTATGTCAGAGTGGCCACACAAAGTTGAATCAAACACAAAGTGCAGCCACACAACAGTCTTAGAATATAAAAACACTGCCATCGTGTGGAGGGATTTGGCATGCACACCAAGAACAGCAAGAACCTGCCTGTGTGTGTGTGTGTGTGTGCTTTCATTCACACATTTACAGTGCACAAGTGTCCAACCATGCTTCCTGCCTTCTATAGTCCAGACCGAAGTCGGACTAGTAGAGGGAGGACTGTGGACCACACTCTCAGCCAATGAGGAGCGGGTGTTCATGCTCTCTTGGCCAATGACAGCACACTGAACGTGGTAAAGATGACGACACCAACAGAGGCCTGACTGGCGCACACGTTTACTAGCAATGCTGCGTGGTGTTTGTGTGTAGGGTAGGGAGCAGGTATGTAAAAGCTGCTATTTGTTTTTGAGCTGGAGGAACACCAGCTGTTTTCCTTGCTTCAAATCAGACTTTGCTGATACTGACCGTTGCAGCAGATGCTGCTTCAAAATCCTCAAAATCTTTGACTGAAATGTTCCTTTGTAACCTCCTTTTAATTGCGTGTTGAGGTGCGTTATTAAGCGTGAGATGGAAAGGAGGAGAGCGTTAGTGTCTACGCGTGTGAGAGGAGTTAGAGAAATGTGTGTACGACAGCAATCTGGTTCAACTTTATGTCATTGAGAGCTTTTGTTAGTAAATCGGATTCATTTGTGGAAGCCCAGCAGAGATCCACAAACAATCCCAACACGGTAAGTAAAGTGAGCGTGATGCAGAAATAGAGACGGAGCAGGCAGAAGAGCTACCTTGAGATCGTGGATATTTAACTGGCAGGTCTAGAAGAAAGAAGAAACTCACGTATTAGTGCAGTCAAAGGTTAGCGTGTGTGTGTGTGTGTGTGTGTGTGTGTGTGTGTGTGCTGGGAAAAGAAAGTGACAGAATATGAATGTGGAGAGATTTGATGAGTCATTACTATTCATCCGTTAACAATAAAACGATCGCAGCCATCAGTAGGAAACAGAGTGCATCCTTTTCTGTCACATCTGGCCGCAATGTCTGCATCTCGACCCAGTTTCCACAGCAACCGCACAGCTGTGTGACACCGCTATCGCCTCGGAGGAAAGTCGAGGTCAGCGTTGCACATCATGGAGAGAAACGGAAAATAATAACCGAGGAGACTCGGAGTCTTGAGGGCTGCTGTAAGGCGAACCTGTCTCAGTTGGAACCAAAACGTCTGTGCTCTTGTTTGTATTGCAATGGTTAATATATCAGCCAGCTTCTATACGGCATGATAGTGAGATGGACGTGAAGAGGTTGTGAGCTTTATTTAAAGCACAGTTGTTTGAATGTGTTGCTGGAACAGAAACCTCGCTGCAGTAGACGGAGCGGCCACTAGAGAGCAAGCGTTAGCTGCACTGGAGGTTTCCTTCGATTAGGTCACAATTAAAGCCCACGCCAGTGTTTTGACATAGTTTTTTTTGCTTGACTTCAAACAATACAATGCTGCCAAACATTTTCAAAGCAAACAATAGTGTTTTCGAGTTTTGAATGTCATTTTTCAGGCAGTTATTCATTTTGAAGTGAAACAACAACAAAGTCTCAAAAAACCTGCTTGGAAGAAAATGTTACGACATGAAACACTGTATTAACTTTTATTACATTATTTACATTCATGCCTCACATTATCATCAGCAGAGAACACAATAAGTGTGCACTTACAACTACAAACAATTCAACAGCAATGAACTTGTACAGTAAAAATAAATGTGGTCGGAAAAATAAGACCAAACTGCTCAAATGAAAAATAAAAAAGATGAAATGTTGAGCAACAGCGGCAGTTTACCGTAGCGAGAGAAGGGAAGAAGCATCGTGGTTTTATTGAACGGTACGATCTCGGTTGACCTCACCTCAAACTTCTGCCTGAGCTCCAGGTTGACGTCGTCCATCTCGGGGATGGGAACATTGTAATACTCTCCCTCCTCCTGGTTCAGCAACTTGTACCTGATGGAGGCAACAAACAAAAAAAAGATGGAGAAAAGTGAATCGATATTTGATCTACTTTCCATTGAATACATCATCTGTGCATCTCTTCCCCCGGTTCACCCACACAGCGAAACAACTTCACATCTCTGCACCACTTCAATCATCTCCTCTCCTTTTGAGTGTTTTGCAGGTCTGCTCTCCATCAGCAGAGCCAACTAGGCTCCATCTCTAATGTACACATCCTCTGGCCACTTGTCTAATGATCTCGAATATACAGCAGACAAACACACACACACACACACACACAGGAGCAGAGCTACATTTGTATGCACAGCTATTTCCTGAAGCTCTGTGACTGTGCACAAAGCAGCAGTCAATCAGGCTGGGTTTGGGCTAGCTGGCGGCGGGTATGCTAACATGGCGGCGTGGCGTCAGCGTGTGTTTATCACTTAAGAGACAAAGCAGGCAGACAAAGACAGAGAGCCGAGGAAATGACGCCGACGGGTGCTTTTTCTTCACATGAATGGAGTCGGCGGCATTTATGTCTGCGCGCGGTGTGCTGCTGTGAAACAGTGACGTCGGTTGGTCGGTGGCCAGTGTAGTATCACGTTAACACCATGGCCGACTGCAGCAACCACCTTTACTTACCGTTATGTCATTCCTGTTTCTGTTAAAGGACCAATTGTTAGCTGTGTTAAAAGTCCTTTAAAGACCTTTTACATGAATGTGAATAGACACCTTTACTGAGCTGTATTTATAGTACAATAAGAACACACAGCCAGGTCTGAGCTTGCAATGAAGAGTTTACAATGCAATGAATCCACAGGACTCGTGTTTGATATTCATTCATTATCTTTGTACACCCACTCTTTCCTTTTGGCCTCTTTTTGGAAATGAGCCGTCTCTCTCTCTGTGTTTCAGGCCTGCCACGCCCTCCCGTCAGTGCCTGGAGTGGTACTGCTGAAACTCTGTTTTTGATATCTCCTTGATACAGCTCTGTTCTAGTTATCCTTTGTCTTGGCTGGCTAGTTGGTAGAAATGCTTTGTTGAACCAGTCTGGGTAACTTTGGGGAAGCTTTGTACGTAATAAAGGTTATAAAACCAATCCGAGCAACACGCACTGTATATACTACCAGAATATTAAAGGAAGACTCGTTTAATCACAGTTGCAGCAATACCAGTAGTTACACTGGTACAATACTTTGCATGCAGTTTACTCGGCTTGACTGTTTTACAAAGCGTGGTTGCACTGCGCTGTATGAAAGCAGCATGTAATGTCAATCTAATTTCTTTGCTGGCTGGCTGGGACAACCTCCTGACAGCAGCTGATGTTTCGGAGAACGTGAAACGTTCCCCCTCGTAAGTGAAAGGGACAAAAAAAAAAAAGACAACCCACCATCCACAGTTGGGAGCTTTGATGAGCTCGGACACTCCAAACGACATGGAGCCCATGAAGTCGTTGCGGGTGGTTCGGTCCCAATCCCACACCTCAATGGACAGCCGGCGGTAATTTTCTGATGCTTTGAGCTTACTGAATAACACACGCACACACACACACACACACACACACACACACAGGAGAAAAGGTAACATGTAAGGAGACTGAATTAAAGGTCTCCTTCAGATCTACTTTCACTCCGTAACCTTGTATCGTAAAGTGAGCGTTAACTCACAAGCTGAAGGACTCGTTCCAGCAGGGGTTGAGAGAGGAACGGATGGTTCTGGTCTTCTGTTTGGTCTCGTTCTTTGGGTCGGGGATGAGCTTGAGTTTAACATAAGGATCTGATAGACCATTTGGATCCATAGGGATCAGGTTCCTGGCTTCACCCACTAGAAGATGGAAGAGAAGATAGGGGGAGAAAGTGTTACCATGTGTGTGTGTGTGTGTGTGGGACCAAGTCATTGTTTTGTAAGTCCCAAGTCTTCGCACTCAGGCCATGAGTCAAGTCCTCAATCCTAAACTTTTAGTTGTGAGTCATTATGTGCTCCGGCTGTATTGTTGTTATTTTTTTGGCCTCTGCTTATTTTTCGTACATGGAACAAAATGATCTTTGGTATCAATTCTTCCAACTGCCACTCGGTAACATAAAATGAGTTTGTCATGTTGTTTTTTTGGCCTCTCCCCTGAGATGATTTGACGAAGGGAACGAAGAGGGAATGACACTCGGGTGAGGAGGTGGGCGGGGCCAGGCAGAACTGATTAGGAAAGTGGGAACAGGTGTGTACAGGTAGAGAGGTAACCAGGACTGGCAAGAGAGTCTGAGGGCATCTAGTGGAGGGTTTGAGACTGGCAGGTGTGGGGAACGAGAGTACTGCATGTGACCTGAGGGACAGGTGAGCAGGCAAAACAACCAATTATCCAGAAAGACCCGTGACACAGATCTGTGTTTCTGTCCTCAGTCACTCAGCTAATGGCTCATCAAATCAGACACCACATACGCTGAGAAGCAAAACATACTGTCAAAATGCACTTGTGAAACTGCACCAACTGGTTTATAACGCCGGTGGGTACGCAAACAACTGCAAAACAACACTCTCACTAAAAGACTTTCTCACACATGCTGTTGTGAAACAAGTAAACTGCACTCTTCTTCCTCGCAGTGCTCTCTGTCTAATGTTCAGGCAACAAGTGAGCAGATAATGTGAGGGAGGAGAGACGTTTCCCTGTGTGATAACTGACAAATGGAAAAAAGGAGTGTGGTTACATAGCAACAAGAGGGGGGTGGCATGAGTATGCCATTTTCACCATGGCGACAGCATCTACGTGGCCAATGGGCCGACTCCAGCGCTGCCCCACTTGGCAACATCACATGAACACGCGAATAAATGTCATTATTTAAGCAACGACTGAAGAGAAAAGAAAGAAGATCTAAAATCAATCTGAAGTTTGAGTGAAAACGCCACAAAACTATAAGAGACAGAGAGCAGAAACCAGATATCACAATATCTCCTGTTTATCAGCTCCAACATCCCCACTCTGCATATTTTAATGCAATCCCACACCGAGTGAACGAGGAGAAAGACAACGCTGTAATCTAAATGTTTCATGGAGTCAGTGTGAACTTTCACACAAGGACTCGTTCGCTTCTTCATTAAAACACCATAAACATCGGACGGCTGAATGCAAAGCAAACGTTAGAAAGGAAGCGTGAGTTACACAGATCGTTTAGTTCAGTGTTGGTGAGAGTTAGTCTGATTTTGACATTCATCTGTTCCTCGCTGGGTGTGAGAGTAAGGTTAGTAAGAAAATGCTTTTCAGGGATAAAAAGTTATGAATTATGAAAAGAAAACTCACTGGCAGAATAAAAACAATGATGGAACAGAAACAACAAGAGGATTCGTGGATTCATCGATGAGTCAAACGATAGAAAATACTAAACAGCAAATATTTAGATTGTGAATTAATCATCTAAGTCCATTTCTAAGGGGAAATGCCTCAAATCTACTTTTCTTCATCTTTAAATCTTCATCTTCATCACTGAGTGAAGACAGGAGCCAGACAGCGAAAAGAAGAGATGAAACACATTTATTTATGCAGAAATGTGAACTAAAATATGAGCATTATGCTTTAAATTAAATCATAATATAGTAAAAAAAAAAACATGCAGGATAATGAAGTGGTACTGCTGTAATATTTCCTGTCAGCGTCACATTTTGTCACGCTCCTCCCGTGTCATGCAGCAGAGGGCAGTGTAGGTCTCTCACTGAGTTGTGTATCTGACACAAGAAGCCAGAGTCAGACGCTGTTACCTTGTTCATGAATGTGTTGCTTCAACCTCATTGTTCACTCCTTATCCAATACAACATCTCAGCTACAGTGATCTCTCTCTCTCTCTCTCTGTCTCTCGCTCGCCCACAAGCCTACACACACACACACACACACACACACACACACACACACACACGCAAAATGAAGTAAGAGGAGCAGAAGGTAAATCTCAGCATCCCACGTTCTCATCTAAATCCTCCGCTGGCTGTGGCAGCGTAAAAGGCATCAGCCGCTTCCATGGCAACGCTGGCGCCAAACAATGCCAATGCAACTTCAACACGCCTGTAAACACACTATTGGGGCAAACACACACACACACACACACACACGCGCAGATAAACAGACTGTGTGTGTGCAAGTTACAGACACAGTTAATGTTTTAGTGCTCGACTCCCTCACACACACACACACACACACACACACACACACACACACACACACGCACACACAATGAAACATCATCAGCAGTGATCAAGGACCATCTCTACTGTCTGTGGTTGCTTAGATACAACAAGAGCTGTTTTCCTTCTGTGTCCTCCTCCTGCTCCTCATGAGGTAGAAACCAATAAAATGAGATGTTGGTGCTCATGTGTGTTTTTGTCTCTCTTGTTGTACAACACACATGACATAGAGGTAAAAAGCAGACAAGCGTGTGTTAACCCTAACCCGAGGCTTCACTAACCCACCATCACTGAACACAAGCCTGCTGTTTTCATCACGCAAACATGCATCACGGGAGAAGCAAAACGACCAGCATGCGTCTCCTCCTTCGTGCAAACCGTCGCGCACTGAAGGACGCAGGGGTGAAAATGTTCTGCCTTTTTACAAACACTACAGCACAATAAGAAAGTGCACTGGCACTTAGAGGAGACTTTTAGAGCCTGGATCCTTTGTTGTTTGGAGATAATGAATGGCAAAGTTCAAGTCCTCTCTTCTCCAAAATGCTTATTAATTGTCTTATATCTCAGATAATTTCTCCAAAGTGCTGAGTGTTATTTCCCTGCACTTACAGAACAACTGAAGATAACAAGGCTGAGCTGAAACTTGCGACCGCACAAAGACAGTTAACCATTTCCTGTGATGCTTTTTTTTAAATGATATTCTTATGAAAACACACATCCAAGCTCACAGTATCTCCTGTATCTGAGCTGAATGTCTGCTTAACAACAAAAAAATATGCCACAGCAAAACAAAAATGACATATCATTTGGATCCCGGGGCGGGTGCGTGCAGGGGCTGCAGTGGGCCGACAGAGTAATCTCATGAAAAAGGCTTTGAAATTCAAATGTGTTGTTGCATAGCAATGCCATGTGCAACCAATTAATGTCTGATAATCTGAAGGGGAAAGCTGCACGGCCAAACAGAAGCTGGATGGATCCCTGCAGTGCACTGTCAGGGATCTGAACACACACACACACACACACACACACACACACACACACACACACACACACACACACACACACACAGTGGAGGGAGAAAATAATATTAAGGTTTCTATTTGTGGTTGTGGTCAGTTCAAGGAAGTGGAAAATTCAACAAAGGCCTGGCTTAAGAAGGAAATGTTCACTGATACTAAGTGAGACATGAGTGGTGCTTTATAGTTCTTTGTACATTTCCACCCACACTCCCTTCATTCAAGATTCATTGAGCACATTTGTCAGTGAATTATTGAAAGGCCTGTAGGATAATGACTCGATACATACACAATTGTTGTTTTATGCAGAAATTGATCTTTTTATTATTATTTTTTAAATATATTTGTCAGCAATTGACTGTTCCCTAACCGTCCCCCGAACAGAGAATGACATTAAGTGGTGACATATATAGTAAATATAATATTCCATCTTCATATAAATGTGAAGATGTGATTACAAATGCATAGGATTGTTTTGTATCATTCAAGATCTGTTCATGCTGTTATAGTTGTTGACACAATCACATCCTTAAAAATGCTTAAACCTATATTTATCAAATAAAAAACAAAATATAAAATAATTGTAAAACACAACGTAATCACAATTTATGCATCGGACAACGCAGACAACGGCCCACGCTCCCATCACATACAGAGACACATGCAGCAAATGTGATCCTCGTGACAAAAGCCTCTTAGAATTAAAAGCCTAATATATAAAATGAAGCCTTTATGTGCACAGCAGGCCTGATGGTGGAGTCAGTTGTTGTTAGTTGAGGAGAAAAATAAAAAGTCATTGTTCTTCACTGTGCTTCAAACCTGAGGCGAACATGTCAGCATTGGGAAATCTCACCGCTGTGTGCTTATCCCGGTCCTCAGATGCCCTGTGAGTGTGTGTGTGTGTGTGTGTGTGTGTGTGTGTGTGTGTGTGTGTGTGTGTGTGTGTGTATACGTGTGTGTGCATGTGGGCAGATTATGGAGGGTCGTTTGCATGTTTGTCTTTTCTTAAAGCTCCAGAATAAACCTCGGCTCATGCCCGCAGGTTGTTTGTGTCACTTTCGCTAAATGAGACGTTGATCATGAAGACGAGTAAAGAGGAGGATGAAAGAGGTAATTAGCTGAAAAAAAGAGAGTGAGGAACAAACAAGGTATAGATGAAGATGATGAGAGACCGAGGATCTAGTAGAAGAAGAAGAACATTGGAGCCAGATGGGAAAGGACCAGTCACCCAACTGGTTTCAGCTGGTCGGAAAAAGAGAGGACGACAGAAAAAAAAGGACAGATGTTGATGTCTCATTGAAGAAGAAAAGGAAGGAGGAGGACTGAATGGACAGGAGCGCAGCAGGAGGAAGACATGCTGCGGTCTCGAAGGAACAGGTAGAAGATGAGAACAGGAAATGTCAATGTAGGAAGAAGGGATGGAGAGGAGAGATAAAGGGAAGAAGGAGAGGAGGGTGGTTACAGAGAGGAAGAGGGGGGGGAGAGAGAGAGAGAGAGAGCTTAGGATATGTGTCTGTTTTCATGGCTGGAAAGATTTAATCAAGTTCACATCGGAGCGGTGAACCTCAAAGGCCCGCCACTTGTCTGTGGGAGCCGGAGAACAAGCTGAGGCTTCACTCTTCAGACCGCTGCCATTTGAGAGTGCAGAACATACACTTCCACTGCCGTCTAACCCTCCTGCGCTGTTCCCCGTATCGCCCTTTATCGTCTTTCCTCTGTCAATCACAGCCCATGCCGTGTCTCAACTGATCCTTCACTATCACAGATGTTTACGTCTGATGTTCTGTCCTTTTAATTGAATCGGTAGACTTAAACGCACAATGAGTCGGATAAAGTGGCTTTCTCCCGCTGGCGACTTTGACATGAAATCCTACTCATTATGCCTTTAAAGCTACACTATATCTTTATATTACCAATGGATCAAATCACTGTGTATATATAATGCGACTCACTCATAGTGATGAACCCATTTTAGCATCTTTCAGCTCATTGTTTTGGTTTTCTGCTTCAGTCTCACCACGTTTGTCAAGATCACTAAAAACAGCAGGCAGCTGGAGAAAGAAATCTCTGTACAATATACCAAACAGTAGACAGACAAAGTTGGCAACAGGCTGGTGAACACAGTGGAGCGTTTAGCAGCTTAAGAGCCAGACATTTCTATCATGTTCGTTCCAAATTAGCCCTGAAATATTCATGAAACCAACGTGACATCAGGACCGCACAGCTGCACACAGTCAGCAACGAAACGTAGCGTAACGTAGCGTGGTGCAACTTGTCACCTGTTGATACTACCTCTTCATAATTTATATATCTAATTTAGATCATTTAAAGCTATAAGGAGGCATGTCATGTCATCATGAATAGAATTCAAACCCTTAGTTCACCCTAAGTGGTACAAATATTTGTATTTAATTGCACTCATTCTTGCTTGTGTTTTTAATGGCCGGTATGTGGCGTGTGATTCGCCTTTTTGTCTTTCTCCAAATTACCATTGTCTTCAAAAATCACATACACACTTAAGAAATGATCAGTGTCAATATTAGTATTGGTATCAGTATTGCACTACTGCTGAGCTTACTGTTGACACAGTGTGAAGCGACACTTTCATAAACACTGGAGCGCTGCTGGGTGTTTTGGTGTGTGTGTGTGTGTGTGTGTGTGTACGCATGCAAATCAACACGAGAGCGCACATCAATCAAACGTCTCTCCGTTCACTTTCAGCTGCGTCCATTCAGCCCGATCTGAAAGGACTGAGGTAACCATGCCGACGAGACCGCCGCCGTCACATTAGGCCTCGTTTCCTCGTTCTCGCCGACGGTGGCCGTCACTTCACAACAAGGACATGAAACAGGACATGTGACTGACAGCGAGATCGGACACTCCTCAGCAGTAAGAGAGCTGGATGTTTTATGAATAAAAAATACATAAAACTGAAAAACAGAGTCAACAAATGCTGTAAGCTGACTGTGAGAGTCCTTTCCCTGCTTATTGATTTCCATCTGGGTGTCTATAATCAAACAAACACATTTTTATGAAAGCAATATATTTCCAAGTCGATCACATTCTGACCCGGCTGTAGCCGGCGGTTATTCCTGTTTGATCCCCGCTGAGTTAAAAACACTTTATTGGCCTCAGCTCTGGTAATGTTCCCTGACCACTGCTGTCTCGCCATGTTTGTGCAACAGAGAAGTGAGCCGGCAGTCATCTCTCTCCCTGCCAACGGGGGTTTCACACCGGAGAGTTGTCCACTCCAGGCGCTGCTGTTGACTGACAGGATAATTTAGAGACGTTGAAAATACACCCCACTGCTGCCACTACCCAAAAATCACCTCACAGGCCTGCGCTGGTCCCGGGGATTTGGTTGATTTGGAAATGAAAGCTGGATTAGCTCAAAAAGTGACATCTGGTGCAGTTTAAGTCAGTTGACAGAGAAAAGCATCCTCAGCATCCTCTCAGTGTCCCTGAGTGAATGAGCGAGTGACCACTTAAAGCAAGTGTCTGGCTACGGGCAGAATAAACACAGTTTTTCTGAATAGTTCATGAACAGAAGTCGAATCCACTCTTTGAAGCCCAAAGTAATAAATATTACTGTCGAGATGGATTTCAATGGTCTGAACATCACTCACAGACGAGGGAACCTCTTGCTCTGAGACTGACTGAAGGACTGTACAACACAACACTGCATGCTGATAAAGAACGAGACCGACCTGTGACGTGTAGCCGGTCCAAGCTGACCTCGATCTTGAGGAAGAGGCGACCCCGACGCTCTGTGTGGTCCGTCCCACACAGGCTTGGCACGTTGACCACACACTGGTTGTGCACGTTCATGTCACAGGCTGGAAAGAGACAGAATGTAGAGGTGTGTCGAGTGTATCTGTACGGGACTCTTTTTAGGATCTCGTCAGAACAGAGAAAAGCAGCGCTTTCTATAACTCCGTGCATTTCAGGGTGAATCATGCATATAAAAGGTTAGATTACACATTACGCTGAATTTAAACTTTTAAAAATGCAATTTGTGATGCACTTTTGCATGGAAACAGCTCTGCCTCTGGTAGAAAATGTGCAAAAGTATAGTTGTGTGTTGTGTGATGGGGCGGGAGAAGAAAGTTGAATTAACCGTATTCTACAGAGATCTCAATGACAGCAGAGTGAGCACAGGAAAACATTTTACAAGGAGCTTTGCCTTGAATTCCCCAAAAAATAATGAACAAAAGATGAATACAATTAATGAATATTTTAAAACACCAACAACCCAGGGAGTTGGGGTTTTGTACTCAGTAAACATGAACTTAAACCGAATGATCAATTCATTTAATTTGCGCTTTTGCACATTTATTAAAAAAGTGTATTTAAGTTTTATTTAAATAAAATATTAAATAAAATCAAGCTACTTGTAAGTAACGGTTTAGAGCACCTGACAAGTGATCACATGATGAATTATACGGAATTAGCCAATCAGATGCAAGGACTCATTGTCGTACCTTATTCTGCAAACATTTTATCTTCTTTAAAAGTGAACTTTCTTTCTCTGAAATCTTTAATATCTCCACGAGCAATAACTAAATATTTTTTTTAATAATATGTCTGTAATGGAAACTGGAGCAGGGAGGAGCTTCTGCTGCTGGTGGAGGTGACACATATAACACGATGGATTCAGTGCCACAATGACAATAACAGACGATGACGATAGTGATTGCAAACCAAATCAAGTCCAGCTTCACTATCACTATCACTTCACTATCCACTATCACACACACACACACACACAGACACACACACACACACACACACACACACACACACACACACGCACACACACACACACACACACTTCGACAAAGTCGAACAGATGCGGGACCAGAGGGGAGAGGGAGAGTAAGCATGAGTTCTCCTCTTCCCCCTTATTCACTTTCTCTCAACCTCCTCCTTTCCTCCCCTCTCTACTTTCCGTCCTCCTCCCTCTTTCTGTCCTCTTCCATCCAACTATCCATTTCTCCTGCTCTCTCCTTCTTTCCTCCCTCACCACCAGGCAGGCTTGTCAGGCTGACATGCTGGGAGGAGATAAGGAGAGACGAGAGATGGGGAAGCAGCTTGTAATTGCGACGGCCTCCCCGCATCAATTTGCTCTGGTGTGCTCCCATTACCATCTGCAACGAGGCCGCCACCAGAGACCCACAGATGGATGGACAGAGTAAGGGGAGGGGAGAAGGAGGGTGATGGATGGAGGTAACGTGGAGTCAGGAGGGCACACAGAAGGTAAAGTGAGGGATACAAAGGGGGCGGGACTAAATGGAAAAGGACATTTTAAGAGAAAGCATGATGTAGAGAAAAAGAGGGGGAAGGTGTGGGACAACGGAGAAAAGAACTGGGAAATGAAAGAGAAGAAGTAAGGGGAAAAGGAGAATTAAAATGAGTGCAGGTTGGGGGTCATACATGCAAAGGAAGAGGAGTTGATAGAGGAGTGTGGGTGGAAAGAATGGGAGCGCAGAGAGGACTCAGCAGGGCAGGACAGTGAATTCTGCCTGGGCTGCAGATGTGGCTGAGAGTAGTTCAGTACCAGTCTATTCCCATCTGTTCTCATTAGGGCCGACCAGCGCAGCATATGAGAAACAGGTGCACACACACCCACACACACACCCACACACACACACACACACACACACACACACACACACACACACACACACACACACACACACACACGTAGACAGGGTGTGTACTCACTGTCACATTTCATCCCTTGGTGGATGAGTCCGTACAGCAGTGAACCACAGTGGTCACAGAAGGTGGGACTGCCGTATGTGTGGATCTTGAACTTGTGCTTGCTTCTGGGGTCCTGGGCAACAAACGGAGAGATGGGAAAACCATGAAATAGTATGAAATGTCATTAGTAGTATGAGTAGTTGGTAAATGTATTCAACTGCCAGGGCCCTTTAGATCCACAGAGGTATTCTAAATTATAAGATTTAAAAAGCCATCAGCTCTTTTACCATTTTATCAATTAAAATCAACATCTAAACTAAATAAACCCCTCAAACCTGCCCATTCCGTTTGTGTTGGCATGTGAAGGGTTAAATGAAGAATCCCTTTGGTGGACCTATCAGAGCTTCGGAACCGCAGTGTCGAGGGTTCAAACTGCCGTGATCCCTGTCCACTGTCCATGGTTCTGAAGTGTGTGTCTCTAATGCTCGTCTGTGTGTGTGTGCTGTCATGGTGTTGTAGGTTTACATGAGGTGTTGGTGGTTTTGTGTGGTCGGTCAGCCCGATGTCGCTCTACTCCACTGAAGTGATGGTGCTGTTTGGATAAATAAATTTTGCTTTAGAAATTATCTGTTTTTTGTTTTGGTGAACTCTCACTCTCTTTGCTCGCTGCTCTGCTAAGCCTGGACTTGAGTCTTCATTTTTGTTTCAGAGCTGGAATAGTCATCAGTACCTTTTGCAGTATTATAAGAGAGGACACAGTAAGCGAGGCTGGCAGTTTGCTTCTTTTTTTTCTCTATTAGAGAAGGAGGGTCAGAGGGCTGAGGTTTGAGAGGAACTAAAACACATTTTCAATGTCATTTTTTAACTTGCAACATTTCTATGTAAGGGAATAAAAATTGACCTTTCTTACAGCATCTGTTCATCACTCTGCTGCTTAATTAACAGAATGAATGATTGCAAATAGCATCCAAACAGAGCAGATTGTTTTGCCTCATTGAGACACACAACAGTATTTCACTTCAATTTCTCAGTATGGTTGTTTTTAGCTGTGTGATGCATCGTATTCACGATGTCATCGCACTTTCGCATTGAGAAACACAAAGAAAGAAAGAAAGAAAGAAAGAAATATCCAGATGGAAAGGAGATGTCAGCGCGTTATCAGTGCGTGGGAACGTGTACGGTTCGAGTGTTTTTCGTGCTTGGTGTCGGTTCTCTCCATCTTGTCCTACTGGACGCCTTCCCAGCATCACTTTTCAAGTGTTATTAAGGCACAAACACACACCGTACAGTGATCGTACAGCGCCAGCAGCAGCGCAACTGAGAAACTGTTTATCTTGGCCTGAACATCTGGCACCGAGGCTGAATAAATAAGCAATTTGAGGATTGATGCTCTGATAGGTTTCCAAGAAACCGGATCGGATTACAAAAAAAAAAGAAAAGAGTAATGTGTTATTCAGCACATGTCATGCCATTCAATTTGTTGAAAATCGATTCATATATCCTCCAGTCAATATTGTGATAACGGAGGTTAGCTAATATCTACAATCAGCACGAAACAAGACATAGCTGTAATTAAAGCCCAACAAACGAGGGTGGATGAACCCCCCCCACCAGCGTCGCCTCCATCACAATGAAACGTGTCAGAACGGCTGCATGTGTAATTATACAGGCCACTGACTGAGTAAGTGGGCACACGTTGGGGAAAAGTGCCTTTTTTTCCCTCACAAGCATAACAACGTGACGACAGAAGGAGGCGGAGAGGGGAAGTCTGTGTTTGAGAGAGGAGCGAGTGGGTGGTTGATGGTGTGATTGGCAGTGAAATGAGTCAGCGGTGTGAGGGTCCCTGAAAAGTCGAATTAACATGTAGTTAGCTTGATTTTGCTCCTTTCCTCCGGCCTTTCCTGCAGGATTTTCTTGAGAAAAACAAAACCAAACAGATGGTTCAGTCGTGACTCTCGGCCGGGTTTCCCTCCCAAACTGCTTTCTTTTCAACCTTTCAATTGTGGGAAGTTTGAATTTATCTTGAAAGAGACTTGCTGGGTAAACAGCAGGGACCAGGGACTCAGATGACCTCTCTCTCTCTGTTTCCTTCCTTTGACTCTGTGTCATTGTGTCTCTGTCTGTGCTCCCCTCCTCCTGGGATCCATGGGTGAAATTGAAACGGCATGCTTTCCACCCACAGTCATCCCGAGACTTTGACTCGGTGCAGCCATTGGCAGGACGGGGCCGGGTGTGAAGACGTAATTTGCTCAGCACCTTGGGCTTCCGCATGTGTGTGTGTGTGTGCATTTATTCCACCCTTTAGGCCGTCTCCGAGCCTTGTGTTGGTGCAAAAAAAACAAAAAGGGCACATGCACGGTACAGCCCGAACTGAACAATTGCTCAGACACACACTCACACACACACACACACACAAAACTGACCTAAAATAATCTCTCTCCTTGAAGAAATAAACACGTATGAGTGCTCCCCTATAGCTCTCCTGTATTTAAATTCAATGGACTTTTTGTCCACAAGTCCTTTTCGTTGTTTTGATTGTGTATCAAACAGAAAAAAAGAATCTGCATAATATTTAAATGTGCAAACAGTTGAAGAGGCAGCACTCTTGGCAGCTTTCATCGTGGCCCACGCTGCCACAGTGAAATCAAGCGAATACACAGTTGTAGACGCTTTTCATTTCTTCCAGCGGAGAAGAAATCTGATCATTTTTCTTTAACACCGTGGAAATCGTGTCGCTTGGTCTCAATATGTACAGTGGCCCCCAGTTTCTTCACACAGAGCCCGGTAACATCGCCCGGTAACGGGTGAAATGTGTGCGAGCTTTCCGTCTCGGCCAGTTCGCTTAGACGCACACCAGAACACAGAGCTTCCCCTCGAGGGCTTTGTTTATCCGATGCAGTCTTTGCTGTCGTTGAGGCTACGCCTGTTGTTAGAAGAACGAAGACATAACTCACCAATCATCAATCGACAATGACTCGTGTGAGATCCAACACAGGTTAGTCATGGAGCTGAACTCTGGCACACAGACGTTCAAATCTGCAAAACACATACATCTAAAAGTGGAGTGTGGCACATGTAAAAAAAACTGACTTGCTCAGTCATCGTTGGGGGGGAATGCTGGCGGACTGACCGTCCACACTAACAGACAGAGCTGCTGAGGCGAAACCAGGAGGGGAGCTGCCTCCAGTGAGGCGAGATGATGCTGATGCTGCCGAATTCCTCGGAGCGTAACGGCGGCCACATCAAGCAGACGAAGAGGAAGAGGTCGATGAGGAGAGCGGAGTGACAATGAGTCAAACAGAGGTCTTACTAATTATACTCAGGCATTGACAGGTGCCATCAGAGGTAACGTTAACGTATTACTAATTGGGCATCGTCGCCATAAGACGAAGAAGCCGATGGGACTCATGTTTGGGGTTAATTGGTTAATCGGCTCCAGATCTGCCTTCACGTCCGCTTCGTGCACATTTGGTTGACGGCTACAAAGACAAAGTGTAATGTACCCATGCGATGCTTCGTAAGAGAAAGCATTTTTCGGTCGTGATCTTCATCCTTGGTTGATTTGACGTGGTTCGGTTGAGAGACACAATGGAAAGAAAGTGGACTTTGCTGACAGTAAAATACCATCGGTATGGAAGGTGCCCCGTGGAGTGTTCTTGGAAACAAAGAAAAGGTGTGTTTACGCTCAGCGTTTTCTCACCAAAGTGCATTCTAATTTAGTTTCATAAACTTAGTTCAGGAACGGGACCACGCCCAGAACACGGCTCATTTCCCCTGCACAAGTATTTAAGCTCAACGCACTCAACGCAAAGTGAACAACTACTGTTGCTATGGTGAAAATGGGTTAGAGAAAATGACGTGATAGATTGAGAGTCAGCGGAGAGAAAACAATCAATGGAGCAGGATGAGGAAAAGCAGTCGAGAGCAAATCACTCTGCGGCCTTAATGCAATTAAGCGTGTGCACGTTCGTCATGAAAGGCAAACGAACTGCAACTATAATTAAAGCTGCGAGCAGCGATGGGCGGGCCCTCGCAATATGCACGTCGGGGTGCATGCACATCGGGGTGCCGGCGGGACTCCGGCCTGCGCGGCCGAGAACGTCCGCGACCGTCGGACGCCGCCGAGGACTCTGGTTGATGCTGCCATTCAGTTCTGTGACCGTCAGACACTGCATGCAGGTTCAGAGCATGGCCCCAATATACTTTTATTTAAGTACATATGTGATACATGTTCCTACCAAATTTCATACATCTAGGTGAAACGTACTGCGTGGGCTGCTTCGTTGAAATTTTGTAGGGGGCGCTATTGAGCCGATTTGCCACTCTGAACCAATAAAATCATATTTTGTAACTACATTTCGGCCTTGTAATCTACTTGCCAAGTTTGCTTATGTTTCGAGCATTTTTAGCCTCTCAAAATGACCTTCGTTGTTAACGGCGAAGACTGCATCGCCACGGCAACGGCGTTCGACGAAACATCAAAAGCTTCATGATCTGGCATTATGAACTATTTGTGTGGAACAAATTTGATATTGATTTGATTTACCTACTAAGAGAAACAAGCCAAAGTATCAAGACTTTAACTTCCTGTTACCAGTAGGTGGCGCTATGACTATGATTCAAAATTGGCCTGCATATGTCTTCAGGCCTGGAGTCTAATCAAACACGTGAAATCTGGTAAAGATCTGATGATGTGGAGTCGAGTTACATCAGTTTATTCGTTCATGGCGAAGGATCGAAATTCCGTCGCCACGGCAACAGCTTTTCACGAAACAACAAGCTTTGAGTAACTTTTCATCACAAAGGTCTTTAGACTGTACCGACCAAATTTGAAGTTGATCTGATTAATTCCCTAGGAGGAGTTCGTTAAAGTGCAGCGCCTGGAAATGACAAAAACGACACTAGAAATTCAGAAGAAATGCAAAGTAGGTGACTTCCGGTTGGGTTTAGAGCATAGCCCCAAGAGACTTTTATTGAAATCCATATGCGATACATGTTCCTACCACATTTCATACATCTAGGTCAAACGTACTGCGAGGGCTGCTTCGTCGAAATTTTGTAGGGGGCGCTATTGAGCCGATTTGCCACTCTGAACCAATAAAATCATATTCTGTAACTACATTTCGGCCTTGTAATCTACTTGCCAAGTTTGCTTATGTTTCGAGCATTTTTAGCCTCTCAAAATGACCTTCGTTGTTAACGGCGAAGACTGCATCGCCACGGCAACGGCGTTCGACGAAACATCAAAAGCTTCATGATCTGGCATTATGAACTTCTTGTATTTGTGTGGAACAAATTTGATATTGATTTGATTTACCTACTAAGAGAAACAAGCCAAAGTATAAAGACTTTAACTTCCTGTTACCAGTAGGTGGCGCTATGACTATGATTCAAAATTGGCCTGCAGATGTCTTCAGGCCTGGAGTCTAATCAAACACGTGAAATCTGGCAAAGATCTGATGATGTGGAGTCGAGTTACATCAGTTTATTCGTTCATGGCGAAGGATCGAAATTCGCCGAGCCGCCACGTCGCCGCCCTTCAGTAACTTCTTACAATTTTCACAATGAAGCATTATCAAGGTCTTAAGGCTTGTATGACAACATTTGAGAGGGATCTGATTAATCTGTTAGGAGCAGGATGTCAAAGTACGCAGCGTACAACTTCCGGTTGCCACTAGGTGGCGCTATCAGTTTGATTCAAAATTATCATATAGATGTGTTCCGGGTCAGGATGTTATGACATATGAGAGACTTTGAGCAGATTCGACAATGTACGGCCGAGTTACAACAACTTCCTGTTTCGTGGCGAATGGTGTTTCTTTGACGCCACGCCACGGCCACATAGTTCGATAACTTTTTGATCTTTGAGTAACTTTTCACTGCCAAGGTCTCAAGAGCAGACTAGCCGAATCTGAAGTCAATCGGGTCAAATCTCTGGGAGGAGTTCGTTAAAGTATGACGCCTTGAAACGGTCAAAAAACGTCATAAAAGCAAAAATGGCCGACTTCCTGTTTGGTTTAGAGAAAACGGCCAAGAGGATTTTTTGTGCGTCTCATCACGTTCCACATACCGACCAAATTTCATACAGCTGGGTGAATCCTGATGTTGGGGCTACTCAATAGGGGGCGCTAGCGAGCCAATATTTCATACCGCAGCTGGACACCCCAATCAGACTGCAATTTTCGCAAATTCTGGCTTGCGTGCCAAATTTCACAACATTCCCAATATCCCAAGCACCTCCTTTTTGCCATGAAAGCGGAAGAAGAAGAAGAATTAAAGCTGCGAGCAGCGATGGGCGGGCCCTCGCTATATGCACGTCGGGGTGCATGCACGTCGGGGTGCCGGCGGGACTCCGGCCTGCGTGGCCGAGAACGTCCGCGACCGTCGGACGGCGCGAGGACTCTGGTTGATGCTGTCATTCAGTTCCGTGACCGTCAGACACTGCATGCAGGTTCAGAGCATGGCCCCAATATACTTTTATTTAAGTCCATATGTGATACATGTTCCTACCAAATTTCATACATCTAGGTGAAACGTACTGCGAGGGCTGCTTCGTTGAAATTTTGTAGGGGGCGCTATTGAGCCGATTTGCCACTCTGAACCAATAAAATCATATTATACAACTACATTTTGGGCTTTAAATGTGTATGCCAAGTTTGCTTATGTTTCGAGCATTTTTAGCCTCTCAAAATGACCTTCGTTGTTAACGGCGAAGACTGCATCGCCACGGCAACGGCGTTCGACGAAACATCAAAAGCTTCATGATCTGGCATTATGAACTATTTGTGTGGAACAAATTTGATATTGATTTGATTTACCTACTAAGAGAAACAAGCCATAGTATCAAGACTTTAACTTCCTGTTACCAGTAGGTGGCGCTATGACTATGATTCAAAATTGGCCTGCATATGTCTTCAGGCCTGGAGTCTAATCAAACACGTGAAATCTGGTAAAGATCTGATGATGTGGAGTCGAGTTACATCAGTTTATTCGTTTATGGCGAAGGATCGAAATTCCGTCGCCACGGCAACAGCTTTTCACGAAACAACAACCTTTGAGTAACTTTTCATCACAAAGGTCTTTAGACTGTACCGACCACATTTGAAGTTGATCTGATTAATTCCCTAGGAGGAGTTCGTTAAAGTGCAGCGGCTGGAAATGACAAAAACGACACTAGAAATTCAGAAGAAATGCAAAGTAGGTGACTTCCGGTTGGGTTTAGAGCATAGCCCCAAGAGACTTTTATTGAAGTCCATATGCGATACATGTTCCTACCACATTTCATACATCTAGGTCAAACATACTGCGAGGGCTGCTTCGTCGAAATTTTGTAGGGGGCGCTATTGAGCCGATTTGCCACTCTGAACCAATAAAATCAGATTCTGTAACTACATTTCGGCCTTGTAATCTACTTGCCAAGTTTGCTTATGTTTCGAGCATTTTTAGCCTCTCAAAATGACCTTCGTTGTTCACGGCGAAGACTGCATCGCCACGGCAACGGCGTTCGACGAAACATCAAAAGCTTCATGATCTGGCATTATGAACTTCTTGTATTTGTGTGGAACAAATTTGATATTGATTTGATTTACCTACTAAGAGAAACAAGCCAAAGTATAAAGACTTTAACTTCCTGTTACCAGTAGGTGGCGCTATGACTATGATTCGAAATTGGCCTGCAGATGTCTTCAGGCCTGGAGTCTAATCAAGCATGTGAAATCTGGTAAAGATCTGATGATGTGGAGTCGAGATACATCAGTTTATTCGTTCATGGCGAAGGATCGAAATTCGCCGAGCCGCCACGTCGCCGCCCTTCAGTAACTTCTTACAATTTTCACAATGAAGCATTATCAAGGTCTTAAGGCTTGTATGACAACATTTGAGAGGGATCTGATTAATCTGTTAGGAGCAGGATGTCAAAGTACGCAGCGTACAACTTCCGGTTGCCACTAGGTGGCGCTATCAGTTTGATTCAAAATTATCATACAGATGTGTTCCGGGTCAGGATGTTATGACATATGAGAGACTTTGAGCAGATTCGACAATGTACGGCCGAGTTACAACAACTTCCTGTTTCGTGGCGAATGGTGTTTCTTTGACGCCACGCCACGGCCACATAGTTCGATAACTTTTTGATCTTTGAGTAACTTTTCACTGTCAAGGTCTCAAGAGCAGACTCGCCGAATCTGAAGTCAATCGGGTCAAATCTCTGGGAGGAGTTCGTTAAAGTATGACGCCTTGAAACGGTCAAAAAACGTCATAAAAGCAAAAATGGCCGACTTCCTGTTTGGTTTAGAGAAAACGGCCAAGAGGATTTTTGGTGCGTCTCATCACGTTCCACATAACTACCAACTTTCATACAGCTGGGTGAATCCTGATGTCGGGGCTACTCAATAGGGGGCGCTAGCGAGCCAATATTTCATACTGCAGCTGGACACCCCAATCAGACTGCAATTTTCGCAAATTCTGGCTTGCGTGCCAAATTTCACAACATTCCCAATATCCCAAGCACCTCCTTTTTGCGACGAAACACATAAAATAATAAGAATAATAATAATAAACATTCGAAATTCAATAGGTCCTCCGCTCCGACTACGTCGGTGCTCGGGCCCTAATAATAAACATTCGAAATTCAATAGGTCCTCCGCTCCGACTACGTCGGTGCTCGGGCCCTAATTACGGTTTCAATAGGTCCTCCGCTCCGACTACGTCGGTGCTCGGGCCCTAATAATAAGAAGAATAATAAACATTCGAAATTCAATAGGTCCTCCGCTCCGACTACGTCGGTGCTCGGGCCCTAACAAGGAGGAGAAAACTAATGGAGGAAGGAGCACCGCGGAGCAACCTCTGCTCATATCATGATGAAATGCGCCCTTTCCTTAGGGCTGAAGCTCAGCTGTCTGGGACGTTTACAGCCAAGAGGATCCTCAGTTATCCTCTCATACTGTAGTCGTGTTACCCACCAGCAGCTAGTGTGGCCAAACACACGCTGCCCACAGCCACGCCTGCACGGGCAGCAGTGTGACCTACCGTGGTGAAGGGCAAACACTGCCTATTGCACTCAGTGTGTGTGTGTGTGTGTGTGTGTGTGTGTCAGTATGATCCAGAGAAAGGCAGTCAGAGAGAGATTTCTGTCGTGTTTTATAAGTGAAAATGATGGTGTGAAAAAAGAGAGACGGTGAAAACAAAATCGAGGCATCTTGAAGGACTGATGGTCGGGACTGAAGAGAGAACAGAACAGGAGATGGATGTCAGAGACGAGGCCCATCAGTGTGTGTGTGGGTGTGCAGGTGGGTGGCATCAAAGCCGTCAGCCAGTCACAGTCGGCCTCACCGAAAAAAAAAAAAGGCTCATGTCCAGAATGTGGAGACCAACTGTCAGTTACACCGAGCGAGGACGGACAGCTTCACCTGCCGGCCGGCATTTATTCCGTATCTTTAACTTGAATAAACACGAATACAGTTCAGGATTAGTATCTGATATGTCACACACAATGGCCTGAAACTGTGTGACTCAGCCCTACGGACAGATTACAGGAACTGGATACCGGACTCAAAGATGGCGCCCACTCACTCGCATGGAAACGTGAAGTCACACGTTTTGTATGAAAGCGACTTTTAACTTTTTTGCTGACGTAGATTTAAAATTGCTAAAGATTATAAGCACCGATATGTGTTTGTATTTTTTTGTTTTTGTTGAGTAAGGAGAGCAATAGGTCTCCGTCCTCACCAGTAGCTGATAGATACTTTTAAAGGTAAAATTATATATTTTGGCCTTTTTCCAGGTAAAAGAATCGTGGCAAGAATACACCATTTAAAAATATATAATCAGGGGTTGGGGAGATCCTTTTTCACACTGATGAGTTTGCATTTCTGATGATTGCCAAACCATAACCCGTCAACAATGTCTTTCTCACACAATCACAAACACACACACACACACTATACACACAGGCACACAGGACTCAAATACAGACCCTGACAGCCATCCTGGTCCCGGGGTGGGAACGTTGGCTTCACAAGATCAATCTCAACACTTGTTGGAACTAATCCGTCTTCTGACGCTGATAAAATGAAGCTGATATGATGAAGCTGTGACTCAGTGGGAAAGAAAAGAAGACAGAGGACAGTGGGCGGACGAACTGACATGAGATTCATCAACAGCAGAAAACAGACACATCCACAATGAATGTGAGACTAGCAGAAAGAAAGAGCTTGTCCAAAGACAAAGAAAGAATGAAAACAAACGGCACATCGACCTGCTAATTATCATCTCCTCTCGTATCGCTGACATTTCACACAGAAGATTAGATCGGGAATGACAACTGTGACTGTGTCGTCTTCAGGTTCGTCTCTGTCTTCACAACTGTGGCTGCAAAGGGAGAAACTGGCACCTGTATTGACTACCCATCACTGATTTAATTAGTGGAATGACATCTCTCTCTCTCTCTCTCTCTCTCTCTCTCTCTCTAGCTGCTGCAGCCTGTCAGTGTTTAACGGGCCAGATCTTCTCACTGAGGCCTCATTATGTACAAGACCTTTGTTTTATAGCCTGTAAATCAAGCTGCAAACACAAACGGTAAACTGATGTGTTTAAGTTCACAGATACATCGTGTGTGTGTGTGTGTGTGTGTGTGTGTGTGTGTGTGTGTGTGTGTGGGTGCGTATGCCTGTTCTCTTCAACTGCATGTCTTGTGTGTCTGCCATTTGTTGTGTGGCTCCTCTGGTTGTACGCCTTTCTAGTCTTGTTCGAGAATTAAACATCAAAAGGCATTAGGATATCAAACACATACATGGATATATGCACACACACACACACACGCACACGCAGACACACACACAGACACGTGCGCAGACACACAGGATATGCATGAGGTCATTGGTGAGAAATTGTACAGAGAGCAATGTCAGCAAGCCCCCTGGATTAAGGGATTCTGTGATTTTTGATGATGAGATGTGGACTTGATGCCGTGTGTACCAGTTGGCTGAGAGATGGCTGCATTAGACAGTGTTATCCAATCAAGCTTCACTGTCATAGAGGAACACGCGAGTGGTGGAAGAAGTACTGCATTCAAAATCCTACTTGAGTACTACTTAATTATTATCAGCACAATCTACTCAAAGTATCAATCGTTAAAACACGAGAGGCACTGATTTTCTTGGCCGATTCCGATTTCCAAGCCACTGGTTTCATATCTAACTATGCTCAGTATTTTATTTTCTTATCATCACATCTAACTAAAGTGAAAGGATGGGACATATTTATTAGTCGTGCGTTGTGTAACATACACACCATTCAACCTTTATTTTAACTCGGACATTATCGAGGTAGAGACTTCATTTCCAATACAGCAGGGTGACAAAAAATTATCAACCAAAGAACTAATAGCCAAACTATCAGCCCTGTTCAAAAACAGTCATGTTGTCGACGGGCGCTGCACTGGTGTTTTGGGGATGAATGTAGCCACTTTCTACCTCTGACACACAGCAGACACAGGTGTTGGTTTATCCGTCCGTCGCGCTCTGATTAATAGCAGAGGAGAGATCACGTGTTCAGGTGCTTTCACACAGAACACCACACACCCTTTCATCACGGCACAACTTTCATCATCAAACACGGCCCTTAATTAGACCGACTAGGACACGAGGCCACCTTTTATATTGCATGTTGTGTGTGGATGTGTGCGGGCCTCTCTCTCTCTCTCTCTCTCTCTCCGACATGTGCTGCAGGCTATAAGCCTTTTGTTGCTGTATTCACACAAGAGGCCAAGCGGGGGCTTTTTAACCTGCGAGAGTACCATCGCTTCCTGGGTGCTCCGCCATCCGACCGGAGGTCCCTGTGGCCGCAGCCGGCGGGCTCTATTAGGAGACACCGGTGACAAGTGGCTTCGTCTCCACTAGTTGGGGATAATTGAGCTAAATGGCATGCGAGTGAGGCTGAGCTGTTCAGAGGATAGTTGACTTTGTCGAGAGGCAGCGGAGGATCCCACTTAGTGGAATAGGAATCCAGGCTGTGCTCACACCTCAAATAAAGCAAAAACAATGGCTGCACATGCAGCTTTTACACATACCGAAGTCTGCTTTCCTGTGAAAACAATGTTTCTTGCTTTGTGGCAATGCTTGTTTAAAAATTGTTTATCTATCTTCAGAAGTAGAGTAAAAGAAACACATCTGAAAAAAATGGAAAGTGACAAAAATCTGAGATATATGGTCTATTGTTAGGTGTGATTAGGTGTTGGAACAACACCAATGTGGTCCAGGCTGAGGAAAAGATCATGGATCGGGTCCAAGTGATCACTTAGTTAAGGTTAGGGGAGCTCCGTCATCATGGTTACAATAATAACCATGAGGTTAAGGTCAGGGAACGTCCATGGGCGTGGTTAAAGAAACCAACGCTGACCCGAGGAAACAGGAAACGTTTTGTCGACCTCTTCCGTCTGCCGGCTTTGTGGCTCCACAATCACCTGATTTCTTCAAGAGTCATAATTCATGTGGCCACTAGAGGAAAAAAAAGGTAATATGAGCATATGCTGAGATGACAGATGTTCTTGTTTTTCAGTCCCCTTTCGATATAAAGTGAGGAAATCGAATACATACATTATACATGGCAACAAAAAAAGAAATCCTGTTTTCGTTACACTGGGCAGCATGGAGGGCTGCACTAGCCCAGCGGCTTGTGGCCAGGAGGTTACCGCTTCCATCTGGACTGGCAGAATAAATGTGGAGGGATGGGGCCTCATATGGTGCCTTAGAGCCAGGCCCTTAACCCCATGACCCCAACCTGCTGGAGCTGCTCAGTGACCGTATGAATAGACTCTGGTCCGACTGTGGAAAAGAGAATATTGCTCTTTAACAACATTACGGTAAATAAATACGTGTAAAACTATTTCAGAACCAATTACAGAAGAGATAACAAATGTGTCTGTATGTCTCAGCAATTTCTCTCTTATCAGGGACTTAAAAACAGCTACATTTTATAGTTAGTCAACTGAACAAAAACACCACAATGTGCATGAAAACGGGAAAGAACAAGACGACCTTTAGCGAGCAGGTAGAGCTTAAAAGAATGAGGTAAGAAGCCGACTTGCAGAGACTAATTGCTGGCTAAAAATACCGGTAAAGCGTTCTCACTTTTCCTGCTTCTGACACCTCAATTTCAGTTCACCGGCAAATAATTACTGAACTCACACAATCGGATTTTACATAATGGGGCGGTTTCACAAGGCCGCAAGCCAACTATTACCAAACTCATAAAAGTTTTAAGAAACGGGGAAAAACAACAGAACTTTCCAGGTCATTTATCACACGCCTTCAAGTACCCACAGTGCTTTGCAGCAGCTCCCCCGGTGTGTTTATTAAAGCTTTGAGAGAACCGGACTACTGGCTGGTAACACACCTGCGCGTTAATCACTGCGACGTCACCACAGAAACCAAAGAGGACAGGCCCCAGGTGGCCATCTCTCTCGCTCACACACACACACACACACACACACACACACACGCACACACAGGAAAACTATATTTAACCAATGCATGATAGAAACACTGAAGACAAGTAGGTGTACTTGCAAAACAAGAGCCGAAACACAACACACTATTGCCCATAAAGGCAACAGGACACTCAAACAATAAGGTCACTCTACGTGACTTTAAAGTCATGTGACCTGTTGAACTTATACAACACACACTCTGCTTTGACCAAACTGGTGCAGACACACTCTTGGAAAGCATGAAACCCCGATAGCACTGACGGCTTCATTAAGCTCCCGATACTTTACACAACCTCGAAACTACAATCAGCGGCCGCAGGGTTCGATAATAATCACCTCTTTGATGAATCCTCCGTCTTCCGAGTTGATGAGCACATCTTTACATGAGCGCTTATGGCAAGTGTAACGTCAACAAGACAACAAACCAGGACGCACATGCGGCCTATGGAGTACATACAGTAAGAGGGATAAATAAAGCATGGGACGTCATCACACACATGGTAATCCTCAGCAGCCGTCTGTCACAATCATGTGTTTGATGGACATACGCTGTGTTATGCTGTTTGATTCTTTTGTTTTTCTGGCATTCTTCTTTAATTGTTCTTTTTTGGGGAAAAAAAAGATGAATGTGTTCCTGGGGGTTTACTGTCCATTCAACGTTTTAGCTGTAATCTCGACTGCGTCTGTCTCCGTCTAGATGACTGACAGAGCCGAGTTCCCCGCCCCCAGCTGATAGTGTGTGATACTTTAAATTAGGACCCAACAGATAGCTCAACCTGGTAAAACTGCAACCTGTTACTTATTAAAACACAAACAGAAAACAATGATGTTGTAAATTTGGACTTTTACCTTTTGGGATCTGCGGGCAGATCTTTTTTTTGTTAATTACCGTCCTTTATCGAAACATGATCAGTGAAACATGGTGAGAAAGGTAAGGCTGAATGTGTACTCCATTATCATATTATCACAAATATCAGTGGGATTTTGAATGAGTTTTTTTCTTACTTTCTGTTTCACTTTGACTCTCAGTAATGTGGGAAGAGCACAACACTGAGCGTGTGGGAGCTGACGATAAACTCTGTGGGTTTTTGACACAACATGAAGGTGAAGTAACACGGAGTGGTATTTGAGTGGAATACAAACATAACGGCACGATGGTTTCTCCCAAATACTGAATGCTGTAAAGAGACAGACGTCTCGATCGACTGCCGATGATGTGCCCTGAGCTAGTATAGCGCACATCGTCTCCCGGCAACGCTGGCTCAAATGTTCCCCGCTGCCATGGGAAACCCTCAGAGGCTTGAATTGTATTTTATATTTTCTTACACATGAAGTGAGAAGTATTCTGATTTCAGTTCAAGGTGTGTGTGTGTGTCATCGAAATAGGTAAATTTGGTACGATCTGGTGTCGCTCTGTCCCTCTGCTTCATGCGTCTGTGTGTGTGTGTGTGTGATGAGTCCTAAACTCTCTGACATTCTGGCCGTGTGTTTGTGTTTGTGTCACTAACTCGTGTATGTGTGTGTGTGTGTGTGTGTGATGAGTCCTAAACTCTCTGACATTCTGGCCGTGTGTTTGTGTTTGTGTCACTAACTCGTGTATGTGTGTGTGTGTGTGTGTGTGTAGGAGTGTGTGTGTGTGTATTACGTCAGCTTCCCTGTAGCTGGCAGAGACACCACGTTGGCCCCCGATGCTTCTGTCCGGCGTCCAAACAGCAGATGATTACCGCTGTGCCACATAAATATGTGTGTGTGTGTGTGGATGCAAACGTGTGTGTGTACCCACTATTTACTCCTCTGAAATTACATAAGCAATGCAGCTGCTCTTCGTCTCTGTTTCTTTAGTGCTGAATTCGCAGCCTTCTTCCTCCTGCCACCGACTGAAGGCCCCCGGTGCTTGTTGACCGACAGCTTTCAGATCATCGAAGAGTTATGCAGCATGAGGACGAGGCCAAAAGATCAACAGCTGGCCGGTCAGTGGGCTGCTAATCCACTGTGGGAACATCCTCGTACGGCTTATCCATACTGTACCTACCACACTCCTCATGATTAGACAGAAGGGCATATCACTGATGATATGAGATGTGTGGGGTGTTTCTTTCACTCCAAAAATTCACTCCAGAAATGATCAGTGTTAGAAGAAGACAATCAGACCTCAAGTAAAACTAACTGCATTCACAATACATTTTTCACTAGTTTCTGATATTTTAAAAACCAAACAGTGAATTAATTAAACAAGAAAAAAAAAATCAATTTCATCAATAAGGAATATAATGTGTGCTATTATATTATTGGGTAATTTGGCACCCTTAATTTAGTTTTTTCACAGATATTGTTTTAATACTTGCTTTTATTTGAGAATATACAGCAGCACAAATATATAATATCCTCATGAGAACACCTGTTTCTGCTCAAAATTACCTGTATAAGCTGTACTTACATTAACTCAACATCAGTTCATGCAACGCCATTGAAAACCATAATCACAGCACAGCGTGCAGTATATTAATGTCATTGATTTGCCACTATAATGCAGCCCTGACCCTTTATCTCCGACAGCTTAATGTACATTATAATCAAATCCAGTACAAATGTTCCCATTAACAAAATGGACTCAGTCTCGATTGCACAACCCTCCAATTAGATGATAGAAAACGAATGAGGCCGTAAGAATCTCGTAGAAACACACGTAATAAACCCACTCGTGAGGCGTCCGATTACACCGCCCTCGTGGGAATGCATTCATATTTCACACAGTTTTAACACGCCGTGGCCGAACCGATCGATCATCTGTTAAGGCGCCTGCGCTGACTTGATTGCGTTCCAGACGCTTCGAGAATATTAGAGGTTTGGGGTTTTAGGCCTGATCTATTCTCGTCAGGCTGGGCGTCTTCAGACGGGGCTGACTAATGATCCGACGGGCTCGGCCACGGCAGGAGGGATCAGTGACGGCTTAATGAGGCCACGGCGCTTCTGTGCTCACAGAGATAGAGGGAGGAGGGAGGAGGGAGGAGGAGGGAGGAGGAGGGAGGAGGGCGATGTGGTGGGAACCACAGCGAGGAAAAAAGGGATGATAAAATGAGAAATAAAGAGAGAAACCCCACGAGAGGAAAGGGGAAAAGAAACAGGCAACGCAAAGGACCAAAAAAAAAGGAGAGAGATAAATGAGATAGTAGAGAGCATGACAAGGCATGTATGGTGTCCCACTGATGTCCTCCAACTCCTGACATGCCTGGGATTCACTGTGTGTGTGTGTGTGTGTGTGTGTGTGTGTGTGTGTGTGTGTGTGTGTGTGTGTGTGTGTGTGTGTGTGTGTGTGTGTGTGTGTGTGTGCGTGTGTGTGTGGAGCCTCCCTAACTGCTCGGTGTGGTTAATTATCAAAAAAGTGAGTGAGAGGGAGGATGAAACATTAATGGATCATTTTTCACATTTATTTAACCGCTGACCATCCTCTGTACAACTGTGGTTCCCAACACAGGGGGCGGGAACATGCTAAGATGGTGAACATAGAAAAGCATCACATCTGCCTGTAGCATCAGCGTGATAGCATTGTCCTTGTGAGCATATTAGCATCAGCTGATGGCATTAAGCTCAGAGCACCGCTGTGCCACATCACAGCCTCACAGAACTGCTCGCATAGCTGTCGCCTCTTAGTTTCGCTCTAATCCATTTCATGTATATGTGGCTTTGTTTGGTTTGTTATTCCATTAATACTGTGTGATTTTAATTTGCTAATACAGATTTAAATAAAGCCTACCTCAATGTGACAAAAGTGACCTTTGCTGTTTCTTTTGATGAATTACCAAACGAAAGCAAGTTTCAAGTGCTAACCAGCGGCTGTCTGTAAGTCTAAGTTGGTATTTCTCTTTGGGAAACAATCGGATATTAATCAGGAGACGGATAGAGAGATGTGTACCAGGACCTGTTTCATCTTCTTGAAGTATTTCCCTATTTGTGCTCACATTTGTGTTGCAAAACAGATGCCACAGTCGCCCTCATGTCTGAAAAAAGGATAAAAAAAGGGACACAGTAGAAAAGTACAGGTCATGTGAATGTTATTTCTCTCTCTAGAACGGTGCAAGTCATTGATTCTGCACATGGCTGATGTGTCACTGTGCTCTGGCTGAGACTACGAAGTAGGACGCACATTGTGTTTTCAGGGGAGACGGTCGTGAGTCATACCCCTGAGTTTCCTCTGGCAAAATACTGAAGGTGCCATAGGCCTTGTGACATTTGTTTTCTTAAATAGAGCGTTACGTAAGTGCTTGATGAGCCAGGCAGGGAGGACAGGGGGGAGGAAGGCTGAGGAAGGAAGACAGGAGGGGAGGAAAGAGGTGAGGAAGGAAGACAGGAGGGGAGGAAAGAGGTGCCTGACATCGCCAGTGGAGCGGCACAAACTGGCTTTGTTAGAGAGACGGCGGCAGACAGAGAGCTCAGCGTGGCGCGGTCAATGCTGTAAAGCGCCTGTGCTTACATTTGCCGGGCAAGGATTTCTCTTTCTGTAAGAGTTCTGATCTTTAGTCTCTCAAGAGCAAAGGCAGTAGTACAGTGAAGTTGTTACAGCACATGGAAACCTGTGGGGAAGGAGGTTAAGATGGGCAACTCTAACACTGCAGACCACTGTTCGCATCCCCTTTCTTACCGACTGTCAATATCGGTTGTTTTATATGATCATATTTAAATATATATAAATCATATCATATATCATCATCATATATAAATATATGATGATTGACAGGGAGCTGTCAATGTTGAAACTTCGCATAGAGATGGAAGCTCAACAAGGAACGTAAGTGAACCCTTGAGTTCAGCTTGGTAAGTCAACTGCTGCCTCCAACGCCAACATTGAAATGTCACGCTCAAGTTTTCAGTCAACACGGATCAGCGGGTCTAGAAGTGAGGGATGAGGGATGCTTTTGTCAACCGTAGAAGACATTCAACAGGTCTCGTCCTGAGGGGAAAAAGGTTGATTTCGTAATGGTTCGGTTCATCGGCTGGTGTGATCAGTGAACGTGAAAAAAAGCTTCGCATATGTGCGTAAAACAGACGGAGAAAGAAGAAGAAACTCATCTGCTCTCTCTTACTATTTCTGTTTTTCAGTTTTGGCCAAATATCACACGTGGCTGCAGGACATTTGGAGACCTCTCATCTGCTTATAGTGGAAACAAGTGTGGGCACGCTGGGAAGAGTTGTTCAAGGTGAGCGATGCGTCAACAAGCCTCAGCGAACAAGTCAACAGGTTGTGAGTCACTTTCGCGGGAGCAAAAGCTGCTACATGACACCTCTTAGCCATTTTGAATCTCATCAGTCACGAGGGGAAAGGAGCTTGTGTTTCATTTGGACTGAAATGGAGCAAAACCCTGCTACATGCCTCCCTCCCTGCCTCCCTGCCTCTCTTTCTCCCCCGTGGTACCTCCCCGGTGATGACATGAATCACGAGCTACCTTCTCCTCCATTCTGAGGAATAGGTCAGCTCCCTGGCTGCCGTCTGCCCACAAACAACCACACGCACTCACACACAAGTGCAGGGGTCTCACACACACACCTGAGCACACACACACACACACACACACACACACACTCACACACCTGGTGTACTGTACTGTGGGCCTATGAATTATTCATGAAACTCTCATCTGATAATTTCAGTTGCATTACTTGATGAGCTTAAAGTGGTAAATAACACCGTATTCATGATTTTCCCTCAGTCGAGCATTTTTTTCCATTCATTCAATGGTATTTCAGTTTGAGCTATTTTTTTAGTTTTTGTTCTCTTATTTCATGTCTCATTTTACCTTCACCAGCAGGCAACATCTTGTCGCTGCTTTTCTTCTTCCCTTTTAATTGCATACAATTATATTGCTTCTGAAAAGTGTAACAACTCCCTTTGATCGTGTTTTCAGTGGATCAGTTAATCCTTCAGTCTGTAATGTGCCACAAGTTTGTGAAAAATGTCACAATTTCCGAGAATTCAAGTTTTCAAATGTCTTCTTTTGTCCGACCAACAGTCCAAAATGCAAATCTTGTCAGTTTACATGATACGAGAAAAAAAAGCAAATCCTCACATTTAAGAAGTTGGAATCAGTGAATGACTCAAACAACTATATTGATTATCAGTTAAACACTTTAACCTGCAACAACTGATTTCTTTGCTGCTACAGCTATTAACACATTCATATAATATCACCTTATAAAGTTGACACGGCGAGCTTGTTAGCAATCGATTGCTTATTTACAAGCAACATTGACATTCATTTTGAGTTGCGTTTCTGGCCAAATGCCAGATGTACGGAGTCCTTTGAGCTCTGTTTTGGTCGCCACCAACTCCTGAGGGAAACTGTTTCTTCTGCTTCTTCAACAAAAATGTAAACTGCAGAGTCAGGTGATAATTGTCCGTGGGTTCATCACTACGAGCAACTCTTTTAACATCTCAAGCCGTCATTTTCTCCAAGTGTGAATATCAAAATATTGATACAAGCAGCTTTTAAGTTTCTCTCTTGTGCTGGACTGACAGAAATGTTCAGCGAGGCTGTTAGAGAACGCAAACTCCTCTTTTTCGTTTTGCTGCTGCTGACCAAATACTTTTCACACACACACACACACCCCCACACACACACACACACACACAGCAGGCAGGAGGCGGAGAGAGATTAATACAGGACACACTTTGTGTGTGTGTGTGTGTGTCTATTATCGAGAACTCTACTTATGACAGCAAAGCAAGTCTTGCGTCCCTGGTCAGTCGTTGCTGTTGTTGCATAATGTGATGACAGCAATCTGCAGAAGTTGCAGCAGATAAGTGTTTTGAATGAGGGCAAAGAGAAGGAGAAAGAAAAAGGAGGGAGGAAGAACTGATGTCAAGATTACATCACATCCTTGACCTATTCACACGAGGCGTGCTGCAGCACACAGTCTGTTTTCATTATTCGTTAATCAAACCTAAATCCACATTTAATCTTCTCATTTATTAGTGAGTCAGGCAACGAAATGAACCTTGATTTCAATTTAGGATTTGTTAATAAATGCCAAAAGGCAAGAGACGTAGTGGCATTTAAATAAGAATTGAACACGTGATAAATCTGGATCCTTCTCTGTTAGAAATAATGTCCACGCACTCAAAGGCATCGTTATGCCCATTAATCATCGACGACAAAAACCCAATTTGAGCTCCATGAAATTACGCTCAGCAGTGAAGTTAAGTTCATAAATCAGGTTCGGCTCTGTGGAGCGCTTCCTAACCTCAAAACGCTTCCCATCAGGCCACTCTAAATCGTTCACCTGCTGAGAGTGCAAATTGTATGACTATTCATCTTCTACACTTCACCTCAGCAGGGAGCAGGATCTCGCACCATCAGTGGTCTGTCTGCAACTTAATGAGCCTCCATTCATTCAGCAGTCACATCGAGCGACAAGCGCTCGTGTGTCTGGAATGATTAAAGACAACGTATAAGCTCCTCAGACGACAAAAGGTTCTGTTGGTCTGAACTGGATAAAGATCGCGCAACTCAACACCTTTCACTCAGGTGAGTGGGCAACAGCGTGTCGGCAACATGTCGGGGAGGCTGAACTCTTCCAATCCACCTTTCTGAGCAGCTCCTCTCTTGAGTAAAGCTGCAGACACAAACACCGGCTCAGACTGACGTTTCTGGGGCAGCGATCTGTTGTGGAAGAGGAAGCACCCGACTGAGAGACGTACCTGAAAAACACTTCACAAGATTCTGGCTCAACTTGAAAAGACACCGTCATTCTTATTGTATTTTAATAAAGTTGCACCATCCAACTTGGAGAACGCACCGACACTATCCATTCCATTCAGTTCAATTTAGAAGGCCCTCCAGCTCCCAGACTTCCTTTCCTTGCTCTACTTTTCCGTCCCTCCAAGTGCATGCGAGCAGACAAGAGTCCCACCTTCTTCACATTACCTCCTTAAATGTTCCTTCTCCTCTCACCACACTTTTGTCTTGTTTCTGTCCTCATTATCCTCTTCTCCTTTTCGTGTTTCTTTTAAAGACCAGGACCTCACTCCCTGTTCTCCCCCCCCTACTCCCATTAATTAACATTTCACGAGGAAGCTAGACATAATTGGCCAGTGGAGCATGTCGATAAACAAGACGAATGGTTGTATCCGTGTCGAAATAGTATGTTAATCTTTGAGACGATCGGGCCTTAATTACCCTCCGTAATAAACGCATTGGTCACACTAGGTTGTAAAAACTCTGAGCTAATGTTTCACCATTAGCGCTTTCACTTAAACAAGATTTGAAACCAAGCGTCCCGTGTCTAACATATCAGCTGTGTGGGCTGCAATGAGCCCGCGGCTTTAATTATCGCAATGTCGACTGATATTGTATCGCTCTTTGCTCACCATTGCTTCACTTTATTAGCACTGGAACGGCGCTATCGACTACAAACTCTCTAGTAAATCTTCTTAATTGCTGCACACAGGTCTGTGGGGTTTATTTGGAAGGTCTTTGTCAGCCTGCGAGTGGGTTTTAATGAGCCGCGCTGCTAATGAGCAAAAAAAGGAATATCCTCCAATGCACAAGAGTCAAAATAGGCAAAAGCCCTTTAACATGCCACTACATTAATCACAATATGGAAAGTCAAAAGTCACTGTAAACTGAATTTCTTTGGGTTTGAGATTTTAAGAACATACAGTCTGGATCTGGGTTATGGTGGACATTTTTCAATACTTGCCGACATTTTATAGACTCAACAACGACCTGATTCACCAACAAAAGTAATCAACAGATTTATAGTGCAGCTCGTGGACAGTCGTGCAAACAGTGTTCTTCACACTCCAGCATTTAGACATGCGGCATTTAGGCAACGTGTGATGTTTTCATTTGCACACCCTATCAACAGCACCAAAAAAGATGGCGTCTGACACCGAGCGTATTAAATCTCCGAGCGCTCACACTCGAGCACAAGAAGAGGTGTAAACATGGCGGGGATAACAATCATAAGAAGAGGTATTTACTGTGGGAGATGAGTTGGACACCTGTCATGTGGAATTAGGTGTGTGCAACTTGGCACAGTACACTCCGGACGGTTTATATCTTGTTTTCACCTTACATTTTCTGCTGCATAATATCCGATGAGGACCACGTTGCCACTGGGAGTCTGCAGTGTCTCACACTATACTCGTATTCTCAGATTATTGTCTCCTGCCGTGAGACAGCAGGTGGAAACCACAGCGTCCCCAACAAGCTCCAACATTCATTAGCACGCTGGCTTATGTAACCAGGCCCGGGACCAATAACTGCAGATTGGAATTTGGTATCTGTGATTAAATCAGCCACTTATGTAATTGCTCATATTTTTCCAGCTGTTCAGACATCTGATACATTCCGGCTTATTGATTTCCGATGATTAAAGTAGGTTTTTTTCCATGCACTTCATATCTTTGCATGATGTGAATATTACCAACTTCACAAAAACAAAAGTAGAACAAATACTATTTCAGTAAAGATAACGTTTTCCTTTTGTATCTAAAAAGACAAATCTGAAAATGAGTTACGTTCCAAAGTCAAGAATAAAACATCGAGAATTTGTTTTTAAATTCCAGACAAATCCGAGAGACAGTGTGGTGACATTTTAGTAAATTCCCTATAAATTAAAACTCATTGTCACTTTAATCATGAACTGGCTTTTTTTACTGTGTTGCTATAAATAAAAAAAGCACTTTAGACTGACAGCAGTCAAACCAATCGTAGTGATATAAAAAACAAAGTAAGTGCACGTCATCTCTCAGCAATCTGTGTGAAAGGACCAGAAGCTGCGTCAGGCTGGGACATCTGCTCCAGCCTAACGTAATGTTGCTTACTACTTCACAGTCAGAAAGATTGTGATTTCTGAAGAGCTGCCGTATGTTCACAGCGCCCTCAGTGTAGTGGCCTTGCATAAACACGACGCGTGTGATCGAAAGACCGACCTGTTCCTCCGGGTTAACGACTCACGGACGCAAACGGTGGTCTTTTAATCTGCCCTCTCTGACCTCCATATTGTACAGAGTCATCGGCCAAGTTAATTCGTCACCGCTGGCCGCCACTCGGCGCCACGTATGCCCCAGACTGCACTGATGCCCAGTAACTGCATCAGGACAGAGGCTGTCACCTTTTGAAGGTACAAACTAAACAAAGAAGCATTCAGCTGTCACAGAGAAAGGAGGGAATCAGGGGTTTGCCATGTTTCAGCACAGCTGTCAACGTGCAGCAAGTCTTCTCATCCGACTCGCTCCGTCTTTCTATGCAGGTGGGTAGATGACAGTTGACGGGTACCAATAAACCAGCCAGCCATATTTTGCTGTTTTTCTGCCCAATCAAGTGGAACATCAACAACATCCCGTTTTCTAATCCCATTAGGAATTGGCCAGTGAAGGTTTATGTTTTACATGTACATGAAAGATGGAACATCACATCATTAAGACCTCACATCTAAAAAACAAACAAACTGTGTCATCATACTGTATGTGTCAAGAGAAACTGTAATTATACTTTATTATAACTTTATTTTGTGGCGATATGTGGCGACACAGTCTCGCCAAAAATGAACCATTTTTAATTTCTCAAAAGTTGTATTTATTGCATCAGACTGTACAGGTGTTTGTGATATTGTTTTTGTCTTCACCCCCACTGCCGCTGTCCTCTGACACACACACACACACACACACACACACACACCGTTTTAGCTCATGCATAAGCACTTATATTTCAGACATTAGTCTCGTCTAAATATGCTTTTTCCAATAATATAGATCAGGGATTCCCAAAGTAGAGCTGCCTCTAGGGGGTGCGCGAGAGGAAAAATGTAATGGCGGTGCAGTCCTGTCTCCTAAAAATTACGTTCCCCCAAAACTAAAATGCATTCTCAATTACGTTTTACCACGAACGTATTTTCTCCCTGATTACGTTTGTGTTTGACGTACAAATACGCTTCTCATCAACATATCTTTGCCATACTCTAGTCTTTATTATTTTTCTGTGATCTGCCTCGCCTCTGCCCCGCCACCCACGAGTTGTTGACCCGCGGCCTGTTCCGAGGGCTGACAGACCTGACGATCGGGTGCCTCACGGCGGGGACGGCTGGAGACCTCGCGTCCCGGCGCCAACGAGTGAGCGCCGCCACTCGGAACCATAAAACCAAGTCCCGGATTTCACCCGGGGACATTCTGGAGGTATTGTGACCGGGTGATGTGCCTCGTTGCTGGGGAGGTATGAGCCGAGAGTGGCGGGGTGTTATGGAGGTATATATTACAACTCGGTGTTGTTCCCGTGCGTGGATGAGCGCATTTCTGCCGGAGACAGGCGGCGTGTTGTGGTAGTATTCTGACCGCGTAATAGGGAGGAGAGGCGGTGGTGGAGAGGGAAAAATGTTAAAGAGATGGTGGAATGTATGATTGGAGAGAGAGAAGCGAAAAAGTTGGACGTGATCCCGCGTCCAACAACACTGTCGCGCGCATCGATGCTTTGTCCGAAGACATCCTGGCTACATTGGTCGGTCGCGTGAAGAAGAGTGAGTTTCACTCTCTGCAAGTAGACGAGCCTACAGATGTGGCCAATCTGGCCAATCGTCCGTTACCTTCGTAACGTTACGTCCGTTACCTTTTCGAAGGCACGAAAACAAACGCCACGCGCGAGCAAACTGTTCTCTCATTCGTCCGATTTTTATGCGGCTCTGTTGCTTTTTCTTTTTTTTTAAGGTGTGTGTGTGTGGGGGGGGGGGGTTGGGGGTGCGTGAAGCCGGTCGGGATGTAGAAGGGGGTGCGTGGCCTAAAAAGTTTGGGAACCGCTGATATAGATGGATGAAGCGTGGAGGATCTTTGTACACATTGTGTTTACAGTATCGGAGCAAGATATCATTGTACAATATATTCTTTATTTGTGGGAATAAATTCAGTAATTCAAGGCCATAAATTCACATTTTGAGGGGAGGGTTTTTTTAATTTGAGAGTGAACACCTACTGCACATAGATCTGTTGAAGAACATGTCATACCTAAGACCTTGTTTTCTCAGGTGAGGGATAAACAATGCAGCCGCTCAATAATCAGCTTTTTTTGTGCCATTGACGTTTTACTCATTTTAATGTATTAACTTTTAAATAATCCGTTGCGTGTGCTCACTTTCCTCTCCCTTCTCCTTTTCTCAGCGACATCCTCATTTTCACCGGAGCCCTGTGGCTAACGATGCCTCTCGCTCTGCTCGTCACACCAATTAAGTCAACAGTGGAGGTTTCAGCAGAGTCAGTGTCAACAGGCCCGGTCACTGCAGTAACGAGGGTGGAGGGTGGCTGTACAGTTTAAGTAGATACTCACTTGATGAGGGCTTTGGTTGAATCATGTCCGGGCAGAATTAATGGTTGAAGGGAACCGCAAACATTAGGTCGAGACGCTGGACGTGTTACTGCTTCTCTGACTGTGTGCAGTTTACTCTTAACCATTTCGACTGTTCTCCGAACAGCACAACTGTTAACAGCACAACTCCGAACAGCACAACTCCTCACCAGTGACTCTTCGTGAGGACTGGGATGAGCAGCTTGTAATTTGCAGCTACAAAGCTGTCTTTATGACTTTTATTACGACTTTCCACCGTAACGTTCCAGTTTCTCTGTTTTAAGTGTAGCAAACTATATACCTCATGAAGATAAGTCGCTGTGCATACTTCATATTCTGCTTTTTACTACAATTAATGGATTAATCGATTAGCTGTTCCACAGCAAACTAATCTGCAACTATTTTAACAATTGTTTTTTCTGGCTAAAATGGATTTTGGAGCGTTCGTTGGGTCAGATTTGTCTTGGAATATATACAATTGGGAAAAAGATTAAACAAATATCCCACAATCAACTGGATGAAAAATATATAGAAGTAAGGCAAATCCACGTGATAAATCACACATATGAAGCAAAAAGAAAAAGCCACTAAAATACATGAAACACATGGAAACGCTCTGCAGCAGTGTTATTAATGAACAGGGCAAAAGACAGATGGTTGGAAAGAGGCTCTGCCAAAGAGAGTATAACAGCACTACACCCAATGTGAGGCTTCATCTCCCTGATCCCACGGACCAAATCTGTCACTAAAACAGAAGTAATACCACAAAAAAACAACAGGAAAAACAACAAGATTTATTGAAAAGAACTTGATCTGGTCAAACATCTAGGCCTATTGCGCTCATGTAATCTGGTTGTGAAAACCACATTGTTTCTCTATGGATGAGTCACCTTCATTCACTGGCTCCAGAATGATCCTTGACTGATAATACAGCACTATATACCACCTACGCCTCGCAGCGAGCTGAATGAGAAACAGGGAGAAGAGGGAGCACTTTTCACTCGAATGCTAATGCCAACATCTCTCTCTCTCTCATCTGCCAGTGGATCAAAGCATCGGCCAGACGGATGACGCCATTCACTCGCCGAGGCCGACACGAGGGTCGCTCACAGCCCACAGTGCAAAGGATGTGTATATCTGTCTGTGTGTGTGTGAGTAGGACAGCAAGTGTCCGAGCCCCAGGCCAGCTTCATGAGAGTCATGACACCACACTGATTCACACTGATTCAGAAGGAGGAGTGGATGGAGGAGTGTAGTTGGAGCTGATGGATGGATGAATAGGTGTTGGTGAGTCATGTCATTCTCTCTCTCTGAGGCCAAAACAGTGAAGACAATCAACAAGTTTCACTTCAAAGCAGAGAAACGTCTTCCTCGTTATCAGTTATTCTGTTGATCATCATCTCGATTCATTATTTAGTCTATAAAACATCAGAAAACTGTGGAAATGTCCATGACAATGTCCTGTCCGAATCAAAACAATGCATATGAATATAGAAAATCTATATAAGAAAGATCATTTCTCATTTCCTCACCGTTGAGATATCATAGTGACAACTGCCTACAATCACTCTGTAATGCTACACATGCTATATAGTTAGCATAGAGCACCAGTACGCACGATGCACACGATCCACAAATGATTTTGTTTGTTCTACAGTCTTTTAAAACTAAATATGCTGCATGGGAACTGTTTTATTCAAGAAAAAGCGGTCAACAACGACAAGATTAAAGAGAAATAAGTGCTTTGTTTGAGTATGAGCGAGTCCCGCACCGTATCATCATTTATAAATTCAAAGAGGTCCATCTCTAAAGAGCTCTCTGTTCGCTCTGCACCAAAGACAGTCGCTGGATAATGCCACGAAAACAGGCAGAGCAAAATTCACAATGGGCACTTCAATGCAGGTGTGTGTGTGTGTGTGTGTATGTGTGTGTGTGTGTGTGTGTGCGAGAGAGAGAGACAGAGAGAGAAGAGATAAATAGTTCGGCAGGAAGACAGACAGATAGAGCAGAGAAGATGCACGGTTGAATAACAAGAGAGACGGGAATAATGAGCCTTAAGGAAGCGGAGACGCTTTGATAGAAGTTGAAAGAATACAAAGCGTGAAAAAAAAAGAAGTGCACTCTTGATTGCCGTGGATGCAACGGCCTCAGTAAAAACGGCATTGACTTCTATTTTTCAAACACTTGGATGATTTCTGGTGTTACTTAATGAGGAGAGCCTGAGAATCCCAGCGAGGAGGTGCTGAACAAACCTTTGCAGTTAATTAGATGTCTCAGATATTGCTACACGGTTCCTGCTCGTGTAAACATGACAGGGTGGTGGTGTGGGTGTGCGTCTTAATTGGCAACAGGGACATTCATGAGCAGGTCTTCAGTCTGGTGAAGCTGAAGCTCCAGGAGCGTCTAATTGTTTTGTGTTTTCAGTTGTACAGTCGAGAGATGAAGAAAGTACAACTCGTCAGGACATGTGGTGGAAGGAGTAACCAAATGTTTTATTTAAGTCAAAGTGAAAATACTACAGAGTAAAAATAATCGTAGAAAGCATTGCATTCTAACTCTGACTCAAGTAAGTAAAAGTATTAGTACAGTATAACATAAAATGGGAATACTCAAGTGAAGTACCTCAGGTATAGTACTTGAGTGTACTTGGTTTCATTCCACCACTGATGGCGGCTCATCATGTGTGTGCACAAACCGTACGTGCGTATGGGTTTTTTGGCATGTCAGTACACAGACATCAGTGCATGCTGCTGCGGGGCTTGACCTCCGCTGTTATCTAAGCAAGGACACATCCCATTCCTGTCTGCAGGGGACAGCACACGGAGGCTCAGCAGCTGTACAGCGGGGCTGCACTCCCACTCGAACAGAGGGACCACAGAGGGCCGACTGCAACATATGAATAAGATAATAAGACACAACGCTGATAAAACACCAGCGCTCTGCCCCGACAGCATCAGATGAGCTTTGGGGGGGGGGGGGGGGAAGAGAGGAGGCTAATGAGGAACAACGTTATCACACCTGATGTGTGGAAGCACGGAGAAAAGGGCCCCGTGTGATATGTTCTGCAATGGAGGGTTGAATTATACAGGCTGATACCAAAAAATCAATTGGATGATATCTTGCAACGCTCGCTCTCACAATGTATTATTGATACGCTGGTCTTTCAAGTGTTTTTTTGTTTTTTTTAAATGGTCAGCCTGACTGGATTTTCTTTCATTGAGTCTGACGACATGGTGGGGCGAGTAAACCAAATGAGCTTTCAAGTTGAATGGCTTCAGATCTAAAAAGACTCACTACATTGTTATCTTTGTTAGGAAGAACCCCTTGAGATGTACCGTCTCGTTTTAAAGAGGGTCCTTGTAGGTGGGGTTGACAGAGATGGATGAAAAAGTAAAACGTTTCAGTGCTGTGAAGTCGGTGGTGTTTAAATGTCAACAGTATGCACTTGAAAGGGATTAAGTCACAACTAGGTATTCAGTTGCTTATTAGATTTAAATCTCTGGCCATTCTGCTTGTCATCGACTGGATCATTATACCACTTTAAGTCTAAGTCACGAACACATAGAACAAAATGTATTATCTTTCTCATTGTTGACTCATGAAATATTCAGTTGGAGTTTTAACTCGCGAGTCCTCACTCTGCAGTTGGTTTCCGTTGAACATTCTGTTGCTATAGTAGCAACCGCCACTGGCACAGTTCCACGGCAGTTCCAGTCCAAACGGCGAGTTTACGCTTCAGCCAAAAGACTGACAAGCCGCCATTGTTTCATCAGCCAGTTCGACGGCTCTGTGACAAAGTAATTCATCTCTTCTCTGCTCCACAAACGCCTCTTTGGAGCGTTTACCAGCAGAGATATCACAGCTGGGTTGTGACGAGTGATTGGTTCATTTGAGTGTTTCTGCCATCGGTTTAGCGCTAACCAGGCTAACATCACGCTAGCTCTGTTGTGTGCCTGTTTTCAAGAGTAGTCAGTTGAGTTTAGCTTCATGCTGATCTTTCATTGGTGACGTCCTGTCATGAGGGACGATGATACCTTTGTAAATCCAGTTTCCTTCATACCAAACCTTAAACCTTCATTGGAAGCGTGTTTAGCTCGCCGCATAGCTGTGCACCTCCACATATAGTGACGGGAGAAGAGTTTTAGTTTGCTGGTGAACTTAATTCACACCTCTGAAGCTCCTATGCCATATCAGAGGTGTGTCCACGTTTCACTAGGCATCTTAACTTCTTTTACTTTGTTGCTTTACAGTCAAGAAATATTACATTTGATAAAAGCTGGAGAATAATATTGATCCCTGCTTTTTGGAAACATATTCTGCCCTTTTAAGAGTTTTTCTTTCCACAAGAGTATGCATGTCGACCTGTCTTGTACATCAAAGACACCCCCAAACATTGTTGTTAGTTGTCTTCAGTGTATTGAAAGAGAAAGCTGAACTTACGTCCGTGTCAGGACCCTTGTCGGCTCCAGGACAGGAGAAGGTGACGAACTCATGGCACCGTTTGTGGACCACAAAACAGCACACTGGGAGGAAGAAAGAGAGTCTTACAGTAAAAATGTATGTCACATTTATGACACATGAAGTGCATTGAACCATCAAATTAGTCTCTTAAGGGAACAACATGTCAACACACAAGACACAAAGTACGACAACCTTATTTTATCTGGTGTTTTGTGCAACTTTTTCTGACAAATACTTGAGCGACAGAGGGAGAACCAGAAAGCGAAAGGCAGTAAGCGAGAGGCCACGCATGTAAATCAACGGCAATGGACCTCAAAGTGAGTTTGACAAAGCCTCTCTAGTACGGACTGCAATGTGAGACAAGTCTCACATTGCATGCGTGCCCCCCCCCCCCCCCCCCACCACACAGTCTTTGCAGCCATGTTCGGTTGATGCCGGTTGCATCATCGTCTCCGTCTCTACCAAAAGCAGATCTGGAGGGAGAAGCCTGGACATCAGTGACAAGCTGACTCCCTCTCCCGACTCTCACTCTGTGTACCCAACTGTATTTCTTTTTTTTACCCTCTGCCATTGTGTCGAAATACCTCAATCCTCTCTTTCTTTTTTCGTTCTCACACAATCTGTCAGCTTCGCTCATTGTCAAGCTGCCCGCTTGTTCATGTGCACTCGTGTGCTCTCCCACCGTTGTATCCGTGTGTTGGTTTTGTCTCTAACTCTGCCAGCTACGTCCCAGTTGCCAGACAATCCGACGGCCATCGGCCAAACAAGGGGAATTAGTTTCCTCAGAAGTTCAAGAAGCAGCGGGGGTTTCGACTGTCCATGCAAATATGGCTGTACTGTATCTGGATAATTAGATACACTTTAGATGGATAGATAAATCATCATCACTATCTTCAGCATGATGATTGTTTCCATCATCATAATCCTAATCCAATATATATATATATGCGTGTGTGAGAGGTGGATATTCCCTTTCCATTGGTGTAGTGCTGAGCCAGTGGCAGCGTACAGTAAGAATTCATCTCTCGCAGTAATAAAGAGGAAACCAAGCAGAGAGGGGGGATGAAAAGCTCAGCGAAAATAGTAGCCCGGAGTGATTTATCCCTCCTCTGAAGTGGTCATCTGTTCAAAGATGTTCATCGTACCCTGAAGATGTCACAGATTCTACCGACTTTGGGGACTCCCTGAGTTTTCCTCTCGTGCCATCAGCAGGTGACATTTTTGGCTTTTGGTGGAATATCTCTATTAAGTTTGGTAGACATTCATATCCCCTCAGGATGAGTTCTCATCATTTTGGCCAAAACTTCAATATGTCCGACGCTGTGATTGACCAAATATCTGCAAAGCCAATGACATTCCCGCCAGCCTCAGCTGTACTGTTTGTTTAGTGATAAGAGACAATGTTAGCATTATTATGTCAATATTTGAAGCTCCACAACTTAGTTCTAAACTACGACTTCCACTTTTTGGATCAAGCCGTTCATAAAAACTAAGGTATAAAAAAATCAATTAGCTTCAGCTGTATTCCAACGTGTCAGATACATATCTAAACTAGGGTAGTGTGATACTTCAGTATGATAATACATTGTCTTTAATGGAGTCATAACGTGATGAAATCATATATCCAACAGGATACACAACGACGTCCTCTTGATGATAACAATCGGATGCGCACTCAAATTTCTCTTCGGACTCCGAAAAGATGCAAAAACAGACAAAGGGAATAAAACCAGTGTTGAAATCACTCTTTATTTCCTTTAAAAATCACTGGTAAAGAGATGAACAATTGTTTTGGTGTATTGACCTCAGAGCATTCATTCCCACTTCACATCCACCGCCGACTCGCCCCACAGTCAAACTTTCAATCCTCCCAGCCCACATCCTGCCCACTCTGCTGTCAAACTGAATGTCAAAAAACAACAAAACGATGAAATCTGCTGTGTGTGTATTTCTCATCTTCTGTGCTTCAGATTTACTCAGCAGGATTAGCTCTGAGTGCAGCCATTGGGTTTCTCTTTTCCTCCCCGGCCGACTTACAATACGCGAATCACGGGTGTAATGACGTCCGTATAGTTCCTCTCCCTCCATCCATCAGCACCCTCAGCAGCCACACACCCACTCGTCCACCGCCGCCTCACTTTAGTGCTGACCTCAGGCCAGCTTGAGTGTGCTGGTGGTGCTGCGGTGTTGAGCTGAGCAGACGGACTTGTCACTGATCTCAGTCCAGAGGTGAAGAAGGGCCATCAAGCTGTGTATAGTGGAGGAGATGAATCTGTGTGTGTGTGTGTGTGCAAGTTCGGTGTGTGTGTGACAGGCAGGCTTACCCAGTTTATCACAAGACAGAGACCGTGTTTCTCATGGGACTATAATCCCTGGCGTCAATGTTCATGCACGCACACACACACACACACACACACACACACACACACGCACACACAGTGATACAAACATTAATCTAAAAGCTGTTTTAGGAAAGCAGCAGCCAATATGCTGTGGTGGTTGAGACAAAGAGGCTCTCACAGGATGGTATAACTATCCAATCAGGAGTCAAGCTGTGAAGACACTTGACATCTACGCCTGTCAGACATGTGTTGAATCAACAAAAAAATACATGTTTCTTCACCGTCTCTTATGATGAGAGACAAAAAGAGGAAGAAACACATACAAAGAGACCTGGAGGTGGAGGAGTACCTAATTGTGTTTGGAGTGGGGTTTTTTTTTTGTGTGTGATTTGAATGCCACTATAATAAATCTTTGGTATGACTCAGGCACAAGGATCTGACAAAGGAACCTCAGTAGTAAGAAGTGTTTCTCAGAGACAGCTGTGTGAAGCAGCAGGAGCAGAGGTGACACAGAGACATACTGTATCGTCAGGGATATTATGATTAATTACTATGGGCTCTGTTTCACCGGCCTGATTGCATAAAGCGCAGAGATAATGGGCTTTGACATTACAAAGCATCTTACACAACACAAACGCTTTCTTGTGAGGGTGTGCGCGTGCACGGCAACAAATGCATTATACTCTACGTCTGTCTCCATCTGTGGGCATTTTGCGGCATGTTCTCCCACTGCTACGCACACTATGGTGGCAATCCTCCACCTCACATCCCTATCTCTCCAAACACTAATCCTTGTTAAAGTGAGGATTTAGCCCCGGCTGATCTGGTGAAATTGGTAATCTACCGAGCTGTGACGCTGTGCTGTTTGCCAAGAGCTTGCGGTGGCGATAAGGCAGAGGGCAGGACACCTGCAGCACCGGACAAACTCAATACCTTCCAGGCGCGCTGAATTGATCCGGGCCCTCAGAGGGGGGGGGGGGGGGGGGGGGGGGGCACATCACAAAGAGGGCCGAGGCTTTGATCCGAGATCCACGGGAGCAAGTGTGCGACGGGTGACTGAGCGGAGAGGGAGACGACTAATCCACAGGGGTTCATGGTTCCTATGTGGACATTGGTGTTGCGCGGTATACCGATGGGGGGATATTAAAATGTATGAACATTATGGTTCACTAATTATTGTTTTATGGCTTCTTTTCACATCCTCCACTTCCTTGCATTGACTTTCAATTATTCCAGGAAGTTTTAGGTTTTTTCCGTCTTATCGTTTCAGTATCGGTATCAAGAAACTTCAGGTGTCGTATCAAAGTCATAGTTTTGGCATCGTGTCAACGCTAGAAGACGTGGATGTATTTTTGTGGTGAAGTTATATAAAATGACAACTTCTTCACCATCTGGAAATCATGCACAGATCATTCATTGCGCCCCCATTCTCGCCGTACACTTTAAATAAACACAGACAGACATCCGGGCTGCACATTGTGTTAAATGCTCTGTTTCCCCACTTGTTATGGCCCTGTGGTCTTTCCGTAAACTGTTTGTCATTTCAGGCAAGAGGAATGGCAGAGAATGAAGAGGAGAGGGGAGGCATGGAGAGTATTTTCCTCTCGTGGTTATTTTTAGGCTCGATTCTGGCCAGGGCTGGAACAGCGTGTGCTGGTGACGTGAGGGAGGACATTTCCACTACACCTGGCCAATGGACACTATAAATACACTGATAAAACACAAAGACACATCTCAGGGAGACGTGAATGTGAGCATGGATGATGAGGGAAAAGGTCCTCCTGCGTAAGTGCTGAATGAGAGAGAACCACACAATGGGCCAATGGAAGTACTGCATGCATACATCAGAGAGCAGTACACCGGCCTGGGTCAAGGTCTCATCAAATTTTGATCGACTCCAGAGAGGAACTGTATAGTATGTTGTTTACCAGTCTGGTCACATAGTTGATTGATTCTGGGCTTAAAGCAAGAAAGCAAATAGAAAGAGCAAATTTCATCTCTGTGCATGTTTGTTTTATATCTTTTCCAGAGGGCTCTGACTTCAACAGTGCGACCTCTGAACTGCTGCCTTTGCAGGGAGTGGCAGATCTGAGATTCCCAGAGTCCCGGGGTCACATGACCCATAACCACCAGCTCTCTCTCCTGAGATATATATATATATATATATATATATATATATATATATATATATATATATATATATATATAGACACAGTTAATCCTGTTTTAATCCAAAATCTAAATTTCCCTTTACAGTATAGGGCAGGCCCTTTTATATCTTGACAACTATATATATAACAAAATAGCATTTCTTTCTGGTAATTCAAGAAATAATTAGTCTATATGAAATAACACATGGTAAAGCCTATTTTCTATATACTCCTGTGTGATTATGTTCTCATTTTATTTCAAACTTTAGTGTAAAATGAACAAAACAATTCAGTTGAAGTGAAATTTTTAGGAAAAAATTAATGAATTTAGGACTCACCTATATCTTATCTAAACATTGTGTGAACGCATTTCTGTGTAGTGTCGTCTGCAGACCGTTTTAATTCATGTCGTGTCGTTAATGACCACTGATAGCTTGCATACCAAATATTCCTTTAGTGGTGAGTCCTGGAAAACTTTGGTTTTCTAGTCCGTGTCTGACTTTCTTACAAACTCTTCCTGTGTTGGTTGTTTTGATCTGACAAAGCAGCACCTGTCCTGTATTCTGTAATCCTGTCATACCGCATCTTCTGAGGACGAGGTATGCTTTTAATTGGCCAGCGCATATCATCCATCATTTTCACTTGGCACCACACTGCGCTTGAAATGATTCTCTCATTTTTTTGGAAAACACGTCACAGAATTTGAAGCAAGGCCTTCAAACACCCCATGCGGGGAAAAAGCCGGTCCAAGTAACAGCAGATTGGTTCACAGTTAAAACACTAGAGCCGACTAAATTGCCTCAGTATATCACAATATAAGTCTCTGTCCCTTTCCCACCACCCCTGGGAGATGAAGTATGTGTGATATACACAAGCAAGCAGTGTTTGCCTGGAGAGGGAGGAAATGAACAGAGCTGCAGCTACAACAAAGGCCTGGAAACTCAATTTCAGCACATACATTCAATTCTGCATGCTAACCTTGAATGTAACAACAAAAGCTGTACACAAAGAGCGCTGATGGACTACATTGCAAGAGAAGATAAGTAGAGAGGGCAATGTGGGAATGAATAGAGCGGACATGAACAGATAGAAAGAGATAGATAAGAGCAGAACATAATCTTTCTCCTCATGTCTCCTTAAGGACACACAAAATTTGCAAAAACTTCTCTCGAACTCTGTTTGTATCAAGCAATTATCTCCATCACCACAATACCCTGATGTACGCATGAATATGCATGTGTTTGATTGTTTAAATATGTGCATATATAAAGGTTTTATGCAATTTCTGCAAGGGAGCCGGGAGTTGCAGAGTAGAAAACAACTCAGGGGAGATTCAGCACAGTGGAGATGCCGGCCAGGTTTGAACTAAACATCAGAAATCGTCACAAACTCACTGAATCTGATGTGTGTTCACGTGCAGTTGCATCTGATCGGTTTAGAGAGGGTGGGAGGATTTAAGGTGTGGTTCAAGGGGAATTTGGCCTTGGTCAGATTGCATCACAGAGCTCATGTTGTCCTCAGTCTCCTGGCTGTTATCACCTGAGATCTGCGTTTGATTGTGCATGTCTAGACCGCAGACACAGACAGTTGAGATGAGGTCCCCAGGGTGCATGCTTGCTTTTTGTTGTTCTTTTTCAGCATGTTGTGATTTATTTTTCTCACTTTCTTGTCATACAGTAAAAACATTAACCAGCCTCACAAAATGCCTTAAGAACTGGAATACACATACAAATTGTGCATACCTGGCAGTGGAATTGACCTTTCCCTAAGTCCCGCCCCCCCACAATGCTACTTTGCTGATGCTTAAAACGTGCTAACGTTCTCTGCTAATGTTAGCTCCACTGGTTTTCACATAGAAGCGTAAAGTTTTAGAAACGTGTCTCCTTCCAACCTCTCTGGGTATCACTATTACACATTTAACCATGACTAGCTAATGCCATTCCAATCATCCTCTGCACACTTTGTGTTTGGTGCTAATAATCAAATGTTAGCATGTTAACAAGCTAAATTGAGATGGTGAACATCGTAAACATCTGCCCATTGTGAGCATGTTAGCATGATGACGTTAGCATGATGACGTTAGCATTTAGGTCAAAGCACCGCTGTGTCTACAGACTTGCAGAGTCGCTAGCCTGGCTGCGGACTAATGAGTCCTTATTTTCCACGTCATTAGCTGCCTAACAACCCTGGAATGCATTATGCTGAAAAATGGGCTCGCCAGTTAGACATACAAATGAATACATGCATCAGGTATGAACACACACACACACACACACACAAATGCTCAGCGTCTTTGCAGCACTAGTATCGTGTTTGTATTAAGAAATGTCCACAGGGGGACTGGATCAATTATTCCGAGCTACAGGTGGGAGTGTTTGGCTGCCAAACATCTCTGAGTCACACAGGGGAAATAGTGATACAGCCTCATGAATTAAATATGACTCTGAACACATGACATCGACACACACACACATAAATACACAGGTTTAAGCATACACATTTAAGCACAGACATTTTTTAATTAGACTGTACAATAGACTGGCTAACAGCAGGATGTAATAGCAAGCGCCGGTGATTATATATGCATATATATATATAATATATATGCATATATATGTGCAAACACTGTCAGTCGCCTAAGGTAACGGCTTTCCATACAACAACTGTGGCACACACAGAGAGCAGGCGGTCGGGCAAAAGGCAAAGGTCCCTGCCAAGTCCCAGTCTGGTGCCTGGGGACAAGCTGATACCACTCATCAACATCAGAGCATCTTCCACTCCTGCGGCACAGCATGTCCTAAATTTGTCTCGGGACATTTTGAAACATAAATAACACACTCTTTGTTTTTCCTCATTTTAGTAATTTCTTTCGGTCTTGTTTTGTCATCTTTTCTGTGTTTCTCGTCTTTTTCCTTCTTGTTCAAATACAGAGATCAAAGAGAAAACGGTGACCTTGATCAAAACTCACTTCTGTATTCGGGAAAAAAAAATGGAATATGAAAATGTGCATCTAATAAAAACACAATTGCTCTTCAGTGAGTAAACACATTCATAAATGCTATACAAACCTATGGGTTGTATAAGATATTAACAACATGGTCCTCTTCTCCACTACAGGCAGGCCTACTGCTGCAGCTGCTCATAACTGATTCATGTGGTAGCTACAGTTTGGTACACTTGCTACTCAAATATTCCAGCTTTGATGTTTGCTCTGGCCCTTTTTCTGGCCTTGTACTGTTTTTCCGCACCTTCTTCACACCAAAGCAACAAGACCTCTTCTACAATCCTGCATCACTTTCTTGCGTTTATTCCCAGAAAAGAAGAATACAGATGAGCTTCAGAAACCTGAGCTCTGATGCACATAATTCACACCACTGCAAGTAGAGCTGGGTCGATATCATGATGTGTTACTAGATAACGTCTTCGATTTTGGGCATTATAATGTGGCATAAGTGTTGTCTCTTCCTGGTTTTAAAGGATGCATTACAACAAAGGGATGTAACTCTCCGAACTTACCAGACTGCTCTATTATTTGCCTTTACCCACTTTGTCATTGTATCCACATTGTGTAAATACTTTGTAAAAGCACCAGTGATCAATCCTACAATATTGTCGCAATATTGATATGGCGATATTGGGTCACAAATGCTGTCATATTTGATTTTCTCCACATCACCCAGTTAGCTGCAAGTCTTAAATGTTGTTTTAGTCATCAACTGATCTCACAATAAGCTCCTAAAGAAGTGTTTCTCTGCAACATTAAAGCAACATTATGTAACTTGTACACATGTTGTCGTATGTATGAAAAGTTGAATTAATAAGCAATAAAACAAAAACCTTTTTTAATCCAGTACACTCAGAGGTTGTGCTGCTTCAGCCGTGCTTGGTCTGGACTGATTAGTTGCTTGTGACGGCTAACGGTAGCTAACTTTAGATGGATACCGCTGTGTAACCGACAATACTGTGTCGACTTTTCGGATCTCTACTTGTGTTGCTGTCACTTTGTTGACGAGGATCTCAGAAACATTTCAATGGTTTTATCACAAAGTAAGAGGCGTACCACACCCGGAGACGAACCACAAGACCGTGAGACAAAACGGCACAGACAGAAATCTCTTATTTAAAAATGTCTCAAACTCTGACTGACTGAGCAAATGTTATTTAAGGGCCTTCAAAGTGTCTGTCGACATAGCTAACCCGACCCAAGAACCTAACAAACAAGCACCAGCAACATTTCAGAAGGTTTTTTTCATAGTTGGTGTGTATGTGCATAGAAACCTACTCATACAAGAGCTCCTTTTAGCTGGAATTAAAAAAAAAGATTTCATTCTCAACCTCAACATGAATACTATGGTAGTTCGTGGTGTTTTCACTAAATCTATCAAAGCTCCTCTGCTGACCAGAGACGACCGCATCAGATGCGTCGGGTGTACAAACAGGAAGCCTGGATCAAATACATATTGCACGCAGCTAAAAAGGCCCAAAGACCTCCGCTTCAATAACTACACCTGACATTGTTCTTCCAGCAGTTTAGTGGAGCTGCATGAATCGCAGTGAATTCATGTTATAGTAGTGAATCATATTGCTACCCCAGTGTGGGGAGACTTACACATCCACCTGGAGCCAGATGAGTGAACACAATACCGAAATTAAGATGAATCGTTGTAGGCTTTTGGAAGCATAGCTTAGTAAATTGTGAATAACAGTAAATTAGTTGATAAACAGAGGTAGCTCTGAGTCAGAGATAGAAGACGCCGCACATTTTTATTTATTTATTAGGTGTTAATAGGCATAGCAAAATACAAATGGAGGAAAGGGATGACACAAAACGAAGGAAAAGACAAATATGCAACGGAGAAAAAAAGGAAACTATAAAAGGTGGCAAGGAGAGATGAAGTAGATTTTGATTAACTGAATTGTGACTCAGGGGCCAAGTTTACTGCACAGTAGACAAGAGCAGACTGGACAACTCTCACCACGAGGCCTGCTCTCTGCCACGAGCACATGCATTTACAGTGTACATGCACACACACACACACGTCCACACACCCTCATCCAGATGCACAGATGTAAATGCGCAGATGCTCGGAGAGAACTCACACATGGACACTCACACATGCGGACACAGCCTCCTTAAGAATGGAGACTTGGAAAACAGACACTCACACACTGGCACGACCTCTCGTTCTCTGCCCCATTCTTAAGCTGTCCAGAAATGTATTTTCGTAGCATGCAAACTGCAGAGCCCCAGAGAAACACCGTCATGCTGTATTGAGGTCAAGAGGATTGAGCCGCAAAAACCTAGCCGTTGTGAGTGGTAAAGCAGTGGGTAAACTGTAGTGTTGCTTCAGCCCCTTTATTGCTGATTAATGGCACTCGGGCTGAAAGGGAGCATAACTCCTCTCATCACTAGGCGTCTCTGTGCCTTGGCTAATTGGCCTAGTTGATCCACACGCCTGCATCCAAGTCTGTGTGGAGCGATTAGTTAGCCGAGTGCATTGCTCGTACCATTTGGAGCCGAATAAGGCAGGGAAAGAAAAAAAACAAAAGGCAGCAGCTGTGGCGAAATGGCATTCTGTGCTTTCTGCAAGACGGTTTCAATTAGCGCCCGCTATCTCCCTCGCCACCCAATGCTTTCTTATTCTTATTTTTTCAACCACAGTGATCTGAGCCCTGCGAGTGAAAGGGCTTTAAGGATAGCAGAGTCAGCTAGCTGGTCAGACTGTTCAAACCACATAAGTCTTCCTGGGAGAGTTTTTTAAAACGAACACATAACATGCACAACCAACTGAATACCCGTCCGCTTACTCCTCCCTTGCATGGACGGGTAACATGACCCGACGAGTGGAAAACTGTTGCAACGCTGTTGGCCTCCTCACCACAAGAACTAAACTTTAGGAGCAACTGAAGTCAGTCGGCAGCTGACGGTACCTGCACTCTGCAGCTCATCTTACCGCAGTTTCACAAAGTGTGTTGGAGAACTATGGTGGCCTACAGGTAACTTAAAAAGGGGAAAGGCCCAAAGTGTTTGGTTTGTCCATTCTGGGCTACTGTAGAAACATGGCGGTTCAAGAGTGCGGACTCCGTGAAGAGGACCCGCTCTGTATGGCGATGTAAAGGGCTTATTCTTAATGAAAACACAATGATTATAGTTGTCGATGATTAATCACTCATATGATGTTCCTTAGGTCCACTGAAATGCTACACACTGGCTCTTTAGAGCTGCAATAATCTGTATCATACCAATGTATCAAATGACAACGCGAAAGGGGTCGCTCGTCGAGACGAACCAGCAGAGCATCATCTGAATCTGCGGCTCCACTCGTCTCTAGGGAGCTTTATGGAGATCCGTGTGTTCACAACTTGTTTCAGCTGCCCGCAAGTGGCCGTACAAATCAGTTATTGCAAGTTTAAGCTTTTACTGACGAGTAGAAAAGAAGAAATACTGACGAGTCAGAAGGATAAAGTAATCTGTACCTGCTACTCTAACAACACTCTCTTTGGTCTTTGGTGCACTAAATAACTGATGATCATTTTACTGTGCTGACAGGACGATATGTCAGTGGAACTGGAAATGCATGAGGTTGCCTTTTAAACCTACAGCCCTCTTCTCCGATGGAAAAAATGACCAAGAAGGCCTGTCAGCTGTATCCCTTTTATCCTGTCACATAGGTTGAATGCATGATTTGCTAAAAATCCACTTTCGAAGCTCATAAATTCTGACTTCAGTCTGCACTTTTCTGATGAACACTAGCAGGGAAATATAAATGTCTTCTTTTTAAATTCTGACCTGCGAGATCCACAAACCAACTCTGCGGTACGCTCTGCACACGCTTTTCCACAGAAGTATAAATTGGGCATAAGAGTCTATTTATGTTTATAATCTTGGTTCAGCATGTTAGCATGCTAACATTTGCTAATTAGCACGAAAGCACACATTGGGCTTGTATTTAGTTTTACAAGTTTTTGTCACTAACCAAAGTGTTTGGACGACTTTTAGTTTCGACCTGATGAATTGGGGAACTTAAGTTATTACAATTAGTCTTGAGGGAGACATGGATGTTTGTACTCAGTTTAATTGCAAAACTTTAACCTGCTGGTGGTGCCATAGGACAAGACAGCAGGGTGTATCCTCTGGGGACCATGAATGTTTGGACATGAAATTGTTGTTATTTCAGTCTGGACCGTGTGGTGAAAAAAGAGACAAAAGAGCTCGTATTGGCTTTGGGCCTCGCACCCTTCTATTCGTTTGTTGCTGCTCTTTACAGAGGGGTGATACAGCCCATTGAATGTGGTTAACCTCACTTTCAGACACAGTTACGCCCACCACTCCATGTGAAGAGCTCCTCTCACAGATGGAGGCCTCGTTTTTCACTCGCCAGCTTCCATCGCCCCACTGTTGTGTGAAATCTGCTCTGTCCTTGCAGCCGGCCGGGATCAAAGAGCTGTTGACACAGTCTGAACTGACTTGTCAAGGCTACCGTGTCTGTCTGAAATTCAGTTCGCATGACAGAGCCTGCATGGTGATCGTGGATAATGTGCTTTTGTTAGATCGGCTAGATGGAACCAGGCCGTAGTGTGTTCAGTATATAGACCTGTGTGTTGTATATAAGTTGATGTGAGCAATCGTGCTGTGTGTTGCCATGCGGGGTGTGGTTGATGTATGGCTTCCTATTCCTGCTCTGCAGAGAGATATGTTCTGCCCCAGCAGCACCGGCTGCAGAATCTGTTAATATTAAAATATTAGTAATTCATCCTCCGTACACCATCATAAAAATGTTTTATCTTGTTTTTCTTGTGGAGCAGAAAGAGGCTACTGCATATTTGTGCAACATTGTGCTGTAGAATGACGATAAATGAACCTTGATCGTACATTTATTTGTATGTTACCTGGGTTGCTGGCCCAAGCGTGACCTGCAAAGATAATGGATCTTGTATTTCATTTATTTGTATGCAGAAAAATAATGCACGGTCAACAGCTAAAATGAAGGTAAAAGTGGACTGATCAAAGGTCAACAAGCAGTAATCATCATCATCATCATCATCCTCTCACCCTTTTAGCAGGCATGCCAGCAACAGCCCTCATGATCCGTAAGGACACAAATCAACTGAGCGCTTTTACTTCAGCATTAGCTTTTTCCTCCATCTGGCTTGAATACTGAACTAGCCGGGAGATTTGTCGGGCAGTCCCTTCACCATTTTGCAAATCCATCATGTTTACATTTCTTATTTGTAGATATGGATAGAGAAATAAAAATATGTCACAAAAAGAAAGAAATGTGTAATGAGGCAACTTAGATTGTCAAAATGAGCAGTGGCTTAAGTTATTTCTGTTGCTACAGTGCAGGCTTTCAAATATTACAGCAAAACAGAAAGGTGGAAACCCCTCAAACCCACACACAAGCGTGTTATACTTGAGGACAGCGAGGACAACAGTTTCAATATTGGTTTGATTCATTTCATTATTAAGCTGTAAGCCTGTTGTAGTCTAATTGATTAGTACTTTGGCTTTCACTGTCGGTTTCTCTATCCTTAGTATGAGTTGATGGAGAAACACTTTCTCATTAACGACGTAGAAGTTAAAGAGGATAAGTTGCCAACTCTGACACACAAACAACAAACAGCACAGAATCTAATAAATACTCTCCCTTGTTATTTCATCCGTGGGACCCCGGAGACGATGAACACAGATCAAAAGATAAAATTCCTTCCATTCTACCATACAAGATGCCAAAGAAAACATGGTAGCAAAGCCCTGCTTCTCTCCCTTGTGGTGCCTGTTGCTATATTTGCCAGGGAGGCTGGGAAAGACCAAGAGGAGACACAACCGTGACACCTTCAATTAGAAACTCGGACCTGACGGCCTCCGTCACCTGTCCTCCCTCATCATCTCCTCCACAAGAGAGCACGAGGTGAGGATGCAGATGGAGCGCCGGTGAATGTGTATGAAAGCAAGAGAACCCAGCACTAAAAGGAGAGGTATGCATGTGCATTGATGTGTTCGAATTGGAAAAGTAGCTGTTTCTGCAATATGACCCGGGGTCCATACGAGCTTTTTACAATGTGTGAAAGAGAGTTCATAGCAGCAGTTCACCTTTAAAGCAGCTTCTAGCACATTAACAGCCAGAAATACGGGCATCTGATATCACACCTAACTATTGTATGTGTGAGAAAGCACTTCACTGTACGAATGTTTGATTTCCTTTAATTGATGTCTTTTCTGGAAATATTGACAGCAAGGACGTCTTGATCACAGTACATCATCGGCTTGCAGTTTGACGTTGAAGCATATCTGTTCCTGTGTGATTCGTTGTTATGCACAGATATTATAAAACACGCTCACTTTCCCATAAATATGAAACTACTATAGAGTAGATGTGGCCATACCAATTATAACTAATCTACGTCTACAAGGTACAAGATAAGTGAAATATACTCGTTAAAGAACAGCCTACTTCGCTACCCTACAAAGAAATGTGTCCGTTTTTGAGGAATAAACCCAGCATGAAAAAAATAGCAAATTAAAGCTAGCTAGAGAGCTAGTCTAGTACAAGAAACTAGCATAGCTTAGCAGAGTACAAGAAACTAGCATAGCTTAGCAGAGTACAGGAAACTAGCATAGTTTAGCAGAGTACAGGAAACTAGCATAGCTTAGCAGAGTACAGGAAACTAGCATTGCTTAGCAGAGTACAGGAAACTAGCATAGCTTAGAAGAGTACAGGAAACTAGCATAGCTTAGCAGAGTACAGGAAACTAGCATAGCTTAGAAGAGTACAGGAAACTAGCATAGCTTAGAAGAGTACAGGAAACTAGCATAGCTTAGCAGAGTACAAGAAACTAGCATAGCTTAGCAGAGCAGCAGTAACTAACGGTTTAGCTCCCTTTAAATCACTTATTTAAATGTATTTTATTAAAGATTGAGTCATTAAACCAGCTCATTGGGTTAAATGGACAAGACAGCTGGAAAGACATTTCGCTTGTAGATGTGTTTTCCCTTTAGATCTTCCAAACTGATTAATGTGAGATCTGTCACAGCGATTATCAATCAGCATAAAATAGTGTGAAATGAAGGTTTTACCATTTCTTCCTCTATTTTGCAGCTTGGCTAAGAGCCTTGAAACTTCAGCATACTACACTCATCAACACTTCCAAACACTATCTGCTCAGTGTTTACTATAACCTTATGTATAAGTATTAATTAGCATATTTTTATTGTTGATAGCAGGGAATCTGTTTGTGGTGGTAAATATGTTGACAGATGGACAGTCAGGTAAAAAAGGGAGTGAGGTGTGAGGATGACTAAGAGCTGCGCTGCAGTCTGTTACTGGGTGACCCTCAAACTGCACAACACACACACACACACACCGCACCACAGGACCAGGAAGAAGGAACACACGCTTCAGAAAACTGGCACACACATTTCCTCACCCTCTGCCTCTCACTCACTCTCCTTGTCTCCCTGCGTCTTTGTCCTTCCACAGAAATAGCTCAAATATGACTGTGAGGCCGGGAAAGTCCCATGTGTCCACCTCAGCCACACACTCCCTGCTATTTATTCGCACCTTATGACTTCAGTTTTTACAGTACAGTGTAAGCGTTTAGCTGACAGCTTTACCAACGGTGACTTAAAATAACTACAACAGGAAAATAAACAGGTTAATTGGCAACTATGCCACATATTCCCTCGTATCAACTTCTCACACATGCAGATTTTCTGCTTTTCTTATCTCTGGTGATGAACTGAAAACTGAATATCTGATATCTATATTATATATTACCTTTAGAATTATCTACCGGCATTTTTCACAATTTTCTTGACATTTTATGGAATTGGAATTGATGAATCCAGAAAAAAATTCATAGACTATGTAAATAATCGTTAGTCGCAGCCCCATGAGAGCAATGACAGTAATGATATGATAATATATGATTTTTGGCTTGCCACCAATTAATGCTGAAAATGTAAAAAAAAATGCACAACAATGAATTCCGCTCAGCGCTGAGGAATAGGTGGGATGACATTCTTTTATGATTCATGATTTTCATCCCAGGATCGAAATTATGTGCATATGAAATCTTGGAGAGGAGAAGCAAATGAAAACCAGACTCCCATCTAAGTTTTTTTCCTTTTTCCTTTGCACTTGCATCATACCTGAGAACACGTTACTCTCACTCACACGCTATAAGACACACACACACCCAGCAAGCTCAACATCCTCCTGAGTATACATAGTGCTCACCTTATGTGGGTCAAGACTGATGCCTCTGAATTAAACAATTCCCAAAATAGCTGTGGGTGTAATCACTGCAGAATTCATTAAGCACAGCTGGTGAGACTCGTAGAGGTGAGACACTCCGGCTCTGAGTCCCCGCGGGGAGAGTCTTTCCATCCGGGATAGACAGCTGAGCATTGAACTCACAAATGCACACTTACATCATCATCATCATCATCATCTTCCCTCATTGATCCATTCACCTTGTGTTTAAGTAAGTAACACTCAACATATTAGATGTTTTCAAGCCAACAGAGATAGACAGATAAGAGGAAAATACCAATAATGGGGTTGAATGTCTGTTCTGTGCTGATGCTGTCTTTTATATAAATCATTGGTGCACCATAACAAGTTCAACATGCTGCCGTGTTTCCCCCCATAAAGCACTGCAAGCTGTGTTCATACAGCGTTTGTAGCTACCAAAATGAATGCGCTATAATTTGTAGCTATCCCACGAAATCGATTAGTATGTAATCCACAAAATCATGAACCTGGAAGTATAAAGAGGGCAAAAAAACACTAAACATTAAAATGGACTTTCACCCAGGAGACCATTGTTTGTGTCCCGTGTAAAAATCAGAAGTCAACGTTGACTCATATGTCTCGTAACTTCCGTACTTAAGTAACGCCTCTTCCGTAGTGATTCTAACCCAAACCACAATCTTTTCCTAAACCTAACCTTTCATAAAGAGATGTTTGTTGCCTAAATGTAACTAAGCTGCAGGACTTTCGCAGGAAAACACGAAAAATTTGGAGAAATTATTTGGTAAGAAATGATCTGAAACCGTTGTATGAGGATGTGTTGTAAATAAAGCACAGGCTAAAAAATGCTTCCCACTATGAGCTCACACTGTGTCAGTGTGAGTCAGTGTGTGTCAAATAATCTAAAGGCAGATTGTTATGCATAAGCATACCCCAACCCATCCCCAAAAACAACACAGAAACACACACCGACACTATCCCAGGAGGTCGTTTTGTAACAGATGCTCCAACAGTGTGGTGGAAAGTTATCAGCGTGTTTGTGGTCACACTAAACTGGTGGTTACATCTCTTCTGTCACCACACAGATGAAATCACAGCCCGCTCTCTGTTGTTGTTTGTATCCAGTATCTTCATCGTTCCCTCTCCTCTCAGACTGTCCTCCCTCTGCACCCTCTCCGACTGCTCTTGTTTGTTTGTTAAAACAGAGATTATGAGGGAACGGCATGTGTCATCTTATTACTCAGCATTGCATCTCAGCAGAGAACACACAAGGCAGCTCCCTGACAATTAACTACCCACTCTCGGCTGAGTAATGCTGCCAAGCCTCTGAAAAAGACCCCTCTTTTTAATGTCACCAGATGACATTGTGTTATGCAAGCAAAACACTGTGACATGATCTGCTGAGGCAGTCTGTTGAAATGAAAATATTGCACTGCTGGCGGTCACTGCCGCACTGAGAAGTGGAGGGCAGAGTTTGTCAAGGGTCGGCGCTGAAAATGGTCTCCTCCCTGTTTTTGTGCTCCGGTATCATCACTCCGTTGATGTCTTGATTTACACAAGATCACAAACATTCCACCCAGACAGGCTCACAGCTACTGAGAACCATTTCATTCATATGAATGGGAGCTAAGGAGGTAATGCCAATCTCCCCTGTTGGGTTGTGGTTAAAGCGAAGCGCTCGTCTGGGTTACAAGGCATTGAAGAGCACACCGTTACCATGGTGAAGTTAGCAAGAAGTATTGTACAATATTGTATTCCAGTGTCTTGGCTGTAGAGTTTACTCCCCCAGACTCTGGGAGGCCCCGCAGGCAGATAGGGGCTTTTAAATAAATCATAATAATAGTGCACACATAAGGCAAAATTAGCACATAAATAGAAACACTTGCTGTTTGAAGTCTTTGCTGCTCCACTGGCGAAACATGAACCGCTTTTTATTGTGATGCAGCCACAGGAAATGGAACGTGTTTGTCACAGCAATCAGTCATCAAAAATATGTCTGCAGAACTTTTTTTGGGGGGGGGGGGGGGGGCACTGGTTCGGTTCATGTTACGGTACAGTGCAGTATACGGCACAAGCTTCTTGCCTTAACACCAAGTCTATTCCATCATTAACACCATCTATTTCCCACTAGCATCATCCATTCCCTCATCCCCCGTCTCCTCATCCTCATCCCCTCTTTACGGTGAGTTTCTAATGAGAGCTCTTTGTCTAGCACCCAGACGGCAGCAATCCCCTCATGCGGACACAGAGGAAGGTCTTGTGTCGCTCTGTCTTCAGGGGATGCTAAGAGGCACACAGATCAAAAACCCTTTTGGCCACAGACCGTTATGGTTCTTCAATTCAACAAGCCACCAATGTAGATGAAGAAGAGCGAGACTTCTTGTGTGTCACTTTGGTGGCTTTTAAAGCCCACAAGCAGGGCTGAGAAACTGCTGAAATAGAAAATAGTCTTATTTCAATGACAGTATCTTAACCTATACTCTATAGACTGGGGGCGTGATGCGCAGAACAAGCTCTGACAACTGGAGTCGGAATCTAACGAGTTACATTGACTCCGTTATGTGTAACTCTTTAGAGTAAATTGTACTTCTCAGAGTCGTTTTAAAGCATACTTGTTCGATAACATCATTACTTTTACTCCGTTACTTCTGGATTCATTCATTGCGTCTCTTTTATGTATTAATTCACTTATGCAGGCAGGTGGGCAGCTGGTCCCCTCCAGTGCTGACACAGCACTGTGGTGGTCTGGTTGTTACAGAGCTGGTCCCAGGCCTGCTGGCGCTCTGTTATCCTGCCGCAGGCAGCCACGCCTCCACATGTCTGTTCACAGCAGCACGGGCTGAAGGCCCAACAGGAGAGGATCGGCACGGCTGGCGTCTTCCACACGTTTTTTAAATGTTAACGGTAATCGCGTAATATTTACAGACAAGTTATTAGCGGGGCTGTGCAGTGAGCTCCGGTTCTGAAGTCACATAACATATATTACACATAGCATGCTTCAAAACTACTTCTACTCCTGCTTTCTGTTGTAATGTAAATATTCAAATGTGTTGTTTGTTGTAGGTTCACTTCTTTAACTTTACCTGAGGAAGACCATCTGTGGTTGAAATAATTCTAGTCATAGCTAACTTTTTGGCTACTCTATGCATCTAATAGAACATGCAACAGCCATCAGAGGAGCTGTTAACACAACGAAATGGAAATGGCACACTTTGTTGCTTCAGTAGTGTTGAGGGTGAGGAGCGGAGAGACAGGGAAGGGAGACGGAGAAGAGGAGAGGGCAACACTCAGGCGTCAAAAGGGACGTTTGGAAAGTGGAGCAGAGACGAGCAGAGGCAGAATTACACATAATTATCCCGGCCAGCTAAGCTTCCACTCTCGGTGTAATTAATGCCGTTCAGCTGGGGAGAGGGTTTAAAAACCTTTGATGTGTTACAGAACGTTTCTCCACATTCAACAAGATTCTATCGATGAGCCCCGAGCACATGCTTCTTAGACTCAATGATAAACTTGATAGCTTTCAAGAGATGTCAAAATTAGAGTTTGAAGTGAAACTTTTGACGTCAATCAAAATGATTTATTCATGTATTTTCGTCACCAACTTGATGTGAGAACTCTCAGATGTTTCGCTCTTTCTGTACTGCATCTAACTCTAAATACATGACAGGCTTTCTCTGTTGAGAATATGAGGATGATTGACTTTGTATTCGTTCAGGTGCTCATCATGCTGGCTGCGAAATCTAATTTGCTTTTGGATTCACAATTGAACTACTGTTCTGATTGTTCAAGGTGTCAGACGTGTTCAGAGTAATTCATAGTTCTCGTGTATTCGTTTTGGGCACTGATGAGTTCATAATAAACAACCTTTCACTTACTTTAAGTGAGTAAATACGAAATAATGAGCCACCCTTTCAAATTAATGGATTCTCCTGACTCATGCTGTTGCCTACAAATGTAAAGAGAACACCCACAATGCTGAGCAGGAGGTTAATATGTTGTAAAAAAAAGAAAAATCCATAATAAAGCAACAGGGCTCAGATCTGTTTCGTAACATTTAATCAAGGCCGTCTTAACGCACAAAGCCGAGTGCAGCAGGAGGACCCTTCACGTGTCACCGGCGTCTCATGCTCATGTCAGATGTTTATTGTCTGGGGCCATCAGCTCTGGCTCTCATGTTCCGACACCCACACGGTTCTGCTCCTTGATTGGTTAATGAGGGGCCACCGCTCCACTCTGAGCGGAGGAAGTGATTGGCTCTACACCTACGCCGCCGGCTATTCGGAGTCAGCCCTCGTCATGCTAACCGACACATACATGACGTCGCCCGCGGGGGGGGGGGGGGGGGTAACAAACGTACACCCAACGCCCTCATCTGTGATGATAAGGATGATGACACAGAGCTCATGGTTGTCACTTGGGGGAGAAGTAAACAGTCACTGGGTTGGAAATGAGAGGAGGCAATGTTGGCTGCATTTGGTATGCAAATATAATTCAAACACAGCAACAGATTAGGCTGGTTACAGTTATGGAGATGTCACCGTGGAAGCAAAGGGCGGACTTAAGAAGAACCGCAAACAACATGGAGACGGTTCACGCCAACAGCGTGGTGAGCAAACCTCCGACCTTCTGAAATAGATTCGTACTGTCAATGGCTTCTGATTCATTTGTCTACACCCTCACTTCATTTAAGACACAGTGAAGTTATCTTCTACTCCCGTGTCCTTGTGTTCATTTCTCCATCGTCTGTTGGTTTATACCAAGAAAATACAACAAAAAAAAACACATGAAAATCTTTTCATCAATTAAAAGTTTTTCATTTTCATATCAAAAGCCCTCTCTTTCCCTGTAAAACATTTTACAAAATTCTGATTATTCATCGAAAACGACAGACTCAAGAGTGATTGTGACTCTGACGGTTTTGTTTACGTCACCAAACACAGCGTAGTTGTGCTCCGATTGGCTTATTTCATCGTCTTCCTGCCGGAGGCCTTCAGTCGGCTGAGCTGAGCCGAACCCAATCACACCAACATGTTCTGTTTCACTCAGAAAGACGTCATTTTACAAAAGATAATGATTTACTGTACATTTTACTGATTTAAAGTTGCTATCATCAATATTTTATTCGAACAATATCAAATGACAATGTGAAAGGGGTCACTCTTAGGGATGAAGCTCCAGAGAAATATCAGCTGAATCTGCAGATCTCTTTGGCTTTACAGAGCTGTGCAGCCATTTTCAGCTCATTGTTTCGCTGCCCGGCTGCAGCTTTACTGTTTTGGTTCACTCTCTCAGCTGTTTGAAGAGAAACATCTCTAAAAATCCACTGTACACCACCTGCTCAGCACCAAACAGCTGACAGGGAACTAGTTGGGTAACGTAGGAGCATTTAGCAGCTAAAGACACAAATATTTCCCTCAGCAGTTGGTAGAGACCACAAACAGAGCTAAAAGAGAGTGAATATTGGAATTAAATTCATCAAGTGGCCAGAAACTCCACATGAATGACAATGTTGCTGCTGGATGTGAAAAAAAGCAACTGTTCCATATCAATTTATGTCAACACTTTGTCCCCGATTGGCCAAAAAAACGCAGTTATTGCTGGCTGAAGTCTCTCTGATGTTCAGCATTTACGTCACTCTGTGATCTTACTACTTAGATGTAACTTGGCCTCAGTTCTCAACCTTTTTTGTTGTTGTCATCTCCTCGACATAATACCCACCACTGATTTCACTCTGCTCTCTTTCATCTGCTCCGAGTAGTCACACTGTTTGCGTTATCTTTGCCAAACCTCTACAGCAGTGGTCCCCAAACTACGGCCCGCGGGCCGTATACGGTATCCCGTCACAAAGACAAGTATGACAGCTTGCAAGGCCAAATGCCAGCAGACAAACTCTCAAAGCTAAAAAGTGGACTGTTAACTCAGCAGAATATATTTGTACGCCAAGCTCAGCTGAACCAGTCATCCGTTCGGGCCAGCTTTCGGGTCGCTAAACCTTTCACTGATGGAGAGTTTGTCAAGAAATGTATGAATGCTGTCGAGATGGAAGAACGGGGTCTCACCGCCCCGCTACAAGTCCACTGCCTAATTCACCAGCAAGCACTGTGCTGCAAAGTGTTGACGTGGGATTCTGTCATGAAGGTTGTGGTGTCATGCAGAAACTTCATCAGAGCAAAGGGACTTAAACACAGGCAGTTCCAAGAAGTCCTGTCTGAACTGGAGTCTGCGCACGGAGATGTGCTGTACCACACAGAGGTCCGATGGTTGAACCGGGGCAGAGTTTTGAGGCGTTTTTACGAGCTGCTACCCGAAATTAACGCATTTCTTCGTTCAAAAGACAAAACGGTCCCAGAGCTGATCGACCCAGAATGGAAATGGCACCTCGCATTTTTAACAGACGTGACAGAAATGCTGAACAAACTTGCAGCTACAAGGCCAGCGGAAAGTCATTTGCGACATGTATTCCCACATAAAAGCATTTGAGGTGAAACTAGCGCTGCTTTTGGAACAAGTGAAAAAGCACAACTTCATCCATCTCCCTGCTACCCAAAACCTCTCTGCAGAGAACCCAGCGCTCCCGTTCCCAGCTGAAAAGTGTGTGGAAGCACTGGAAATGCTGAAGGTGCAGTTCGGTGTGCGATTCCGTGAACTACATGTCCAAAAGAAATCCGTCTTTTCCAGAACCCCTTTGTTGCCGACATTGATGAAGCCCAGCCTTCTTATCAGTTTGAGTTGGCCGAGTTACAGAACTGTGATGTTCTGAAAGACGCATTCAAGCCCAACAGTCTCATTGACTTCTATGCCGCCCTCCCAAACGACACGTACCCTAACATCAAAAAACACGCAATGAAGATGTCCACACTTTTTGGCAGCACGTATATCTGCGAGCAAACCTTTTCACGCATGAAACTGCTGAAAACTCCGATGAGATCAAGATTGACAGATGCACATCTGCATCAGTGTTTGAGACTGGCTGTGACTAGAATGGAACCTGACATTCAACTTCTCACCAGCCAGATGCAGGCCCACAGTTCACTGATGAACATACATAGGTAAGCTCACTTTTCTGACTTGAATGAGTCATTCTGAGTATAAACCAATATAATCATAATAAAATCTACTGGGATAAAATCCATCTCTAGTGAAAGGTATTGTGCTGTGTAGGTGCTGTATCACTTAGTTCGGTTTCTCCGCCTGCTTGCTTTGTGGTTTTCACAGGGAAGTTGATGAGAGAGAGAGCTGCAAACAGCGGTGTCTACAAGCCTACTGGAACCTACAAAAGGATTATAAGGAAGGAACACAAGAACTTTGAGAGACTGCTCATATGAGTCATTTAAGTAAGAGATTCTGCTCTGACAACTAAGCGGAACTTTTACCTGTAAAGATTGTGCACGGCACAACAGAAAGTGAATGTTCCATGGACGTTTTTTCTGTGAATAACCCAGAGAGGGTTATTTGGTTATTATTTATTTCATTAATGGTGTTATTATTTATTTCCTGACTTTTTTTTCTGTGAAGAACCCGGAAAGGGTTATTTGGTTATGTGTGGCTTTCTGGAAAACAGTACATTTTTACGTTTAGGCACCCCTGCGATCGTCACACTTTTTCTGTTACAAACTGACCCCGGCCCCCCATCAGAGAAGGGAAAAGTTATGTGGCCCTCACAGGAAAAAGTTTGGGGACCCCTGCTCTACAGCATGAAGCCAGGATGTGTAAAAGGCCTCTTTGACTTCATCATCTCATCGCCCTCTCACACTTCCACCCATGCGATTGCAAATCCTCCCGTGTTTATTTAGTCTTGTATGCGTCTCGACTTCGCCTCCCTCCTCAGCTTCTTTCCACGCTCTCTACATTGTTACATCCTCTTCCTCTTCCTCTTCTACTTCCAACCGCCTCTCCCTCCTCCTCTCGCCTCTCCTTGTGTCCAGACGTGGTGCTCTCCTCCCAGCAATGGCTTTTCAACTCTCCAGATGGCACAGTCCTTTCCACAGACGCTCAAATTCAAAAGGCTAGGGAGGAGGGGAAGGCAAGGGGGGGGGGGGGGGGCGGAGCATCCACCACGAGGACAAGGGATCTGACGCTGAAACTCACTCTCACACCACTTTGTCTGTGACATTAGGGGCAGGAATAGTTTTCCTGTGGGAATTAATAATGAATAAGTCAGACCTGAAATTTAATTACATCATTTTTCTTTCATATTTTTGTCATATTTTGATATGATTCAGCCTTTTGTTGGTGTGTCATACTTTCTCAAGTCAAAAAACTGAATTCAAATAACTTGGAATTTTTTTACACGTGGAGCTGCGAGTGTTGAGCGCCGATCCATCTGTCGGCTGTCCGTAAAAGCAACGTAACAGCCAATAATTTATCTCCGCATCGTTTGATCTCAGTGAAGGCACTCGTCAAATCACTCTGGGGGATTCCTAACAAGAAGGGGGGGGGGGGTTTGTGGTCAGGTGAGCAACTCCCATATTTGCCATTTGGTAAATCAAGAATTTTATTTAGTGGGTGCAAATGACGTTTTCCATACATTATTCACCCGTTTCTGTTTGAGTCTATTCTGCAATAGCAGCCTCTCGATGTCAAAGATTTCAATTTCATTTTAAAACGTTTATGCCATTGTTGCTAAAGTTCGAAGTAGTGGTTAATGAGGCTTATACATGGTTTTAAATCTTATAATATTAAAAATAAAATGTAAAAGCATGATGAACAGACTTATTGCACTAGAAATTTGAAGTCCAGATTTGACATTTTGCTGCAAGTGACTACATTCATGAGTCATTAATCATAAAAAAAACACAGGCAACACACAACGAAAGTGAGTGGGAATAAAGATGCACAGCGTGAGGGAGAAGAGGGAGGGCTGGTGACGTCCAGGTGCAGTGTGTCATTGCATTGGGTGTGTAGGATATATCTCAGCATCTGTCACAGATTCTCCACAGTGGACCACGTCACAGCCAATGCAAGCAAGCGCACCTCTACGATCTACATTAAATACACTAACCAATGTACTGGACATATAATATTATTCTGTGACATACGCCACGGTGAACCGCACAGCCCCTTTGTTGCCTTTAACAATAACAAGTTACCCACACATAGATCCTTAAAGCAGTGCTTTGGATGGCACTCTGTGTGTGTGTGGTGGAGGTGTGTGATCACTGGAGAATAAACAAGAAAGCTGGTATCTGGCTTTTCAATGCAGGGCAAGAAGCTCTAGACAGCCCTTAATCTGGCCACGCCTAAGTGTAAGAAACAATAAACCGATACCAGCCATGCAGGGAAACAGATGCATGGAAGATCACAGGAGCCAGAGCTTTCCCACCTTATGCGGCAGTGTACGGTTGATTGCGTGCAGCATAATGTCTCAGGGAGACATCGATTATTGTTTCAATGTATGTTTTAAATCTCCTTTACTTTTGCCTTCATGCTTTTAATGGTTTTATGTGAAGCACTTTGAATTACCTTGTTGTTGAAATGTGCTGTACAAATAAACTTGCCTTGCCTTGCCTTACCTTTCTAATAACTCCTTAGAAGCCAAATGTTCTGCTGGTGAGCTGCACCTCAAACATGCAACACTGTCACCTTTAGCAGCATGAATGTATGAAGCGTTTGTCTGGACATTCTTGCCTCAGAGAAGCAGTTCTTAAAAAGGTTCAGTTCTTGAGCTTCATGCATGGATAACGAGCTAAGTTTGCATTCACAGAATGAAACATACGCCATGATTTAGAGTCTCATATTTGTACATATTTGAGATAGAAATCTGTCTTGCAGTCACATATATTGGCATGCGCCTATATCCTTAAACCAACAATTACAAAAGACACGATGCATCCACCCCATGAGGAAAAGAGAAATCCGTACATCAAGGCCTCCAGGGATTAGCCCACTACATGGCTCTCAAAAAGCAACGCATTCCTGATATGCACACAAGAACAACATCCAACATCCTGCCTCCAAGAACATGCATCTGTCAGCCTACTCCCACGATGCATTCATGGTCAAACACGCAGATATGCACAACATGCCCAGTCCTATTCCCATGTAAAAGACGCACGTGTCCATTGTGTCATAGGGGAGACACTGAGAGTTAATTAAAGCCACAGATCCTCTCACTGCAGCATCACTTTGTAACATGACCCTGCAGAATGACACCAGTTGGCAACGAGAACAACACACATGCCAGTAAGTTTGGTTGCGAGTTCATCATCACGGTAGTGCAGTCAGCACCAGGATTGATCATTTTGCTTCTACTCAGTATTTAGTACCACCTTCTAGATGCACAGCAGCTCTACGGACTGGGCCCTCCCAATGCTGATGATCACTTCTTCAATGTCTGGTAGTTTATACTTTAAGCTCAATAGCAGTAATCTTTGTCACATGCAAAGCTTGTGGGGTTGCTGGGCCATGCGTCAATTAATGTTCTTGCACAAATGCAAAAGAGGGAGAACAATCAGAATGGTACATGTCCACTTCAATTAGAGATATACATCATATATATCATTTCCATTAACTTCATTTTCTCTGTCCAATAGTTCACATTTTAGTTTACGTTAATAGAACTCTTCCTAATGTTTTCCCTTTTTGTCTCCCTCACGCCTCGCACTTTCCTTTCTCCCCTTTTGGCTGCCACAGTATCACATGTCTGGAGGGAAATGGTACACCAGCTGAAGACGGTGGCATCAGGGTGTTGATTGCAGGGCATGCGTGGCACCCTGACTCCATGTAAAAGCATTAAGCGAAAGTCTAGCCTTTTGACTGCGAGGTCAATTCAAAGAAAGGTGTTCAGTGTTCTCCGAAATGAGCAAAATTAGAAAAGATTTCAGCGTAACGAAGATGACTTTCAAGACAGTGGGTTGGATTGTCCAGCTGCCACACCTGATAACGATTTGACCGCTAATTGCTCTCTGAGCAGCTGCTGCTAATGGGCTTTGTTTAGTAGGAACAGTATAAAAAAGGGACACACAGAGGGATTTCTATCAAGGCTAGTTAGTCCCAGTGAGCGTCACGGCTCAAACCACAGCGTCTGAGGAGGACAGGGTGCTGCTTTTCGGCTACTAGCCATGGCTCTTGGACTGCTTCTGCGGTGAACTTAATTGACGTTGAGCAGTTCTTTGCACTTTATTTGTTTCAATTACCTATCACAGAGATTTTAATCGGATGTTTGTTTACTGGCCTCCTGCAGGGTTTCCTGGATGTATTTGCTGTTTGACTGCAGTGCTGGATCACCAGTTTTAAGAGGTAAAGACTTTCTTCTTAATTATCACATTAGGCCTCAGCAATATCTAATGTTTTGTCTTTGTTTTTGTTTTTTTAAAGGTGATAGATATCCATCTAATGTTGACTCGCGTAAACAAGATGGAGTGTTTAATCCTGAAACCTTTGATCGGAGTGCCTGGCAGGCTTTAAATAACCAACCGATTGACCCCGTTTACAAGAGTGACAAGCCTTCAGTTACACAACTGCTAGATTCGGCCACATCTCCAGAAAACCTGCCCGCCACAAAAGGTTCTGGTTGGATAGACCGACTTCTCAATGGTCGTTTAAGAGACTGGAGCCTGGAGGACCCTGAGAAACTACTTGTGTTTCCTTTAAACGGCAAGTACCATCAGAATAATCCAGCAACGCCTCAGCCAGGCCCTATCCAGACTCCAGATCTATATAAGGATGCTAAGCAGCCTTCAAATGCTGCAGAACGTTCTAGCCAAGCTCATTACATGGGCACGAGATCTTCAACGTCTCCTCCAAAGAAGGTCTCATCCCCCAGTAACCCAGCGGCTGTGGGAGCCCGGTCTGTCTATCCATCTGGGATGGGAAAACCCTTTTATTGGTTCTCTGGAGTGGACCCTGACCGTATTAAGGAGAACTACCCGGCACAAAAACCAGTTGTCAGCCCCCAAAAAGCTGTGGTTACCCAGAGAGTGAGTGAACCGATCCGTCCTCACCAACCTCCTCCTCCGCCGCCGAGCTATATTGTCCAGTCCAGAAACGGCTACCAGCGAACCAGTTATCTCCACAGCAACTCCAGGTACTCGCCAGATGTTCCCCGTCCAATGCCTGCACGCTCAACGGGTTCAGGGTAGAAACTAAAAGCTGCTCCTGAAGGGGTGAAGAACTTTTAAAGGTGTGGCCACAACTAAGCCTAACTTTTTGAATGCTTATTTGAAACATGAATTTCAAAGTAATTGTCACGCAAATATTAACTCCTGCTTTCTTGTTTTGCAGCATAAAGTACCCTCATAAGAAAACCAATAATAAAAACTTTGTGAACTTGCTTTATATCCACTTCCATGTGTCCTTGATCTGCAATCTCTATACAGTATAATACTGTATTTGCTCGTTTGACAACTTGCTAATGCTGAAAGTCAGGTTTTAGAGTGACTGTATTTAAAAATAATTTGATGTTTGAGTGAGCTGGCAAACTGCTTTATGACAAAGCACATATCCAGCTGTGGCGCTAGGCTTCTGTAAGTTGGTATAAACGGACACCTGGCGATGTCTTGTTGCTCTATAGTGTCTACACAATCACTGACACTGCAGTAACAAATACACACACATGCAAGTAGTTTACCTTGGCATTGAAATCCTTGTTTCCCAAATCCCCTGCAACACAAACGACACAATTAGGGTGGTTGGCAAGATGTAAATTTCAGAAACTGTTTAAATGACAAGTAAATCTTGCTTTCTTTAACAAATTAGCTTAAAGCTCTAGAAATGGCAAAAACACTTTCTGTGATTAGTATCTGCGAACTCGTTCACATTTAGGCTTTCAATAGGAAGATAAAGTTGCTGGGAAAATTGCTCATCTCTGCAGATAATCTGCATCAAAGGTGAGGCTGTCTGCGTTAGACAGGTGTGCACTAGGGATGCTTACCATATGAAGTCTTTACAGTGGCTGCAGAACGTCGGCTGCTTGAAAAATCTCGCAGTAAATTTGTGGTTCTTCACTTCGTGCACATTCTTCTGCCGCAAAGCACCTTTGCGGGCGAATCTGTTCCCAACCCCAGCCGAGTCGTTATAATGTAAAAGATGGTCAGCCATAATGGGGGACTACCCACAAAAAACTACACAGCCACAACTTGGTGTTCCTGTGGGGTCCTCGTCTCTTTGTCACGGCTCTGTCTCTGCTGGAGGAGCTCCTGACGGACCGCACGCCTCCCCTCTGCGTGGACCACAGCTGAGCGCTTCTTTTTCATTCAAAAAGTGACGTCGGTGAAGTCCGCCTTCACGTGCTGTGGGAATATCTCGCTCCAATTTCAGCGCGCAATTAACCTCGCGGTAGAGTTTATACAAGTTTTGGTTTACCTAAACACATGACGCTTACGTCCTCTAATGTTCTCTGAGCACCAGATCAGGGTATTTTGATAAAGATGTGGTCTGTGAAATATGTGTAGAGATATTATATTCTGATGAGGAATGAACCAAGACGGCATGTCCCTCCATCCATTGCTGACCATCCCACACACTCAAGGTGTTGTGCACCATCGTGTGGACTTAAAGTTACATTGCAGTTTTTGACTAAGCTGAGAATCATGTCACACTATCTCAGATATTCCACCTTATTTGTCTGCATTAAATGTTCCTGAGAATTTAGTCTATTTCTTAGTTTAAAGCGTATATAAAGTCTATTATTGAAGCAGTTTTTTAAAAGCTCAATGTCGTGCTGCAGTAAAAACAGAGTGTAGACTGTATTCTAATTAGATATGTTATATATATTGCTTTAAAGCAAACTGGGAAGTTAATTTAAATGTATATATATAATAGTTATATATATAATATATGTGTGTGTGTGTATATGTATATATAATATATTATAATATATTATACATGTATATATGTATATATAATATACATATATACGTATATTATAGATATATTTTAAAAACACTTCAAACAGTGAAATTGTAAAAAGGATGCACAGTTCCTATGGCAACAGGGAGACGCCGCTGCGGCTCCAATGAAACCGGATGTGTCGTAAAGTGAGGTCGCTGAGGTTTTGAACCGTTTTGAGCGGCCAAATCCGTGCTCAAAGTAAGTCGCTTTTTAGACGTTATTCTACTTTTACGTCAACGGTAAACCCCTCCAAGCGTGTCGTCTGTTTGTTTGTGGAAGTCTGTGAAATAATAATACCACCCCGCGAGCGCTTTACAGGTCTGCTTTAGCTCGTTTGCTAATGTCTGAGGTAATGTTATCCATCGCTAGTTACCGTTAGCTGGTTTGTGAACAGTGTAGTTGTCAGATTGTTACCATGTCATGTTGTGCTAACATCACGTGACACGATGTTACCCTGCCCGTTTGTTATAACTAGCTAGATCTCCACTCTTTTGGAACTTTGTGTAGCTAGCTAACAGAGGCAGCGCTGACCAATAGAGTGACTTCTTATGTACCGTTGGATTCATGTATTCAGCTCCCTAGGACACCATGAGCAGACACGAGGACTCGTGGCTGGACACTGAGTTTGACCATTTCCTGCTGGACATGAAGCCATATGTCCTGAAACACCCCAACAAGACAGGTGAGAGAATCATCTCTGTTTACTTCACTAAACATGGTTTAACATGACACTTCTAGTTTGTGTCTCTGGAAAGTCGCTCACAAGATAATACATTCATGTTTTTTAATTTCCTGTGGACTTATTGCGTCTTTCCCCCTCTCTTCCGTTGACTCCAGAGCGCCAGCGGTGTGCAGTATGGATAAAGAAGCTGTGTGACCCGGCTGCGTGTGGTTCAGGTGTGATGGGTCGTAAGAACCGCAACATGCACGCCTGTGTGCTCCTTTACATGCTCAAAAGAGGGGTCCTTGAGAGGCCTTTCACTGACAAACCAGAGCTGGGCAGACTCAAGACACTCCCTACCTACATGGTAAGAATCACTGCTTCATTCAATCATAAACACTAATATTGCCATCTAGTAGTGACAATGCACCGCCTTCATTTGTAGAACAATGAACGGAATCTGTGTCTCCTGTCTGTGAATTTTCATTTTTCAGTCAATCTACTTCGAAGAACCGCTGAGTGGTCGATCTGCGGAGCACAGCCATGCGGGTCTGCCTGACTGGGTGACGGGAGAGCTGGGTGGCTACGCTGATGACAGTCTGCTTAAGGACATAGCCAGTTCCACACCTGTCACAGCTCACCACAGCAGGTACTATTCCACTGCACACTGCCTCACTTAATATGAAGCAAGTTGACTAAGAGCCTCAATTTATGCTACAATTAATGAACTACACTGCAGACTGGAGTCCCCTTCTAACAGCAAGAAGCATGACTCGTATAAATGTATTATCTGTCAGTTATATCGTTGTATTAGCAATATAACTTTCCTAAGAGGAACATATTCTCATTTATTCACTGGAAGAATTCACAGTGGCTGGTGGTCAAAATGGCAGTGAGGGGTCCTGGAATGCATCACATTTTACAGACACAAGTCAAATATGAGCATTCAGCTATAGTTTTATGTCTGCACGAATAACAACGTTAACGTTAGTTTAACAACGTAAAATCATTTTATATATATATATATATATATATATATATATATATATATATATATATATATATATATATATATATATATATATATCTCGAGGATGCTAAATAATTAAATAACTCATAAGATATTTATCCAAGCACGCTGTGTTGATGTTCTGTATTCAGACTAAAACTGAACTTGGCTGTGAAGCTGGATGCACGCATCTTTTCGCGACTGATCGTCCAATCGTAGTTGCTCAGCAGCACTGTCTGAAAAATGAGCCAAAGACATTGCCAACTTCTTGCGTCAGTCTGCTTGAGCTGTCCACTCTGACTTTTCAAAAGAGATGCACTTCAAAACAGCACGAGAGGACGAGGAACCTCTTGTATTCTCCACCCATCTTTCTGTTATTCTCCTTATTTTTAACACTCTCCCATTTGTTGAACCTGAGGTCTAACCCCCGCAGGGCAGAGGGGACAAAGGGGCTCGGTAGCTCATTAGCTCGTTTCCTAAACTGTTGGATTTCCATTTCTAAAACGGAAATGCATGTATTCCGGATTTAGAAACGTGCCGCTTGATTAGAACTAGTTGTCTGAACACCTGCAAAAAAAGTCATCTGAATGCATTTAATCATGTCAACACACCCGTGTGAACTCTTTCAACACGCCTCCCTAAATCATCCCAGTTTCCGCTCAGGGATGTTTCTTCTGACTGCAGGCGGTTCAGGCGCTTGACAAAGTGATGTTAGTAATGGCTCAGGGTTTTTTTTTTTTTCATTCCAATTAACAAGGAAAAGGCAAATCATGAGCCCAGTGGCTTGATATGCTCATTAGCATAATAAAAAGAGAGCAGTGTAAGTGTAGTAAAGAGCTTAATATCCACCAGGGCACAGGCCCTCTTGCTGCCATATGTAATTCATATTTTACTATGAATATGTATCGGTATTAGGACTTGTCTTTAAATACTTGTCACACTTATTATCTAGCCCGTGTCCCACCACCACAACATATTTAAATTCTGTGTTTTGAGTTTGCACCGTGAACGTGATCAGATTCAGCACATTTAAAATGCCAGCATGCACACAATTATGCTGCAGTGCTTTTGTTTAGTTTATTAATGTGTTCATGAATGTGTTTGGATCAGTTAATTACGATCCGCATTGGCTGCCTTATAGACTTCCTTTTATGTGACTTGATCTCTAGTAGTGAGGTATTTTCGGATAATTATTGACCCGTCTGGACGACCAAAAGGCTCCATTTATTTGCACAACAGACACTATAGCTTCCGTTACGAGTGATAGTGACACAGCCCTTTGTCCCCTCTGCTGTGCAGGCTGTGGAGAGAGAGGTTTTGTAGGCAGCAGACGGCTGAGAACCGTACTTTCTGATTGCGATGAGACCATGAAAGACACTCGGATCACAGGCTGACGTCCTGATGGAGAAAATTAGCCGGATCAAGAGTCCTTTTATGTGTCACTCTCATTTAGATAAGATTAAATGGAAGGAACTCGTCCGACTCCCCTGTGATGTGGCAACGTTTGATCTCCGTCTTACTCGGCATTAGTCGGGACGATCTTGTAATGTTATGAGAGGTTTCACACAGGAGTGGCTGTGCTGTAATGTTTGTGTGTGTGTGTGTGTTCTTTAACAGATGCATCATCTTCTACAGTAACCTCATTAGTGCCAAATGCCCTGAGCGAATTCCACCATGCGTTCGGCTATCGCCTCGCTGTTCCTAATTTCGCCACAAGATGGAGCCGCTGCTTTGTCAGTAGCAGTCATTCCGAGAGAGGAATGCTGTGGGAAAACAAATGCAGTCAGTGAGGGCAAAGAGATCACACGAAACAGCTTTGGTGATTAGCCAACATGTCCTCTCCATCTTCTTATGTCAGAGTATGATGAAGACTTAAGGGAGGAAATGGTTTCTCTTTTAGGCCTTTTTTTTCCTCTTCTTGTTTTCCTCTTATCTCGTCCTCTGACTTCTGCATTCCACGTGTGTGCTTTTCATGCACATATGAAATCTTTTGCCCCCCCTCTCCTCTCCCTCTTCTCCCCTTTTCTCTTGGTAAGTACGACAACAACGTTGTCCTTGCAGTGGCAGTAGTCGGCCATTGGTGCTGGTATGAACGCGTCTCTGGCTCGCAGGCCGCAGTGTCTCCACTGATATTGCCTCCAGGTGGTTTTGGGTCGTGGTGGAGGGAGTGTGGAGGCTGAGAGATGTTTGTGTTTCCTGAGGCTGAGACCTGGGCCCACTGGCTCTACACCTGGAGGTCAGGGTGGGGTATGGATGTCAGGCTGCTTTAATCAGCCAAGCTGCAGCTTCTGAGGCTCTACATGGTGTTCTCATTTTCTTCTGTGTGTGTGTGTGTGTGTGTGTGTGTGTGTGTGTGTGTGTGTGTGTGTGTGTGTGTGTGTGTGTGTGTGTGTGTGTGTGTGTGTGTGTGTGTGTGTGTGTGTGTGTGTGTGTGTGTGTGTGTGTGTGTGTGTGGCTCTGGCCTGACTTGCCACTGCTTTGATCTCTGGGCCTCAGACTCCAGACACATCTGATTCAATTATCCTCATCCACCTGTTGACTTAGAGGCCCAAGATTGCAAAGCTTGGCCCGCTTATCCAAGTTTCGTGTGTGTGTGTGTGTGTGTGTGTGCATGCACAGACAAACCAGTATGTGAGAGAGAAGGAGTGGAAGACTACACAAAAGCTAAAGTCAGAAGGGTTTTATTTGAAATTCTTTATCATAATTAATTATAAATCAGTCATACAACATTCAATCCCTCACAGTATTGTATTGGTCTTTGATAGTGATCGTTTTCTTTTTTATATTTGAGTTATTTATGCACATCTGTCCCTCATAGGCACTGTATGTATCCCTCAGTTATTGCTGCCTTCTTATTGTAACTGTGCATCAGGACTTTGATGGTTCAGTTCATGCATTTGTAACACATTAATTACAACACATGGCATGTCACTGAGAAACTTCCTGGTGTGTGAATGGACATCACACCGCCCCAATGTCATCAGCCGTAGAATGTAATTATTACATAATAGTATACGGCTCCAGAACTCTGTGCAGCATCAAGAGTGGATATTGTAATTCTTCTCTTAAATGAATTAATCATGAAAAAAAAAAATAAACTTTGCTCAGAAAGAATCTGACTCTCACTGAGGTTCCCCCTCAGCATTTCAAACTAGTATCTAGGGTCAGACCTGTAATCCTTATTTATGTGCTCATAACTGCCCAGAATCTTATCTCCTATCTTATTTACCACCAATCACTTTGACACGGTCTCTTACAGTAAATGTGTTATTGTGTAAGAAGAGGTTTAGCTTTCATCATTGAGATCAAGAGAGAATCACAAAGGCACTCCGGTGCTTTTCCTCCACGAGATAACACTGCCTGTGACAAATGAGGTTCAAAACTCTAACTTCCAGAATCCTAAAAGCGATTACACGGGAGGAAAAACGAGCGGCCATCGGCTCCATGACGAGTGTGAAACAGCGCCCTCTAGAACGCAACTTGATGTCTCTGTTAGATGACAGCGTGTGTTTTTCTTCTTCTTCATTGTTGTCCTACATCCTTCCGTCTCCTCTCACATCTTCGTTCAATTAGCATTAGTGGGCCATTAGTGTCTCATGTGCCTGCGCCTAATGAGATAGTGAGCTCAGTTATGCCTTTTGTGAGTGTGGTAAAATGTGAAGTGTGTCCGTTTTGTGTGCCAATGAATATAATCAGTTTCCCTGTTAAGCTCCGTGATGGACCAGAGAATGATGAGACAGTGATTGAGGTGTATGATTATAAAAGGATTTTACAAGCCGTAGACCGGTGCCCCGCGGGGCCGTCCGTGGAAACAAAGTGATGTATGGCAGAGACGTTTATTGTTCAGATGGGATGAAATGCAGACCACAAAGCATGCAACCAATGCCAGATGTTGATCTGTGTAAATAGCGAGGCTGGCTGCCTACGCAAGCACATTCATATGCAAACATAGGGACAAAAGCAGACACACACACACATTGTACTGTAGGGTAACCTCTCACACGTTTCTTTCTTTTCTCTTCCAGGAGAATACTGTTTGAGGAAAAGTCTCCATCACGACCGGCGTCCTCCAGTCCACTCAAACAGTCGCCCAAACATGACGCCAGGACGGTTGGTTCATCACCGCGTTTCAGCTCGTCAACCACTTCCCTGCCATACTGGTCTTAAAGGGACAGTGCACCTCAAAATCAAAAAAAATGCATGCGTTTCAAAGACAACATTTCATTTCACAAACCTTTTTAATTCCGTCATTTCCATGACACACTACAGGTAAGAGGAGAAATGTGTAGGTGTGATTTTGAGGTGAACTGTCCCTTTACACATTGAAATATTAGCACTAAACCCGCCGGTGCCAAAACAAATAGTGGCCACAATGTTTTGCTTTCTTCTTTTTAATGTCGACCAATTTGGAAATTCTTGAACTCATTTCCCCATGAAGCCAGAGGAATTTCCCTGAACTCGTACGTTTCTGGTTCAAGCAGCAGAAATGCGGCTACAAGTGGTGATCGCAAGGCATTTGACAGTAACGTACACTCTTCTTTGGGGTTTGCGGTGCTGTTTCATTACATTATGTCATACTGAGAGGTGTTTCTGTTCTAACTTTGGGAGAAAATAGCTTGTTCACGTCGGACTGCAAAAGCTGATTTAGAAATGTGTTTTTGGGGCTTTTATTGTGTCATCAAACCACCACAAATCTACCGAACACGTTCATGGTAAACGACAGATGTGCGGTTCGTTTCATCAGTGGCCAAAAGCGTTTGAAGCCGTTCGTACTTATCAGTGTTTAACACAATGCGTTGAAGTCCTGGTTCGATACACGGCCGGTGACACTTTGAACAGCCAGAGAGAGCGTGCTTGGCATTCCTAGATATTGAAATGAAACGTTGACTCTGTTTGTTCGAGGGCGAGGCTCTGGGACCGTAATGCCTTTTTAATCAGAAGGGGGGCATTTAATGTGGAGCTGTTCATCCAGCGATTCCTCTGTCAGTGCAGTTCCGCTGAGGTACACCCAAGGTCCACACTCCACCAGATCCTAATCAAACAACATCTCTCCTTTCCCTATCGCTCCCTCAACTTTATTAGATATTCCCCCCCCCCCCCCCCCCCCCCCCCCATTTCAACCTTGCCGCCCCGACTTGGACTTGAGTAAACTGATCTTTGTATCAACAGAACCCCTGGAAGCATTGGAATTACACTGTATAAAGCTAATCCGGAGGCCCCGTTGTAACAAAAGGCTGGGGAAAACAAGGATGACAGGCGGTTAAGCTGCGTGTGCCCCTCTTGTGGAATTTACTGCATGACGGAAATGATGTGGAACTGCCAAACATCTGGAGCGCTGTATGTGAGAGGGAGGAGAGCGACGGGTGGAGGAGATGGAGATAACGAGGGAGTAGAAAGCTATTAGTGCAGGAGGAGAACACATGTGGGTGTACTGTATATCTGTAAAAACGTTTTGTTGTTGCCAAAAGAGGAATTACGTCGTGTCAAAAATGAATGAACCTCCATCACTGTCTGCCGTTTGCTTCCTGAGGCCAAAACCTCCAATCAGAGAAATCATTTAAATTCCCTCCTCTAATTTAGAACTTCATTTCCATTTTACTTTCTGCTGTTTACACGCTCTTACACTCTTTCTTTATCCTCAGGTGGATGTGGGGCTGAAGGCGGATATGTCTCCCGGTGACAGTGACCTGGAGGCTCGTCTCAACAGCTGGAACCTGGGGGTGAGTCCGGAGGCATGCCTTGAGCTTCTCGGTTTACATGCAGCTGTCATTACGCTGCAGCTCATCCACAGTTACAGTGACTCTGATCGCTTGAGCCCACGAGTGCACAATAAATCAATAGGGCCATGATGCCGACACGAAGCTAAACAAAGGGGGTAACAACCACTTCACCTATGTCCTCTTGGAACCACTTCCTTTAGGCAGTTCAGGCACTTTATTGTAGGACGTGAGGGTCTTACAGAAGGGTTGTGTAAACTTGAGTATTTGAAGATGAGTGCGCCGCTCTTATCTACTCAGGCTGGAGTGCACCAGGCCAGGGCTTGATAAGCACTCTGCCCTCATGTCTTTTATTCCCTTATTTGTTCCCTTATTTGTTCTCCTCACCAGCATGACCTTCACTCGCTCTGTTTTTTCTTCTCCTTGTCGCCTCAGTCCTCTCCTCCCCCACGTTACTCAAGCAGATGTTTTCCACAGCACAGCCCCTCTCTCTCTCTTTTTCTTCTCTTTCTCTTAAACCGTTCCTCTCTGTTCTGCTATCGTTCTAGCTCTCTCTCTCTCTCTGGCCCTTCTGTCCATCCATCTACCTCTCGCTTTTCAATTCTCGGGTAATCTGAGGTATCTATCAGCAGACGTGAAGCCGTGCACTGCCCCGCTCTGCACTCGTCTGTGTTGAGACGCTGATAAGAGGCATTGCCTGGCAACGCTCCCCCAAGCCTGCATCTTTCAAATCAACAGATGTTCTTTCACACACACACACACACACACCAACCCTCTTCAAGTTTACAGAAGTTTTATAGATACACTGCTTCAAAGCGCCCGGCTCCGACGAAATTTGAGCACAACCGAGCGTCACTCTATCAAGAACATCTTCAGCTTTGCTTTCAGGCTCAGACGGGAGCTCCAGCTACTGCTTGTTAAGAGTTGTATCTCTTAATGGCACTTGGCTTACTTTTTTCCCCATCCAGAGTTCAACGGTATTCCCCCTGCCACTTTTGGGGCGTCCATTGTCTGCGGTTGAATGGGTGTGCTGACGGCTCGCTCGACGCTTGTCCGAAAACGAGGAAGCCATCAATCACCCGCGTGTTTGTTTGGCTGGAGAGCCGGTGCCTTGTGATGTGGCGTGTTCCTCTTCTGCGTCCGTCCGAACATGTGCACACAGGAGCGTGTGTGTGTGTGTGTGTGTGTGTGTGTGTGTGTGTGTGTGTGTGTGTGTGTGTGTGTGTGCACACGGGCACATATGTACGTGTGCAACCAAATCCAAGTTTAGTATCACTCTGCTGTGCCAGCATTACACCACAGCATTGAGTCTACATGGCTCCCTTGCCCTGTGGGCCGTGCTCAATCAAATCTGATGACTGGCTGTAAAAATAACTCACATTCTTGTTTTCTGCCTGGGCTCTAGTTTAGAGGGATATTGATTGATTCATCACTTGGTAAATAAATATGGATTCTTTTTTTTTTTTTTTGCCAGTGCCAAATTTAAAAAGCAACTCATCACACGTTGTGGCACCGCTGCTGCTGCTCTGCACTGACTATGTTGACTGGCCTGGTCTCGTGCGTGCGCGTGTGTGTGCGCACTGTGCACGTGTTACAGTTTGCTGTAAATCTGATTGTAGTCGAGCCGGATGTCTCCTTTTGTTGAGAGCTTATAGTATGTCGGCTAACAAAATGTCTGACCTGTTTTTACCTGCATCACGACGAAGTCGGGAGGCAGACGCCGCCTTTCATCTGTTGTCGCCGGCTCGCCCTGAAGCAACAGACTGCGACGTCATCCTCGCACAGTAGCTGTAACCGTTTCAGTGCCACGCTTTGAGGTTGTTTTTAGGTTCCGTTCATCCTCCGTTCCTTCTGGATTCGTGTGGGTTGCGCCACCTCGCAACATTAAACCCTTCTTCATTTAACCGCAGCTGAATAAGTCCCGCGCAACCCTCCTCTTCCTCCTTCATCCCCATGTTAAACAGATTTGCAACAGAAGTGTCGACGCTGACATCTCCAAACGTCGCCGTCACTGCTTTTGAAAGGCCGGGATCTTGCCGCTAGTTAGCAGCCCCCCCCCAATAGACAGCCTCGGTGCTTGAGAGGGAAACACTGTGTGATGGTGTGAGTTCACAAGAGAAGTAATGGGGTCATAAACAAATGTGGAATAGTGGCAGGAAAATAGCAAGTTGTCAGGACGGAGGTATTTTTGTAGTTTGTTTCACAGTCAGTGAGTGTTGATGTAAAGCTGCGGAGTCAGTCGGAGTGTGACCCCTTTGTGTTCAGGTTAGCCCCCCCCCCCCCCCCCCCCCCCCCATCTCTTGTGTTTCATATTAAAATCAAAGGACATGCCGTGTCAGTGTTTGGCAAGAATGTAAACACATTTGTCTCGGTGACGGTAAACGCACCGGGGATAGCTCACAGATTAGTGGGCCTGAGTGTTGACAGAAGGGCCGTGTTGGGACAGCAAAGACGGGCTGAGAGCGGAAACCCCAGCCGGCCACACACACACACACACACACACACACACACAATGCCTTGAAGTCGCCCGACGCGTTCTGTCTTTCTAAACAGACGAGAGTCGACGGAAGAGACTCCGGCCGCAGCGCCGAGCTTTTGATGTGTTCCCCGCATTGTTTATGACAAACTAAGGGCAGAGGTTGCATTCTGCTCGTGGTGGCGAGGCTTTGTTAGGAGAAGAAGCAGACAAAGGGACGTCTAAAGTTCTTCTGTTTACTCTTTCAGATTGAAAACCCCAGGTATTTGCGAGAGAACCCCGATCCCTTCTCTCCGGTAAGTTTTCTCTCTTTTTTTTGAATCGTTACATCTACAAAAAAGTGCCTCCTCAGTCACCTCATCACCTAATCTCCCTCCTCTTCATCTCTGTAGACTTTCAAGCCGAGCTTCGGGAGGAACAGCACCCTATTGGATGATCAGGGCCCACAGCTTTCACACAGCAAGGAGGTGTACACCTCAGTAAGAGCCCTTAACAAACACCCCAAAAACACACTACCTGAAAGCCTCTGTGTGTGATGAACATCAGAACTCTTGAACGCTTCTCTTTTCTTCATCCGAAGGAAAGAAAATGTTCATCCCAATGAGCCTGAACTCTCGCTCCTCACAGTTCAGTACGCTCAGCATTTGTATAGGAGCAAGTGTTGAACACACACAGGAGTCAAAGCTCTCTTCACTGCTTTATGGCCCCTTACAGCCGTTCACATCCAGCTCTGCGCATAGTTTGTATTGTTGAAATGGCCACGGCCAGCTTTCCTCTTAGAGGACAAAAATAATGCCGGCTCCCAGTGATGACAGTTTTTTTTTTTTCTTGTGTGGATTTAAGCTGAAAATCCCGTTCTGTAAGCCGGCTTTGAAGTCCTTTGAAGCCCCTCCCTCCCTTCCACTCCCCCCCCCCCCCCATCCCCCCATCGGCCTTTACCGGCACTGTTAAATATAAAACCGAGCATGACTTGGCTGTAATAGCCGCGGCTTTTCATGTCTGCTTGGGGGGAAAGCGCTCCAGTCAGCTAGATGGGCTTCACTGGGAGAGAAAGGAGACGAGACGTGATGGACAACAAGGGTGTTGCTTATTGACTTTGTCATTCACATGCATAGACAAACACACGCACACACACACACACACACACTCCTCCGTACACATCCACCCACGTCGGCCGGTCTACCTGTGGTTTGATATTGAGTGTGGCAGCACCAATACGAAGACATTAAAGCCACGTCCCATGCTGTTTGATCCTGCCTCAGACTAGCTGACCGGCTGCATGCTGCTGTGTGTTGTAGGGAATATGAATTTATCACCTCTCAGAAGACCGTGTTCATCCTCAGCACCGACTTTACTTTGATACACACAGAGCTTCCAGTTTATTAGTTACTCCAGTACAAACTACAGTATCCAATTCAACAGCTCTGTTGATTATGTTTATACTGAGGCAGAGGCTGTTCAGGAAAGTCACAGAGAAGCACTGGGAGGGACACATTGGGAAATTAGAGGAAATGGTGCAGAGCCGGAGTATTTGTCCCCATGGTGCTCAGGTTTGTGCCCTTTGCCTGCTGCGTTTCTGATGTATTCTTCCACACACAGAAGGCAGAGTTTTATTAGAATTAAAATACAGCTGTAGGGAAAATGTGAGTGAAAAAGAGACCGTTAAAAGTGTGTCTTCCATTCTATTCCTCCAGGACTTATAGACGTCACCGCCGACAGACTGCGCTGGTGCTTTTTAGCCATGTTAGCGGCTCTGCTTTTTTTTGGGGGTGGCAATTTCAGCCGGTCGTGTGCTCCTCCCTTTTGTCCCAAACTGAATAATCTCGGCAGCGGCCGGGTTGATTGCCATGATTTTGACATTTGGTTTCCCAGAGGATGAGTCATATTGACTTAATGATTCTCTGACTTTTTTTCTCCAGCGGGTCAACGTCTTCACTTATCCTGCGAATTATCTCAACATCTGCTGGACAAATTGGCACAAAATGTGGTGCAGACATTAATGATTCCCAGACGATGTACCCTACGGATTTTGGTGGCCCGCTGACTTTGCCACTATGATGTCGGCAGTTGTATTTTTTGGCAAAATGTTGGATGGGTTGCCATGAAATTGGCTAAACGCGTGCATGTCCCCCTCTGGATTGTAATCTCAATGGTGATCCTTCTAACTTTTCATCGAGCCACCATCTGGTCAAAATGTTGAAGTTGTCCACTACTTTATGGTTTATGACCTGCAAATCTAATGACATTCCCATCAGCCGTATGCAGAACCTTCTCTTGAACTCCGCTGCATTGTGCCAGTGCATCTCCCATTCCCATCGTGAGGTTCTGGGAATTCCTTTTTCTTCTGGTGTTTATAATTTAAGATGGCCCCACTGATCATGTGTCTTCGGTCAGGAACTCTGAACCCCACAGGACACAGCTGTTACCACCCACCCACACACACACACACAGTACTTTTCTATAGAAGTGACTCGAGTCACCAGTCCCACCTTAGCCGTGTCATCCTCAAAAGCCACATCAAGCTTTCCTGCAGAAGCGTTTGAGGCCTTGTCCAACCCCTGCCGTTGCGTGGCTGTCTAGGCCCAGTCCAGGAAATCACAGTGACATCACTTCCCCTTAATCCTGAGAGCCGAGTTGAAAATGTACCCAGGTTTAAAGCGTTATACGCGCCACATGTTCATTAAGCTGGCGGCAGCTTAACGAACATCTCCACTTTCACACCAAACTCATCAGCTTCTGACTCGCGTTGATAGGAATGCTGACTGCTCTTTTCCTACAGCAGCTGAGAAGCATTGCTTTGAGTCACTTCGCTTAGACAGCGCGTTTGAATGTCTTCGCATCAAGCAGCCACACTCTAATGGTCACCAGCCGCTGACTGGGGATCAGATCCCTTTTGCTTTCTGTTGCCGTAATGATGCCATCTCTCTAATCTAAGGATCCTCTGGGACGGAGCTCTCGGCCTGTGATTCAGAGGGCCGGAGCCTTTTTTTATCTGAACGTTTTTCAAAGCTAAAGAAAGAGCAAGCTAGTGAGCCTCCGTAGTTTAAAGGGGACCAGTTCCTCAGACTGATCCGAGACCAACCATGTTCCACAATGATACAGTTCTTTCAAGCCATTCTGTACCTGGTTCTTATGTACTTGATGTATTTGTATCGACAATTTTGAGTAGCAATCTGTTTACTTTACTCTGTGCCTGGAACTACCCTTTCCTTAAAACTATGCCGGTAGTTCTTCCACACGTCAGATATTCAAACGTTCTTTATCCGACCTCACTATGTGGGCGGACTGCAGTAAACAGACATGGAGCTGCTCCTCAGTAGATAGCAGAACGCTGTGCACCGACTATCCTCCAGCATCTGTGTTTACAGAGGAAGAAGAAAAAGACGCGCCGGGGCATCGCGCGTCTCCGGCAAAGACGGAAGGAGACGCACTAACGCAACCTGGCTTTGTGGAGCCCAAACGCTTAGCAGGCGATTTGTGAACACGTTCCCAAGGAAAAAGGCCTTGACCCCCCCCCCCCCCCCCCCCCACACACACACACACACACACACGCCGGTTTTGAGAGCAGAAAAAGCAGCTGTTTCCGTCTTCTCCTTGCATTCCATCTCCCTTTTCTTCCCTCCCGCCCTCTCATCCTTTCACGGGCGGAGTGTCAAAAAACATGGCATCTTACAGCGCTCGGTACAACGCTGAAGAAGAGAAGAGGGGGGGTAAAAAGCTGTAGCATCCAGTCGGGCTGATTGAAGGCATCTCAGACGCCTTAGGTGTACGACATCCCTCCTCCTTCCTTCCTTCACTGACGACTTTATAAACAAGTTTCAAACGCCCCTGATCTAGTTTGACAAACTTTCTCCAAAGAGCTTTTGAAGAGAGGATGAGAAAGTGACACCCCCACATGTGCTTTTTTTTGTTTTTTTGTTTGGGGGGCGCCAGCAGAATCGGGTCCCCACTTACTCGTCTGCTTTTCAATCACTGCCATCTCTCTCTCTCTCTCTCTCTCTCTCTCTCTCTCTCTCTGTCTCTCTCTCTCTCTCTCTCTCTCACTTTCTTTTGCTTTTCCCCTTCTACTCTGACAGGTCTCCTGTGGTCGCCTCAATCGCACACGAAATGGTGGTAAACCAAGAAAAGAGAGTGTGTATAAAGAGAGAACACTTAACGCAGCTTTGTCAAGGATGAAGAGTCTACATGTCGCTCAAGTGCAGTAATGGGGAGAGGCATCTCGAAGGACATTTCACGTGTGTTAGTTGTACTTTTATTCATTTCTACTCAGACTGATCATCCAACGTACAGTGCTGACATCATAACAACATATAACTCTTTGGTTATATCGATGCCACCATTTCAACACCAACGCATGCATATTTTTTTGTATCAATATTTACACACTTAACCACACCGTAATTGAATCTTATTTTTAATCAGGCCATCATCACAGCTGTTCTCCCTTTTTGATTTTTTTGTTTTGCTTTACCCAGAGAAGATCTAATGTGGTTTTGACTGTGCCAAGCAATGTCATGGGGATTTTCTACTTCATTGTTTTGATGACTAGAACAAACTAGCCCCGGGATATTGTTAACCGCTGACATGTTCACACACACACACAGACACACTGCCGCACTTTCAAAGGAGGAACATTGTCATGATTAACACGCTAGAACAGACGCTGACTAAACATGAGTCGTGACTTCAAAGTGAATGGCCAGCCATATTTCTGTCTGCGCGTCTCTCCGTCTTGCCGTGCGTTGTGTGCGTTTGTGAGTGGAGACTTCTTCTGTGTAATTTGTAGCAAACTAACTAGAAAGAGTTGCGAGGAACATGATGAGAAAAGCCCATTGTTTTGGGAAGCAGATGTGACGGAATGATCAAAATACACTTTGCTTTTATTTGACATAACTCCGACACACCCTCGGGCAGAGTTTCACTTTTTTTTTTAGCCCCACTAGTCGTAAAGCTTCTGAGTCGAATAGAAAACCCGTAATGAGCGTTTCAGTCCCACGGCTGAAGATCGTGATATTTCTGACGAATATTCTCACGCAAGAGATGCGATGATTATTTCCAGTAATGACGAATGACTAATCAATCATATTTTGTATGAAGAGACCACAGAAGAATTGGTTCATTTCATTTTTTTTATTTGGCTGTAACCGTGAAGCCGTCTTGTTAGGAGATCTGCTCCAACGTGCACATGACAGCGCTGAACTTTTGATCCTCTGAAGACACCGTGTTCAAATGAAGACAGCCGCTCTCGTAATGATGAACTGCTGCGTGTACTCAGGAGTGCACGCTGGCTACCACTTTTTTGTGCTTACAGACTGGCATGTACACACATAAAAACACACACAGTTGAACACATCTAAGTCGGATAAATGTTTTAAAATGTGGTTTATTTCATCATCAGCTTGTGTGCAAGACGGGACGCACTATCTCCTTTCATCCAGATTCATGTTATCTCTTTCATCCTGTCACACTCTATGATGCTTTTTTTTTTATTACCATGACATGTCTCTATGATAGAACGTTCTGGCACGGATCTCAATGTTTAACTCCCTAGAACAGAATTTGTTGCTTTGTATTAAGTCCTATTTAATCCCTCAGATGTTTTTTGTTTGTTTTCCAATTTAGTTTGGTGTAAAAGTGCTCCAGAAGGCCATATAGTGTTACATAGATGGATACTTTATTAAGTACATATGTGACATTTGGTTTTCTATGTGCTTCCAGACTGAGATGAAGATCAAAATCCTGGAGTCCAAGCACCAGGAGGAGAAGTTGAAGATGCAACAGAGACACGATGCAGATGTTGAGAAAGTAAGAATCAAAATGTAAAGGCAGTAAATACTCTGCCCGCACTGTTTAATTGCTGGCTGTAGTTTGCAGTGTGTAACAATTGACTGAACTCACTTCCGGATTTCTAATGGGTCTTTAAGGCAACAATAAATTATGTAGCACCACCAGTCACACCACAATACATTTGGCTGTGGGAAAATGACAGAAAGATGTAAATGAAGCTATAAGTGCTTTGATATTCATACTTTGGCTGTAGAATGATTTATTACAATCATAAATACTTGAAGCACTATCACCGACCTATAGTGTTACCTTTGTACTGTAGTCTTTAGTAAATACCCAAATATTGAATTGGTTATAATTTGAATGCGTCTTTGCAAATAATTATATTCTGGAGTAAGAAGCCCAGTTTGAGTGCAGGGCGTAGTGTGACCGTGGCTGAATCCCGTTCTTGGATGCTTTTCTTTGGTTGCGATTGGCATGAAATAATTTGCTCATTTTCTCTTACTACATCTCATCAGGCAGCTGTGATTTCAAGTGTATCAAACCCAAAGTGAGCCGGTACTGGTAGAATATCCACTATATAAAAAAACAATCCTCATAGTTCCACTGATTGAGAAATAACACACCAAGACTGTGTTATTTCTCTGACGGTACTTTCTCCCGGGGACAGTGGACGGGTTTGGTCTGTTAACGCGAGTGTTCATGAAAACTAGTTAACCCGCGTTACGATGCCCATCTGTGGCACTTGATTCCGTTTGGTTGGCTAATGAAACGGAAAAAGAACGAGTCTCTCCTCTTCTCATCGGCCCGCATCTTCAAAGCTCTTTGTCAGCTGGAGGAAAATAGCAGTAACGCTGCTTTATTTCACACTCGGTGCTGCAGATCAAGCACCTGGGATCTGTCACGTCCCCGCTATGACTTGCCTTTGCTGCCACAGAAGCTTTTAATAAAAGGAGAAAAACAGTCCAATTTTCCCTCCACTTAAAGATGCCCATTGCTTCTTTGTGTTTGACAAGAGACAGGATGACAGCTAGCTTCCCCACACACACGCACACACACGCACACACACACCCTCGCTCCCTCTCTTTAATTACACACAGATTGCAAGTTATGTCCGATGTAATTCCCTCAGAATGTCTTCCCTCTAATGCAGGGGTGTCAAACTCATTTTCACTCTGGGCCACATCAGCATCACGGTCGCCCTCAAAGGGCCGGTTGTAAATGTAAGACTGTATAACTAACTTCTCCCGAACATATTGGTAAATAACTCTCTCTGCATTTGATTATTGTTTATTCAAGTGTACAAATATTGTAGCTTTTGTAAATATATTCTGCTGTGATCTGCTGTGCCTTTTAATTGTTGGACAATTTGATGTTTTTCTTGGAGGTTCAATTTAGCTCCGTGTTTGGTGTCAAAATGCCGACGTGAATTGTATTACTTCATCACCGACACGCCTCATAGCACAGAAGACAGACCCGTTTTTCTCCTTGAAGCACAAACATGTATTCGCTTTCCCATCTTTCATTACATTTTCTTCCCTCTGCATCAAGTTCTCTCTTGGTGGACATTTTGGGATTATTTTTCGATCTTTTTCAATCGTTGGAAAACCTCTTTTCGGGCTGTTGCCTCTCCTGTCCACCTGTTGTGATAGTTGTAATGTCAGTACACAGACAACATGCTATCTCATAATTTCAACTTTCTATCTCATAATTTCGACCATGGGGATACTTTTATTTTCAAGTCAAACTTTTAATAATTTATTTTTTTGCTGGCGGATTCGCGGGCCACATAAAATGACGTGGCGGGCCGGATTCGGCCCGCGGGCCTTGAGTTTGACACATGTGCTCTAATGGCTTCAAAGGGCAGTGGTTCAGGGGTGCCCGCTGATGAGCCTGATGGAAGGTGGGCGAGCTAGGTTTAGTTGTAATTAGTCTCTTTACTGTATGAATAATGCATGGGTTGCTGAAAGGCTGCTGGTCATTGTGGCGAGGATAACGAGAGAACAGTGTGTGGATCAGTGCTGTTTAGTTCTAAAATATTGAATAACCTCGTGTGAAGAAGCACATCGTTCTGATTATGCTAATGAACAGTAGACCACAGTGAACACCAGAAGACAATAGAGTGTTAATAACTGTTTTGTTTTGAAAGCCATTGGGATTCAATTACATTTGTGTTTTTGTTGAGCACTTTAGTATACTCGTGTTCTAGCTCCACATACTGAAGGTGTGTTTCTTATTTTCCTCCACTTCGCTCCTTTCACTGGTGATATTGGTATCAGTCACGGACGGCCAGCTGGATTCCCACCATGCATTAGGATGTCTTATAAAAGCCTAAAATGAGCACCCTAAAAGCTGTCATTTCCCACGTTGTAGTGCACTCTCCCTGGACCCGGCTGCGTTTCACCGCCTTACTCGGTGGACCCCTAAAAATCCAACGGTCTCTGGGCTGGATAAATTGAAAAAACGCCATCGTGTCCCTAAATGTTTGGTGAACTTTGCTCCAATTGCCCCGTCCTCCTTTCATCTCCCCCGTCCCATTCACACACACACAGAGAGGACGGCAGGCTTGGCGACTAAGTGCACTTGGATAGAACAAAATGCTAGAAAGGAAAGGTAGCTTATGGGCTTTGGGACGGTTCTTAACGAAAAAAAAACATATTTTCTTTCCAGAAATTTAGAGCATCATCTGTTTGTTGGAGGTCTTATTTGGATGGGTAATACCAATGTCTTTACTTTGGGAGAGTATATGTATCGGTAAGTTGTGTGCAGATTCAGCACAACTGCCCTGGTGATCAGGCAGTAGACACTCCCTCAGACCGACTGCATGATGTGCACGTACATGATGCAGTCGTGACATCTTCCTCCTCAATATGGAGAGTGCTAGACTGTCCTTCCATACTGGAGCTCCAACTCTCCATGGCCTTATTTAGCTAATGGCTCACAGATGGCGGCGCGCGAGCAGATGCAGTGACCTCATCACACCTCGGCACAGGTGGTTCACTCAGATGGCATTTCACTCCGTTAGCCTGTAGCCTCCTTTAGGATTAGATTAGGCGTGTGGCGGATGAGGCCGTGTCGGGCCATACGGTGAATTATGTCGACTAAATGTTCCATGTCCTTTTTAAATAACATCTTAAATGTACTTCATGTTCATCATGATTGCTAATCTGTTTTGTTGCAGTGTTGACTTGCTAGCTGACTTCTTCTTTCCTGCCTTGGTGGCGTGTTACAGCCACCTGTATATCTGTTTAAAGATGTGAAAAGTGTGTAAAGTACCTTTTTTAAGGGTGATTACAGGTTCAAATGCTGTTTGTCTGTTTTATATTTGTTTCACAAGTAGACTTCTAACTTTAACAGCTACTGGTGAAAGTAAAAGACACTTTAACAAGAACCTCTGTCATGTATGCAACTTAGCCATTTTCTCAGCAGTAAAAAAAAATATCCTCCGGTATGTGTTTGAAAACAATCTCCCTCTTCTTCCTCCTGAGATTCTGGACCGAAAGAATGGTGAGATTGAGGAGACGAAGAGCATTTATCGGGCCAAGCAGAAGGAATCTGAGGAGATGATCCGTAAGCTGGAGAGGAGAGGTGAGAGGTCACGGGCATCGCAGGGTTAACTGGAAGGATGTTTACACTGGTGTCTCTGAACACTCGCTGTAAAAAGATACAACTCCACAAGAGACACTGCGCTGGGTGTAGAGTGACGTTCTCCAGCTGCGCTGTTTAATCTCAATGATAATCGCACAATGTCTGCCTTTTTTTATTCATATCCTCTCTTCCTCCTCGCTTCTCTGTCTCTATCGTGTGTCTCTAAAAGCATTCGCTGAGAAACGTCTCAACTTGGCAAAAGGGGCAGCGCTACTGGCTATTTTACTGAAGCAATATCTTTATTGACATTGATTTACTGACAGCGCATCAATGGGCATCACTGTATGTATGTGTGTGTGTGTGTGTGTGTGTGTGTGTGTGTGTGTGTGTGTGTGTGTGTGTGTGTGTGTGTGTGTGTGTGTGTGTGTGTGTGTGTGTGTGTGTGTGTGTGTGTGTGTGTGTGTGTGTGTGTGTGTGTGTGTGTGTGTGTGTGTGTGGGGTTCCACAGTTCAAAGTGTGCTGCGGGAGTCCCAGGTCATCTGCGAGAGCAAAGAGAAGCAGATCGCTGAGCTGAAGAATATGTCTGATCAGAGCGCCGACTCCCTGAAAAACGAGTGGGAGAAGAAGGTATGAGGAGCAGTTGAAGGGTTTGGATATTGTGCAAGTTGTGTTTTCACTCCTGATGGCTCTCGCTAACCGAGCTCAATGAGATCCTAATGCAATCTCCACTCATCTCTTCAAGGCCACTCAGCGTGTGATGGGCTACAACTTTTCTCAGATGTAATAATAAGAAAATCGACTTTGCCGTAGATAAATGTGGTTCATTCCCCTTGAATAAGCAAGACATTAAGATGCATAAAGAAATAGATTATAAAAGAGACGGCGGCAAAAAGTAAATGAAGCAAAGCAGACGTGGAAATAAAAGGAAACCGACGTGCGACTGATGCATAGTTATCATCTGCCCCTCCAGCTGCATGCTGCTGTCACAGAGATGGAGCAGGAGAAGTTTCAACTGCAGAAGAAACACACTGAGAGCATCCAGGAGCTGCTGGAGGACACCAACCTCCGGCTGGCTAAGATGGAGGCCGAGTGTAACGCTCGGTCACACGCAACCGTGAGTGCAGGAACGTGTGTTTAGCTGTCGATCAAGCTGCAGGAAGCTTTTTTTAGTTTTGTCTACGCGTTGCGATATTTACAGCCGCTTTGTGTGTATCAAGTGAGAACACTTTGAACAACTTATCCCATCATGTAACATGATTCAACTTGGATGAGTACGCTCATGTTTATTCCATCCGCCTGTCGAGCATTCGCTCGCTGCCGTTTAGGGAATTCATCTCAAACAGCAGCAAGGAGATGTTCAGACACCTCGTGTGGGCAGATTATGTTCTATACCAAACACCAGACTTCCCACTGGAACAAACAGGATTTTGGGGGAGGAGATGGGTGTATTTTTGCATTAAATTCTCCTCTTGTTTAGCTCTAAGGGAAGTGTGTACACGTGTCAAACAGTGACCCGTGTCACTCCATGGCTCAAATGAAGGGAGACTTCCTGTCACCTTTGGGCGAGAATGACTCGCATATCTCACCTCTGTCATCTTTAAAAAAAAAGGTCTTTGATCCAAGTGTGTATTAAATCTTCCATATGCAGACACACACACACACACCTCCCAAAGCTCCAGTTTATTTGATGTCATATGAAAGGATTTGGGGTTTTAAGTGGGGTCGTGCACATTACACTAATGGGGATCATCAACACCACGGGCCAGTTGAATAAATAGTATTGTTATTAGAATCAGCAATCGTGGGCTTGCATACGTATCGCACGTATCGCTTCTGGCCTTAATCTGTCAGCAGGCCAATATTTAAAAGGCATCAAACACTGGACAGTGCAGGGCCGGAGGTGAGGCCTCTCTTTTAATAATTAAGGGCAGACGAGGCCCCGAGAGAATGAAAAGAGCCACTGTCACTGGAAATGATCTGCTCTCCTGCTGCGAGTTTGGCCTGACACACACACACATACACACACACACACACACACACACACACACACACACGTGCCTTCTGTAGGAAGATCAAAGTGAACTTTATCTCAGGTGAGTTATTACAGCACACTTGTTTTGTGGATGGCGTCTCCAACCCTAAATCTTTTAGTGTCAACGTCCTCTTGTGTTCTTTTTTGTTTTTTGGAGAAAAGGTTCATTTTGCTCTGTTGACTTGTGGCCGATAGTAAAGCAGTTCACGATACCATTCAGAAGACCTGAGTTTAGACATGTTGTACTTGGAGAATATTCAGTCCTCCACCACTTTGACCCCGCAGCTTCAGTAGCTCTGCACAGTTAACGATACTGTATGCCGATTCGTTTCAGGCTGCTCCGCCTCCTCCTCCTCCTCCTCCTCCTCTGCTCGCTGTGAGGGGGAGACGTAGCTGCTCATAAAAAGTTCATGCCCAGAACACAATGTGCAAAGTTCGCTCGGTTGACAGTTAAAGTATGCGAGCCAAGACAAACTCAGGCTGATGATTCATTTTCCTTTTTAAATAGCAGTGAAATGAAGACTGTCCATCGGCCCGACGCTACCTGTTTAGGTTTCTATCGGCGCAGATCAAAGATCTCACAGGGCGTACAGATATGTCAGAGGTTGTTGCTTTTGGACGCAGCCTATGAGCGGGTAGAGTGACTGAGTAGGTGTTTGAAAAGAAAGACAAGCCGGTATCTGTCAAGCTATTGCGCCATTCCAACTCTAGACTGTAGTCCATGCATGTCCGTAATTAAACTGACGGATAATGGAGATGTGATTAGTATGGTCTTGTGGTTTAGAGATGAACTAGTAGGAATAATCCTCTCTTTGTACTGCTGATTGTTGAGCTAGTACTTTCTTTCTTTCTGTTGTTAGGCCTGTGTAGTTAAAGTCAATATTGTCTTCAAGTAGTATCAGCCTGAGACAACCAGATCTGTGCATCCCCAGTAACAGTCATAGTAATACAGGCGTAAACGTTGCAGCATTAGTAGGAGCATTTTGGTGACACCTGTCCCACAAGTCCACAGTTTACAGTTTGACTTAAGTCTTCTTTTCTTCTGTCTTCATCCTGTTGCTGCTCCGCCGCTCACACAACGCCCAAGCCTCAGGAGATGAGCGACGCAGGCTGTCTTCCAGATACCAAAACTGTAAAAGCTCATCCACCATATGACTTTTTTTTTTTCTACAAAATGACATGACTTTTTTTTTTTTTTTTTTTCAAACTTCAAAGTCAGATTTCTAAATCTCTGAAGGGGAGCAGAGCTCATAACGTACCTCATGCAGTCTGCTCTTCACACCTTGTAATTCTCCTTCTAAAACACCTCATTAGGGGACGTGATTTGCTCCCTCCCGAGTGTGTCCAGGTGTGCCCCGGTCCAGCCTCGGCTCTCTGGCAGGAGATGAGAAGAAGCGCCTCTCCATACTAAGTGTCAGCACGCGTCCCAGCACAACACAGGCCCCCCCCTTGTTCCTCTCCTCGGCGCCCCTACGCCGCTAACACAAATGTCTCTCAGCAGCCTCGCCGGGCGCTGCTCTCGCACTCCGTTCAAACACACGGCTCCCTGCTTTTTTTTTTTGTTGCCGTCGTTCCACCTCCCTGTCATCGCCAGCCTCTGTCATCGTCTAAATTGACTAGCACGCTCCATCTTTAATCAGCGCCCCGTCATCGCCTTTATCAGCCTGCCCACGCCGCATTCCACGCTGTAACAAGCGCACGCATACAGAGACTCGCATGCAGGGGGGCAGTATATGCACAGAGGGGACGTTTTCTCTTCGTCAGATCGGTTGCCGGAAGAAGCTGTGTGCATCAGCTGGTCTTTGATCTTTGTCTTTATTGAAAATCTTAATCCTGTTTGAGCTTTGCACGTTTTCCAATGAAATGTGATCTAATCTCAGCCTCAACACACGTGATTAGTTTGACTGTTCAGTGTTCTGTAACACAAGTTGGACAGTGTACATTAAAAGTGTTTCAAATTACAGTGAAGCTGGCTCTGGTCTGCACCTCGCCTTATTTATATTTCCTAATTTCTAGAGCAGGAGAGACAAACAAAACAAGGACCTGTTGATCAAAACGTTTCCCCAAAGCGCCGCATGTGGCCAGAAATCCACGCACTGTACCTTTAAGCAGCTGAGACTTCAACAATCCTGTTAGTCATATTTAATGAATATGATAACTGGAGACTATACACTTATTAAATAAGAGTTAAATTGTACGCCCCATTCCTCCACATTAGCATCCACATTTCTGTGTCTCACGTCTGCCGTGGGAGCGTGCAACCCTCTGACCCGTGATGTGTTCTCAGGCTAGCGCCCCTTGCTGGTTCAAGCTGTTTTGGTGCAGTGATTTCTGTGTGTGCTTGCGGGTTTTCAGGAGCAAACGGTGCGTGAGCTGGAGCTGCGGGTGAAACAGCAGTCCGTGGAGGTGGAGAAGGGCAACGCGCTGCGTCAAAGGGCGACGCAGGAGAAGGCCCAGTTGGAGATTCACATTGTGTCCATCAGCGTCGCGCTGCAGGAGGCCAACAGACGGTCTGTGAAATTAGAGAGTGATAAAGGGGGGAGAGGGAACTATTTTCAATGATGTATTTGTCACATGTTACTGGCATGTAAGGTGCCAAGAAACCCTTTAAATCTGCTGGAGCAACAGGGAGGGGAAGTGACTCGTGTAATTCTTTAATTGGGGAATAGGAACAGGTTATGTGTTAACCGCCCTGTCGTGCTCTTTAACTGTCAACAGACATCTGATCCTGCAGAAGGAGAAGCAGCAGCAGAGTGAGCAGCACGAGCAGACCGTGCAGAAGCTCCAAGTCAAACACGAGACTGACCTGAGCCACTTGCATAAGGAACATGCTCTGTCTGCTGCCAAGGTCCACATTAGCAGAACACCTCGACAACGCTCTCCCTCCCAGCCTGACAAACATACAGTTACATACAGGAGGAGGTGGATTGAACGATTTCCTCTCTGTTTCTCTCTTCCAGTCCTCTGAGGTGATGGAGGACTTTGAGAAAAGTATAGCGCTACTCAAACAGCAGCTCCAGGACAGTCAACACCAAAGACACCAACAAGTCAGGGTACGGTTTTTGGGGGGGGTGGCATGTTTTAAATGAAGGTTAGAATGGGGTCTTTGTGTGGTGTGTCACCGTATCACCTCCGCCACACAGTATCATTCCAACTCTGCTCCCTTCCAGGATCAAGAGATGAAGTTTCACAAGGAAAAAGACGAAGTGCGGATCAACTGTGAGAAAAAGGTAGTGTGTGTGTGTGTGTGTGTGTGTGTGTGTGTGTGTGTGTGTGTGTGTGTGTGTGTGTGTGTGTGTGTGTGTGTGTGTGTGTGTGTGTGTGTGTGTGTGTGTGTGTGTGTGTGTGTGTGTGTGTGTGTGTGTGTGTGTGTGAAAGCGATCCTCTGAGCTCCGTGGCGTCTGTCGTTGCATTGAAACAGCCCTGGACACAGTTATTACGGTCAAGTGGAGATCAAAGCCCGGAGTCACATGTTCTTTTTTTGTTCCCCTTACTTTTATGTCTGGTCTCGTAAAATCAGCGCCGTGATTAACAAGTAGATGAAGGACTGGGCGAAGAAGAAAGAGAGCAGGATGGGAAATGTATGATTTAGCATAAAAGGTAGAAAGCGTCGAAAGTTGGGAATGGGGAGTTATAAGGAAATCTGAATAATAAGTAGAGTCGCTCTGCGAAAGAGCACGTTGAAAAGAGACATTTCTCTCATTGAAGTGTGCACTGTCAGTGTACCCGGGCCTACACTTAATTGCCTTTTACTCTTGAGGGACCCTCTTCAAAGCCGCAGAGCAGCTGTAAACCATAGAGTGAAGAGACCACTCTTAAGAATCTGAGCCGGACCAGACCGGTCCAAGCCAGACTTCTGAGGTGAAAGTTGGGTTTTAAAGACCTGCTGCACCTGGGTCATCTTCAAAGTGCCAGATTGTTCTAATGTGTGTGCTCGTGGCAGGCTGGCGTACCCAGAGACGGGGCCCCCTCTGGCTGAGACACCTGCAAGAACTTAGCAGGCCTTTGTGCACTTCACTCAGGGTCAGGGAGAATTTCAATTAAGCGTCTTTGAAAGAAAGTCAGTCGTTTTGTGTGCTTTTCTTTTATCCCGTCCTTGTAGTATTCTTCTGGACGGTAAGAGGAGATTTAAACAATGAAGGAAAGAGGAGTCAGGGGTTCATTTTCCCGCGAAAGATTCCTCTTCCCACTCCTCGGGAGTGGTAAACGAGCCGCCGTTATGGAGGCCAGGGTACGGTATCTGGACGTAGCAGGGGCCCATATGGCTGCCACAGATCCAGAGTGAGAGGCCCTCTCTGATGGGGCGATAGAGAGAAGAGACGAGGCCAGATGCACAAGGTCACAGACGGCAGAGTTTTGTTGAGTGATGTTTGATGGCGTCTGCTTGTGCACTCACATCCACCTCTCTCTGTCTCTCTCTGTCTCTCCCCCTCCCTCCCTCCCTCCCTCAGGTTTTGGCAATCCACAATGAAGCAGAGAAGGAGAGAACAGAAGCAAAGAGGAAGATCGCCAAACTAGAAGATGCACTCAGGTACAGTGAGAAAGGCCGAACTATAAGTGGTAATTGTTGTAGTAAAAACTTCAAGTGTCACAGTGAACCGTTTTTAATTTGTACTGATTACTCCACTCAGCATTAGGGTTCATGAAAACAAAAAGCTTCACCCACATACACTTTACTGGATCAGTTCTAATATCATTTTCACATTGGTGAGAACGATGTGTGTGTGCGTGCGTGCGTGCGTGCGTGTTCTTCGACCTTTGCTGATGCGTTTGCAAGCTGGATGTTCCAGATATAACAATGTGTATACAGTCGGGGAGACTTCTGGGAAAAGATGTTTGCGTGTGCAAACGTAGTGCTGCACAAAACTCGATCACGATCTAAGAATATCATCAAAACACCGCGACAGCGCCGCGGGTTATTTGACAGGTTTATGGACAAATGTTCTTCTCTATTACCGTTTGTACTGACGTTGCCCCCCCCCCCCCCCCCCCCCCCCTTGGTCATTTCCAACATATATAATTGTAGTGGAACATTTATTTTACAGTTATTTGTATCACACACTTGAGCCTTGACTTTGTGGCTTCAAACTGTATTAGTATGATCAAAGACTCAAGTCAGAAGGCATAAACAACTCTCTAACAGTCTGCATGAATTCTGGATTAAGGTGGAGTTTGGCTTTAAACAGCCAACCCCTTTGCACACTCTCTTTGATCTTTTTTTTTTTATGTTTTAGAAGCCGGTAGAGTACAGAGCTGTGGAGAGAAGTCACACCAATCAGAGCTTCACACGTGATAAGACTTTGTGTTGTCTTGAAGAGAAATAGCAAACTTGGTCCAGCTGTATGAATCTGCCTCAACACGAGAACAACCATGCTACTAAAAAATGTAACACTTAATAGATTTAATATAGAATAATAACATCATGAGATGATGATCTTACGCATGAGGGAAACGTACGTTTAACATGCAGTTGCTCTTGTTTATGATCATTACCCAACTCTGCAGTTCCCCTCAGCTCTACATCGTTTTAGCGCCTTTCAGCGCTTTGTTTCTGGTTTCGTGGCCCATAACTTCACTCTCATCACTCCCGTCCTTCTTTAGTTTCCCCTCGGCTTCTTCCTCCCACCCTTCAGCTCTATCACTCCCTCCCTCCTCTCCAGAGCGGCTCACTCTGCCGACACCCCCAGATGTCAACGGACTCCCTCCAACCAGTCAGAAGAACACTCCACTGGGTTTCCCATACAGGACCATATTACTCGGTCCCGGGCGAAAACTAGAATGTGTTCTGCACAATTAAACACGACGCCCATTCGACAACCTCAGCTCCGGCTGCAGCCAAAAAGTCTTCAACTCTTTGTCACAGTACAACAGCAGCCCAGAGGCGGTGGGTTTAAACATAACGGGTTGAGCGTGGCTGTTTTTTTCTCCTACGGGCCTAATAAATAGCCCAAGGCACTCTGTGTCTTAGCCAAAGACTTTTTAAAGTGGCTTCTAAAGACGAGGACGGATGCTTCCCCGATGAATACGGAATTGCATTAAGCTGTAGGACTTGCTCATTACTGCTGCTCCTTTGTGTTTCTGTCAGTGTGAAACGACACGGAAAGCTAATGTTGCGGTTTTGTGGCATTTAGTATTCAGCATGAAAGATCTCAACGGGACATTGATGGTCGTGCCTGCTTATTGTTTGCGTTTGTCATTGTCGGCTCGGCAACAGAGGACGAGCTTAAACACAGCCGACGGATCCGTTTGTGCATAAATTATCCCTTGTTAGTATCAGTAACGAGCCAGCCATTCCCTCGCTTAGTGTTAAGCACTGAGAAACGGCAAGTGGCCCATCGGGCTTCTCAGCTAATTAAGTACTCCGCACACACACACACACACACACACACACACACACACACATTAAGCAGTCTTATGTCTACCTGCCTGCTGTCGAGGCAACACTGATGGCCTTTAAAGGCGATCCAGGAGAACTTCAAAGACGTAGCGAGAGACCGCATCATGCCGGGGTGTGTCCGTGTGAAGACGGGTGATGAAACTAAACAAATTGAGCTGCTCAACATGCCCTCCAGACTCTGCGTGGTGTGTGTGTGTGCGCTGTGTTACGATGAGCGTTGATCCACACTGTTAAAAGAATATATTGTTGAATCTGTCGGTAGTTTCGATTATGGTCGTTTATATATATAGTTATATATATATATATATATATATATATACACCCCTCTCTTTCCATGGTGTACACCCACTCTTTCTCTCCAGAACAAACAGAAGAAACGCCACGCTGTCCTGCCATGCAAATAAGCATCGCTGTGTCAATTTGAGTTCCAGGTTCTGGGTTACTATAGCAACAACAACAGGAAAGCATCACAAAGCTGTGCAGAGAACAAGTTTCTCTCTTCTTCTTTCATCCCGACGTGCCTTTACATTACAGGGCATTAGCATAGAGATGGAGAGATGCTGCACCACAGAGGGGGAGGGGGGGGGGGGGGGGCTCATCTGGGGAACAGCTTGCCTGCGTTTGCAACAGTGACCTCCAAATGAAAAAAATTAAAAAAACATCGGAAAAGTCACCTGAATGTTTATGGTAGAGAAGCAGCTGGTTTATTGCTCCATTACTGTGTTTCTCTCCTCTTATGAAGAGGCTGTCACCGTCTCATTCCAGTCCTACTTCCTGCAGCGTGCCACCCGAACTGTGCTTCATCAGCACCGCGTGCTGCAGGGCAGCGACTCTTTCACTGCCTCTCAGCGGCGACTTCTGCTCAGTTTGATCGTTTACAGTTTGGAGCGGCAGAGGCAAGCGTCTGCTTTAAGGCAGCCGGAAAAAGGGAAAAGCGTGCTGGCCTTCATGAGAGGCTACGCGGTGGCTGTCCATTCCTGTGCACACGCCCACTCTGTCATGGATGGGATGTGTCACCAACTCTTCCCTTCAGTCATAATCCTGTTTGTCCCTAATTAAAACCCCCCGCTGTTCTGCTATTGTTTAAATGTTTGTTGTAAGGTGCCCGCCACCAAGCGACTGTTTGATTTAGGAGCGAGCTCTTGAGACATGAAAACGTTTATTTTGGTTTGTTGTTAATTCAGTGTGTGTTGGTCCGGGTGTCATTGTTTCTTTCTTGGTGTTTGTGCATGCCTGCCCACATGTTTGCATGAGATAGTGTCCCCTCTGCTCTTAAAGGTGCAGGATGCATCCGCTACGGTCTTTCATGTTATTTTGTGTGTGTGCACATGCAAACCCTACATCTGTGTGTCTTTTGAAGTGGTCTTATCTTTCCCAGCATTCCTCTCCCATGGCAGGAGGGATGGAGGGAAGCAGGGGTGGTGGTGGTCCGGTGAGGGACCAGAGGTAGCCGAGCGGACCCAGTTAGTGCTGAGGTGCAGGAGCAGGTGGAGGTATGGATCCTGAATATTGGAAACGCTTCACCGGGGCTCAATATTTACTCCCATGGCAACGGCATTGAAAGGGGAGGATGGAGACGGGTTAAGCGCCGGTTCGATACTACAGACCTGACAGAAAGGGAAGGACTGTAAAAAAAAAAAGCTCTTAAACTGGGACCCATTAGCCGAGGTTGCTGAAGGTACAGTTAAAGATGCTACATTTAAAAAAAGTGTTGATTTTGCTGCAAACAACGGGCGGGTCCAACAAGCCCAGATCTTTCAGGCAGTGTGCCGCTGTCCATTCCCCGTGTGAAAGGAGTCTACGTTGATTTATTTGTGATGTAACTTGCGTACCTCCTAACATTACGAGGTAGTTAACGGGAGGAAATTGACACTTGTTGCCGGCTTTCATAGGAAAACACATGAAAAAACGAGTGCCTTTTTGTAGGCTATCATAAGATTCGTTGTCTGAGGATACGTTCTGTGTTTACATAGCCAGGCCAGCTGTGGGGGCATTTTAGTGCAAGTGAGGTCCCCCCCCCCCCCTCCCCCCCCGCCCCCCACGGCTAGCTAATCACCAACGCTCCAAATCCTGCACACTGCCCCTTTAATAGAGGTGTAGGGCTGAGCTCACCGCCTGCTATCACTGCAGTAATATCTAATGGAACAAGTCTTCTCCGGTCTTTGTCAATATTAAATTAAAAGGACAGACAATGAGGCAGATAATAAGTTTAAATAAGTTAATAGCGACCCTGACATTTAGTTATTCAGCTATAATTTCCCATATCTGTTCTCGCGTCACTTAATGTGTTCGCCTGATTGGCTTTGTGACATTTCCATATCATGATGTAATGGCATTAAATGGCCTCGCCACGCCTACCTGATTGTCACACATAACCCGATTAGACATTTTATTTCATTAAACTAGCTCACTTACAAACACGCACTGACAGTATTATTACAGTAAATTCATGCACTGAAACAACTCAATCTGGAGAGAGCGTCTTCAGGGCTTTCATTGTCTCGTTAAAGAAAAGCTTCCAACTTCATTTCCCATTGTATCATGTTTGGGATATGTAAATACAGTGTGTTTACTTTCGGGACTCGTGCCGAGTTGATTTAGCATTATTATGCTGCAGTCTGCATAATTCATGAAGCCAAATCGCATCTAAATGCACAGCGAAGTGAAGAAAACCCCGGTCACAAACCATGAGTAAGATCTCTTCCCCCTCTAGTAAAGAAATGGGTTGTTTTAGAAATATTAAATAAGTAACTGAACTCCAGAGCCATTTTTGAAGTATGCGAAAGACGTGTACTATGTGTTTTTAGTTCACCCACATGTTTATCCACCCACATAGTGGTGCTGTCAGTGGGTTGCACCACATCCCTCTTCATCCTTCTATCTCTTTAGGGGGTCTAGTTGGCGTTGACACACTACCCAACGAAAGGAAATGAGCGTCATAGACCACTGTCGGTAGAGATGAATTGGAACGTCAGTCTGCACGACGCTAAGCCCCTTTCCCTTCAGTCAAGGCCAGTGATCGGCGATGCACGATACTCCACCTTTCTTTGAAATAAAGCTATGTACACAACGTATATTTACTTTATTGATCATTTGGTCCAAATATGTCTCAAAGTAGTAAAAAAAATAAAAGTCCATCTCAGTGACCCAGAGTTCAAGGCGATGTCGTCTTTTGCCTGACCAATAGCGAAATAAAATATGAATTTCACTGTCACAGAAGACCAGAAAATATTCACATGCGTAAGCAGGACGGAGGTGTTTGTTATCGAAATAGTTGCAGATGAATTTTTCTGTCTGGAATTAAGAATTAGCAATTGTGTCATGCCGATTTCTTCTGGACCCAGATGCCTGCTGTGCCCCGATGCCACTGTGGGAGACGGACAATAAAAGAGACGCCTCTTTCTTTCTACCGAAGTGGCCATTTAGTTTCCTATCTTGATATGAAGATCCTGTTCATAAACAGACCATGTTTGTAGGCAGTTTCACAGCCATCAAGCTCAATAACTCTGTTTTCTATTCTCTCTCTCTCTCTTTAATATTGTCTTGTGCCGTCTCTCTTTTGTGTTCACGTATTTGTGGTCTGTCTCTTATTCTGCGTCTGTCTTTCTTTTCTTTTCTTCCTCCCCTTTTCTCTTTCTCTCGGGATGAAATCCAAGCCTGTTCTATTTTTTTCTTCAGAGGGAGCTGAATATTTCAGTTTTGCATTTTCTCTCTTTTTATGTGCTCCCTCTTTTTCTTTTTTTTCCAGGCCCCTTTGATGTGTCTGTGGATTCGTTATCATTCCGTTTGGATGAGCTCACAGAAGCAGATGCACGGGACTCTCGCATGCACTTGCGCGCGCACACACACACACACACACACACTCTCGCTCTGTCTTTTTATACCGGAGACCAGAGGCATCTATCCGCAGCAAGCATGCATTCTAGTCTGTTTGTCAGTCTTTTCCATGCGCCGCTCCGCCCACATCACAGCCCGTAGAATTCTTAAATACTCCACTTGCATGAAAATAATATCTGCAATTAGAGTTGCCTCCGTGTGCATTGACTTTAATGTGTACTCTTTGCATGAACTCTATGTGTATGTTTATATACAGTAGGTTCCTTGTCTCTTTACAGGCGGCACGTGGCATTGTGTGGTTAGGGCAGTCCGGAAAAAACGCCGGCATCCCTCCTGTCTGCCAGGCGGCTGGATGGCGGAAGCTCTTTCACCCTTTCTAGCACAAACACTCCTCTCTCGCTCTCTCTCTCCTCGCCTCCTTCTCGTCCTCCCCTTTAAACAGCCGTTTAGGATTGAGGGATGAGAGGACTTCCTCTTTAGAGAAGGCACATCTTTAATTTGAGCCTCCTCTCCTTCAACTTTTCTGACCAGAGATCCATTTAAAGCCGACGGGCCGCCCTGGCGCTGGCAGCCCTCTCCTTCCTTTACCCTCTCCGTTTCTCCCTGCCAGGCCTCCCTGACTCCTCTCATCTCACCGTCAGTGCTCTGTTATTGATGGTGACACACTGTCTACCTCTCCAGTGACCACACCTACACATAGTTATTCTCGGAGGAATCACTGAAGGTGCCATGTGTTCACCTGCTCTCTTCAGCTTTAGAGAATAATATGTTTCAATGTGTCACACACTGGAAGTTCGCTGCAGTGGATTTTTTCCGGTGTATCCTCAGAGGTATAGGCGCCGCTCCAACTTAGTCACAGTGCATTCCTTGAGTAGAGTTGTCAGTCACACACACAGTTTGTGACTGTGGCTCACGAACAAAGGCACACACACATGCATGCGCACTCACGAGCTCCGTCGTCTCTGAAGCGAGACACACACACACACACACACACACCCACAATTCATTTCTGCTCTGCTCTTGGAAGTTTTAAAAAACTTGCTATTTCTGTGGCATCCTCTTTTCCATCTTCCTCTCTTCCTGTCTTTTTCCTTCTTCGTCTCCTCAAATCCTTTTGTGTCTGTCTGAGCCCGGAAGGCAGCCATGCAACAAGACTGATTAATAATTACAGACTACACAAAATTGGGAGAGAGAGAGAGGAAAAAAACAAAACTATTTCTTTGTCGTTTGATGTCCGACATGAGAGAGACCAAAATTACAAAGAGACAGAACACTATAAAGAGGAGAGAAAGCTTGCACATTCCTTTTTCAATCCTCTGCTTCTGTTCTTTTTCCCTTTTTCTCATTTTGCTGTTTGTCTCCTCTGACTTTCTCTGTTTCCTTTTTGTTTTTTGTATGTCATATCTTCATAAAGTTGTTGCTTTGATTATAGGGAGTGATTAATCACTGAACAAGAATGCAGACTTTGTGAATGTGTGTATGCTCCGGAAGAGACTGTCGTGATCTCTGTAGACGTAGGTTGTTTTTGTAAGTGTGTGTTCTCAGTACTACCTGCTCAGCTTTCATCACCGTGTTAATGAACCGTGGCCCTTATGAGTTGTAAAACACCCACAGACACACACACACACGCACACACTTGTCAGTCCTGCATTGTGAAAAGATGAATGCACGTAGCTGCTCTTCTAATTGGTTTAAAGTCTCACCCACCGGCCAAAATAATTCATTCCGCTTGTCTATGGGGAATAATTAAACGTACAATGAGTGTTAATTTACAAGGGAGCAAGAGACAGCCACACACACACACACACACACACCACATCCTGCCATATTCTCTCCCCAACATTGTCATGTTTGACATCACAAGAAAGCTCTCAGAAGATTTCACCAACTGTTGCAGTGAACTAAAACAAAGCTGCACAGCAGTTATGCGTCTGCAGCCGAGAAAAAATGTCTTCGCTGTGCGCTGAAGATTCAATGAGGTTCACCCGTTGCATGATTACCAGACACACACATGAATAGCAGGGACGGGGGGCTGAAAGTTCATCTTATTCTCTGGGATTCTGCGGCTGAGAGCAGAATAAAATGACCCGTTGTTGTTTGGACTTGATCTAAAAACATGAAGTTATCCTCAATGTTGCTCCCAGCGCGGTAGTTCTTATATTCTTTCATCATTTATCACGAGACGATCATTGAATCTGATTTGATGCTGGTCTGTGCTCTTGGGGAGAACATACACATACTTGTGTAATATATGTCTTAAACGTATTTGTATTTACATGATATATGTTCTAATAGTTAAGGCATATATTATTTGTAAAAAATAATTAAATAACAGTAATATTCCCAAGATTCTCGATTGGCGTCTCTGAGCGGTCCTGTAATGGATTTCGGAGTCTGCCAGCTTCTTCTTCACGCTCCAAATCCAATATCAATCATCGTGTGACGATAAAACGTGTCAGATGTGAGCGCGTGTTGACATGATTGAAAACTAAATCATATGTGTCATTACTTAGGACAACAGAGTTTCCTCATCAGCTGTGAAGAGCAGGCCAGACATTGATTTGTAGCTTTTAGTCAGATAAAAGTGATCAAATGAGGCACTTGGACCTCAAATGTTTTTGTCTGTCTGCTGTTTATGACGTAAATCTCTTTCGGTGAACGTAGGTTTAGGCCATAAGTCTGTGATCTCTGTCTGACATTTCAACATGTGCAATCACATTCATTTACATTTACAAAAACACCACCCTCATACACTCACTTCACTTCCAGCTTTGTCGTTCTTTCTACCCTTTCCCCACACCCTTCATGTGTTCAGGCTTGACAGCTGCTTGGTATTACTGTATGTATGTATGATGTCGTGGCTGGGCCTCCTGGCTGGGCGCTGACAGCTCTCAGTGTGAGGCTGTCCTTCTCACTATATGCTTGTCAATCCGTTCAGCTCGCAACGCTACGAGCTGACATCTGCCGGCAAAAGCAGCAGCAGCAGCAGCGTACCCGCATGGAGGACACGAGGTGTTTGACTCTCCACTCTGTTCTTTCCAATAAAATAATGACGAAAATAACAAGAGACCATCTTATGATGGGATCCCACCAGCCACAACGTCAAAACGGGCATATTTTCATCTTCATTTTGATCTTAACCACGCACTTGTACGTTTTTGCGGTAAACATCTGGCAGAGTACTCAAATCTCTTTAGTTGTAGTTACTGCTGGAGTAGGTGTCACCAGGACCACACAGACCTACAAGGCGAAGCGATACCAGCTACACGCTCCACGGTCACATGAGATCAGATTTAACTATTCGATCAGACGTTTCTACATCCATCTCTAATTTCTCTCTTTCTTTACTCTCCTCTCGAAAGCGTTTTGAAACTACTGTTTTGAAAAGTTCTTGACAAAGCATTTCTGGGTCTTTCTGGATCTCTATATGTTGTGTGTGTTTGGTTTGAAGGGAGATGGAGAGCCAGCTGGACAGAGCCAGAGAGAGCCAGCGGCAGCAGATCCAGCAGGCCGACGCGGCGCTGGAGCAGTTCAAGAAGCAGGTGGAGCTCAGCTCTGAGAAGGACTACGCTGACATGAAACTCCAGGTCTGATGCACACAAAGGCACAAGTAGCATGTCAGCTAACACAAAGTGATCTCCACGCACGCCCCACCTGTTTCCTATCACACGTGCGTATGCATGCAATGCTGTACATCGCTCTCTAATACGACTGCACATCTGCACATGTTTGGTTTGGATACAGATGCACTGTTCCCCTCCTCCCTTTCATGTTTGCTTCACCGCAAAGGGAGTGAGCTGTTTGACAAGCAGTAACCAAGACAATGCACACACACACACATTTTTGTGGTTGCAGAGACACAGCCTGACCACAGATGCAACAGGGCGCCACGCTGGCTGCGCTTGAATTCCTCCGTGTGTCCCCCCCCCCCCCCCCCCTCTCCTTCATTGGCTCCTATACAACACACACAAATAATGATCACTCATTTAGAATGCCGTGATTTTATAATCCTGCTCATGAAGCGGGCTCGTTCGTTCGTCCGTTCCTCCGCCGTCGCACGTTGACCTCACTTCCTCTCAGTGGGCGTGGCGTGGGATGGTCGGGTTTCGATGGAGGACGGGTCACTTGCTTTACAAGCAGCCAGACTAATTCGTACGTCGGGCCCGGCTCTCGCGCTCAGCGCTCCACACCGCGTGGGCTGCTGCTGCTCATTGGGAGAGTTCTCCAATCGATGCAAACGCCGCTGTAAACCTCTGATGCTGTCTTACAACACAGTTTGGCTGAAGGCGTTTTTTTAGTGCCGTGTTGACGAGGCTGCGCTGAGTCCTGGATGTTTTTAAAGGGCTGCGTGTCGGGGAGATTAGCAAGTTTTAGTCACTGATTAGTGAAGTGTTTCGGCAAAGCGGTGTGTTGTAGTGTAAGAAAACGTCTCGCGTGGGCCTCGATTATGCATGATTGTTTGGCGGGCACACACGGCAACCTTTATTCCCCCAGAGGGAATTTCAAATGTTTGTCGTATTGACGAGAGACGAGATGTGCAGCTTGCATCTGAACCCTAAAGAAGGCAGAGAAGACACCCAGAAGACTGAGATGTCCTCTGCCGTTCAAGTGAAAAACACACCGTGTTCAAGACCTCTTATTGAGAGACAGAACTTTCTTGGTTGTTTCTGCTTCTTGAACACATGTTTTTTTTGGGGTTTTTTTTACAGGGTGGGAAGTGATATCATTGGAAAATGTCTGTAGTTCTGTATTTTCCCCTCATCTTTCTCCTCCTCTTTTCTCCTGTTCTCATTTTTCCGTCTCTTTTCCCATCGCGCCCCTGGCATCCCAATCTCCAATCTGACTTTATCCTCAGCCCACATCAAAGCCCAGAGAGCAGCAGTCTCTTCTGCATCCCTGTCATCCTCCCCACCCTTCCTCGCTCCGTTCCATTTTCCTGCAAAAGGCTTTAATGCCGTAGAAGCTTTTTTTATTCTTCCATGTTTCCTCTCTTCATCCTCTCTGTCTGCAGACGGTGTATCTCTTCCTCTCTCTGTCTTCCTCTCGTTTTAAAACCTGTGTCCCACTTTAAGACGACCCTTAAAGGAAAAATCTGCTCTATTTAGCTTTGGGAAGAAGAAGCGCCACACGGAATCAAATCTCTGTTGCGTTCAAAGGAGGCTGCAGCATTTTAAATGGATCAATCAAAAACCATTTAGCATTTTCTGAGCGTTACACACAGCATACAGCTGTACAGATGTACAGTTTCAGTGAATCATTGTCCGCGGTTGTTTTATGCTCATGTTCTCGTCTCTTTATATCACTTTCCAATGTACACAAACGTTTTATCATTTATGTATCTGAAAAGTTGAATTCTTTATTTCGTCTTTTGCTTTTGTTCTTCTCATGCCTCCAGATGGAGAAGGTGGAGGAGGACCTGATCCGCCACAAGTCCCTCAGGGAGAACCAGGCCAAAGAGTTCTGCCAGCAGCTCGACGCACTCCGACAGAAATACGAGCAGCAGGTCTGTACGAGTCTCTTTACGTTCCTGTCCGTCTGTCGACCGTGTGTTTGTCAACCTAAACCTGCACGTGTGAGAAGTTCTCTTGCTCGTCGCCTCACGTTGAAGCCAGTGGAAAGAAGTCTCCTCTTTCTCCTCTCCTCATCATCATCACATTGCTGTATCTTTTCTTTGGGCAGCCGGAGCCAACCAAAGGGGACTGACATTCATTTTGTTATTCCTCCACATCTGTTCCACCTGATTCATTCCTCACGATAAGGGGCACGCTTTAGATTACGCTTGGATTGCAGCTCAATAAATATCCTAAACGTTGCCAATTGAAAACGAATGCAATCTGCATAGCAGACACTCGGTCCGCTTATCGTCGCATCTCTGTCGCTCTTCTTCGATTCGGAGTCTAGAAACCGTTTTTTTTTTCCGCTTCTCATTGAAATCCAGCTTGCTGATAGGAGGACATCTCTCATCCGGCATCGGATTCAATTAAAGCACATAAATGGATATTATCGGAGGCCGCCAGTCTCATTGTAGCAAAGTTTATCTTTCTATTACTTACATTTCACTTTAACCTCAGCAGCCAGTGGGTTTTGTCCACTCGTGAATACCCTAATTCATATTACAATGTATAGAAGATACAGAATGGCTTCACTCAGGCATCATCATTCAGTCCTGCATAGCAACTAATAAATAAGACATTCATTTATCCCTAGATTGCCATCAAATAATAAATAATTTCAGTTCTTTTATTATTTCTTTAAATGAAGAAGATTTAAGAGACGACCGATCTCGTGTTTGTTTCCCATCTGTACCCGCGGCACGATTCACTGCCAGCACTCAACCTGTCCGTTAATAAGCATGCGAGCGCTCATCTCCAGGACTGATGGAGTTTACGCCGCGTGTAATTTGCCTTAGGTTTGCCGTAGAAGGATGGAAGGCCGGTGTTATCTCCAAGGAGTAGAGAGATGGTTGCCCGTTATTGATTTGCGCCATGACTGAACACTTTGTGTTTCGTAAATCACACTTTCAAAAGATTCAAATTGGATTTTTTTGTATCCACCAAAAACTCATTTAACTGTGGGAAAGTGGCAAATGCTCTTTCTGCAATCATATATTGTCATAGCAATCAGACAATGCCGCTTAAACCTTGAAACAGATCGTACGTGTATCCAAAAGACATTTCCATGCCTCTAAAGTGATCCGGTAACGGAGGATTTATCGGTGTTTTGAGTGCCAGCTCCAGCGGATTGCTCTGAAGCTATCGTGAATTCCATCTCGTGTGAAAAACAAACAGGTAAGTAATCAAAGCGTTGCAGGAACAACTGAAGTGACGGTTATCATCTGCTGCTTCAGAGTGTGGGGGTGCAGTTGACAGTTGAAGCCAGCTACACAGGGTTAGCAGCTCGTCAGGCAGCCTTTTGTCTTGAAGATGAAACACAAAGACGCACACAAAGACGAAAAGGCCTGTCGTCGTCGTCGTGGTGATGATGTTGATGCGAGCGCTGGTGACATTAGCTACACAGTTAGAAGGGTAGAGAAAGAAAGAGGACGTTGTTTTTTCTGTACACGCACGTGAAGACGTGTGATTATTCATGAGTTACTGCGAGCACAATCGTTTTATGTCGTGTGTGTGTATTCTTTAACACACACACACAGCATGACCACGGGTACTCTGTGTGCACCCGCTCACCCATGTGTCTGTGCATTGTGCCGCCGCTCCACAGAGATTGGTGTCACACGATTGCAGTAGGTCAAATTTGTCCATTCAGATGCTCACAAAGGAACATTCCCTCAAGGGCGACTTCAATGAGACGTTAAAAGAAAATGAAAAAAGGGAGCTGTGTATGGAGGAGTTGTTTTCCAGCCGACCATGTTTGCATGACGTGGGGAGGTCAGATGTAAGCTTGGGAGAGCAGATAATAAAGCAGCCTATAGTTTATAGACATGCAAGTGTGTGTACGAACTGTACGCAGAGATAAATACTAATGTCCAGCGCCGCTCACCGGCCATCTTCAGTTCAGATCTTACAGCGATCTTCAGATCTTTCTTCCATCCTCTCTCGTCCTTCCCACACCCACCCCAGCCTCCCCTGCTGAGACCAGACAGGGCTTCTGTTCAACCCTCCTCTTTCCTCCTCCTTCCCAAACATTTCAGACCCCCCCCCCCCCCCCCCCCCAGGGGCTTGAAAGAAGCCCATTACCTCACTGTCCTGTCTCAATGCGCACACACAACCACGTCAGCCGGTCTGACAGGAGTCGTGCTGTGCAGCAACACCCGGCCCACTGTGTATCCGTGGCACCAAGCTGTGCTGTAACCGACTCAGTCTTCCCTCATAAACGCCACGCCGGCCCCTTTAAGAACCGCAGCACCCAGCATCCTCCGCTGCACGCTGGCGCTACGTGATGTCACAACCAGGCTCCTAGCTTCTGCTCTCTGACATCTCTTCTCCGTCTTTCTTTTTAGCTGTTTTTCTCACAGCGGATCTATCTTGCCCAATTCTTCGTCATCCTCGTTTCACCTCAGATCCCTTCTTTCCTCCAAAAACAACCCCCCCCCCATGACCCGAGACTCTGAACCGGAGCGAACAGTAAGCCACGATGTCCTGCTGGGGAGTTCTGGAAGCCACTGCCTGCTTGTCAGCCTGTCAGCTGTGAACTTGTGCTGCTGTATGAATCCGACTATCCCTGTGGGACAACGTGTTCTGGCTGTGGATCTCGTCTATTGTGGAAGTCAGTGGAGTGGACCGTAGACGGCATCAGCATCGCCAGTGGCAGCACGTGGAAGATGTTGCCCACATCCTTCATAGTGTTTGTTTCATGGAGCTCTGTAGTGTTCTACTACGAACTGGAGAAAATGGGAATGTGTGAGGTATTGTGAGGGTGTGTGTGTGTCTCTTTAATGCCCTTAACTCAGCCGCAGAGATACACTTTTCCCGTTGCTCTTTTCAGAGGGCAAAGCTCTGTCCAAACCTGAGGGGTGAATTCTTGACTGCCCAAATTGAAGCGTCTATTGTGGCCTTCCTCTCAGTGCTGGGGACGGGATCCGGTCCTCCTGTAGATAGCCGCTCATTCGTCACCTGCTCTGAATAGCGCGCAACGTCCCGAAGATAGGGCCGTGGGTGTAGCAGGCACCGGGGCACAGAGGCCCGAGGATCTCCGCTCCTCTGGCAGGCCAGGTAGGATGCCGTCAAGCACAATGTGCGGGGGATTAGCTTCAAAGCAGGGAAGCGAATGGGCCCCAGGCCGCCTGCTGTCCTTTCAAGACTCCGGCTGGGACTGCACGGCGGGATGGTGTGGGGGTCACTGGTCCCCCCCTTCCTCCCGCCATGGGGGAGTGGGAAGGGAACAGAGCCTGGGAAAGGCTTGGGGGGGGGGGGGGGGGGGGGGCGCTCGGTGCTAGGAGCTCTGCTGCCAAGGCTCACCTCTCAGCAGGTGACTCTCCGCTCACTGTCGTGCTGGAACACACACTCGCTTCAGCTGCCAGGACGATTAAGCCCTGAGAAATTGGGGCTTTGTGTCCCATTGAGAAGTGTTGTCTTTCCCTCGACTGTATTGTGTGTAGCTGGTTGTAACACCAGTGAGACTGAAGTCTTCTTGTTGACTGGTGCATACAGCTCCTTGCTATACTTCATATATCCTCACGATAGCAGCCTAGAAGAACCTTTCAGCGTCTTCTGGGTTCTCCTCAAAGTTTTTGGCTATCCTTGCCTGTCTCGCTCCAGTTTCTTTTTTTGGCCCGATTTGGGTTTATAATGATCATCATATTCATCGCCTAAGCCGATTTTCGCATGCTGTCATGCGCATAGCATGGGGGCATTGGGTAGTTGCTGCTGCCAGATGGCTAACCCCTACCAGCTCGCATGCGGAGCCCAAACTAGCTGCTCTTTTATATGCCGAGGGCAGAATAGGGCGAGGGGGGACAGATTTGAAGAGAGAGGAGTGGGACATTGAGGGCTGGTCTGTACAATTGGCGTGAGACGGCGGGAGGGCGGGTGTAAACACATCACTTCACGTCTGACAACGTGAGGAATCGGAGAAACTTTTCTGGATTTTTTTCGCCCCAAATTGGCCGGGTGTTCTAGGTGGAGGGCATCGGGTTTGTTTTTTAAAGAATCGGACGAAGAAAAAGATGAATGGATCGGTGGATGGACAAGTTGTCATGACGACAGGATATTGCTCTGAGTGTGTGTTGGCTGATGAAGTCTCTCTTTTGCCCGCTTGTCCAATCAGATGGCTGAGCAGCGCGTGCAGCTCGAGCAGGAGAGGACGCGGCTACAGCAGCAGCACAGCGCGGAACAGGACAGCCTGGTCCAGGAGCGCCAGTGGGAGGTGAGCAGCCTGGAGAGGCAGGCCAGGGCAGCCCTGCAGCAGCACCAACAGCACACCCAGGAGTGGAGGAAGCGCGATGCCCAGGTAGGGGGTCTCCACTGATCCACGTTTGCACACACACACATACATGCTGACCCACCGCTCTCCCGTGGACAACCGTTTTGTATTTTGCCCATTGACGGTTTCCTGTCGTTTCAAAAGCACAGCGGGTTAAGACACTTTTTCTTTTTCTTTTTTAACTTGAAGCAACACAGATATTTGGTCGATTCGGTAGCTTTGTATCTGGTGCAAGCGTACGGAAGATTTTTAGATGTTGCTATTTGAATAAAATTACATTTTATTTGGGCAAAATCCAACATTGCGCATAAAAAAAGTTTTAAAAATGCAATAAACAAAACAAAAAAAAAATCACGCAGACCCAATTTCCACCTTTGTCCTAATGATTTGCTTTTTAAAAAAAAAAGAATTTTCCGCCGCAGGGTTTCGTGATAGAAGTGTACGGACTTGAGATCCAGAAACCACAGGTAGCCAGATGAAGGAGAAGAAATCTGTTCTGTTCTTTTGTTAGCCGGGGTCGAATTTCTCTTGTTGTTGTCCGCTGTGCGGTATTCTCTTATTTCAGCGTTGACGGCCACAGTGACCGTTTTGGACATTTTGGATCTATATCCATGGACGTCCCTGACACCTTCTCGCACCAAAGGGGAGTTTTAACGATCGATTACGTTTACCGCGAATAAAAACAATTCACTTTTTTCCTTGACGAGGTGTTGACCAACACTCTATCTAAAGTGAAAGCTTATTTCTTCTCGTAAAATGCAGCAATATTTGACAACTTAAGAGTCTCCCCAAGTTGTAATCTTTTTGTCTTAAATGTTTATTTTTTTTGGTGGGATGCTCCCACGAAGATTCAAAACGACCCCCTGTTGCTCGCTCGATTGTGAAAATATTCTTTCATTCGTTCGTCAGCTCTGTTACTCGAGCCATACCAGTATACTGCTATACTGGCTGGCTTGTGTCACAGCAGTCTAAAACGTCTTTAAAAAGCTTTTCATTCCAACTCAAATGTTCCCGTGTCTTAATATTCTTGGAGAATGTATTTCACAGCACTCCTGACACCAGCTAGCGTGTTGTTTGGGTTTCTGGAAATGCCGTCACAACAGGACATTTCTGCCGATAACGCGCTGTCCTACTCGTGTCAAAGTGACGTGTCGTCTGACAGATCTTAGGATCTCGGGAGGTGACGGGAAACAGACTTCCCCCCCCCCAGTGCTCATCTCGTATTCTCAGTTCCTGTTTTGCTCGCGCAGCATGGTGAGTGGAGACAAGACGCCTGCATAATGTCAGATGTTAAATCAAGATTTTCACTCAGGCCTTGCACGGGGTTGTGCGCTTTCTGAAAGTGGTGGCGATGTGAGCTGGTTTGACTTCCTGTGTGAGCGCTGTTCTATGGATGTGCTCTTAAAGTGACAAGAAGCTGACACTGCGGCAGCAGATATGTATTAAAGATGAGGGTTTGTTTTTGCACTGAGCAAAGCCTCTTATTACTAAACTTCTTACTAACTTCTGCATTACCAAAGTTGTTTACCCGTTAAGAACTCGGCCCTGTCACACCGATAGCAATGTGGCTCCTCGCTGGCCGCCGCTCTACACCGTCACACCGGGCTGTGAAAGTTTGTGAAAATATGAATGGAGCTTTGAAAAAGAACATTTTCCGATTCCTGTAAAGTGAATGGCACGGCTTCATTTCTTCTTCCATTTCGCTTGTGCTTCTGGGAGGAAGCAGGACCTTTTCCAAAACACATGGGTGAGATGGACAATATCTTCTTCTGCCTGCTGTGGCGATTGAACCCAGGCCTCGTTATTTCTGCCGACGTCCGTCTCACACTTTCTCTCAAGTCTTCCTGGAATCGCTACGACTTATTTCGGCTATATGACCCATCTGCTGTGTACATGGGGCTTCTGTTCGTCAACATTCCCACTTTAAAATTATTTTTTTCTTTTGCCGTTTGTGCTTTAAAATGTTACACGTTGCGAATGAAAGAATCAGAATTAAGCCGCTGGATTGGAGACCTGTTGTGTGGCTGGCATCCCACCGACTCAGGGGATTAACTCTCCATTCCCAGCCTCGTGGACCCGCGTGTTCTCCGAAAAGAATAAAAGTATTTGTAAAACCGTGTTCTAAAAAAAATGAAAGGAAGCTTTCGGCTGTCTGTCCAGGATGATGAAATGTCTTCTTGCCGGTTAAACATGTTTGCCGACAGCCACTTCTGTGCTGCTCTGTCAGCTGATCAATGCCCCCCCCCCCCCCCCCCAAGAGGATGAGGGATCCATCACTGGTACTCTCTCTAACACGCCTCAGTCCTGGTGTAGAGGCCTTTCTTTATTTGCCTCCCCACCACACACTTTGTGATGAAATACTCCACCGTTACGAATGTTATGAATATATTTAAAATAGGCATCCTTGAGTCGCAGGACTTATTTCATATTCTCTGGAAACTATTTTGGAGAATGTAAAGCTTCTTGTAGTACACGATAAAAACACATTTTGCTATTTTTCCCCACAATACTCTGTTTTGTGTTTCGCTTGCTGAATAATATATAACAAACTAGGACAGGCAGTTTGAATTGATTTGAAGCCGTGCTTTTGTTTTTTTTGTTGTTGCAAACAACAGAATTGTTTGTTCAATGCAAATATCCATCATTCATATTTTTCCCACCGGCTCCTCCTCAGAACTAGGTATTATTTTGCAGGATACTTATTTATCTTTCTAAAGGAACGTGCGCTGCCATCTGGACTTCAAACGGCATTGGAGAGAGCGCGTCTGGGCCACGATGGACTAAATAATGATGCAGTCAATGTTTCAAAGCGTCTCAATCCCAAGTACGTGATTGAGACGTGTCGAATGAGGAGGGTGATGACAGACTGAGTTAAGCCGAGCTAAGAGGAAGTCGGGTGAAGCAAACCAGGCAGACGGCTAGAACCGGTGTGCACGTCGATTGTCCCGGCGCTTGTGTTTTGCCATTTACCGAATGATCGGTCCCCCGAGATCCCGTATCGTCAAGCGGATCCCGTCTTGTCGCTCAATGACGTCCAGTAGCGGATCTCTCACTGAGCTGTGTTTGTCACTGGCTTTGTGACTCTTTGATTTGTTTCATCATCATCATCCCATGATTTTTTTTTAATATTCAGAACGATTGATCATGGGCGAAGTCGTCAGTGACTCATGGTGCTCTGTGAAGAGTGTGACGGCGTGTTCTCTCTCGAACCATGAAGACATTTAGTGTGTGCATACATCACATCTTGGACCTCAGCCACATTTATCTGGCAGTAAAACATTCATTGCGACACTCTTACCTATGTTTATATTAGGGGTGTAACGGTACGCGTATTTGTATTGAACCGTTCGGTACGAGGCTCACGGTTCGGTACGCATGACGAACCGAATACGTTGCGTATTTAACCAGGTCGTCCCATTGAGATTAAAAATCTCTTTTGCAAGATGTAAGTAACAATACAAGATGTAAGCAAGATGTAAGTAACAATACTACATCACATTAAGGAGCAGTTTTTGTTTTTTATGCTTATGTGTTGCTAAGAAGACACCCCAGAAGATGGGTCACTCAGGTATAGTTCCATCATTGTTCAAAGTCAAAGAATAACTTCATGATGTTAGTTGTAATGAATAAATGTATTTTAAAATCAAGTACATTTCTCTGGCATTTATAGTTTTCTACTGTACCGAAACGTACCGAACCGTGGCTCCACTGTATCGTACCGAACCCAACCGTGAATTTTGTGAACCGCTACACCCCTAGTATATATATATATATATATATATTTAGTCTTTACTTAAACAATCACAATAGTGTCGGCATGAGGGCCAGATGAATACAACAGTTAAGGAAATGTTTTGTGAACAGATAATAAAGAAATAAAATGTGTTTAAAGGAATAATTGATGGGGAATATGCTTATTTGCGTTGCAGTTGGATGAGCAGACACCACTCTGATCTCACTACACCTGTGCATTAACTGTGGCGCTAGATGCAGGAGGTGATTAGCTTAGCTTAGCATAGCATAGCATAAAGACTGGAAAGCAGGGAGACACGGCTATCCTGGCTTTCTCCAAAGCTCCAAAATATGCCGACCAGCACCTCTGAAGCTCACTAGACAACTTGTTGAATATTGTTTTTGTTTAATCCATGCACAAACTGAGCTCCACAGTTACTGCACAGACCTGGGAGTGGTATCATCCAACTGTCAGTAAAAGGTAAATGATAGTATTAAAAACTTCTCAAAGTAGAAAGAAAGTCTAGACATGAATTAGGTTGATAGCTTAGGTCAACAAAGTCTAAGCTAAAAGTTTTCCCGCCTGTCATGCTCATGCAAACGTTACTTTCTCTTCGCAGGCATTTGAGGAATAGCACATGTGCAACTGCTGTAATAAGATGAATGGCTGTGCTCCATTTAGGTGCGCCTGTGAGCCGTGTCAGTACACGTGCACAATACCCGGGCCTGGCATGCCAAGATGGAATACAGCTATTATAAATGTCATTAGTTGTGCCGGTGTTTGCCAAGTCATAATATCTGCTGTGAGAAAGCCTGTTCATAGTTATAGCAAGTTCATGAAATGCCTCTTTTTTTTTAAGATGGGAAAACACATCACTTTCCTCTTATGTCATTACATTAATGTCTGACGGTCGTCCACAAGGTAGAATAATTAGCACATTAAGACTAATGTTAAAGATTGAACCGGTTTCCCCTCTTTAGTATCTGTTTGATCAGAAAGGACTCTGGAGCGGTAAAGGAGGTCCTTCTTTTATAAAAACACACAAGGAAAGTGGCACATGGCTTAAATGTCTGTGCAACAAGCGCCGTGGAGCTATTTCTGGTGTTTTTAAACTTCTGTTTCTCACAATATATTCTAGCGATAAAGATCTACAGTAGAGGATGAAGTCTCATGGCGTCTCTTCTACATTTGACTTTGTGTCATTTTTCCTCTCGATTGAAACAGAGAAAGTCCGTTATCTAGCGCTCTGTTGTTCTCCCCAGTCCTTTGAACTGCCACCATTTGACCCGTTATATTTCATGTGACGCTCCTATTGTCGCAGAGAGCCGCTTCGTCACAAAGCTCGCTGACACGTGTTTCTCTTGGATGTGGCTGCTGTGCTCACATTCTTACAAAGGAGACTCGCTCTTTTGACCTCTGAAGTGTCATTGCCAGTGCCTCTCTTCTGAGATTATGCTCTAATTTATTAAAAGAGTTTTGGAAGGCAGATCACCCACATTTGTTAAAGAGAGAATTATACATTAAAGATTCTCCAGGGCTCAGATCCTATTGCTGCTTGCCCTTGAAGGCACAAGCGGAGCCGAGGATTGCACGTGTTTGTTTTGCTTTTGCCTCATATTCTCTCTGAATGTGCTGCATGCCACTGTACGTGTGTGTGTGTGTGTGTGTGTGTGTGTGTGTGTGTGTGTGTGTGTGTGTGTGTGTGTGTGTGTGTGTGTGTGTGTGTGTGTGTGTGTGTGTGTGTGTGTGTGTGTGTGTGTGTGTGTGTGTGTGTGTGTGTGTGTGTGTGGCAGCTCGACCATGTGTGGCTGTGTGTGCACGAGTGGATCTGGCTGTGTCATACTCTCTCCAACGCTGGCACACACGGAGCCACAGCATCTGCCTGTTTTTGTGACACTCCTTTGAAGTCTCTTTGATTCTCCCCAGTGCCCGCTAAAAAAGACTTCAGGCACTTCCTGTCTGATTTCCTTAACGTGGCGTTGTCCTTGGATGCCCAGGCTTTTTGAGGTGGGGGGGGGGGGGGCAGAGCACAGGGTGCGAACCCAAGTAAGAAATAAACCACGGAGAGTAATGAGGATGTGCGATAGCTTGGGGGATATGTGCAATATAGGTAGGGGGGGGGGACTTCTTTCACTTTTTGAGGTCTTAATAATAGCAGCTAAGTGATGCAGTTTTGTCAAAACAACAAGCTTATCTTCTTCCTTTTGGGCTTTTTCCAAACTTTTGAGATGTAAGTTCATTGCATGTGTCAAAGACCGGTTCTTATTTCTGGTGTTTCTGGGGCTCTGGGGTTGGGCTTATTAGCATTCATACTGTGTAATGTTGCCGCTCACTGGCAGCACGATTAAAACGGCTCATCGGGGGTAAAGTCGAGGCTGAGAAGTTCAAACAAGAGGGGTCAAAAGAGGGGTCACGCCCTCGCTGCAGCCCCTACACAAACACGCAGAGGGAAACAGGAGATGTAAGCATGGTTGCAAAACTTTACAGGAACTCCCTCACACGTGGATATCTTTGTTTCTTTATTTTCACCCCACAGGACACAGATTATACTTGTGTTTCTCTTGACCCCTCACATACTTGTCAGAGAGCGTCAGTGCCAGAAATGCATGAGGAAAGAATATGGGTGGATGTTTGAATAAATTGTCTTCTTTGGTACATTACATGAACATATTTCGACATCAATCCATCTGGAGGGATACATGATAAACAAAAATAGATCTTAAGTACGGTTCACTTCAGCCAAAAAGACCACGGTAGCCTACATCTTACGATACATCGAAGTGTCTTCTCTCAGCGGGAATATGAAATCTAAACCGAAGAGCATCTCAGAGCCACATGATATCTGCAGGACATTGGTTCACATCGCTTCCCGAAAATTCTTACTCTACCCGTCTCTTTCCAGACGATTTCCGATTTGGAGGCCCAGCTGTCCGGTCACCGCGATGGCCTCCGAGGAGCCCACGCGCAGCACAAGCAACAGTTGGCTGAGATGGCGTTACTCCGGGAGGAAGAGAGACGAGTGGCGTTCCTGGACAGAGAGGCGTCCGTGGACCGGCTGCGCTCTGACATGGAGCGCATCCGCGGAGACCTGGAGGAAAGCCACCAGCAGGAGAAGGACGCTGCTCAAGAGAAGGTGGGTGGAGGGAAGGAGGGAGACGAGTTTCCAATAGGATGCTGCATAAATCACGTTACGTCACTTTCTGGTGCCTGTGTGGACGAATGCCCATTTGAACAAAGGTTCCATGAAAAATGACACCTTCATTTGTTCGCTTGCAGAAACTAGAATAGAAAGGAGGATGTCTAAAATGGCCAATAAATACTGAATTAAGGAAGAAAGGGCAGAGGTGGAGAGGTTCTATTAACTCTAGAGGCGGGGTCCAGATGGTGTTTTGTTCTATTTATTTGTTTTCCTTTGGAACTCCCACTGTCTCTCTGTATGTCTCCTTCTCAGTCAGATGTTTGTCGGAGGACATGTGAACAATGTTGTCTTTATCAAGCTGTTCTTTTTCATCAGTGTGGACAGTGAGAACAGAAGGTGTCTGTGTGAGTAGGGCTGAGAGTGGTCGTATGGAGCTTTTATCCTATTTCAGGCTTTTTACAACCCCTCTCATTCACCCTTTCTCCCACGCCGACGACAACAAGCCACCTTGCCAGGTGAGTTCCTTGTCTTGACAGACGTGTGGACAGAAGGAGCCGGGGGATCCGAAATGCCACGACCCGCTCTGCCTGCCGAGCCGCCGCCGCCGCCGCCTCCGGGGGAAGGAAGGCTTGCTCGGGTTCACCGCTGTAGCGAAGGTCTGCTGCGGTCTGCCTCATGTGTCTGTCAGTCGGACAGATTCTTAATGTTTGCACATCAAAGCTGGGGTTCAACCTGTGCGCGTGTCCTCTCAGCTGCACCCATAGTCTCATTGCGAACACCACCTTGAACCCAGCATATTACTATTACTGTGCATCCTGGATCCTTGAACAGAAGGTTGCTTTGCTATCTTAGTGAACCAGGAAGTACTTCAATTAAGAACTTCTGAGCTTTCCTCTCTTTCTTGCTCCTCAATCTGTCTCATATTCGTTCCTCCTCGCCACGACAGAAACTGGACCCACGGCTGGGAAATCACCCGTAATCTTGTTCTGGTCTAGCAGGAAGCTGACCTAAGGTGGTTGATCAGAACCTAATCCCTCAGCAGGTCCCATCAAAGAGAGCATTTTTCATTAGACACCATCCCAGCTGCGCAGCATTAGCCCCGGAATGCAGGGACCTCCAAAGCACCCAGTCGGCCATTTTGGCTCCACATGGCACACAGAACCAGGGGTACTGAAGGGAGTGAGATCCGAGGGAAAGAGTGTTCTTATTACAGGCTAATCCTCATTTGAAGAAATCCCTATCGGTCCCGCTTTTTTTTTTTTTCTTTTTCCTTTTTGGATATGTGAAAGCTGTTTTGCAGCTAAAAGTTATTTATCTTTTTGGCTCCCTGTAAGTCATCTCTCTTCCCTCTCTTCCCTTTTTTTTTGGGGAGTGGATTCAAAGCAGTGATGCTGAATGTTGAACTCCGACTGATAACACTATAAGCAATGTGCTGGTTTCACTTTTAATGAAAAAGTTTCGTAGCGCCAGTTTTTTTTCCCCGTTGGATTGAAGTCAGCCAGCTCTCAGATCCATATTGACTCGTTCGCCCTTTTTCTGTCAGTTGAAAATTTCTCATTCTTTTGATGCAGACAGAAATGCTGTCCTCTGCAGTCCACCATACTCTTGGAAGCAGAGCCTGGGCCGGCCAGCTTTTCCTCCCTTTTATTTATTTCTTTTTCAACACATCTCCCAGATCCTGGAAAAAAGGGGCCGGAGAAATCCATTAAATCCATGAATGGATTCCCATCAAAGACGCGTGCGTTTAAGGGAGAGACAGAGAGGGAGAGAGGGACACAGGGGGGATGGGATGTGTTTTGGGAGTAGACAGTCGAAGCTGTTTGAATGAAATAATGAGAAACAGAATATCAGAGGAGATCAGACGTTCAGATAGTTCCATACATTTGAGCTGCACCAAAAAAGGAAAGGAGCAGAGAGGGAAAAGTGATGGAGGTAGGCTGAGCAGAAGGTGTGTGTGTGTGTCGGGGGGGGGGGGGGGGGGTTCATGGATGAGACTGAACGCACACAACCCCAGACCTCCCAATCTCCGTTCTCCACTGAGGGGCCTGTGAAGCTGCCTGTGTGCCTGATAAAGACGCTTCATCTCTGGGCTACGGTGGGCACGGATCCTGCCGCTCGCCTACACACCACCTCCTTATCTCACCTTTTTTCTTCTTCCTCCACCCGTCCATCTTTCCCTGTCTTCCCCCACGTCCACGTCCCCCCCCCCCCTCCGTGCCTTCAAGTTGTGGCACAGAACATCAGGACTTTTTAGTTTTTAGTTACCAGAAATCATCGTTGAGCTTTGAGGGAGTGAGGGAATACTGTTTCGTAGCACACGTACATTTGTGCACACACACACACACACACACACACACTCTCTCCTCTCCTCTGTATGATGCCTGGCATACAAAACACAGGTCATGTTTGTAATCAGTGCCCGATAGGCAGTACTCGTATGAGCTTACGGTTTGGTTAAAGGAGAAAAGGTCTTTGTGTTGGCCCTCTTCAGCTCACACAGCTGTATCGTACTCCCTCCCTGCTTGTCAATACTAGAGATCTGAGATACCGTGAGACAAAAGTTCAAGAGGCCTCAGGTTTGATAGCGGATGAATAACGTCTGGAACTTTTCATATTTTCTCTCAGTCTGGAGAGCTTTTTCAACTGCTTGTGGAGAGATTAGATGTGCAAATTTTGGCTGATATGTTTGTGTGGGCCGGGGTGTATGATTGTGTGTGTGTGTGTTTGCGTGTGTGTAAAATGCATCCCTACTTTCACTTCAGATCAAAGGGACGGGGCATTTCATCAAACACTAACATAGTGTGACAAAACCACCTGGAGGCAAACATCAGCCAATGAGAAAGCAGCTGTTTTGGCATGCAGTAGCCAATTCCGAGCTCCCTGTGTCACAGCACCAGCGTCGCTCTGGCCATGTCCCATGTGACACCAAAGGGCTCGCTCTTTCCCTCACACGCACACACGAACAGGTGGAGGATTAGAAAGCTGAGGCAGGAAGGCCTCTTGTTTTGCAATTACTCTCTTTTTTTCCTCATTCACTTTGCTTCAAGGAGACAGTGTATAGACATCCAAAAACTTGAGAGGTTCTTCCTCGAAAAGTTGTCTTACTCAGTGTAGTAGTCGGTACAAGTCCCCTAGCTGGTGCCGGAGCTTTCTTTTGTGTATCTTTCAGATTACTCTGCTTGTTCGACAGCCAGTGAGTCTGTTGGCGCCGATGCTCTTTTCGTATCATTTGGCTGCAGAAATGAACAACAAAATCGAATACACTCTGTTAATGTGCTTTGTTTTACTTCAAAGCTACTAGTTCCCCGCCAAGAAATCTGATCAAATGTGTGTTTTGATGAGATCAGCTTGCTGGCTGTTGTTTGGTGAGCATCGCTGGCCTTCTCCTATATCAGGTTTTGGATCCAGATGTTCCGTTTGCATCTGGATTCAGTCGTGGTGGATAATATATCTACGGTGATCATTTGTGAGCAGATCTTTGACTTCAAACTCAAATTTAGATTTCATCTGTGAGAAACTGTTCGGTACCTCAGCACGGGCACAGACTGCAGCCCTCATTTAAGTTCTTTGGCAAAGGGAAAAAAATCATCTGTTTATAACTGTTGTTTGTTTGTTCTGTGCACAAAGCTGACTCGGCAATCTTTTCATGTGGCCGGAGATCCATCTGCCTTCACACGATTGGACCGAACCGTCTCTAAATGCGCTATGACTGATTGGATCTTAATGTGTCTTCAACGTTGCATTCACGTCCATATTTAGAGCTGTGCATTCGCGAACAGACCACCCAAGATGTTCTTTAGTGCAAAACATGCACTCTCCGGATTTTCCCAAATGTTCACCGAGCACAGCGCCAGTCTCGGTCGCTCTGTGCCTCTTGTTTCTGTGGATCTAGTTTGTCTGGATCGCTGCTCTTAAGTAGTATCTCGAAAGTATCTCTTGAGACTGTATGTCCTCCTCAAATGACAGAGAAGTCTTAACATTAAACTCAAAATGTAAAAGTTAAACCAGGGATTTAATACATTGTTCAAGTACACCATCCATATGACTCCATTCTTGTAGCTTTGGTCCTTTGTGCTCTCAGCCCTGGTGAGCGTACCGTTCTCTCTCTCAGCCAGAAGATGGTGGTACGAGGTTGTTGTCATTGTTGTCGTCGTAGACGCATCTTGCCTCTCTCTCTCTCTCTCTCTTGCCCACCGTCGCTGCTGACTTATTAGGTTGGTTCTCTGCCATTTTGGAGAGACACCAAATCACATTATTCCGTCTGTCACGGATTAGGGCGAGGAGAAGAGCGACGTAGACTGAGGGATGATCAAAGAGGGTCTGCATTCACCTCACACTAACGGGACTAAACGGGAGACAAAGAGACGGGGGAGGCAGAGCGAGGGATCTGATTTTACGGGAGAAAGATGCATTCCGATTATTGGCTCTATGTGTCTGCGGTTTGGTATATGTTTACATCATAGCTGCTCCACAAACACACATTAAAGCATTGGTGTATGAACATAAGTTGTTTGTTTGTGTGCGTGTGCGCAGGCCTATCAGAGCTCCTCGTTTCCTCAGTGCACCATCGGGCCCGGCGGCGGGGAGAGAGAGAGTGAGTCACCCAGCAGATGAAAGAGTCAAAGTAAAGGCTTTGCCGTCCCAAAAAAAATCACACAGTTCACTTGCTCACTTTTTGAAGTCATCCAAGAGGAGGGAGGGAAGCGACACACTTTCTCAATCGCATTAAAACATGGCGTCAGGCGGCTCCCATCTTGTTGCACGCTATAGATTACACTTTGGTTTGAAGTGGAGTTTTAAGTGGGACACCATGATATTGGGGCTCTGTTTTTTTGGGTTCAGTTTCCTAATTCAACTCTGATTCATCCCACATCTGAAACATCAGGCAGACTTATTCATCAAAGTAGGGATGGAGGCATAAATAGACACGGAAGTGAGCTCTATCTGTGCAGAAAGACGGAGTTTTATCACAGTTCCATCTCCTCTTCACAGTCATCATACGTTACCTTTGCCTGTAATCTGTACACAGAAAGTATGAATGAAAGACTTTCTGTGGTTTTAAAGAAACGAAGAGGACCGATGACGATCTGTGATTCTACAGGCGACTCTTCGCCGCCTCAAAGTAGCTTCTCTTCCCGACCTTCTCCTGCGGGTGCGATGTTGAGCCCACTCGCGCTGATGGTAATGGATGTAATTGGTGTTCCGATACCGAGAACTGGCTGAGTGAGTTATCGCTGAACATTCAGTGTGCTGCGTGTCTGACGTATGTTTATCTGTGAATGCCTTGCTCGTGTGTGATGGATTATTTCTGTACTGTGTGTGTGTGTGTGTGTGTGTGTGTGTGTGTGTGTGTGTGTGTGTGTGTGAGATGCGGCACATGACAGTGAGGCAGCGGGGATGAAGAGAATCACTCCTAACAGCCGGTGATGGCAAACTGTGAAATGGAAATAAAGTCTCTTGTCATTACAGCACCAGCTCTCTGTGTCTCACACACAGATACACAGGCAACAGCACAGCAAGACGGCGATGATTACAGACAAACGAGCGAATAACATCTCCCAGCTCTCCCTCGCTGGCAGATTGAACTCAAATTGTTGCGAGAGACACGCAAGAGTGAACAGAGGATCGTTTTTGAACGCTTACAAATACTGCTGCCACTTAAAATGAAAGATTCCTTTTGAAATCACATTACACAAATCACTTCTCGAGTGTGCAAAATGCGACGAGTTGTCTGCAGACTGAATCCACCAACAACCATTGAAAGAGCATGTTTTGTGACTCGCCGTCTCTTTAACAACACCCCTGTCCTTTACATGATCGCCTGTTAATCGGTCGTCACGTTGTGTCCTTTCTATGTGTGCGGGGTGACGTCAGGCTTGTGTCAGTTTTATATAGTGAGAGATGATTGGAAACATATCGGAGGAAAGATGCCATCTGGAGGCGATATCCTGCCCGGGACTATAGAATGCACTGAACACATTCTGAAAGTCCTGGAAAACAGACACGCTGACTTTAACGCACACAAAAGTTATCATGTGTTGGCCAGGCGGAAACCTCCAGGTGTGAAAAGTGAAGCCAATGCAGAAGTGCCTGAATGTTTATAACAGCCAGCAGGGGGCGACTGCTCTCGTTGTAAAAATGGGTCCGATTGTATGGAAGTCTATGAGAAAATGACCCGACTTCTCACTTGCTTTACTACCTCAGTAAACATTGTGAACATGAGTTTATGGACTCAATCACTAGTTTCAGTTATTTTTCAATGCAGCATGATGTTCCTTTAGTGATGGCCCCATTTCGAGTAAAATAGACCATAAAGCGGGATATGCTTAAGGGCGGGGCTACCTTGTGATTGACAGTTCGCTACCACGGCGTTATCCAGTCTGGGCGTTGTTCGTGTTTTCCCTCTTACAACTTTAACCCCGTTAAACAGTGTCTTCATTTTTTGAAAGATAATTGTTACCTTTTGGTTCAGTTGTACTTCTCTCTCTCGTGTCACTTCTGGTTGCAAAATTGTCCATTGTCTGTTTGAATAAGTGTAGCTTGTGTCTATACCTTTAAGTGTGTGTGTGTGTGTGTGTGTGTGTGTGTGTGTGTGTGTGTGTGTGTGTGTGTGTGTGTGTGTGTGTGTGTGTGTGTGTGTGTGTGTGTGTGTGTGTGTGTGTGTGTGTGTGTGTGTGTGTGTGTGTGTGAGAGAGAGAGAGAAAGTTGTCGCCCGTATTCTGCCTCTCCCATCAGTCCTTTCTTCAGTGTGCATATGTCAGTATGTGTCCATGTGTGTGTGTGTGTTGCCTGGTTCCCACTGCAGATTATTAATTAAGATCTGGTAAGCGGTGCATGCCTTGCCATCAGATCCACTTCCACTCTCTTTAACGCACACACAAGTACCCTTACACATGCACAAACACACACACACACACACACTTCAAAGCAGCCGCACTCCACACAGCTAGGATTAAGAGGCGATTGAAGAGCCTGATACAGCCTCAAAGTGCCTTCAGCACAAAAATGCCTTTGGCAGGGCACAGGTAGTCTCTTTGAAAGTGCTTACACACACACACATATGGCTTTTAATTTAGCTCTGATTTTCCCTTAGTATTTGTCACAGTCCTATTGGGTTATTTCTCTTGCATGTACTATCCATATCTTCATCTATTTCCAGACATTTTGAACGTGTGTTTAGATGCTTTAGCTGTATAATGTATGATGTTGTATGATGCTTCCTGCTAAATCCCCCCGAGTGACTGGAGGTAAAAAGAATAGGCTAGTAGCGAGCTCTTTATGTTTTTATGAAACATCTGAGCACGTCAATATGGCCATATGTTCCCATGAATACTCTAACACGTGTCGTATACAGTACAGAGAGTCACACACGCACCTCATTACATCACAGACAATTACAAAGATGATGCTGATGTATGACTTTGATGTCGACATTTTCTCCACTGAGACGCGTTTAAAGTCTCGTCCTTTCTCATCGTCTTTAAAGAAATCGTATTTCTTTGGTGTTTGTGTCGATGTTTTTCAAGCAAATGTTGGCTGCTTGAGAGTTGTGGTTAAAATAAATCGAATACTAACTACCACAGTGGCTCTTCAACGAGGCTGTAGTCAAGATGGAGCAGCATTAAAGGGAGACAATGAATGTGTCAGCCGTAAAACAGAAGAAACAAATGTGGACGGACTCCATTTGCGCCCCAAACACAGTTCTTTCTCTTTCCTTTTCTACACCCTTCTTTGTCTCCCCCCCACGTCTCTCATCAGCTGCTGTCGGGCCCCCCGAGGGACGAGCAAACTGCCACTCACAGAGTCCTGGCGCAGGAAGACAGGCCCGGTATCCTTGGTGACGGCTCTGCGTTTCCGTGGTGACAGGTGTGTCCGCTCAGAGCTGTTTGTCAGGAAGTGTCCAAACGCAGCTCAGGTGTTGATGGCAGCGAGGGGTGCGTTCAACGAAACGTGTTGGTTAGAGCGCTGTCCGTCTGTCAGTGGCTGTCAGGACGAGAGAGTCAAGCGGTGCGTGTGTGTTTTTTATGTATGAATCAGGTTTACTGCTTTTTTTTAAACTTTCTAAATGAATTTCTGCGTGGCTGGTGTTTTTGTATTTCTATGTTTGTTGAACAGGAAGTTGTCAAGAATTCAATTCAATGGCAAGAATCAATGGCAAAATGCTTACTGGGGTATAGAGAGCAGGTTTTCAGAGTTTAAGTCGCTCCACGACTTGCCTGCCTTTCAAATAATGACCGACTACATCCGCCATTAACTCGGGCCTTGGTCTCTCTACTGTGCCTGTATAGACCTTGTCACCGCACGAACAGGCAGCCATTGGCATCCCCATCGAATTCCGTCACTTCACACCTAATTACCTCGCTCCGCTGTTCAGCCTCTCACTGAAACTCTGGCATCACAACACAGCCGGCTGAACGGAGGCAGGTCTCGTATTAGACACTCGCAGTCTTTGCTTCCAGCTGGCGAGCTTCCCACAGAGAAACCGCCGATAAACAAAGAGACGAGCGCCGCTCAATCAACTCCTAACAGCAGTCTTCATTCACTGCTATTCTGTCTCCGCCGTGTTGTGTCTCCCAGCCTCTCCCGATCATCTCTTCTTCTTCTTCTTCTTTTTTTTCCTCCCTAGCTAATTGGCAGCAACGTTTTAATTCCCCCGCCTGCCCCCCTTCTTGTTAAGTGATGAATTGTTGGCAGGGGATCAAAGGGGAGTGGTTGCCCGCTGTGCACCGTGCCCGTCACTACCTGCTGGCACACATGAGCGTTGGGACTGGCCCGGTGCCAAAGGGAGCCACAGGCCTTCGCCGCGAGCACACACTGCCAAGAGGCAGAGGTGAACATGAGTGTGTGTGTGTCTGAGAGAGAGAGAGAGAGAGAGAGAGAGAGAGAGAGTACGTCCTAACAGAAGATTCAATTTCACAACTCTCTCTCTCTTTGTGTGTCTATCGGTCTGTCTGCATATCTCTTTCTCACACTCCCCCTCTCCCTTCTTGTTGCAGACCAGCAGCAGGTTGAAGCAGATTGAGAAAGAGTACAGTCAGAAGCTCGCCAAGTCTGCCCAGGTAATCAGTTTTCTCTTCTACCCCTCTTTCATTTTATATTCCTCTTTTTTTTCCACTGAACTGCTTGAAAGATTGGACAAATGCACTGATGGGAGAGGTGAGGAAGCACATATGAAAACACACACACACACACAAGCGCTATTAAACACACGGCAAGCCACCCTGTGCCCAGATATGCACAAGTGCACACACACACGTCCCATATCCGGCATGAGGTTTGTGCCGAGCTCGGATGAATACATCGACACATAAAACACAGGAGATAGTGTTGCACGCAGAATATCCAAAGCTCTGCTGTGTGTCTCTACTGCTCCTGTTCTGTCTTTTATGTGTCTAGACGTGTTAGAGGTGAAAAAGATCTCCTTTGCAGCTCCCAACTGAATTTTATGAAGCCAGGACAAGTTGTCGGGTCTCATACCTGATGTGTTGGCTGCTTCGATGGTACAGATGTTGCACTAATCAATGAGTTTGTGTAACAGTGAATCGAGTACCTACATGTGATGTGAAAGGGATCACTAGAGAGCTAGAAGGAGTGTAAATATTAGACTTACCACTGTCAGTCTGTTCATTGCTACATTTGCCTCCCGTCTGTTCACTTGCACCAGTATCCTCTTCCCCTCCATCCTCTCTCCCGGGCCTCTGATACCTCTTTACTCCGTCTCTTCCTACGGACGGCCTTATGTTTAACATTACCGCCCGTCTCCTCAGACTGAGCCCATTTTAAGCCTGAGGTCATTCTCCTCTTTCCAACCAGGAATATAACTTCCCATGCAAGACACGCCGTCATTCAGCGAAATGTCTCCGAAGGTTCAGGCAGCTTTTACCTCGCCGGGTTTAAAAGATCCAAAACACCCTAAGTAGTGTTTACATTACAAAAGAAAAGGGTTTTCTTCTTGATTCTGTAGCAGGGTAGGATATCACAATCATTTGGCCGTAATTGCACCTCGTTACCCGAAGAGGAGATTCAAGATGGGGGGGGGGGGTTGTTTTTCTTTCTTTCTTCTCCTCCCCCCCCCCCATTTTGGGCTGGCTGGCAGCAGGGGCGCAGAGTTGAAAGCGGGGTTGACAAGCAGATGTTGTGAGAAACCGGTAGCTTATTAGGTTACACAATGCCTCCACTTCAAACGGAGTCGGATGCTGTGCGAAAGTTCAGCCGTGTTTGCCCGCTTCGGCGGCGGGTGCCGGGACGCCGCTGCAGACGCAGCAACAAGTGATTTAATCCTCTGGTTCAACAAACAACACTCTCTCTCTGACATAAAAGAGAAGTCTCTCAACACCTTCGCTGAAGCGTGTTGCTCTACACAGGGTTATGCTGAAGGTGTGTTGTTTTTTTTGTGCAAACACATTAATATGCGTGCGGGGGGGGGGGGGGGGGTGTTGACTACCCCTTGGGGCAACTCAGTCAAATGTAAACAAGAGGCCTTTGAACCTGAAAGGCTAACCCCAGTTGTTAACCCCTCGGTGTCTGACAGGGGGCATCGCTCTTGAGCTCAACTGCATGGCTAATAACCCAATTAAAAGCATACCGCGCCATACATTATCCTGAAGGGGCCGGAGATGCACCGCGTACGGGCATATGTTCACGTGCACGCGCGCATCCCTTCCTCTTGCAGGTTCCGGCTTTGCTTCTGTCCCTTATTCTCTGTATCATTCACACACACACACACACGTACACGTACAGTATGTACACAGACTCCTAATTAGTGTCTCTCCAATCCCGTGTGTTAAGCGTCTGGCTGTGAGTGGTCCTCCTGGGTGACCTGTGAACTGAACAGGGCTGTGCTCTCTTCCCCCCCCCCCCCGCCCACTTAATGATCAGGCTACAGTGGGTGGTAGCTGTGGTGCTGCTGGGAGATCATTACTTCATCCCTGGCCGTCTCGTCGTGGGAGTCGGGGGGAGGTGGAAGGGAATTTGCCACGGGAGGCACAGTGCGTGAGAAGTGTATCTCGTTGTGGAAGAAAGAGGTGGAGGTTCGCTCCGTATGCAAATGTGCCTCATTTATTCCAGCACAACGCTGGTTTGTCAAGTCCCACGAACCGTTCACATGTGACCTCATGTATGAACCACATCGGATCTGTTGCAGTGTTTATTCCAGCGCAGGGATGAAGCCACAGAGAGTCATCACTCCACAGCTCGCCTCCTCCTTCACGGGGAGTTTTACTCTTCATCAGCGCCTTGTTTTGGTTTTTACAGCCTGCAAATTCACTCTTATGGTTCACTCTCGCCGCTGTCATCAGTGTCGTTTTCAGTCAAAAAAGCCACCGGCCTCAAACCAAACAGCAGACAGACAAAGTGACCAAAGCAGCTGGTGAACATAGTGCAGCACGAAGCGGCTAAGGAGCCAGATATTCCCCTCAGGGGATGTCGGAGACCACAACAAAGCTATAGTTGAGGAGGGATTCTTAGACTAAATGAATTGTAATGTTGCTCCAACTGTACAAGTTGTCATGTCAGTGTTGCGTTCGCAACTTGTTGCTCCAAAGTGGCCTAAAAAAACCTGTTTAAGTAAAAGTTCATAGCTGTGTCTGTGAGCACACTATACAATCATGTTACCTTGTTTATGGCCGACAATACGTGATCGAAGGCTGTGACTATGATTTTATCAATCAATCTGCTATTCATTAATCAATTAAAAATGTGTTTTAAAAAAGGAAAAATAACTTTACAATTGTTTTTATTTTATTTCTCATTATTTTTATTTTATTTATTGTTTTATTTACCTCTAGTTCATGGAGAGGTAAGCCTGCCTTTAGCCCCAACCAGAGATGCCAGTCGGCTTTGGGGAAAAAGACAAGTCTCACCAGACCAATTACAGACTTGAAAAGGCCTGGCTGGCTATCAGACAGAAAGAAGGTGCTGCGGTGTGTTTGTGTACAGGAATAACAAGACAGACAGCGCAGTTCACTAGTTCAGAGTACCGCCACCGCCGGGGGCTGAAATGCATGGAACCCATACTGTACAATAATTATTACGCCCAGAAATGATGTTCCCATAATCATGTGTCATTTGTTACTTTCATGTGGCTTTCCCACTGACAAAATAAGCCTAATCTCCCTCTCATCTCTCTCTCTCTCTCTCTCTCGCTCCCTTTCTCTTTCTCTCTCTCTCTCTCTCTCTCTCTCTCTCTCTCTCGCGCCCTTTCTCTTTCTCGTTTTCTCTCTCTCTCTCTCTCCCCCCTCTCTCTCTATCTGTGGTCGACCCGCACCACTCTTAACTCCCATACTCTCACACAAAGTGCAGATTCCAGCAGGGCTGGTCCTCCAGAGTTTGAACACGGTAAACAAGTATCTGTCTAGCCCAAAGCAAGCAGCAGCACTGCCCCCACCACCACCTCTCTCTCCCTCCCTTTCTCTCCCTCTCTTTCCCTTTCTCTCCCTCTCTTTCACTTTCTCTCATCTTTCCTCTGCCTTTCCCTGACAGTGGCTTAAATAGAATGTTAATTTTGACTGGAGGATTTCAAAGCCGAGGCAGTTCCTTTTCATCTTGGTGTGCACCGCAAGTTCACCAACACAAAGTCACTGCGCGCCTTAAAAAAAGGAAGTTGTTTTTCCTCTTCTCTCTCTCTTTCTCTCTGTCTCGTCTCAAAAAAGACACGAGTCATGAGAGTCTGAGAAAAAGCAGTGTGTCAAGGTGATCGTTATTGCCGTCCAGTTCCCTTTTGTTTATCACACATTGTTAAATATAAACACACATGCACTAACAGTGCCTTGCTCAAAGAGTCCAAACTCCTTACTTGGTCCATGCAGGGACTTGAACTGGCAACCCTCTGGTTCCAAGCCAGGTCCCCACAGACTGAATCTATGGAGAGGAACAACGTTCCCAGGAGCAAATGTCCGCACTGACCAGTGGGTGAAACTTTGTGCGGTCAGCTGTCCAGCTGCTTATTTCCTGTCAATCTGTGACACATTTAAGAATTCAAATCAAACATTCATTGTTTTTTTGTTTTATTCCTGTCTCTCCTCTTCTCACCTGTAGCTCATTGCGGAGCTACAGACGTCTGTATGTGACTCAAAGGAGGAGGCTGTTCGTCTGCAGCAGGCCACGGAGAAGCAGTTGAAGCAGTGCAATGTTCTTTGGGACGAGGAGAGGAGGACGACGACTCAACACGCAGACCGGACCAACAAGGTCGGTGGCGGCCACTTAGGAGACGAATCGCACTTCATCACACTTTAAGCATTTCTTCCACGCTGAGAAACCAAATGGCTCTCAGTAGTTGTGGAGTCCAGAGCAATATTACTGCATTCTCAGAGTTTGCCACGGTTCATTACAGCAGAGGCACTAAACCCGAAATATCGACCACCCCTAAGGGTAGAAGACTTTCAGGATAGAACGCCTCAGTAGCTGAATGGTAACCACCACGTCCCCCCACTCTTATGTCGCCACTTCTACACTTTTATGTGTTCAATAAAGACAAAAAAAGGCATTTTTTCTGTACATATAAACACACCAACGCCACTATAATGGAGGGGATTAAAAACTGCACCAGCGGCAGAATCTGCACGAGCTTTGGTCAATCTCCAAGATGTCTGCCCTTTCATCAGTTCCTCTTATCTCCCTTTCTCCTTGATCTCTGAGCAGTCTTATGTGCTCGCTGTCCTGTGTCAGTGGTCTCTGAAGTGTTCATCTGCAGAGGCCAACCTTTACACGAGAGAGAGAGAGGGGGGCGGGGGGGTCCATAAACTACATCCTCAACAAAGCCTTGTCTGGATTTGACTTTTACGGAGTAGACACGGGTTGCTTTTCTTTTGTTAAAACACGGCCAGAGTTTGTATGCATGCGCTCTGTCATTTTTATGGCTCGCTGCAAACTCCAGCATGTCTTTAAGTGGCTTGTGTGCTCTTTGTCTGTCTGGAGCTTTTAAATGTGTCTGCTGCACCCCACTTCTTCAGTCGGAGCCTCTCTATATCATTGCTGCCATTCTCTTTCACAGTTTGAACTCCTCTTTTTTTTTCCCCAGCATTCAACTTTTGTATTCCTCTCTTGTGTTTATTCTTTGAAACCTGTCCTAATTCAACTCCACGTGTAATATTAGTTGATCAAATTTCGGTATGAGAGGAAGAATGTGTCATTGAGACACTATGCAAGTACAATCTGTCAGTCGTTTAACATGCTAAAGGTATTTAAATACACTGCAGTAAGCTACAAAACACTGCTCTCTTACGCAACACTTTTTAAAATGTCGATTTTTTTCCCCCCTGCTCTTCATCCTCGTCCATGCAGAGTTCTCTTTTTAGACTCGCGGGATCTTTTATTCTGCCTCGTGCCCCAGCTGGGACACGGTGGCAGTTGATTGGGTGTGGCTCACTAAATACAGAGTTGTTGTGTCTGGGATCAGCATCAGGACTCGTTCCCAAACACAACCGTGTCTGTTTTTGCGGTTTGCAGCTGCCTCGTGTAGCAACAAGGCCGATCTGTGAGCCTCCCTTTAGATCTCCTCTCCTGGATCGTGAAATCTGTTCAGGGGAGCGATCCCATTGCTGTGTTTAAGATCAAGCAGATGAGCGGTCATCGCGGTGTTTTCACAGACGAATAGGTCAAAAGCTGTTAAAACTGTTGCACCAGTCAGCTGGGGCTTCATCTAACATGAGTCATCATAACATGCGGCTGATTTGCAGTCAAATAATGTGAATAATATGAATAATGCTTATGATCTTATTATCAAAGAAAATAAATATATAAATCAGAAGCATCTAAGTGCTGCGTAAACTTGTGTCGGGCACAGGCCTCGGCATCTGTGTCGGGAGCAGACAAAGGCTTCCTGTTTCCATTATCGGTGTCCTCATTATTACGATCCCCCACCCACCAACGAGACCCCCATTTAATGGTTGAGTTGCTTATTGAGAGCCAGACATGAGGGGAAGGTAAGATTGGTCAAACAGCAGAAAAAGAGACAGAAATAGAATAAATAGTTGTTGTGAACTTTGAAAGAAGAGGGAGAGGAGAAAGGCCCCAAAGACGGGGAGGAGAGAGGGAGAACCAACAAAAGGATGGAGGAAGTGTGAGGGTTGAGACAGCAAACAGAAGGACAAGAGAACAAAAAGAGAGGGTGAGAGAGAAGAAAGAAAGAAATGGCGGAGAGCTGTCAGTGGGCCATCGAGGGAGTGTGTCGCCTGCTGACATTGTTTCCATGCAGCTCACTTCAAAGGGCTCGGATTATGAAGAGAGCGAGGGGCTGCAGACAATGGGAGGGGAAGAAAATAACATCAAAGTTAGCCGCGCATTTGAACTTCCCAAACATAATCCCAAAACAGTTCTGAATGCACGCTGCACCGGATCAGATGTCCCTTTTATTTTTTCCACCCTCGCAAGCCCCGTTCTGTCGTTTCTCACTTAAATTTAGCTCCCTCTGTGGCTCTACTGTACTTGTGACTTCTTACAAGTGGGCGTAAACTGCACAGACCTTTGCATCTTGTAAAACAACTTTTTTTAGAACAACGGTAGTACAGTTAAGTATGCTCATTATCTTGGGTTTTTTTATACAAGTGACGTTTAGGAGTATTTTAGTGCTGTGTGTGTGTGTGTGTGTGTGTGTGTGTGTGTGTGTGTGTGTGTGTGTGTGTGTGTGTGTGTGTGTGTGTGTGTGTGTGTGTGTGTGTGTCCTCACTTTTAATTGGACATGGACTAAATATCAAAGTTTTGCAAGCTCTTGCAGACGTGAAGTGCACAGGCTGGTTCGCGTGATGCCAACAAACACACTGTCGGGCACCAAGTAGCTTTGCTCTCTGATGTGAAGCTCAATTCAGTTCAAGCTCAATTAGACATTCTTTTATACATAATAACTTTGAAATAAATTACTCTTTTTTTTCGGTGAAAGAGCTTCTTGCACTGTTGAACCCAGCTCTGCAGGTTTTAGCCACTTTTAGCTCAATGTTGTGGTTTCCTGCTTCGTACATAGATTGAAGGGTTGTGAGATATCGACCAGACGTCAGAGGACCAGACATAAACACAGGAACAGGAAGTTGCAGTGTCGCACGTTTGGATAATAAGGAAAGAGAACCTGTTATGTAAATTGCCCTTCCAATGTTTCCCCTCACCTTCTGCCTGTGTCACTCGTGACTGATCCCTCATATGGAGTCGTTGTATTTAGCTTACCAATTATCTCATAATGAGCAAGGCAGGAGTGGGCAGTTTGGAACCAGGCCGGGTGTCAGAGGACTGTGGAAGGTGAAAGCGAGATGAAAGCATTGTGTTTGCTTTCATCTGTCCAGTCTATTCATACCAGGTAAGGGGAATGGGAACCAACATGGAGGAAGCCAGCGCAGCTCATTGGGACACAGCCAGGCGTTTGGGTGAGAGGATTATTCACTTCCTGGTGTCATCTTGTTTCCCTACATGTGGTGTCTTGGTAATGTGTCTCCCCATTGTGGATGGGTTTTCTTAACTTTGATGAGACGAGGGGGGAGGGTTGAGGTGAATGTGAAGTTTAATAGTGAGGTTATTGGGATTACTTGAGTACATGATGTGTGCACAGCCAGTGTTTTTGCCTGTGTGTGTGTGTGTGTGTGTGTGTGTGTGTGTGTGTGTGTGTGTGTGTGTGTGTGTGTGTGTGTGTGTGTGTGTGTGTGTGTGTGTGTGTGTGCGCGCCTGAAATGTGCAGCTGCAATCTGAAAGAACTCCAGCCCACATTAGCCTGCCAAGAGAAAGGTACACACACACACACACACAGGCCATGTCTCTCTCTCTCTCTCTCTGTCTCTCTCTCTCTCTCTCTCTCTCTCTGTCTGTCTCTCGCTCTCTCTCTCTCTCTGTCGCTCTCTCTTCTCTCTGTCTCTCTCTCTCTCTCTCTCTCACCTTATTTTTCCAACTCTGTGTCTTCGAACTCTTTCTGTCTGTCTCCACACACACACAAGCACACATGCTCACCTCGCCCTGCCAAAAGGGAGAGGTGGCTGGTGAATAAACAATGGCACTCCGCCCATAGTGTCACCCGCCTGGGCTTTGATCAGCACCGCTGTTCCTTCTCCCCACAGCAGTGCTTCCTGTCTTGCTGCCTGTTGAATTGTGCTATGCCCGCACGCGCGCACACACACACACACACACATAACTTTGTGTTTATGTCTCATTCTTATACATGGGCTCACATATAATATCTTTTTTTCCCATTCTCTCCTCACTGAGTCTTTATCTGTGTCTCTCTCTGCCTCGAACTTGCTCACAAACACAGCTTTGAGTTAGTGCCTTTGTGTCGACATCTTTCAATCGTGTTGCATTCTCTAACACACACACACACACAGGAATACACACTTTGATCCAGCAGTAACTTCTCGTGCGAGTCAAAGAGAAGGTCCTGTTGTAGTGTCCTCTGGTGAAGTGACAGCAGACACATTACATAATGCAACAGTGACCATCGTCTCACTCCGTTTGTCGATGAGAGTGAATATATATGAGGTGCACCATTCTTTGCACACTTGACAGTGTGCGGTGTACATTTCTCTCTCAAATTTTTATTCCATGTGATGTAGTTGTTTTTGCTTTTGTGAATGCATACCAGTAATGGGGGATAAGGCTCCAGCACACACACACACACACACACACACACACACACACACACACACACACACACACACACACACACACACACATGCACACATTGAAGGGGGCTAGTTGCAGCAGCTGCAGTTTGTCTGTAGAACAGTAGTTATATATGCATTAGTTTCTGAGGGGCTTGAAAGGATGACTTTGCCTGTGGGAAGGAATGGCAGCAGTGGATCAAGAACAGGTGTGCTGGATACCCTCTGTTGCAGAGGCAAAGAGCTGCTTCAATGTGTGTGTGTGTGTGTGTGTGTGTGTGTGTGTGTGTGTGTTTGGTCTTCTCTGTTCGTGTGTCTGTCCATGTCCTTCAACACATGTCCATATTCTTCATGTCAACCTTGAACTGTGCATTTGTTTACTGAAGTTTAAGCCACCTGTCATCCAGCCACTTTCTTTTTTCCAGTGTGTGTGTGTGTGTGTGGGGGGGGGGGGGGGTTCATTTACTACTTTCATTTTATTTTACTAAAAGTTACTGTGAGGAAATGGTCAACGCAAAATCATATGTTCCTCAAAGTAGCTTTAAAGGTGTATTAACAATTGTTTCCAGTGTTAACATGACATCGAGTTACTCCCTGTTTTGAGGAAGACGATTACTTCTCGTGTCACTGAGAATCAAACACCTCTTTTTTTAACCTTCAGATAGATCTTTGTTCGGCCTGTCATGTTGGTGCGAGTGTAAAACTCTACATGTGTGCCTGGTGTTGGCTGATTGATGACTTCTCCGGCTGTGGGCAGATTCCCGGCAGCGTTTGATCCGCGTATCAGACGAGGTGGAAGTAGGAGTAAGAGAGAGAGATAACATTCCAGGATGCAACTAGGGAACGTGGGAAGTAGAACAGCTCACAGAGACCATGCTCCATTCTCGGACAACAAACGGAAATGACTCATTAAACCACAGGCCGAATGCGAAGTACAAAGAAACCACGGCGGCGTAATGTCTCGTTCTTCCCCGTTTTCAAGAAGCCCGAGTATAGATGAGTCCGGGCTGTCGGCTGAAGTGGCCGCCATTACTGCGGTGGCACCTCGTTTCTAGTGACGCTGTGATTTATGCAAAGGGTTTCACTGCGTAAGAGCTTCTGCTAAGAAATCTGTCCAGCAGATCCTGTAGTCGGGACATGGAATTAAATTAAAGGCTGGAATGTACGAAACTAAAACCTTTTTAATTGAGTCCAGTTTTAACGGATGGCTTGGCGCTCTCTCTCTCTCACTCTGCTTTTCTGTGCTCCAACAGCTGCTCCAACAACGAGCTAAAGGGCACAAGGCTTTTTAAGGGTTAACTGTAACCACAGTGAAGTCGGGCATATTTCAAGCAACACTAAATGCAGAAATGAGATATATCCATAAACCATAAAACGAGTATTACTTGGTGTTGTTGATCATTATTAGGGCAGAAGAACACCATTTATGTTAGAAATTACAAATTGAAGGAGCTGAAATTGATTGATTGATAACATGAAGTTTCCATGCAGCTTGAACTTCGCTTCAACTGCGAAGAATATGAAATTCCCTGTGATTTGTGTGCTGAGAACAGCCTCATGGAAGTGATACTTTGCCATATTTCAGTGTATAAGCAAACAGAATTCGTTAAAGCAGGTCATGTTCCGATGCCGGTACCACTACCAGTCCCCTTAAAGTGATACGACGCCAACCGAGTACTTCATTCGATACCATTTGAAGCCGAAGCGGTTCACTGACTCCTCATCAAATGCGGGACGTGCTTTCCACACAGAGCATACTTTTTAATGATTTATTACGATATCATGATGATGAGTCGGGCCATGAAAATATTGCAGCTCTTTTTGTAAAACACAGATGCAGGTTGTTCTTTTTATGAGTTACCTTCTGTTCCGCCCATGAAAGCGCTTAGAGGTGCGTTATTCAACAGAATCGGCCAAAAGGAAAATGAAACCCATATGGGAGGAAAATGAATAACATTGCACGAAGAAATGACTGCGTGTGCATCGTCTGCTGCGTCACCCGGGTCAGCAGGCAGTTAGGCTTCACTTTGAGCTTCACATTCAGAAACCTATGGGTGGAGAGACTACGTCTATATCTCATGCAGTCTGAACTCTGAAATACCTTCACCACTTTTTGATGAATGCAGGCAGCAGCAGTCTACAGGCTGGAAGACTGCCTTCAGCTAATTCAGTGGAACACGCTCAGCTAGATGTATGTGGAGACATGTTGTTGCCTGCTGTGAATGAAGCGGCGTGTTCGACATCAATGAATACTTTTCTGGCAAGAGCCTGAACATTTCATCTTGAAATAAAACCACAATCTGTTTGTTTTTTTTATTTAATGACAAGAGTTTTTAGGTTGCAATTGTGTTTTGGAGTTTTGCTAAACTTTACATCCATTAAATGATACACCACTTGATAAACAGAATATATGTATGTGAGCCCACACACACACACACACACACGGATACACACACATGGATACACACAGGGCATATGGTGCATATTTCCGAGTTGTTTCCTATTCTCTTTCTACTGTAGCTCACAGCAGCTGAAAGAGACAGCGATGGAAAGATAGAGAACAGTGCGTTCCCCCCTGTGGGCACAGCTCGGTTGCAACATGTCTTCATTACCGCGGCAATTGTCTTTCTATTTTCATCAGTACTAGGGAAGGCACCTCCATAACTGTGCCGACATGTGTGCATATTGCAATAGACGAGATAACTGTTCCGTTTGCCGTTCAGGAGAGTTTGCCGCCGCCGTCATTGTATCTTCCCACTTCAGTTCGAAAATCAACTCGGGGAGTGCTGGAAAGCATCAAAAGCACTGAAAGCAAGTCGGTTCATACCAATACCAGTGATACGTTTCAGAGGGGCTGTCCTGGTCGACTTGCTAAACCACATCTTTTTATTCCTACACACAGACAAAAGTTTCACTTCTCTAATACCTCAGGAGGGAGACCTCTCTCCCTCTCCTCCTCCTCTTCCTCCTCCTCCTCCTACAGCTTCTCTCTTGCACTCACTGCTGTACCTTTCCCACAATCCTTTGATAAAAGTGCAGATAAAAGAGTCTGTGCTCATCTCTCTGGCCATCCACCTCTCCTTGAGGTTAGCGCCTCCTTTATTATTTACTATTAGATCAGTAAACATACATTCACACACCGCCTTGTTCTACTAAAGCTGCTGTGTGTGTGTGTGTGTGTGTGTGTGTGTGTGTGTGTGTGTGTGTGTGTGTGTGTGTGTGTGTGTGTGTGTGTGTGTGTGTGTGTGTGTGTGTGTGTGTGTGTGTGTGTGTGTGTGTGTCCGTCTGTCCGTCTGTCCGTCTGTCCGTCTGTCCGTCCGTGGCTGGAGGCGGTGCAGTGTGAGGTTTTCGCTGCTGTCTGAAGTCGTCCAGCCTCAGTGTCATTAGAGGATCTCTTTAATCCAGACTTTGGGAGAAACTTCTGACAGCACGCTGCAAATAGAAGGCCCCGCCGCACATGAAGAGCAGCTCGGCTCCTAACAAAACACCAAGTTTAAAGAGGCCCCTGGCCTTTTTTTTTTTTCCCCACTATTCCCTCCCTTCTTTCTTCTCTGCTTCCCCCCCTTGCCCTCTGTTGCTTTTACTTCACCCTAGGGAAACATGCTTGCCTTATCTGCGCAGGACCACCCAGGAAAGATGACTCAGGCATCGGTGTGTCTGTACGTGTGCGTGCGTGTGTGTGTGTGTGTGCGTGTGTGTGTGTGTGTCTGTACGTGTGCGTGTGTGTGTCTGTGCGTGTGTGTGTGTGTTGCACACTCATCTGACTGAGTGTAGCACTCACATTTTTCAGAACTTTAGCTGTTAATATTAATACATGCCGACACCGGCATGGATCGCTCTGAGCGGCGTGTTTGTTGGTGCTTGCGTGCGCGTGTGCCTCGCTAATCCTTTGAGCCAAAGTTAGGAATGAAAGGCAGAGGCGCATTGCTGATGGAGAGGTGAGAGAGAGAGAGAGAGAGAGAGAGAGTAAGAGAGAGAGAGAGAGAGAGAGAGAGTAAGAGAGAGAGAGAGAGAGGCCTTCTAGTTACCGACTGCGGCACTTTGCAGCAGAGGTACACTACGCTGCCCCCCCCCCCCCGGCTCCTCACTCCGGCCTCGTGTTCTCCTCCTTCACGTCCCTCCCGTCTCTCAGTCACACCTTTCTGAGCTGATATCCTCCGTCTGTCTTATCTTCCCGGGCTTTTTGCTTTGCATTTTCTTTACTTTTTTTCCCCCCCTCCTGCAGGCACCTTTCTCTTTCGTTCTCCACCTCCTCCTCTCCCTCCCTCCCTCCCTCCCTCCACGCCCCCTCCCTCCATCTCTCTCCCTAAGGAAATCTGATTTCCCCCTCTTCCTGGCCTGTTCACAATGATCCCAGTCTGCATGACTGATAAAGACCATATCGACCGTGGCATCTGGAGACACTTTAGCAGGATCCTCTACATGCCGGCCTTTCACACACTAAATGCTATAGAAACGACCAGCATCTTGTGGGGATCAATGATAAAAAGCTGCTGCACCTGCAAAATTATTTTGTGGAATTGTTTCCAAGGGCCCCACTTTCATATTTCCCCTCTAATGCTTTGAGAAATGACTGTATATGTCAGCCATATTTACAAAAATCACTATTATTTGAGATCAGATTGTTTAGGTCCGACTGTCCATGTGTTCATTCTCAGTAATCTCTTTTTCTTGAATTCCTATTTGCGGCGACCAGAGTCGGCGCGATACCCTTTTCTCTGACTCGATATTTCCGAGGTCCTTTCTTTCGAACAAAGAGCTTTTTATCCATCAGCCGAATCATCCCATATGATTCTATTAATGAAGTGACAAGTGCTGAACTTTCTACCCTCAGAGTTGTTTTGAGCACATCAGATACAGAACCCACATGAAAGAGACGGAACACGTCAGCAGTGAGGCCCACTCAGTCAGCCGTTCCTTCCTGGTCCAGAAGGGCTGTGTCACGGTGCGGGGAATCAGGGAGTGGGATCAGAACCGGGAGGCGTGATTCATCCGAGTCTTCTTTGTCGGTCGTACTGCTGCCTTTAAAGGACAGATGTAGATGAGCTGAGGGTCGCGATGGAGACGTTTTGGAGAAAGAAAGGGTAGAACGTACTTTATCCACTTGCATTCAAGAGATGAACAATCTGTGCCACACATTCTGCTGCTTTATATCATCTGACCGTATAAACGGTTTAAACTCCGAATGCTTTTCTAGCGTCGTTGCGCCTTTTTTTTTTTTTGATTCACCAATAAACAAAATGAAATGATGAAACCGATGGCAAGGGGTTGCACTGGATGGAGACGTGGGCTGCGATGGGAATCGTGACTGGCTCAGAAACTCCCTGATTAATAGGATCAACATGCGCAAGAAGCAGCTGCCTTTCATGCTGCCGAGCTAAAACTGACCCCAACGTGTGTGTGTGTGTGTGTGTGTGTGTGTGTGTGTGTGTGTGTGTGTGTGTGTGTGTGTGTGTGTGTGTGTGTGTGTGTGTGTGTGTGTGTGTGTGTGTGTGTGTGTGTGTGTGTGTGTGTGTGTGTGTGTGTGTGTGTGTGTGTGTGTGGGCGGGCGGGCGGGCGTGTGTAAGGAGGTACATTATGCATCAATGCTGTTCAGGTGCGAGTTCAACACTCCGGTGACGCTGTAAAATGATTAAAGAAAGAAATCCTCGGGTGCATTTTTCATCAGTTTCATTCACGGTGAGATCTTCTGTATCTAACAGTCCGACAACAGAGGTTTCGACTTTCCTTTCTAGTCTAGTAGTTCTCTGAGAAGTTCAACCGGGCCCCGAAGCCCAACAGTCTGCGTGTGATTTATGTCGGCGTAGTGGGCTGTAGATCAGGCCGGTCATGCCTATCACCTGGACTGTGTTACCATCGGCTCTCAGAATCGACGAGGCAACACCTGGCCCGCTCACTCCACTCCACTGGGGCGACACACCGAGGACGTTGATGCTAACCAGTGCCCCCCCCCCCCCCATACACTTGTGTGTGTGTGTGGAAAGTGGAAATGCATGTGTGTGCCTTTTATGTTCAGGTGTGCGTGTATATATCGCTCGCTCTCTCGCTCTCTCGCTCTCTCTCTCTCTCTCTCTCTCTCTCTCTCTCTCTCTCTCTCTCTCTCTCTCTCTCTGCTTTTCATGCAGACTAATCAAAGACGAAGTGTCCACATGTGCACTCAAAACATCTGGTTCTGCGTCGCTTGAAGGAACTGCGCCTTTCTTTCCGCTGCTATCACTTACAGGCAGGGAGGGAAATAAATGTCCTACACACACACACACACATATTGTGTCTTTCTTACTTGCTTGAATCTTAGAAAGCAAAATAGATTAAACTCTTTATTGGCGCCTGTGGGGAAATTTGATCAACTCAGGCGTTTGTATGCGAGAGAGGTTGTTATCCACTCAATGATACATCTCTCTTATTACTGCCAAAGAAATGATGATCCTCAATAAAGGAGTGCAAGTTTCACAAAAGCCTTGGAAGTTTGCTAATTCCCTGAGCGAGCGAGTCTCTTTCTGCATGCCCTTGTCTATGAATGAGTTTGGGCTTAATGAGGCCAGCTTGCCAGTAATTACTGTCATGACTTCGTTATTAGCCTTTTAACACGCAAAGACTAATCACAGGCGGCATCTCTCCTCGCCGTCCCTCTGTCCTTCCTTCCGTCCCATTTGTCTCTGTCCTGCACATTGTCTCATTGGCGCCGTATGTCGTGTTTTCTCATTCAGAAGTGTCTTTACAATTACACCACGCGGCTCTGCACTTTCTGTTCTTTTTCCCCGTCAGTCAGCCGACAACACTGACGGTCTCTCCCTTCCCCCAGGCTCTGCAGGAAATGGTGGGAAGTCTACAGAGGCAGCTGCACTGCTCGGAGAAGAAGCTGCTGAGCAAGGAGCTCGAGACCGACGAGAAGGTAACACCGTCACTCTTTTTTTTTTTTCCGCAAGAAAGGCGTAAACTCATTTGCTCCTCGCCATTACCGGCGCATCAGCCTTTTGTCGTTGATGTCACTCGACTTTTATTGTCACGCATGTGTAGCACACAGCAGTTTGGGGGGGGGGGGTCCGGTGCCTTGCTCAAGAGCTTCACGGCTGTGCCCAGGAGGCGAACTGGCACCTCTCCATCTACCAGTCCATACTTGAGCCGGCTGACCCTCATGTTACCAAACCGAGTCACCACGGACTGACCTCCTGGCCCACCTCGCGCCTCTCTCTTTGCTTCTTGCCAGCACAAAACACCCACCTTTGCTCCCCTGGTGTCCCGAGCCCCTCGCCCCCAGTTGCCATCCTTACCAGACCCTCCAGGGGGCCACAAAAGACAGAAAAGAAACAGGATCCTTTCTGCCCTCCCCTCGTCACTCTACCATCTCCTGTTCAGAGCCACAGATATGCCCCCTCGCACATTTCCCAAATTCCTTGAGATTTGGCTTCAAGAGCCAGCGCCTAGGGCCAGGAATGCCACCACCGCCTGTGTTCAGAGGGAAGCCTCTGTGTGTGCACACACACTCCCCATTGCTCCCCAGAATGCCCTGTAATCAGGCTCTGTTTTGACCTTGACACACACAGAGAAGAAAGCACTAATGACTACACTCACACGGGAGGCTCTTCTTTGTACCCTGGTATGTACACCAAAGGCATTCATCCCCTCGTGTCCCCTGTGATCCGCCCACTGACCCTTGTACACACTTCACACACTCGTCGCACACCTCGGTGTCTGGCCGTCGTAAATCTGCAGGAAGGGGGTCAGTGGTGTTTAGGAGCCGTTGGTCGCTGACCTCGTCCCAGAGGCGCTGCGCGTTGTTTCCTCTAGCCGGAGAGGAGCTGACCCCTGAACCTGCCGGGCTGTGATGTCGGACCGCGTCGTCTGGAGACGAGTTTGGGTTACTCTGTTTTTCTGCTTCGCTTTAATGTGTTTTGTTAGTGTTATTTACACGGTGATCCATCACCGAAGACACAATCAATAGATGTTTCGCTGAAAATGTTTTCCCGCGGAAAGATCCCTTGACTTCATAGAGTTGAAAGAAATGTACCTGCTCTCTGATATTTCTCTCTCAAGGTGAAGAGTACATCTTTTTATGCTTCTAACCAGCAACACTCTGGCATATTGTTGACATGTTAACCGCTTGTAGCGTGACTTCAGATGCTCAGTGATAGCAGTGGAAGGTGTTGACGTAAACTCCAGGTAGATGATGTCGCTTCAATCAGACGTTGGTCCACTGCTTTGAATATGCCAACACATCTTCGGATTTCCACAGAGTTCAACTGATGACATTTTACTTAAAAACAGAAATATTGTGGATGCCATTTTGTATGAATAAAAGTTAATTTACTCCTTTATTTCGCACATTAAATCACTCAAAACCCACTTATTGCTTGCGGTCTATAGAGCTTAGTCTTGTTTTGATCCTGGCGCCAGTAAGAAACAGATTTTAGTGCTGATACCAAAGATGCTTTTTTATTATTATTTTTCTGGATTTAAATCAGGCAATATGTCACAGCGAAGAACGGGTAAACAAGACGAAGAATTTGATTAAGCATTTGGTACCAATTGTATGTACTCCACGGTTCTCAACTCTCTGCCACAAACACATTTCGCAAATCCATCGCAGATTGTTTCGCCGCGTCAAAATTTGGCAGCGACGACGCAAACAGGAAGTGTGCCACATGGAAGTGGAGGAATCTCCGCACGTCAGCCGACTCTGACGCTTCAACAGATACCCACGGAAGGATGAGGTCTGAAGCTCACGGTTCTAGGAAGAGCTTTACCAATGTCTTCATCGGTAAGAGGAGACGCCTTCGCTCGGCTAATAGGATGGACGGGTTCCTGGCATGTGCACAGAGCCTTCGAGTACAACTTCTTATGATGAAATCTACGTCACGCAGACAATCGCGGAAGCACAAAGTATAACTTGGGTTTCACAGTGTTTTTGCACAGAGCTTAAAGTGTGTGTTTGTGTGCACCCCTATTTTGGCAAAGAGTCACAGTTCTACTCCCTGTGTGGAGAGAGAGGCTGAATCATATATTCCTGCCTCCTACCCTGCTCTCACCTAAGGTCACGTGTGTGTGTGTGTGTGTGTGGTGCATGTCAATAGCAAAACTGCCTTTCTGCTGTGTGTTGTTATTTGGTTGGTGTGTGACCGTTTGCATTTATCGTAAGTGCGTCCTCATCGTTCTTTGTTGTTTTTTTTGTATATGACAATAATAATCCTCCACTCTCTGTCGCCTCACGCCGATGTTGCCCTCGTTTATCTGCCAAGACTTGTCTTTGTAATCTGATCCCTCCCATGCAACAACAAAAAAAAAGCAGCCTTTCTGCCCAGACTTCACACAGATGTTGCTTGCCTTACACTTGCAGGGCCCTCGCAGGCTCGCACTCTAAAATGGCGGATCAGCAGCTCCTTGTGTGGTTGAATTCTCCTTGAAGAGAGCAGCAGCATGTTGAAGATTGTATGAATACATAATGACACAGCGGGCACGGCGAAATGTACACGTTTTTTAGAGATATGTTCTCCTGCATCGTGGGACCCTGGTGAAATAAAAAAAGAAGTCTTTTCTGTAGTTGTTTTCGGTGCTGACGGCGACAAAAAAAAAAAAAGCAGAGGAGTTGAACTTAAGTTCTGCCGTCTGAGTCGTCTTCCTGTGTGCTGTTTTTGTTGAGGCATATTACATCAGCAGCTACCAATCCATCCCATAGTTCTAACAACTTCAATAAGATCTGTAGCCACTTCTAATCTCCTCCTTCCTTCCGGTTGTCTTTTTTTCCCCCTTTTTTTTATTCAAATCGCTCCTTGGTGAACTCCGAGTGCCAACTCAGTGGATGTGGAGGTGCAAACTTTGTGAGTGGCGTCATATTGATGTATCCCTTGTTCCTGACAAGGTTTTTGTGGGGGGGTATGTCAATGTCTTACCACCCCCCCCCCCCCCTCACCCTCCCAACCTGTCCCACACAAGCCTGCACACACAGACACCCCAACTTCATTAGCATACATCAAGCTTCCCAACGATGTGACAAACTTCATTTGAATGTTGAAAGTGTTGAGGGCTTGTTTCTTTCTGCTAGCAGCTGTCAAAAACCACGCCATGTGACGGTACCAAGCGCAAGGGAAAGTCAAAACCACAATCTAAAGACTATATATAGATGAAATGTTGTCACTTTAAGATGACTGGGAGGGGAAAACGACTGCCGCTCCTCGCAGTCTTCAAAACGTAGAGAATTACGCTTCATCAAGAACAAACAAAATCTCGTTTTTTAAAACGAGCTGTGGAGATGAAACCTGATTTCTCTCCTGAAAGTCAAAGTCCCCCCCCCCCCCCCCCCCCCCCCCCTCTCTGCATTTCCCATTTCTATCCGGCTCACTCTCATCTGGAGTCCGTCAATGACCGAAACCTCACGGAAGGCTTGATCGGCAGTACTATTCAAAGGCACCCAACATCTGTCCGAATGGTGAGGCCACCTGCCACCTGTCAGAAAAACAAACACGCCTTTGGTGTACAAAAAAAGATGTTGAAAGAAATAGAAAAATGTGTTTGCGTGAAGGAAAGATGGAGATGAGAGAGGAGGGACCCTGGAAGAGGGGAGAGGATGCAAAGCCGACATCTTTGGGGAGTTTTGAGAGATGCTCCTGTTTTGAATTTTAACTCCATGGAGAGATACGGTACTTTACCGATCCTTTGCTTTTCTTTTCTTTTTTCTGGATCTGTTAGCTGAGCATATACCTTTCCACAACAGAGACGCTGCTGCTGCCTCCACCCACACACAAGCTGTAGTTAGCCGTGCTGTGGAAAGCTGCGATTGGTCTGCTAACCGTGTAGCAACATCGTCCGCCATCAGGTTAACGTAGATAAACAGAAAATTCATGTATTAATACGACGTCTACAATACAAGTTTAGCAGGTCATGATAGTAATGACGTCATCGAGACAGAAGCCGGATACAGTGTACACCCACAATGCATACGTCCTAGTCCAGTTGGCCCGTTGCTCCCCGTGAGTCCCGGTGAAGTCGCCGTTGTAGCCGTGCCCGTTCTAATGTATGGGACGGAAAATGGAGACGGCGTTGCCACAGAGGAGCTTGTAATTTAGGCAGAGCGGATCTCTCATTGCTGTGGCGACTGCACCATACATGAACCAAGAATGCAAAAGCTGAGGGGCGTGGCTTTTGAAGAGTCTTAGACTTATATTCAGAGCGGTTGGTAAGGGATGTGTTTATTCAACCATTGTTTATTGCTTTGGTCTGAGGTAGTGGAGTGTGTTTTGTCTTGGCTTGCCATGCTGTTATGACTACAGAAACTGCTATAGATAGATAGAAAATCTGCACTCCCATGGCTTCAGCTGATTTTTCAAATTAAAGCTTCTGAAAGCCCGTTTTTTCTTCTTCTTCTTCTTCTTTTTCTTCTTCTTGCCACTTGTTTGAAAAGGTCACTCTCAAATTATCCCTGACTTCATTCTCACACAGAGAGAAGGGAAAAAAAGAGACATATGTCTGTAAACTTCCAAAATGAATGGGGCAGAAGGAGCCTGAAAAGAAATGGCCATGTTGTGTCGGTCTAATCTACGGCGCACTGTGCCGAGACAAAGAGAGCCGCTTCATGTTGGGATCATTGATACGGGGGGGGGTTCTTTGAAGTGCTTCCCAATCCCTTTCATTGTGCCCGGCAAGATTAATTAGCCGAAACCAGAACAATCAGTTAAATACACAACAGGAAAATGATTTTAGGAAAACCAATCTCCCCCCCCCCCCCCCCCCAGTCACCTCATTCACGCTCCCTTCACATGAAAGGCCGGCCTGATGAGAAGGGGAGTGTGGGGATGTTCTTAATGCGAGCCGGACGCTGGCTCTGTCAAAGACATTATGGTCTGCTGAAATGCTCAGACTCTCCCCTGGTTACACCTTGAAATATGCGGCCGGGGGAAACTTGCTTTTCACAGCCCCCGTTGATTCCTTCCAAGCTCTGTTAAACGATTCATCAAGCCCTGAATTAATTGATCCGGCAACTCTTTTCAAAATGCTGTAAATGCTTCTTTTTTTTACAGCACTGTAAAAAAAAAACAAAGTTCCACGCTTGTGCATGTGTGTGAGTCCATTCATGTGTGTTTGTGGCTGGAATAGGGGGGGGTTGCGTTTACCAAAAAAAAAAAAACCCTTTTCAACTTCTATAATCAGACTCTGGTTTAGTGGAGTGTAATTTAGCCCCAGACAGACTTCCTCCAGTCCTCCCCAGTGGAGCTAGCTAGCTGTTGAGCTGCTGCTGCTGCTGCTGCTGCTGCGTTTCATGTGTTCTGCCCTCCACCGCGGCCCTGTCCTCTTCCAAACCCAGCTGTGTTGGGCCCCGTAAATGCATTGTGTCAAGATCTGGCTGTAGGCGGCAGCCGCCAGTAGGGGGTGCTGTGCAGAGCGAGCCGTGCCAGTCGGTGGGACCCCCTGTGGAGATGTGAAGGAGCTGTGAAGAGCGAGGGAATACTCCGAGCCATGAATAAAGAGGGGATACCCTGTGTGTGTGTGTGTGTGTGTGTGTGTGTGTGTGTGTGTGTGTGTGTGTGTGTGTGTGTGTGTGTGTGTGTGTGTGTGTGTGTGTGTGTGTGTGTGTGTGTGTGTGTGTGTGTGTGTGTGTGTGTGTGTGTGTGTGTGTGTTAGATGAACGGGTAGCAGAGGCACTTATTCAGCAAAGATTTTAATCGATTATTATTCATTTGCTTGATTTTGTCTTTAATTGTGTCAATGTTTTTTTTTTTTAATCTACATATGCAATAAATGCAGCTGAAGATCACACATTTGAAGTTTGTATTTGTGGGTATGTGTGTGCGTGTGCATGGATAATGCACACGTATTAATTGGGCTGTGTAATACGGATGTGTCCACTCATTTGTTCAGGTGTTCCTCCTGAGTTAACCGACCCTTGTTTGGCTGCCCGGCCCTCTGTCGTCTCAGGTGACCGCGGTGCGTCGGCAGTACGAGGAGAGGATCAAAGGCTTGATGCCAGCAGAGCTCAGACAGGAACTGGAGGACACCATCGCCTCTCTGAAAGCTCAGGTGAGAAGTGACTGTTACAGATTACAGATCAGATACAGAACAAACACGCTGACACGTTCAATCCGGCGGCTTTAGTTGCAGGAATGTTAAAAATCGTCGTGGGCGCTCGGGTTCCCGTTTTCAACCTCTAAAATATCTCTTCCATTCATCATATATTTAAACACAATATACTGTCGATCGGACAGATTTTCAAAGTAAAGTTCACTATCCTCGGTTCTTTTAAAAGTCGATTTATGTCCTTTTGCTTTCTCGGACCTTGACAGTCCTCTTTATTAACCTTAATATCGCCTCTTCATCAGGTCACCGCTCGCTTCACCACGTTCATGCAGCCCTGTTGTTCCTCTGAGCCGCTCAATATCAATAAAGGGCTTTTCACTTTCATCAGCTGCGACGTTGTAAACAAAAGAGGGATTTTTCTTCCTGTAACGCCGATGGAACCGTGCAGTACAAGTTTTTTTTGTGAAAGGAGCTCATCATAAACCCCCGCCTTGTTCAAATAGCTTTACCAAGATCCCGTTTCAGTGCGCAGACCACAGCCCTGTGATCGGATATGTTTATAAGATGTAATTCATGACCAGAGCGGTCTCTCCTCTCATTCACGGCGTCTTAGGTTTTGCACATTAAAGCGCATCATTTTTACAAAAAAAAAAAAAAAAGAGTTTCTGTGTCTCTGGAGGCATCCGACCACATTTCGTTGGGGTTTTGCATCTACTTCACCACCGTGAAGTGCCAAATGAAATGCTAGAACTTCCCTGAGGTCTCCCCCCAACAGAAAGGAATGTAGGCTCCAGTACGGTAGTCCCAGAACAATACGGATCCTTTTTTTTTGGAGCCGCCATTTCTCTGCCAGGCTCGGGATGCCGTGGAAATGTAGACGGAGGTTTATTTTCACTTCAGCCCAAAGACACTTCATAAATAAACTCACACTTTGTAGCCAAACAAAAGAACCTCTCGCCGTGTCCTAACCTCGACTAACCTGGCTCATAATCTTCCCTCTGTCCCCATGTGCCTTAACCCCGCTGCCCTAATCTCCTGACCCCCCCTGACCCCTGCTGTCCTGACCCCTGGACTCAACAACCGAGCCTTTCTTCCACCCAGGCTCACCCCCTCCACCCAAAAAGCACAATGCCAAAGCCATCACGCGTCTCCGCTTCCAGTTTCTGCGTTGTGAAACGGTTTCCTACTTCCCTCGTTCAGATTCAACAACTCATCAGAGCAACGTTTTACTCCGTGCCGTGTGTTGCATTGTGTGTGTCCGTGTTGCAGGTTGACTTCCTTCAGAAGAGAGCCTCGCTGCTGCAGGAAGACCTGGATGCCTGTCGCAGCAGGAGGTTAGCGTGATTGTTTAGATTGTATAGAAACGTGTGCGTGCATAGTTCATGTGGAACTTTGTACTTCTATACAGTACAAAGCATGTAGAGTATGTGCCGTTGTTGTTGTTTTTTTAAGCTTGTGAGTACAGCGAACATCCAGATTCTGTCATCCTCCGTATACTTTGTAACACGCTATTAACGATGCAGTTACATCCGATGACGTCTTGTCTTCGGCTATGACAGCTTCCAGTCCTGAGGGCTTTTGATTTTTGCCTCCCATCCTTCATACTGTAAGAGCCATTTATGTCTTTTATGAGAAGCATCGTATAAGTGCAGTGATAAGAGGCCTCGGCAAACGACGCCGCCGCTCACATCCCGGCAAACATCTCTCAGGACTGTCAGTCACACGCATCGCAGCGAATAACCAGTTATTTCACCGTAACGTCGCAACGTAAAGCGACGGAGACGTCGACGGTCTCAAAGGAGCAGTCAGTCGGAGAGAGTCTGTTTGAATTAATCGCGATGCGTTATGATGTCGGTTTGATGGTTTAACGCCGGAATAACCAAACTCTTTCCGTTTAGGTAACCGTGGCGGGAACCTCGACGCCACGCCGGGATATGAAGGACACGACGTCCAACCAGATGTGAGCATCATTGACTGTTACAAGTATTTTACACAACCCGGCATCTGTTAGTTTCATGTGCTGTTGTAAAATAAACATTTATGTTCACAACTGGTTACGTTGTTCAATTTTATGTTTTTTTCCCACGTCGTTAACGCGATATCATTGTTGTTGATATTTGAGAGATATTTCTTACCGAAATCCATCAATTTGAATAAAAGACTTTCCATCATTTTCTTCTTTTGTTTTATTTCTCAGCATGTTTTCCATCTTCTTCAAATGCCTCATAATTAGTCCCTCAATTAGGGGGAAGTCATGCTGTTGCCCACAACATCGCATGTTAGCGAAGATTAGCTCTGCAACTTTACAACTAAAGTCAAAGACCTTGAATTCCCGTCTCCCCCATCACTGTTTAGCATCGCCTTTCGGCTCACGCCCCCCATTTGAACTGCACCGAGCGGTTGGGGGGGGTTTGTGGGTTCGGTTCTGATAAAGAGCGCTGGGAGTCGATTGTTTGAACCTCCGGCCAAACGCTACAGTCCTTGGACCCAGTGTTCCTGCCTTCACCGCCACTCTGTGTTACCAACGGCTCCACTCCAACCCGAGCCACCACGTCTCCGAGTCTCCTCCGGTTGTCTCCACACTGTGGAGTGTTTTATGATGATAATAACATTTGGTGGGCCGAGGATGGCCTTCGTAATGAGCCCCGAGCCATTGTTGTTTTTGTCTCTCTGGTAGGTGAGGAATGCATGGGCTCGAATACTGATCATTTCAAAAGTATCCAGTTTTTCCCCCGGAAAACAATTTGGAGGCGTTATTGAATTCCAAAACCAGATTTGATTTCAAAGAGCCCTCTGCACTTATTTGCGTTGGAATTGCTTTCTTTTTTACACCCGCAGTTCACGCACTTCCATGTGTTCCCATTGTCCGTGATCTGTTCTGCTGCCTCCAAGCGAAACACGATACCCCTCTCTGTATTTATTTGATGTGCTTATTCTGCTGCCCAGGCAAAGAGAGCGAAGAAACGCCAAAAAAAAAAAGAAAGAAAGCGAGACGAAAGAAGAGAGGACTGTCTGACCGACATCTGAGAATCAGGAATTTAGTCTTTCAACACAAAGCCTTTGTAGGGTCTGTTGTTTCTGGACGGAGTGCACAGAGGATTGAGAACTATTGTAACACGCCATCATACGTGTGCACGTATGCACACGTAAGGACGGATGTGTGACATGAGCAGGTAGAGGTGTCGGGGAACAGCAGCTGATGAGTTTCATGGATCGTCTTCGGAATGTTTGGAGCGAATGCTGCTCGACAATAAACAAGATGGTTGTACAGTGTATGCAACGACCGGTCTGCCGTGGTCCTGATGGATCCGAAGCCGTTTAAATGACATCAAGAGCTTTGAGTGTTGATGTTTACATATCGTTGGGTCTCTGGGTTAAATGGAGATAATGATGGAAACTCTTTGACAGTCTCTCTTTGCATTCATGAACACCTTGGCGGGAGCTTAAACCTTCCCTACTTTCACACCTCCACCTGGCCAACCGCTACGTAAGCTAGCGACTGACGTGGTTGTTATTTTGGTCTGTTTTTGAAGAATTGTCAGACACATCACACCCGATTTCAGCTCTTTGGAAAGATGCTTTGACACTGTTGATAAGCGCTTGGTTTGCGCGTGTTTTTGCTCGTTTTTTTTACCCGCTCCAGCTTTAACCCGTCTTTTAATCTGTTATAACACTAATTGATTGTCTACAGCCAAAATACCCTTCATAATTGTGCTCGTGTAAATACAAGTCACGAATGTCATTTGCACACAGCCGACATGGCCCCATTAAGGATCAAAGGCCTCACTTCCTCTCTCCGTTATCGCCACATCAAGGTTGTGCGACAGCAGTAAAGGGCGGCTGAGGTTTCCGCCATATTCTCACCTCGCGCTTTGTGCTCACGGTTGCTGTGTCATTTAGATGGGTGCCATGTGTTTGCTTTAGCTGCAAGTTTAAATGTTCCATTAGCTAAAGACTATAGTGTTCATGACATGAGTGCACAAAGGCCCATTTAAAAAATCATTGCACACGAGATGTTCGTTTTTTTTTTTCTTTTTTTAAAAAGCCTCGTGGCACCGAATCAGAAATGTAGAGCAACTGCAAACGTGTTGCAGAGGAACCCGCTTTTGTTTTGACGTGTTTTATTCCGGTAGGATATCTCACGAGTCTTTATTATTGAGGACATGAATTTAAAGAGCAGTGATTTGAAATAAACTGCAGTTGAGGTCCTTCACCGCTCCTCTTCTCTGCCTTTTTTTTTTACTACATCTACGCATGTGACAGTCTGTGCACGCGCGCTTCATTCTGAGCGCTCGTGACAGGCCTCTGGGATTGACTGTACATCAGCGTGTGATTGACAAAGTCATCGAGTGTGTGCGTGTGTGTGCGTGTGTGTGTGTCACCGGGGCTTTTTATAGCGCTGTATTCTGAGTCAGACCCTCGGAGGCCTGCGTTTGGCTGCTGTACGGCGCTTGCATAAATAAACCTGTTTATCGCCACACACTGATGTCTTCTGCCTTTGTCTCTCTCCGAGCTAGTATCTCTCTCTGTCTTTGTTGAGACGGTATTTATGGCAGTGATTTTTTCTTTCCCCGGCCCTGTCACTCAAGTGCAACGAGAGCCGTGAAAAGGATCTGCAGCTGTGTGATTTGAGAACAAGTGGGTTAGAGGCTATGCAGCCGGAGTGAAGAAGGCACAGAAGGTTGTGTTTTTGTGACTGTGGCAGGATTTTCTTTTGCTGTGTGGGTTGAGCAGAGGGACAGAAGACCATGTACTAAAGATAGTGTGGGAGGTTTGTCTGCATCACTTGCCCTGCCACTCTCTCTGGATCTCTGGTATCTCTGTCTCGCTCTCTCAGCCTCTTATTATTCTGTACATAATCTTCCAGCATCACTGGTGACGGGGAAGTAGACTGTGGCCACATCCTCACTAACGCCCATGAAGTTGAAAATGCGTGTTTTGATTGTTCTTTTTGACCCTCCTCAAAAAAAATATTCCTCAAAGTGCATCATTTTAATGTTGGATTACTTTGGAAATAAATAGGGCATGAAGACATGACGTAAATCCAAGGATCTGATTGTCTCATAAACAAACACTTTAAGAAAGGTGTGAAGCTGCACATGAAAAATGTCCTTTTCATGTTGCATTTGTGAACACTGTCAAAATCCAGTTTGAGCTGTGTGCCCTCATCAGAGCACATATCTGTGTCACACCCCTCTAATGGAGGAACGGGAAGCTGTGTAGGGGGGGGGGGGCAAAAAAAGATAAAAATCTGGCATCTGTTGAATGGACGAGCGAGTTAATCACCTTACCAGTCTGGGAACCCTCTGCGCTCCGGAGCCAGGAGAGAGGAAGATGGGGTTAAAGCGATGGATTAAGGATGAGTGAGGGAGCCCACAGGGTTGAAGTTAAGACTGATGTGGAGACGGATCGCTGTCCTGTCGAGCGTGGCGCAACAGTGGCGTCCGGCCTGTGAAGTGTCGGCGTGGTGCTTCGGTGCGAGCGGCACAGGAAATGAAAAGTCATTACTGTCAGTGTGGAGTGAGCTTCATGGCCCAAACGGGATTAGACGGCGCATCCGACATTGTTTCTATACATTGGTAGACTTAAAAGTCAAGCGCAAAATGGGATTAAAGCGAGGGAAAAAAACCCAATAAATAACCTTCAACCACCACCCCCCCCCTTCCATCTTCTTGCCTCCCTTTTATTTCTTCTCTGCCTTCCTTCGCCACCAATTCCCTATTTCATGTCTGACTCCGTCTTCACAGCCTTCTCTCTTTCACCTGTCTCGCTCCCTGTTCCACTCTCTGGCACATCTCTCTTTCCCGTCTTCCATCCTTCACACACTCATCGGCGTCATCAAAATGCACAGGTAGGCGGCGACTCCCACGCGCACTTTACATTCTCTGTTTTGCAAAAAAAAAAAAAAAAGACATCCTTCTGGGGCCAATTGGCGCTTGAAATCCAACTTCATTCCCCTCAAACTCAACCCTTTCAGAAACACCCCCCCCCCCTCCTCTACCACCCGCACTCTTTTTTTCTTTCTCCCTCCTCTTCCTCTTTCAAAACAGCCCCATAACAAGCTGGCGAATTGTTGCCCTTCCTTAACTTTTAAGGGTATTATGCACCATGTCCAACTTCAAAGCCTGTCTTAACTCCACACTTTAATTGTATCTTCCCCAGCTCTCTGCGTGCCATTCGATTCTGCTGACAACAGCACTTCTCCCTCCGTCCTATCGCCTCCCGTCCTCCTCTGCCACTCTTTGGTCCTCGATTATATTGTGTATGTTTGACCCCACCACCACCACAGCTCCTCTCATCAGCTCCTTGCTCCCTTCAGAGGCCATTGTCCCCCTGTTGTCACCTACTTTGAAGAGGTAGCCTCCATTTCCTCTCTCGGCAGTCGGTTGTTGCCCGGGGTGTGTACACACCAAACAAACTTGAAACAGTAACCCCCTGTCCTACATTGGCTGTCTCCTGCTCTCTCTCTCTCTCGCACGCTCTCTCTCTCTCTCTCTCTCTCTCTCTCTCTCTCTCTCTCTCTCTCTCTCTCTCTCTCTCTCTCTCTCTCTCTCTCTCTGTCTCTCTCTCTCTCTCTCTGTGTGAGCTGACTTCCTCCTCATGGCCCTGGTTGATAATTGCCATAAGCTTCCCTCTTGGTTTCATTTTCCATTGTCCTCCCCCAAATTCTTGGCTCTGGCTTGAGATAAAGGGATGAGCACTTCAAAGGGGTCTGCAAAGAGTTTAACCCCAAGCCGAAAGGAACAGCTCACAATACTGTAATTGAGAGCAGTTACTGATCACAGAGAGGACAGCACCGGTAGACGCACACACACACACTCACACACACTCTCTCTCGCTGAGTGTTTATGACTGCAACTGAGGTGGCCAGTAGCAGTTACGACAGGCCGCTCAGGAGACCATATAACACAGTCGTAAAACCTTCTCTAGTCCTCTGAAGTTGTTGTATAGGAGGTGTTTTCCCTCAAATCTGACTTCAGATACCAAAGACAATTAAGCTGCTTTGTGTATTTTGTGCGCATGCAAAGAAATAAATAAGAAGCTGTCCACAAATAAAGACCTGATTGGACCCGCAAGCGATTTATCGCCCGTCTCTATTTATAGGGCTCTTTGTAGTGAGGCCGAAGTTGACCCGTCCCTGTAATAATATCTGCCGGGACAGAGGGACAGTTACACCCCATAACCTGTCCCCCCCCGAAGCCCTCTTTCAAGGGTCTTTTTATAGGGCCAGGAGCCAAGGACACCCCTTGGTCCCTGGGCAGTCTCAGACCTGGGGTCAGCTCCTGGGGGGGGGGGGGGGGGGGGGGGCAGCAGGGAAAGACTCGACCTATTGGGACCTCCCATGAACCATACAGGGGGTTGACAAGGCAGGACATGAGGGCCCAACTGGCCACTGGTGTTGGCAGGGGGTCCACACCACCGTCATGGTGCGGGTTTCCACCCCGGTGTGTTTACTGTCAGAGGTCAGGCTGAACCCTCCAAAGTTAACAAAGGCTGACATTGTGGGGCTCTGTATATTAGCCAGATGACCTGTACGCCTACAGAGAGACTCTGTGTGGATGAGCTTTTATGAGACAAGAAATTGTTTGTGTGGACCTGTTTTTAACTTTGACTCATTAGTGTCTAACATACTGTACGTCAGTGGTCCCCAAGCTTTTATTTTTTGTTAAATGTAGCCACAAAGCCGCCTCAGATGAACTCAAGTCCGTCTACACCAATATTTGTATCCGCTGTTTAACTCTTACTTTGATCTATTCTTTAGTATCCATCACTTAAACTCTTTCAACGACTCTGCTGCGTACTTGCTAACTAGTTTTCACGCATTCAACAAGAGGAGTTCAAGAGTTACAACTAACTCAAAAAGTGAATTTAAACAAAAACATTTTAAAATCCCTACTTATAGCCGTGATGTGACGTCATCCATTGGTTTTTGGACTCCCGTTTTGAAGCCTTGATTTCGGAATTTAGGCCGTCGCCATATTGGTTTTTGATCGATCTTGTCTTTTTGCAACCAGAAGTGACACGAGAGGGTGGAGCCATTTTTAGGTGACCAAAATGTTACAACTAACTTTCATGAACTGAGAACACACACTGTGAAAGGGTTAAAGTTGTAAGACAAAAACATGGACAACTCACAGACTGGACTACGGCGTGTTAGCGACCTGTCAATCACAAGGTAGCCCCGCCCCAAAGCATACCCTGCTTTTAAGTCTATTTTATTCTTAATGGGATCATAATTTACGAAATGAACAGCATGCTCGAAACCAGTGATTGACAATGTTTACTGAGGTAATAAATCAAGCGAGTAGTCGGATCATTTTCTCATAGACTTCCATACAATCTGACTTCTTTTTGCAACCAGAGGAGTCGCCCCCTGCTGGCCAGTTTAAGATACTTCCACATTGGCTCCACTTTTCAGACCCCGAGTTTGCCGCCTGCAAATGACCTCTTTCACAGCCATTGGCAGTTGCACTGCCTGTTATTGATGGTAGTTTCATTGATTTAGTTCCTCCTCTGCATGCTCTGATTGCCTAGTACTCGTTGCCTCGTTCACAGACCGTTTTAAGTTTATTGCCGATGAATAAGATTGATGGAAGGTTGGTAGGGTTAATGATTCCAACTCATATTTTCATCAGGATGGCAGGCTTCTTGTATTGTGCTCTCATATGTAATTACAATGTTGTGATTATGGGAGCGGGCAGAGTTTAAAGGTGACAAAATGGCCTTTGAATGATGAGTAATGCCTTGTAGTCATCATGGCCTCTTCAAGCGCAACTTCCTCTTTTATTAACCATGATGGGAAGTGATGCATCAAGGGAGAAAGTTTCACAGCACCTTTAGCAAACAGGCTGATCAAAGTGTTTGCCGTCTTTGACCTGTACTGTTTGAATGTCTGTCCACTGAGACAACAGCGACACACAGACACCTACCGTCCGCTTTCAAGGATATAGCCAGTCATCTTGTACAAAGGGTCTCCTGTGGTGCCTCATTTGAACACTAAAGAGCTATCCAGAACTAAACTCACACGATTGACTCTGTTCTATAAACACCACAGTAAGATCACTGGCTGTAACTAGTCCAGTTTGGATAAAGAAAATGTCCAAAATGTCTGATCCGTCTGTGGGCTTTTCTCTTCTTCTCGTGTTATCTGCTGCACAAAGCAGAGAGGAGTCATGCTTCTGATGCTTAAATTATACGATAAAAATCCTTTTAGGGAATTTATCCCCGGTGGACAGATGTTTTAATCTGGTGTGCAAGCATGTACCATGTGCCCTTATTGCCACTGGTAGGAGCTGTGGAGTGATGAACAGCACTATTTGATTTGCTGCAACATGTTTTATGTGAAGGACATCTGCGGATTGTGACTTTTATTTCAAATGCATGAGTTTAGGACTAATCTAGTCTTTGAATTATGCAGGAGGGACATCTCTATACCTTCCAAATAGTCTTAAAGGGATTAAAATCACAGTTGTATTATTCTCCTGAGCTTTTGTCTTCTTGTAACGTGACCAAAAATTCATATACGAGCACATGAACGTGCCATTTGCTGCACGCCAGTGCGTGCATTGTGCTTCCCCGGGTTCTCCAACGGGTTAATCTCAAGAACCATGCGGGTCTTGAAAATAAAAGGATCCCTGCGTCTTTAAAGTTGATGTAGCAACAGAGGGATTGTAGCGATAATGCTATTGGGGCGGCAGATCAGTTACTTCTGCCGCTCCAAAGCCTCGGGGAGTTGGCTCAAGATGACTTGTCTTTGATAAGGTCCTCGCTGTGCAGCTGCAACTTCCTGATCTGGGAAATAAAGATTGTTAAAAACATGTCAAAAAAAAATAAAGCAACTCTCTGTTAGGGGGAAATAAACCGAGCAACCTTTTTTTTTTTTAATACGTTTCATTCAGAAGTGAACGTTTCTGCGCAGCTCCGACACTTGTTTTGGTGTTCTTGTCGGAGGAATGAAGCTCCCATTGTTTTTTATGCAGCTGTCGGGACCTCGGCAGTCGGCGCCTCACTTTGAAGTGCGCTGCTCCAGCCTGTCGGCTCAGTCGGTGTTGGAGTCGCCTACAGGAGAGACCTAACGTGCGGCATGGCAGCCTGAAACCAGAGGGAGGAGAAAAGGAGGAGGGAGAGAAAAGCGCTATTTTTTTTTTCTTCTCCTCTCGAGTTTTTTTTTTCTCACCATAAACCGACTCGAACCTGAACGGACTGTATGTGGACGCGTCGCGGAGACGAGTACTGTGGATTATACGCGTTTTTTTGTGTGTGGATAAAAAAAAAAAAAACCAACAACCGGAGTTTAATTTGAGGAGAGAACTCGTGGATCGATGGTAAGTTTACACGAGTGAGTCCTCGAACTGGCCCCTGTTGGAGTTCCCTTTGATGTGCTGTTGACTCGCCTTTGAAGTAACGTTCAGGGGGGAAATGACCCGCTTTTCTTACCTTAAAAAAAAAAACGTTTGTGTAATTCACCTCGTTTTTCTTTTCGGTATGCTTTTGATTCCACATTTTAAAAGTGAAAGAAGATCATTTCAAAGAAGTACTCGTTTCTTTTAGTGGTATTCCTCCCCCACGAGATCTGAGACTTTGGTGTACTTGGGATTGGACGTTGTTTAGAGAGAGGAGTCCGTTTCTTCGCCTTAAATGTAACGTTAAAGAAACTTTTAAAAAACACTACGTGTCCGTATATTAACGTGAATGGATAAGAGTTGTTTGTAGTTGCCGATAACATTTGGTACATGAAGATAAAGAGTCGTTTCTCTTCTGTCTGTGACAAGTTCAACACTTAAGCTGTAACCGTGTGTCAGTGATACAAAGTGACATCTGTTACATTTCATTTCTTTAAGCGGTAATGTAGCAAACTGCTCGATAACTGAGCGATATATATGTGGGTGTCTGAAACGTGTAACGTCAGTCCTCCAAACACACCGACCAGCTGCAGCCAGTTTAACTCTCATTAACTACACCGGTCACGTTTTTCTATCTCTCCCGAGTTTGTCCCACATCAGAGTCCTACAGGTCCTCTCACCGGGAGGCTCAATTTTAACGTGATTTAGTCGCCTGTGATGTTGAAACGTAGAAATGACTTTCCCACCACCACCTCCTCCACTACCAGCAGAAAGTGCCCGGGCTGTAGAGAGGACATGTGCTGGCATTGTGCAGCAGGCAGCCCCGGCTGTAACCCATCAGGCGGGCTGGATTCCGGATGCATGAATAAAGCCGTGTCCGTTTGGAGGATTAATGACTTATTAATGGGGATCAGCCTGACGCACGTGTGATTACTATACTTGTAGTGCCGATGTAGATTCGTCTCACGCATCGCTCAGGTGGTTTATCTGCTCTACTGTGTGCATGTGTGAAATCACTGTTTTTAAATAGTTCATTTAACCAATAGCCCATCGGTTTAGAAATCCCATTCCAGGTTGAGATATGAAGAAACGCTGTTTATGTAATGCTGCTGCAGCGGGTTTTTCCTCACATTTATTTTTTTCTGCAGAAGACAGTGCGTCCCCCCCCCCCCCCCCCCCCCCCTCTCTTTGAAGTTGGGGCGGATCTGGTTTTGATTAGATCAATACTTTGTGTTTCAGAGAGAAGACGGGCAGCCAGAGAGAAGCCCCCCTGCTGACACGAGAGAGTGAGATTACAGTAGAAGAGAAGGAGGAGGAACACACGGGCTCTCTGCCGCTGCCTTCGGAGCCATGAGCCGGGCGCTTATGGACCACATCGCCAGTAGTTTCCGAGAAGATGCTCCTCGACCCCCGGTGCCGGGGGAGGAGGGCGAGGCGCCCTGCTACCCCGGCAAACTCTTAGCGATGAAACCCCTGGAGCCCCCCAAGTCGGTTGTGCTCGGCTCTCCCGGATCCGCGACCAGGAGGAACGAGGACGGTCTCGGGGAGCCGGAGGGCAGCGCCTCCCCGGACTCCCCGCTCTCCCGCTGGACAAAGTCTCTGCACTCTCTGCTCGGGGACCAGGACGGCGCGCTCCTCTTCAGGACCTTCCTGGAGCGGGAGAAATGCGTCGACGCTTTAGACTTTTGGTTCGCCTGCAACGGCTTCCGGCAAATGGACCTCAAGGAGACCAAAACGCAGCGAGTCGCCAAAGCGATTCACAAGCGCTACATCGAGAACGAGTGCATTGTCGCCAAGCGGCTCAAGCCCGCGACTAAAACCTTCATCCGGGATAATATCAAGAAGCAGCACATCGACTCCGCGATGTTCGACCAGGCGCAGATGGAGATCCAGACCGACATGGAGGAGAACGCGTACCAGATGTTTCTGACCTCTGACGTTTACCTCGAGTACGTGAGGACCGGGGGGGAGAACCCGAGTCACGTGAACTCGATCGGCCTGGCGGACCTGAAAGTCGGATGTGGATACATGCCCACGCTCATCGAGGAGGAGGAGTGGAGTTGTGACTTCAAAGCCAAAGCGCTGGCTGGATTGTCGGCGAAGGCTCAGAGGGCCACCGTGTCCATGAGGGCGGTGGAGGTGATGGAGAGGGGATACAGGTATGGCTGCAACTCCTTATTTAAAAAAATATATATATATTCTGCTCAGAATGCATGCTGTACATCATGATGATAGACATGCCATCAATCTCCAAATCACTTCAGGGTTTCTTTTGGAGTTTGTAGAAAACGTGTCTGGCTCTCTCTGGCCCCTCTCTCGTTCGGATTTCCGGGGCCTTTTTCAAATAGCAGAATGAGGGACCGTCTTCCACGGTGGGGGGGTTCACAGAGCCCCGGCTGGCTCTGGCCCCAGCCGGCAAATAATAGACGATGACATTGCTATGCTATGCCTCCTCCTGTACCACACTGTCCTCGAGAGATGCATCTAGACGGCTCTTAGAGCTTCATTGTGATGTTTATTAGGACCTTTGCCTCTCTGCCGGTCCTTTTCTAAAAGAGCAAAATCAAAGTGAAAACAAATTGTTTGATTGTTTTTATAAAATGTTTTATTGGGACATCTTCCGATGTTGCTATGGGACACTGAATTACAAGTTGTTGTTTTTTGAGTGTGACGAGCTATCCAAAGTGACAGCTATACCTGCTTCTGGACAGCGTGGACTGACAGCTGGTGCGTGGTGTATTGGGGTATTGGGGACTTTCCCTTCAGTGTGACGCTTGTTGCTCAAAGTGAGGAGTGCGGTCCTCTCGTTGTCCCCACACACAGTCAAAGCATGTGGAGCTCATTTCTACCTTTTCCCTCCCTCACCTCTTCTCGTCTGACTCTCTTAAAAACAAACCCCCGAACGGCAGCAGCTAGTACAAAATCAACACCCAAAACCCTTCTCGCTCTCTTCTTCCCTGTTTGCGTCAATTCTCCTCTGATCCCCCCCTCCCCCCTTTCGACTCCCCTTCACTTTTATCTTATTTTTTTCCTTTTGAAAACTCGGGGAATGGGGACTACGACGCCTGCTTTTAGAGCGAAACGGAGGGGGAAAGAAAGTGGAAAGGACGGAGAGAGAGAGGGAGGGGGCAGTGCACCTCATGAAAGAAAGGGAGGGAGGAGAAAGGATAAATGAGGGGGTGAGAGAGAGGCAGGGAGGGAAGAATGCAAGGCCGGCTGTGTTAAATACCTGACTCTTTGCAAGCCCCTCTGAAGGTCAGCCTGGAGCTGGGGGCCTTCAGCTTTAGTCCTGCTGGGTCTCTCCCTCACGAAGACCCCACCTCCCCCCCTTCTTTCCTTCTCTGACACACTCTCGTGCTTCCGCTCTCTCTCTTTCTCTCCCTTTTTCTCCTCCTGTACCATGGCAAGAATGCATGCACAGCAGGAGATGAGTGGTGAGGAAAGAGTGAGTGTGACTGAGGGAAATGGAAAGAGAGAAACTGTGGGGCTGTTTAAGAGAACATAAATGGGGCAACGGGAAGAAACCCACAGCGTTCCCCGTGCAGATTAGCGTATATCTGAGGGGCGGAGGTTGCCAGGCCTCGGAGTAGCTGCTCTCATGAAAAAGTCATATTCACACATTAATCAATGAATACTAATGAGATGTCACCCACCTGTTGGCTACTGTGTCATTGTGTTGCATTGGTATTGATCTGACTTCTGTTGCAACCTCCTCCCCCCCCAGATCGTACAAGAGAGGAGACCCTCTCAACCCCGGCCATGTGGGCTCTTTCGCCCCCGTCAGCAGCACCAACGACAGCGAGGTGTCCAGTGACGCCCTGACCGACGATGCCATGTCCGTGACTGACAGCAGTGTGTAAGTGAATATTAACCAAACATGAGTGTGTGTGTGAGAGAGAGAGTGCAAACGCATGAGGTGTTTCAGGAATGTGAAATGAGGTGCTGTGAAAATACAAATGAGGTGACAGACTTTGTACACTTAGTGCATCAATTGACACTGTGAGTAAGACAACAGTTCAACTGATGGTTTGTTTACTTATTAAGTTATGACTTTATTCTATTAACGGAGTTCAGTTCTTGCAGCTTGTGTTGTCAGACCAACAATCACAAAAGTTGTTCACTTTACAATAAAACAGAGAAAATCCACATTTCACTAGTGAAGTCAGCAAATGTTTGGCAGCTTTGCGTGTATCAAAAACCGTTGATTCGCCGGCTACGGAGTGACTGATCAAGGAGTTGGCTAATCGTCCTCAGTGTTGTGTTGCCTCTGTCCACATGTGGTTCGTGCTTATCTGTGTACGTGCCTGGGGCCTCGTTCTTCAAAAGGATTACTTTGGCGCAATCACGTGTCTCTCAAGTGGCGGGCCGCTGTGAAGTCATTGCGTGGCGCACGGCTCAAGGCCAAAGAGGTCGCTCGGGTCAGCCGGTTTTTCCGGACGGAAAGCAGAAAACTCTTGGTACAAGTTCTGCTTTTACTTCATCTCACATGGGAGGCGTCGAGGCCTACGTGGATGATGTCACTGAAGCAGCGAGGTTAACCGTGACCTAGCTAAAGATGCTGACACACTGATGTTCAGTAGGCTGGGCCGCACATAAATATGGCGGCTATAAAGAGTGTTGTTTTATACAACAGGCTCCTCTGCTCTGGCATATCTCTAGACAGCCCTGCTTCAAAGAGGCCGAGGCCCATATAGTCCTATTCTGCTGTACTTTGCCCAGCGCGGTGACAAAGCCCTGGCTGCAGGGACTCGACCCCCCCCCCCCCCCCCCCCCCCCCACACACACACACACACACACACACACACACACCTCAATTCCTGCCCGCTCTGGCCTTGATCAGAATATCTGCCTCTCCTTCGGTCAGTTGAAAGGGACCCGTAAACATTTGAATCTCACTTACAGATAAAGGAAAGAATAGAAAAGGGGGGAAAGCAACGGGGGAGGAGGCGGGTTTTGTTCAGTGGGAAGAGAAAGAGAGTGGGGGGGGGGGGGGATTTTTGCTGATATCTTATTTATGGATTTGCTTGGACGCTGGGGAATGCAGCTGCGCAGACTTCAAACATTATCTTATCTTACAAACCAGCCTTTTGATGTGCGGAGATCAGAGGCTTGCCAAATGAAGATTGGGAGGAGGAGGAGGAGGAGGAGGGGGGGGGGGGTGTTGGTGTTGGTGTTGCTTATGCGCATGACTGTGGCATTTCAAAGCAAAAGTGGAAAAGTGCTCCTCAGTTAGGCTAGGTCACCAGAAAGCTGCTGTTTAGCGTGGAGAAAAGACGGCGTTTTGCACCGTCAAGTGCTTCAGTTTGAAGCTCCAGCTCTGCTGTTTGTTGTTTGATTCAATTTTTTTCCCTCTGATAGATTTAACCAGGTTAGCTGCACCCTCGGGTCCTGTCCCGCAGTAACTCCTTGAATCGGTATAATGAGTTGCTAATGCTAACGGTGTCCTCCGCTCAACATAGAAGTCAGTAGGGGAATGCTAATGCTGACGCTACTTCTGCCAGCCAGAGATGAAAATGTCATTTCTAGGTCAAACAAACCCTCGTACCAGCTCTCTCAGAACCGTGTGACCCGGTGTGCTCCGACACACAAACAAGAACGGAAATGCTGCATGATTCACCTCCTGAGTATCTTAGTTTTCTTCTCAAATGGACGGGAGAATTAATTGATTGGATTTATCCAATCAATTAATCGCTTGAACTTTGTTTGATCTACCCAGTGAGCTAATAAGCTTCTTCCTGAGTGTCTGTTTGGTCTTCAGTGATGTATCCGATGAGGTAATTGACCTTTGCTGGTCTGTCTGTGCTCCCCCAGAGATGCCATCCCTCCATACAAACTGGGCTCAAAGAAGCAGCTACACAGAGAGATGCAGCGCAACATGAGGATGAACAGTCAAGTCTCTCTGCCTGCTTTCCCTGTAAGTACACACACACACACACACACACACACACACACACACACACACACACACACACGCACGCACACGTGCGCTCCAAAGCCTTTTTGAACTTGGGCCCCACAGTGTAATTTCCATACCACCTTCAGTTCTGGGTCTCTCTTGGTTCTATGAATAGTACGGCACAAACTGTATTCGGCATTCTCAATTCAACACGAGCAGAGATCTGAAGGGTAACGTCAGAGACTCAGCCTCACACACACACACTATTATAAGTGCACAAACACACACATAGGAGCCCTCTCGCTACCTTTGGTGTCACCTACACCCCCATTAGGGTTCCTTGAAGTCTGCGGGAGACGAGAGGGGTCTCTAAGCTGTTTATCGCCGCAGCGCTCGGAACACGCCAGGGGCTTTTTTTTTTTTTTTTTCCCCACCGATGCTGTAAATATGGAGAACAGGGAGAAGTGAGGAAGATCTCTGCCGCTTTATCCCGAGGGCTCTGAAATCAGCCCGGTTCCCAACGAAAACACAGAGATACTCACGCACAGGCAGCGCTTTGATCCGAGGATGAATGGCGCAAACGCACAGGGAAGTGACAACTTCCAACAGAGCTGGCCCCCTTTTTTTCTTCTTTCCACAGCACCCCCCCACACCCTACATATACACACAGCCAGCCAGCCCCCCTCCCCTAAAAGTATGGGATCTTAGGGAGGAGCGTGTCATGTGAGCCCTCAGTGGGTCAGAGGGGAGGTGGTAGCTTAAGGCTCAAGAAGAGGCTAACTTCACGTTGAGAGAAGAACAGGAAAAGGAGGTCCGACACAGAGAGGTTGACGTCTCAAAGTAGAAGTAACAGAAGCAGCTTGTTAAAGACATCTTGCCGTGACCCCCTTTTCTTTGTCAACATTATGAGACATGCAGCAAGTGTTACTTGTCTGAGGAAAACATCCGCAGATTGGCTGTCGCTACTCTTCTCTCACTGTCCCCCTTTTGCTGTTATTTTGCGTTTCTCTTTTTGTTCTTGTTTTGGTTTCCCGTCTGATTTTTGCCGATGGCTTCCATTCCCATGGTGCCGCAGCCCCAGGCGCCATCAGACAGAGCCTGCTTTTCTCCCCTTCATCCCTACCACAAAGGGATGGGAGAAACACACAAAAAAGAGGGAGAAAAATCAAGAAAGCCCCTGTGCAAAAATGCAAATAATTTAAGATGTGTACGAACACACACAGTCCTTCTCATACTGTCACTATAGTGTACCTCAAAGGTGCCCAGTGTGTGACAAGGGGGGGAATAAATTACCTCAACCTTTATGATCTCTCATCCTTTTCTGGCACCTTTTTTTTTTTATCTCTTATCTCTTTCTTTCAGTCCTTCCCTCTCTTTATTTCCCCCCCCCCCCCCCCCCCCCTGCGAGCACACATCACTGCATCTCAACTTCTCCCATTTCTTTTTTTCTTCTTTTTTTAATCCCTCATCCTTTCCTCCCTGGAGTTCTCTTCCACCCCCTGTCGATATGTGGCTTTTATTCCTAGATGTAAAGCCACTGCTTCCCATCTAGCTATCCCTCCGTCCCTCCCTCCGCCGCCCCACTGAGCGTTTGATATTTGACGAGGAAGCCTTTGAAGCGAGCTGACTTTAAAGAGGCCCGCTGATGATGACAGAGGGAACCAGCCGAGGCCCGGCCCAGCATGCCCACACACCCCTTGAAACAACCCCGTAGCCCTGGGTGCCCGTGAGAGTGCCCTGATCAGTACCACCGATGGTGGCGCTGGTGGAGAACAATGCATAAACGTAGACCGACGAGAGGGAGAGGAGTACGGATGTCTTTTGTGGGAGCGAGCTGGGGCTCGATCGTGGAGGTTATGACGCACATACGCGACACAGTTGCTGACGTATGTCCTTCTCCCCAAAGCGTACTCGTCGGCCCCCCAAGGAGATGGTCCCGATGAAGCCGTCGGAGTTCGCTGCCCAGCTCATCTCCCGCCTGGAGAGTCTGAAGAGCAAGCAGGACACCATCAACTCTCTGGAGGAGAAGCTGCAGCAGATTGAGGAGGTTTGTAGGAGTTTTTTCTGTCCTGGAAAAGTCAACTGTCAGGTGTTTTTAATTGCTCAGCTGATACATTGTGCGTGCTTTGGTACCAGGAGGAGGAAAAAGAAGACACGGAGATCATGGGAAGCGCTCCCCAGCTCTCTCCCCACCCCTTGACCCTGCTCCCCGGCTCCTCTGACGAGGACCCCCAGGCCATTCTGGACGAACACCTGTCCCGCGTCCTGAAGACCCCCGGCTGCCAGTCCCCCGCCGTCGTCCGCCACTCGCCTCGCTCCAGCTCCCCGGAGCACAGGCCCGTCACGCGGGCAGGCTTTGGAATCAAGACCCTGGTGAGGACGTGGTCCTCCAGCTCTTCCGTCTCCAGTCCCGACCAAGGGGCTCCGGCCCCGGGCCCCGGCAGGACCTTCGTGAGCCGGCAGAGCACAAAACACATCCACCACCACTACATCCACCATCACGCCAGTCCCAAGACTCAGGAGCAGATTGAGAGGGAGGCCGCCCTCAGAGTGCACAGCCTGTGCTCCAGCAGCGGCGAGTGCCAGCCTTACCAGCGCAGCCGCAGCCTGGGCAGAGAGATGTGTGGGGCCGTCTCACCCGACGACAGCGTGGGGTGAGTCGCAAGCACCTCTTTGCTTTGTCTCGTTTTAATTCTGTTTCCTCGTGTCGATTGCTTAACACCTATCGAAACTAATCCTCTCTATCTCTCTCTCGCTCTCTCTTCTCCCCCCCAGGCGTTCCAGCTCTCTGTCCAGGCGCGTGTGTCACTCGGGGGCCGAGGATGGAGTAGCAGAGCGGTGGATGGAGGACGGCGGGCCTTCACAGCTGCCCAGCGACACAACAGACCCCACCCAGAACGTGCTGCAGTGGATCCTGGAAAGTAAACGACAAGGCAGGCACAAGCCTCACAGGTAAGCCGTCGCCTGGACCTCCTGTTTCTTTTTTACTTGAGTTTTAGTTGCTGATGTCACGTTGCTGATGTGTGTCGTCTCGTTTCCTTTCTCCCTTGCAGCATCCAGAGCACCAAGAAGACCTTCGGCGGCTCCTCCGCGCAGACGCACACGTGGGGTGGGGGCGGAAGCTGCGGCCACCTGCGTAGCCACCAGCCGGCCCAGCCGTTCATCCAGGACCCGGCCATGCCGCCCATGCCCCCTCCCAACACTTTGGCCCAGCTGGAGGAGGCCTGCCGCAGGCTGGAGGAGGTCTCCACCAAGCAAAGGTACACAGAAACTAGAGAGTAGTTGTTGTATATTGCCCGTAGCCCCTTGTGATTTATAGATTTGTTTTTCTTAATATATTGACGTCACGAAGGATCAGTGTGTGTTGTCGATCCTCGTATTAAAGTTGACGCCGTATCTCCTCCCAGGCATCCGATGTCCAGTCTCCAGCAAGAGAAGAGCCACCTAGTGCCTGTCCAGGCCGAGGGGTCCGCCCCTCTGTCTCTGGCCAATCCCGGCCTCGTCGCGTCCGGCCCCGGCCTCCAATCAGAAGAGTACGATGCCTCTAGCGTCCTGCCCTCCCCCTCCTCTCCTCCTCTCTGCTCCTCTTCCTCCTCTTCTCAGCCATAACCTCCACCTTGCAGTGTACTTCTACTTCCTTTTAACTCTTCACCATCTTGCGCTGCTCACCGCACACGTAGGGAGACAGACCAGTCGTCGTGTGCAAACGTACACATCACACGCGTGCACACACACACACACGCATGCAGTCACTTAAAAGAGAAGGTGACCCCCTTTGCAAAGTTTATTTTAAGCTTTGCACACAGATGCCTGGCTCTGCCTCTGTTTGCATGCGTCGTGTTTGTGCTGTGTGTGGGGGGGGGGGGGGGGGGGTGTAGTCACGGCACCACCTGACTGAGTCATCCCTTTCATGTATCATGTTTATTGGCCGTCCTTCAGTGAGCGGGCGGTCGGCTGGGGCTGAGCCGAGCTTTGCAAAGAGAGCTCCTCTGAAGCGGGCCTACAAAGCCTTGGACATAGCTGAAGGGGAGTCGAGAATACTGTGCCCCCTTCTCCACGCACACACACACACACCACATAAGTACACACTTACTGATGGCACTAGGTCGCTCGCTCACATGTGCTCTTCCTCAGGCGAGGTGCTGCTGGTGCGCCTCTGCTCCAGTGCTGTCGTAGATTGACGGCAAAGTTAGAAGCTTCGCTCCGTGTTTTTCCCGATTAACTCTTTTGGTCATCATTTTGTTAAGTATCGTGAGTGTGTCCGCTCCTAACACACTGTTCTTTCTCTCTCTTTTTTGTCTCCTTGCAGGACGAAGGAGGGTAGAAAGGGTTTAGGAGGCGAGACGGTGGTGACTTATTTCTTCTGCGGTGAGGAGATCCCCTACCGGAGGAACATGAAGAGCCACAGCCTCACCCTGGGCCACTTCAAGGAGCAGCTCCGCAAGAAGGGCAACTACAGGTGTGTAGGTGGAAAAATCAACGTTGGTTAAAGTTTCACAAGATGCGGTGCGAGGTGGACTTTTGCCACCGGTGCTTCTTTCATATTGTGATTGCCGGTAATAAAACGCCATCAGCTCATCGGCCTTGATGTAAAACAATGATCGAGCTGTCGCCTTTTGGGAGTATAAACAAAAAAAAAACCTCTTGCGTATGGGAGCGTTCCGGCTGGATTTGAGATTTGTGGTCACTCGTGTCCTCTCATCTCTGACCTGGTGACTTCTAGGACCTTGTCAGTGGAAGCGGGAAACCTCAAACTGAAGCTAGCGTCTAATGTTCGCTGGCTGAAAGGTTTCAAGCGACACCGTCTAGTGGTAAAGACCCTATATATGTATGTATGTATGTATGTATGTATGTATGTGTATATATATATATACCTTTTTTTTTTTTCTCATTCAAGTGTGCTTTATCCACATCTTTGTGGAGCGTTGTTATCAGTGTTTGTTCCTATGCGTGTGTGTGTGCGGTCAGATTCTAGCCTCTGTGGTTTTTGTATGTATGTGTTGAGGGGGATGCAAGGAAAAGGACAGGGGGGAGGCGGGAGGCGGGAGGGAGGGAGGGTGGTGTGGGGGTTAGTGGAAGAGTTTGAACTGCAGCGATTTGGGTCCCATCTGGTATTGATTTCCATGCTGAGGCACACTTAATACACACGGCTTTGAAGCCCCGGCCTCTTTCATTTCAACCAACAAAGACTCGCACAAATGACCAGCGTGCAAATTCTTCACTGATGCTATCAGGGGCTCTTTTGTGTGTGTGTGTGTGTGTGTGTGTGTGTGTGTGTGTGTGTGTGTGTGTGTGTGTGTGTGTGTGTGTGTGTGTGTGTGTGTGTGTGTGTGTGTGTGTGTGTGTGTGTGTGTGTGTGTGTGTGTGTGTGTGTGTGTGTGTGTGTGTGTGTGTGTGTGTGTGTGTGTGTGTGTGTGTGTGGAACATGCCCAGTGTTTACACATGTAATCATTTTATGGATATTTTTAAAAGGCAGATTGTTAAATGCCAGATTCGCTTGTTTGCTGTACTTCAGTGCTGAGGCCGCGCGGCTTCGGTGTGTGTTTGCAGAGCGAGATCTTCTGCTCTGATTGCTCCTTTCCAGTTGGCATTAAAGGGAAAAGATCAAACATGTATTGTGTTTAAGGCTGCCATGGTCTCCGGGATAAGCACGGGCTTTAGTATTGTGTTAATAATTACAGGTATCAAACTGTTCCTTGGGGATAAAGCGGGGAGAGAAAAAAAGGAATTCTTCCTGTCCAGATGTGTACAGCGTTTTTTGGATCATCAAATGTGACAAGCGCTTAAGCTCAGAGTTGTCCACATCTGTCTGTTTGCCCCCCCCCCCTCTTCTTCTCTTCTCTCTGGCTCGCTGTCTCAGTTCCTGTGTCATACCATCCACATTTTTTGGATAGAGCTGCGCGGCGCTTTAATAGCAGCCAGAAAATGTGTGGAGTTGGGTCATTTCAACATGGCAGCGGTTCAACAAAGAACAGTACTGCCGGGCCTGCCAGACGATATTGGTGCCAGATGTCAGTGAGAGGGAGGGAGGGGGGGCAGATCTAGCCACATAAAACATGTTCCAGTGGAAATTCAGGCTCTGTGTCTCTTAGCAGAAAATATCACGGCTCTTTGAAGATTTATTTTATTTTTAAAGAGTAGGAAGGCTCCACTTTTAAGTTTTTCCTCCTTCCTCGTCCGTATCGTGAAGGTGGATACAGTTATCTGCCGTGTCTTGTGCTCTTTCATGTCTTATTTACTCACTTTAGTTTCCTGAGAGAGACTCCTCCCTTTTTTATCGGACTGACCGCCGTCTTGCCGGTGTGCACTCCGAGGCCTTTTTTTTTAAGCATCGCGTGTTCGACTTCTTCAGTCTCCCGTCTCATTAAAAACAAAATGCTCACAAACATACCCGCATTCCAGTAACCCCACACACGGAGCACATGGAGGCATTTTTCCATGACATAGTTAATGAGTGGATTCTGAGACACACCAACCAGCCCACCCCTGCTGGTTTCTCTTCCTCTAAAATGAGGATGGGGGGGGGTTGCATCATTAACGGCCCAGTGAAGTCATGGCTGACGAGAAGCCCCTCCTTTTTTAGATTTTAGTTTTTTCCTCCGCGCGTGCACAGAAAGTTGTCAGTCGGCTGCCCTTCCTATAGCTCAATTTCAACCGTTTGTCAAAGGACCCCTTCATTTGTACACTGGCCTAATTGGCCCCAGTTAGCCGGGGTATGAACTCACGACAACACGACGGAGAAAAGGGAAAGGTGGAAGTAAAGGAGAGAAGGAAAGGAGGGAGTGAGAGAGAGCAGGTTACGACCCCACCCTGAGGAGTCAGTCTGCAGCTCAGCGGGCTCGCTTGATTGTGTACAGAGTGGCTTTTTTCATGGCTGGTGGAAATGAGGCATGGTGTTTTTAAAAAGGTCAAAGGGGGGTTTTGACCTTTAGGGTCTTTCTTTTGACAGTATTTTGAGTCCAGCGTGTGTCTTCAGGTGTTAACTCTCTCTCTCTCTCTCTCTCTCGTCTCTCTGTCAAAGGTACTACTTCAAGAAGGCCAGCGATGAGTTCGAGTGCGGCGCCGTCTTTGAGGAGGTGTCGGACGACAGCTCCTTGCTGCCCACCTACCAGGGCAAGATCCTGGGCAAGGTGGAGCGGATGGAGTGAGACCTTCCCATGTTGTGGATTTTAAAACGGACTCGTCACAACCCTACGTGGATGTACTCCCTCCATATGTTCTCTCTCACACACACACACACACACACACACACACGCACACAGAGAGTATGTGTCTTTTAAGCTAAGGCTGTCGGACCTGAGATGCCACTGAAGGAATCTTAACGACGTTTTGGGCAGATGGATCGGAGGAACAAAAAGGAAGGACAAGTTATCGCCATTACAGGACTATCATGTGAACAGGCCGCCTCGAGGTGAAGAAAATAAAAGACTGAAACGTCCAGAAGAGAAAATAGAGACTCTAGGTGAATGACCACTCCTCAAAGAAGCCGGGCGGTGGGCTCAAATGTGAGACTGACGGCCTACCCGACCCTGCCTGTGCTGGCATCTGCCCACGGGCACTCGCTAGCACGCCGCTAATATGTATACGCAGGTATACATGTACATTGTATTGTGATGCTCGTATTGCTGTGTAAAGATTTCTATTGCTATTTATTGGAAACACCCCTTGCCCCCCCCCCCCCCCCCCCCAAACCCCCATTACTCCTCCATGGACAAGCTGCTTGGAGTTGGAGAAACGTCTCCAATTTTCCACAATCCATGATTTTATATTCTCTCTCCCCCCCCTTCCTTCTGAGCGTTGGTTCTCAGGCAAAAGGAAATGGGTTTTATTCATTTTCTGCCCCTCATATTGAACTGTAAACTTCAAAAATACCTCTTCAAAAACAACTCCACTCCTGTTCCTGGAGATTTAGCGGGACGTCGTCTCCGATCTCTTGTCCGGAGAGCTTACTGCTGAAGCTTTGAGAGTGGCTCTCTATCACTTAAAAGTTTGATAATATATTTACTACTGCAGTGCTATATGTCCCCATCGGCTCAGAGTGTACTTTGGGAGAAAAAAAAATGGGGGAAAAAAGAACAAAAATGCCATTAATGTTTAATTCCCAGCTCGCCTTGATCTATCGCGTCTTAGTGCCTTTGTTTCAGCGGCGCAGGCATCACACAAATAGCCTACGTATTAACGGAGAGGAAACTGCCCTGAACAGGTCCTAGAGTCCCCAAAATGTGTTTACACCAATATTAATATTTACCAACAAAAAGCTCTATCGTGTGCTCCCCAACGTGCTTACCTATGTGATTGTGTGACTGAGTAGAGTTACTCTGTGTGTATTTGAAACCTGCACTATGAGCTGCAGGTGGTGGTGATTTATACACTATGTCCATAGTGTTTTAATTGAGTACAGTAGCTGTGCCTACATGGATTCTTGCCGTGTTTTACCCAATTTTCAGGGTCCTGTTACTCCCTTGGTTTTTACAAGGGGCCTTATGTTGAAAAGATATTTTTATGCCTTTTAGTATCTGTTTCATCATGTTTTATGTTTTATAATATTTTTCATGGCTTCCTTGGCTCCACTTGTAAACTGTAAATTATGCGTTCTATAGAGCTCAGTTGAAAAGATGCCTCGGTACTTTAATTATTGTAATTAAGAAGAGATGCAGCCTTTATTAAAATGTTCTATTTTTCAAATTAGCAAATGGTTTTGTGTGTGTATGTGTCTTGTGATTAGGGGATGGTGATGTGTGTGTGTGTGTGTGTGTGTGTGTGTCGAGCTTCACCACACACACCCCGCTGCGGAGAGTGCAACTCGTTGGATCCGGTGAGAAATCGCCGGCAGATTTGCCTCCATTATCAGCTCTTAATTTACTCCCTGTTGGAAATTTAAACATGCACCATTAAGTTGGCCACCAGAGCCTCTGTGTGTTTAACTTTAAGAGGGAGAGAGAGAGAGAGAGAGAGAGAGTGTGTGTTTAATGAGACATTTGACAAGAATGCAATAATAAAGGTTTTATAGGCAAGATCATCGGGAGTCTGAGGGGTAAAATGTTTTACTGTTAAATTCTGTCTTTAAAAGACAGCGTTGCATTTTTTTTACAGTCAGTCGTAAAACAATAGTCAGGTGCCATCAACATGTGATCAGGTTTTAGTTGCTGTAATCTTTCCTCTTCTTCTTGAATTAAGCTGCATCCTAGTGAATCTGTGAGTGATGGACAAAACACACAGTCGGCATTTTGTGCAAACATGTCAAGTGTAAAGGTCAACAAATCAAGTGAGTATCTTCTAAAGTCAGAAGTTTTAGTGCAACTATCCTTCCATCGCAGTTCTAACGGAAACACAAAGAGGACATTTTACATTAAAAAGATCTACACACATAAGGTCACACCACCAGTACAAATGTTACGTTTGAACTGAGATGCAGCTTTAATAAAAAGCAGCATCTATACATCACCTGCCGGAGAAAACCCACGCTGAGAACATGCAAACTCCACACAGAAGAGCCGTCCACGGAAATCAAACATCTGCCCTTTAAATGTAGGCGCTTTCCGACATTTTTCTTGTCAACAAATCTCCGAAAAAGACTAAAATAAACAACGTGTTAGTCCGTCTCTCTTAATAACGTCCCTACTTCCTCTGTGGCTCTAAGCCACGCGGCAATAAGTCCCTTTCACAGCAGCTACATGTTAACATGTCAATGCAGAGTAAACACAGGTGTAACTATTAACATTAATTATGGCCCTGTTCCATTTAGTGTGCATGCTGGCTCACTGGAACGACTGACACATTAAATGGTACCATACTGGGACCATAACTAAGATGTACAGAAGGCTAGGATCACAGTGCACAGGCTACCTTACACGAGGCCGTATTCAATTTAAACTTGTAATCGCTTCTATCTTCACATCACGACTCTGATATCTTCCCACATATTTTGCACAGCGCGCTCCTCTGCCACCCACGCTCCTTTAAAGTTTCATTGGCTAAGAGTGTTTCTTATGCGGCCTTTCATATCGAAAGGGCATCATGATATTGTTAAAATACCATTTTCGGCTCTTTCATCAGCAAAGGTCAGTGCATACACTTGAAGGCCATCCTTTGGACTCTTTAGAACTAAGAGGCTCTGGCTCAGCGCCGCTCCGCTGTCAGAAGGCCTTGTGAACCCGTCTTTGTGTGTCGAGGGCTATTCTAGATGGGGTCATCTTTTTGAAGAGTGCACCGGGCTGGGTAGGCTCTCCGCTGCTATTCAAACATGCTTTTTTCTCAGGTGGGTTTTAAGATTTGGGGGCATTTGAGGGTTGCTAAAAAAAAACTCTGTATGACTTCAATCTCAAGTCAAGAGGGTGACGGAACATTATTTGTCCTGCGCTTCTGATTCAGCGCCCACATCTATAGCTATTCTTTGGTAAATTGAGAAAGAAAATGCAATATTAGTCTCACAAAGTAACCTTAACTCAAGATCCACTTTCAGATATTGCCAGAGCTTTTAATGGCATCTCACAGTCCTAATCAGAGTACGGTGTTTGCTCAGTTTTCACGGCCACCTCTTGGCTAAAGTTAAATACTAAACTGACGTGATGCATGGCCGGATTAAGCTGTTTGGGGGCCCTGCATGGGCAAAACATTTGCTGTTGGGCTCCAAGTTTCCAACAAGTATGTCTTCTAGTATGCACTGAACTTGAAACCAAGCGGTAGTCCGATACTGGTATCATACTACCATGTATGTAGTTTGTGGTCATTTCTTAAAACACAAGATTATTCGGGAAAATGCACCATGTGAGCACAATCATTTTTGCTAGAGTTTTCTATCTTTAATAATCCGTGCATTCACGGATTATTCAGTATTGACAGCTATCTGGGCCTAATGCTGCTCACCACTTTAAGAAATCAGCTGCGGACTGTAATGAATTGGCACGAAGTTGTGCCCCCCCCCCCCCCCCTTATGTCCACATCTATGCCTGCTATTGTTTCCCCCGATGATATCCACCTTCTGCTACGAGATCAAAGCCTCTGACTGTGAACAACGGCCGCACAGGAACCGAAACAGGAAGTGGAACCAAAGGATCACACAGATGCGCTTTGATTGGTGGAGGCAAAGCTTTGATGTGCAGTCATTACCGTGCTAGTCACTTTACAAAAGTTGATTGTTGTAGTACAAAAGAGGTCGGAATCCATTACAAAGCCATGAAGTGGTGCAAATAGTCTGAAATATGAAGGATTTCGTCACATAAATAGACAATCTGAATGAAAACACAATGTAGGTTAATGTAGAGTCTAAAATATCAAACCAGAGCACAGCTGAGCAACGAGGCCATGGGAAAAACTCTGCTCGCTGTCTGTCGCCGCCAACCTCAACCTCATTTAAATGCACTCCAATCATTCCACCATAAATGGATACGAGAGAGTGAGACCCCCAATTTTGGGCCCTGAACCCCTTCATTTGGAACCTGGATTAGCCAATACGAGTTGTTCCACACAGGCATCGACCCAGACAGCAATGGGACTGTGGTCAACCAGGGGGCCTCGTCTGGAACCTGGCCAGGCGCCACTGTGGTATAGCTGATGCCCCCCGACCATCTGACCAATCGCGGGCCTTCATACTGCCTGATACCGAGTCCGAACCAATCACAGACTCTCCCGCCTTCAGAATCAACCAATGACACATCTGCTGACATGCTCAGAATGACAGCTGCTTGGCCTAGAAGAACCAGAACCTATCCATCAAAAAGAAATGAACAGGGTTATTATTGTAGCTTACAGCTGTTCAAATGTAGAAGTGAACGAGTGGAATATAGGCATCGTTTAGGTACGCATCATAGGCGAGTGAGGTAATAGAGAACACCATTGGAGAAGATATCCTACGTCTTTAAACTCGGAACAATGCACTGCTCCTGTTTTTAGAAGACAAGCTGATAATTGAATGACCAACATATGTGACCAAAACATTTGACGGCTTGACCAAATCTTCCAAAATCCCCCCCCCACCCCCCAAAAAAAGAAAAATACAGGACTGACAGAAAGAAAAGGCATTATATTTCCCTCCCTAATCACTTGGCATGAATCTGAAGAGATTATGTATCTCACAATCTGCCACCGGTGTAGGGCGGCGGTGTCGGATGGCGTGCGGCGAAAAGGGCGCTGAGGACGCGAGGTATGATAGCTGGCCGGGCCTCGCCGGGGGACTCTGTGTGCATCCTCCCTGCAGCTGGAGGAAAAAGCATCTTTTGTAAAGAGAGCGAGCGCCATTGTCCTCCTGTGGTGTTTACGTTTGTCTTGAATTTCACCTGGTGCACAGCGCAGCCCCGGCAAGCCACAGGATAGGCATTGTTCTGGGCCCGTGCAGGAATGGTAGCCTGCAGTCACCTTCTTTCTGACTGTCGCCATTGTCCCGCCACCAACTCCCCCCCAAGAAAAAAAACTTTGTTTTTGCTCCCCACCGCAGACAGCTGAGATTGTTGCCTGATGTTGCTTCCTCTCCTCCCATTGTTTCCTCGTCTCCTCATGTATGACTTCTCTCCTCCTTGTAGGTCGCCGTATGTGTGTCGGCTGTTGAGTGGTTGGAGGAGATGGGAGAAGTGGGGTTGGGGGGGGGGGGGGTACACAGAGTGCATGTGAAGTTTTATGACTAACCACATGTGTTTTTGAATCTTTCAGCTACCACGTTTTTTTCCCCCATGCTGAGGGGTTGGGGAGAGTCTGTAGCATGAAGATGGGGCGGAGAGAGGGAAGTGGGGTATATGAGAGAGAGAGAGAGAGAGAGAGAGAGAGAGAGAGAGAGAGAGAGAATTTTAAAGAACCAAGACATGTGGTTCTTGTTTGGGGCGCTGCATGCAGAGATGGTGGGTCTGGCTTCTCTTTGCTCCAACCTGCGTCTGCAATCTAAACATCCCACTGATTATTAAACAACATGGATGCTCTCATGCCCCCCTGCATATGAACCAGAAAGGGATAAACAGAGCGGGATCACAACCAATCAGCCTCACGCTCAAATCAGAAAGGCAAGCTTTTCCCTTCACTGAAGTACGCACAGAATTCAAGGACACGTTCTCATATTACACATCGATCATATTTCCTTTGTAACATACTTCTGTGTGTCTCCAGTGTCCTAGATAAGGTTTCTTGTTGCTTGTAACTGAGTGGGAGCATATGAGTGTGATGCCTCTGGGCTCTGTGAATTCACTGTATGTAGTAAAGTTAGACTGTGAACCATGTGAACACCAAACCACAGCCCCCCCCCCCCCCCCCCCCCCCCTTATATTATGTTAGATACAAGCAACACCCACATAACTCCAAAGCCCTCTGGGTAAAGAGCTGTTTGGTAAATAGAGGGCATTGCTTTTATATGATAAACTCTTTTTTTGAAGAATTACCCACAACAATTATTTTATCAGGATAGCTCATCTCCGTAATGCTTTATTTTACAGGTGAATAGTCTTTATTTTTATCATTTGGAAGTTACTTAGCAAGAGCTATATGGTAATTGGTACTAATTATATCTGTGAGATACATATTACTGTGACCTAGAAAGCCTTTCGTGAAATAAAATGATTCTACGGGAAAGAATACAATTCAATGTATGTAAAGAATAAAACTTCCAACAATTAATGATGAAAAGAACATCTCCTTTGGTTGAACTGGAGAAGTTATTTAAAGCATTACTATTAAATAAACGATGATGATGATAATGGGGAGGAGGAAGACTCTCTTTATACAGGCCGGTGTGACATGTTGGAAAACTCTGGAAAAAACGAGTTCGTCAGAGGGGAACCCTCTACCGCTAAAATATTTATAAGATATAAACATACAGAGGTCGTCAATGATAGACTAAGTTCAAATGACGGTGACATTGACAAATGTCACCTTCACTTGAAGACGGGCTTTGTTTTGTTATCGCTAACTTAACGTCAAGTTGAACCCGCTGAGAGGACACGAAACACCATTCACGACGGAAGCCGCGAGTTACGTACAGCTGGCGAGGAGAAAATCATCATTTATTATCCATGCCGTCATCAAGATGACCTTCGGATCTAAAGATGGAGCAAAGGAAGACATGCATCAAACCAAGGTGCATTTAAACTTGCTTGCTGTTTGGCGTAGAGACCTGCGCCAAAGATGGACTTTCTGGTTTAGGAAGTTTATCCCCGTTTTTAATGTTCTTGTTTGGTGAGGTTCATTTGGGTGTTTCGGTTCATCAAGCGACCATGTTAACTGGTGACTTTCAGCCTAACGCGTTGAAAGCAGGAAGACCACACGCAGCTGTCCTCGTGAACGCCTCTTTGTTTGGTTTTTGAATTGTTGTGAATATGTTCATGAATGAAAATTGTTCTCCCTGTGAACGTCTATCTAAAGGTTCTACATGTTCGTTTTGGGGGAATGTTTGTTTGCATGCAGCATTACAGATCAATCTGTGAGTTTACCAACATTTAATTATGCACAATGGCCGTTTTCCCAAATGATCCATAACACGTATATTTAATTGGCCGCTGTGCCAATCTAACAATGCTATTCATCAACAGTGTTGCTCGTGGTGGTGGGGTTCAAACTGCCATGATCCCTGTCCACTGTCCATGGTTCTGAAGTGTGTGTGTCTCTAATGCTCGTCTGTGTGTGTGTGCTGTCATGGTGTTGTAGGTTTACATGAGGTGTTGGTGGTTTTGTGTGCTCGGTCAGCCCGATGTCGCTCTACTCCACTGAAGTGATGGTGCTGTTAGGATAAGGAGGATTTGCATTTGTTTTGGTGAACTCTCACTCTCTTTGTTCTCTTTGCTCGCTGCATTGCTAGGAGCTGGGATTGTCATCAGTACCTTTTGCAGTATTATAAGAGAGGACACAGTAAGCGGGGTGAAACATGAGCACAGAAACATGAAACATGAACAACAAAAGATCAAAGGAAACATCAATAGGACAAGTGAACAACATGATTACAACACTGAAACTTTAAAAAAACCAGACATTACTTTGGCTCGGCAGCTCCACGCCTATGGAACAGTCTCCCTGACCACCTCAGGGCAACACAGACACTGGTCTCTTTTAAGACTGGCCCAAAAACCTTTTTATTCAGGAAAGCCTTTCTGACCTAAGTCACTGTCAGTTATTTCTTTTGTGTTTCTGTTCATTCACTGGTTTTTATTTTATTATAGTTTATTTTATTTTTTTAAAACTATGTTTTAACTTTGCTTTTTACTGTGTTTTTACTATGTACTGGCTCTGTGGCACTCTGAGATTTTTTTTAAATGAAAAGTGCGTTACAAATAAAATGCATTATTATTATTACATGGGTTAATAATCGGTTAAGTTGCAAATAGACAAAATCTGGAGACCATAAGAACAGACTACAGCTGACGAAAAGATCCACGCTAGTAAGCGCTGACGATGGAGGCCAGTGAAGGCCGTGGCCAGTCACACAATCATCACTGCTGCTTCTTACAGCTCTACGTCCTCCTGGACTCCCTCCGAATGATATCACCTCTTTACCTTGTTGGAAAGAAATAAGAAAGGGAGGAAGGAGACAAAAAGAGCCAGGGGTGTGTGTGTGTGTGTGTGTGTGTGTGTGTGTGTGTGTGTGTGTGTGTGTGTGTGTGTGTGTGTGTATGTGTGTGTGTATGTGTGTGTGTATGTGTATGTGTATGTGTATGTGTGTGTGTGTGTGTGTGTGTGTGTGTGTGTGTGTGTGTGTGTGTGTGTGTGTGTGTGTGTGTGTGTGTGTGTGTGAGTGAGAGAGCGAGCCGGGGGGTCCTCGCTCCTGCCGGCCTGCCTGGGAAAAGAACAGACCTGGCTTCACATCACACACAGCCTGCATCAGCATACGTGTGAGCATGCATGTGAGCGCATTTGCTTGCAACGGAGAGCGTGTACAGAGCGAGGAGAATTGTTTCAAAGGAGAGAATTAGAAAAGGATAACAGGGACTGTGTGACAAGGCAGGGAAAAAAATCAAGGAGAGGGTGTGAGTCAAAGAAAAAGCACTTCATAAATGTGATGAAAGAAGTCACGCAGAGTGTGACTGGATGAAGGCTCCACAGGTGCAGGAGAGGAGAAGCAGAAAAGGGCTCATCGATCGATTCCATTTAGGTAAGACCTACAAAAAACCCCGGGCGTCTGCTGAACAAAACTTTCAGGGGCAAAGAGGGCAGAGGGGGAGTCATCTGAAGTTGGAATGAGGGCGGGAGGGAGGGAGGGAGGGAGGGAGGGATGAGAAGGCTGTGATCCAGATGAAAAGCAAAAAAGGCCAAATGTGGAAAAAGAGCTGCAGTGCTTGTGCGTCCCTGGCTGGGCGTGGGTCAGAGCCGGAGTAAACAAACCCACAGCTTAGCAGCGCGTTTGATCTGTTCGACTACCAAACACTGAGTGGAGTAAACAGAAAAAATTAGACTGGGTCAGCTACAGAGGAGGGCTGTGGAGGGGTGTATGTGTGTGTGGTGGGGTGGGGTGGGGGGGGCTTCAGTACATACACAACACAAGTGAGATGTTCCAACCCGAAAGCGAACGATGACCACTTTTCAGCACCTCAAACTCAGCCTGTCATCACTTATTTTGCGTTTCAATGAAACACGGCTCCTTCAACAGCGCCGGGCCTCAAGGCGAGGATGTTATTCTACCACAGCGAACAAGTTGAACTCATTCCTGTAAATGTATTACATATATCATACATATGGCGCTGAGAGCTTGGTGGCATGGTGACCGCTCGCTCAGTGACGAACCAAACAAAAAGCACAGTTCATTTGCATTGAATGCTCTCTCATGAATGACTGAAATCCTATAGCTGCATGTCATTATTGTCCTGATCTGATGGAGCAGCAAAGCTAATTTGATAGCATCTTCTATGCACAGATTTGTTCCACTGATCATGTGAATTGCATTGAAAGTATTTGATTTTGCTCTGAAATGTTGCTGTTTTTAAATGCTGCTGTGGTTGGGCCTTTAGCCTGCTTGGACTTGCACTTCGTCCTTCCAATGACACCAGATCACCGAAGCGTGGCATCAGAATGATGAAGAAAAGGAATCCTTGTTGAACACAATTCAGTTTCGCATTTCTTAGACGTCGCGTGAGTGTAATTTCACATAATGCTTCGGTATCGCGATCATTTTTCACAGTAATTTAAACACGATATACCCTCGAGATAAAAGCTGATGATGTGCAAAAAGCCGTCAAAGCCGTCAGCCCTCTAGACACTGAACATCAGAGGCAGGGTGTTGCTCTGCGTGGACCTTGGCTACCTTTGAACATTCGTTACTTGGCTGAAAAAAAAGAAGCGCGTCAGGCGGAAGACTCTTAACGACGCGCCTTTGCCTGCTTTTTTTTCCAGCCTTGAAGAAGTTAAAATGAGTCCTTTTTTTAAAAGGCAGAATTCAAAGCTGGTAGCATGAAAGGGGAGGGGGGGGGCAGAATGAAATGTCGGCACTGCAGTGTTAAAAGGGAGGATGGGAGATGAGAGATCCTAGTGTCTGACTTTGGTGCGACTTCAAAAGGCTGTGTTTAAAGCGGCAGGCCTTAATGCCGGCCTGATAGCACAACTGTCATGTCTATGTGACCTCCCACAGCTGGCCAGCCAGGGACGCAGGACTCCTGCCGTGTGTGTGTGTGTGTGTGTTTGGTGACTTCTTGATGTGTGCGTATATGAGCTTGTCTGCTTCCTGTACATTTGTGTGTCAGCACTCTTGTGGCTTTTGCTTTGTGTCTTGATGTGATCGTCTGTGTGCCCTTTAATGTTTGTGTTTTGATGTCGGTGTATGTGTTTGCCTGAGCCGTGACTGTGTGTGTGTGTGTGTGTGTGTGCGTGCACAGAGGTTGAAGATCTAAGCCAGGCTCTGCCCTCTCTCGCTATGCACAGGGGCCTTTTCTTTTTTCCTTCTTGTTAAGATTGAAACGCTGATAGGATTTGAACTGCAGATGTAGACTCTGCAGTCATTTCATTCAACTTTTCACCGCTTTAGCTCGAACTAGCTAAAGTTGCCCTCGCGCCGCCTGCCACCCGATCGCAGATGCCATTACAAGCCATCACGCCAGCAGCCACATTAACGGCATGGCAGCGGGCGAAGGCGTGTGGCAGCGTTTATTAAAGCAGCGACTTGCCTTTGATGTGGCAAAAAAACAGACAACTGGTCTGAACATGATGTCGCTCTGCTCAACTTTTTCCCTTTCGGAGAAATACAGTTGATCTGTAATATCTGGCATTGTAGTAAACAACTTCCAAAACGGATTGAAGAAAGTTGTATTCATTTAAACCCTGGTAGATTTTTTTTCTGCTGCGCTAGCTATGGCTGGCATCGCCGGTCTGCCGCTCGCTCTACACTCTGAACCAATCGCCAAGAAAGTTTGTACGGACATTCATGTTCCTCAGAGGATGAATCCTAACAACACTTTTCATCTGGCACCACCGGTCGAACGTTTTACAAGTCGAGCAGCTTGGTTTATGACAGTTAATGCCACTGTCTTCTCGTCTTTAAGAAAATGTTTTTACCGCCACAGGCGCAGAGTGGTCGTAACGTTACTACCAGGCGCCGGTAAAGGGTGTGTGTCTCTTCCCAGTGATGACTGAATAGTTTAGTGTGTGTGTGTGTGTGTGTGTGTGTGTGTGTCGGTTCACTCCAGCATTTGTCGGGACATTTCTATCCTCCCAAGGTGAAATAACCAGCTCTCTGTGACCTTTAGTCTCGTTAAAGTATTCACTGAACTCTCTGAGCAGCATTTCTCACACTGACTGAACACAAACATTGCTGGTACTCTGAACACAGTGTGTGTGTGTTTTTTTTTGTTAGCTGTTATCATCTTGCACAGACTTATCAGTTTATTTTTCTCTCCTTCTGTCCCCAATGTTCCCTTTGGTGCGTCTCTCCTTATCTATCGGCGCTAGCAGGCGAGAAAGGCCGAGCGGTCTCTTTCCTGCTCTTTAAAGTCCAAATGGCAGGATACTGCTGAGAGCTGCCTCTCTCCTTCACCTGTTTGTTCTCATTTCATCTTCTCTCAGGAGAGGGTGCACACCGGTGCAGATCTTGTCGCACCGGCTTCGACTACATCCTCGTGTCCTTTGCACCTTCATGTTCCACTCACGGAGTGGAGCCCATCGGGGAAGCTTTCTCTGCATATGCGTCCCGCCACGTTCCGTATCCTTGATTTCTTGTTTTTTTGAACCGAGCTGAAGAGAGAGAGAGAGAGAGAGAGAGAGAGAGAGAGAGAGAGAGAGAGAATGTGCTGATCAGTTGATCAAATGAAAAGTTTCCAGTGGTCACCTCCACGGCTCCTGACTGTGCGTCCGCTCGGCTGACAGCGGGAGAGCGAAGGGAAACATCGGGAGACGCTTCTGTCACACCCCGACCTCCGCTTTGATGAGTCGCATCAAACGATGTCCATATCTGAACGTCATCCTCAAAGGGAGAAAACTGGGGGAGGTGTGTGTGTGTGTGTGTGTGTGTGCGGAAGATACACCGGAAGAAAGAGAAGAAAAACAGCACATGAAGATACATAAGCAGGATTCTTTGTTTTACCGGGTCGAGCTGTTGATAAGGTTTACTTATTTAAAAGTGGCAGATGCGAGGCTCGCAGTGTACTTTAAAGTTCTGTGTGTTTGGGATTGTGTGTTTTGTCGAGATGCAAGTTGCCAGGCAGAGATAATCGACTTCTAAAGGAATATTAAGCCTTGGAAGTCTCTTGCCGGGCTATTCACGGGCAGAGATTTAGCCGCTATCGTCGCTATTTTGGCAAATGTGCATCTCAGGCATTGGAGCAACTGTTTCTGCAGTTTAGGGTTTAGTCCAAGCTGTCATGCGCTTGCAAGGAGTCTGTGATGATAGCACACCACAGAGAGCAGAAAGGAAACATCAAAGGCGGATAGACTGATGATGTTACCTAACTGGAGTTGAATTTGATCCAATATTCCTCTCATTCGTATTCGACTTCCTGCTTCCTTGCAGCTGCTGCCATTAGTGTCAGTTTTGTGGCTTTTGTTGACTATTCTGTCGCCACTTCTTCCCCTCCTTTTTCCCTCCTTTTTGTTTCGTCCTCTGGCTCTTTCTTGGCACCGTGTTGCAACTACAGCTGCCAGTAAAGAGGCTTTTTCCTGTGATGAAGATTTAATGTGCTTGTCACATTGGCATATGTTTGCCCCCGTTGCTACTTTCTCAATATTCAGCCAGAGAGAAGGGAGGAGGCATGCATTTATTCATCATTTCCTAGCGCTCCTGGTGCCGGTGTGAGGAGGAAATTAACAAATATAGTTGGACTGCCAGTTGAAAATGTTTCAGGGTTGTTTTTTTGTGCGTGTGTGTGCTGCTCGGGTTTTGAACATACATCCTCCACTCAAGGCGGTATGGCACTTCTTTCCTTTTGGCGTACTCACTTTTTTCATTTCTGCTGGACTGTTCCTAAACTCCAGTTTCATGCTTGTTGTGCCCACAGAATGGCGATGCATGTGTTTGTTTTAGACAGCTCCGCCACTTCAACAAATACTGGGTTAAAGAATTAAGTGCGCGCCGATCGGGGAATCTCACCCTCCGTCTTTGTATTACAGCTTTTCTGAAGGCCATGAGGTCTCCGTTTGCTTGGACATGGAGCGCTTTCTTAAACAAAATGGGCTCCGTCCTGCTTTTACGTCTGCCAGAAGGGGCTTTAATAGCACGGCTCCAAAGAGGAGAGAGGAGGGGGGGGGGGAGGACTGAGTCATACCGGGTAGTGAAGCTTCATGTCTTTGTTCATCTCTTTCAGAAAGGGAGAAAGAGAGGAAGATCGCGCATTGAAGATGAGGAAGATTTTTTTTTTTTTGTGTTAAAAAAAGAAAAAAGCTCCTGTGTGTGTGTGTTGTGACATGTAGTTTAAATGTGTGTCCGTGTGTCTGGCTGCCTGCGTGTTTTCAGTATCTTTCACCGGCCTCTGTTTGTGACGCCCTCCGGTCTCCGCTCTGTGGCGTCCTGATGAAAGTGATCAGGCATCCTGCATCAGCACCGGGGGCCCGGCCCGCTCATTAAAAATGCTAATGTCTCCCGCCGGGCCTTTGATGCGGGACCCCGGCACACAAAGCCAGCCAAGGTTACCAAGGGCCTGTGTAATCCTTTATTCGGGGCCCCGATGCAGGGAGACACCCAGCTGAGAGCCCTGACAGTCACAATCAATCATGTCAGGGACGCGTCACACGGGTCTGCTGACCCCCTGCAACACGCTCCGCTTTAATTAGCCAACGGAGGAGATGCACAGCGTACCGCACACACACACACACACACACACACACACACACACACACACACACACACACACACACACACACACACACACACACAGGGTCCAACATAAAAGTCTGCATATTACATCCTCCTGCTTCTCGAGTGGCTTCAGAGGCATCAAGCTGTGGATCTCAAGCTGTTTAATATGTGTGTGACTTAATTACTGTAACATACATTTATACAGTGTGTACGTGCAAATGGATGTGTGTGTGTGTGTGTGTGTGTGTGTGTGTGTGTGTGTGTGTGTGTGTGTGTGTGTGTGTGTGTGTGTGAAGGGCGGAGGAGGAGCGCAGAGGATTGAGATGGGGGTTGTTTTGAAGTTTGCTTGACATCATGTTAACAAAGCTTGCATAAACCCTCGATGGAAGGCTGGGCAAGAGCTGTGATGATGGTGTGTGTGTGCGTGTGTGTGCGTGTGTGTGTGCGTGTGTGTGTGTGTTTTTGACACATGCTAAGGTCTCGTTGGACTCGGAACAATAACACAAAGCTGTGGCTCCCCGCCAATGCTCACCCCCACAAACATCTAGCTTTGAGCACAGCATCACACTTTAATTCTTGAAGAGAATAATGCAAAACTGCAAAATAACTTAATTTTATGTAATGTGAAGTTTTATTTCAGATTATTGCTGAGGGGCTGGGAGATATGGAGAAAATCAAATGTCACAATATTGTTGACATTTGTGGTGCTTTTACAAAATATTTACAGAATAAGATTCTTCATAAATAATCATCAGTAATGATTTAGGAGGTAAATACAAATAATAGAACGGCTAGAACAGTCTTCAGTTGTAGGAGAACGTCATTTTGTAGGACACCAGGTTGCTATGTGACAAGAGGTAAATATTCCTTTGTTTTAGGAGGTTTATTAAATAGAGGATCCTGGACTTCCAACTCCCGCTGCGTGGGCCTACTGGACATCAGTGACATCCTGTGCTGCAGAATCATCTCATCTGATCGTCATTCTTCTTGGAGGTTCAAGGATGAAATGTACAAAAATACCAGTTTAAAAAACATAATGTTCGTGTCTAGTCAGACCTTTCTTGGGGTAAATGGGGAATTTGTGTCAGGACTGAAACCAGTTCCTAAACATCCAGTCTGATCAGTCCAGCAGTATACCTCCCCTCTCAGCATGTTTAATCTCCAGACTCTGGTTATAAATGCTGAGATATTGTGAACAGGAAGGTTGATATTATTTCACATATCCGCTCACATCAGTTACACAGTGTATCTGCACTGTTTTACACAGCCCTCTGTTTGAATACTTGCCGTTTTACGTCGTGTATTTACATACTTTAAGTGGCTGGTATTAGAATTCAGTGCAGGCAGGCTGATGTAGAGCTTCCCTCAGGAGCAGAGCTACTTTGCTCTTTGTAGCAAACTTCTGAATCCGCTGCACACACAGATAGGCTCGACTCCAAACAATACCTGAGCATATACCTTCTCTCCCTGCTGTCACGCTCTGCTTTTATTTCGTATATTCTTGGCTTCCCCAGCCCTGAGCGCTTGGCACAAAGCGTCTGTGTGGCCTCATCATCATCCACTGTACTCAAAAATAGAGTGTTGCTCTCACTTCAGAGCAGGGCAGACTCTTGTTTGCTCCGAGTCCTGACAGCGGAGCAGTGTGGTTGGAAGGTGGCTCAAAGGAGACGGTGCAGACCAAGTGTGTGTGTGTGTGTGTGTGTGTGTGTGTGTGTGTGTTTTCAGTCTTGATGAGAACAGGTGCCTGCTGGAATGAATGTGATTTGTTTCTGGGAGGGAGCACGCGGAGGCGATCAGTTTGGCATGAAAAAAACTGTTATATCTCTTCCTCCTCCTCCTCCTCCTCCTTCACCGTTTCTGGTGCCACACGTCAAGAGGAGGCAGGAATGCAGGAAAGGGGAAACAACAACAGAGAATGTCCTTCTCCCCGGAGCTATCTGGCAGGGTTGGATTACAAACTGAACACACACACACACACGCGTACACACACACACACATAACACTCTTTAGTGAATCTACCTCTTGTCTCACCTTTGCCCATTCCTGGTGGCTGAAATGTGAGAGTACACTGGCTCGAGGGCTTGGCTCAGGTTGGGGCTTGGCACAACCTCCACCATTAAAAAAAAAAAAAAAATCTACAAATTCTTAAGCCCTTAAGGAAGCACACATTCTGCTCTCAGCTCTCTGAATTCTTGATGGAGGTGAAATAGATGTATGTGAACAACAATAATCAAACAGGAATGGCAGAGCAGTGGATGCAGGAAAACAGACAGGAAGTAGAGCCAGCCGGCATGTCAGTCAGCCGGCTGGTCAGTCCGGCAGCCAGACAAACATTTAGTGCGGCTGTCAGTCAACCAGCCCCGTCAGCCAAGCCAGCGAACCAGACACTGAGCCTGGACAACATCGCATTGAAAGGACGAGCAAAACCAGAGAGAGTGTCCGGTGGCGGCTCCAACTTTGAGATGCCAAAGGAAGCGACACTCTGTCACCCAACACTTTAATTACCAGTGTGTGTGTGTGTGTGTGTGCAGCAGTGCCAGACCTGTTTGGCCAGTTAGGATGACTGTCACCTCTCATCTCCTCAAATTAGGCCCCCTCTCCAAACGGCACACTTTTCAACACAATGTAGCTTAAACAGAGATATTTGGCCCTTATTTTGTTTGCAGGATTGTAGATATATCCTCTTTATCTTTTAAAAAACGTATCTTTTTCTGCCACCTTTCATGATCACATTTTATAAAGGAACAAATCACATAGAAAGGAACATATGACCCTCCCTACGCGCTTGCAACTGCACTCGTGGACCTTTTTTGTTTTCTGACTCGAACTGCAAATATATTACAAGTAGATTATTGCCAATATTGCAGCTTACTTTTGGGTTTACCTCGCTTTAGTCAACAAAGTGTTTTCGGTAATCTTGCTTGACTTTTTGTATGTCATTTGTCCGATCATCTAAAACAATCAAGTTGTGTTCAGAATGTCACAATGTTGCCAGATCTCCCACGCAATTACTTTTGGGAGTAGTTATAATACCTGATAGAAACAATGCCCGAGTCTACACAACTGATGCCCCTTTCCCTCCGGTTCTTCACTGATGCTCCACTGGCTTCCTATAATCTATATTGTTTGTTCAATCTTTACTCCATTTACAGAAATATGCTTCCATCATCCCATCTCCAGTTGTTCTGGAGGTTTTCTCCGGCCATCGCTGCCCTCCTGACCCCTCACCTGCACATGCTGACTCGAGGTGTTCACTTACCCCCCTCGCTTTGCTCCCGTGCCCTCTGCCAAGTACAACTGATATGCACAAACACACACCTGCAGCCAACAATAGAGGCCTTATTCTGGGTGGGCACGCTGCTGATCCAGCCGGCCCTCTATCAAGGACTGTGATCTGGACATGGGCGGCTGCTATGCAAAGACCAAAGGGCCTCTGAGAGTTACTTAAATGTACTCCAGTCAGAGCAGCACGTGATGTTTTTCTTTTATCTGCAGCTTTAACAATGATCTCATCAGACAAAATAGGGATGTTATATAAAGAGTGGCATTGCTTCGTCATGTTAACGGTGGAGATGGTTTTCTCCAGCTCTCTTCTCCTAAGAGGAGGGAAGAGATCGGGCGAAAAAAAAGCTCAGTCTGTGATATAACCGTCGACTGTTATTATATTTTGGATGTTAAAGCCAGGTTTAACCACCCTAAATCCTGTGTTTCTACCTCCTGGTGCCGCTCGGCCTCAGACATAACACAACATCCCCATGGCCATGACATCACTGTCTAAATAACATGCTTGTTAGGAATCTCCCTTGATGTCTGTTGCTGCACAGAGGGATGAAAGCGAGCGAATGAAAGAGAGGGCAAAAGCCATCAGATGCATCTTCGCGAGCAGCCGTTGGCTTCAAAGGCAAACCTCAGGCGCTGTGACACAGAACAACAGCCGATGACGTCACCGAGGGCGCAGGACGTTTAACCAGACGTCCTTTCCTGCCCCGATGCGATTCTCGGAGCACAAAGGGAGGGAAAAACAAAGATGCAGAAGGGTTTGAGGTTTAATGAGGAAGAGAGAGAGAGAGAGAGAAAACAGAGAGATCCGGAGAGCACGAGGGTTCACAGGGGTCGGTGTGTGCACACATCAGGGTGGCAGGCGAGATCAGAGCCACGGGGAGCGCTGCCGTGTTTGGGATAGGAGGGGAAGATAAATAAGCCAGGATGGCTGCACAAAGAGGGGCAAGGAGAAAATGGGAATGTTGAGATTCCAAAAAGGAAAATCTGCGTCTCTCTCTCTCTCTCACAAACACACACACATGGAGCGAACTGGTAAACAGACGTGTGGGTGTGTGGGTGGGTGTGTGTGTGTGTGTGTGTGTGGGTGGGTGTGTTTTGTAACCATGGAACATGGCTTTTAGAAGTTTGTTATGGATTTGTTTTCAAAATGACAAGCTTTCACAACAACTCCCTTCCACTGATGCATGCCAGTAGGGAGCGTATGTTTTACATCGTGACTCTTAGTCTGCTGCCTCTGAGTAGAAAAATATGCGAGCAGCAAAAGATCTGGCCATACTGTATATCTTTTCGTAACCTTTCTCCCACACGAATGCTTGGATGCCTGATGTTAACCCAAGGCTTAAGCTTTTCTATGAGCTACGTCCATATGTGTTGTTGAACCGTCCGATGCTTTTCCAGGTGATATTTTGTGACACTGGTGCCCTTACAGTGAAGAAAAGTGCTCTCTGTGGTGCCCTCGGATGGAGACAACATGATGAAGTGCCCTCCTCTGTACCCTTAAATAGAGAAAACATGATAACGTGCCCTCTAGGGTGCACAATGCAATGCCAAATAGGTTGCAAATATTTGCTGGAAAACGTTCCATGCGCTGGTCCCGATTTTATTTCGTCCTTGCCCAATTTTCGTCAAAATATTACCAACAAGTCCCAGAATGCCTTGTAACATAATATGTATGTGGACACTATTATGTTGGCTCATAATCGCAGAATGCGGCTTTGCACTGGCAGCTGATGTCGTCTGCTTCCCGATGGTCTCCGATGCCATAAAGGCCACGAGATAGAAAAACATTTGAAAGTGAGCTTGAGATGAGTTAACGTCTGTTCCCCAGGCCGGTAATGAACCTCCGTGCTAATGATCTGATATCTTAGCTCCATACACAAACACACAACATCTTACTCATCAGAGTTCCTGTCAACATTCCCCTGCAGCGGACACTAACAGAAATGGAAATCATCCTTTTTTTGTGTGGGAACATGTAAACTAGCACCTGCAGAAACCGCTTTTGCTTGAGCCGGGAGCCAGAGAGTAAAGAGAGGATATTGGAACCACACAATGGCCGTAAAAATCCAAAGTATCCTAAACAAACCTCATCACTCCCCTGCCGGCCTGTCCTCCCCTCTGATCTCTCCTCTTTCATCCTCCTCTGGTAAGGCCCCCCCCCCCCTCTTCCTCTCTCTCCGTTGTCCCAATTCTCGCTCGCTTTTCGTCTCTAGGCAACAAGGCAATGGAGGTCTGAGCAGAGAGAGAGAGAGACAGAGACTGACACACAGATAGTGAGCTGCTCTTGAAACTTTGGAGACAGCTATGCCAGGAATGCAGGTGCCTGCTGTGAGGACAACAAAGTGAGGAGGACCGCCGTAGGAGCGCAGCGTGGGCAAGCAGCACGTTGGTGTGAGGGAGCCCAGCCCACATTTCAACTCTGCTCGCCTGCTTCTTATGCAAAGCGGTTGTTCAGAGTTGAGTTTCAAAGGTATGTTTGTCACTGTGTGAGGCTCACCAACATACTGCGTGGCAGCAGGTCTGAAACCCCTGAGAAATAATTTAATGTCTACCAATTATCTTACAGTAAGATGAGCATATTTACTGCAGAACCGAAACGTTCTGTAAATGGCATGCCCTCGTCTGACATGGTGGAGAGTGAGACATGTTTTTGGGACAAAGAACAGCGGGGTGGGCTGTGTTGAGGCAAAGAAAAGGTAGAAACTGATTTTACCGCATAAAAAAAAGAAGTCTTGACTTTCTTTTTCCTGTTCTGTCTGTTTCTCTCACCGTCTACCTCTCTCTTTCTTTCTCTTAGCGGTCGACACTTCTCTTCATCTCTCCTCTCTTTCTCCTAGTCTGTGTTCAGCAGAAACAGAGAAGCCACATCACAGGGAGAGGAGCGGAGAGAAGAAGAGTTCAAAACAAAGTCTAGGACAGAGCTTGAGAGAGTGTGTGATGTGGCTGAGTAAAAGGACACAGATGACAGAGAATACTTGAGACACAGATATAAAAGAACATTATTTATTTAGTGGTGTGTGTCTGTGTGTGTGTGTGTGTGTGTGTGTGTGTGTGTGTGTGTGTGTGTGTGTGTGTGTGTGTGTGTGGACACATTGATCTGTGTTTCCCTGCAAGTGCATGAAAGCAAGACTGTAAGAAAGGTATATTGTGTGGCTTTTTGCGTGTCCTATATGTGAAAACATGGCCGTATACTGAGTATGATGTGTATGTGTCGAGTAGTGCACAAATGTAGTTGTGTGTGCGCGTGTGTGTGTGTGTGTGGGTGTGTGTGTGTGTGTGTGGGCAGCTGCCCATCTGCCTGGTGGAGTCTCGGGGCCCCGTGGCTCTCACAGCCATCGAATGATGTGATTTAGTGGTGCGGGTCAGAGGTCAAGAGCCCCTAGTCTCCATCTGCGCTTGAAGAAAAGGCCATCAGGAAGGAATTAAGTTGGAGTCAATGGTCCTGGTGACATGTCTGCCATCAGTTTTCACACACACACACACACACACACACAAAATCACTCTTTACACTGGTGTTGGTCTTAGCATTAGTATAGCATTACTATTTGTATTATTTTAGTATTAGTTTGAGTAGGCTACTCGTGGTTTAGTATGAACATTAATATAGAAATTAGAATCCCAATGATTGTTACCATAATTACATAAACTTGCTAGTCCTGCAACGGATCATACAACTCAAGGTTCGGATTGTATCCCGGATCATAGTCACGGATCGGATCACAGATCAGATCAGCACAAATTCCCGATCACGTTATTTTGTCGCCGATACTAATTTCCGATCCTTTATGATCCATACTGGCAGATACAGATCCCTTTGTTGTTTAGTAGCAGCTGGTCTACAAGGCTCCAGACCACTCTGAAGTCAGTTCAAACCATCAAAAAATATAAATGTTACTTTGTTATCGTCATCTGTAGTGTTTTTCTCTTCATAAAAACACACAATTCAAATGATTAGCGACTAAAAGATTTTTTTTTTGTTGATTAAAACAAACCTTTCATCTAAGTCATTAGTAGTTTTAATGATATATTCTAAGCTACTTAGAGCTAGTGTAAACAGGTCGTAATTCCCTCTCTAATATCTATTTATGTTGTTCTGAAAACATCTCCTTCAAGCAACTGTATTTTTTCAAACTTCTCACCAAAAGTACATTGTACGAGATTACACGTGAACACATCATGATACATTATAATTAACCTTCACCCAATACTTATTTTCACTGAACAGAGCCTGAACGCAACATAATGTAACCGATACGTACATTGGCCATTAGCGGTGCGACCACCGTTAGACTTTATAATAAGAGACTGTCCACTGCCGCTAACGTCAGCGATTCCATACAGTTTGTTTATAAGAATAGGCTAATAAATGAAAGCTAATCGCTTAGCTAATTGTTGAGCTGCGAATGTATTTGAAAGGTTTTTGGAAACTTTTTGCATTGCTGCTCAAGAACGAGTATTTCTTTACATACAAGAATAATAAACCAATGTCGAATCTTTTTTAATTTAATTGTCTATTTTTCTCACAAAATAATCAAAAAGAACCGATAAGATTATCGATAAGGAACCGGACAGATAAGCAGTATCGATAAGAGTACTAGTACGATACCTATCCCTACAGTCAGCGCATGCTAGCAAGTTAGCTAGGTAACAATAGCTACAAATCTAGCTAACTAGCTAACTAGAGCTATAGAAGAGGTTGTATACCTCTTCTACAATTCTTCGCTCACCCCTCCATTTACGTACATGTCGGAAAACTACGGTGGCCTTCAGGTAACATAAAAACGTAAAGAGGCCTTCCTTAGAGCCCGTTTGGTTTGTCCGTCCTGGGATACTGTAGCAACATGGCCGACTCCGTGAAGAGGAACTACTCTCTATGTAGAAAACAAGACAAAAACACAACAATTCTTTGTTTCAGGTGATTATGCACTAATGAAAACATAGTTATGAATATCAAAATGAATATTTTGCCAGTAAATCTCCATGAAGCCGACACACTGGTTCTTCAATGTTAGTTTTGTATTAGCATTCACATGTTGTAAGCAATATTTTCCAGTTGTCTTTAGCTTCTTAAAGTCCTCCGAATTCAACAGTAAATTCTTTAAACTTGTACTGGGCTCACTTAATATCTACATTTCAGTAGACAGCGGTGGCAACCTGAGGAAAGTGCTATTTATGAGGAGCTGTTTGACTGACAGACAGGCCTGCAATGGCTGAAGACAAGTGTGTTTGATGAAACATGGCAGGAGCCAAATCCCAGTCAGTCCTCTTATTGAACCTAAGGAGGACTGTGTTGTGGAAAAGTTCCCCAAAGTGGCTCAGAAGAAGAGCCCATTTTTTATCCGCAGGTGAAGGGAAAACTGGCGAGTCGGGGGACGTAATGTTTATGTATTCGATTTCAAACACTTCCTTCCCTTGAGGAAATCCAGATGTAAAGGTATGTTCTCCTGCCTCAAGGATCTGACGGATTGCTTCTTCTGTTTTTTTCTGGTATTTTCTTCTTCTTCTTGGTGTTGTGATGGAGTGACAGAGTTTGGCTCTCCATCGTTCTCAACACGCAGAGGACGTTTGAGCTGAATATGCATGCAGGTCGCTACTGAACGTGTTGCCTGGCATTCTTTTTAAATGCATCATGTGGGCAAAGTGTGTTTGCTCACACAGCCTCAGACACCTTGAAGTTTGTGCGGTGGAATGTGAAAAATAAATACCTACCATTAAAGGCAATATCAGTTAAAGGCGCTCCCTATAGACAAACCAATTTCTGGCTCTTTCAAGAAAAAAAAAAGCCTGTTCTATGATGACGACAGAACTTTAATCTTCAAACAAACCTTATCCAGCTCTAGTGGGTTTTTCTCACTGTCTTATCTTCCTGTGAGCCTTGTCGGTAGCGTGAATTTCTATATATTCTTACTTTCTTTGTCAGCATATATAAACAAACCCAAGACCTTCACAAATACGCACCTCCCTGCTTCCAAAAGTTTCGATCAAGTCCTTTTCATTCTCTCTCCCGCTACTCGGAGTGGAAAAAACGGGTTGTTAGCTCTTTGAGCCGGCTATCAGAAAATCCGGGGGAAATTACGCTGAGCGCAGCAGCCGTACAGCAAAGGGTGATTACAAATTCAAATGGATGCTTTTTACATCAATGGAAGGCTTTGAAGACCTCTTAATGAGCAGATAGCTGGAGTTAAACATTTGTGGAAGTGCCATCTTCGAAAGAGAAAAGGAAGGGGGGAGAGGGAGAGAAATAGGGGGAGGCGGGGGAGGGTTTTTGATCCTGGCAGATATCTTCAGGCCAGCGCTGAGCTCGTCTAACTCGGACCAGTGGTTGTCTTTTGAGAGCGTGCTGTTCAAGGCTCTGCATCCCCGCTGCCGCGTACTGATCAATGTCTGTCAAATGTGAAAGACATGGCAGTATGTGATGAAAGCTGGATTGAGATGCAAAGGCGGGGAATGCAAGAACAAAAGGGCTGCAGAGGACCGAATGTACCGCAGGCTCGAAAATTGACAATAACGTAAGACAAGGTGACGGGGCAAGAACAAGGCAAAGAAAAAAAGAAGTGAGGGGTCTTCTCAAAGGAAAAGGGGGAGGAAAAATAAAGGAGGCAAGCAACGAAAGAGAGATGGAAGTGAAGAGAAGAGACGGGCGGAAAGAGAGCAAAGCAAAGGATAAACAAACACAGTGAGGGAGAGGGAGCCGAAAGTGTTGTTCCGCCATCTCAGCGAAGCTGCGGGAGTCTAGTGGAGCTTTGAACTTGGCCCCCATTAGAGCACTGATGACGGTTTGAAGTGAACGGTTGAAACGAACCGGAGCATTTTAGATGTGAATTTGTTTTTGTTGCGTGTGTGTGTGTGTGTGTGTGTGTGTGTATTTTCTCATCCTTTTCAGAACCTCCGAATCGTTGGTAGTCACACCCAATTTAACACAGCAGGATAAAATGCTTCCTTCAGCTTTGTTGTTTTCTGCTCTTTGCCTCTCGTCTCTTTTCCTCTTCCTCTTTTGTTTCAGGAAGGGAGAAAATGATTCGTGGTTATTACAGCAGAACGTTCAGTTGAATTCAGCTGTTTTATGGAATCTGTGGAGATGTTATCTTCGCACTGGGATTATTTTTTACCTTTTCGTCACTTTTGAGTCCACTGATGGAGAGATGCGTCTTTAAAACTGTAACTCGTTGTCCAAATCATTATTGTGCTCACGTCCTTCCGTTAACCATCCACCACTAGTTTATTGTGTGACGCTCTGAGAAGTTTGTGATTTGATGATGGTAATGATGTGAAAGTGCTCTTGCCCATGAAATCACACGCTGGTGCTGGAATAACGATGCTTCTCGTGGCGTGACTTCTGTCCGATTGAGCTCAGTAACCATGTAAGGTTCAATGACTTAACATTCAAATCGCTGTAATTATACCACATTAAATCAAGCATGTGTTTGGGGGAGGGCGGCTGAGATGGAGCCAAGAAGAGGTCAGCTGACTTTAAAAAAAAAACATTTATGGCTTCTTTGACCTGCGACCCCTGGACGTATCTCCCATCAGGTCTGCGGCAGTCGGTCAGATCAGAGAGCCAGTCTGGCACCACCACCACCGCCAGGTTGACTCCCAGCCTTTTGTCCCCGAGCCTCCCCAGCCAGGTTTACAGATTCTGGGGGACACGGCTGGGGCCGAAAGGGGGGGGGGTCTGGTTGTGTGTCTGGATGGGTCTGGTGTGTAAACACTGAGCGTCTGTGATCTGATGACACATGAAAGGGGTCTGCCTGTGGGGTGGCCGGCCCATCGTCTATATGTCAACATCCCCCACCACGCACACACACACACACACAGACTAATGCCTACACTGACACCAGATTTATGTATTTATGCATTGCGGCGGCACAGCTCAAAGGGATATGGCTGGAGGGGGTTGGGGAGAGTAGATGGGGAGCGAGGCTGTTTGGTCTGCAGACAGAGACTGATGGGGTACTGGGGGGGGGGGGGGTATAGGTGACAGGAGAGATTGAAGGGCAGGGGGAGACATCTGGAGAGTGATGATGCTGATTCATATGTTGCTGCAGAAGTTGTAGTGTGACGGGTTGTTACACATATTCAGCCTGAACTAGACATTTCTTATAAAACCTAAAAGTATTGGGTCAAATAAGTGAAGTGTCATCATAATTTCACTATGTCCATTATTTCATCTGTTCTGCTCTCTTATGAGTAAACACTGAAGACGCTGTATGCTTTATATTTAGTCTTCACACGAGATCATGTGTTATGTTTTCATCAGCAAACTGTAGTCTGTGGCCTTTGATTTGACCCAAATACTGATTCAGCATTCCAAGGTGAGTTTTTATTGACACAACTTGCTACACCACAATAATCTATGCACCGTGTGCACTGAAAAAAATGATACTTTGGACTAACTTTAAAAAATTTCTGTAATTTGTTTTTATCAACTTATATTTTCAATTTGGTCGAAAGCAAAAATTTTGACTTGATTCAAATCAAAATATTGCTTTGGCCAAAGACAAAACTTTACATTCACACATCCAAGTACAGTTATTACTTTCAAATAAACATATTAAATGACTGCTGTTTTTGTTAATGAAGTACTTTTGTTGCCCAACCTCGCTTGTTTTTGCGTTACTTGTTTTGTTTTGTTCATTAACCACGTGTTTGAAACTGCTTAAAACTGCAGCCGTTCAATCTGGACCAACATATATTTCCCTCGAAATGTAATTGAGAGAGCATTTTCGTTTTATGGGAACTTTATTTTGAAGGAGACAGGGTTGGAGCTTCAGCACCAAGTTGAGGAATCACATTTCCAACCCTTGTTGGGTTTTTGCTATTTCCTATTTGCTATTTCCCTCGTTTTAAATGATGCTCTCCAGCATCTGATCGCTCATTATGATGCGGCTTCAAAGGCCTCCGCAGAGTCCCGCAGGTCCTTCTCATCCTCGTTCTGTGTTCTTACGATCGTCTTTCGTTCTCGTGTCCTTTCCTCACAGAGTCCTTTTAGTTGATAAGTACTTTGATTGTTAAAAAAGCACAACATGCTTGATTGTAAGAGATAACATACAATCATATAAAAAAATATGAAAAGATGATTTCAGACAATAAATCCCGGCTTAAATCAACTGAAATATTTCAGGCTAGAAGGGACGTGAAGCGTCTGACAGTCATATCATATTATCTTTGCTCAAAATCACAGATGGTATTTTCATCATAAAAAATGAACACAAGATGCATGTCAGTCCCCAGAACAGTCTTTTACTCTTTTCTTGACTGGCAAACAGCTAAGCCTTCAAGAGTAAAGAGAGAGGGAGAGAAAAGGAGAGAAATAAAGGGGGGATGTCTGGGTAACTTCAATAGCCTCTCTGTGTCCATCTAATATGGAGGGCTAGCATGCTGGGAGTTGGCCCTTTCCATTCAGACAGACCCCAAACTCATAAAGACCTCTTCTATGGCCCCCAACCTGAAACCCACCCACCAAAGCCCTCGCTGGTATAGGCCCCTTCCATGGGAACTTGCAATCTGCAACGTAATCCCACTTTGGCCCCTGGAGAAGCCTTTCCAAACAAACCATGTGAGTCCTAATACCCAGGGCTTCACAAGTGGCTCCTAGCTCGGCCCGAGTTCCACCACCACCAACAACTTGGCCCTCCTTCTTCTTTTTTTCTCATTCTCTCTCTTTTCTTCTTTCCACGGATAGACGACAAAAGAAAGGGATCTCCTTCTAATTGCTTCGAAGATTGAAAAGCTGAGAGGAGTGGTGGGCGGCTTCAGAGGGAAATGAGACGGAGGCTCTGGAGGCAGCGGGGGACTGTCAGTCTGGCTTTGCCCGCCCTGGGTGTGCGGTAGCTGGGATAAAGGAGCTGGCAGGACGGCCTCCGCTGCAGAGCTGCGCTGAGTGGATCAGAGCGGAGGCGGGCGACTCCCAGGGCCCGGCTTTACAACTCTGGCCAAACGGAGGACTCTGAGAATGTGGAGGAGCTGAAGCAGCTCTGCTGGAGGCCCTCTTCACTCATGGGAAAGGATGTCTGGTCTTCACAACTGGGATTCAGAAAACCATAGGCTGCTGAGAACACAGTGTTCAAGCCATGAAGGAGCGTCCGACAGAGAGGAGGCAGAAACATAGTGTATTGGTCGCCATCCAAACCCTCCGCCCCGGATGAACAGTCCAGCCACTGTTGATCAGTGTGGTGCGAGATGATGGAAGTGTGTGAACACACAGTTGGGGTGGTCCGTGACCTTTGGCTCTGTTGCTATGACATGCAGAGTTGCTAATAACACTCACACACACACACACACACCTTGACCTCTGCAGCGAGCATACCATGCCTCTTTCTGTTGCTATGCCATCGCCCAGCTGCAGCTCCTCTGAAGCTGGGCGGAGGAGTTCTGCTCATCTGTTTGTTATTGTGAATCCCGAATGGGACAAAAAGGAAAGAAGTTGCTTTGGTGAAGATGAAAATCAAGATCATGCTTCATTGCCATTTTCTTGCCAGCAGCAGTAAGGCAACATAAAAACTAATTTTGAGGGATGAATGGCATCATTTTGTTGGGGTCAGAGTACTTAGCGCATCATGTCTGAGTTCAGAGAGTGAATAGAAAAAGGGCCTCGCTCATCTGTATGTGTGGTGACATGAGATCCAAAGGATTTTGGCCTTACTAGCTCCTGAAAGTTCCCTCAGTCTCCCCTCTCTGGCCTCCTTTCATCCCTCCATCCCTCCACCTTTCTTCTTTTTAATACAAATCAGCCACTCAATGCCATGCACATGTTTTAGTGTTATTTGAACTCTGGCAGAGAACTTCAAACAGCTTTCAAAGTGAACTGAGTTTTTTTTTTCCTCCTCACTTGCTCTCCATCTTTTTCTCTTTTTGAAAGAACACAGCCCGTGCTTCCAAGTACACCTGATCAGAAGGTCGCGAGATGGGGATTATGATATGCAAATGAGGCTTTGTTATCAGAGTTGACATTCGTTAGAAAGCTGAACAGAGGAGAGGTTACATGAAAAGGTGGCAACTCATCCCCCCCCTCTACCCCTTTTAGCATAACCTCCCCTCTCAAACACATTGGCCCACCTAAGCCCCTTTTTTTCATTTAGATCAAAAGGTTACACACAACAAAGAAAGGCCTGTGCGGAAAAGAAACACACACACACACATACTTCTGTGTACTTTTACACAATCAAGACGATTGATTGGTCAACTGCCCCAAAGGTGAGTGTGCACATCTGAACGGTATATGTGTTCATGTCCGGATTGGACCGTGTCCTGATGAGGCTGTCGTCTCTTGTGCTGTTTAGGCAGAACGGAGGTCTTTGCAATTACCAAACACTGTAGAAAGCCTTTCATGTCTCACCCCTGCTGTGACAGGGTAAGGACGAGGACACACTTACACACACATATATACACACACACACACACACACACACGCATATACACGGAGAAATTGAGTCTTTCTCCTTTCAAATACACACAGAAGCATGCATATGGTCGCCCCCCCCCCCCCCCTGTTCAATCTGCATACGGTTCAGTTCAAAGGAGTGCAAGCGAGGTGGCGGTCTGTGCTACTTTTTCCAGCTATTAGCCTGGCCCGCCATATGCAGTGATCCATTGAGGAGTGGCTTTTTATGAACTTCATAAAGGGACGGTTATTAGAGCCTCCGAGTGGAGATGAGACGTCTGGCCTTTGAGTTGAGCAGCAGGCGTCCTGAGTGCTTTGATGTGAACTGTTAAGACCAAGCCCGCGTTATAGAAGTGATAATTGACCCAGTTTCTTTCTTTTTCTTGATTTACTTTTGACACCTCTCGACAAAGACACAGAGACAGTTGATGATGAATAAGCTGTAATAAGGTGTACCCATGATGTAGACATCCTCATCTTACTCTTGTCTTTATTTTAGTATGACTTGTTGTATAAAAACATCTCTCTCTCTCCCTCTCTCTCTCATTGAAAAAAAACAAAATACAAACGACATGACGAAAACTGTAGGTGTTCGATCATTTATTAATTTAAATGAGGAGGGACAATGCACAGCGTCTTAGCTGTACCAGTGTTAGCTATAAGCTAATTTACATCTGTAGTCCCTGAGCAGAAAACAGAATAGCGTCTCTATTGTTAACACATATAAAAACACAATGACATATTCACTATACAACAACAACAACATTAAGACACATCATCATCTAACACAGATGGAGTTTGCCCAGTTTGAAAATCAATATCTCTCCTCAATCATTTCTTTAATTTCAATAACTTCTACCAGAAAGGATGTTTGGGACGGTTGGATGTGATCGTGGCCTCTTCACAAGGTGAGAGGAGAGGAGAGAAAGTCTTCGTTGATGCGAGGAAAGTATCCCGATTGCACCTCGATTGACTGCCAGCTCAGACAACAACTTGTAAAAAGCGTCCTTCCTTCAAAAAAACTTGATATTCACCCTCCCTTTAGTTCATAAATCTGAAATATGACTGTGCTCAGTGTGTCCTGAAGGTGGTGCTGCTAATCCACATCCCAGACACCAATGTTCTCCCCAGCAGGGTCCTGAGGGTCTTCAGGTGCTCTGCGATGCATCATCCTGCCTGTTAGCAAATGGATTTAGATGTGGTTTGCATGCACACTTTGCACTCAGATAGCTGTAATACATTTGGGGAAATCGTCTTTGACGGACCATAAACTCAACAGCTGGCTTTAATGCGTCTAACAGAACACAATGTATAAATGGAATCATTTTTATTAACACGCTGTCAAACCTTTTAAGTTGCACCTGCTTGTATTAATGACATAGACGGTATATTTATATACAGTTGTAATACTGCTGAGATGAAGGGCTCTCATAGGTTAAGCACATTCACTGGAACAAGAAAACTGATATTGATTCAAGCAGAAATGTACCCTTTTGGTAACAATATTATATATATATAATATATTTATACAGAACTTACGAAATAAATTGCTGTACAAAAGGCTCTATTTAAAGATTTGTAAAGTAATATGAAATAAATACGACTCACCAAACCAAGACATGAACTGCACTACAAAATATCAGTTAAATGTAATAATAATAAATATTGCCTTTAAAACATAATGAGTCCTAACTCATCGGTATTTTAGGGTTCTGGTAGGAAACATTGTGAATACGATGTACATGGGGAAAAGAGCAAGGCAAGCTTTATTTATAGCACGTTATAAATAAAGCTTATTACAGAAAACGTGCTTTATGTGAAGATCAAGAGGAGATTAAGAGAAAGAAAATGAAAAAAGTTGCTTATATTTGGTCAGCAGATATATTTAGTTGACTGTATTATTAGTTGTGGCTGAAGCACCAGTGTAAATGGATCCCTTCACCTCTCAGACTGATCAGGATCTGTAATGATAACCTCGTCACAGGTGGCTGCGCGCGCAGACGCCTCTGTGCTCTCAGTGGGGATGCAACACTCACCTCAGCCCGCCAGGTGGCAGCCTGTTCAAGCAGACGTTCTCAGAATAAACCAACCGGATTTCGGATGTACCGACCAGCAGTAATACGGTGCACCTGGCGGATCTGATCCGGGGGTAGGTTGTGTCTGCTGTTTTTGCGATATAGCTTTTAATGACGTCAACCTAGAGAAGGATAGCCTGATTTAGCATTTGAGCGGCGGTGTTTTTACCTGCTGCTCGTTTGTCTGGCAGCCTTTATTAAAGCGAGGTTGTTCGTGGAGGGGAAGCCGCGTCTCACAAGCTGCAACGCCATGACGCAATTCACACTCGCCTGCAGCAACACAATAACATGACTCACCAGAGTACCGACGCTTTCTATGGGCAGTAAATCGCATTTAAATGGTGAAAGAGAAGGGGGTGTGGCGCCAAAATAATACACGCCCAGAGCGCGTGCATTTGTGGCGTAAAAAAAAAGAAGCAGCCGCGCGGGGGGATCGGGTTTGATCAGTGTCTGTCTGACTCTCGCTGGGTGCACAGGCCAGCCCGCGCGCTCCGTCCCTCCGCAGGCTCCCGGCGCCGCACACAACGCGCGCTCCACGCAGGGATCCTCATCGCATTTACGTAAAGATTCAAAGCCTGGATGCAGAGCGGACCCGTGGCCTGCACGTGAAGATGCGATAACTACGGTAAGATTAAAGGTGCGTTTGGCTTTTTTTGTGTGCCCCCCCGGTTTGTTTTGAGCATCAGCTGTTCAGTCCATGGGTGACAGCCGTGAATCAGCGCAGTCCCTGAGGCAGGATGGAGCCACGGGAGCCGTAGCTTTGAATATTTTTGGATTTTTAGTGTTGATAAAAGAAAAGCATGAGCATCAGTCACACGAAATGAAGCTGTCAGGACGCTACAGTATAGGACCCGGTGTACTGTGGTGTGTGTGCTTCCCTATTAAAGCACATTTGTGTGTCTGATTCAGCTGTAACATCCTCCGTGTTTGGATGATGTTGTCTGTCACAGCTGTGTGGACTCCTGTAGTTGTAATGCACTGTGTAGGCAGGCAAGGATCTGTGGCTCTTTATGGTACCCTGCTGTGAACTGTGCAGGTCTACATGAGCTACTCATCCCTCTCCTCTTGGTCCCCCTTCCGGTAGCAGGCCACAGCATCTCAGCCACACGGGATGTCATCGATCACCCCAGACTTTTATCTGTGTGCACCTACTCACACCAAATCCCCCTCTTCATTCCAGGGATAGACGACGTGGCTTATACCTGGGGGACTTTCCTGCTCCGCATCCTCGTGTGAACTGGTTTCTGAAGGAGTCGTAATGTGGCTTTTAATACAGGTGTGTGATTAAATATGTTCGACTACATTATGTGGAAATAATCTTGAGTTTTGTTTGACACTGACCTTGTTTTTTTCCCTCTTATCGCCTATACCACTCATGTCCCATTTTAAATCTGATGTTGTGGCTGTTTCATGCAAGACACACGTTCACAACATTACCTAACAACTGTTGTTAATTCACAGGGAAACAGCCGTGGCTGGTTTTAAAGTAGATGACAACAGTTGTGCGTTAACCATTGAACAAATGTGTCTGTCTCTGTTTTTCTAGGCATGATAACACCATGACTGCAGGTTGTGCTGCAAGAGGAGATTGAATGCCTCTAAAATCTCAAGGTGAGACGTGTGTGTGTGTGTGTGTGTGTGTGTGTCGGTGGGAGGTGGTAGTAGTGCTGGAATTAATCCAAGGCCTTGAACAGCAGCTCCCTGCCTCACTTTCTTATCTCACCCTAATTATATCTCCTTCATCTGGACCTCTCTTACTCAACCCCAAACCTCATCCACATCTTTAATATATGCACGCGACTCCGTCTGAACGCAAAGACGTACGTCTGTGTACATTTTTTTAATTCTGCTTTTATGACTCTTACACCAAAATTTCCCACTGAGGTGTGTTGGTAGATGAAAGGGAATACTCTTTCTTAAGCTTAAATACACAAATCGCTGTGAGGGTAAAAGCAAACAGAGGCACGTGTGTGTGTGTGTGTGTGTGTGTGTGTGTGTGTGTGTGTGTGTGTGTAAAGCTGAAGAAGTCTATGTGATTGGAAAGGAGCCCTACCTGCCTGCCTGTGCACACTCTGCCTGTGTGTTGAGTATACTCAACGCATCGTTTATGAACAAAAACAAACAACGCTACTGTGAGTACTCACAATAGCGTTGTTTATGTTCATAATGGTCATTTTGTGGGAGTGGCTTTCAGAAGGATGGCTGTCAGTGTTGCTGACTTGGCGACTTTCTCCCTAGATTTAGCGACTTTTGGAGCTAGTGCTGCTAGCTACCGTCATTGGAAAAGAGACACCAGAGCTAGGGATGCACCTTTACTGATATCAGTAAAGGTGCATAAAAAGCCTGATCTGGTATCGGATACCATTATTTTAATATATAACAATGCAGTACATTTATATCTGTGTTTGTATTTGTTACACTCGGTCACTTCCACACAGTGAGGCATACGGCTGGTATTGGCTCGATACTCGGTATCGGTCGATACCCAGAGCACTTATTGGTGGCCACATACTTTTGGTCATGTAGTGTCAGTGTGGTCTGGGTTCTGCGATACTGATGCTGCAACAAGCGTGACTTTGCTTTTGGATTTGTGTGTGAGATAACTGACACACACAGCACTGTTTTGACGTGAAAGGACACACACACACACACGCACGAATGCATTCACACGTTATGTTCACGCTCCATATCCACACGCTCAGCGTTAAAATGAAAAAGCCACTGGCGCTATTGACCGGGATATGAGTACAGCTGAGCTATCCTAGAAAAAGCTGGAGAAATAAGTGTTTCTGTTGAAGATGCATCTGTTTGTGCTCTCTCTCTCTCTCTCTCTCTCTCTCTCTCGCTCGCTCGCAGCGCGCGCTCGCTCGCGCGCTCGCTCGCTCTCTCGCTCTCAGGCTTTCCTCTTATTGCGGCTGTCTTGCCAAACAGGAAGTTAACGTTAGAGAGAAGGGAGGAAGCCTACACACTGAACACACACTTGTAATGCACACACTGTGCAAGCCAGAGGTTTGACAATGTTGTTGTTGTTGTTATGTCTTATTCTGAAATTCCGTAGAGCTCCATTGTCAAAAACAGTTAAATGCACAGTAGAGAGTTGGGGTGTAATGATACATTTATGTTGAAAGATATATCAATTCAATGATCAACGATCCAACACCATCTGTGCAAAATGAACACGTCGATACATACAAACAACGATACGCCTTCACTGTCGCATCCAATTAAGTTTGGTTTCCGTGAGATTCTGCATGTGCAGCCTTGTCTCGAATGACCCGAAGATGCTATCTGACAACTTGTTTCATGGTTGTTCTTAAGATGGACAAAAGGATCCGTCTCTTACTTCCCACCAGCACTGCTGCCTTATGAGATCACAGACGCAGACAGTTTGATACAGCAAAGATTACAGGTTTCCACACGCAGAGCGCGCCGTTAGAAATACACCCTTTTTTCATTCCATGTAACTCAATACGCTAATTCTGCTCAGTGTCTGTGCTGATGCATCTATTGTGTGGCACATCACTGTCAAAACGGGGGGGGGGGGGGGGGGATGGATAAGATATTTTGAGCTGCTTTCAGCGGCCTCGAATCTTCTAATGATGTCGCTCTGGATGGCACTGCTGCTTCTAGAAATGTAGGTAAATACGGTGCACAAGCATAAATGCTTTGTTTTGTGTTAACACCATGAGAGCTTGCAACAACTTCACACAGCGACCCATGAACACTAATTTCACAAGATTCTTTTACGTTCTTCTCTGATTAGCCTCGGGCTATTATCTCTCCATCCTCAATTTCACAGTCTGTCTCCGATGGCTCTCGATTACTGCACCGCTGAAGGAAACACGGCCCGCTTACTCCTGTTGCTCATACTGGATGAAAGCAAAGCAACATTTCCAACGTCAACACACTCGCTGTTGATTTTCTTTCCTCTGTCTCTGCCCCCCCCCGCCTCCCTCCCTCCATCACTCCATTCATTCAAGGCTGGATTATGACTAATACCAAACCCTCCGGCTGTTTGCAGGCTGTCGAGCCGCGTTTACACAGATTATAAATTGCTTAATGTATTTGGATGACCCTGTGTTTGTGTGTGTTCAGTCGGGACTCCGCGTTCCTCCACCTTATGATCTCTTTAGTGTCAAATCGGGTTAGTCGCCACCAGACTAATCCGCGAGTTGTCGAAGCAGAGCGTTAAACCTGTGTGACGCCGCTTGGGCGATTCAGCAGCTCGTAATGCGTTTATGTCTCGCAGAGAAGAAGTAAACAGCTGAAGATGTTAGGAGGAAGTGTGTTGATCAGCCATAATTAGAGGTTATGAATTGATCAGGTGCTCTTCTTGTCTGTGAGTACAGCTAAAGGATGAACAAACGTACTTTCTCTCGTCTTTCTCTCGCCTCAAAATGGTAAATCTAAGCTTCTTCCATTCTGTTTGGTGCTTTGGTTTAGCGCCTACGCATCCTCCACAGACACACACACACACAGACACACACCCACACACACACACACACACACACACTGAGAACCGTTCACTGAAGATTTGAACAAACACTCCACACACTCCGAGCAGACCAGGGTTGTACAGTGAGGAGGAGCTGCCTCGACAAACAAAAGGACGCAGGGATAAGTGCGGAACAAGATGAAAGCTTCACTGTTGGCATGGCAACCACCAGATGATCTGCATGGCAAGGTTTGATGTTTGGGGAGTTGACGGTGGATTCTGGGTCAGAGACGGAGACGTGGAGAAAACCGGTTTGATCCAGCAGAGCTGCGTGAGTGCTCTTTATCTCCCTGGCTGTTGTCTTAGTGTCGTCGTTGTTGTTTTTTTAAATTCATTTCGTTACGAGTTGCAGAGCAGCGGTGCTCGCCGTCAAACCTCCGCTCAGTGTTTCCTCTGATGCTGCGCACGGTGCTGTCAAGTCGATGAGCTCAGACCCTGGAGCAGCGCTCTGTGTGTGCACAGTGCGTGTGTTCATGGGTGCATTTGGAGGTTTGAGGTCTGTTGCTGTTGCGCAAATCTATTCTTCGAACAGGCTTATTGACACGTCACACAGTAATGGTGTCAGTGTTGTATACTATATTTATTAGTGCTGGGCAACGATTACAATTTTTTGTATTTTTTGCGATTAATTGCATTGTTATGGCAAAGTTCAATAATGAATTCAAAATAGTGTATTGTGCACTTTTATTTGAAAAGTACTGCTATATGCACGAAAGGGCAATAACATTTGGTTTAAACACTTTAAACACATCAGGTTGTTGTTAGCAGTATTCTCTTTACACAGCAGCAGTTCTATCGCTTCACTATCTGTGCTCAGTGTGCTGACTGTATGTGAAACGTTCCACTGCTGTGCAACAGGATAACATGTTTCAGCACGTTTCCTCTACATGTGTGTCTTGTGTCTTCATGACAGTCGGAGCATGTGAATGCAGCTCTACTGTTCGTCAACATAATGCTGTAACTCCGAGGTGATGATGGTGACCCAGCGATCAAAGAATAAAGACACTTTACGCACAATTTAGGTATATTTTCCCTTTAACTCACAAGATGCAGCATGTTTTATACTTAATGTGAATATAATTCATACTTTGTTGGCATCTTATTCTGAAAACCGGATGTTCGTCTGAAGAAACCGGATGTTGTCTCATGTTAATCTTTCTGCGAACAAAGTCCTTCGCTCGCTCCCGATCTGCGCCGTTTAAATGCGTTTACTGTGAATTTCAGCATATAGGTGCACCAACATGTGAGTGTCTGCTGAGTTGACCGCAGCAATGTCCAGTAGTCTCCATTCCTCCACCGCTGCCAGTGAGCAACGGACTTTCAAAATAAAAAAAGCGTTAACGCGCGATAAAATAATTGTCAGCGTTAATTAATTAATGCGTTAACGCAATAATAATAATAACGCGTTAGCTTGCCCAGCACACGCGTGTGTGTGTGTGTGTGTGTGTGTAATGATGGAGGTGCCCTACTGGAGCAGCTCCATCAAAACACTCTGTAAAGCAAATTGTAATTAGAATGTTTTATTGCATTTTATATGAATCATTCTTTATCCAAGGCAAACAGCATTTCATATTAGAGATCAAGGAAAAGTTATTTTGTATTCAATTATATTGAATGGCGCTGATACGATCAGTCAATTTGTAAAACATGTAGTGGCAATGATTTTACAAACCGAAAATCCATTTTAATCAAAAAGAACGTTGAGTGGCAACAGTTTACTGGTTCCAGTTTTCTCAAGTGTCAAACGACTTCTTTTTCAGTTCAATGAATATATTTAGGTTTTTGGACTGTTGGTCAGGTAAAACGAGCTCTGGGAAACTGATCACTTTCCCCTATTGTCTGACGTTTTATAGATTTAATTGATCAATAGAAAAGCAATTCTTCCTTTAAATCATAATGAAAGTAATCACTAGTTGCAGCCCTCATCTTGCATATTGACATTGTCATCCTATTGCTCTGGCTTGTGTGTCTGCTTTGGAAAGAGCAGTCCTGCTCAAAGCTTTGTGCTTGCGTCACTTTTTCATCTTTTCCTAGAAAGTCAGTGATCTCCCTCGAAGGCGCTGTCCTTTCCTCGCCGTTTCTTTTCTCCATGCACATCTCCATGCACATCCCTTTATTCCTCGAGAGCCTCGCAGAGCTATTTTAAGAACGGCTGCTTGTGTTGACTTGTTCGCGGTCAGTCAGGTGTGAGTTCCTTTGACTTCTGTGCTAGGTTAAAGAGATGTAGTGCGGCCTTAGATTATGTGGCAGTGAACCCTGAAATCCATGTTTAGCTCTTCTTTCTCCAGTGCCGTCTTGTCTCATTGTAAAACTCTTATTCCCCCCCCTGCATTTCTTCATAAGCATATGTACATTTACAAATATAAGTGTACGATACTGCATCTGTACGTGGTATAACCAGGGTGCTGGTGATGACGGGGACCAGTGTTTCCTGGGGAGAGCAGTGGAGCATGAAACAAAGGCCTGTGTTGTGTTAACCTTGCGTGCTCTCTGCTGTGTGACAAAGGTTCCCTCCTCAGCCTTTGTGTCTATTGTGTCTAGTGTCTAGAGTTTTGGAGCACCCTAAACGGAGGAGCCTGAAAACTCAGCCGAGGTTGGAGGTATTTGAAAACTCCGGGGTTCTGGTTGAGTGTAGACGGTCGGACACGGATGTGCTTAGAAAAAAATTACGCCCACACCCGTGTTCGCTCCTGGATTGGTTCTTGGCAACCATGACGTCTCCGTCCCTGATTCGTCACACTCACTATCACGTGACCCGTACCCGGAAGAAAACAAACAGCCGGGCGACCAGCGACAATTCCCAAGTCCAGAGACGCTATCAGCCGTACATGGAGCGCCGGTTTGTGCACGCTGTATTACCTGTTGCGTACCTGTTGTGCAGTAAAAAGTCTGCATTTATGTGGAGGAAGCAGCTGTTATTCTAGCTGCGTGACCATCGGCGATCAGCCCCCACGGAGCGGCTGTCTGAAGCTACAGTTAGCAATAAATGCTATTCAGCGCTACAAACAGACAACAACACAGAGGAGACGAGTGAGAGACGCTGATTCGTTTTACTTCCACCGTTTGGTAGCCTTGAGAGACCTTAGTCTGCAAGTATTTCTTTATGGAGCATGAAAAGATGTACGAAGATATCTTATATTCGGCAATGCTGATCGCGGTTAGCGTTTCCCCATTGGCGGTAATGTTAAAATTAGCTTAGAAGCTTGCGAGTCTGACCTGTTGCATGATGTTGTGCCCTGAAAGATGGAGCAATTAACCCCATGCCCTAAAGAATTGATAGAGGGCGAAGATGATGTCCCTGTTTCTCTGCTGGGTGACCCAGCTTATCCCCCGATGCCGTATCTCATGAAGGAATACCCCAATGGCGGAGCTAACGTTACATTCATCAGCCCCCACGGCAACAGCACACAACAACACAGAGGAAGCGAGTGATCGACCACATTTATGGACCATAATCTAGTAAACGTTTACGTGTAAGTGTTGATTTTAAAGTTCCTGTTTTCATCGTCACGCGCATGCCCAGTGTACGTCAATGGTCACGTGCTGTCCGCCTTCGAAGGCTGCCGTGTGGATGCAGATCAACTTGAGAATAATGCTGAAACTCCCGTGTGGACGGAGATCGTTTCTATTTGACAACTCTGCATCCAACACGGAGACACGGAGTAGTGAGGACGTGGCCTCACATGGCCTGAGGCCATGGCCTCACATGGCCTGAGGCCATGGCCTGAGGCCGTGGCCTCACATGGCCTGAGGCCGTGGCCTCACATGGCCTGAGGCCATGGCCTCAGGTGCGCTCTGCTCATTACCTGGCTCCCCCCCCTCTCTTTTGTGTCACTTTTGTTTGCACCCAGCCAACTGCACATGTCGTGTGACTAAGGAGCAAATTGCTGTGTGTGTGTCTCTAGGCTGCTAGTGACAATCAACTGCTCCATCAACCTCTCTCTTTTTCTGTGTGTGTGTGTGTGTGTGCATCCTGTGTTCGTCTTGAGTCTCTGTCTCACCCGATCTATCTCCCCCGTTGTCACCCACCCCTTTTAATGCCTCGCCGACTTGTTTCTTACTCGTCACAAACTTGTTGACCATAAATACATCGCCATCTCTCTCTGTACCTCCCTCCTCTTCACTGCTCATCCTCGTCGTTTTTCCCCTTCTGTGCCCAGTTATGAAGACGCATGTGAATTCAAATGGTGTCGATGTATTTTAAGTTGACGCAGGATTTAAGTTGAGCGCTACAAACAGACAACAACACAGAGGAGACGAGTGAGAGACGCTGATTCGTTTTACTTCCACCGTTTGGTAGCCTTGAGAGACCTTAGTCTGCAAGTATTTCTTTATGGAGCATGAAAAGATGTACGAAGATATCTTATATTCGGCAATGCTGATCGCGGTTAGCGTTTCCCCATTGGCGGTAATGTTAAAATTAGCTTAGAAGCTTGCGAGTCTGACCTGTTGCATGATGTTGTGCCCTGAAAGATGGAGCAATTAACCCCATGCCCTAAAGAATTGATAGAGGGCGAAGATGATGTCCCTGTTTCTCTGCTGGGTGACCCAGCTTATCCCCCGATGCCGTATCTCATGAAGGAATACCCCAATGGCGGAGCTAACGTTACATTCATCAGCCCCCACGGCAACAGCACACAACAACACAGAGGAAGCGAGTGATCGACCACATTTATGGACCATAATCTAGTAAACGTTTACGTGTAAGTGTTGATTTTAAAGTTCCTGTTTTCATCGTCACGCGCATGCCCAGTGTACGTCAATGGTCACGTGCTGTCCGCCTTCGAAGGCTGCCGTGTGGATGCAGATCAACTTGAGAATAATGCTGAAACTCCCGTGTGGACGGAGATCGTTTCTATTTGACAACTCTGCATCCAACACGGAGACACGGAGTAGTGAGGACGTGGCCTCACATGGCCTGAGGCCATGGCCTCACATGGCCTGAGGCCATGGCCTGAGGCCGTGGCCTCACATGGCCTGAGGCCGTGGCCTCACATGGCCTGAGGCCATGGCCTCAGGTGCGCTCTGCTCATTACCTGGCTCCCCCCCCTCTCTTTTGTGTCACTTTTGTTTGCACCCAGCCAACTGCACATGTCGTGTGACTAAGGAGCAAATTGCTGTGTGTGTGTCTCTAGGCTGCTAGTGACAATCAACTGCTCCATCAACCTCTCTCTTTTTCTGTGTGTGTGTGTGTGTGTGCATCCTGTGTTCGTCTTGAGTCTCTGTCTCACCCGATCTATCTCCCCCGTTGTCACCCACCCCTTTTAATGCCTCGCCGACTTGTTTCTTACTCGTCACAAACTTGTTGACCATAAATACATCGCCATCTCTCTCTGTACCTCCCTCCTCTTCACTGCTCATCCTCGTCGTTTTTCCCCTTCTGTGCCCAGTTATGAAGACGCATGTGAATTCAAATGGTGTCGATGTATTTTAAGTTGACGCAGGATGCGATTACAGATTGTGGATAAGGAAATATATCTATTTTTAGACATCAAACATTACAAAATTACAAAAGAAAATTCTCTTGTATTTTCTGCTTTTCTCTCCGGTCCCCTGTGTTTACTTTGCATCCCTGTTCTTTCTCTACTGTCTCTTCACCCTCTTAGCTGAGCTGGCCTTAGCTGATTAGAGTGGCCCTGCTTGCCTTGATTAATTGGATGAGTCTCAGTGCCAGACTCCTCTCCTCATCCAGAAGCGGCTAAAACAAACACAGAGCTTTTTTAATGGCAGTGGTGCACCGAGGAGAGGACTGAACTAAAACTGTGTTTCCAATATGTCATCTATGTTTTAGCTCTCATGTAGCCTACGATTTGTTGGGCTGTATATGAGCCACATTCATTCAAATGAATGTAAAAAAAATGTCTTTGAAGCTGCTGCAAGTAACATTTAAATGGTTATAAAACGGTTTCAAATTCATTCTAATGCCTCCATATGACCCACATAAGCAAACGAGACGATCAGCGAGAGGATTGGCTATTTCTATATTCTTAGTGTTTGTCATCGGGGCCGATGAAATCAGATGAAACTATTTACTTTAGACTCCAGCGGGTCCACCGGCAGTAATCAGCCCACTGCTGACGGACCCTGATCCGGCTTTGTTGCCACCTTCACCCTGCAGTCGACCTCCGCTACCGCTTTAGTCCACTGAGCCCAAATCAACACAAAATGAAAGCGATCCAAAGTAGCTTTAACTGTATCGAAATGTACAAGGAAATAACATAGAAGAAGTATGTATCCACTAAAAAGGTATCTTTTCATCCCAATGTAGCGTACTGTAGAGAGCTAAGACAATACAAAATGATAATCAACGTGGGACTTCAACGAACAATTATTTTCACTCTTGATTAATCTGGCGATTAGTTTCTTGATTATCGTATCGTCTATGAAAAAAGCCAAGAGGTTCTGAAAAACATCACAACATTCCAGCTGAACCCTGTATGCTCTGATGAAGGCCCTTCAGACCGAAAGCTTAGATACAGTCGACTCTGCATCGGTCTAAGTGTGCGGATATCTATTCTATCAGTTTGAGTTGTTTTGTTACCTACAGCACCTTATTTAAGATTATCCTTCAGTTGCTGTGAATTATGAAAGAAAAACACCACATTTTTGTATTTAACAGCTGGAACCAGTAAATATTTGGCAGCTTGAAAATAAAGAACAATTCTTGTCAAAGTGGTTGCTGATTCATTTTCTTTCAATCAAAATCATTGTCTTGCCTTTTCAGTTGTGCATGCATGTGGACATTAAGGACACAAACGGAACACACCGGTGCCTAACATGACACTTTTAGAACATGAGGTTTATTCATCATGATTCTGTGTCTTTCGGCTGCACGCTCCTGAAACCTGTCTCCAGGAAAACGTGGAAGCATCCGTCTCTGCTCACCCTGTCGACCTCCACAACGCTTTAATCCGTCCTTCAAGCTTCTATGACGGCAGCACCCACTTCCATCTCTCTCTCTCTCTCTCTCTCTCGCCTGTGTCATCCTCCCCATGTTCTCTCTCTGTCTCTGCGTTCTTCAAGTGAATCCCACTTCAAATACAAGCTTGTCTCTGAAAGGTCGTCTGCAGCCTCTACAGACCCCCCCCCCCCCCCGTGGCTCTCCATCTTTCTTCCTTTTTGTGGCTCTCTCTTTTCCGTCTCTCTCTTTCCTTGTTTTCATTCGATCCGCCGTGCCCCCGAGCACGGCCGTGGCAGAAGCAACGCACGGACACAGAACCCAGTGTAGCGCAGCCAACTGAAAGGCTGGCTGGGAAAGTCAAATGCTCTGTTATTCCATCCCGGCAAATACAATCTCTGGAGATGCGGTGCCAACCGGAGAGCCCCGAGGGACATTGGGGCTTTCTCAGAAATGCAGACAATCACACACGCTAACTGCTCTGTAGTTTCTCTCCTTTCATTACGGGACATTTCTATCAACCGTGCAGCGTGACTGTGTGTGTCTTACTGTGTGTGTCTTACTGTGTGTGCTTGTTTTGCCCTGCGTGTTTGATGATGCTCACCAGGGATGATGGACTCAATGCGATGTGGAAGAACAAACAGGCACAATAACTCTTGAGGCCTCATTCAGTGAAATCACTGCATGATGAATGACTGTGGTTCCGCTTTGTTCCTGTGATCACTAGAGCCTGACGGCTGCTTTGTTGTGTGATTATGTCCTGCATATTGTTATATGTGGGTCGGGGAAGGAGGGTTTGTTATATTTATGTATATGTTTATGCTTTTTACCATCCCGTAAAGCACAGAAATAATGCAATACATGACAGTTATAGTCTGAGTAAAAGATTCAATTTAAGGACTAAATGACGGACACAAGACATTACATGAGCAGTATCACAACATAGTATAGCTATTAATATAAATGAATAAAAATACCTTTTTGTTGTTGATTGAAAGCAGTGCATTTTGAGGTTCATCATTTTCAATTTACCACATCAGTTTAAAGCTGCACTAATTAATATTTCATATGAAGATGATGTGTAATGTGAAGGATGTTACCCACCGAGAATCAGCATTTCAGTATCATTCTGCTCATTGTTTTGGATTTATGGATCGCAACTTTACTGTTTTGGTTCGATCTCCCAGCTCTCATTTATCACCATATCCAGCAGCAGCACTCGATGGAACGGACAGTACGCTCACGGCTACATTCATAGCATCAAAGTATTGGACATAAACTATCCAGGTGGCCAGAAACATGACTCCAAATGAATGTTAACGTTGCTCTGTATCTGCTGGGTGGGGGAAAGAAGTTGCTGACATGTTAGCCACATCAACTTTCTAAGGTGACAATATGTCACTGTCAATGTTGTGTTTTTCGGCTTGTTGCGCTGCCACCATGTGGACAAAATAATAATGAAGGCCCGTCTCCTCCAGGCGCATGTGTTCTGAAGTAACCCATTAATCATGTTGCCACAGCGGGGGGGTCAGTGAGTGAGTAGGCTGCTGGTGAGACAGAGAGAGGCCACGCCTGAGAGCAGCTCTGTCTGTCAGCTAAAGCCGTGCATAATGAGGTCTAATGGATCGGAGAGCATGGACATACCTGTCCAGTCTACTCACAGTAGGATGAATAGAGAGCGGCAGGGCTGTTCTCTTCTGTCCTATGTACTGTGTGTGTGTAGGAATCTCTGAAGTTATTTCATCAAATTGCTGATTTGCACTGCAATTTGTCAACTTCCTGGCTTGCGCCGACGTTTCATACCAATGTTTCTGTGGTTCTTAACGCCGTACTCTCTCTTTGTGTCTCTCGCAGGCTGTGAGCCCTGTGCACGGTGGTGATGAGCGCTCAGGGCAGCGGCAGCAGGGGAAGTGGCCAGCATGCTGACACGCCCCCCCCTCGTCACACCCCCGGACCCAAGCTGCAGGTGCAGCGTTCCCTCTCTCGTGACACCATCACCATCCACTTCTCTGCTCTGGGGAAAGAGGAAGACGACGAGGAAGAGGAGCTCTACGACGTGCCTCCTGGATCTGCTGGGGCCGAATCTGAGCTCGATGGTGCGGGGGGGCGTCAAGGTCGAGCGGCTTCAGGGGCTGATGACCAGTCCGTCGCCACGGGCTTGGAGGCAAAAGAGGAGCTGCTGTTTGAATCTGCGGGTGGCGAGACCTCCTCTGGAGCTGCTGTGCTCCCCGTTTCATCCACCACCTTGTCTGTGCAACTGTCAGACCCACACACACCCTCTCCAGCCATGACTATTATCCCCAGCTCCACGCAGCCCCACCTGAGCTCCACCCATCCTGCCAGCTCCTCCTGGCCCTCTGAACGACCCTCAGCCAACCTCCCATCCACGAGCTCCAGCTCCTCCTCCTCCCCTTGCAAGTCTGCAGCGATGTCCTCCTCCAAGCCTTTCCTCAGCCTGGTCAGGTCCTTGTCCAATGATGTCGAGTCTCGAGAAACCGCTCCCGCCACTGTTACGCCATCACACGCACGGCACCGTCACTTAATGAAATCTTTTGTGAAGTCTCTTTCCACGGACACGTCGAAGGCTGAACATCAGGAAGGGCCTCCTCACCACTATCTTCATCACCCCCCTCATCAGCAACAGCAAGTGCAGCCGTCCCAGCGGCCTCCACCTCGCAACATGCAGCTTTTTAAACAGTTCTCCCAGCCCCGCTTATGCTCCAGCCCCGTCATTGTCACACAAGCAGGCGGAGACTCCAAAACAGCGCCCTGTTCCCCCATCACGTCCCCGGATGGCAGGTCTTTCTTCAAGGTCCAAGAGGTGGAGGCCAGGATAGAGGATACCAAGCGACGGCTGTCCGAGGTGATGTCAGACCCCCTGCAGCTTTTTAGTAAGATCATGGGGGATGAGTCTGGCGTGGGATCCGTTGCTACTCATCGGGCCAAATCGCTGTCCTCGAGTGCGTCAGAGCTCAGCGGAGTGACGGCGGTAAACGGACACACAGAAGGTAACAACAACTATAGCATCAAGGAGGAGGAAGTGTCAGAAGAGGAAGAAACCCCCACGGGGAAGGGCCCTGACTCTGTTTTTTTCTCCTTTCCGTCACTGGGACCGGCCCCAACCCTCACCCAGGCCTCCTTGTTCACTTTCCCCAAATCCCCTTCCCTCACTCTGGCCCGCTACTCTATGTCGGCCCTGGTAGCTCGACAGGAAGACGAGGACTTCTGTGAACTTTACAGTGAAGACTTTGAGTTATGTACCGATACAGAAACACCAGATGGGGACCGTCCCGCGTCCCGGCAGCCCCATACTGGTAGCACTGGCTTGTGTAGTGAACTTGACTCAGAGGAGGAGGAGGAGGAGAAAGAGGAGGAGGAGTTGGAGTCCATACCAGTGACCGGCCTCATCTTCCTGACACAGTTGGTCTTCTCGTATATAGTCCTTCCAGTGCCACCATATGTCTGTGCGGTGGTGCATGGGATAGTAGCCGGCTTCATGTTGGCCTTGCTGGTCCTCTGGCTGTCCGCTCCTCGACGCTCCTCGTCAGCGACGAGAAGAGGGAGGCGGAGCATCAAGCCCTGGAATGTGGCCCAGCTGGATATCAAAGAACCGGGAACCTTCAAGGTGAGATGAAGCCTGGCCGAGTTTGGACCTGCTGCGATACGACTTCAACATGTAAACTCCTCAAACAAACTCCTTTTGTAGCGGGTGTCCTTGATTCACTGGGCTCTAGGACTACTATCAAGGTCTTGCTCTGCTGCGACATAATTAATTGCACATTTGAGATGCGTTCTTTGCGCATATTTACAGGAGAGTAACAGATTCTACGGCAAACTTGCATAAAACACCTGATATTTGCCGATGGCACTGCATTATATCTCGCCGTGCTTTCAGTGAGAATACCATACAGAGCACAGAATGCAAAACGTCTGTGTTGGTTTACTGTCAAGCATAAGCTTGTTGTCGGTAGGATGTCCCGATGAGCTTTTGTTTTGTATCTGCACTCCATTCACTTTCGCTCTAGCCAAGCGTTGACATTTCCCCTGTTGTTTCAATTAAATTGGCTTTGCTCACAGAGCCTCCTTCGGGACTGATAAGGTGGGCGGCTGGATGAGAATTAAAGTCTATGCAGCCTCATGGGGACCAGCAGCAACATATTGGGGTTTTATTCCGCTTTTTCTCCAGTGATGGCCACAGTTCGGCTTTGAACCAAACATTTGAATGAGAACAGCCACCGCGTTTGCCCTCTGTTCTGCAGTTCACCTCACTCAGTGCTGCAGAAACTCTGCTAAAAGAGAAATGTTAAGTAGTTTGAGGGAGTTATGTCAGCATGTGTACTTGTGTGTGTGTGTTAGTGGGTACCAAGCTGTTGCACAGGAGAGCTTTACAGCCAAAGGGCACAGCTGTGTGAACTTTGTGACACCGCACCTCTGAGGGAGGGGTTTGTTTTGAAATATACTGCTGTGTGATTGGATTAGGATTCTAGAGAGATACTACAAGGAGTGATGTTTATTGACTGTAGGCACACAAGATTGTTGTATCCCTACATTTATTGTTCATGTTTTAAGAGTCGAGCCCAACAATACGTTGTGATATTATGATTTTCAGCGTCTGTTTACGGTTGCTATTGACTCGTTAAAAAAAAAAATATATATATATATATACATAAATATAGATGTATATATATCTAGCAGGGAGAAGTTAAAGGTATTTCTTTAAAAATCTCATGGAATCCATATCAGCCGAAAAACATCCAGTATCATTCAGGCTTTATTCACTCGTGGGCCTCTCGCTCTCTTTTTCAAGATATCATTTTGAGCGGAGTGACTTTGAATCCTCACAGGCAGTTAAAGGACGCTTTCTTCTGTCATCCCTCAGACAACATATGCACAATAAGCATTTGGCAGAGGAAAGTTCAAACATAAAACTTGAGCGCATGGGTAAACATTGTACAATATCAATCCTCCAGAAACCACATGGAAGCTCAACTGGTGAGAGGACGTGTACCGCAGAATCTTCTGTGTTTGGCTGGGAGTCTGATGTGTGCACATTTGCTGTGTGAGTCACTGTCAATTAACACTCCTCCCCTCTCCCCCACCACCGTCGGTCTCTCAGGGCTGGATGAATGAGATCCACAGTTACGACCCGGAGATGTACCACGCCACCCTGACCCACTCCGTTTACGTCCGTCTAGAGGGCTCCGTCCTGCGTCTGTCCAAGCCCAACCGGAACATCTCCCGCCGTGCCACGCACAGCGAGCCAAAACCTGACGTCACCTACGTCAGCCAGAAGATCTATGACCTCACGGACAGCAAGGTGCGCTGGTTGTGGGTGTACGTGGCGACTGAGAAATGCAAGAGAGAAGCCGAAATGTGTGTGTGTGTGTGTGTGTGTGTGTGTGGGGAGAAATATATTCGATGATGTGCCTAACTGATGGTGACATCAAGCACACGTCCCCTCACATTTGCCTTTGCCTGAGTGCATGTTTGCTAATGGGTCAAGTTCAGTACAAAGCTACTCATTTTCAGTGTCACAGAGTTGTGTGTAAACATAGCGTGGATGTCACAGGTCACTGACCCTGTACACACAACGCTGCGTCTCGTGTGGCAGTGTGCTGACTCGATGGTTTTTGTATTTCTGAAGGCAGGGCAGTAAAAAGATGTTTCTCATATCGTGGAGCAAAGGAGTCGTTATGGCTGTCCTCGTCATGCAGCTACGCTTCTCTCGGAACTGAATGGCTCCCCAAAGTCTCATTTCTGCATCGTTATTGTGGCTGTTTAGTCTCTTGAATGTTATAGAAGCTGCATTTCTTTTAATAGTGTCCCCAAACATGCATTTCTCTGCTTAGTCAAGGTCTTATTGATTAAACCATTCTGAGCCGCGATACCTCCCCCATACTATAAAAACACATGGCTACACCCAGGCGGCCTCCGGCTCTGAAAAGTGAATGCTGAAGTGCCTTCAACTTGCATTCTTTCTAATAAGGGGCCGACTCCTGAATGCTACTTACGCTACGTCTCACTTGATATATTACCTCAGTAAACATTGTAAACACGAGTTTATGTTCTCCATCGCTCGTTTCAAGTCATCAATCCAGCATGATGTTCATTTAGTAAATGATGGTCCCTTTGAGAGTAGAATAGACGATAAAGCGGGGCATGCTTTAGGGCGGGGCTACCTTCTGATTGACAAGTCGCTAGCGCTACCAGAGCTGTATTCGTTACGCCTCCGCAGTCCAAACATTCATGCGTCTGATTGTGTGATCTCAACCTATATGCCCCCCCCCCGTAGATCAACCTGGTGCCCCAGAGCCTGGCTAGGAAGAGAGTTTGGAACAAAAAGTACCCCATTTGCATTGAGCTGGCCAAGCAGGAGGACTTCATGTCTAAGGCCCAGGGAGAGAAGCCCGAAGCTGGAGAGGAGAAATTAACGGGCCTGTGTGGGAAGCTGGAAGGAACGGACAAATGCGAGAAGGTTGAGGCATCGGCAGAGGAACCCAAAGGGCCAACCTCTGGAGGGGGGGATCTGACAATCTACTTGTTTGGGAGGACGGGGCGGGAAAAGGAAGAGTGGTTCCGGAGATTTCTCCTGGCGTCCCGAACGAAGTCAGAGGGGAGAGGTGGAAGTCTGCCTGGCGTCTGCAAGAGTGGTGAGTTTGACACTGAGCTATGTGCAGTATCACACACACACACACAGCCATGCACAGTATGTAAGTTCATCTGCACCAACACTTCCAACAGTACAGAGCAGCCATTCTCTCGAGTATGTAACTGCACAGCCGTCAGATCTGTGCATAAGCCCCCGGCTTAGGGACCGACAATCTCCTCAACTAGTGTGAATGAGTCAGCAGGATTACATGCACAGAGAAGCAGCATATTACACCATTGGTCTCCACTGTGGGATATAAGCCTGTAAGGATGAAGGCCCAATTCAAAGGCAAACAGGGTCGAGTGATAAAAGGTGAACGGGATTACTGGAAATATGATTTAAATATCGAGCCGGTTTTGTGGATATACATAGCAATTCTGTTGAAAATGACTATTTCAGTGCTCATATGAGTCAGAGAGAAGATGCGGTGTCATCTGGTGTAAAGCATGCTGATTCAGAGTGTTGCAGAAATGAATGGGGGAAAAAATAGACGCACACTATCCAAGGACTTGAGCATGCATTATGTATGTGGAACGTGATGCATTGATTTGTATCCCTGAAAATGTTGGTGATGCATAATTGTATCGCATTAACCTCTCCTTACTCATCACATCCTGCACCCCCCCCCCCCCTCTACTTTTAGCCTTCTTGTCCTCCTACAGCCGCAGTAGCAGCACCCAATCCGGCGGCGGCCTGGAGGCTGACAGCAGGAGCAGCAGCCGGGGAAGCCTGGAGGAGCTGTCTCAGGCTCGCCACAGAGAGACCTCCTCTGCGCCCTCCTGTGGCTCCGCTGGAGCGATGAAGCAGAAGATGCTGTTGGACTACAATGTCTACATGGCCAAATATATCAAACCCCAGGCAACACAGAGAAGCCCGACTGCCACCGACAGCCCTGGTCCCCAAAGCCCCGAGAGCAGCCCCAAAGCTACAAAAAAGGTAGGAGACCTCCAGCAAGGCTGGAAAGAAATAGGCAACAACCAGGCGGACGAGTCTGTTGAGACTCCTGGTCATGTCACTTTGTCATCGATAATTTGTAGATATTCGTAATTGTAGATTTGTTGGTAGAATAACAGCAATTATGTGTATTTCCCCTAAAGGTACCCTGTTGAGTTTTTGACCACTAGTGGTGCTGTGGAGCAGTGTTTTTCGCGTGGGCCTCGCGTTGTTTGTCTCCTGCTGATTTGACAGTTGACAGTTGATGGTGGTTGCGAGCAAAAGTACACCCCTTGTTTCAACACTTGATCTGTATCTGGATACATTATCTGGATTGTGACATCCAATCTTTGGTATCTGGCACGTCTCAGGTCAAGGAAAGGCCGTGGACGGGCCTCATTCATTTCATCGTACTGTATATTCGCTACCACTATTACTTTTGCCGGGCTTGGATAAGGTAGCAGGAAGAGACGGATTTCGATCAGTCAACTCATTTTTTTCTTTCACGTTGGCTTGAATTGCATTTAGACTGCATTGACATGCATTCTTTTTCTCATCCGGAAAGGAAATCCAGATATCAATGCACTCCTTATATAGACTGTTATTGTACTTGACCAGAACCTTTTAGCTTAACTTTATGTCACGAAGGTTAAAGCTACAGTACATACCTGTATGTGGATCCTTCAGGTACGCATGAGTTCCGAGGAGCCTGTGGAGCCTGAGGCCTGGGTCAACGCTTTTGTGGGAAGGATGTTCTGGGACTTCCTGGGAGAGAAATACTGGGCCAATGTAGTCTCCAAAAAGATCCAGATGAAGCTCAGTAAGATCAGGGTGGGTACTGATGCTCGCGTGCACAAACATACATCGACTGTCAGAAATAGTTTTGTGTCTCTTATGGTTGTGTTTCATGTTTTTTGTCTTAGCTGTGAAGTCAAAATGTTTTTTTTTTAACTGTCTTCTGTGTTTCAGCTGCCATATCTTATGAACGAGCTGACTTTGACAGAGCTCGACATGGGCTTTTCCATCCCGAAGATCCTCCGTGCCTCCAAACCCTCTGTGGACCACCAAGGTAGGAAGAGAATTCCATGCAGCGGTGGTCTCAGATTTTCTTACTTGCGTGCCATCAATCTTCTTCCTCTTCCTCTGCTATCCTCCATTCTTTATCATAACCCAGGCCGTTTATCAGTTCTCCCTCCTGCCTTTGCGACAGAATTGTGAGACATGCTCTCACCCCCCCCCCCCCCCCCCCCCCAAATCTATCTCTCCGCTTCACCTCCCTCTCCTACAGTTCCTCCATCTTCCCTGAGCTTTGCTCCTCTTCTCTCTGGATTAAGACGTTTCTCCTTTCCTCCGACCCGCTCGCCCCTCTGCCTGCCTCGCTCTATTAAGCCCCAGTAATTAAACTTCACGTCTTGGGTCCCCCCCCCCCCCCCCCCCCCCCCCCATTCAATCATTAGTGGTGCTTTAGCAGAGAGCAGAGCACAGGAGGAGGTATGTAATGCGTAGGTTTGAAATGATCAGGGTTTGTCCAATGACTGTTTGGTCGAATTTGATCTTCCGTGTAAAGATATGAAAGCACTGAAAGTGTGCTGCGTTTTACTGTCCAGTCGAAGCGGCCAGTCATGAGTCATTCTCTTGTCAGCCACATTTCCACGGCTGAGTCTGCAATGCCCATTAATGTGTTCTGTCTGAACATATACACCCACAGAAGTATACTCTTAGAGCACAATCAGTTGATTTCATATCCTGTTGGTATTTATTTTCTCTTGTGATGATGATAAGAAGCAGAGTGAGCGAGTGATTCCTGACTCACTCACTCTGCTCCAAGACCAACCAAATGCACACAAGCTTGTGTAGAGCTCGGCCTTCCTGACGTAATTAAATATCTCGTTTTATTTAAATAGGGTTTGGTGATATTGTGAAACTGTGATGCTCATTGTATAAAAAAAAACTAAAAACGGAAATAGTTCAAAGTTGAGGTGCCAAATGTGTTTGTGATCTAACAGTCGTGAAGAAGTAAATGGAGAAAAAATGTCAACGACGGTGGTGCTGCAGGAAAAGACGGGTGTTTACCAACGTCAGTAGGTTGCATCCTCTTGGGATCGTAGATGTCTGTACTTGTATGGCAGTCCATCCAATAGATCAGATATGAATTGCAATAACTTAGATTCAAGGCAATATCTTGTCTGGTATATATTATTGCTGTTACAGTGATCTATGTCCCAGTTTGATGTCGCAGCACACACACATGGTTTGGTCTGCGGTTCGGGTACAGTGTGACATGAATGAGGCACTCCAGACACTCTCCTGTGTGTCTCGTTCTAGACAGAGACAACGAACACAGTGTCCAACATGCTCTGACTTAATGCTGTCATTTAGCTGCTCTCTGAGACTCTGCTGCCACACTCGTGCAGGTCAATGAGCATTTATGGGGGAAATGAAGAGGAGGACGGAGCGAGGCAGAGGAATATTAAACAACACTTATCAGTACTTGACGTTCAGACTCATTGAGCAAACAGCAGGGGGATCTGAATCTAAAGCGTTCTCCCGTCGCCTCCTGAGAAGTGTAAACAGGAAGTAGCCTGATACAGTAAGCCAATAAGGAGGCAGCGCTGCCCCGGGGGCTGACCTTTCCAGTATCTGCTTGAGGACAGGACTTCCTCCTGACAGCTCTGCAGGGGATCTCACAGCAATTAGACACCAGGCAGGAGGTTCTTGTTTATTCACAGAAATAGCACTTAGAGTTGGTCACGTTTGATGCCGCTGTGGTGTTGTTGGGGATGTAAAAGTGATTTTGATATTGAAACATAATCCGTCTGTGTGGCTTCCCTCACTGTCTCGTCCAGGTCTGTGGTTTGATCTGGAGGTCTCCTACACGGGCTCCTTCCTCATGACGCTGGAGACCAAGATGAACCTGGCCCGTCTGGGGAAGGAGGGCGAGGGGCTCGGGGAGCACGGGAAAGAGGGGTGAGGCATAAAATATCTCAGAGTGGTTGTTTGTGTTTGTTTTTGTCATTGTCTTACAATACATTCTCAGTGACTACAGGCCAAAATAGGATGATTGAAGGATTAGGTTTTTGACAGTTCTGAGCTGGAAGTTAATTGAGTAGATTTGCATTTATTAGGAGTCAGATCTGCTTTTTCATGATTTCCTCTTGTCCTCCCTTCTCTTGATATACCAATCGTCCCTCTGGACGCATACCACTGTGGATTTGTCCAATGGCTGGTGAGTTTGGGAGTATATGCCCATAGATAGCTCTGGATTATAGTTTCCTTTCTTGAGTGAATCATTTGAGATTAATTTCCTGTGATTTAATTCACTAGGGACGCATTTGATGGGAATTAGCTTTTAACTGTTAATAGTTCTGTGCAAAGCCATTACAGCGTGTGTGTGTGTGTGTGTGTGTGTGTGTGCGTGTGTGCGCGTGCGTGCGTGTGTGTGTGTGTGTGTGTGTGTGTGTGTGTGTGACAGGCCCAGGCCACGTACATACTGTCTGGCAGACAGCGATGAGGAGTCGTCTAGTGCCGGCTCGTCGGATGAGGAGGACCCCCCAGAACTCCTCGGTGACAAAGCCATTCCTCTTGGAGCCGAGGGGTGAGCGAACGTGTCTTTACAACGAGATCATTACGTGTCCGAGTTGAAAATGAGCCCAAACAGCTTTGCGCTGATGTGTTGAAGCAGACTGTTCTGCCCTTTCAGTCCACCCACCCACTCAGTCCCACACGTTGGAAAGCTTGCTGCTGATTTAACGTCGCACCCGGTCACTCCCTTCCGTCGTGGGCGCTGAGTAGCAAGAGATGCTGTTATGAATAAATAATGAACCTGACTCACTCCTTGCCTCCCCTCCTCCTCCGTTCCCATCCTCTGCTCACGTAGCTACGTGGGAGGCCACAGGCCCAGCAAGATCATGCGCTTTGTGGACAAGATAGCCAAGTCGAAGTACTTCCAGAAAGCCACCGAGACGGAGTTCATCAAGAAGAAGATGGAGGAGGTGTCCAACACGCCCCTGCTGCTCACCGTGGAGGTGCAAGAGTTGCGAGGGACGCTGGCTGTCAACATCCCACCTCCCCCCACGGACAGGATGTGGTACGTTCACTTCCAGGGAGGAGTGCATTGAAGACTGTAGGATGTAGTCAGTTAGTTTACAGCCAATCGTGGTTTGAGAATGTAACTCAACGCCCTCTGCTGGGCAAATACAGACATGCATGCAATGAAAGAATATAAAGTGTTTAATCACTATTAAACGAAGGATACTTAATATTTACAATGAGGGCACACAGGTGTGTATTTGTACTAAAGATGTGCAATGTCACACCCTTAAGTACACACTGTGTGCTTTATAAGCTTAATTATAATTACTCTCTTAGTAGTAGCAGTCATTTTAAGGGGTCACAAGCCAAAACAGTTGGGAAACCACTGATCTACATCATCATCCTGATCTTAATTCATGTCACACATTTCCTCAATGTGTTGAATTTAGTAGAGTAATCCAAAGATGCCTGCCTTCGTGTCGCCTGTCTGAGAATGCAGACTGCGATTCAGCTTGAGTGAGATGATGTCATTGACATGAATGTTTCCTCTTGGCTGTCAGGTATGGTTTCCGGAGTCCGCCTCACTTGGAGCTGAAAGCGCGACCCAAACTCGGCGAGAGGGAGGTCACTTTAGTTCATGTGACGGACTGGATCGAGAAGAAACTGGACCAGGAATTCCAGGTAAACACTGAGAAAAAGATGCAAATGCTGAGTCACGAATATCATTTATTAACTTCGTTTATTTCGTTAAGTAAGTGATGTCATATTTCAAGGCGTTTGCTCACTCTCTGTGTGGTTTAAAAACCTCCGCTGCCTGACTGAGAGGCTGGAGGTTCACTCAAGGACTATGTGCTAAGCTGTTTTGGGAGAGAATTTAGGTAATAAAAGAGGACTTTGGGATTAATTCATGGCTGGTCACCTACATGCACTTCAAAGCAGTGGCTTTGCTACCCCTCATATATTTCCAAAGTAATGATTCGCTTGCCTCTAGATAACTGCCCTGAGGTACACCTGCAAGCTACTATCCCTCTCAGGTCTACCACACATTCATCCCTGCCAGACTCCTCTGGGGGTTATTATTATGTACCATCCCTCTAAACCGTTCCTCCAGTAAAATACAGTGCTGCAGCTCCGACCTCATTGGTTCCCAGACATAAGAGTGCAGGGTTGGATACATGTGGGACGATGTATTTCAGGTCTGTTTTCTCCAATTCTTGTAAGCCGATATACTCTCGTGCCTTGTCTTTCTTTTGGTTTATATTTTTATTTACTAAAGTATATTAATTTGTCGTTTCTGCTTCACTGGTTTTATTGTTTGAATTAAGATGACTTTGCTTTGTTACTGTGCTTGTCCTCCCACAGAAAATATTTGTGATGCCAAACATGGATGATGTATGGCTACCCATAATGCACTCTGCCATGGACACGCGTTCAAATGCCAACTTGGTGACTGTGACAAATGACGCCTTGAAGGACCCAGAACCCGAGGAGTCTGAGGTCTCTGACATGTGAAGACCTGCTGTTCAAAGCCCCTCTCAGAGACCCACGGGTGCAGCAACGTGCCGGACCAACTCGCCGATCTTTTTACCCATGTTCCAGTCCCACTGTTGCACCACCGGTGAAGTGCATTCACAAGACCGGAAGTGTCGGCGAGCTCGTCATCATCTGTGGCAACTAAAAGCAGGAAAACGGGAGAAAGTTGTGACTCATCGATTGTCATCCAATGGCACAGCTTTATTTGTGTGACATCAAATGTTTTGATTCATCCTCTGATGAAATACAATACATGGGGCATGTCGAGACCGTTTAACGAATGTGTGTGTGTGGTGGTGGATCGACAAACAGCCATCAGATTCAACCAGAAGAACCATAATACCTGTGATGTACAGCCGCACCAAACATTTGCAGGAGTGTACGTTTTTCGGCGACCGTTTCTAATCTTTTGAGGGAATAATTCCTAAAATTTTGGCGACGGTTTTGCTGAAAGCCCCTGCATCTCTTGACACACATTTCACAGGGATATTAACTCATTGGTCACCCATCCACACCGCTGCCTGTGCCAGTCGCCCCGGCACCTTTATGCAAACAGATCAATGGCACTGTGTCCATCGAAGACACTTGGTCAGTTTGAATCCACTATGGACACCGTCGTAACGTACAGCCTGTGTGCTTTTAACCGTGTAGTCGAGATTAGAGATGAGTCTGACGTTAGAGGGGCGAATTACAACATATCTGCAAACACAGCAGCCGAACATTACCTAGGTCTGATGAATGTAAAAATAGGAATGCAGCTCCCTCGCTGTGCAAGGAATCGTTCATTCACTGACGACGTGCTTCTACTCAACATGCTTCAAGACTTCTCGTCGTGTTATATTTAGAGCTGAGCAAAAGTAATAATTTTCTGTTATTGCCAAAGCAATCTTTCAGTCCTGTCTGTCGGCTGCTGTATGAGGTGAACGGTGACCAATAAGCAATCGGATGATTATCTTGTGTTCCTATTGCCGCCACTCCAGTGAGGTGCAGCCGAAAGTTTGAGCAGCAGGAGACTGAAACCCTTTAGAGAATACAGTTACACATAAAACTATTTTTGTGTGTGTAAAGGGTGGAGACACACACCCACCCTTCCTGTTTTAGTTGAATAAACATACTGGATATTAGCCATATGATTTAATGTTGTCAGAAGACATCCAGCTCATGAATGCTCTTTCTTGTTGAATTATTCATCGATTTGCTGTTTTCTTTCTGTACTGTACACATTCAAGAGGAATAACATTAAACTAGAACAGCAACTTTGTAATCTGCCAAGACGCCCGGCTGCTATTATTTTCCATTCAAATGTGTGTGTTGGCAAAGTGTATGAGGCAGAAAGTGCCTTTTAAAATAAACATTCCTCCGTAGTGAGCCACCACATCTGTTGCATCAGTCGAGGATAGAAAGTGTTTGTGCCATTAGTGTCTGTCAAGACGTGCCCTTTGTTTTCACAGGTTTCAGTGTTCATTTGCACAGTGATGAAAATATCAAACATTGCTGTTGTGTTCAGTGATGTCACAGAATGTTATGGTTCTGATCGTTGTGGATCAATAAAACCTTTTGCTTGGACAGTGTTTGTGTGGCTTTGTGCTTGTGACATAAGGACATTCATGTGTTTATCAGAGTGCCTCACTTTATATATAGGGTTTATGTTTAGACCTGCAATGAGCATTTCCATCACCAATCTAGCAATTTATTTTTTTATCAAATCATTTTATTGGTGGAAAAATCTACATAGCTTAACTTTATCAAATTACAAAACAGAAGCAGCAATTTATCACATTAGAGAAGCTTAAACAAAAATAAGCCAAATAGATTATCAAAATAGTTGCGAGCTAAATATAAATGTACTTATTGTTGCAGCTGTTAAATACTGGCCAATAAACAGCTAGAGTTGTCAGACTTGCATACAGTTATTAAAAGTCCCTTATCCCATTAGACTATAGATATATATCATACATAGTTATAATGCAATGAGAGTCAACAGGGACTAACAACTTGTCTGCTGCACATTTATTTATATTAATTCTTTTTTTTTTAAATCCTTATTTCATATATCTATACATTTTTTGCACTTAAAGATTTCTCTGAAGAGTCTGTGTCCTGCGTTAAAAGAGAGACCTGGGAAAATTGCCAAGACACCCCAGTTATAACAGGACATGATATGCTCTAGCACTACTCTTCACCTGTGTGAATGGCCAAGGGAAAGGCCACTCAGGTTGAAGGTAGTGCCTAAAATATGAAAAATGGAATGAAACAAATGACAAGACTGTGCTTTTTGACAACAGTTTTATTCAAAACAGGAAATTGTGCTCCAACAGTTAAACACTTTTAATCTCACGGTTCAAATATGCTGTAGGAAACCAAAAAGCATGTTTATTTGAGTCCTGGCGTCACCTTGTAGTTTACAGAAGCGTGTCCTCTTGAGGGTCAGATAGCTGCAGAAGAACAACAACTTTTAGTGAGCTCTGTTATTGAAACGCCATCCATTAAAAACGCTGTGGGTTATGTCAGATATATATTGTCGTCATTAAATCAGAAGTCTAACGCATGATCATCATTCATAACAGTTACAATCCACTCTGATGACTCGAGGCACTTACCATGTTGCTACTGCACGGATTCAGCCACACCAAACTCCATTTTCCTGCAAATATAAAATATCTCAGTAAACATGATTTTTGAAAAATACACACGACTGGTGTTTGTGAGTCATGTCAGATAAGAGTATATTGACTTCATCTTCACATAAGTCTAACGCACTTAAATCATCATTCATGAAACAAACAAACTAACGTAAATCACAGAAACACTCACCGTCATAAAGTCACGAAGGGCCTCCATCTGAAAGCACGCCACACTCCTCCAGCCACGTGTGGATGTCCAATCACCTCAAAACCACCGCATGGATCCAAGTTCACCACCGGTCCTGATGACAGCACAGCACACTGTAACTAATATACATATTTAGTTATATTTGCCATTTTAACATTGTAGAAAATTTAATTTTACCATATTTCCACGCAGATGAGGCCTAGTCACCGCTCCAGAAGCATAGTCACCGCTCCAGAAATGCACCATGATGCGATCGAATTGGGAGTAATTTTTTTCCTGCAGACTTCCGTCAAGTATCATTATAACAACTCAAAAACATAAACGTCGATACGCTTTTCCTGTCCATGTCAGATGCAAATGTGTCCGGTCGGACTGGCGACAGCATGCTCTCAGAGGAGTGGTTATCTGCAGAAAACGTTCTGCCCGGATCTACTTTATATCACATCCGGGTCTGTAGGTCTGTTCTGATTGGCTCACGCCGACTCCTCGTCTCCCCTCCTCCACTCGCGTGGATATCTATCCCAAAGTCCAGCCCCCACGCTTCTCACTTCAGGAAGAAGCGGATCCAGCGTTGTGTTCCGCCGCTCTGCTGGCTCTCCCGTTACAGCGCTGATTTAAACATCATTTCGTAACGTGTCTGGTTGTGAGCCGCCCCCCCCCCCCCCCCCCCCAAAAAAACCCAGTTTTTCTATGTAGTCAACGGCCGTGAGGACCAGCTGTCTGTCCCAGCGTGAGACCAGACAACATGGACTGGACCGTGAGCAGTCGGGCCCTGTTGTGGAGCTTTTTGTTTTCGTTGCTTTGCTGCGCCGGTCTCCCACAAAAGGTACGAGAGGCTAACTGGAGAAGCTAGCTTAAGTTAGATGACATTAGCTCGGTGTTACTCGTTAAACTACACTTTTCACTCAACTTCAGGCGGATTGTTTTTACTTATTCTGACTTGAATATGTCATTCTGTGAACCTTTTTAATCATGTCTCTGTGCTGCGTGGTGTCTTGATAAGATGCAAGGAAGCTAACATCAACGCTCGCTTGCTGGCTAAAACACTATGTAAAAAAACAACGTATTTGTGAAAGCCTAAAATTTACTTAACTACCATTATATCATGAACGTCAGACCATCTCTAATTGATTATTCCAGTGTCACAAATCAAGGAAACTGTTCAGAGCATGAACATCAGATCTCCATCTGCTGTCAGAGAAACTTCCAGAGATCTCTCTATTAGTGTACAATGAGACTTTGCTGTGTCTACACGTGTATTTGTATTGTTTTAAAGCTAAACTCTCCCCAACCTTAATTATTTGCATGCTACCAACTCTCCTCAAGTATCTCAGAATCACATTAGCAAACTATTCAATTGAACAAAAAGACTTCTGTTGAAAGGTACACCCCGGTCAGTGTGTCGATGTGGTTAAGGCTGGCTATTATTTCTACGACTTGCATGTTTACTCTTCTTATCTTTTCACAAGATTGAACACAAGTCCTTTGCTTGCACATCAGCAGCGACCTTACAACGCATCAGTCAGTATTTTGGGTCATCGAGATGAGCTTATTGGGGTCTTTGACATTGGACCTCGCCTGTAGACGTAAATACTTGACATAGCCACTCCAAACAGAAGACTCATTTAGATCAAAAAGTAAAAATAGAAGCTTAATGCAAGAAAAACACATGTCTTATGTACTGAGGTACAGTTTGAAGGAAGCCTTCCCCTTCAGTTCATTGGATCTCTGAAGCTAGCGGGACCGATGCAGTGAGTTTAGTTATTACCGAAGGAATTTGTAAACAGAGAACGGGATCCGTAGTATTGGTAGCGGGCACAAATGAGAGCCAGCTAACTAAACTGAACCGGATCCCTTAAAGGTCTCCAGGCAGAGATCCTAGCTACCAAGCTAGTAAACCACTTTGACTAAGAAGCAGATTAAAGAAGCCGTATAATCCCATATCATGTCTCGGGTTCTTCTTAGCCTGGTAGGGAGTCTGGTTGTGTAGTAAGGGTGACAAAGGATGATGGCTATCTATAGATGTGTGTGTGTGTGTGAGATGGCGAGAGATACGAATGAAAGGAGGGGTGTTTGTGACTAAAATGTAGCTCAAAGTTTCTGCAGTTATTACTCAAGTCAAGTATATTTTGTAGTGCTTCTTCTCACATTATGCTCATAGAATAGGTTGTGATCTTCTACTATCTTATCACGTCTGTAGATTGAGTGTGCCTGAGCACGTGACATCCGTCCCCACTGCAGCGACACCACGCAGAGAGCAGCTGATACACTGTTGACAAAGGAGGTTGCTTTAAAAAGTCATCTCCACTATATTCCTAAATGTCATCTCCCCGGGGCGTAATCTCCTCGCCTGTGTCATCTTCATACAGCCTCGAAGGGAAAGCCGGACCTCTAGTCACCATACTTTTATGGACGTTTCTTAATTGACGCCTATTTCCTGTGTTTGTTTTCGTCTGCACCCGAGCAAGCTGCAAACAGACTGCTCATCGCTGCAGACACGCTTGTGGTGAGAGTGTTCCACTTTTCAGCAGAAAAACAGTGACTTGTAGTTTAGTCCTAATTAATGGAGAGCTCAGACTAGAAGACGTCTTTTTTAGTAATAGTCTTGCCTACAAATCTGAGTTTTTGTCTCTCAAAGACAACCTGTAGTGAAGCATTTTAGGGCCCATATGATAACTCGATGAACTCATTTGAATCTCAGATATTAATAACCAATTGATTTCCTTTTAATTAGAAAACTGACTCATGACATTCTCTGGTATTTCAGCCTCTTTTCTCCTGCATGCATCTTTTAAATGAGCACATAAAAGCCTGAGTCAGAGGACAACAGAACGTCTTTGTTCAGCCGTCACAATTGTTGCTTGTGGGGGCCCCGCCATTATTTTATTGCCTGTCGCTTGTTTGTGGCAGTCACAAACCTTTAAAGAGTGAGTCACTGTCTGAGATGTTACGCTGTCATACGATGTTGATTCATCTGAAAAGTGACACTCGGGAAGCCTCTTTTCTTTCAGGATGTAGGGCAGCTGTGATGGGAGGACACTGGATCCTCTACATACTTGAGGCGTCCCCTCCCTCTGTGTGTCTCCTACATGTGTCAAGTCTTTCTCCTATAAAAAGAGACCTCTGTCTGTCTGACTCTTTGTCTTTACCTGAGCAATTCTCAAAGAGATGAGAGTATCTTATAAAGGGGTCATCATGCAGGTGTACTACTAAATGGCTTGTGGGAAAGCTGCCAGTTTGGTCTGTGAAGCGCAGTGACATCCAGTCTGCTACATATCATGTGTCGTCGTTAAGCTATGCCTCTTCATTGAAGAGGAGAAAGTGAAGACCTCACAACCTGCCGAGACGGTTCTGTAGTATAATGTAACTCGCTTGCGCAAGAACCTAGCATTTCTGTGCACAGAGTGAGGAAATGAGCGAGAAAGCCCTGTTTTTTTTTTAAGCTTTATAACTCTCGCTGTGAACCCGATGTCCACGAAGCCTAACTCTGTAGAACATTCAACAGTTGCTGTTAATCGGTGTCCGTCCAAAACGAGGAGGCGAACAGATGTTAAGATGTTATTTGCTTGCGAAACCGAGAACCCTGATAGAGATCACTGGGGGGGCCCAAAAACAAGGTGGTTATGATTCTCCCAGTACAGTTTTGTGCGTGTGTGTCTGTGTGTGTGATGCTCGAGAGTTTGCAGCAGCCCAGTGGGAACAGTCACAGGTGCACAATATTGACACAAATGCTTGTTAAAGGATGTTAGACTACAGCCGGCGCCCGGGAGGCAAATGTGGAGGAGGACCCAGTTTCCTTCCGTAGAGAGTGCAGCACTTTCAGTTTGTTGGGTCGTGTTGGCCGTGGTTTCTGTTTAGGGCCGTTACGACTGAAGAAGAAGCTGAAGCATGCACAGGGAGAAGGCCATTGTCGTGCACTGGGCAAGGAAATAGAAGCTGCGAACAAAAGGAACAACCTGTTGGTGTGGTTTGCTTCTGTCCAATTTTCAAAGCACTTCAACCCCCCACATAACATGATCTAATTGATAATCTGCTCTTTGCACTGCCCCCCCAGGGAGCTGTTCAAGGGGATGAGTCGGCGATGTTGATCAATGCTCCTGTGGTTCAGTAGAAGAATGAAGTTTGTCTGCTCAGCTTTTCCAAGACTCCTGTTTTAAAAAGGTGGCAGATTAAGTGGCATTCCCAAATCTGACCTGAACTGAGAAGTGCTGATGAACTTTGTCCTATAACAAGTCGGTAAGAAATCAATTAATACAGTTTGCCTCGTTCAGTTGAGAAAGCTCATGTGTACAGAGACTGGTCAGGGTGAGGTCATACAGGCTCCTCTGGTTTGGCAGGCTCAAACCCCCCCACCACTGGACCTCTTCCTTCACGTTGCTGCCAAAAACCAAAAGCAGCCCACGGCGTGGTTATCAAGAGCGGCGTTTTTAGAATTCCATAGTGGGTGAGCGGCGCACACGTCGCCCACAGTGCGGTTAATTCTGCCGTAAGCCGAGTCATGAGGTCGCTCCGCGGCTGCTTTATTGGTTAGATTGTTTTCTGCATCTTTTTTGTTTTGTTTTGTCTTTGTCATCGTATTGCCCCCTTTTTGTCACCGTGTCTACTTTTCATCGTGTGGCGAACCAATCCAAGTGTTCCCACGTCCGTTCACGTCGCCCCATATTTGTGAGTGGGAGTGAAAGATTCTGGTGAGAAGACTTCCCGTATGGCCCGTCAGCCCACTGTTCATCTGTGCAGGGAGAAGTTGAAACACGCTCTTCACTCAGTTAATTGTGAAATCTGTTAAAAAAAAAAAAAATAGAAGAAGCCCAGTCAACCTTATAAGGCATGCTCATGGGTGGGAGCACGAGTGTAACGCTGAAGTTGAGAACGTGCACACGTGCTCACGCACGGTTTGTTTACCTTGCCCCGGCTGTTACTTTGAACCCTCGGCAGCGTGCCCTCCTGGTTTGCTCTTCAGCCGTCGTTGTGCGGTATTGATTTGAAGTTGAAGTTTGAAGTTCATTGATTTGTCGAGCAGACCAAGCTGCCACGGGGCAACCCAACACCCCAACCACCTCCAGCACAACGCTGACTGTACCGGGGCGATGGTGAAAGCAAGGCCCCGGGCTGTAACGTCTGACACATTTCACATGCTGTAATTGAAACACTTATGTTTGGTTCAAGTGTGTGTGTGAGAGGATAAGTAGTGAGTGGCTGAAGTCATTATTCACAACCTCAATGCAGAGGCACCCGTTTCCACCTCAGCCGTGGGCTTAAAGTGGGAGCGCGCATGTTCACACACGGCCGCGTGATAATGTCTGCGTTTGATACGTCATCACTTTGATTCGTTGGCATTATAAATGAACAGAGATGTGTTTTTGTTTAGGACGTGGCCTTGATTTTCTGTTGTGTTTTGGGTTTCTGTAGGGGTTCTGCAGCGCCAGCACAGTTTCCCTCCCTGAAAGCCTGCTCTTTGTGTCCACGCTGGACGGAAACCTGCACGCTGTCAGCAAGAAATCCGGCTCCATCAAATGGACTCTGAAGGAAGGTAAGACGAGATGAAGCGATGGTGACACAATGAAGCGATGGTGACTTTTAATATATTTTATTCAATAATTGAACTAAGTGAGGGCCACGTGTGATGCCATATCAAGGCTGTACCACTTGGTTTTTTTTTGTTATCTTATTTGGTCTATTGATTTGATTTAAAAGTATTCTTTGTGATCTTAATGTGAACAAAAAGGGGAATCGGCAGCAGAATTCTAACCCAAATATTTGAATGCATTGCAAAAAATAATTTAACTTTAATCATTAACACTCTGTGGGAGTAAAACAGGCCTGTAGATCTAAAAGACCACTTAATTAATTTGGTCAAGAAACACTAATCGGGCTTCTTTCATTTGTATTGTTGACTTTTTGAAATGTTTCCTTGGGTTAAATGCTGTTTGATGTTCTGTTAGGCATGGAAACTGGCTAATAATTAACAGAGAGGGGCAGAAATAGCCTGTAATCAAGGTCGGAGTGGGTAAGGGTAAGCCACTCTGCTGTAGAGGCACCTGCACACACACAGCATGCACTATGGTTACCATGTTAATGCAGCCACTACACACCGACACTAGATGCACTGAAGGGTTACTGGAAAACTTGCTGTTTCGAGCAGTTTATCTTTCTTAGAATAAGAGACGATTTAAGACTTTCACAGACACGAGATTTTATGCGATATTAAAACTGCTGTTGTTTGAACCCACATGTCCTGGTGATGTCCCAAGTCATTAATAATCAGAGGCAGTGGCTGCTTCCTCCGCACCATCTGTTCTTTTCCCTGGGAGAGCTATTGAATATAAATTGGACCAGTCCTGTACCGGGCTCAGCACACACCTGTTGTTGTGCTCCAGTCAGGGCGGCGGTGCACCCACAGAATGAGGGAGAAGCAGGCGGTTTGCTCACTGTTTGCTCAGCCCCCCCCACCACCCCCCCCGTACGGCCTCGCAAACATGCGTTTGTATATCAGCCGATGGCGGTTTGCTCACTTCCATGAAAACCGTGTCTTTCTCACCACCTTCTGCAATCGCACAAAACAAAAAAACTTGAGCACAAGAGTCAATGACCACCTTCAGGTAGCCCCCCCCCACACATTATTGGATACTTGAATGTTGGGCACTAATGTAAAATGTATGAAATGAATCTAAATGGGCTTAAACATGGCGTGGTCCTGGGAGGCGTTTCAGGGAGGAGAACGCATCGTTTTTACCCATTTATTTCCAGTATTTAAATACAGTGAGTTTTTAACCGTACCAGAGTAAAGGCCTTTACACACCAGGGGAAAATGCAAAATACTCAACGTTAGTCGAGGTGGAAGGGAGAGATAAAGTTTTTACCGTTGTGGTGAAAAGGCCTTAAGAGTAAAATCTGCTTCCTTGAGTAACCTGCTACTTTAAACCTGCTACTTTAATCAGTCCATTAGATATTTGGTAGAGACGGGTTAATATGTTCTCGAACCCTTTTAGAGGATATGATGTAATGTGAGGTCATTAAATAATCTTTTTTTTTTTTGGAGTTTTCCATGCGTCATGCAGAAAGCTGTTTGCAGACATGCCAGTTTGCTCTTCATGTTTGCCCGAGGGCAATCTGTCTTTGGGCAATTTGTGTCTTGCCACCGCCTCTGTTGTTGTTTGATATTCCGGTCAGTCCTGACTCGTGTCTCCTTCTCTCTCCTCACAGATCCAGTTCTTCAGGTCCCCACACATGTGGCCGAGTACGTATCTTTTGCAGTTTGTGTACTGCACCCGTCTGTAACAAAAGATGAACAATGCTAATTATTATGGCGACACTTTGAGCTTTTTTAAAACTTTTTTTCTTCAATCTTTCCTCCAGACCAGCCTTTCTGCCGGACCCCAACGATGGCAGCCTGTACTCTCTGGGAGGAAAGAACAAGGAAGGCCTCACAGTAAGAGGAAACACTTTACTATCACAAACTATAAGCTCCCTTCTCTTGTGAGAAACGCACTGTTCATTTCCCTATTCCACAGAAAAACATGTCCTCTCACCACGCGCGTGTGTGTGTACACAAGTCATGCTGAAAGTAATGCGCCCTCATTCTGAAGTTGCAACTGTGTTGGTGCATGAATGGTGTCTCCCGTCTCATGTCACAGGACACGCACATGTTATTGCTGACTAATGTGCATTTTGATCAAACAGAAATTGCCGTTCACTATCCCCGAGTTGGTCCAAGCGTCTCCCTGCCGCAGCTCTGATGGTGTCCTCTACATGGGTAAGGCTAATTCTAAAAAAAATAAATGACATCGTGTCTTTTGATTCAACACATTGTTCTGTGGTCTTGTTGTTCATAACCGTGTGCAGTCGGTGCTAAATGAGCGGGTGTTTAATCTGGATACCTTCCAGCACCTTTCGGTTCCACTCAACCAGAGGTCGCCGCTTGTGCTCGTTTGAATTTACGACGGCTAACAGAGGGAAGGTGCTAATCTGCCGGAGTGACTGTGTCATTGTTCGAAGGGAAGCGGGTGACATTTGGCACACAGATGATTCTCGACAGACCTCATCAGTGAAGCTTTTGTTTGCATTCAACTGAAGCTGCTGCTGGAACAAAGAATATTAGAGATGCAAAGGTCTCGGCCTCAAATTCTCACTCTTTAAATTGCATACATGTACAGATGAATGAGATTTCTGCTCAGTAGAGTTTGTAGGAACTATCAGTGCAAACCATCCTCTTCCTTCTATTGGACGTTTGCATTCCTCCATAACTATAATTATAATATCACTCCCTGCATTGACAAAAAAGGGCGAGGTGCCGGTACAAAGAGGCCATGATGGGTTGGTCCTTTAATGATAGTGACACCCGTCACTGGGAGGGTTAAATGGCTGCATGTTATTCTGCTTGGTTCGACTTGCACGTGTTCACCTTTTGGTCAATTTGGCAATTTCCTGCACATGATCAATTCAGTTTTCCTTAGAGAAGCAAACATCACAAACATGACTTTGATACTTTTATAATCGGACCCTTGATTTGGGCAAAAAGCCATTTTAAAAGCAAAATGGGGAGAAACCTCAGCAAGATCAGCCCTCCTCAGGGTGGACAGACAATAGGTGGCACATTAAAGTGCAGACAAAAGTAGGAGCAATAAAATTACACTTTATCGACAGAATGACAGTCTTAAGTAAATGAACTGCAGAACATACTATTTCTGTAAATATGAAATGCAATCTGAATGCTGTAATCAGTGTGTGTGTGTGTGTGTGTGTGCAGGTAAGAAGCAGGACCTGTGGTATGTGGTGGACCTGTTGACTGGAGAGAAGCAGCAGACTCTGACTTCCTCCTTTGCCGAGATGCTGTGTCCGTCTTCATCTCTTCTCTATCTGGGACGCACAGGTACGAGTTCAGCTATTTGTTTTCCCCTAAATTGACGAGCCTCGTCTTGGGCGGATTATCTTTGCAGCCCATCCCATTTAGTTGTTGTTTCTAAACTGGCTCATCAACAGGCCTATTTTGTTTGCGTGCTCTGATCTCAAACTGTCGACAAACCCTTATTTACCATCCCTGCTGCTATTCCCTCCCCCCCCCTCTCTCTCTATCCTTGATATGGTAATTGTAGACGAGAGCCTAGAGCACCTGAGCCCTGCAAATTGAATACTTAATCCTATAAATCCATCCTCAACTTGGTGTCAAGTCACGAAACAACGCATCTGCGGGATTTTGTTTCACCGTGTCTCTACAATGTCAATTTTTTGATACAAAGGAAATTCAACACTACTTTGCATTTATACCCAGGAATTGATACTCAAAGCCTGGCTTCTGTGTGTTATAAGCAAAGCAACACAATGTCTTTTTTCCCTTTTTGTGAATTAGCTCTTGTTGTTCACTTCCTTGTTAGAGTACACCATCACCATGTATGACACCAAGAGCAGAGAGTTGCGCTGGAATGCCACCTATTCCGACTACGCCTCCACCCTTCCTGACGATGAAACCAAATACAGTAAGACTCTGGGACACGCTGGCTCCTTTTTGTTTCGTTTCTGGCAGACGGGGCTAATCACTTGTCCGCTCTGTGCCTCCCCACAGAGGTGGCTCATTTTGTGTCCAACGGCGACGGCCTCGTGGTGACCGTGGACAGCGACTCGGGAGACGTCCAGTGGGTGCAGAACTACAACTCTCCGGTGGTGGCCATGTACATCTGGCAGCGCGAGGGTCTCCGCAAAGTTCCCCACACCAATGTGGCCGTGGAAACCCTGCGTTACCTCACGTTCATGTCTGGAGAGGTTGGCCGCATCACTCAGTGGAAATACCCGTTCCCCAAAGAGAATAAGCCCAAGAACAAGTTCATGTAAGCGGACTGAAAGTAGCCATTCCTGCGATTGTTACTACTATAAAGAACAGATGTCTTACTCTGTTTTAAAGCGTCCATCAATCATAGGGACATAACTTAATGAAAAGCTGGAAATCAAGATGTCCTTTTGTAAGATGTGCAATTGCTTAATGTTTGGGCGTCTAAAAATGTCATATGTGCTGCTGGGCCTTGTTATAGCTGTGGTTTCACACTGCAGCACTGTGTTTTATTTTGATATATTGTGTTCACACCTGCTTCAGCTGGAAAGGACAAACAGGGCTTTCAGTGGTTAAGACACTGTGAAAGTTTCGCCTGTTTAGGGAGATGATGGAGAACTCTTCTCCACTTTGAACCTGTAAATACACTCCAGATGTCTTCTCCAACATCCTATTCTCTCTATTTAGCATGAAATAGGTACAGCATATGGTTTGACTGAGCTCCTTCTCCTTCTCCAGGGCCACTTTGTATGTGGGTAAATACTCCACCAGTCTATATGCCTCTTCTTCCCTGGTGCACGATGGAGTCACTGTTGTGGTGAGTGACCGTTACGTGTGCTGTATATCTCTCTTCATTTAGGCAAAACACAATCCTTATCATCAGGACATGGAATATGTAAAGTTACCATTAAAATATCCAAGCAGTTGTATAGTTTTCATTGTCGGGTCTTAACTTTTGGTTTACCAGGAATGCAAGTTGTGTCTTAAAGCCCCACTGCTTTTCTTATGTAATCATGTGAGGTCTTTGATGGGAAGTTTATCAGAATCCTTCACATGTTTTGTGTGTGTGTGTGTGTGCGTACAGCCTCGCGGCAGCACCTTCCCCATGCTGGAGGGTCCCGACAGCCAGGAGACAGACGACAAGGAGTGCGTCATCACACCCAGCACCAGCGTCAAGTTCAACGCTGCGCTCCGGGAGCGAAACCGCATCAACTTCATGAGGAACTACCTGCTCCTCATAGGTACTACAGGCAGTGCACAAATCACACAGGAAGATGTTCGTCTGGACCCGCTCGGGGTAATGAGAGAGGGTTTCAGCGCCACCACCTAAAAGAAGAAAGAAATCTTAGTTCCGCTGACAATTCACGGTCGAGGGTTTGACATCAGGAAAGACCTCCATAAAGTGGTTGTTACTGTAGCTGGGTTTGTACGGTCATGAAAATGTGTTTGCTAACGATGCCGATGAACCCTGCTGTATGTTGAAAGGTTTCACTCTCACTCCTCTTCGCCACATGTTGAAGTCCAAGGCCTTGAATGGTTCACTGCGCTTTGAGTGACTGGTGCACTTAGACCGCCCTCTGCTGGATGATAAAATGAATAACATATTGTGTTTTCTTACCTATACTTATAATAATAATAATAATAATAATAATTTTAGCACCATAACTGAAATCAGTGTTTGGTTTTGTTGAATGCTATGATTTTGATGATGATGATTAAAAAGGCCACTCTTGCATTTCAGGTCATCATGAGACGCCTCCTGAAGCTCACAACAAGATCCTCGAGAGGTTTCCAGACCGCTTCCCTCGCAATCAAGGCAACGTCATCCCACCTACGACTGACAAGAAAGTTGAGGAGGTGTGTGACCCATGAGATATTTAGTTTGGAAGATCTTTCTGGGATCAAAACATCTGTGCAGATTTCCTCACTCTCTGCCCACCCTCCTCTAGAAGGTGAATGATAGTGGTATGGATGACGGGCCCCCTTCTCCTCTGCCTGAAACATCTATCCAAGAACCTGGGACCAGTGGTCGCACTGTGCGTCCAGAGGCCCCGGTGGACTCCATGCTCAAAGACATGGCCACCATCATCTTCTCCACTTTCCTCCTGGCTGGCTGGGTGGCCTTTGTGATCACCTACCCCAAAGTAAGTCAAACAGCACCACCTGGTGGACCGTAGGTGATGAGTACGCGTTTGTTTTCCTTAGAGCCTCAGACATAGTCTCCTCTCTCGCCACAGAGTGTTCACAAGCAGCAGCAGCTGCAGCACCAGGAGTTCCAGAGACAGATGGAGGAGAAGTTGGAGCTGCTCCAGAGACAGCAGCCGTTCCCCGCTGCAGACGTGGCCCTGGGCTTGGCCCCAGACAGCGACTATCTGGAGGTGGCCCACGCTCGCTCCGAATGCTCGGACCACAGCAGCCCCAACGTCACCCCCCACGCCTCCAACCACTCCAACCTGTCTGAGCTGGGGAGCTCAGCCAATGAGCACGAAGATGGCGGTAAAGATTGAGGAATCAGGATTGAAAGCACACTGTTTGTTTGTACTTAATTTAACCCAGTTTTCATTGTTCGAAATTATGCGTTTGTCTTTTCAGAGGAGGACTGTAATATTGTCAGAGTGGGCAACATAACTTTCCGCCCCAAAGAGGTCTTGGGTCATGGTGCTGAGGGCACCATTGTGTACAAGTAAGTCTGAACAGCCAGTCAACAGTTATTCACGATAAACTTTTTGTTCAATATCACAACGTTGTATTTCCATCGTTCCTCCACAAGGGGTCAGTTTGACAACCGTGCAGTGGCAGTTAAGAGAATTCTCCCGGAGTGCTTCAGCTTTGCAGACCGGGAAGTGCAGCTGCTGAGGGAGTCCGACGAGCACCCAAATGTCATCCGCTACTTCTGCACGGAGAGAGACCGCCAGTTCCAGTACATCGCAATTGAGCTGTGTGCTGCCTCACTTCAGGATGTAATTAATGGCCTAATAGATCACTTGAGCACTTTTGTTTTCTGGGAGACGTTGAGTTAACTTTGTGCTGTTTCTTAACAACACGTATCAAGTATTTTGCTGATAACTGTCCAGTTTAAGCTTCATTTTTCTTTAATAATTTTCTTGTGTCATTGGGATGCAATTAATACTGTGTGTCAGTGATGTGATGAAGTTTGGCAGTGAGAGGAGGAACTAGCCAGGGTTCTCTGTCATTATTCATAGAGCACAAAAACTACAAGAAACACTAAAATGTATTTGTTTCCTTTTTAAATGACGCCATCATGTGATAATTATTGGACTCACTGACTGGTCTTTCTTCTCTCTAGTATGTGGAGAGGAAGGATTTTGACCGTCATGGTCTGGAGCCAGTTATGCTTCTCCAGCAGACCACGTCAGGGCTGGCCCATCTGCACTCTCTCAACATAGGTATCTATTATTAAGCCTGTTTTTGAATTACCAAGCAACATCTACACCACTAAAGTAACTGACAGCGTGTTGTTTTCTCACCTTCTTACCTTTTCCCTTCAGTCCACAGAGACCTGAAACCCCACAACATCCTGGTGTCCATGCCCAACGCCCATGGTCGGGTCCGGGCCATGATCTCAGACTTCGGCTTGTGTAAGAAGCTGGCAGTGGGCCGCCACAGTTTCAGTAGAAGGTCTGGGGTGCCGGGCACAGAGGGCTGGATCGCCCCCGAGGTGCTCAGTGAGGACTGCAAAGACAACCCGGTGAGTCGGGTAGAAAAGCAGCAGCAGCTCTCTCGTAGTGGTTAGAAGTAATGTTGATTATCAGAAATCACACTAACACTAGAAACTGTCTAAAGGGTGAACGTGAGACCCAAAAGGAGCATTAATGAACCCTATACAAACCAACGCACGTATCCATAACTTGGTACTGCTTACAGATATTGTTGGTGGTGAATGTGTGTTTCCCTACATGCCACATTGTGACCTCCTCTATCCTTTCCTTCTCTCCTCTCCTGCAGACCTGCTCTGTTGATATCTTCTCCGCTGGTTGTGTGTTCTACTACGTGGTGTCGGAGGGAAGCCATCCCTTTGGCAAGTCTCTGCAGCGGCAAGCAAACATCCTCCTGGGCACATACAGCCTCGACCATCTGCAAACTGACAAACATGGTGAGTACTATAGTAATAACAGTAATGTGGTTCAATGAAAGCTCTGTGTAATCAAACCCTTGTGTCATTATTCCAGAGGACATAGTGGCCAGAGCTCTAATCGAGCAGATGTTGAGCATGGAGCCCCATCGGAGGCCTTCGGCTGAGAGCGTTCTCAAACAACCTTTCTTCTGGAGCCTGGAGAAGGAGCTGCAGTTCTTTCAGGTCAGCTGTTTACTGCTCTCTGCTTATTGTATATAGATCACATGTAGTAGGCTGTTTACTGTACTTCGCTATTAGAGCATCAGGCATCTTCAAAGTTGTAGAAATCCTCATATATGTTGTGCGTGGATTCATCATTAATAAACTTCTTCATCAATGAGGGCAAACATGCAGCTATTTGAATGTGATTTGGGCAGCAATGGCAGGTTATCTGTATTGGTTATCTACTCCACGTGCTCCTTACAATCACATATCGACCTTCAGAACTTCACTGGTGCGCCATATAATACATTTATTTCGGTCATTCCCCCTTAAAACAACATCAAATACTGTCCCAGGCTGCTAAAACACACTGTCTGACCAGGGCCCACGGCTGCCTGCCGTATTAGTTAATGTTACTGACGTTTTATTTTGTGGTTGTTCGCAGGACGTGAGCGACAGAATAGAAAAGGAACCGCTGGACGGACCAATCGTGAGACAGCTGGAGAGAGGAGGGAGGGCTGTGGTCAAGAGTGACTGGAGAGAGCATATCACAGTGCCACTGCAGACTGGTATGGAACTGGCTTTACACGAGTCTGATATACGCGCCTGGTGCCCGCTGTGGTAAAAGAGTAAAGCGTAGCACTCCACAAACTCTACTCTGGTCGTACTTCAGTTGAGAGCTAGTTGCTTTGCTGTTTCCTGTCACCACATAATATTATCGTGGGCGATGAAGGAAGTAAGCCTTCCTGTCAGCACAATCACCCGCTGAGTATCTCAACGTCAACTGGTGCTCTTTGGACTTTGCATTTGCTTTTATTGACCAGTAAAGCAACTCCCACTGATATAGTTATTGATTGACCAGGCAAAACACAGACTAATGTGAACTCATTATGTGGGTATACTACATATTATAACAGCATAGTATAAAAGTATACACTGATCTTCTACATTTACAAAACAAATTCCTTCATTAAAAAGCTCATTCAAGTCAAACTTTAGGGGCCAGAAGCATAAAACTCTGTGTACCAGCCTCATTAGGGACGTATAACGATTGCATAACGACTCTTGTGCTCCAACACTCACTGTTCTTGTCAATAAGAAGAACGTCAAAGAGGAAGTGCAGATCAGCAACTGTGCCAGAGTAGCTTTCATTACGCATGAATGTGTCTATTTATAGCACCAGAACCCTCCATCACATGTACCAGTCAACCATAACTGCAGTGACATCTTATGTACCTTATACCCGTCCTGATATTTCCTCAGTTGCACTAAACATTCCATGTTTGGGCACTTCAGTAACGGGATGAAATAAAAAGGCAGCCGTAACCTCTCAGGATTTCCGGTTTACTGTTTCTTTGTTGGATAATGCTGAGCGGCTCATTCTGTGGTTGATTCATGGGGTTTTGTTTTTCTCTTCTTCTTCTTCGGCAGATCTGCGGAAATTTCGCTCGTACAAGGGCGGTTCAGTCAGAGACCTGCTGCGTGCAATGAGAAACAAGGTAGGAATGCATCTGATGCTTTGCATGTAAAAGAAACCGTCTCTACTGTCGGACTTAACGTTTTGACCTTCCTTCGACAGAAACATCACTACCGAGAGTTGCCTGCCGAGGTGCAGGAGACTCTGGGCTCCATCCCTGATGACTTTGTCTCCTACTTCACCTCCCGCTTCCCCCACCTGCTAATGCACACATACCTGGCCATGCGGACCTGTGCATCAGAGAGGCCATTCCTGCCTTACTACTCTACTGCAGAGCAGCTCGCAAAAACACAGGCCCAGTACACACACCTGGGGCCACACAGACAAAACGAGCCGTGCACTCAACACCTGCCAACGCACACACCGTCCCCCTCCATACAGTCCTCACAGCCGGTGCAGGTCCCTCACACAACGCCGGCTGAATCAGCGGCTGCCACTTCACCAGATGAGCCTGTACCGCCACATTTGCCAGTTCAGACAGTGCAGCCAGCACAGACCGACTTGCACGGTCAAACATTGAACCCCACATTGGCCTCAGAATCGCCTTCAGATCCTCTCGGGCAAAGAGAATCCGGTCAGTCTGAGATGCCCCCGCCGCCAGGTCCTCCTACACTGGATCATGAACCGAACCAGAGTCGGGTGGACCAAGCACAGTTGGGAGCATCGCCTTCGGGAGTGGACACCAAGTGGGAGTTGCTTGCTGCACCGTGAGCTGGTGAGGACCAGGCCTGCAGTGCCTGGGATCCGCTGCTGGGCGCAGCAGCTGCACCCTAAATGAAGTGCCTTCTGCTCACCCGAGTAAAATCGTTCCCAAACAGAACCGTCCGCGGGTCCGTCTCTGCCTTGAACAAGTCAGATAGCCAACAGGGTGCTGTTGGACAATTATCTTGTAGCTGGACTGAGCAAAGAGAATATTTTATTTTGTTACAGCATGTCCAAAAAAAGTGTTTTGTCCCAAAAACATCTGGCTTCTATTGTGTGTGTGTGTGTGGGGGGGGGGGGGTCTGGATGTTGTTTTGGGGGGTTTTATAGTGCAATGTTGTATTTCTGAGTGAACTGTTCACTGCACAGATACTGTATGTATATTTTTGTATAGACTGATTCAGAAATTGGATCATTGATGATGCATCGTTTAACGTGGCCAATGTGCCTTTTTTTCTTATTATTTTTTTATATTGCTGTGCTGCATTGGTACAGATGTTTAAAATCAACTGTGCTAAATGTTCTTGATTCCAGTTAATGCTTGCTAAATGTTCTTGATTCCAGTTAATGCTGCTAAACTGCTTCTCTTTTGTCAATCAAGACCATTGTGCCGGCTCAGTAAGAGTGGACTGTTCCAAAGGGTGTTCAGGGCGGCTTCTGAAGACAGTCGGTCATTTTATTCTCATGTGATTATGTCGTCAAATCAATCAAATATGAGTTTTAGAAGTCAGGCTGCAGAACGAGCAAACATAACTTTTCAAGGGTGTCAAAGTGAAGTTAATTACTTGCACATTAAATTCTATTTTTCTTTTTAATACTAAGATTTTGCTTGTTGATTGATCTTTATGTATCTCAAGATGGCTATCGGGGAATATTAATATATATTTAACATTCGGTGCCTCACAGGTGCTCCACTGCAATGAGTTGTCTGGGTAAGCTATCGCTACAGGTAACATTGTTTAGCGTAGCCTACGGTGTCACTTCTGTCTCGTAGCATTTCCAAGCAACAGCAGACATTTTACTGTAAGCATATGAAGCCAAAAAGCAGCAACACAGTATCACAGGGCTGGACTGAGTACGTCTCACACACGGAGATCTATATCTATAGATCTCAAAGACTGGAAACAGGATGGTCCAGCTACATGGTATGTAGAACAGATTAATAAAACAATTCTTCCTTTAAATTAAAACGTTTAACGCCCAAGGACATAACCGGCTGGGCTGGTTTATACTGTGTTCAATCCAGGTGAAATATTTTGTCTGGTACACCCACTCCACACCCCTGTGTAAAGGTTAATGCAGGTATGTGACTCAGCAAAGTCATATGACGTGATGATAAAAGGTGCAGCTCAGGTGATCCTTTGTTCTCCCCATTTGGACATTGACTGTAAATACAGCTGTCAGACTAGGCCTGTCCCCTGGCTTTCTGTGGAACTTAATTCATCTTAAATTTAAATTATGTTTTACAATTTTTGAAATATTGGACACATTTATACCTGCCATTATTCTACACGTTTTCATAAATTCATTCCACCTTCACAATCCCATTTATATGTTGTGGCCAGAGTTGTTCTATCAAATAAATACTGTCAGAGCTTAAACCAGAACAGAAATGGCTTGTAATTATAAAAACGAGTTCCTCTTCTTCTTACATTTCCTCACTTCAGTAGCCCTATGGTTGTCCCAAGTATTCTACTAAACTATTACAGAAGAGCAGAAGTACATTTGTTGCTTCTTTTGAATGCAGGACTGTTCAAATAAAGTATTGTTAACATTAAGGTTGTACTACTACGTTTACACAAGACTATTTGAATAAGTCTGATTTGTCCGCACATAAATACTATGCAAGGTAAAAGGTGTTTGATGATATCATAGACATGTTCGGCTGTGCCCGGCTCAGTTTCATCTTGACTGACAGTAAAGTGTCCAGCGGAGGAGAGTCGAGCTGGGCTGTTGATGTGTTTTACAGGGAAACGAAACCAGTTATTCTGCGCAGACTCAGTAGGTGCAGCCCAGTGTAGAAAGAGAGAGATCGAGTGAAGTTACAGCAGTCCCGCGTTAGACTTCAAGTCTGTAACAACCTGTGGAAAAACAAAATCCAGAAGCGAAAAGGGTCGACGGCTGATTTCTGTCGGTATCTATCCGAGGTAAGAACACTGGTCGACTTTCTGTTCATCTATTTAGTTGCTTGTATTTTTTTGTGTAGTCATGGATATAAGGCATATTACATAACATCCATACATGCTGATAGTAAAATGCTGACGCAGGAAAAGTAATTATATCGCCTCCCGACATATGGCTCGTGATTTTCTGTGGCAAAAAAACTGATGTACCCGTGGGCTATATGATTCGTGAAAAATTAGGGAATCGTTAACGAAACATTCCTAAAATAAATAAATAATGGAGCTGGGAACTTGTTCTTCGGTCTACACGTTCCTGGGACATGTGGGCCTTGTCCAGTGAAGAAAACAGTCTCGCTGTGTGTAATATCAACCCGACATTCTTTTTAACTCTCAATCACAAACGTCGGGTGAACGTCACCTGAACACGTGCCTGTTGAAAAAAACAGGGATGGGAGCAGAGAAACACGCCTACCTTCGATGACGTCAGTGAGCAGACTGAAGCTACCCAAGGACCCACGCACCTCAGACAGCAGCAACACATTGAAAATCACGTGACCACAATCGCATGGCTGAAAATCACCCGACGTTAGTGTTCTAGGGTTAAGGAATATTAGCTGCATATTTCTGCAGACAATTAGGCCTGCATTAACATGAACACAATAAAGGTCTGCCTGATGTCCAGCCCTATTATATTAAATGTACCGCCAGGGACAGAAACACACTGGACCACTGCTGCACTGTAATGAAGGATCCCTCTGTCCCCCGTGCAGCTTTGGAACTGTCTGATCATTATCTGGTTCATCTTCTCCCGGCCTACAGACAGAAACTAAAATCTGCAAAAAAATCAGCACTGATTGGAGAGTTTTTGAGGCTGCTGCTGCAGACCTGGATGAGCTCACTGACACTGTATTATTAAGATTTTATTTGTACAGGGACAGTTCACATTAATCGACAGCACACATTAATAAAAACATGACTGTAAATGTGACAGTGTTAGCTAAAAAAGCTAATTTTCAACCGTTGTCCCTGGGCACGGTGTTAGAAGCCGCTAAAAACATTTAAACATTTAAAAACTGTTTAAAAAGACAACAACACAAAAACAAGCAAACAGAGCTGTGCAATACAATCCTGCAGACACAGGATCAAACATGACAGACAAGCAGGCAGGCAGACAGACAGATAGACAGACAGACAGACAGGCAGACAGGCAGACAGGCAGACAGGCAGACAGGCAGGCTACATACGGACATGGCAGGCATGAGACTGTTAGTGCTGACACACCTGGTTGTTAATGAGCCAGGCTTTGAGGTTGTGTGTGAAGAACCTGTATGTGGTGCTCTGTCTTATGTGTGATGGGAGAGTGTTCCAGGTGACGGAAGCTGTGACAGAGTATGATAGCTGGCTGAACTTGCTTCTCCTGCCTGGGACCACTAGGTCCCCGCGAGCTGTTGCTCTGGTTAGTCTGCTATTGGTCTTTTGTGTTATGAAAGTGCTCAACGGGGGAGGTGCAAGGCCATTAAGAATTTTAAAGGTTAAGCAGCTGTTATGGAATTTGACAAGACTATCCCAACACAGAAGATGGTATTTGGGCAAGATGTTGCAAATGTGGTAGTGTCTGGGCTTGATGTCAAGTACCTTGATAGCCTGCTTATAGACGGACTGTAGGGGCTTCAGGGTTGTGTTGTGAGTGTGTGACCAGGTGGTTAGACAGTAAGTGATATGAGGGAGGATCATTGCATGAAAGTACAGTTTAGCAGCTTCAGTTGTGAGGTTGTTGCGTATGTATCTGAAATTATGTAGACTAAACTTGACTTTTGCCATTACATGCTTCACTTGTTTTTTGTATGTGAGTGTGGAGTCAAGAATGATCCCCAGATATTTGTAGTTAGGGACCACCTGAAGCTGTTCACCAGATATGTACACAGGATGCTCTGTTGTAATATTATTCACCCTCTTTGAGAAAAACATGCAGACTGTTTTTTTCACATTGAGATGTAAGCAAGAGTCTGACAGCCACTTAGTGACATGGACCATTTCTTCAGTGAGTTTGTCTGCTGCCTGTTTGATGTTGGGTGCATGTACAAAAATGACTGTGTCGTCAGCGTACATCTGTATATCCACCCGTGCACATACTGATGGCAGATCATTAATGTACATGCTGAAAAGAAGAGGACCAAGCACAGAGCCCTGTGGAACACCGACACTGTAATTGAGGATGGGGGATGAAACACCGTTGATCTGTACACACTGCGTTCTATTGTCCAGGTAGGATTTGAACCAGCATAGGGTGTCAGGAGAAAAATTAAATTTGGCCAATTTTGTAATTAATATGGAATGATTTACTGTATCGAAGGCTTTCTTTAGGTCTAGAAACACTGCTCCCACCACTCCCCCTTTATCTAGCTTGGCTTTAACCTGTTCTGTAAAGAAGCAGTTGGCTGTTGCAGTAGAATGCTGGGCTCTAAAGCCAAACTGCATGGGGTGGAGTCTGAAGGGACTGCTATTGAGGTGAGCAATTACTTGTTGTGCTACACACCTCTCGGCTACCTTAGAGAAAGCGGGGAGAATGCTTATTGGCCTGTAGTTATTTACATGGGTTCTATCACCTGCCTTAAAGATGGGTGTAATTATAGCTGGCTTCCAGACCCTAGGGAAAGCATTCTGTTCAAAAGACAGATTAACTAATTTAGTGATGGGATATAACAGTGACTCCTTCATATTCTTAAGAAACATGGTGTCTAGTCCGAATACATCTAAGGCTTTAGAGTTTCTAAGTGAATCTATCACCTTCAGCACATCAGTTTCAGAAATGGGTCTTAGGCTGAAGACTGGTTGAGTAAAGTCTGTGGAGGGGAGAATGGTGGGCCCATTGTTTGCATTCTGTGTGAGAGACTTAACGGTATCTACAAAGTAAGAATTAAAGGCGGTGGCGATCTCCTGCTGGTCACGTGTTAAGTTGCCATTTAAGTTAACCTGGATTTGATCTTCTGAGTTGTCACCAGTTTTCCCTGCCAGCAGCTTAATATTTTTCCAAATTATTTTAGGGTTGCCCTTTGCTTCAGTTAATATTTGGATAAAAAAGTTAGCTTTTGCCTTCCTGATTTCTTTTGTGACCTTGTTTCTAAGCATAACAAATCTGTGTCTATCAACAGTTAGTTTGGAACTGAGGGCTGATTTAAGTGCCCTATCCCGTTCTTTCATGATCTTCCAGATGTCACCCTTTATCCATGGCAGAGATGTTTTTTGCCCATGTTTTGGTTTTGAGACCTTCTGGAATCTACCTTTTATGGACTGGATGGTGGAGATCATGACCTGACTGTCTTCCTCAACATTAAGATTTTTCAGATTATATATCCAATTAATCTCTTTGATAGTGTTCTCAAATTCAGTGATGTTACCCCTAGGTATTCTGGGACGTTGTGGCTTTCTGTTTGTGGTAAAATTAAAACGGTGTTTAGTGAGTTTCCGGGCTATGAGTGTCAGATTGTGATCAGAGAGACCTGTCACCATGTTGAATGATTTAGTGATCCTTTCTGGTTTATTACTGAATACAAGATCAATCTGTGACTGGGTTGTGGAGGTGATCCTAGTAGGGCCTTTGATCAGCTGAGTTAAATCAAAAGCATCAACAACCTGCTTTAAGGGTTTCCTGACGGATTTGTTCTCCCAGTTGATGTTGAAATCACCCATTATTATGACCTCCTTTTCGAGATTACATCCTTTTAGCATAGATTGAATTTGCTCAAAGAAAATGCTTTTGGCAGTGGGTGGACGATAGATTCCAATAAGGGTGAGAGACATTTGGGGAGACAATATCACATTCAAACCAATACATTCAAGATCGTTTTCACATGGTAATTGAATCTGATTACATTGAATGGTATCTTTGATGTAAAACATTATTCCTCCATACCTATTTTCGGATCTATCCTTTCTAAATACATTATATCCAGATATGTTAACAGCAGCCGGGGGGGAGTTACTATGTAGCCAGGTCTCAGAGAGGCATAAATAGTGCAAATTAGAATGCTCAAGTAGATGTTTTATTTGATCACTTTTGGGGATGAGACTGCGGATATTCAGATGTCCTCCGAAAAGTCCTTTGGGTTTGGCGTGAGTGTCCCAAATTATTCTAGCATGGTTTACTGTACGGAGAAAACTGTGTTTTCTGAGTTTCAGAATCGCTGGGTTTAGACTTTTGCGCGCAGCGGGTCTTGTTGCAGCGTCGCGATCATTCAGCCTGCAGCGCGACATCGGGGCAGTGGAACAGGACTCACCCAGCCCGCCGTTACCCCCCAGCCGAGTAGAGCCGAGGTGCGCGACGTGGAAGCGACCTCCGGTGGTAGTCCCGGACAGAACGGAGAACCGATCGTCGACAACCGTGGAGTTGGACAGATGTAGTTTGTCAGTGCCACCATCTTCGTCGACCCGAATCAAGCAAGTTCCAGCGGCTACGGAGTTGGACACCCTCCGCTCGTCCCCATCCGTGGCCTGGTCCGGAACGCTGGTCTCTCTGCCGGCCCCTCGTCTGGCCCCTCCTTGGGCCTCCACGCTCGAACAGAGGTACGAAGGGGAATTAGGCACGGGATGTATTTCGAATTTTGCACCTCCCGCAGTATCCACACATACCTGGAAGTTATCGGCGTTGCGTTCCTCTGTGCGTCCCACGCTGTCACTCCCAACATTGAGATTGTTTGCTGTCGGAGAAGGTCCTGGACATTGATGTATATCTCCAGACAATAGTAGACAAATACAGATAATAAGTCCGACTGCATTGACTTGCTTTTTTGTTTTAGCGGTCCGTTTGTGAGCCTTTGCTGTCCAAGTAGGATAAATGAACATAAGCAACAGGCTCAGCTTGCCGAAGCCGAGATTCGTCTCGGATTTGTTTGTTTGGTGATATCTGAAAGTATTGAAATAACTAGCTGGGTATGTCTGACAGCTATGCGTGTCATCTACTGGTTTGGAATGTTTGTAGCCCGAAATGTTCAATAACAGAACATATAGTAAGAACGCAATCACTGCGCCGTTCACGCCCGCTGCCGCTGCCATCGTCACGTCACGTGATAACTGACGTGTCTCCAAAAGACATCGTGTGACACGATGTCTCCAACTGTGACATCGTGTATCAGTTTTCTGTGAGGGACCAGGGTACGCATAAAGCTGGTAAAGTGGGGAAAAATAGGGATTTTATTCACCCGAAGTAGTTATAATAATTAGGATGGGTAACAAAATCAAGCCAAAGTGACAAATAAGAATAACTACATGAAGTTAACATAATTGCTCTAAAGTATAAGTACAACATAATTAACCAGAACTTAATTTAAAACAACATAGTTAGTGCTCTTCTGAACAAGGGACACTCCCTCCCCATCTCCTAACTGCATGATATATACTATGCTGGCCAGTCCATAGTTGATTGTAGGGGGGAGAAAAATTCCTCATCTGTGGTGCAGATGTAGTGGCTCCTGACAACACCCCTCTTGCTGTAGTAGAATGGCACAGTCCAATTGTCCAGGCTAATCTACTTAGGCAGGTGTGATGCAGCTGCTCAGTCTTTTGCCAGAAGGATGGTCGGCTACAGTGATCAGACACCGTCAGGAAATGCATCAAGATGATAATGAGTAGTGATGGCAAGATGAAGCTTCATGAAGCATTGAAGCTTTCCATCCAATTGGTTCACGCATGGGTCGAAGCTTCATGGTGCTTCATTTGCTCTACTGCGCCATCAAGTGGACAATAAATGCAAAACAGGCAGAGTGATTATAATGACACAATGGCTTTGGTGTGTGAAGCATTGAATAAATGAATGAATGATGTTTGTGATGCCAATACATAACTTATGAACTTATTAATATGGTGTCTGTCTTCATGATACAATGGCGGGGTCAAAGGGGAAAGTGGAAAGAAATTGGGGAGAGGGTTGTGATGTGAAAAGTAAAAAAAAAAAAGAAGTTAGAAATAGGGTTTTATTGTCTTATACATGTACGAAATGTCAAGTCAATTTTGACATGTTGCAGTCAATGATCGAACCGCCGACTTAGCGGTTAACCGGATAACACTCTCTACCCATTGAGCCACGGCCGAATGTGCTTGTGAGTCTTGGTTTGTGACTACTTATCTTACTAGCGACAACATGTGACACGTAAAACATTTTTATTCATTTTTATTTAAAAATAACAACTTTTCCACAGTGCTGGGCTTCAGGCGTTTTCTTTTTTCTTTTTTTTTGATTATTTTGCCTGCTTTAGAAAACACCCTTTCACAGGCACAGATGAAGCTGGGGTACAGAGATTAGTTTGCAAACAAACGCGCAATAAAGTCCGAAGTACACAAAATGTGACAGGGGATCCATTGCGTTTCGCTGCCCCTTATATTTCGAATCGCATGCCAAACCCGTGAACCATTTCCTGAATCAGTCACGTGGCACGGCCGGCTCGCGAGGCTTCGAACGTCACCACATACGTCATCGACACAAGCCTCGATACGCGCTTCACAAAAATCGTCCTGGATTACTCGACACAGACTTCGAAGCCTTGACACGAAAGGTCACATCACTATTAATGAGTTAAAAGTAACTGTAAATGTTTTCTCTTGCAGATGGAAGGTGATAATGGGAGAAGCCAAAGTTGACAATGTGACGAATTAAGGAGAAAGAAAATCATGGGTGAGTGAAGAGACGAGTCCTTTTTAATGAGAAGTCCTTCCTATTTTCAGGACAAAGGTCTATAGTATAGTATATCTGTTTGTAGTGAAATGTATTTTTTTCCCCTCTTTGCTTTTAAAGTGTTAATACCTACTAACCATTTTCTGTTATGTATTTACATTATGACATTAATATGTATTTTCTCACATTAAATTATTATCTGTAAAATGATAGGGGTCACTCGTGGTGGCCAACCCACATTTATCACTCAACTCTGTAATTCCCCTCAACTATATGGGGCATTTTAGAGTCTTTCAGCACATGGTTTTGGTTCTACAGAACACAAAGTTACTGTTTTGGCTCAACTTCATTCCTCATTTTTATTGACCTTATTCCCAGCCGCAGCACCTGACGCCTGTTTTTGGCAAAAGAAAACTTTGATAGCGCAGGGCTCCAGACTAACGTTTTACATTGGTTGCAATAATACATTTTAAGCATTACCTTTTTTGTAAGTTCCCAAACACATTTGTAATTCCTTAACACATTATGCAAATAATTGTAAAACACGAAAAAAGGTGCATTTAATGTTTTTTTTGTCAAATGAGGCTTTCGTCTCTAAAGATGTTTGGTCCGAGTGGCTCCATTGACCCCCTATGAAGGTATATTTCTGTCTTTATTACGCAAACAAACAAAAAATGTTTTGAAAGCAAATTTCTCGCACTGCAATCAAAAGTCAAGTTTGTAAGTCAAAATATATAAACTGAGCATAATTTATTTGTTAGTCTTGCTTATGAAACTAGAATTTTTGGCTGCAAAATAAAGCTTTGCTTTCAAAACAAAAAGCTTTGGTTTCAAAACAAAAAGCTACAGTTGAGCTTGGATGTAGTGGGCGGGGCATACGCTGCTGAATGAGCCAGTAGTTATGGGTTCGATTTGGATCCCGGTATCTGCTTCCACTGTAAACACTGCCTGTGTCTCAATCCAGCAACTGCTTCCTTCGGGGGACGTGGCCTTCACGGTCCACGTCGGCTGTGTCCTTTGAGGACCACGAAGGCTGGACAGAGCGGTCTCCGAAATGAGACGGCCTATGCTACAGAGGACTTGTTTGCATCATCAGCTAACCCCCCCCCCCCTTGCTGCTCCTGTGCCTAGAATGCCTGCTCAGAAGGATTATACTGTATATACAGATATATATATATATATATATACTGTAAAGGTTTTAGTTTTAATCAGTTTTTCAATCATACATTCAATAATTCAGTCATAGTTATTATTCATAATGTAGTTTTTCTAAATTAATAATCAGTTAATAATTCAATCAGTTATGTTAATAACTAATTTCCAATCATTTATAGTTCTTGTAAATAAAATGTATTTATCAATAACTTTTTTAGTCCATTCACACATATATATTATACATAACATGTATATATACATATAGATTTATTTATTTCTCAATCTTTCTAGTCGAGAAAAGAGCCGGGATACTTGCAATCCTAAGGCAGAGGACAGTTAACAAAAACAAGAGCAGCAAAACAAATGTCAGTAAACGTGTTTATTAACTTGCAGTAAAACATATTTCTTCAATAAGTTGTCGCTTTTTTTGCTTGCAAAATTGTCCAAATCACATTGAGAAAATGATGAAAAGAGAAACAGTTAATAATGTTAACACAGGGATGCAAGCTTAGAAGATTGACACATTTTACACAGCAGAATATACACAAATTCATATAGAAATCATTTACATGGATGTCTTATTTAAATTTACATAAAAGAAAGAAAAAGGTGACAGTCACAACTGTCATGTGTGACAGCAACAATAACTCATCAGAAGTGTATTGTCCTCTCTACAGGTTGTCCTATTAGTAAAGGCTTTATATAGGAGTATAGCGAATGTAACTGTAACCTTAAGTACAGGATGGTCAAATGGATATATTACAAATGGACTAATGTCTTAATTCAAAGCTAAGGTTGCTGAATGTTTGTCCCTGGTGAAGAGGCCGTTGTTCTTCCCCCTCAGCTTGATGAACTGAGAGTTAGTTTTATTTCACACCACAAAACAAAAGGTGCAAAATACTAAAATTCAGTTTATCCGTGTAATTAATCGCGTTTGTAACGTGACCGGACTTAAAGTGATGTTTCAGGTTCACAACCTGTCTACCTGAGCTCCTGTTGGTCCATTTAAGGACATAATATGAAGTATAAATCATCTGTAAAATCGTCACAATCTCAGTAAGATATGATTCAACCTCTGAAGTTTGAAAGTGAAGTTATTAAAAGTTACTTTACAAGGCTTAACTACGGTCGGATGCAGGCAGACGAGCTGCCGCTAACGTTAGCTAGTTAGCTTGTCAGCTAACGTTAGCTAGCTAACTTGTCAGCTACAAATGTCACGTAACTTAACTGATGATTTTAATAAATGTGTTGTTAACGTTGTTAATGTTTGGGCTAACGTTACATGCATGTTAGCTAAGGTTAGCTACGGCCCCCCTCCCCTCACACACACACAACCCCCTAGGACACCTGACTACTTACTTGATTTAAAAGATGTGCCAGTCAAGTCTACATTGTAAATGCTTAGAGATTGTCTTATTGATAATATCAATGCATGAAATAATGCAACAAGCTGTAGGTGAACAACAAACGTGTTTTGTAGACCCAGACAGCCAGAACCTCACTGCACCGACTGTCTCCTAAAAATTACGTTCCCCCAAAACTAAAATGCATTCTCAATTACGTTTGACCAAAAACGTATTTTCTCCCTGATTACGTTTGTGTTTGACTTATTACATTGACGTATTACAAATATGTTTCTAATCAACATTTTAACACCACCACCGCCCCTCTCCTCCCTATTACGCGGTCAGAATACTACCACAACACGCCGCCTGTCTCTGGCAGAAATGCGCTCATTCACGCACGGGAACAACACCGAGTTGTCGACCGAGATACCACCAAAACACCCCGCCTGTCTCCAGCAGAAACGCGCTCATCCAGGCCGAGCAACGAGGAACATTACGCGGCTACAATACCTCCACAAAGGCCCGCGTGTAAAATCCGGGAGTATTTGTAATACGTCAAACACAAACGTAATCGGGGAGAAAATACGTTTTTAGTAAAACGTAATTGAGAATGCATTTTAGTTTTGGGGGAACGTAATTTTTAGGAGACAGGACTGCACCATTAGACCACCATTACATTTTTCCTCTTGCGCACCCCCTAGAGGCAGCTTGCGCACCCCCAGGGGTACGCGCACCCCCAGGGGTACGCGTACCCCACTTTGGGAATCCCTGCTCTACAACATGGGATCATCCATTTCTATCTACAGTAAAAGCTGTTCACATGTAAAGGGTTTTTATAAACTCATCTTAATTCTGTGCTCAATAGTTTCATTTTATTACTATTTTACACATCATCCAATAAAATTTTCCAGGACAACTGTTTCAAGTTCCATGTAAGTGTTAACTTTTGCTCAGTTTCCATGACTTTTCCAAACCTGGAAAATGAAAAAATAAATTCCATGTTTTCCATGGTTTCCAGGTACCGTGGGAACCCTGTCCTGGCTCATTCAGCAGCGTATGCCCGCCCACTACATCCAAATGCAACTCGTAGCTTTTCGTTTTGAAAGCAAAGCTTCTTTTTTTTGCAGCCAAAAATTCTAGTTTCACAAGCAAAACTAACAAGTAAATTATTCTCAATTTATATATTTTCACTTACAAACTTGATTTTTGATTGCTGTGCAAGAAATTTGGTTTCAAAACATTTATTTTTGTTTGCGTAATGAAGACACAAATATACCTTCATACCCCCCGGTTAATGTTCCTGACCTGCATCGTTTCCAAACGTATCCGTTTTCGACCGTCCACATGAAGACGCAACCCCGGAGTTTTCAAACTTATCCGTCCTTGGGAGCGTTTTCAAACTCCTCCGTTTCCGGTGCGCGAAACCGCCGGCGTAGTGTGGACGCTCAGTGTAAACGTAGCAAAACATATGCGTTTTCAAATGGAAACGGAGTAGTGTGGACATGGCCTCAGTTATACTGCACATCTAGCTGGAAGAGTGGGAAAACGGACCATTACGTTTGGTTGATTTCAGATACTCATCGGCAACTCCAAATAGGGCTGCGGTTAGGTTTAATTAGAATCTGAGAGAGTGATTTCAGCTCAGATTTTAAATCTCAGAGAATGGATACTGATTCTTTGGTTTAATGGATTGAAAGCAAGCACCAAGACCAATTAAAATAGCACCAGGTGCCTTGAGTAAGTAGGATATTTGGTGTCTAATTTGTGAATAATTAACGAAGTGGGCCTTTGTCAGGTTAAACCTCCCAGACAATTTAAGAAATGAGACAAAGCAGTCTGACCCGAGTGGTATTTAATGCATTATAGGCCATTGTGATAGAATTTGCATGGATGGGATAAAAATATAGTTGGCGGCAATGGGGCTTGTGAGAAAAGAAGGTTGGATTCCAAATCTTTTCCTGAACTGGACCTTCATTCTCAGAGTGTGACTCATAGTTGAAGAAGTAATGAATCGCCCTCTGCTGAAAGCTGATTGATTAAGTAGTGGGAGCGTGTCGGGAAAGGAAAAAGTCCATTCATATTCAAACATACAGGTCATTGGCGTAGAGCGATACCATATGATCAATGGTCAATATGCCCTGGCCACCACAGAGTGCAATTGCCAGAGGTGGAAGTCGAAAAGCTACATTTTGTTTGCAGTTTGTTCTGCTGCCCTAAAGAGCCCCCCCAAAAAATGCTGGATTAAAGTCTTAGATAGCAATTGATCGGGAAGTCAAAGGAAGTTGCAAAGTATTGAGATATGGACGAACACATTCTTGGTTTTCCACCCATCATCGGATTTGTTGACAAAATGAAAAATATTATTTAACAAACTTCTCTAAATTAGCAAATTACATATGCCTGAAGTGTGGCAGAGGAACAAAGTGCTTCTCTGATTCTCTCATTCATAATAAAACATTTTTTTCTCTCTTTTCTCACTATACAGCTGACGAACTTGAGCAGTCACCCAAGGGTTGGACTGAATCTCAAGTAAGCGACTGGCTAAGATTAATTGGAGTGAAGAAGCAGTACATAGAAAAGCTCTATGAGGAAGAGGTAGATGGACACATCCTTCTTGCACTGAATGAGGACTTTTTGAAGATAAAGATTGGTATGAAATCAGGGCCAGCTCTTTTGATTATTCAAAAGAGAGATGAGCTCATCAACTCCAAGAAAAAGTCTCAAGAGAAGAAAAAGACCACCAGTGGCAAAAAAAACGAGTTGGAACAGAAAAACAATGGTCAAAAATCTGTTCAATGTCTTCCCACAACAAGTGAAGGTCCTCCAGCACAGATTCCTGAGAAAGATCAAGCTGTCGTAAAAGACAGACAAACAGCTCAGGTGTTCACTTCAAAAGAAGACTGCAGACCACGGCCATTTGATCAAGAAGGGATTGATTTCTTGTATGTAAAGCACAGAGTCCTGCAACCTGAATCAGGTGCTTTTAATCTGATATCTCCATGCCATGAATTTAAGTCTTTAGCTCTAGCTGCTGCATTGGATCGCACAAGACTCCAAGCTAAATTTGCCAAAGAGGTCCTTAAATTTGCCACTGGCTGTATGAATATCAGATCAAATGGCACAATACACTTTGGTGTGATGGACAGCAAGGATGATGCAGGATATGTGCATGGTCAGATACTTGGTATCCCTGTTCAAGAGAGAGACATTTATGTAGATGCTTTGGACTACATTGAAAGGAGTTTCTCTTCTGGCAGGGAGCATGTACGCGGGTGTGTACGGCCACCAAGGTTCATTGAGGTTGTGGATCTAGAAAATACAGAAAAGAGGTACGTGGTAGAGGTTGACATTGTGCCTTCAATAAGTATTGTTAAGAACAAGGTGTATAAAGTTTGTCTGCCAAACTTCAAAGAGTCATCTAACAAAGTAGAATTTGAGAAAGAAACAATTCTGCGGAGGGTGGGTTCAAAGACGGAACCGGTGATCGACAAAGACATCAGTGATTTTTACGAGCGTGTCAAAGATCGCGATGCCCAAAGAGAAGAAGCAGAGAACAATCAGTTCCTCAGTGCCCCAGACTCCTGCCAAGACCTCGGAAGGAAACTGAAAATGCTAATGACTTGTGGGAAGAAATTTATCGAAAAGGAGAAATGGTTCATACTCGTCACAAACAAATTCAAGCCTGATGAACTTTGCAACATTGAATGGCTGCTTAACATGACCATGTTCTGTGTGTTTGACTTTGACCCAGACTCAAAGAAATCAGGTCTTTGCAGTAAGTACCTTCAGCATCACGCTGTAAACATGCATTCTCTGCAGAGCTATAGGATATCCGGTGACATGAACATCAAAGAATTCACAAGCCACTTGCATCTGTTTGAGCAAACTAGTTGGATCTTTTGTAATGGCCGTGCTGACTTCAAAGGAAATGAACCTCCATGTGATGAAATGACTTGGATCAAGACAAAAATGACTGTCCTGCGGGAATCTGTGTCTTTGATCTGTAAACAAATCTTGCCAAAAGGGACATTCCAGGTCGTTTTTCTTCTCACATCACCAGTTGAGAAACCACTCTTGCACACCTTTAATGAGTTTTTCACAGACATGGAAGGCCATGAAGACATCATCTGCATCTGTGAATCACAGAAAAACTTCCAGAAGTGGCAAAGCTTTGCAGAGGGTTCATGTGGAACAGAAAGTGTGAACAATTCCAGCGTTGTTGGGATGAAAATGAGTCACATTAATGCAACTCTACAGCAAGTACAATCTGTAAAAGCAGGCGCCAGAAAACACTTGCCAGTCTTTGTGAAAGGGACTTGTGTTCTTGAAACACACGAAGAGGAAAAGATGTCTTCTCTGGAAATTCTGACGGTTGATCATTGTGATGAGACAACCAAAGCCTTCATTGATGAGGAAAAAGCAAACATTGACCAGCAGTTCTACCATGGTGGTAGAATAAACTGGTTGAATTTCTGGCTTGCTGAGCACAAGTATGTTGGAGAGGTAATTGAAAGAGATGCTTATCAGGAGGTTTCCAATTGTGTCGATGCTTTGAAGTGGAATGCAGATCAGCCTCCTGTGAACAGCATAAACATCTTCCATCATCCAGGAAGTGGTGGAAGCACTGTTGCAAGACAAGTGTTGTGGAACAACAGGAAAGGTCTACGGTGTGCAGTTGTGAAGCCTTCATACTCAGTTGCTGTTGTTGCTCAACATGCGGTTGAACTGAGAGAATATGAAGAAAAAGATCAACAGATGTGTCTCCCTGTGCTGCTTCTCATTGAAGACTCAGACAAAGAATACCTAGATGATCTCAAGAACGAATTGGAGGTTGCCACTAACACCAAAAGAATCCAGCATGGAACTCTGTGTTTCATTTTGTTGAGCTGCAGACGATCCCATGATCCAGAGAAAAGATGCAAGGAGTCTCCGTTACAGAATGTGTCTGTCACTCACAAACTGTCTGATCAAGAGAAGAGGAAGTTTGCTGGAAAACGAAAGGCGCTTGAGGCGCGATATGAAGCTGATTTCATCCTGACATTTGTTTTGATGAGTGAAGGATTCGATGAGAAATATGTTGAACAGTTTGTGGAACATTTGCTCCAAGGCATTGACCGCCAATCTGTCACTAGCCTCATTCTCTATGTAGCACTGCTGAACACTTATGTTCAAAACTCTTTCATCTCTCAGTCTCATTGTGAAGCTTTGCTTGGCTTAGCCATTCACTTGGAAAGGTTTCGCCAACATGAGTTTGAGAGATCCCTCGGTGACCAGGCTAAACTAGTCTTCTTACACCTTCGGGATGACGAGACGCACATTGAATCAATCAGAATCATCCACCCACTCATTGCAAAGGAAATTCTTCAACAACTTTTGGGGAACCAACAGACCCAAAGCAGTTTGGCAATGGATTTTCTGAGCAACGACGTGCTTTTTGAGCACAGATTTGGAAGGGAAGAATATCGGTCATTTTTGAGAGCACTTTTCATAAGGCGATCCAGAATAATCAAAGGGGACACATATGATAGTTTTTTCTCTCCTCTGATTGAGCATGTGTGTGGAAAGGAAAAAAGCCCAGATAAAGCAATTGAGTTACTCAAGGAAGCGTTCCAGCGTTTCCATGAAGATCCATTCTTTGCACAACAACTTGCTCGTCTTCATTACACTTATGAAAAGTTTGAAGAGGCAAAATTCTGGGCAGAGACAGCAGCCAAACAGCTGCCCCACAACTCGTACATACTGGACACAAAAGGACAGGTGTACAGGAAATGGTTCCAAGCTAAGTGCAAAGCCATTGAGAACGCCAATGTACCAAAGACGGCCCAGAATATAGCAGATGCTGTGGAGACTGCACTGAAAGCCCTGGAATGTTTTCAAGAATGTGAGAAAGCTGCTGATGCAGATATGGAAAACAGTAACAGCTCAGGGTTTTTCTCTGAAGTTGAGGTTGGATGCAGCCTGCTCAAACTGATCTCTTCATTGCAAGTGTTTGCAAACGGAGCCAATGGCCATTCAGAGTTAATGAAGTATCTGTGCACGGACTACATTCCTGAGGAAGTTGAAGCTGCCTGGGAACCATTTCATGGCCGTTTGAAAAAACTCAACAAGACAATGCAAGATGCCCTCGAATGGATTTCAGAAGACCTCAGTTACTTCCAGACAGACATTGGTTTAGATGGAGAAGAGACCTCTGAAATTTCTGGTTTATCTTCTATGAGCCATCCACTGAAATGGTTGGCAGTAAAATCTTCAGTGTATGGGAAATATTTCAGTGAAAGCTATTCTACTGCGCTTCAAGGGGAATCGATCCCAGCCAATCTGACTACTTTCCAAAAACGCATGATCATCTATCATCTTGGTGGGGGGAACATAACATCCATCCTCTCCAAGCTAACTGACCAGAAGGATGCAGTACGTCTTCTCGAGACCATCCTTTCTCTCTACCCAAGTAATCCAAAAACGGCCAAATTTGGTCAAAGGGATATTGTCAACTACATAACGGCCCACCTTACTCTGAACTGCCTGTCACCACAGATTCAAAAAGTCGCTCCTCTGAAAGATCTGCAGGCACTTTGTCATCAGTTGCCAACTGATAAAAGGAAATGTTTTCCAAGTGCCCTGTTTTTGCTTACCTTGCTATTCTGGCCAGAGGATCATGACACAGATGATGAGAAAGAAACCAAATATGAAATTGTGCACTCAGCTGTTAAACACCTGGAAAATGGCTACTGGACCAAGAAGAAGGACATCCCTCAGAGGAAAAGAAGGATTTACACCCATTTCTTTCTGGGCAGTGGGAACGGACTGGATAAATTTGTCCACAAGAAAAAGTTTGAAAGAGTCACAAAGGGGTTCTCAGTCTCTGAGAAACGCATGAAGTGGTTTCGGGGTGAGGCATGGAAAACGCCCGAGATCGCCGCGATGCTGAAATGTGTTTCTGGATGGACTGAAGATGGAGTGGTGTACCTTGAAGGCCCTCGGAAAAATAAGTTCAGTATCCAACCTCTTCATGTACCATCAGTGCCTCATAGTAATGAAAACATCACGTTCTACCTGGGGTTCACATTCAGAGGGCCCGTTGCCTGCAACATCATTGTGAAACAATAGTTTCTTTTTGAACAATGATCCTGTCACATATGGCTGTACGTCATCTTCTTGAAGCATGGGCTTGATATCCACCTCGTTACCAAGTGCAAGAACAGATTAAAAAAAGAAGAAAGATCTTGACAAAACAGAAAGCTTCTATCTGCAGTGAAGCACGTGTTATGGCACAAATGACTATTTTTTTTACATTTTTCTCCTTTCATACTTGTATATAGATACACATGTGTCCTGAACAAAAGAGCAAGTGTTTTTTAAGTGTATGTATATAAAAATGGACAATGATGACATGATTGATAACAATGTAAACTGAAATTCCTACTCTACAGCTCAGTGCTTCTCAAACAGGAACTTAAATTCCCTGTTTAGACCTGAATCTAGTATCCTGTTATTTTGATATTGTTTGTAGATCCAGTTCAGAAGGACTGCAGTTCACATCTGTCATCAAAATGCATTTTGAATGCATCTCAAGTGATGATTTGTGCCTGGATTTTGCTAACTGGTTTACATTTTGTGTTATCCTTTGTAAACTGAACCAGACTGCTGTTAGACAGAAAAGAAACAGAGTAGATGAATTGATTGTGGTTCATAATGTTATACTACCTCTTCTATATCTTCCAGGATGCAATATAGAAAGCAATGGAATCAAATGCAACTTCATTGGAATTGTATCAGTGTTTTAACAATGTATGTTTTAAGACCTAAGCAGCAACATTATGTACATTTGGAGAAGAACGTGTGTCTCATATATTGATATGCAACAGAAAAACAAGTGTAATAAAGTGTGAAATTATGGAAAAATATAACTCCAAGTTACGCCAGTACCTTTGGCGATACCTTTCTATTTTATATACTTATATTGTTTTTGATAGTATCATGAAGACGTATTTGACTCTGTAAACATTACTGTTCTGAAATATTTTAAACATGTCTTGGAAGAAAATAAACTTTTTTTCTTAAATTGTAGTTTGTTTTATTCAATTCAATTCAATTCATTTTTGTATAGCCCAAAATCACAAATTACAAATTTGCCTCAGAGGGCTTTACAATATGTACACATTTAACATCCTCTTGTCCCGAGACCCCCACATCGGAACAGGAAAAACTCCCCCAGAAACCCCTTTAATGGGGAGAAAAAAGGAAGAAACCTGTGGGAGAGCAATATAGGAGGGATCCCTCTCCCAGGATGGACAGAAGTGCAATGATGTCATGTGTAGAACAGGATAGTGAATTACAACACATTCAATGTAATTACAGCACATTCAATGTATGACACAACCACTGCAGGAGGCAAGACCAGGTCCAGGTATAACCCGGATACACAGGAACCTGTGAGGCAAGAAAGCACAGACACTCTGGTGAAGAAGCAGGTCAATAATGTGCATTAATGATTGTTAATGATACATTAGTGCATTATGTTGTCAATCCTACTACATCAACCTTTGAAGTTCAACTGATAGTGATAGCCCTTTTAGAATATATTAATTTATAGTATAGGAGCTTTGTCTGTTAATCTCTTCATTGTCATCACCACTACACATGTTGGAGCTAAGCCATGTAGTTTAGTAATTAATAAAATGACCTGAAGACCAAAATGGTGGCTGTTTGATTGTAGTTGCAGGCATTCTTCACTCGTAAACTGGGTTGGTCAATACAGGATTAATACATTTGCAATGCAGATGAGTTTAAAAACAACCTAATTTGAAATATGTCATGATTTAAAGAGCGTGAACAACTTTTCAGACATTGTGCGAAGACAAGAATCTAAAATGTTTACCAAGTTACCAGTTGTGGTTTTGATAGCGGTTGCACACACAGGTCATTTTCTGTGTACTTCAATTGAATTAGTGTGGTCATCAGATTTACAGGTACTCAAATAAATGTTATTTACATATCAAATAGTTTTAATAGGTAAACACCACATATTTCTGCAATATCTGTAATTTTTTTTGGAAATTAGGACTTGATCATCAGAGAGAACTCAGATTAAAGAATTATTGAAGTTTGCTGCAACAACCCTTATATACAGTCAATGGCAAAAACACAGAATATTTTATAATTATTTGAAGGGACCCCCCAAAAAAAATCAATGATATATATTTTTTCTCTTACCTGTCGTGCTGTTTATCAATTTTGATTATATTAGTGTGAGTTGCCTTGTGGGCCGTTTACTGCCATACAGTCGCAATATATTCGAGACAAGGCTGATTCCAAAACCGAAATATATGTTTTTTACTTTGTCCATTTAAGTCTGAAATGATGAAAATCGAACTACATTCAGTGAAACTTTTTGTTTTTTGACTGACTTGATGATGTTGTTTTCGTTAATTCACAAAAAATAGAAGAGACGACAGGAAGTGAAGTAGCAACAGTGCTAGTTTTTGACCCAGTGTGCTTGCCCTAGTTTGGCGTTCGCCTGCAGTTTGCACCGTCCTCGCCACAGTTAGTATCTCGTCGTATGTAACTTATGTCAGTCAAACTACTTGTCTGCTTCCTTGCAGCACAACTTGTTTGCTGACACTACTCGCACGTTATTAGGTTGTTGAGAAATGTTGAATGGTAACGTTAGCTCTGACCGCACTGAACCGCTCGGTAGGTAACAGCAAGCTAACAGCTAACCCAACTGTTACTGAGACATTCATTACGGTTCACGTCCACAAAATGAACTACGCCGTGAGTGTAAGTGATCTTTTTCCCCATTAGCTGCTTCATGCATTAGGTACACGTTTCTCTCCCACTGAATACAGTAACACCACAGTGCTTCTCTCGTGAGGAGGACATGACTCTGCTGTCTAACGTCACGGTAGCTGTGCTGCTCCTCGTCTTTGCTCTGTCAACATGTTGGTACATCAACCACGTGTGTGTCCATCAGACCAGACTGGTTAGATCAGACTACGTAAAGCAAAATAAAACAAAATCACACGAACGACTCGGTGATAATCCAACAAAACTGCAGAATAATATAGTGGAAACAAGGGGAGTCCTCCCACAAAGTTTTAAAGAGGCTGATACTTCCAGAGAGGATAAATGCACCATGGCCCCAGAGGGCCGGTTTGATTGTGCCAGGGACCGGCTTCTGAGCCAGAGAGAGTGTGAGGAGAGGGGGTGCTGCTATGCCCCTCTGCCTGAGTCTGCAGGACCACCTTGGTGCTTCTACCCCAGTTTGTACCCTGGCTACCAAATGGGTCCCCTCACTCCCACCACGCGAGGCAAGGAGGCCAGCCTGACCCGAGCCTCCCCCTCACATCTCCCCAGAGATATCTCCGCTTTACACCTAGAAGTCACGGAAGAGACTGCAGGCTGCTTCCACCTCACTGTGAGTACCACTGTGTGCATGAGGCCCCACTACAATTCCCTGTTGATTTGCATGTTAAGTATGGATGACTGTTACGTAGTACGTATGTATTGAAAGAGTAAAATATGTCTTTCTTTTGGCCATTGAGGTTGTTAAAAACATTCAGGAAGTGGTGTTGTAAGCCAATGTGGGCTGAACATTGTGTGAATAACTTAATAATAAAAACTTCCTTCATTCATTCATATGTATGATATCAAGAGATTAGATCTTCTGTTATTCATAGACACAGTTCAATACTGTGTGCTGGTAACAACTGAACTGACACTTATTTTCTCTCAAGTTAAAGGACCCATCATCTCAGAGATATGAAGTCAAACTTCCAGCTGGTGTTCATCAGACCAGAGCTGATACTCAAGATGTCCTTTATTCCACTGAATACCAGTCTGACCCGTTTGGCTTCATAGTGCGGCGCAAATCCAATGGAAGGGTGATGTGAGTAGCTCTGCTCAATTGTTTTACAATTACAATTATATGAATGGCATAACAGCAACTGTATAGTCATACTTATGTCTGTCCTCATCAACAAGTGGGATAGTTCCTTCTGTTATAATTCCATTGTCTACTTGCAGTGTGTTCACGCCTTCATACAGTTCATGTATTCATGTGTTTTCTTGTTAATGTTTACATTCATAATGTATATTTATATGCCTTTTAATTTTTACATTATATATAGTACCCTGCACTTTGATACATTTTCTACTACTTTTACTTAATATTTTTAGTACATTTGTGTATTTTATTTTGCTATTTATCTATAAACAGCATATTTTTTAAATATTTATAAACACTCAGTGGCAACACATGCTAAATCGAATGCAGCAGCTCTTCCTGTACGAAGATAATAATGTTCAGTTTTTAATGACACTCTCAGAAAAGTATTAATTTAACTATATGATCATTAATGAGGTTGTGGTTTGTAGTGGTGCTGTACTGGAGTGAATTCTACTAAAATGTTTTTGCATTAGATTGTACACAGTAGATGAGTCCCACTAAAGTGACATGATGGGAGTGTATTTATTTCCCTATTGAGGCTTTTTGTGCCCAAGATGCTCAAGCTCCGAGCTTGTCTCACGAGCCATGGATGACACGAGGAGTGTGATGATAGTCTTCATCATTCTCATCATGTAGTTCGTGTTTGATTGTTCTCTGCGTCCTGCCCGTCCAGCATGAATACCACAGTCGCTCCTCTGCTGTTTGCTGACCAGTACCTGCAGCTGTCCACCGCACTAGCATCCTCCCTTGTGTCTGGGCTCGGGGAGCATTTCACCTCCCTCCTCCTGGACCTTAACTGGACTCCTCTGACTCTCTGGAACAAAGACATGGTGCCTCATGTGAGTCTTTTGCAGTGGCTCCCAACATCAGGGTCGGGAGCCCAAAAGGGGTCACAAGAAAACTCTGAAGGGTCAAGAGATAATTAACAAGACCTCTAATCTCGTCTAACCTCTTCCAGTCTCCAAACCCTAAAGCTACACTTTTGAACAATGGTAAGGGATGGCAAGTAGTCATTCTAAAGAACATGTCAGCGATTATTATTATGTAAAATATAATAATCCTCTCCCTTTAATTCATAGCACATTAAAACCTCCCCATATATTAAGACTTAAAACCTTTAAATCAAGTCCTATGCAGAACAGTCGGGCTCTTGTCATTTCCTGCCTCTCTGCTGTTGTGTGTTCAAGTTGTAAATGTTGACGCTTGTCTCTGCAGGCTGATGCCAACCTCTATGGCTCGCACCCATTCTACATCGTGCAGGAGGAGGATGGCTCGGCACACGGAGTTTTCCTTCTTAACAGCAATGCCGTCGGTACCAAGCCATCTTTTCCAATAAGACACACACAGAATCCCAGTGTCATTTATGTGTCCTTACCTTCCATACTGAATCTTTTTTTTTTTTTTTTGCTGAACTTTTTTTCCAAATGTCTCTGCAGAAGTGATGTTGCAGCCGACCCCCGCTCTCACCTGGGTGGCCATCGGTGGAATCCTGGACCTCTACGTTTTCTTGGGTCCTGACCCTCAAAGTGTGATAGGACAGTACCTTCAGGTCATTGGTACGTCTTTTCAGTGTTGACATTCACCAACACGTCTTCAGGTAGCAGGAGAAATAGGTGTACATGTGTAGTTTTTAAGTTAGGAAAAACCTGTGAATCCTTGTCTGCTTAACGTTTGAAGAAGCCCTAAGGCAACATGATGAAGAGTTGACATGTTTATGTGTTTCCCTTTTGTAATTTCTTTATCCCCAGGCTATCCTATGATGCCTCCCTATTGGTCGTTGGGTTTTCATCTGTGTCGCTGGGGTTACACAACCACAAATACTACCCGACATGTGGCACAACGCATGCACAATGCAACGTTTCCCATGGTAAGTTAAGTACTCCCAAAGCTCCAAGTGATTATTACAGCTCACATTTTTCACTACATATGTGCATTCATCAAGTCCAATCAACACTTACTAACGCACAATGTAGTTGTGACATCCTCAGATACGTTATCATCAACATTGTACAATACTGACATTAAATTGAGATTATTCAGTTTTTTGTCATCACCAGGATGTGCAGTGGAATGATCTGGACTATGCAAATAAGGACAGGGTATTCACCTTTGACCCCTGGCGATTTGGGGACCTCCCAGAGATGGTGGAGGAATTCCATAAAGGAGGCATGAAGTACATCCTTATCCTGGTGAGACATCTTTTACAGTTTTAACAGACCTCACGACCTGCTGATGCTGATTTAACTATCATTTAATGATTCAGCATTTAATTGAAAAAGGAAAAACACGTGCATCAGTTGTTTAAATCGTTTTTAGTATTGTGTAGTTCTCTAAATGTGCACAAGTAGTCATTGACGATTACAATGTTCTTCCAGTAGATGGCAGCAAAACTCTCTTAACTTGTGACTGCGTCATGGCCTCCTGGTTTGTGACTTAGGACCCGGGGATCAGCAGCACCAGCCCCCCTGGAACTTATTCGCCCTTTGATGATGGACTGAAACGAGACGTCTTCATTAAAAATGCTACAGGACACATCCTGATAGGGAAGGTTAGACTTCCTTTTTTTCGAGGGATGTATGCTTTTCTTTCTCATTGTGTGTGTGTGTGTGTGTGTGTGTGTGTGTGTGTGTGTGTTTGTGTGTGTCAGTCATGCACATATCCATACTGTGTATCTAGGTTTGGCCGGGTCCGACTGCCTTCCCCGACTTCACCAACCCAGAGACCAGGCGCTGGTGGGAGGACTGCATCAGAGAGTTTCATTCTAAAGTTCCTGTGGATGGTCTGTGGATTGTGAGTATTTAAACACAGAGCACAGGTTATGCAGCAACATATCATAATATGTCAGATGTTTTTGTTCTGAGATTTGTACATGTCTGGTTATAGTTTGTGTGCACCTTAAAACCACATAAAGAATAACTTATCCTCTGATGTTTTTCTCCCATGCACCCCTCCAGGATATGAACGAACCAGCCAGCTTTGTGCAGGGCTCAGTGGAGGGCTGTCCTGACAGTGATCTGGAGAACCCGCCCTACACACCCAGTAAGTGTATTGGATCAGTGTCGCACGTTACTAGCATTCAAAGACAAACAAACATTATTGGTTTTACATTTGTAGTCAGTTGATCCGTTGAAGTACATACATGGAAATTGTACAAGATACTATGTCAGTGACGATAGATGCATAACTGATCTTTTCGTCGCTACGTATGCTGCATTCCTTTGTAACCTTTGTGTGTCTCTGACTGTCATACCAACAGGGGTGGTTGGAGGCCAGTTGAACTCGGGAACTCTTTGTATGTCGGCTCAGCAGAAGCTGTCCACCCACTACAACCTGCACAATATGTACGGACTGACTGAAGCCTACGTCACGCACAGGTTAGACCGTGCAGCGGTGCAGATGCAGTTTGCAGAGCTGGCTTTGCGGGAGCTTGGTTATTTCACTGAGTAGCAGAATAAAATAAGTTAAAAGAAGCAAGTAGCAAAGAAAAAATGGCCGGTGATAACACATCAAATCTTTTGACATCAATTGACAGGACAGCCATGCGTGTTTTTACCTTCTAGTCTAGTATAAAAGTGGATCAATAATGTGTCGCATGAACAAAACATCGTAGTGGTAATAAGTAGTGGTACAGCTCATTGAAATCTATATTTCTCTTGCATGTTTGCCAGTGTATGTTAAGATGAAACTACATTGTCTTTGAGGACATGCCAATTTAAATTTTTGAATTGAGTATACTGGAGGCCAATGTGACACCACAGTGGACCGAGTTGTTCTTTGGCTTTTGTATTATTGTCATTGTATACTGCATTCATCCCGGTGTTTGTTGCCATCTTCAGTGCTCTCATGAAGGTACGAGGGAAGAGACCCTTCGTCCTGTCGCGCTCCTCCTTCCCTGGCATCGGACGCTTCTCTGGAGTGTGGACAGGAGACGTCAGGAGCGACTGGGAGCAGCTTCGATACTCCATCCCTGGTGAGGAGATGTCTGACGGGTCATTACACTGTGTTTTTATTATGATCAAACATTGTACCACACGTTTGAATGCACGTGATTATTCAGTGGGGCATTGGCTGGAGAGGGCTCTAGTTTCTAACTGATAGAATTGTGGCCACAGACCATTTGTTGGTTTTAAACAGACCTCTTTGCACCTGCCCGCTCCTGCAGCGGTGCTGCAATTCGGCCTGTTCGGCGTGCCCCTTGTGGGGGCGGACATCTGTGGCTTTGGAGGCAACACCACCGAGGAACTGTGTGTTCGATGGATGCAGCTTGGGGCCTTCTACCCGTTTATGAGAAACCACAATGACAAGTCGAACGCTGTGAGACAGAGACACTGTTTGTGTGTGTTCTATGTGTGTACTTTATGTGCTAACTTGTGTGATTCATTGAGTTAATTCATGTACATTGTTTATATTTACAAGTTACAGTGGTTTATTAGGACGTCACGGTCCGCACCGTATGTTTTTTCCACTGCGTCTGGAGCAGTCCATCTGTTTCATGTATTATCAATAGAGGTAACTCTATATCTTGTCATTGTCTGCGTGTTTCTGTCTGTCCCTCAGCCTCAGGAGCCCTATGTATTTGGGCAGAAGGCCCAGGCAGCCATGCGGAGTGCATTGAACCTTCGTTACTCCCTTCTCCCTTTCCTCTACACACTCTTCCATCATGCACACTCTTCTGCTGCCACCGTGGCCAGGCCTCTCTTCATGGAGTATGTGTCCTCTCTGCCTGCTATTGTCCTATGTGAAATGACTGAGACCACATGCTTCATTTTCGATAACATAGACTTTTTTCTGCTCCTGGTCTATCCGTCCCTCTTAGGTTTCCCACTGACGATAACTGTCAGGCCATAGACCGACAGTTCCTGTGGGGGAGTTCACTTCTCATCAGCCCCGTCTTGGAGCGAGGGGCAGTCGAGCTGGCCGCCTACCTGCCCTCTGGCACGTGGTACAGCCTGCACAATGTGAGCCAAACTCCAATCAATATTTGGTTTGTTTACTGCTAAAGGCAGCCATGTTTGAGGCTTTTTGTAGTAACACGTTACTGGAGTGTTCACCTGGTTCCCTTGGAGGTCTGGTCATCTGTGTGTTGCTCACTAGGGTCAGCCTTTCTACAGTAAGGGTCAGTACCTGCTCCTGCCAGCCCCTCTGGACACCATCAACGCCCATGTGAGGGAAGGACACATTATCCCCCAGCAGGTGGGTGTCTGCTGCCAACATGCAGCTCATTTTACTGACCGTAACACTTTCTGTTAGATTTTTGGTTCAGTGGGAGACAACATGTTGGAGATGAAGTATTGATAAAATATTTTAGGGTGGAAAAATCCTCCCCAAAAAACACGATGTACAATTGAAACCTGGGAAACAGGTGCTCAGAAATCCTGTTTACAATTTCTACTTCTATGTAGCTGAGACTGGTGTCAAATCTAATATTAATTGTTACCTCTTTATCTACGCAGGAACCTTAGTTTTCAGGAAAATGGATGCGACATTAGCGCGTTTGATCAAATGTTGTATCAGGTTGTTTTGAACTATAACTATCATGACATCCCGACTGACGTCTTAAAGCTCAAAAGATAGCCTCAAACACTTCAGAGTGCATTTCGTATAATTTCATCATGTTTTCTTTGATGTGCCTTTTTCTTGTGAAGGAGCCTGCTTTGACAACCGCAGCCTCACGCAGAAACCCTTTCTTCCTGACCGTGGCTCTGTCAGCGGGCGGCTGGGCCCGGGGCGACTTGTTCTGGGATGACGGGGACACACTTCACACTTTCGAAATGGGAAATTATTGTTACGTTATCTTCACTGCTGGGCAGGTAGGGGAGAGACGAGTGATATTTGCTTTGGGGAAAGCTGCAGAGACACTGTTTTGCTTTTTACTGCGCTACTACTTTTCTTTTGTGAATTATGCAATTATGTTTAAATGCTTCAAACCCTTTACCGGATAAATTCAGACAAACAGACCCATAAATGGCCCCTTAATGTCTTCTTCAGTCTCAGGTGGTGAGTGATCCTCTCAGGCTGAATAGGGCCCTGGATGGTCTGGTGCTGGGAGGGCTGCAGGTGTTCGGGGTGCCCTCGCCACCTTTATATGTATTAGCCAATGGGGACAAAGTCAGGGATTTCAATTACCGCAGTGACACCAAGGTGAGTTCATCATGTCTGCTGACATTTGTCTTTGTGTCAAAGAATATAAGCATTAAGTCGAACTCTGTTGGTGTCTCTCTCTCCTACCGCAGGTTTTGACAGTGACCAGCCTCGCGTTGCCGATGTCAGAGGTGTTTACAGTCCAGTGGGCTCTCTGATGCACTGAACTTTATTACCGCTGAACTTTAGGCAGCCTTTGCATTTACTACTGTAAAGATCACACACAAGCTGATTTCTTTGAGCCATCCCAACCATCCTGGAGCTCGAGATGCACGTGATGCTTGAATTTGCCTCTTTTTCTAAATGAGATGCTCTGTAAGTAGCGTGTTTTGAAAGACAAAGGGAGCCATGATCTTGACGTGTCTGATTTTCTTGCGAGGTCGTTTTTGCTGCTAACTGCTACACCGAATCAAGACCATGTAATATCTTGTAAATGTATATAACTTCTAAGACTGTTTATACTTTTTTTGTATTTTTTGAAATCGTGTTTATATGTATTTGTAACTGAAGTGTATTATAAGAATAAATTTGTCTGCAGCGCTGCATGTGAGAGCTTATCAGGTTTCATTTGCTGACTGTTTACTATGACGCTCCTACGATGTTGCATATACTGTTTCATGCCGTCTCTGTAATGAGACCCACAGTACCAACTTGTGTCATTACTTTTTCTCAACATACCACAACATGTAAGTGCAGTAGCATTTGCGTATACCACCAGAATTGTACATGATTTGTTGAATATATAAACAATTTATTCTACTTGAGAATTTCTTTTTAGTTCAAAACATCTAAATGTATAGGTTGAAGGCAGTCATTTGTGTTTTGTTAATTTAGCAAGGGGAGAAATTATTCATTGCCTGAAACTAAAAACGGTTTTAAACGGACAGGTAAAGCCTCCAGCAGCTGTGTGACGAGATCTCTGGTCCTGATGATGGACCAACTGCATTCGAGCTTTTACCGGTGACCTTTAAAACGTCACTTGTGATGAAAGAGTGAGCTCTTTAAGGAGGGGTGGGTCGGATGATGACCTGGGTGAATGTAAAACATATATTTTTCATTTTAAAGTGCAGACATACCCTCGTGAACCTCCGTGTGTTCATTCTAACGTCTGAACGTAACGGTTTGTGGGATATAAAGGCTTCACATTCCGGAAGCAGCGGGATTTGGAAGATTGGTGTGGAGCTGTCCAGTCAAGTTAGACACGCATGAGCAAGTAGTTACAGGAAGTTAGACAACTTTAGCTTACAAATTAAAGCGGCGTGAAGTGCCTTGAGGCGTCAGCGCCGTATTCCTCTAGTAAAAGGCAGGCTTTACTTTGAAATTTACAACCGGAAGTGTATTTTTTTTTTGCTGTAGAAAGAGCAGCAGTTAAACGTGTGGTGTCACTGTCGGGAAAAACACGGGTATACAAACAAGACTACACTCTGTAAACAGCAGAGCTAAATCCGGGAGAAAGGGCGGTGAAACGAGGCCGGTACATGCCGCTCGGTCCCCGGTGAGATGGATGGTCGACACGGGGTGTAGACTTCTGCGGCGGGACTGAAGGTGAGAGCTCAGCCGCTTGGCCCCGTTTATTCATTCATTTAATTTATCCTGCTTGAAAACAGGTGAATGGCAACACCTTAGAAAGACACATGTCTCCGGTACGAGCGGATAACGTTGTCTTCGGCTGCTGTTGGCCTAAAACAAACTTTAAAGTTGCATGTAAACGCGGACACCGTGAAATGCAACCAGCAGGAATTTCGGCCATGGTCTAAGCAGCTGAAATGAAATATTTATGCTCAAGATGGTAACGTTACAGTTAGCTGTTAAAGCAATACAACGCACAGATATATAGATATATATATTCGTGTATAAATAGTGCTGTGGTGGCAAAAGCCTGGTCCCATCCTCCTGTCTGGCGGATGCTGCCTGTCAGTGTAACGATAGCTGATGAAGCCCCCGAGAACATGGCACGCCTCTGCTACACAGGCGGTGTTTCGAGGCATTTCCCCACAGTCGGGACAGGCCGCCTTCAACCAGCGGTTTTATTATGCTAGACAAGGATTTAACCACACAAACACCGTCAACCTAAATTCACCCTTTACAGGGACCGAGCAGTAAAAGCTAAATCCCTGTTCTACATCATGTAATTCAGTACATCATAAACACTTATAATTATATGCAATATATTGTATACTTTTCCATTCATGGGGTGATCCAACTCTTTGGTGTTTTCGTGTTTGATTGCATTACTGTGCAAGGATTCTACTACATATGTAAAAGAGAATATTGTAAATGATTGAAAACACCCTTCATTAAAATGCAGTTTAGAAGGTGAGGTGCACTCAGAGTGCAGATCTCCGCCAGGTGTGTGTGCATAGACCATTGTCGTATTGTGTGATTGGATGAATACAACCCACAATTGGCTAACCTGTCGTCTATCTAATGCAGGCGATCTGCTTAAAGTCGGCGTATAAAACACGTCATACAATCTTGCCGTATCCAAATTACACTCGCCATGCTGTCTGCCAGCTTATCAGCGGCTGAGTTTCGGTGAGGCACAGCAGTGTTTGTACTGTCATTAGCTGTTAGCCAAACACCCTGCAAACTAATACCTCCTCACTGTGTGCGCGGAGCAGATGTTTGGGTCAGAGATGCACTTGGATGTGTTATAACTTGAGGCCCCCGATCAGCCGGGGGCCGGTTAAGAGTATAGTGAGTGAGGGGTCAGCAGGCAGTCAATGGCTGTATAATAAAACAGGCAGTATAAGGTGTTGAGTCACCGCAACCACGAGAGGTCTTTGAGCATGCAGCCATAACTGGTCACCCAAAATATTATGACATTTGCTGGAGCAGAATGGGAGATTAGCTGTGGACAGACACAGAGGTGCACACACACGCATACTAATGGCCACGCACGCACACGCGACAGGTCGCATGATCCTCCTGCCTGAGATAATAACACTTCAATCGCCCGGGTAAAGCATGATTTTTAGGCGGATAAAGACATTGATACTTGAGAGATATTTGAGATAAGCTGATATCTATATATTAACGAGTGTATTTACATTTTAGGGCACACACACGTTGTATTACTTTACACGAAGCTCATTAAGTCACACAACAACCTTGTTTCTCAGTTCTCTTTGTGGTCTCCTTTCAGTTGCTGCAGGCGTGTTGGTATACAGCGTGGATGTAAAGCGGGTTTTCAGTATTGGCTCCTCCTATTCAAGAGTCAGTGTGACAACTTAATTAATGTAGCCCAGAAGTGAGAAGCTGAGACCCGGCTTCTATACCTGCAGCTGAATTTCCATGGGTTTCAAGTTCTTCTTAAAAGCTCTCTTTTTTTGGAAGGCAATCTAACGGGACTAAACTAGAGTTTAGAGTGTCCTGAAGGATGTGAATCATTTGATAAAACAGTGAAAGGTCAGAGAGGAGAGGCCTCGTGTGAGCACGCTGAGGTGTTGACAGCATAAAAGATGAAGCGAGTGAGAGAGGACGAGACTGAACGAGCACTATCAAACTGACCCGAGTGGCCCTGTAATCGCAGACAGACCGAAATAACCCCTGGAGAGCTGCACATTATTGCTGCCGTTATGAGGCCACTGGAAACAGCTGTGTGTGGCATGTTCCAGATGCCCGTCATTATGTTCAGGTAGCATGTTTTTCAGGAGTGTGTGTGTCTTGCAGGAATGCGGAGTCAGATTGTGTTCAGTAGGAAGCATGCAGTTCATTTCTCAATCTATTAGAGGAAATGATTTCTCTGTTCATTGAAAAAGAAGGTTCTGACAATTTGATTATTGTCTGAAAGAAACGGCAGCCCCAATCTTTGACAGGATGTACTGCACAAATGGTAAAACACAATTTTTGAAATGTAAACCAAATGATGGCCGACACCTCTCAGAGGTCGTGCCTGGATTTTGTGCCAGCAGACTTCCTGTCTGGGGCCTGGCATCAGGAAGCGGGGTGCCTGCCTAATCAGGCAGAGGTAAACATGCCCTCTGAGGGAAAAGGAGGGAACATTGCTCAGATGGAGTGGGGAGCATATGTCAATGTTCAGCCAACAAGAAAACAAGGTCACACACGTGAAGTGGGTCCAAAGATACAGATCCACATGTCAACGCAAAGAGAGAGCAAGTTAATCAACGAGTTCTATGTGGGGTGATCAAACAGGAGCAAAAAAACAACAACAGAGTTAGATTTGACTTCTTTTTAGTGTACTTTGAGCCTGAAAAAGATCACTTCAAGTCTTTTTCAAAGAAGGAAGCCTTCAACAACAACACACCATCCTGCAACATCAAAAGAGCAGTGTCACTTTTTTTGCTGGACTCGACGTTTGCCTCGTCAATCGAGACTTTCCCTCTGAAGCAGACAGGTGTGTGTGTGTGTGTGTGTGTGTGTGTGTACACAAGCCGGTGTGTGTTGTTTACAGAAGGTGGGACCTGTTTGGTTACACACTATATCCACTAGATCCTGTGAGTGTGTTTGTGTTAGTAGGTGCAGGCAACCGCAAAGAAACTGTGGCAGAAAGAAATGCTGAGCAGGTACGGAGGGGAAAGGGGATTGTGGGGTTGAGCGCTGCAGAGAGGATACTGCAGTAAATACAGGGACACGTGTGACGGAGGAGGTGAAGTGTAGGTGAGGAGGAGGTGTGCAGTCCTCTCCTCTAGTGCCACGCTGTGTCACACTGTCCTTAAAACACTAACCTGACCTGTTGTGTTTCCCTTTTTTTCCTCTAATGCCCCCCCCGCCCTTTGCTTTTCCTGCTCTTCAACACGTCCGTCATGGACTGACCTCCCCTCCTCCGCATAAAAACTCCCTTTTCTACTCCCAAATGTCCAGACGATGGGCCCAGCGTCCCTGTGCTTCGGGAGATGTCTCTGGGTCGGCTCCTGCGACGCGCCTCCTCCAAGGCCTCCGATCTCCTGACCTTTAACCCCGGGGCGGGGGGCTTGTCGCTGCGCTCGGGCTTGGATGGCGAGATCATCTTCTCCAAAAATAACGTTTGCGTGCACCCCGCAGAGCCGCTGCCCGGCCTGGCAGAGCACCACCCAGGTGAGGCTGGACTGATGTCGGAATCGCTCCATAGCGTGAATGGAGATGTGGAGAGAAACCGTTGTGACCTGCTGTCCTGTCAGCTAAGCTATTCATGAAAGGTTCCTGTTCATCCTTACATCCTTACATCCTTACAGCAACCCTGTAATGGGACACGAAGTAAGTCGAGAAATCATTTGATGAACTGAATTTTAAGTTCCTAGTGCAGCGTTAATGTCCCAATCCCTCAGCGTCTCATCCACGGTTTATATACAGATGCTGTTGTACTTGACAAGGGAAGTTTAAATGTACAGTGCCTTTCACCAACAAGGTAATTCAGACTGTTTAACATAAGACATAAAAAGGCATTAATTAAGATATGAAAGAAACACAAGGCAATATAAAAAGACGATGAAAAAAGGTTTAAAACCAGTAAAATAAAATGGAACATAAATAAAAGGCACTTAGGTTGATACTAGGTCTCTCACTGCAAATATATACGGTAGAATGTCGCTTATTATTTTACTAAAAAATGTCACCATAACGCACAAGTGGAGCTTTCTAAAAGCAAAGATTAAAAAGGATTCTGGAACTCATTTCATATTTACAGCTGTTGACCAGATGTCCTGCTGTCAGCACGGCACAGGCTTTCATAGAGCTTTCCACTTTTACTGCTGTATAACTAAACACACAATATTCCTCCTTTCACTAAAACCGCTGTAACGCAGACTAAAATATTTCTACCATGGTCCATGCATCGGACGATTCTGACCGTGTGGTTTTATAAGTGTTTACATTTTTAACTCGCCCTGGCATGAACACAAATCGCATTTCTTTAATTTCTCCTTCTCTTATCGCTTGTGATCCTCCGTGTGTGTGTGTGTGTTTGCTTGTGTGTAACAAGGTAGTCACTGTCCTCATCTCTTTCTGTGTTTTTATCTCCTCTCAGGTTTCCTGTTTGTCTTTGTGTTGCAGCTTCCTGCACCTTTTTTATATCAAAGTTTTGTCATTTCCTCATTTGTTTTTATTGAACGTGATTATTTATTTTTGGTCTGTGGTGTTTCTGTCGCCCCCTGCAGGCTACCTGTGCGTCCACACGGAGAAGGACGAGAGCCTCGGCACCACTCTGATTCTGACCTGGGTGCCCAACTCCCGCATCCAGAAGCAGGACGAGGAGGCGCTGCGCTACATCACACCGGAGAGCTCCCCTGTACGCAGGAATGCACGGCGTCGAGCCCGACGGTGGGAATGTCATTTCTTAAAACGTGTATCCTCAAAAGTCCTGGTGTGTTATTATAACATGGACTGTGTATAAGAAGTGGACGGAGTCACCTTGACGTCACCCATTGATTTGTGGATCGTTTTGAAGCCTCGCGTTTGGCGTTTTATTGCCATCTTTTGTTTTTTGCAACCAGAAGTGACACGAGAGGGTAGATTTAGTACAACTGGAACCTTGTATAAGATCATTTCAGACAACCAAAATGTTACAATACATTGGGGGCCATCATTTACTAAATGAGCATCATGCTGACGACTTGAAAGTAGAGGTTGAGACCATAAACTCATGTTTACTGGCGTAGTAAATCAAGAGAGAAGTCGGGTCATTTTCTCATAGACTTCTATACAAATCGGACTTCTATTTTGCAACCAGAGGAGTCGCCACCTTTTCACCTTCATATCACGTTTCAGCCCCGGAGGTTGCTGCCTCTGTGATAATGATAATAAAAGTTAGATCTATCAAAGAATAACTCAAGAAGCATGAAATTAAAGTGTTTACACTGAGATTACAAACAGTATCAGTGTTCTACATGATACCGATCGTGCTTTGAACCAACCCGTCTCCCCTCCAGACCCCACTCCCGTCACCCAGCAGCCCACGAGGAAGATGAGGACGAGGAGAGGAACATCACCAGCAGCACCTCCGCAGAGAGCCACAGCCTTGCGGTCGAGGCGGGGGCGGATCCCTCCTCGCACCAGCAGCAGCTGCCCTCGACGGGGGAGGAGGGCGACGAGGGCTCCTGCGAGCTGTCGGACGAAGTGAGCCGGGACAGCACCATGGGTTCGGACTCGGACACGTTCTCCTCCCCGTTCTGCCTGTCCCCCGTCAGCGAGGCCCTCTGTGAAAGCAGCGGCTCCGTCTTCCTGGACAGTGAGAGCAGGTCAGTTAGTCGCTTGAAATGGGCTTCGTTGATGATCTCTATTGTTATTTTTACACTGCACAGTTGTTCTTTTATGGTCCTGTCCCACATATTATCAACAATTGGGTGATTTGGGCACCCTGGTAGCCGAAGAGTTAAGATACATACTATATAACCACAGTACCTCCTGGGCCATGTGTTGCATGTCACATTCTCTCACGTCTGTCTTTATAGCTTTTCAGTGAAGAAGAATTGTAGTATTTTTATTGCTCTGCGATGGTCAAGATTTGTTAATTGTAGGTGAGAGAACCTTTAATAAGGCTGTCGTTTCGTTGGTTAAGTGTGGGAATGTTCTAACTTGTAGTTAGTGGTGCTGTTTCACAAACGTCCAGCAGTTGGTGCTCGTGAGAGTTTACTTTTGTGACTGCTATTCCTCTTTGCCTGTGCGATTTTCCCATTCATAATTTCTATGACAACATCTCATAATTTGACAGTTTTTGTAAGTAGTGCACCAGCATTTGAGGCAATATCTATCAGTGGCACTAAGTAGTTCCATATCGTTTACAATCGTTTGTAATTGTTTCTAAAAAAGAAATGATGACAGTCATTGACTTCCTTTGTTAAAGATGACGCATGCTGCAGATTGCTGTTCAGCGTAATTGTGGGGTTGCTTTTGTAATTGTTGTGGAAGATAATTATAGAAGCAGACGGGCTAAATGAGGTTGACAAGATACCAGAAACACAACATTAATTAAGAATTATTTGAGACAAATGGGAAAACTGAATCTGCAAGCAGGGCTGTAGCCATAACTTTATAGGTCCAAGCCCACTCAATGCCCCCCCCCCCCCCCCCCAACCTCAGCAGTTAGGATTTTTTTAAATTTTTTTTAATAATATTTGTGACCTACACACCTTAAATAAAATACCGTGTAACTTTGTATCATCAGGGATTCACTGATCAGACTTTTTCAGTCCCAATACCGATACCTGAGTTTTGGGTATTGGTCGCAAATCGAGTGCCAATCCGATACCGGTGTTGAATTAACAAGCAGTATGCCTGCCCTGATGTCACCGGTGTGTCAACATTTTTACCTTCCCTGTGAGTCATGTAAACAATAGACATGTTTGTAGGCTGAAGAGGATTTAGAGACTGCAGCAGCTGGTGTTTGTGTGGTAAAGCATGTGGACACCTACAGGCATTTCATGGTGCATTCAGGTGTATCTCGTAAACTCTGAGAAACTCAAGCTGTTGTTGTAAAGTACCCTCCTGCCATGCAGTCGACCTTGTGTTGTTTAAGAGTTTGTTCACTGGTCAAATTATTACATATTAAACTCATTATTTAAACTTGAGGGTATGGCTAATTATAGTCTAAAGATGGTATGGTATTCAGTGCTGAAAAACCAAAAATCATCGAATTTAATCGAAAAATCGAAAGTCAACCACTCATGAACTTGGATAATCGTGACGCATGACAAAATAATGGTGTCTGATACCAGATCAGCCTGTTATCACTGATACCGGATCCATCTATTTGAGTTAGTATCAGATATCGGTGTCGGTGTATCTCTGTTCATTATTAAAAACTTATTTAAATCGTATCTTTTTTTTAGTTTGGGCTCTTTTTCAAACCAGTATTGAAAAATCTGCGAACTGTCGAATGAGTTGCTTATTTTCTAAATATAAAAACACATCTAGTTCAAATTCAGTGAGATTTGATCAAACATTCAAACGTCTCTCATTGAGCCGTTACAGTTATTGATGCAAAGTTGCTTTTGTTGGTCTGGAAGCAATGAAATTTAGATATATTGAGTTAAAAACATGGAGTCAGCCTTCTAAATACTCACTGCGTGTAAGTTGTTGTGTTAACTTCCCCCGGGCTGCTTAAAAACCCAATTAATTACCCCGAGCACCTGGCCATGTTACAAGTAGTAAAAGGTTCGTTTTGGCAAACAGATTTCGGGAGTATGGAAATCCTCTGAGTGTGCTGTAGGATCATTTAAGGATGTGTGTTTGTTGGCGAGTGAGTGTGCTGTCTGACTGTGTGTTATTCCTGCTGTCTCTACATTCCCAGTTATTGTATCATAACTGTACTCCAATACTACAAAGACGCATTCCTCAGTTGATATTCTATGTGGAGTTTATCAAACCGTCACATAAGTTCGTATTTACAATCTGCATCTCTCTGAGGACGGGACGTTTAGAGACAAAAAGTCAGCAGTTTTCATCTGAATGACAAGCTGTCATAGCTTAATGTACAGCACAGTAATGCAGACGGTCATTTGTTATAAAGGTACATTCAGTTACCCCAAACTACCACAAGGTGGAGCCAAAAAGAAAGGAACTCATTGCGTGAGTGATCATTTACACTCTGAGGCCACATGGTGGCTTCCTGCACTGCAGCTCAGCGTGCCATTGGGAGTGAAGGTAGATGATTCAGGTAGATGATTTCTATGAAATTTGAGCAAACGGTCAAGATGGACTCATTCTCTGGACGCTGCTCTCTGTCTGAATGTCTCCTCATGTCACAGATGGCCCTAAATAGGTCCCCAGATCCCTAAAAACCCACAACCCCAGTGCTTCCAGAGAGACTGCGCTCTAATCGAGCGAGCCATCTGGACAGTGATTGTGTTGCTGTTCGGACCTCACGACCGCTTGACTTTATGATTCCCTCCGTGGTCGTTTCCTCACGCAGCTATTTGGCTGGACTTGTTGCCCAGAATGTGTGAGCCTGTGTCAGTGTGTGTTTAGGCCTTTTTTATTTTTTAACCACTCTCAGACCCCAGCTTGCTGTAAGTGCAGTCAGTGTGTGACTTGGCAGCGCTCTGTGTTTCACAGCTTCTAACCTTTACTGTGTCCTTCCCTTCCTCCATTCCTCGGTGCCGTTGGTGTCTCCTCAGCTCTCTGGCACTCGTGTCCATCCTCTCCTCTTGGATTCTTCTTTATCCGTCCATTCCTTCCCCTCTTTATTTTGCATCGTGTCCTCTCGCTCATTCTCTCTGTTTTTCTCAATATTGTTTCTTTCTGTGTTGCCCACCTCTGAAATATCTCCCCCCCCCTCTCCCTTACTCCCCTTCCCTTACCAAAGTCTGTGTGAAGCCCTTTGATTCCCAGTGCTCCCGGGGTTGTTGTGCTGGGCTGAATGTCAGCTCTCCGGATTAGAGGACTGAAGAGAGTGGAGCAGCAGCCAAAACCCTGGAACCCACTCAATCTTTCTTTCTCTCTCTCTCTTGCTTTAATTGACACTGTTAAGGGGCCAGGAACTGGAAACATGTCACTTGGAATCATTCAAAGAGAAAGAGCATGGGAGAGCGAGAGCGGATGAAAAGTGTGGGGGGGGGGGGGGGGGGGGAGTAAGGGGAGAGAAATCCACAGCAATGTCTGTCGAGCCTCGTAAGAAGTTCCTTTTAAAGTTTATGAAACCGCTGTTGACTGTCAGTGTGCACTGCCCTCGTGAGGCTTCACGTGCAGAACACTAGCATGTGATGTCTGAGATAAGTGGTTTCCAATGCGTTTGGCTTGTGATGCCTTCAGCTACAATCATTTATCACTGGCTACATGTACGTGTAGCAGTCGTGACCACAGTTTTATTCCCGTTTAATCATGTTCAGGGTACTGAAGAGGTAAATTAAAAACATCGTTATGTATTAGAAATAGTTTTTCCTTTATTGTTATTTGTTGGACCTGTCCTTTGGAAGTTTTCGTGTATTGTTTTACAACTTTACAGTTCAGCCCAAAATCAAAAATACACATTTCTCCTCTTACCGTTGCTAATTATCAGATGCTTTTGGTGTGAGTTGCCTTGTTTTGGAGATATTGTCTGTAGAGATTTTTGCCCTCTCTCCAATATAATCAAAGCTATATGGCACTCGGCTTGTGGTGCTTAACGAGCCAAAAATTCTTTTTTTTTTAAAACTCAACAGCGATGTGACTTTCCAGAAATCATGACTTGGTTACTCAAGCTGTCGGAACTATTTAGTTTTAACCGTAGTTCCTCCAGGAAACTGGCCACAACAAGGTCTGTGGATTATCTTGAGTAACTGGGTCATTGTTTTTGGAAAGAGACATCGCTTTTGACTTTTTCACATTGTTTTTGGGGCGCTTTGGTAAGAGGAAATATGTATTTTTGATTTTGGGCTGAACTGTCAAAGTGAAACCTGATCTTTGCAGCAGATCTAAATGCTTTACAAACAGAAAATACTAAATGAGTTCAATGGAGATCCTCCGTGTGTAGGTATCTGGAATCAATGTTGTAAAGAGGCGGATGAATACTGTTTTAATACTCTTTAGTAGTATGTAGAAAGTCCTACATCTGACTTTAATGTTTGCTGTTCTGGGATTAATACAATACCACATAATTACAAACGTCAGATGTTTTTTCTCCAAACTTCAAAACTGTACTGACCACTTTCCAGTGTTGGCACTGCAAAGAGCCCCCCCCCCTCTTCACCCTCTTCACCCGAGCCCTCCCTCATCTCTCCAGGGATTAGCTGAAGGGCCTGGGAGTCCCTGCAGGCTTGTAGCACTTGGTCCTGGTTCTCAGGGTGACCTGGCAGCACCTTCCCTCAGGGTGAAGCCTTGTGTGTGCGGAGAGAGGTGTTATGAAGGGCCTCGGGGCAGTTTTGATCTCGCCCCGGCCTGGTGGGACAAGCCGGTTGCGGCAGCCCGACTCCGTCAAAACAGCTTGTTTACATAATGCACTCTCTGTACGGTTTATGGCTTGGCTGCTGCCTCCAGCACATGAACAGAATCAGGCTGTTGACGCTGACAGTTGTTAATCACTCGCTGAGTTCCCGCTTGAATGCAGCGCAGCGGAGGATCCGTGCTATAATGCCAAGAATCGTGTGCTTTCTCACCACATTTTCCATGGTTTTTGCACTTTTATTTTTATGCGGAGAAATACGCAAAAGCGTAGAAGACTGAAGGAAATGTCTGCTGTAAATGGGCTCATGCGCCTTGTTAACAACCCGAGCTTGACCGCCATCGGACTTATGAGACAGCGAGTACAGAAGTCCTTTTGAAAGTATATTTCTGATCGCTTCACTTCCTCACCAGAGCCGTCTGTGCCTCTCTCCCAGTCTCCGTGTATTCCACAGTCTGGTTAGTGGCATGATACATGAGACAGGGAGCAGTGAATCACTAGATAGCAGAGGAAACTGCAGCTTGGATTGATCAGCCTTGTTATTTTCCCATCTGCTAACGGGGAAATGATTAGCGGGACATGATTGATTCAGGGTGAACTAGATTAGAGTTGGCCTGCCTCCTTCATCTTTTCAAAGTACAACATGCCACTTGTAACATTGGTGTAAATAGATAATAGTTTTCTTTGTAATTTTTTCCTTTAAATTATAACAAAAAGATAAACAGTTCTTGTGGCATTCTTCTTTTTTTTATGATTAACTGCATTTTTTTTTTATTCTTGTTTTAATTATTTAAATAATTGTGTGCGAGTGTTTTTGACAGCTAGTAGGAAGCAAATAACTTCATGTAGACGTCTACTTCTCAAATGTCAGTGGGTTTAACACGTTTCTGTTTCTCAGCATTAGCATGTCTCGAGACGTGTTCGAGAGTGCATTATGGTCATTAGCTATGGTGTGTGTGTGTGTGTGTGTGTGTGTGTGTTCTGTGGTGCAGGATGAGGATTTGTGTTGGCCACATACACAGCTTTATATGTTTTCTGTGTTGTCGCTTGTGTGCGTGTTTCGCTGCACATAATTGTGGAGTGTGTGTGTGTGTGTGTGTGTCCTCCTGCAGCAGAAGAACCTTCGGCTCAGGTTTCAGTGCCGGGAACAACATGCTGGCCATGGGGGAATGACAGGGGAAATTGGACGGCAGACAGTGTGATTTGTGTGTGTGTGTGTGTGTGTGTACAGATTTGTGTATGTGTGTGTCCTCAGAAGCCTCCATGCATTCCTCCCATTCTCAGCCTCTTGGTTGAACCACACTGAGACACAAACAACAGGGGCTGAACTATATGTCTGAACAATTATTGCTGGGCTAAACACTGCTGGCAGCTGTCGACACCATATTCATTATCCATGTTCCACGTCGAACAATGGCTCCGATTCTAAATAAGAAGTGAGAGATTTTCATCTAGAAGGGATAAATAATAAGAGACGTCTCATTCCTGTGATTCCGTTCAGCACAATCAAGAGCAAATAAATTCTTGTCCTTTTTTTAAAATTATTATTACTTTTTTGCCAGGGAGCTGTGCGAGGAGTCAATGACTCACTCCGCAAGCTCCGCCTCCAGCCTGGACAGCCACGCCCCCTCCGAGAGCAGCGGCCAGTCGCATGGCGTGCGGTGGGAGGAGCAGCAGAAGGTGCTGGTTCTGGAGCAGTTGTGCGGCGTTTTCAGGGTGGACCTGGGTCACATGCGGTCGCTGAGACTCTTCTTCTGGTCAGTGGGGAGTGCAAAGATCACAGGGAGGTCTTGAGTCGATTTGTTTTATTATAATAAATGGAAAATGAGTTCTGAGCTATGATTAGAGAAACGTTCAGTGAGGAGTGAAAAGAGGTTTACTCCAGCTTTAACAAACACATTCTCTGTGAATCTTAATTTCTTGTCTTTATCATTTCTTCATGTCGTTTAGCGACGAGGCGTGTACCAGTGGCCAGCTGGTGATTGCCAGCCGAGAGAGCCAATATAAGATTCTCCACTTCCATCATGCTGGCCTGGACAAGCTGGCTGAGGTCTTCCAACAGTGGAAGTGCTGCAGGGAAACTCAGCTTAAAGACCAGGTGGGGTTACAATCCAAAGTCCTGTTTGGCATCTATAGTTTTATTGAGAAACAAAATACATTTTTCATCTTCCCCCCCCCCCCCCCCAGTTTTCTACTTAAATGTTGGTTCTGTGCCCACAATTGATTCTCTTTCCGTCAGGTATCTGATGAGAAATCCTGCATGCAGTTTTCCATCCAGAGGCCCACCCTGCCGTCCGCTGAGACTCACCCAGAGGAGAAGCTTTATCGGCGGCTTGATGTCACCACCTGGCTACGTCACCTCAACCACAGCGGGCAGGTGGAGGAGGAATACAAGCTACGCAAGGTGTGGGTGTGCATCTGCATGTTTTTACAATCCCGTTTTGAGACGTCTCACCTGCTGCTTTTCTACTCATTTAAGCTTCACATTGTCTTGCGTCTGTTGCTCTCAATCACACATACTGAAAGTCATTCTGAAAGCGAAGCCCACAGTGTATAGCTCTCAGTCTGAATCAGCACCTCCAGTATGTCAGAGGGTTGGTCTTGGGCAATGTCCCCCCCCCCCCCCCCCCCCCCCTGTGAATCATTCGAGTTCTCCGAGTTGACATCTTACTGAAATGACTCAATGGCAGTTAGACTGTGACCGAAAACATTTCCTCTGTAAACATGCAAATGTTTACGGAGGAACAGAAGAGCAGTGTTATGCCGGACATGCAGATTATACAGTGTTTTTGGTTTTTTTCGGAATTCTGCAGCATCATGCAACACTCATGAAACACTTTGTCTGCTGTAGTTCAGCAAGATGAGGGTTGAGTGCAGGCTGTGTTATCTACACTGTCTGCATATGTTCTCAGAGCAGCAGTGATCCCTCGCTGTGTGCCCCCTTGTTAGCCCTTTTGCGCTCACTGTGTTTGTTCCCCTCCCACTTCCCACCAGGCCATCTTCTTCGGCGGTATTGACCCATCCATCCGTGGCGAGGTGTGGCCCTTCCTGCTGCACTATTACAGCTACGACGACTCCTCTCAGGAGAGGGAGGCCTGGAGACTGCAAAAACGCTCCCACTATCATGACATCCAGCAGAGGAGGTGGGCAACAGGGAGAAAGAAGTAGACGTGTGTGTTTGTTTGATTTCCTGGCCGCTGATAACATCTGTGCCATAAAATGAAAGTTACTTTGACGTTACGGAAATTAAATCGTTTTTTTTTTTTCTTAAAAGACTCTGCAGACCGGCTTGTCGCGTGGCTGCGGTATCGGCTGCAGAGCGCTCAGTCAGTCAAACATTAAATCATATGTGAGTCTGTTGTGGTTCCGCATCGCAGGCGCTGAGCAATCAATAGGCACAATCAGGGAAGTGTTAAGGGGAGGTGCCGGGTGTGAAATAAAAGGTCTCTGGAGAGAAAACATGTCAGTGGTTATCAGATCATACTCGCTCCTCAGAAGGGAAAACACACACACACACACACACACACATCCCTCTTCATTTGTCTCCACCCCTTAACCAAGAGGTTGAGTGTGCACATATTTTCACACGTTCCACCCTTTGTCTGTAATGAATATGATAATTGGACATGTTTCAACCGTACGGCCGATTAACATTTTGAGTGCGTCAGAAGGTCTCATCGAAGTCTGGTAATTAGAGCCCTTGTTCTGACTCTGATGTGGATTCCTTTAAAGACCATTTGACAAGAGCAGCCTCCGGGGCCACTGGTTGATCATTAGGAGCGAGGATACACGGCTGTGGTTTGCTTCCTTGTCTCCTAACCCCGTGTCCTTCCCTCGCCTGTGATAGCTAGGCAGCTGCAAAGGGAAGCAATGCAGCTGTAACAACTGCAGATGCAGATCAACAGGTGAACAGAGTGACAGAGAAGATTTTTTTTTTGGATATTAAATCACTGAACAAATTTTTCTTTAGCTCAATATATTTGTTTTCGACAATGATTAAGAAGACAAACAGCGAAACAAAACGTACACATACACACAGAAAACATAAGAGCCCATCTATTCAGTTCATGCTGTCGCACAGAAGCTGGATTTCATCATCACATGGTACAGAGTTGGTTGGGTAATTACTTCACGTAATACATGAAGAAAATCCATATTTTCTGACCTTTTTTGCACTCAAATACTGCTGGTTATGTTTATGTTTGCGAGTCAAGTTCTTGCTGGCAACACATCATGTAACAAGCTGCGTGCTTAATACAAGAAGATGGTTTAAAGAGGAAGTGCTTATATTTACCACTGACTAGGTTTACATGAGCTCTATTTAGGATTCAGATTTGTGGAAGAAAAAAAAAGGAAGTTCACTTCTCTCTGTCAGTAACGTTCACTTTGTTCATAGTTAGACCATCAGACGTGTTGTAGCCGGAGCCATAAAATGTTTTATGGATTTTCAAAACAATGAACTTTCTATTGATCAACTAATTGCTTAACTTGTCTCAGGTTTAAACATTTCAAAGAGGAATCATGTGCATGAAATGGAGTTTTGTTTCATGTTAGTACGAAATACCAACAACAGCACAATGTTTCTGTTTTGTTTTTATTTCCTTGTTGGAGATTTGTGTATGTTCAAGGCCCTTCTAGGGTCGAACTAACTAAGCCTATGACTGCTGTGGTGTTGGTCCATGCTGTAGTGAACATGAAACATCATCCAGGGCAGAGGTAGTGTCTAAAGCGATTCTGTTCCTACTTTCTATTTCTATGGAAACACAGCTTTATTTTTTGCTGAACCATACCAGCCGCAGACATTTAAAGTGATGAAAACATGTGCTGAACTCTTGAGTAGCATCCTCGAGAGAAAAGAAAGGGGTCCAACCACAACGGCACACGGCACTGAAACTAAACCGTTGCGTGGCGTTGCATCAGGTGTGCGCTCGCTATTCCTGGTGGGGCCACATGGAAAACAAACAGTGTTAATTAAATCCCCTCTGCTTGTTAGGACTTGGGTACATTAGTGCCACACACAGAGTACATTGCAGTCCCTAACATTGAGAGGGATAGATGGTGGTTTTATGGTTGTGGTATTATCCTCAGCGGACCACTTGATGGTGAAATACCCCTTCAGTCCACTGCTTGCCCCCCCCCCCCCCCATTGTTTTTTTAATTGCAACTAACTATTAGCGTTTTACGCCAGAGTAACATTTGAGGTTAAGATTATTTCATGACACTATATTTTTTTCAATCCGTCCTAATTACCTTCATTTCCTTAGAGATTGTTTAGAATAACTTTCTTTTAAATCTGTCATGATTGACTCTGGAAACTCCATCTCTTGTTTAAGAAAACTTGAATCTCATTTCTTTCCATTTCCGCCTGGTGTTTGTGTGTATTCTTCAGGTTGTCCATGAGCCCAGAGGAGCACAGCGAGTTCTGGAGAAAGGTCCAGTTCACGGTGGATAAAGACGTGGTGAGAACCGACCGCAGCAACAACTTCTTCAGAGGAGAGAACAACCCAAATGTGGAGATCATGAGGTCAGACTGCTTTCTTCATTTCCCACTCGCCATCTCTGTCTCTTTCACCCTCACCTTCTCTCAATCCGTCCTTATCATTCCTCGTCCCTCAGCCCAACGCACAGGCATACCTTTCTCATTTCATATTCTGAACCCTGAGGGAGCCGCAAATGAGTTTCATGCTTTATTGACTCTGACTAAGCCGTCGGAGCACTTTTGATGCACACTCTGAGCTAATGGCTTTCTAAACGAGGAGCAAGAGGATTTAAATGGCATATTAGTTTCGTGACTCATCGAGCCTGGTGGTGTTTGTCAAGGTATTATGTCTTGTGCTGCATCTGGGGCACGGTGATCCCAGCGCGGCACAGGAACTCATCTCAAGCTTCTATTGTGCCCATGTGTCTCAAATAACTTTCTATTATTTTTATCTTTCGTTTACCAATTGCATAACTACTGCATACCCCCCCCCCCCCGTTTGTTCCAAATTACATCTATTTCTGTTAATATTTCACTGATAACAATAAAAAACCCAGTCCTCAGGGTTTTCCCTTTGTTTTACAATCCTCACTAATGCACGAGGACTGCCAGGGAAGTTTACTTCAAAGTAGAACCCAAATCCAAGAAAGATCATTAATTAGCTCCCTGGTTACCAGAAGGGTTGGCATAGCAACTGCTCAAGCAGGGCTTGTGATTACCAGCGATGCTGAAACACATGTTGAATCATTCAGTGTTTGGGCGGGACCACACTTTTTATTTTTTTTGTGGTTTGGCTCGGCTGCAGAGTCGTGAACATTTCTATGTAAGAGACAAAATAACAAAAGCTGTTCATGACACTATATTGCTTTTTTGATATTAGATGTTTGTTTTCTGTTCGTGGCTGTTTTGGAACCCAGGCGGACTCTGCTCAACTATGCGGTGTTTAATCCAGACATGGGCTACTGCCAGGGCATGTCTGACCTGGTGGCCCCCCTGCTCACGGAGATCCAGGACGAAAGCGACACCTTCTGGTGCTTCGTCGGTCTCATGGAGAACACCATCTTCATCAGCTCGCCGCGGGATGAAGACATGGAGAGGCAGCTGGTAGGATGTCTTTTTGCGTGTTTGCCTTTCGAGTCGGGCAAATCTCAGATTGTGTCGTAGAAGTGGGAAAAAGATGGAATTATGCAGAGATGCACGTAAAGGCGGCAGTGTACTCCGATGGTCAAATAGCTCCGGCTCAGCATCAAGAAGAGGAAAAGACGATACTTATGCCATATCTCTAGTCTCATATCACGATGTCGACATGATGTATTGTCCAGCCCTATGTGTACGTCAGCTTGCGAAGCATAATCCCAGCCTGAGAATACTGGAATCTCCCTAGAATATGTTTGATTGTGTTTGTAAGACGGTGTGTACCCTCTCTGAACCGCCTCCAGATGTACCTGCGGGAGCTGCTGCGTCTCATGCTGCCTCGCTTCCACCAGCACCTGACCAGGCTGGGGGAGGACGGCCTCCAGCTGCTCTTCTGCCACCGCTGGATCCTGCTCTGCTTCAAACGAGAGTTCCCCGACACCGAGGCTCTGCGCATGTGGGAGGCCTGCTGGGCACACTATCAGGTCAGGCCGAAGTCTGAACGGCTCCTTTGCATACACAAGTTTGTCAGAAATACTTTGAATGTACGAGCGCGATGAGGCGCTTGACTGTGTTCTGTTTCACTACAGCACTCCATTTATGATGATTTTTCAGGGAGCATGCAGAGTTAGCATTGTCTGCAATAAAAAGAAGAGTCCATGTTATCCCTTTAAAGCTCGTCACCACCGACTGCTGTAATCCTCCTAAGTACCTATGAAATGTCATATCACGTCTTTGTTTTGAAGGGGTTTAATGGCTTTTATTCATCAGTAATCCTTGTTGGTTAAGATTCAACATATAATAAAATCCCGCATTTTGATTTAGTTCACTTTGAATTGATACATTTAAATACTTCCTAGAAGCATCACAGCTTTACAACGTAGATGGTACAAGTAATATGGCGTCAGTAGTTTGTTTTTGACTGCATCTGAAATGAAATCGATACACATCGTTTTTATTTCGCTTTTCTTGTTGAAAACGAGCCCTTAATTCACTTCCCTCTTTGAGCTTCAATTTCCAGATCCTACACCCTCATAATTAGCATTTCCCTTGACCCTGGGTTTCACTGTGAATTTGCATTTTGTGCATCTCTGCTCTTTGTTCACCTTCAAATCGTACCCTGCAGCAGGAGTGCAACTAAACACAGAGATCTGAGACCTTGTTGTCCTCAAACGGCTCATTTTCAAATATTTATGCATTTGTCTTCAAGTAAAAACCTGCTCACTGACCTCTTTCCCTCTCTGCACAGACGGACTACTTCCACCTGTTCCTGTGTGTGGCCATCATTGTTCTCTATGGGGAGGATGTGACGGAACAGCAGCTCGCCACAGACCAAATGTTGCTCCACTTCAGCAACCTCTCCATGCACATGAATGGAGAGCTGGTGCTACGCAAGGTATGCAACAGTAAATATTGCCTTTCATGTCACCTGTGTACACAGCAAAGTCAATCCATTCATGTTAAAGCATTTAAATAATTGTTGGTTTATGATCACGCTCGTAGCTGCCTCAGTACATTTAACTCTAATCGGTGTTGTGTTTGCGTCACGTATCCGATGCTGCAGCAAAGCAGCTCTGACGTACTGTAACCGGCCCACAGAGGCCCCGGGGTGCTAAATGGGATGCTGCCCTGCCATGCAGAGGATTTATGATCTGCATCCCTGCTACTGTGTTGTCCTCATGTTTATGGATGCTGTGTTAGTACTGCTGCAACCACAGGCAGCGTGTTTTAGCATGCAGCGGATGTAACGCCGCTTGTTGAGGTGTTTGTATCCGTTGCATGCCGGCTTTTTAGCTTTAGGTCCCACACTGCAACGCTGACCTTGCCATTGTTTTGTTTCCAGATTCGAGGGTATTCATTTATTATCATGTATTTATTCACTATACCTTTTGATATCTGCAACCGACTATTTTGCATTCCCTGACTGTGTTTCTTGTCAATGTCAAAGTTCATATACTTTAGTTCATCTTGCCACGTTTGCCCTGCTCTTACAGGCCCGCAGCCTTCTCTACCAGTTCCGCCTGCTACCCAGAATCCCCTGCAGCCTACATGACCTTTGTAAACTGTGTGGCCCGGGGATGTGGGACAGCCGCTACATCCCCACCGTGGAGTGTTCTGGTGAACACCCAGACTCACAGAGCTGCCCCTATGGAGGCACCTCCACCCCACAGCCCTCCTCACCCTCCCTGTCCTCCTCACCAAACTCCACCCCCACGCCTCCACCAGAGGGCAAGAAAGGCTCCAAAACCCGGGATATTTTCACCTTCCGGAAACAGTCCTGAGGGGAAGGCTATTGGGGAGCTTTGCTGGTCTTGGCTCACATTGGCAAAGGTTTTGAATCCATCTCCTGGATTCCTGAAATACTTGCCGCCCTCTGACTCCTCTCCCCAAAGTCCCTGCTTCTAGTTTCCCCAATCTTGCTGAGGATGTTTGTCGGTTGATCCTTTTCATGAGGTGCAAAGAGGAACACTGCCTTACCAGAGTGATATTTGCAACGTTGCAGCATCACATGAATCCGCGATGAGGACGGTTTGCTGCTGCTTTTCTCTTTGGGGCAGAATGGACAATCACCAGGCGCTGTGTTGGTCTGGGGCTTCTTCAGGGTTGAGTCTGCTGCTGGCTTGGCACACTTCCAGGGGCTTTGTGGGCAGGGGTCACATCGGGGTCTGAGGCAACCCGACTCTGACCGAGGGTCAAATGAAACTGGAGATTCATTCACAAGGACTTGAACTTGAACTTTTGCAAATGTTGCCGTGTTCTCACAATGGGATATTTGTGTGAATATCAAATTACATGTGCATATCTCTGAGTCTGAGCAGGACACGTTAAACACGACATCCAAACCTTCTGCGTTAAGAAGGGTTAACCTACGAACCGGATTATAACGAGTGACTGGTACTTTTTAAGTTTTGTTCAATTTCATTTTCAAACGAGTGAATGTTTGCGTTTATATCAGCAGTTACAAATATTTAGCAATACTATATCCTTGCATGAACGATTCTTGACATATAGAGGGCACGACTTGTTTGTCGGAAAACACTAAAAGCCCAAAACAGAAGTAAGAATGTGTTTACACAACAAACGCTCCGCATCATAGGGCTCTGCTTGTTTCCTCGTCGGATTGCGGAAAAGGAGCGTTCTCGTAATTTGTCTCTGTTGTGATGGTGTTTCCCGACAGGCGGGAGGAAGCCAGGCATATGTTTCCCTCTGATAAAAGTCACACAAACACAAACGTTCATTTTACCTGTCGAGCAATAGGAGCTGAAACCATTTACGCAATACCGCCGTGAGTTTAGTGTGAAGCATCGGATGGATATGACAGCGCTGTCTGCCAAAGAAAGCATCGATCATGATTTTATGCTGACAGGAAAATTGACAGCCTGGTGTTTCACTTGAAGTTTTGTCTTTTTGTGTTGAACCATGTTTACACGGTTGTGAAAAATAGTCGGCACAGTGTTTTTTTTTTTTTGTCTCCAGCGTTCTCTCCACTTTCTCCTTAAAATGGCAACAACGCACTATCGACCCTAAGAATCAGTCCACATGAATGTATCTGTTCCTTTTGCTTCCTTTCACTCCACTGTGTGTGTGTGTGTGTGTGTGTGTGTGTGTGTGTGTGTGTGTGTGTGTGTGTGTATAAACTGGAGTGACCTCTCAACATCTGGTAATGAGTTGGAGAACAGCCATAGGGGGCCTCCCCCGACCAGTCTCTTTAATTATAGCAGTCATCATGGGGAGGAAAAGAGAAGGAAAGTAAAGCTGGCCCTGTGGAGGAAAAAAAATAAATAAAAGAGAGATGGAGAGAAACGTGTGATTTAAGCTTTGCACAGGAATCTATAGTGATCTGCATCTTGCCTCTGTGATTTACAAGTCCCAGAGTCAAAGACGGCCTCATCTCTGAGGCTTTTCCCTGAGAGCTTTTGAGTGACACTCCTGGGGCTTAAAACATCTTCAAATTGCTGCTGAAATGTAACATTAAGACCGTCAATCAGCCCCCCCTCCTCCTCCTCCTCTCTCGCGGGCTCTCTGTCTCTCTTGTGGTCTCTCGCTCTCTCACTCAGCAAGCAGTCTCTGCAAATGACATTCACAACTGCTCCTTTTCCCTATTAGTTATTATGTGCTTGCTGGAAATGCCCGCAGAGTTTTGAAGATTGGGTGGCTGCGTTAAAAAGAGCAAAGTCAGAGATGCATGATGGGAAAGTAATCAGCGTGTGCGCGTGTGTGTGTGTGTGTGTGTGTGTGTCTTTATTTTTCAAACCCTCATTGAAATCACATTGTCTACACCGTATGTCACGAGCCGAATCAATGAGCACTCCTTTTTAAAGGGGCTCTGAGCAGTCATCACTGAATGTACAACGTTGCTATTGATCTCCATGATCTGTTGATGAATTACTGTACACACCTCCGAGAAGAAGAGACCATTCTTACTCTTGGCATTAATAAAAACAGACGTATACTTTCAAAAAACAGCTCTTGAAAATGATTTACCGAACAACAAAACGGAGCAAGCATAAAATTTATAAATGCCTTTCTGACAATGAATGACTTGTGATCTGATACCAAGTAAAACAATGCTGGATTTACACAACCACTACTGATATTTTTCACCATTAAACACTGTTTAAGTTACAGCATAAACTCTGTGTCTTGTTTTTTTTAAATTTATGAAACACACGGGACGTCAGGATTAATATAGAAAGATAATATATGAAACGAAATGCATTCACAACAATAATATTACCACAATACTACTAATAGTTCTGCAATCAGTTTGCTCTAACCTACTTTCTAGAAATTAGAAAGTAGGCTAAAATCCAGAGAGCAGGAATGATCTGACTAATACCACATGTGTGGATTCTGTTAACTTAATGTGTCGCTTAGATGCATTCTTATGGAATAGAAGATCCTTTATTTAGTTACTCATTCAGCTGCAATCCTGAAAGCAAATTAAAAGTGATTATAAGAAGGTTTGTTTCCATAATTAATCACCCACAACATCTGCAACATATTAATTCAATATAATACACACACGTGATTAGTCAGATCTATCGTGTTCTAGATGGGCATTGATATTATAAACCTGATAATTAACACATTCACACAGTAGTATGCAGTTTAAACTGCATACTACATGAAGTTACCACCTAATCCTGCTTCCTAGTACCTGCATAGACTTTATCAGGGCCCAGAATAATAATAATATATAAAATATGTTGCGCAGTGCAGGTCAGTCAAACTAAGATGGCCGCTGACTGGCGCCTCCCTGCGGCTCACCGAGTCTTCCTGCCTGCTCAGGCGTCACTGCAAAACTGTAAATAACCAAAACATGGCGTTTTTAAAATAACGCATGCCTCGGTGAACTATGCCCATGCCTGGACGTCATCAATGGCGTCACTGGTGTAAAACTTGACACGCGCCCGGAAGCCTCGGCACAACGCGTTACGTCACCAGTACAACGTGAGGTTGGACTGCTTCGTTTAGTGTGTTCGACGTCATGGTAGAAAGCTCTGAATATCTAGATTCCAGCGACATTAAACATGGTACTGTAGACTGACAAGAAAATGATCCCGGATCCTATGAACACAACTTCCTGTTATGTTTACAAAGGCTATATTTGTATGACTTCATTGTTAAATGCAAATAAAACATTGTTGGTTTACGTGTTATGAAAGCTGAACACCATCTTCCATCCTGACGTTTTGTAACGAATGTAGACCTCAAAGCATCGAGACTGAATGATCTTACATTTCAGAGCTGGTCCAGGATTAGTTTGAAATATTCCACGTTGGTAATATCTTAAACATGTCGGACCATGAAGTCATGATTATGGAAGTTATATGGAGCAGCTGCAGGATTTGTCTCATGCTGATGCCATCGAATAAGAGGCCTTATAATGTAGCAATTCAATCCTAGTTTGAACTCTCCGTTTAAATGAAGGCAACAATAGCATGCTTGTACTGCCTGACTGCCTTTGGTCTTGTTTCAGCTGCTAAGGAGCTAGCATGTTAGCCTCTTCAAGATGTTGGCCTCTCAGCTGCTGAATGTGTGAAAACCGAGAATCTGTGTTTTTGCTTCTGAAATCAAGCTTTACCTTCATGAGTTTTTTACGAACACAAGTTGTAGTTGTATGTGATACTTCTCAAATTTCAGAAATCCACAACACCTGACCAGCGTTGCTTCTTCCAGTCTGAAGCACTGACGCACATGTTGCCCTAAGCAGCGAGAATAAAATAAGTTGTTTGTAGTGTGCCTTCTTAGTAGTGTGTGCCGCTGTGATTTGTTCCTCACGGGGGGGAGTTCCATTCCAGTTTTCTGACGAAACAAAATACAAGGCCTCCCATGAGAAAATGCAACAAAGCAGAATGTGCATCCCAGAGTTAAACCCACAGTCTTATCAGCCTCTGCTGTTTGTTGTGGCTGTTTGATAGTGTGTGTGCGTGTGTGTGTGTGTGTGTGTGTGTGTGAGTGATGGCTCAGGCATTTGACAGCGATCAACTGACTGTCACAGACAGCTGTGGAGATAACATCAGACGCCGTCGTCAGGTGACTGGCTCCTTGGAAGAGGAAGGGAGACTCGGGGAACGGCTCTGGTCGGCAGCTATTCTGCTTTAGTCGCTCTGACTGTTTCCAGGAAAACACAATTTGAACCTTTTTTTTTCCTCTGGAAGACCCAAACATACACATTATGGATGTATTTTTTGGAAAATCCAGACTAAACAGTTGGGAGTATTGTCATTGCCAGCGACTGTTCTGAAACTCCCTTTCATTTCTCTTGTCTCTGTGTTTTAACCCCTCACAGTAATAACCTGGTTAAGACATCGACAGGATGAGTGTTATGGCTTTCAATGGGAAAAGGAGTTTGAAATGATGATGACCTGTGCCCCAAGATCACCCAGGGAGCATTGCTTCCAATGGACCGAATCCATTGGAAGCACTTCTCTACTGTACGTGTGATTATTCTGCTATCCGGAGACCCCGCTGCCTCTGATGCGGGGGTCTGCCTGCCTCCAATTACAGCTCATTAGCCCCTGATTGATAGCATCACTGAGGGCTAATGCATTGCTGTAGCAGAAAACAAGACAAAGAGAAAATTACAATAACTACATAAATGAATAAAACGCCACTTCTCATTACTCAAATCTGTACGTTCTATGAGTCATTTGAGTGGCTAATGCAGTGTCTGTCTGCAGAAGGAATTAAATGGCCGTGCATGTGGACGATGGAGCAACACGTGGACCCAGTGAACACCATAAAAACTATATCGCCCCGTTGTAAAGTCGACTGCTCGTTGGAGCCACTTTGCGTATTTCCACACGGCGTTAGATTAGAGCGTTTTTGTTTTTAGTAAGTCATTGTGACCGATAAGAGCTGCGGTTTAACGGTCATTGTAAAATGTATATGTGGAATGAAATGCCCGACCTGTTGTCCACGGTGTGTTCCAACGTCACACTGCATGAGCATCACAGACACGATCACCGTAGCGGTAAGTCGAGCTCTCTGGAGGCTTGGTGTTGGAGTAAATACTCCTTCTCTGCTCTATCAGTCTTTACATGAGCATCACACACTAAAACTGGCCTATTCGTACAAGAAACCACCTCCTTTCCTCAAACCCCCTGCCTTGTTGAATCATTGCCCTCCTCCCTAATTCTCTCGTTTCCTTTGCCCTGACTGACAGTGTGACGCCTGGCCACTCTCCTGTCACGGGGCCCGCATTGAACGCCGGGCTATTGCCACGTAATTATCAATTACGGGGCTCTGCTTCCACACCTGGAGCAGGCCAGGCTGGGAATGAGCTCAGCCCATTAGGATGGACCTCCGGCTGGGTTGTTTGTGGAGGGGGCTGGGCTCTACCCTCTGGAGGTGTTAATGGGCCTTCTAGGGGTATAGAGTCAGCTGGCTGATCCATCAGAGTGTCTGATAACATGCTGCACTGCTGTTGGGAATTTAATGCAGATTTCTGGTTTAGATACGTGTCGTTATTTAGTATTATATGTACAGAGTTTTACATCTTTTATGGTCCGTTTCAAAGCTTTAAACCTTTTAACTCTGACATGAATTTCAAGAGATCATTTCAGAATGAAACAGATTGCAATGAAAGGGCTCTGGTATATTGCATTACGTACATAGATCCGTGAGAGATGCAGTAAAGGAGCACCAGATTTTACCCATTAAAGTCAATTTAATAGTGGCGAGGAGGACTGCACAGCCTGTGCAAATTGATGTAAAATTGCGAATTGTACAATGTTTTCTGTGGCTCTCGGAGTGCTTTGGAAAGTCTGAGAACATCTTTAAAAATGACATCACTTGAATATCTCGGCTGAAGCTTGGAGGCAAATAGTAGAAACTGTGTTTTTTAAGCTCGCTCCATGGCGGGGATTGATATGTTAATTATTTGTGATTCTTTTTCGCCGTTTCACTGTCGCTGATGGGTGTTTGCATTGGTGACCTCACACAAAACACAAAACGCTGAAGACGTAAAACAAGGGGTGAAGACACAATGACCACATTCACACATTAAAAACTTAATTAAAAGCATTTAATGGTTGAATAAACAAATAAAATAAGAAGTGTTCCCATAGGGATACTATCTGCACCATAAACCCAGCATGTTGCCAGCACACATACCGTCACAGTGTCCTATGAGAATAGAACAGCAGTTGGGTTTTAGAAGTTGAGGAAATGAACAGACATGTGTTGTCTTTTTCTGCCTCCGCGCTGGCGACAGCAAATTATGACAATTTCCCCCAAATGTCTAACAGGATAAAATGAAGTGATCACATTCTGGACGGACATGGTTGACCGAGGCAGACAATCACGAAGCAGTAATTCTAGTTTTATAATAGAATGAGGAAATTGAACAGCCATAAACATCTTGTCAGTTGCCCCCCTATCTGACCTCTTATACATTGATTTTGACTGCTCTTTGTAAATAATCGGTCTATTGCGAGTCCCCTGACTTCATGGAAGTACAACACTACAACGCTGATACGCTTCTGTATCTATACTGAGAGGTCACAGTGTGCAGAGCAGGCTTTCGGATGAGAAATGTGGGGTCATCACCTATTGAATTTACTCAGAATGAACAAGTATGAGAACCATGTCCCTGCGCAGCCCGGGTTTGTAACGGCATCAAGAAAGAATCTGCTCTCTGAATGACTGCCTCATCGCCCTGCTTAAGCGCCAGACCTCGCAATATTCAAGGCAATATATTCAGAAAAGGTGCCGCATTGAAAGAATGTAGCAATGCATTTGCTTGTATCTTCATATGAAGTGATCAAGTATGACATGCACAGATCACTGCTTCTGTGTTGTGTCTGTATCCTCCACCTGCCTCTTTCTATTCATGTACGAAGACACAAAAATAGATCCACACGTCTTTTCACCCTCGAATGCAAATGGGTTGACTCGGCCTCTCATCGTGACAATAGTCGCTCTTTGAAGCCCGTCTCGTGTCTGTGCTCTGTTCAACTGTTGTTGGCGGTTCGGTGAAACAGTCAGCTTACGGCAGCCATGTTCTATATCATGCAGAAGATAGAAATGAAAATGAGGCACTTCTCAGAGTAGCTGCAGGCAAACGGGGGGGCTGGGGGGGGGCTGGTAGTTGGAGGATTGAGGGTGACGGGGGTGAAGATATACGTTCTGACTTTCTGTGTATTTTAGAGCTCGCGGGTTGTTTTGAGTCTTTGCCAGGCTGAATGCTTCTGAGACATGTCACAGGTGTCGATGGATTGAAGAGCGTGGTATGCGCCGCATTAGCTTTGCAATTGGTTTACGCTGTGTGAGTGTGAGAGAGACACACAGAGCGTGTGTGTGTGTGTGTGTGTGCGCGCGCTCGCTCGTGAATACAAACACCCATTTGTGTTATTGTGTGTATATTTTAGCTGCCCTCCCTCACCCCATCGGTCTGTCTGCTGTGTGTGTAACATTGTGTGTGTGTGTGTTTGCATATTTTGTTGGGAGGAAAACAAGGGAGGAAATGAATGACTAAGACTTAGCTTTGCATTTATTCTTTTATTATAGAAGCTCTATGTTTCATAGAAGATTGAAAATATGCTTAATGCATTATAAATAAACTCCGCTTGTGAAAGATATTTCATTTTTATGTACATAGCCTTTTATATTGCTGCCAAAAAATCCATTATCCCCAATGATGGCTCCTCATATGTAAGCATAATTTAACAGCATGAAATCAAAGGCTGTCGACACACAGTGCTGTGATCATCGACTGTAGTAATGCTCTGTGCTTTGAATTTCCACTCTAGCTATACTTTTGCTGCTTTTGCTCACAGTCTGACTGGGTTCTATATTTTTACAAGTATCAACGAATTCCTTGAAAAGGCCAAAACCAACAACAAATCGATCCACTAACAAGTGCACCCAAATCCTGATATGTTATTCCTCTGTGCCATAGAGTGCATGCTTCATTGGGTGACGTGTTCCCTTATCATGAAGAACATGGGTGTCGTTTTCAGTTAGTCCCACACACACACACACACACACGCACACACACACACACACACACACACACACACACACACACACACACACACACACACACACACACACACACACACACACACACACAGTCCTGCTGCTGTAAATAATTACAAGAGAAAACGTGTATCAATTGGCAGCTGAAAATAGTCCCCAACAAAGGCTCTATTCACTTCTGTTCGGGAGACATTTTCTAAAAACCACAGTTCCCGGCTGTTTTCGAGAATTTGTCCCCCTTCTCTTAAATTTGAGCTTCATGTTCATGTTTTTAAAGTTCTGCCGGTTTAGGAACCACAGGGCTCAAGGCTGAGCGCAGACAAAATAGAAAAGTCAAAGAAATAACGAGAAATGCACAAACAAATAGTACTTCGTTGATGTCAGCAAAACTGTAGAAAAGTTCAGGCGTGTCCTTATCAGAGCATGTGAAGTTGCATGTCACAGACAGCTGCACATATGTGCAATAATTGAACCATTTCAGAAAATGACTGAGCCTTTTTTGAAGAATCACACTATATATATATATATATTTCTGAGACATACGTAAGTTTTGTGTCTTCAGTCCAGAAAAAAGATTGGGAATTGAGAAGCAGACTAAAATTGAAATAATAAACATTTAGAGTCACAGTCTTGTCCTTTGTCAATAACATATGGTTACAGCAGGAGATAATTGAAACAAGAAAAGTATGTTATAACCAGAAAAAACGGACATAACTGGAAGTAGAAGTCATCCTCACAACCATTAGTGATGTTGCCGCGATGTGTCCACACACCCTCGGTGCATTAAGCCTCCCTGCTGTCCCCTGTTGTGCTTCACTGGAGCCGAGGGATATGTGCACTGACGCAAGCTCCAGTCTCTCTTGAGCAGCCATGCAGGTAAATAAACCGGTGATTGTGTGCTGAGGGAGGACATCACGTGCGCAGATGGAAAAAGCCTGTTGATTGCTGATCGTCGAGCCCACGCTAATCATGCTCCCTGTCCTGACTCTCAGCCTCGAGATGAGCTCTGGATCAATCTTTAATAAGGTGACTGAAATACAAATTCTGTATTGACCTGCTGGAAGATCCTCCTCCGACCAGCATCATTTATTTCTATTTAATTGCATCCGTGTACGCGCTTGGCAGCCAGTCATTGATCTCAATACAGGAGATGATGAAAATGGTCTTTCACCTTAATTACTGATCAATTTAAAAGAAATGGAAACTCTCCTGCTATTTAACATGTAACGACATCTCTGCTCTCTGCTTGTGCTGTTGGTGACTTATTGTTCGCTCATGCCACCAAGTGAGTCTGTGGCTCTGACACATCTTTTACTTGGTCAGAAGAGCATGGTCACTTCCCTTGAGTTAGTTCCCTTCTTACCGGCTGGGGAATCTTTGTGGCTCAGTCGATAGCTTGCTCGCTTTGTACTCTGCTTACTGTGTTCATTTATTTGTGAAACATCTGCGTTGTTTGTTGTTTGACTCAGGGCTGAACTATTCCGCTGCCGGAAATGTGTGGAAGAAATGTGTCACAACCGTGACTGTGTGAGATGACTTCTTTCTGGTTCTTTCATTCCTTGCTTGTGTATTAGCTGCACATATGTGTCTTCCAACACTTTGGGTTAAGGAAGGTTAAAGTGGGACCACACACACACACACACACTCTCTCTCTCTCTCTCTCTCTCTCTCTCTCACACACACACACTCATTAAGACAATAGCTGTCATCTCCAACAATGCGCCAATTAGAGTGTATCCTGGGCTCCCAGCGTGCTTCGTTGGGGGCTCATTCCCTCTCGTTCTTCAATCCAAATCTTTGTCAGCTCAAATGAAAAGCACTTGTAACATCACAAGGACCTTTCCACCATTATCCCTCTTTACTATTATTCATCTCCAATAAGCGCCACAGCTCCCCTCAGGGCGACAAGGCGAGGCTTGATGCAATTCAATCCTAATCAGACACTGTTTGCCTGTTTTTTTTTTGAGTTGGCTGTTATGTTCTCTCACGATGTGAAAGGCACAGCGCCTCAGGCACAGCTGAGTGCGACGGGGCCCCCACGAGGGACCCTATGGTCGCTCCATTGGGAGGAGTCCCTAATCCGGGATTATACTCCCAGACCCGCAGCCAGCTGGATTAGGAGATAGTCGGTGGAAAAGGGCACCGTCGGCATATTTCCTGAGCAGCTCAGTGGATTAGAGCCGCCGCAGACGCCGAGCTGCCTGTGAGGTGCAGAGAGCGAGAGGAAGGTCCCCTCGCAGCTACACTGCAGCACCATACATGGAGATGGAAAAAAGGGGATGGTGGAGTGCACGACGAAGGGTTGATTTTTCCATTCTTGACTTGAGGTGTTCAAATATGGTGTCAGGAGATAATGGTGGGCTTTACGGGTGGTTGGTGCTCAACCAAATTGAGGGAAAAAAGGAAATTTAAACAAAAACTGCATTCAGACATTGGTAGATATTTCTGCAGTGAAATCCACACATCTCCCGGCCCTGTGTGCGGGCCGTACTGTCCGACAGATGACGGCTTCCATACAGCTGCAACCTGCCATCCCTCATTAGAGAGATGATCTGCATTACAGTCTGTGTGGGCGTGCGTTTGTACATTGTGCAGTGTGTGTGTGTGTGTGTGTGTGTGTGTGTGTGTGTGTGTGTGTGTGTGTGTGTGTGTGTGTGTGTGTGTGTGCTGGTGAGAGAGAGAGAGACACTGTTTGAGAGCAGCAACTGGTTGCATTTGTATACTTTGTGTTCACTGTGGTCTGCGTGTGAAACCGAGTGCAAGATTGCAGCAGCAGATCAGCGTCGGACACCCCAGCTAGTTTCTACGGCCGGTAATCAGCTACGATTGATTGTAAAGTAGTCAATGAGAGGAGCGTCTCAATGTGCCCTCAGAGCCGCCGCGGCCGGATCGATCACGGCCTGCTGCTGAGCCTTTGTGTGACCGGCATAATGGAATGTGCACCGCAATGTGAAGTGTTTGCTTTGCTCGATGAGAACAAAAGAACGTCTTCTTTTTCGGAATTTCTGTCCGTTGTTGGTCATTTTTTTTTCATCTTTTTTTTTTTCCGACACCCACGCAGTCAAAAGCAATTTGTTCGTCACCTTGCAAACAAATGCGCGTGTTCATCCATGAGACTGATATGCATGCGACCACATTACCTCCCCATCAGAACCACATCCTGTCAACTTAATGCAGAGAAAGAGGCCATATTGAAATTGCCAGGTGCCTAATTTGGTCTTTGTTGCACATAATTGAAACCACTCATCCCTCCCCCTATGGAAGGGGAGAGAGAGAGAGAGAGAGAGAGAAAGCGAGAGATAATTGCCTTATAAGGCAGTAGGCTGTTATGAACGTGACGTCCCATTCCCAGCAGCGTGCTGGCAGATGATACGGTAAAGCCCACATCTCAAATCCATCTGAAGAAAGCTGGCTCTCACGGGCTTTGGTTTGATAGCTCCAGCTGTCTCGTTTAGGACTGCATGTGTGTGCATGTGTGTACACACACATAAATATATATATATATATATGTGTATGTGTGTGTGTGTGTGTTGTTGAGGGGTGCATGTATACCGCGTTATTGACTCCTGAATTACTTCTCTGCAGGGGGATTTTGCTAGAATTTTATGTGTGTCTGTGGTGATGAATAGAGAGGTGTGTGTGTGGTGATGAATAGAGAGGTGTGTGTGTGTGTGTGTGTGTCTGTGTGTGGAGACAGTTGCTGAGTCAGGTGGGTGATTTACAGTGCAAGTATTGCAGTGCAGGTGTAGATGCGCACACACACACACACACGCATGCCACATGTAACATCTTTTCTTCTTTTATTTTTCTGCCATTCCACCTCGTCTCTTCCCTCGTCACTCTGTCTGTCTTCCACGTCCTCCGATCCCGTCCTTCTTTCCCTTCCTCCCCTTCTTGTTGCATCCCTGTCTGTTGCTCCTCTCTCTCCCGTCTCCATCACTATCCCTCTCCGTTTCCCTGCATCTTGGCGTTCCCCTCCCCCAACCACGCAGCCGGGCTGGATGCATGTGTGTGCGTGGATGAGTGAGTGTGTGTGTGTGTGTGTGTGTGTGTGCGCGTGCTCGCATGCTCCCAGCTGGGGGCAGCAGTAGGGAGGGATGTTCTTTGGGGAAATGGAGGACGGTATGCAGTCTGCTCCTCTTGGAAAACTGTCAGAGTATCATCTCTCCTTCTCTCAATCCTTTGTCAACTGAATTTCTTCTTGTCTGTTTTTAAACATATTTCTGTTTCCCTGGATCGGATTTTTCTGCTAAAAACATTTCACTCTACCTGTCACCCCCCCCCCCCCATCTCTCTTCCCTGCCTTCCCCTGTTCTCTCCGTCTGATTTGCCAGGATGTCTTTCCCTGTTGCTGGTGCCCTCTCAGCATGTGCTGCTGTCCCCCACAGTGAGGGTCTTCTCCTGTCACTACACACTCTTCCCAGGGCATCCTCTCACGACCAACAGCCTCTTTAAAGCCCGGCCCTCCATTTATCTCAGCTCCCTTTTTTGTTGTGCCGCAATCGCCTTTCAATTATCTTCCCCTTCTTCTCAACGGTCGCTGGGAGACCGCTTTCCTGGGCAAATATTTGCTTTTCATGAATATGCCATCATTAAGCACCCTGCATAGGTGTGGGCGCAGCACCGGCGAAATGTTAATTGTGGCTCGGCGAGGCCCTCTTGTGCATTCCTCCCCTTGCAGGAATCTGGCAGGAGCTCAGACAGTGAACAGACGTCTGGGTCAGGGCAGGCTCAGGCAGAGAGAGTGTGAGAGAGACGAGGAGGGAGAGGAAGCAGAGGGGAAGGGAAATGAGGAGTGTGAATGAGAGAAATAAGAGCGAAACCGATATAAACGTGACCAAAAAAATACGTTCTTCAACCTTCATTTGCTGCAGCCGGTTGAGCGTCCAGTCGAATCACTCAGACCTCCAGGTCCAACATGAACATCAAGAGGGTTTTGACTTTCGGAAGAGCTGCTTTGTTCCTCTTGAACGCACTTCCCGACCACCTGAAGGCACGTCAGCCACTGGACTTATTTATAGAAATCCTTTCTATTTAAATTCATCACAGTATTTCTAAGTTACTAAAGAGCCAATCACAAATGTCCCCGTTGTTTCACGTGCTTTTAATTAGATTGTGGCACTAGCCTCCTATTTCCCCTTTGAGATTTGCATTTAATGAAACGTGTTATTTATAAAAAGGCGTTATCACTATAATTATTAAGGCAAGAGAAACTGAGAGCGTGTATGCCCGAGGGAGTTCAGTCGATTCCAGTACAACTGGATGAGGACCAAGAGGCCAGCGTGAAAAGAGGGATTAGAGTCCGTTTCAACATGGAGCTGGTATCTGTAGCAAGATCGCCTTAATATGGTGAACAGCAACGGCTTTGTTTTAGGCCAGGAATGCAGCCGCTTCAGTTAAATTAGCGGCAGCCATTTCCGTTGGCACGAGGGTTCGGCTACGCTAGCAGAGCTTCTCGGGTTGGGGAGAATGTGGACATTGTAATGTGAAGTAAAGCAGTCGAGGGATCCAGTCAAAGAGGATAAAAGACAAATGATCGGGCGAAAAATCACCAGACGTTTGGTTGGAATGATAACCTGCAGGTTCTTGGCAAAGCCAGAGCAAAGTCTCCAACATTGGGTTTCCAGACCTCCTCACCTCAGGTGACACGGTATGAATGGTGACGGTGGTGGAAGAAGCGCTCAGATTATTCACTTCAGTGAAAGGACCAAAACAACCATGTAAAATACTGTTGCAAGCAGTACATAAATATGATCAGAAACCGACGAACCGAAAGGAAGAAAGGTTGGCTTGTAGATTCAGGACGGACGGGGATGTGGCTTGTGTGGTCAAAAATACATGATTCTCTTTTTCTTGTTTCTCTTTTCAGTCACGTCTTCTGCTCTAAGATTGGAGCGTATAAATGCGTCTGAAATAGTCTGCATTGCTGTCATCTCATGACCTCAGTGTACTCTCATAGGTTAAGGACAGATGGAGCGGGGAAGATGCACCTTTCACACTGAAACAGAGCTGACATGTGGATGTTTGTTTGTGTTTCCCCTTCTCATTCTGTTATTGCCGGCAGTGCAGGTGCATGTGGATGGAAAGATGCTTCCGCTTCCTCATTAACCTGCATTAGATCTTTTTTGTTTCCAACCTAAAACCTCCTCCCCTCTTTCTCAGGGCTGCTTTTAGTTTGTTTCCACAGGTGAATTCTCCTGCGCCCTCCCTCCTTTGTCTCTCATCTACCACCCTCCCCCTCCCGCCTCTCCCTGCCTGCTGCTTTCTCAGAGAAGTCAACCTGTTATCGGCAGGGTCTATGAATAGCACAGGGCTGGAGCTGCGACCCACTCGCCCCCCTAACATAGCTCATGTCTTATGCATTGCTCCTGCACGCACAATCCCTCAAGCCCTAGTTCCACAGTTACCCGGCTGTAGTTCTGCTCCGACAATTAGTTTTCAAAAAAAATGCTGCGCAATACCAGAATATTTTTGAGATTTACACACCATATGATGTATTTAATAATGCTGTGAATGTGCAGATTAAAGACACTCTATCACAGTTCTCAAATAATGTGAACACATCTCTCAGTTCATTAACAGCAGACACAGGTGCATCATCTTTCATGCTCCTCTTGAGATGAGAAAGATGATAAAACGTGCGAAACTGCTCATATTTTGTGACACTCATTTGCATTCTGAACACATATTTTCCCACTTGTCCTGCACCAGGCACCAGCCCATATACTGTATATTCATCCAAAGATGGCAGCTCCGCAGTCCGAGCTGCATGTGCACGCAGATGCGGCGCAGAGATAAACCTCCGCTGCCGCCGACGCCATCATTCTTCCTGCGATGCTTCTGGAAATCTGGTTGTGGCAAACGCCCGAAAACGTGTTTACAAATGCAGTGAGTGGCGGCATCATCCTCCCAGTGTTTCTCCTCTATTCCACAGCTCCAATAATACACCAGGGAACAAGGAGCTCAGCAGTGACAGCCCCAAATCCCTCTTTCCACAGCACTGATTTCTGGATTAAGGAGGGGAGATTTCCACACCTCTGAATTGTATTGTGTTACGGGGCTCACGCATCTTTTCATGCATCTTTTCTTTTGCGGTGTGCAACGGAATGGGAGCATTTCCTTATTTACACAGATGTAGAGCGATTCTGGATGGGGCATGGGCGGCTTTAAATGAGGTTTGAAGCAGGGGAGAAGGTGGAGAATAAGAGTGATTATTGTGGTAAACCCCCTTTTATGGAGGGATTTTGGAGCTTCATTGTAAACAGATCACCTAAACAGAGCGCTTGTGCATATTTTGGTTCTTTAAAAGCATGTTCGCTCAAAGCAGGGAGGATTTTTTTGTGTCTAAATTCAAGCTATATGCCTCAGATTTTGGACTCGGGGCTCTCCCACTGCTTTGACAGATGTCGATGCAACAAAAACGGTTGGGAATATTTTCATTCCAGCCTGATAAAAAACAAACCTCCCCACTTCATTCCACCTCCTTCTCCTCCTCCTCCACTTCTTGGCCACTCCTTTGTTTCCACTCCCTCGCTGCTGTCCTCTTGGACCTTCCTCACGCCCTTCGTCACTTTTTCCCTCATTCCATTACCGAACGTTGTTATGACTTTCCAAGTTCCGCATTCCTCCGCACGGCATACCGACCTGCCTGTCGGACCGCTGGAAGAATTCTTGGCCTGTCATTATCCACTCATATTTCATTTACACACACACACACGCACACACACACACACACACACACACACACTCACAGAGGACGCAATAAATTAATGGCATGGGGTGTACTCTTTTATTCCCGCTGAAGAAAGGTTTATTGTTTCTTGTTGCAGGGGGTTTAATTGATTTGCTGTTACATTCCAAAATGTCCAAATGCCATTGATTTGCTTTTGAGTGATCAATGTGGAGAGTTTTGTGGGGGTTTTTTTTTAAACAGATGTTGTATGGCAAGCGGTGCTTGTGTGTGTGTGTGTGTGTGTGTGTGTGTGTGTGTGTGTGTGTGCGTTGCTGTAATTTTCTCCTTTGTGAGCCAAATTAAACACGGCTTTATTGCGTGCTTATTTTACATTTACTGAGAAATTAACTTCTGAGGAGCAATTAATTACAAGCTGGAAATGATGAAGATGTAAATCAATCAAACTGAAATTGTCCTCATGGTGCATCTGCAGACATGTCTGTAATAATTATGGCAAAACAAACGTTTTGTCGAAAAAATAACTGTAATTTTTCCCTGAATGAATAAACAAATTCAACTGGTTTATGTATCTGGAGCAGACACACACACACACACACACACACACACACACACACACACACACACACCCTACCAGTTGACAGTGGGTGTTAATTGTGTTGGGCCTCAGGGCAAAAATAACATTGCACCAAAGACGGAGAAACAGAGTGTCTTCTGTCTTTCAGCAGCCTGTCCTTTCTATCAAGACAAAAGGACACAATCATTGTACCCATAAAGCATCTGTATCTCCTTTATTCACGTTACTCATTATATATTAAATACATTACGGAAAAGATATCCAATCCGTTTACTTTCTTTTCTCGTTTCCAGCCTACATCCCCAGTGAATCCCAATAGACAGTGTTTTCATGACTATATGACTGTTAATTGCTAATTAGGCCGGCATAGCAACAGACCCCTGTGTGAGGTGATGGCACTGTGTCGGTGTACACGGAATAATTACAATGAAAGGTGTTGCAGGAGCGCGTCAACATCTGCTCCCTGTGTGGCTGGAAGACAAGAAATCTCTCACAAATGTGACGGGTTGTACTTATCGGTGTTTGTGCAAATCTTTCTGGGTCATTTTGCTGCCGAACAGTTGATTTCGAGCTTTTAGAGCGAGAATGAGGGAACGTTTCATTGTGTGAACCTTTTCACACATACACTACATTTCCCTCCTTTGCATAGAAGCTTGCACAAAACTGTATGATTGAATGTAAATTGCATCATTCAGCGTCTATATACACACGTTTGTTTTTTAGTATTTCTGTTCTTATTTTTGCTACACTGTGTTTTAACTTTCATGTCTTTAAAGGCCCAGGTGAAACAATGAAATGTAAAATCCAGGGGGGAATTCCTGAACTAATCCAATGTTTGGTAAAACCCCATGACACATATGTGTACACACACACACACACATTCCCAGCATGTCAGCGATGCGTTTTGAGTTTAAAAAAACAAACAATAGAAAGCGACAGAAATACCAGTCGGTGTCCGCTTCCATATCTTCAGTAAATCTGATGTTCCTGGAACACAATGACATCATTGTTCTGAAGAAGTTCTCTGTTACTGAAACAGTTTCCCGTTAATGCACTTTGAACGCGTGAGTGTCAGGAATTTTGAGAAGCTAAATGTCACAAGTAACCCGTAAAACAGGATTTGAAGATCAAGATCAAGATCAAAACAGATCTGCGCATGACACAATTTCAACACACAGCTGTTGTGTTGCTCTCCCACAACACAGACACAAACACACACACACACACGTTCTTCTTTACTCGCTGTCGGTATTAAAGAAAACGCGTGTTTGAGGTTTTGGGACTGCAGCTCGCTGAAAAGCTTGTCTGTGAGTAGAACTATTCTGAAAACACATGTTGGTCGAATGGATTTAATATGGTTGTAAATTACAGTCGACAGAGTGCCGGAGCATCAGTCCCACTCACATGGAAATGAGCTCTACTCGAGAGCCTTTAAATGCTGTATTCACAGCTTTATCAGAGGTGTGTGTGTGTGTGTGTGTGTGCGTGCGTGTGCGTGGCGTGTGCGTGCGTGCGTGTGTGTGCGTGTGTGTGTGTGTGTGAGAGAGAGCAGCAACTCCATTGTCACACATCTTTCAGCAGACCAAGTTAAACAGTTATGTCTTTGGTTATTTCTTTCTCTTTCACATTTTTAAGACGACTCATACGCTTCATACAGATCGCATGGATTTCTTGTCAGTCTTTGATTCATTTCATGCTTCATTTGAATGGATTGTCTAATTATTCAGACAACTGCTTCACAAAAATTGCTCGCACAAACTCCATCTTTAAATATGAACAGCAGTTTCATTTCTCAACTCATAAGCGATACAACACTAACACACGTTCGATTGAACTGTAATTCTGTGTAATGCAAGTGTGGATACATGCGTGTGTCCCGAGCGTGCATATAGGTGTTTGTGAGCGTGCGTGTGGGAATACGTGCGTATACGTGTGAGTCAGCGTGTACATATTTAAACTGTTGATCGCGTGAATGGTGGGAGCATGCGGGCGGATTTTAACCTGCGCCTTTGCCTCATTAGGCTTGCCTCCGTTGCCATGGTTGTCTATTAGAGCAGCAGAGATTAAAGACTGATTTACATGTGAAAGAGGAGAGTGGTTAGAGAGAGAGGGAGAGAGACTACACTCTATTGCACTCTGCTCACTTTAGTTTATTCTGCAGAAGAGGGTCAGATAGGGCGCAGGCAAATGTTTGCAGAAGCTTTGACCAACATTTTGACCATCTATATATATATATATATATATATATATATATATATAATATATATATATATACGTACGTGTGTGTGTGTGTTATCGACTTGCTTGAAGTATATTAAATTAAACATCTTGTCAGCTTTAGCATTAGTTACTCATATCATGTCTCAAGAATCCAATAAGGCTTTTAAAAAAGTATTTAAAGTAGTTTTTATTAATTACATTCAGGGGAGCACTGACAAAAGCCGATTGCTTTCTATTCAAATTTGTGGTTCTTCCTATTATTGTGTATTGTGTGTGTGCTCGCGTGTTTGTGTGAGACAGGTGAATGATTTGCATATTGCATGTCAGTCAACATCTGGCATCCTGTCACACCTGATCCTCTAAGAGAGAGAAAGAGAAATGAGATTTAACTTGGAAGTTAGTTGTGTTTTACATTTAGTGTGGGGGGGAAAGAAACTAAACGGAGGCAAAGGAAATGCTGTAATATGTATGTAGACCAAGTCATTGTGGCGCCTAACTGTTGTTTAGAGGTCTGTAAGGTGGACTTAATGACTGTGAGCATGTTATTTCTCAGGTGGATCATGGGAGGCATGAGTCACCTCCTTCTCTCTCACTGTAATGTTCATATGAACCAAAGCAGGAAAGGCAAAGTGGAGCACTCTGTTTCACTCTGACTCACTCCACCGAGGCGGCGTTGACCAAAACAAGCCACAAGATCAACCGAGTCAGTCTGTGAGCTCACGCTGAGGCACTGAACCGCGAATGTGCTACTGCTCGGCACAGGGCAACGAATTCACAACGGACCAATTATCCAAATAAAGTAATTTATTCAAACTAAAGACACACAAACAGACGGATGGACTCATAACTTTGTTCGTTCCCCATGTGTAGTCCACACAGGCGGTCTATAAAAATCACAATAGCCTTTTCCAACAGAGAGTCTGCTAGCCACATTTTGGATTTCCAATAAGCCAAGTCTGCGGGCTACAGGCGGCAACAGACAGCAAGGAGAGAATCTTCTCTATGAATATTAATGTGTGGTATGGGAGGGGAGGGGGGGGGGGGTTGAGGGGCAGAGAGGGTGGGGAACCAAAGCCTCCTCCAAATCCTTCGCAGATAAACTGAGAGGGGACGAGAGATGATTACATGCATGGTTTTTCACAGGGCTCCCCCCAAATCTCATTTTCTGGAGAGCATTTTAATGGGATCCTCACACGCTCCTCAGCCCAGTTAAGTCTCTGGATGCTGCCGTCAGAGAGGGGGGGGGGGGGGGCTGATAAATTCACAGCTCCCGTGAATTTGTTTTAATGCACGGCCGTAGCATGTGTTTCTTTTCACGGTTCTAATGCGTGCAACAACAAAAAAAAAACGGGCCTTGTCGACCCTTTTTGTCTTTATAATGCGCCGTATGCATCACTGTCATTTAAATGCAGCCGCAGACAATGGAGAGCTGCGAGAGATGGATGAGACGAGGTGCTGAAATAGGAATCAAAGTCACTCTGCTCTGCAGATGATGGAAGAGGTCACCGCATACAGGCCCCGCAGGGAAAAAGATTTGGACATATGCGTGACATGAAAACATGACGGAGAATTAGTTTATATGAAGAGGAATTGACCACGTTTAATAAAGTTATATAGTATTTGTGGGCTTTTTAAGATTAAAGTCCCAGTATGCAAGATAACGCACCAAAAAATCCTGCCAGGATGGACCTTAGCCCTCCATGATTTCATGTCACATGCTACGTATTCCTGTTTTGAAGTCGGAGACTCAGACATTGATCTCAGTCGCCTCTCCTCTCCGTCCGTCTTGTGTTTATTGCTGATAACCATCAGGGTGACCTGAGCACACACGGGGGACTGTTTAATTACACACGCTTTCTCCACGTGTCCATCAATAATCCAACTGATGCTATCATTCATGTGGTCATTTCAATCAATACCTTCAAGGGAACATGCAGTCAAACTCTGGGTCACGTGACTGAGGCTTCACGTTAGTTTTATGGCACCGTGACACCGTTCATTTTACCATCTGGAGTTTACCAGCCACTTACTATCAGGCTGTCGGTTAAAGGGACCGTTCATTCGTTTTCATGCAGCAACTGCACTTCCTGTTGGAGGGTCATTCACAAACATCGGCAGCTTTGGAAATGGGGAATAAAAAGCCGGAACATGCTTTGTTTCATAAGCGGACAGAACAATATCTTCAGTTATGATGATTCAAATATGCATTTCAGAACACGGCATTGGTCTTCGAATCTCGTCGATCCGACAAATGAGCTTACGCTTTTTGAGGATTGACTAGTTTCATAAAACGGCACTAATTCTCAAACAAACTTCGACACAAAAATGTTGCATTTCAATGTATTTCCAAGGACCCCAGTCTGTATTTCTGCATCTCTCTGGCCCAATTGCTTTGTTTTGTTTCTTGCAGTACTCTCTTTCTAATCTCCTTCCCAGAGGCGCACCTTCCATCTCATGCTCTTTAACAGTATCGTTACTCTGAAGCAGCCACATTAAGGGGGCTTCAGGGAGACATCGACAGAGCGGGCATTGTCTTGAGGAGGCGGTTTCATTGAGATATTGAAAGTTGGCCGGAGAGGATGTGGAAATAATTATAATGTGTGCAGAATCATTATTTCCTGTCAACTGTGAAGCATCTATTGGTTTGGTGATCGGACGCCTTTGACTTTTTTCGTAGAGGACTGTAGCAAATGAACAGACTTGTGTATGTGGTGTTAAACAGCCTTGTTCCTGCCTTCAGCTTCAAACATGTGTTCATAACTCATGGTGTGTCTGTGTGTGTGTGTGTGTGTGTGTGTGTGTGGGTGTGTGTGGGTGTGTGTGCGTGTGTGTGTGTGTGTGTGTGTGTGTGCGCATGCTGAGTTGAGCTGGTGTACACAACACGATCTGGCAGTTCTGCAGAAATGCGAGTGAGCAGATGACAAGTAGTGTGATAGAAGAGGATGGTGCGTGTGTGTTTACTGAGAGCTATAGTGTCTGTGTTTGCTCTTGTATGCATGATAACCAGAAAGATTGTCTCAGTGTCTGTGGTGTGTTTGCAGGGGAATAAGTGATCTATAGGGCCTGTCGAGGGTCCAGCCAATCTTTGGGGCCCCCCGAGCACGAAGCCTTTTTATTCCACAGCCGGCCTGGTTGCGTCTCTGTAGCTGCATCCACGGTCCAACTGGATGTGTGAGCAGTTCAGTGTGATTTCTGCCTCGACCATGGAGCATTGTTTTTGTCCTCTCGATCCAATCAGTGAGCTGCATCCAGATACAACAAGAAGCTTGTCTCACTGTTTCCATAAATTTGACTCTGTACGTTTTGTTTTTTTTCCCCTCAACCAGCGATTGCATGTTTTGCCTGGCTGACATTATTGAACCCGAGCTTCAATTCTTTGTGATTAATGACATCCAGAGCAACAACAACCGCTACCAACGGCCCTCTATCCGCATGACCGTGGTCATGCTGGGAAGATGTAAAGGTGTGAGCTCAGCTACTGTGCTCACTCTCAAGCTCAAACGTATTCGATTCACATCACACATCCCAGCCCTTCCTCCAGGCCCTCTCCCATCCACTGCTCTGATAGGCAACACGGCATCTGCAGAAAAATGTGCGAGGGAAAAGCCTGTGAAACTGTGATCTCCTCCATAATTCACTTTTAGCCAAAACACCGCATCTGTGTGTGTGCGCGTGTGTGTGTGTGTGTGGCTTTGTAGGCATACACACACACACTGTGTGCAGTTTCTGCAAAGGTGTGAAAAGTGCCCCAATGTTAAACTAACACCTCAGCTCTTCATCAGCCTCTTTTTTGTCTTCTTTTGCCTGAAGGAGGAAGGGTGAGGTTTATTTCCAGTTTATTGTTTGTGTGCAGACATGCTTTTGTTTTTTGGCCATTGCCAGTCACACAGATCAATGCAGGCATGAGGCTCATCCGGTTTGATTTCAGCGTGTTCACACTGTGAAAACTGGATCCCACTGACAGCGTGTTAACGATCCGCTCTTCTTCTTCAGGCTGCACGAACACAAAAGAGGCTCTTTGAAAGCGAGCCTCGACCCAAGGAGCTGGCCGGAGCTTCACACCGATGACGGCTCTCCAACTTGGGACACCAGGAAGACAACCTTCTCTTTGTCAGTGTGGGAGCGTGGGTAAAGCTGAACAGTCACAAACTGTTACCTCAGCTGTCACCATATCTGGATGGGAAGTTTTTACCCTCTTATTTCCCACCCACAGCATCCACATCCATGCATGCCCAAAGGCTGGCGGTGGTGCTGGTGGCGGGAATGATTAAGCAGGATTTACCCCCCCCCCCCCCCCCCCTCCAGTAAAAAAAGGTTCGCAGCACTTCAGAGAGTGGTGAGTCATTGAGGGATTGCCAGCTGTGTCAGAGATAAAGACGACAGACGAGGCAGTGACTGACAGAATGGAAAGTGTAAACACGGAAGACCTCCAGCCGTCTTGCCTTTTGACATCTGTCTCTGCCTGGCTTTTTGTCCTTGCTGGTGGTCGGTGGAGATTTATTTCCATGTTGCTTTTCCCTCTCATCCTCTGCTTTTTTTTTTGTTGTTGGTGCAAACCCCTCCGCTGTGAAAACAAAAAACCCCTCAGCATTCCTCTGTGTAACCATTCCTGTCTCCTTTGCCCAGTAGGAAACTGCTGTCCAATCCATAAGTCATGATAACAACTGTCTTCCTCCTTCCCTCCTACACACACACACACACACACACACACACACACACACTGGGGGAAAACCTCCTCGCTCAGAGCATGATGTCAGACGTCTGCTCGCTGACAGGTCTTGCCATGGGAAAAACACGCATAAGTGTGCTTTAAGTGTGTGAGCTCGCACCCACCACAGGGACCTTGCAGGCACATCAGCATACTCGTCCTCACGCTCCACATGTGTGTGAGCACACACTAAACATACAGCTGTAATTGAGCAGCACGTACAAAAAAAAGGAAAATTGAATTCATTCCTTGATTTCAGAAGGCAAAATCTCACCGGGTGACATGAGGATTATGAGAAATTTTGCATTCAACTCCATAAATGGCAAGAATGATTAAACATTTATTCATGTAATGTAGTTTTAAAATCCATCTCTTCCTTTTTTGCCAGACCTCCGCTCTAATTTGGCCTCCCATCGTTCAGGCCGAGGTATGAAATGCCCACTCTCCCCCGTATGGCCTGTGCTATTGATTTGCCATTATGTTGTATGTGGGAGAAAATCCATGGCTCTCCCTTTAAATAAGCATCACATGAAGACAAGAGAGATACATCATGGAGAAACCAATGTCGAATTTGAACACATGGGACGCCCGGTGTAAGCGAGGCAATCTTCTCTGTGTGTCTTATGTCTGACAAAGACCAAGCTGGTGAATTATGTTAAGCTTTGCTGAATCAGGCTTTTCTTGAGACCCTGATTGTGTGTGTTGTTGTTGTTGTTGGGAGGGATTCCTCCTCACATGGAGGCTCCGCCAATACATCTGCATGTATTCATATCACCACGTAAGCATGGAGACGTCTGATATGAAATTGTAGTTTGACAAAAAATATTCTGAATGCAAAGTGCACTGACTCCCCTTTTTTTCAGTAATCACGTTAAATTTGGCTGAAAATGAAAACTGAAAAGTTTCTTAAATGTCCAGGTTACGTTTAACTGTTGTTTTGTTGGGACCTGCTTCACTAAAGGATACATTCACATCTTTAATGGGATTTCAATGTCAGAATCTACATTTAAAAGTGCATCCAAATCTGGAATAAGGCTTCAGCAGTCTGACTTAGTCAAACGAAATGGTTGCTTCCAAAATGACTGTGTCTTCTGTCTTTGTGTTGCTATCCTTCCACCGAAGATCGGCGAGGAAAGCCGCAAAAAAATAAAAAGACTTTGAACTTTGGAAGATACCCATTTCATTTGTCGAACTGCTGAAGCTTTAGCTTTGGCTGGACTTCAGAATGCATCTTTTGCACAGAATGAGGCCTGTGAGTTTTGTGAGGAAATGATTTTTTTGGAGCTGGTATGGAGAGGACAATTACACCAACTAATTGCTCTTTCAATGTACATGACAGCATGTGAGATTTGTTTTAAGATAGATTTGAAAAAATGAGAAAATGAAATGCTGATGAAACAGCGGTTATATGTGAGGTTTTTAAACTAGACGCACAGACGTGTTATTGACCTGATACCAATACTCACTATCGGTGTTGATTCATAAAAGATTGTATTTGCTGATTGTCTAATATATGACACTGTGTGCAGAGGCAACAGGACCTCAGCAACAATACAGGACATGCAGCAGACAAAGGGCTGTCTGTGCTGTTGTGTTCAGGAAGTGGCGGGTTTTGCTCTGATGTGGTGAGCTGATGTACCTGCGATACACGCCGAGTTCCTGTGTCGAGTGTAGGAACGCTGGTGACAGGCCGATAAGTGACACACACACAGCCAGCTCTGCCTCTGTGAGTCCTGACAGGCTTGCCGTAGGCCACCATCAGTGTGGGAGTGAGAGGTGATTATCAAGCCATGTGGGTATTATGACTTATTGTCTGGAAAGTTTTCCATAAATGTGGGTTATCTTTGAATTTTGCAGGAGACGGGTAAACAGTCTGAGTTAGTAAGACCGTTTTATTTTTGAATATGGAGCCCGAGGGAGGAAAAGAGACGGAATAAGACGCGAACTATAACTACAGATAATGTTGAGCTGCAACCTCTTTGTTTATATTGTGATTTAAAACTGCTGTGGGTGGCGGTTTCTGAGTGATTGTCACCTTTTTTTGCAGAAAATGGCAGGCGCTCCGCGGCGGCACGAATATCTGTGTCAATTTAATACAAATCTTAAATCCCTGTCGTGCTCTTTGCTCTGGCAAAGAAAGCTTGCTTTATCTCTCAGCTCCTCCTCTGTAGCGCCTTCTCTTTGCTCTACACGCAGCCAATCAAAACCCCAAAGTGAATTATGATGAAAAGAAGAAGAAAAAGCAGCAGCGGGGCGAACACCTGCATGCGCTGCTGAATTTCCATATAGATAGACGAGCACATTAAAGTTGTCTATCTGCAAGCTCACTGTCCACCCTTCCTCTTATTACATTTTGATGGAGAGATGGCCGCTTCATCTACATCATCAACTTGCAACCCCCCCCCCCCTCTCACCCACCCCCCAACCCTTTCCCTGCGTGTCGTGTTCCTATCTGCCCCGGACACTTGATTGTTGCTGAACCCGTGTTGACCCCATAAAGAGGAACTTGCGCCTGGTTTTCCTGCCCCGGTTTGGTCATTCAGGGTTCTTATTGCTCAATCTAGCCTCTTCGTCTTCCTGTAAAAGCTACAGTTCACCATTACTCAGTGGTGAGGAAAAAAGGGGGAAGAAGAAGAAGAAGAAGGGGGGGGGGAACAGAAAGGCAGCTCCTCATCATGGTGCTTCCAGGCTTACATGTAAATTAAAACGCAATTAAAAACAGGCAAATAAGCTGTTCCCGGGAGATGGGGAGGGGAGGAGGGAGGGGAGGAAAGCGAGGAAAGGGCTCTCAGGATAAGGGCCTGCGTCACTCATCATTAGCATGGCATTAGACTGAAGGGAGCTAAATCTGAACACTGGGTCACAGGCACATTTAGAGGAGCTGTGTCTGCCACTGCAAGGTCTCCATGTCGATGAAAATAGCCACCCCATCCCGTGCAGAGGGAATCCTTTCTGCCTTAGATCAGACAGAAATCCACGCAATTATTCAGTGGATTATTCCGCTTTTGTTCTCCGAGGCGGACCATTGTGCGCTTACCATTGTGTTTCTCACGCAGAAAACTCTGTCATTGATGGCAGCGAATAAATAATTTCAACATACAGCAACAAAGTGCTGCGTTCGTGAGCAGAACGAGGCGGTTGTACTCTCTCTCTCTCGGCAGTCAGACGGCCATGCTGTCCTCCTCGCTGCAGCTCGATACCATATCGACAAGCCGTGCGTTCAGCCGCATTCTGCCAGAATTCCACTGCACCACCTCCTTCCTTCCTCCGCCCCTGATCTCGGGCCCTCACCCCTACCACCACCCTTGAAGCCTGGTGCTCTTTGTAGGCCCCCACCCCCTTCCTCTTCTCTCTCTCCCAGGCTCCCTGCAGCAGCCCCCCCCCCCCCCCCCCCCAGCCTCCTGCTCAGGCTCCTGGGTAGAGGGGGATCAATGGGGGAAGCTTATGTTGGTGGTGGTGGGGGTGAACCCCACACGACGGCAGCCTTGCAGGCAGTAGGGGGAAGAGGAGGGAGGGAGAGCCCACCCTGGCAGAGGAGCACCCCTCTCCACAGACCTGTCGCCTCGGTGCAACAATGGCCGTGACAATGACACTGGAGGAGGAATTTCCGCTGCCCCCCCCACCCCACCACCACACACCCACACACACACACACACACCTCCCCACCCCATCTTCATAGTGCATTAAAATCTGCAGCACCAAGATGAATGGCTTCCTAATAGCTTCCATTTGTTACAATTATCATAATTAAACATATGTCGGGGGCAGACAAAGGGAACGGGAGATTTCTGTGTTAGCACCTGAAGCAGAAAGAGGATCGCTATTGTTACAGCATAATTAGCCTGAACGTCATATACAGCATGTTTACGTCAAAGAGCTTCTATTGCGGTTATTCAGTCAGTGAGTTTCCGTCTTGTTTTCAGCAACAGTGTAAACCTTAATTCTTCTGTCTTCTTGCCATGTGTGTGCATGTTTCCTCTGTACGTCCTTGCTACATCAGCCTGTGAGATAGTGGAGCTTAATGACCGCCCGCTGAGCGCCGTGAGAATGGCTGCAGGGCCCTCTCAACATTTTTGCAACAACCCCCTCCTTCGCCTCCTCTACACGCTGTCCTTGCATTCTGTCCCTTAAGCCAATCCGCTCTTTTCTTTCTCGTCGCTGCGGAGGAATGAATCGGATGCTTGGCTGTTGCCGACGCAGAGGTCCATCTCTCTTGCCTCGCTCCTGTCTCCTTTTCGTCCCTTCTTTTTCCTCTTCCCACCACACCTTTTTTATTTTCCTTTCCCTCTGCGTCAATCACACTTTCCCAGCACCCCCCCCCCCCCCCTCCCCTTCCCTCCTCCACCACTCTCCATTCCCTCAGTTGGCACTCCTGGCACCGTGGGTGGTTGGGTGCCAAGGAGGGGAGGCCTCCTGGCGTCCCCCCTGAGCCACCATTTTGTGGATTTCTTCTTGAGCGAGCCAGCTGTGTGCATGCAGAGCATTCGTGGACGACAGAGAGAAGGAGAATGGCGAAAGAAATCGGTGTTGCAATAGATTAAAAAAAAAAAAAAAGGTCACAAGGCTGAGCTGCTTGTGGTTCCTGCTGAGACCGGACCAGAGATCAGGACTCAACCTGACCCTGGCCCTCTACATGGCATGAATACTCTCCACAAACATTCTTACATGCGCAATGTTTCCACTCCTTTACAACTCCTACGATTTTCTGTGAGTTTAATATGAACGTATTTCCTACTGCGTTGTCTCAAATAAATCTATTCTCAATGTCCAGCATGTGACGATGTAAAGCTTTGACACAAAGTGAAATAAAAGGTTGTTTGAATAGTCAGGAGGTGAGACACAGACGGGCTGGCCCTGAGTTATCCTCATGGTTTAGATAACGCCTCATTCGACCTCGACGGTGCAGCAAGGACAAAATAAAAAAACGAAAGTTTTTTTCTTGTTTTTTCTCCCGGAGACTTTTAAAACAAACAAAGTCTGCAAATTCTAAAAAGAATAAGAGAGTCACAAAGTGAATATCCGTGTTTGTTGTTCATTTCAGGGGCATTTTCACACCGCGGATAACGGCATACCAACGAGGAGACACACATCAGGAGCGTCTGTGCGTCGTTGAATTTTGGATTGAGCCTCTCAACCAAATCACCTGATCCAACGTCGGGTGATTGTGATCGGCGCCCTGGTCTTTGTTTTTTTTGCAGGGTTTGCATTCATTTAGCTGTCGGCAATCGAAGCTCTCAGCAAAAGAAAAGTGGGTTGTTTCCGGTCAGTGGCTTTTATCTTTGAATGCCAAAGTCGCAGATGAACAAGTGCAAAAAAAAGGGACACGTGGTTACCTGAGCGCATTCCTAAGAGTGCGTGCAGACCAGGGATTAGCGAATACTGTGTATTCACATTTATAAAGAGGAAGATGAGATTATAGTGAAGACATGTCTTCGTGCTTCTAGGGATTTGGTCTCGATATGTGAACTTCCCGAGATGATCCGTCATTAAGGTGCTTCGGGCAGAATATGGATCTCTCGGCTGCAGAGGAAAACACACACAACTCCTCCGCGAACCAATTTAAGAGAGACAAAATAATCATTTTAAAGAACGAAAGGTTTCCAATTCCTCAAACCTTCATGCCTGCTGTGCAACCTGGTCGCTTTAAATTAAGAAGCCGGTCTGCGTGCTGGTGACGCTGTTTCACTTTAGACCTGCCAGGTGTTCCAAGCGCATTTCTGATGAAGTCTGTTGATTTCTTTTTTTTGTAAGTACAACCAAATATATTTATATTACATCGAGCTGATGTGATCAGATCACAGACTCCGACAGGCTGAGTCAGAGGATTTCCTAAATGATTATCTCTGTCTTGACGCAGACTCCAGGCGTCATCCCCGTCAGTGCAAACACAAGATGATACATAATTAGTATTTTGGGTACCTGGTGAATAAACAGAGCTCACACTGAATACCTCCCAACCGCAGAATTTCCTCTGTAATGAGCGCAGACCTTTTGAATATGCATTTCGATTCGATGAGATCTGTTCAAAGACCAAAATAATCACTGAGGAAACATCAGTTCATTGGTGCCATTTTATCAAGAGCTCGTTTGTTTGTCACAAACTTAAATTCTCTCTCTCTCTCTCTCTGTTTCTCCGCGTCTCTCTCTCGCGCTCTCTCGCTCTCCTTTCATGCTGTTGCTAGGGAAGCAGGGCGTATGCGCTCCCTGGCCGCGGCTGAAGGGCACAGGAAAAACACAGGAATAAGGCGAATACACGGAGTTTAAATCGAGCACGTTTTCTACATTTGAGTGTTAACCCCCTCCTGCACACATTTCAAGAGTGAAACTCGGGAATTAATGAGTGCAAAATGCCATATTTCGGAGTTTTTTCTCCATTGCCTTATATGGCAGGGCAGAGATATATCGTGCCTGCGTGCAATAGGCTGGCCGCTGCCGCTCTGCTTAGAGGCTTCATTTTAACCCTTGTGGTGCTGAATTATTTTTGGAGCAAGAAAAGCATCGGGTTTGTAGCTTGTTTGATTCTCTTTTGACGCCATACATACCACACACTCAAACGAATTGCGCCTTTTTGATGAAAATCATGCGCATAGTTGGCAATTTGCGCACAAAAACGAGCGTTGGGTGCACGAACGCGCGTTTCCTCTCATGTTTTCAATTGCGCTTCTTTTCGATGACCTCACATGGTCAAGTGGCGAGGCTGGTCTCCCAAGTAAGTCTTGACGCTATTACCATTATCCTAAATAGCGCCACTGCGATGAGGAAAGCAAATGCGGTGACTTAATGTTGCTGACATTTACAGCTCACAGTACATACTCACTGGTGATGTGGTTTATGCCTTTGGATTTAAATTGTCAAGACGCAGATAGACAACCGATTACAGGCTGTAATGCTGATATTAGGGGGGAAACAAGCTGAGCTTTCTGGCACCATTAGAAAGTTGCCACAGGTAGGCTGCACGGCAACCCTCTGCTGTGTGTCAGATGTATGGCAGTTGAGCCCAGAGGACAAGGCACTGGTTTTGACGATCAGTTTGTGTGACCTATATTTTTGCAGGGCGCTGTCAGCAGATCGAAGTGCAAGCCTCCGTCTGCACATCTGCAACTGTGCTGCTTTAAGGGCATTGAAAAGAAAAAGGGGAACTTGTCTTTCGTCAGTGCCTCAGCTTGAGTGATAAACAAGCTTTTGGTGACTCACTGCTGTCACCTTCAAGGCTAGAGGTCTCCTGCTAAAACAGAGGATTGGAGGACAGAGGACTGGAGACGAAACTGTTTATTTCAGCTCCTTCAGGTGCAGTTTTGCTGCATTAAAAATGTCTGATGCAGTTATAACAGAACTGTTGTGTGGAATTAAATTGACGCATCTATTGAAAAGTCATACTATTAATTAACATCCACACATACACTTGAATAAAACTCAACCGCTCTTTAAGTATTTCTCTCATGTGAATAGTGCATCGGCCGTTGGAGGAGGGGTGCACGAGCCTTGCCATCGAAAAGAATCGATACAACTGCGCGAGTATAATTTATGCATTGGTGCTGTAACAGTAAGGTAGTGATTGATTTGAATTTCCAGATATCCCCCCCGCAGTCCAGCACGTACGGGATGAAAGCCCAACCTCTGTGCAAGGTCTCGTCCTCCCCCTCCCCTCCTGACGTCATGCATCGAGCTGAAGCTATCGCACGAAAAGAGCTGCTCGCAGCCGCACTGTGAATATATGTATGCTCACAGCTAGGACTGTGGATTGTGCAAAGGAGGGAGGGAGAGAGCGAGTGAGAGAGAGAGAGAGAGGAGGAGAGGTGGAGGGAATACAGTTGGATTTGGATACAACTGGAAAACTACCAAGCGCGCACAGCACGCACCGAGCGGAAGGCACATCGACGGTGCGTAGCCGACATTTCACCGACTCCCCCGCGATCGGATTCAGGCGAGAATGGAGCTCCCTGCCGCCGGAGAGCACGTCTTTGCGGTGGAGGGCATCGAAAAGAAGCGCATCCGCAAGGTAAGAGAGGGAGGCGTGTTTGCAAACGTTGAGCGTTGCAATGTTGCGTTTGACGCGAGCCTCACCAGATTCCCCTTCTCCACCATCACAGGGCAAGATCGAGTACCTGGTCAAGTGGCGAGGCTGGTCTCCCAAGTAAGTGTTGATGCTATTACCATGATCCTAAATAGCTCCACTGCGATGAGGAAAAAAATGCATAATTTCGCATCAAAATCGAGTGTTGTTACTTAAAAATGCCATTCATCGAGGGCGTGCGCGCACAGAGTGTGTGTGGTTGTTTGTGGCGGAGTGTGTCCCCGTGTGTGTGTGTGTGCGCGTAAGGAGAGCGCGGTCGGTATGTGTTTCAGTGTACCCGCGGATGCCTTCACTAATTTATGCGAGGGAAGGGGGTAGGCACAGCCATGTAATCCCGTTTTAATTATTTCTGCTCTGCCAGCGAATTTACGAGACAGTGGTGCTAAAATGGCCGACTGTATGTTGGTGCCGGAGGACCGTTTTGGAGATCACATACAGACTATTCGTCTTCGACATGTTTGCTCTGCAGTCGCGCGTCCTCACGGTTGATCTGCTTTTGCGGGAATGTGACTAATAGTTGTTGCGCATATGAATTGAAATCCGCACCTTTTTTTGTCCTGTTGAACTGAACGCCTGGCTCACCTGTCCGCTCCGCACTGACTGCACAATCACCGTGTTCGACGTGGGAATGTGTGTGACGGGACAGACGCTGAGGCCCCATGTGTGTCAGTTAGTAAAAGGAAGTTTGCACGTGACAGCTCGCTGACAGTTGCTCTCTCTCTTCTCTACAGATACAACACATGGGAACCAGAGGAAAACATCCTTGACCCGCGCCTCCTCGTCGCGTTTCAACACAGGTGAGAGATGTGGACTTTTGGACAGGCCGCGCAGGCTCCAGTTCAGCCATGACCATATACGGGCATGGGAGGAGGGGCGCTCCAGTAACTCTAGCACTGATTCCCGCCCCCCCACACCCACCCACCCCTCCTCCTCAGCACAGGACTGTCTCCTGGGGAAAAGGCTGGGGATGTGGTAGTGAGAATTCCTAAATCATACTAATGGGAAGATCGGACACGCGGAAATATACGCAGGGATGTAGAGATGTAAATTGTAACAAATGATCATCTCATTATGTGATTTTGCATCAGGAATCCGAGGGCTCAACAGCATGCCATGACGGAAAACTGAAGTACGAGTATAGCTTTGGACGATGGAGCAATGAAAATTGAAAAGTAATGTTCCCCATCTGGATTAAACTACAAATATTTGGTTATAATCGTATTTTTACTAGTTTGCGACGGTATAGAGTTTAAGCAGGGCCGGTGCTGAATTGGCAGCTGCAGTCCAGAGCCTGACTGTTTTCATTTAGGTTGCAGGACACAAGTGCAGCAGTTTGTTGTGGTTTTCATGTGAGGGCGCCAAGCTGCTGCCTGATGGGATTCTCGCCACTATACCAATCTGAGATCTGCCATCAGGCTGCTGAGCTGTGCTTTACTGCTGCAGGCGGATTTCATGTTTTCCACCCGAAAGAAAACCGCTCAACACCACTATAGCGCTGACGCGTCGCATGCAACTGCTGCCTTTATTTTGCTATTTAATGTTGTGTAAAGAGAACATCTCACCTTGGATGCACAAATCATCAACCTGCTTTCAATCGTGGGTCAAGAGTGGGCTTACTAGAGGCCTGTAGGTAATCAGAAACACATCAATGTCGATCTCAGAGGTTGAGATGCTGATGAATACAAATGATGCTGTCATTTCAGCCCTGTGGCGCGTGCACAACAACATCTTGTCTGCTTTGCTGGACTCATGAGGCCTGTGAGATCTACTCTCTCTACAGGCCACCAGGCCGCTGGTGGGACTGGGAAAAGACACGATGGCTGGGGAAAGGAATTAGAATTTCTGGAACGGCTAATTGACACGCAGTGCTCTCCGGCGTTTCCAGTGTACGGCTCTCATATTCCCCCGCAGCCTGCATGCCTGGCTGTGTGTGTGTGTGTGTGTGTGTCTGGCTCTTTGCTGATGGTCATGGAGTGCTGCCTCTGCGCCGTGTGTGTGGATTCCTCTCTGCTCCCAGAGGATGGGGGAGGGGATCCGACAAGGGAGGCTGTAATTGCCAAATCTTCTGTGAATAGGGGTCACCCCCGTTGGACGCTGTTTGAAATCGCACACGTTACAGCGTTAAAATGTCGACTGTTTATTGTGGCGATCTTCTGGCAGCTCTGATAGTTTGAACATCTGCAGCGAGAGGCCAACAATAGGCTGGATTTACACATGCCCGGTGAAGCCTGTGAGCAGCCGGCCTTCACCCACCGCTGGTTATTTATGAGCCAATGATGAGTCAAGGTTTATATCGGGGAGTAATATTTCACCGACAAACCCAAGTGCTCGGTCTAGCCAGTAAAACAACAACAACAACACGCTTCCCCTCTCTCCTCCCTCTACAAAAACAGTTCCAAGAGATGTTTGTTCCTGGTCAGATATTCACCCTGCATTTTGAGTGTGAGTGAGTGTAGGCGTTGTGTTGCACAAGGGTGGTGGTTTGCATGTTTTCAACAGCAGCACGTATCCCAGACGTTCTGTTGTATTTATTCCATTTTATCCCTCATGACCCTAATTACAGATTCAGTGTAGAAGGAAGGGCGTGCTGCGGGAGGGAGGATGTTTGAAAGACAAGGGGAGATTTTTCCTGCTGTAGCCTTAATTGAATTTCTCCTGGATAATGAGAATATAGAATGGGCCTATTACCATGGAGAGCTATGCAAATAAGGACCATAATGCTTTGCAGCAGGTCACACGTGGGCATTCATTAGTCCTCCAAATCTGAATTCCACTTCTGAACAAATACTCCAAATGTCAACCCTGTAATTTTCTTTGTGATATAATTTCGATTTTTTTTTTTCAATACAGAAAGGTGGAAAACTGTCATTTAAATTAGATGTTGTGAAGAGAAGATAAATATGGTGCAAGAAAACGTAATTACCTTTTTGTTTTCGCAGAGAGAGGCAGGAGCAGCTGTTGGGATATCGCAAACGGGGGCCAAAACCAAAACACCTTTTACTCCAGGTAATTATCTTCGTCATCGTTTACGAGTCATCACATGACAGTCCTGCTCTTATAAGCCTTCCTGTTAAGTTTCGCTTTAAGAGGCCAAAAAAGGGGGTTTGGGCCTGTCAGGTGTTTGAGAGCTGCAGTCATCATGGTCGCGGTTATTAATAGAGTTCTTTGAAAGAGAGAGATGGAGTAAAGGGCAAAGACAGGATGGGGTCCTACAGCTGGATTTGTTTGCTCACTCATCATGAAACAGGGTTATGCAAGCGCCACATGAGCGCACTCATTTTATCTGCATATGTAAAGTAACAGCTTTGAGCTTACTATTGTAGGGTCTTTTTGGACCAAGTGAATCTGTATCAGGAGAATGTTTTCTTTCATTTCCCTGTTTGCAGAAGATGAAAATAGATGGCTGAAAGCAGCACTTGTCTTGTGCTTTGACTATTTTACCGCTGTCCTTTTTACAATGTGATGATATATTTTGGGAGACTTGGAGCCAATTGTTATGCAGTGTCACTCCCGAGGAGGCACACCACGTTGCCAGAGTCACACGTGGCCAGCAATCAGGAATAAAGCGTGACATGTCTGGTGGCACTTGTCTGACCCGAGGTCACAGCCGGAGCGTCTTGAGCGTTCCGCTGCAGTTCCCCTTTGACAGCCCGAAGGGTCGGCCAGTACAGGAGGAGGGGGAGGGGACACGATGGTGGGAGGGAGATTGTGAACTGAGCAATGATTGGAGAGTTCATTTCAATTTCCGAAAGGCTTCCGCATCTTGTAAACTCTTTCATTTTCAGCCTGTAGCTTTGCTTATTTTAGCTGCTGTTTGAACTCTCTTTGAAAGGGGCAGTAAAGCTTACGCAATATGCACATTGTGTGAAAACGGTTGTATAATGGCTCCTGCTTTGCCAGGGAAGGTAAAACACAGCGAGGCGAGTGTTGCATTGTGGGAAATGTAGGAGCTGGTCTTCACAGAGCTTCATATATATACTTTTGTTAATCTGTTTCTTGTGAGACCGGACCAACAAGTGCACTACTTAGTTGGCCTATTTTTTTTTTTAGTTATTACTTAAAGACATCCCAGAACTCCAATCCTCATGATTATTATTTGGCTCATTATATTCTTGAGTTTGATGAAAACAGGGGAAATGTTAAACTTGGTGTCTTGTCTCTTCAAGGTACCCTCATTTGCCAGAAGATCCTGTATCCCTGCAGGTTTTGGAGAGTCATCTCAGGATGCAGAGGCTATCCTTAAGTCCGACCCCGTCCCGGTCCAGCGCACCCAGCCTCAACAGTACCAGCTCAACAGCAAGAAGCACCATCAGTACCAGCCCAGCAGCCACGAGGTCCCCACTGACCAGCCAACCAACGGCAAGAAGAAGTTCATCTACCAGCTCAACAGCAAAAAGCACCACCACTATGAGCCTGACCCGAGCATGTACGACGCACAGGCTTCCAGGCTCAAAGAGGTGGTCAAAGTTCAGGAACTGGCCAGTAAACCGGCAAATCCTGGCTGGAACTTACCGCTGGCCCTGCAGCAGAAATGGGTTCGAGACAAAGACACAGGCTGCTTGAGCAAAGTTAAAGAGCTGGCGGTGGAGGTGAGGAAACCCGCTGTCAAAGACGCTGAGAGCGAACATGCCCTAAAACCCAATCCTAAAGACGCGACCCTGCCGAGCGCTATTAGCAGCAAAATGAAGATAATCAAGAACAAGAACAAGAATGGACGTATTGTTATTGTCATGAGCAAATATATGGACAGCAACAAGGCTCATGGGGCTAAGGGTAAACACGGGGAATCTTCAAGCGAAGGGAAACCCCAAAGCACCAAACCGTCGGAGAACAATCCAGCACATACAACCAAAATGGTGGAGCACCCTGAGAACGGTATCCCAAAAGAGCTGTGTGACGGCAGCTCCCTCCCTGCTGCAGAGCACCCTATAAAGTGTTCCCCAAAGGACAGACACTTCTCCAAACCTTCACCAAGCACAGCAGAGGAATACAACACCGAGGTGGCCCGTGGTCAGGCCGATTTACCGGACGATCTACCCCTTCAGCTGACTGCGAGCTCGCCCATGACGTCCTGGTCTGTTGACGTCAACATCCCGACCTCAACGTCCGTTGACCACATCAGGATCCCTTCTTTTCCCAACGACCGCAAGCGAAAGCTATCGGATCCCGCTGAGGACAGGAGCGTCTCCAAAACCTACGTGACTTCCAGAAGCTTCAGCGTCCCCAGCACTGTGGTCACGCCACCTCAGGACAAACCTATGGACCTCCACTGTAGCGGCCCCCGCCACAGCAGCACATTTACATACGAGGTTGTGAACTCTGGCAGCCAGGAGGAGCCGATGGATCTCAGCTGCCCAAAGAATAAGAATCAGGTGGAGACGGAGATACTGCCGGAGCCCGAGCCTGCCGTCACAAACGCAACTCGTGTGACGGAAGACGCACAGACATCCACAGAGAAATCTAAAGAAGCACCTCTCAAAATCTCCCCTTTTATGGGAAATATCATAATCACTGACATCACAACAAACAGTCTGACCGTCACATTCAAGGAATTTGTTTCTTTCTAAGAAACTATTTTGTAAAATAGGACTACCAGTGACCGATTGGATGAATGCTGTTAATATGTACATATGTAAAAAAAAAACATCTGAATTTTGTAAATGTTGAAATTTATAATTTATCATTCAAATTCAAGATGTTTCTTAGAATGTTTTATACTGTAACTCCTCTGTGACGTAGCCAAGAAAGTGCCCTCGAGACTTTGAGCGAATGCATTCAGGTGGATGTGTTCCACTTTTTAAAACAACGGTTTATTTGTCATATGGAGCCGAATGGGATACTTTTGCTGTTGTTTCATACCTGCACCAACCTTATAACCTGATATGTATGAAGGCTGATACATATTTCTTATGAATAATATCACTTATTTTGGTCCTGATAGAAGGTAGCGAGGATGTCGTTGAGTATATGGAGATCAAAGATCAAATTGAAAGCACTTAATTGCATTTTCACATGTTGGTTTGTGTCATTACGAGGAGAGAAACAGCTGTTCTCTTGAAGTCTTATTTCACTTTTTACTCCAGACAGGTTCCCTTAGATGGATTTGGCATATTTTGTTCGATGTTTTGTTTGTGGCTTGTATGAGAAAACATGATTAGCTATACCATGCAAATTTACAAAAGCAGGTGTGTCTGAATACAGTGGAAACACAGTGTGTGACGCGCTCGGCTGTGTCAACAACCTTAAAGAAATGTCCCGGTCTTTTCAACACAGCCGTCGGTGAATATACCGCTGCAACCCGATCTGTTGCTATGTTGCACATCTCACCTTTAGCAAACATGTATGGACTGACACGTGACATCTCAAAGGTCTCTTACCATTCAGAAAATGGTGTCATTTATCAAATGTGTGACTTCCCATAAAGACGACGTATTGATTCATAATTAGATCATGATTTATTAACTTATTGTTGACCTCACATATTGCTGGAGTTACTTTAAAATACATACGCTAGTCTCATTAGGACTCTCCTAATGTCACAGAGTGGCGATATTCATCTCATTTTGCTTTTTGGAGCTCATTGTATTATCTGGAGAACACACGTTACTGTTATTACCGGGGTGACTAATGAGTCCGTTACACAGATTAAATGTGAGTCGCGAGGCTGCCTTCGTATGCTGTTACATGCGAGCCGATGAGTGCAAGCTGTTTTGATTCTGCTGCTGAAAATTCAAATGTCAAAGCTGTTGGATGTAACCTACATTTGAGTCTAAATTGCCTTCCACGCACGTTTGATGCAAACCAGTAAGAATGCTATAATAATAATAATAATAATAAGAAGAAATATAGCATATTTATTGATGTTTAACTTGCCTCAGAAGCTACAATTGATTCCATTGAACAGTTGAAAAGATGTTTTAAGTCTGTCGGCTCCTTTTTTGTTCTCTATTTTGTGCATTGTTTTGTTCATTCTCGCACTTGGTTCGAAATCAAAATGATTGATATAAAGTGTGTTCTACCAGGAGTTGGTAGACTTATTGCTGTTGGCACAGCTTATTGGATGGTATGTTTCACAATAAAGAGAGCGAAATAACCTCTTACATGTTGATGCATTTATATTTGATGGCTTGTTGATAAATTGGACGTACTATTGGCAAACTTTTCTATCGTTTTTTTTTAGTGTTCGGTGAAAGATCTATGTATCGCTGTTCCTGCCCCGCAGTTGTTCTGAAGCGTTTCTGCTGATACAGAGAACGAATGGAACAACAAACACAAGAAACACTAACATGTGAACCATGCATAGAAAAACAGATCATGTTGCATAATCACAAACGATCCTGCACAAAGGGCCCTCTGTATTGCATAACTGCACCGGCCACTTGTATTACTAAAACTTAAGCCACGCATTATTCTTCTTCTGCAGCTCGACCCCAAACAGGAATGTAAACGCACAACACGACGGGAGGGAAGGCTGTTATGTAACTCTCAGTTTCCATCAAGAAGAAAGGCGTCATGGAGGCTATTTGTCCGTTGTGTAATAAGTGTGCGTGCCTTCCACAACACAGTGCCTGTTAGGAATGTCGGTTTTATGACGTTTAATTGGCGTGTGCAACATGATCATGGCAGTTCCAGATCATTGTATAACTTGTTTTAATAGGACTGTGTTGTCTCGTAAAACGCTGTGTCACTATGACAGCAATTCTCCCGACATCATTATCACACAATAAAGGACAAGTTCAGCTGTGACGAATCCGATGTGTGCAAAGCTTCAGATACTCGTTGGTGCATACCTCAGCTGGCTTTTCATAACATTGCCAAACGTGTGGGCGTCTCTCAGTCTTGTCTTGGCTGTAAGTTACTGTAATTGTATTATGTTGGTAATCCTCTACACACTGCCTTTGTCTCCCTATTATCTTTGTTTCTTCCGAAGCGAGGGTCACAGGACAGATGGTGCTGTACAGATTTCTCCCTTTGAGGTAAATCTGTGATTTTGGGCTGATATAGTTAAAAGTGACTTGACTTAAAGAGAATCATTAAAAGCCCTCGAACCAGGACTTTGATCTGAAAATGAACGCAGAAATTGTTGTCCTTACACTGGAATATCAGGCTTGTACACAGATTAACTCTTGAATGTTTTGAGAGATAGAAAGGCCCAGGAATGTGTGTGTGCGTGTGTTGTGTCTTCTTTAGTTTAGTCATGGGAGTTGCTTATTAAAGAATGTGACACAAACAGAGAAACCTTTAAGGACAGAAGCAAGAACAGAAACATGTCCACTTAAATCAGATGGATTAGCCATTTTTTCCACCTATTCTTTCTCTCTGAACTTCCCTGATCCTGTTTCGTTGTCAGTGAACAGTCATTTCTCACAGTGGTTTTCTGGCTTACAAGTGCGTTAAAATACGCATGGATCTCACAGGCGATCAGGGTCCATTCGTTTTCGACCTACAAACACATCTTCACTTAGAACAAGCAGCTGAAGTGGGAACAGTATACGAGTTAATTATCTTCGAGTCCAAACATGCTGTCAGTGGAATCAGTATCAGAATAAATCTATTAATGAACAAATAAATAACGTCCGCTGTTATTTGGGCTGTGTGAGCGATACCAGCAACAAATATGACAACCAATCAATTACTCCTAACAGGCCCATATGGAACCATGGCAACCAAAGACACGCATGACACATTTCTCGGTTTCGGAACTCGCATATCAGTTGATATTATCGGAGTTTCAAAACCCACGAACACAGCTTCGCATCTCTCTCTCTCTCTCTCTCTCTCTCTCTCTCTCTCTCTCTCTCTCTCTCTCTCTCTCTCTCTCTCTCTCTCTCTCTCTCTCTCTCTCTCTCTCTCTCTCTCTCTCTCTCTCTCTCTCTCTCTCTCTCTCTCTCTCTCTCTCTCTCTCTCTCTCCCTCTCTGAAGGCCGTGCATGGCTTTGAAGCAGCTATGCAGTCAGTCATGCATCCGTAGGAAACTGAAACAACGTTGAGCGGGGGAACATATTTATAGACCAAGTGTGGTGTTTCACATTCCCTCTTTATCGTCGTACCCACCCAGCAGTCTGCACAGTGTCGGTTTCATCCCCGCACAGTGCAGCCTCACAGGAGCATGTCAGCAGCAGGAGCGTTTGGATCATTTAAAGCCCAGTGTGTGACCCGGAGAAGGCCTGTTGCTCAGTAAATCTAACAGATCTGAATAAAAAGATGACATTTTAAAACATACAAAATGGAAGGATCGTTCAATAATTGTGGAGTCGCTGTTGACTTCCTGTATTTTCTTTCCAAATACACAAAACAATGGAGAAAAAAGCCTTTATGCATCTTTATTTTATTTCATTTTCATCCAGATAAAGCGGATGTAACCAGATGTGAGCTAAAATCCTAAAATAGTTATCGTGTGGGAAATGAGAGCTGGTGCTGTGGTCTATCGGGCTGCTAAAGGGTGCTTTCTAATTCAATATGCGCTCAATGCCCCAATGCCCCATTGCGCTTCGCAGTTTCTCGCTTAGTGTTTTTTGTGTGTGAGCCACCTTCAGCAGAAAATGTCGCCCGGTGAAGTAGGACAGTCAACAGCGAGCTGTGCGCAGCAGTTGCCCAGAAACCAGAGAGCCAATAATGTTCTCACAGAGCCAGCACTGTTTATTCATGTACGGCTGTCGCCATTGCGGCTCCCGCGGACTCACTTTTCACCGACTCACAGCCAAATATGGAGAACCGCAGCAGCGCAGCAGTCCCCGCTCTCTGCACGCACCAGCCGCCTTTCTCTCCGAACACAAACCGTGCAGGCTCTTCATTACAGTACCGACAGGAAATGCCGGTCTACAGGCTATGACTATCAAAATGGTGGTTCATATTTCTACGGTAGCCACAACGCATCTTTTGTCCGCGGCGCGCCCGCCTTTGTCTGCTCCACACCGGGGAGAATTTAAACAGATAGCAGTAAATGTACATATATACACGCATAGTTCAGCATGTTGAACGTGATCGAGAATGAACACGGACAAACATACAGCCTCCCTGCTTATGCTGCCAGTTCATGTCACATGTCTGCAGTACATTATCCCACATCGAATTAACCTCACAAATTATTGCAATTGATTGAAACCCAGCCTGTTTACTTTAATGTGCGTAATGTTACGAAAATAAGACGTCGGGATTTCAGGGTTAACACAACATGATGAGCGCAGATCAAGAAGGAATGGAGAGCAATGCATTTGTTGGCAATATTTCTCAATAATACAAAGATTTCGCAGTCAATTTTTGTCAAATAACTGTGAATATTTATTTGTATAATATCACATATTAGCTGCATTTGCTTGTGAAAGCTGCAATCGCCACAGTGGCCAAATCATTAGTTGTCTGGCCCCCAGCATCAACACAAAGGCGTGGATGGTGCTGATGCGGGGATCGGAGCCCTGTTATATTCATTTAATGCATAAACTCTTCTGCACAAGCTACATATTGTATTCATTTGAAATAGATACACTGGAAAAGAGGAAGACAATCGAAGTAAAAATCTTAAAATGAAAACGATCCAGTATTGTGTCCCTGCTTTCTTGTGTCTCGCATTTTCAATTAATTTGATTCTTTTTTAAAGTGTAATTTGAACTCCCGTTTAGCTCAGTTGGATGGATAATGTGCATGACCCGGAGGCCTCAGCAGGTAGAAAGACTGCAAGATTAAGATACGCTGACGTGTCTCTTGGCAAAATCTAAGATTTAGGACAACTTTGTAATTATGATTCTATTTTCCTTATCATTTAAAATGAAAATCTGATGATTGTAAAAAAGAATGTACCTGAGGCCCACAGAAAAAGACGTTGCAGTTCCACTCTCCCCTTTTCCATGTTTGTGGTTAATTTGTGTGACTAATATTCCGAGTAAATGTTGTCATCACGACCATATTAGTGGTTCAATATATTCCAGAAAACTGGCTGCTGGGCAAAAACCTACAACTATAATAATAATGATAATGATAATATTAATAATACGTTGCTGAGTGCAGAAATACAAACATGTTATGTTGAATTAAATTATAAGTGCTTAGTTTTATTTGTGAGGTAACCCCGGAAATAATAGATAAAACACAATAATAACAATACAAATAATAATTAAAATAATGTTTCTGAATTACCACTGCCGTCAATAACCAACATTTCAGTAACAACAGGCCCTCATGACGACATTTAGCCTTTAAAAAGATTCAATTAAATCTTCTCTAAGATATATTTACTGGCAGTAAATGCACAAAGTATTCTTCCATTTATTGGCTCTCAATATTTTGTGGATTTTTTTTCACATTTAGTTGATGATGATATGATATGATGATATAATTTAAATGCAGGTAAATCACACCCTGCCCTGCTGGATGTAGTCCAGTTAAGCAAGTTACACCTTGACTCAAATCTTCCCGAGTCTCAAAACTCATCCAGGCCTTAAAATAATGTCATTAACCGCCCTCTGAATGAGAAGGATGTGAATAATCGACTTGTTTTTGAGTGAAAAAATCGGCTGTTTTGGGCCATATTTCCTCTTAATTGGTTCGTCTTCTAATATCATATAATAATGATTATAAACAAACTGACGTCGCTTCATGTGAAAAAATATATAGCTTCTGGAATGATCATTAAAAACCAATAGTGTTATTTGAAGGGTGTTTTTTCCCCCACAGCGTGCGTAAAATCGTAAAGCGCAAATGTCCAATTACGCGTGACATGGCATTACATTGTGGCACGTGGACTATTTTCTTTTGATATGCAGCACCTGAAAATCTGGGATTATAAATGAAACTGTATTGCAGTAGATTGTATAAACAAATAATTTTTTAACAATCAGTCATGAACCTTTAGATCTCAACCAAGGCTTGTCTGAGGGTTACTCGAAAGGTTTGATCTTAAATGGGGCTGATATCTGACCGTTTATGTTCCTTTTTGGCACATTTTAATGCATGGATTTATATTGTAATGATATTGATTTGAATTGTATTGTTAAAATGTTAATGCTTGAACATATACAGACTGATATATACAGATAGATGTCTTGTGTAAATGTGTTCAGATTCAGATGTGTTGCGCCTGTGGATGAAACCTTGCAGTCACTCTCCTCTCTCTGATTTAATCTCTCTTCTTTTTTTTGAAAGAAGGTGAAATTAAAAAAACGTTTCTTTTGGTTTGGGCTCTATAGACTCCCCTTGGGGATCTCAGGGGCTCCGTGGATCTGCTCCGGGAGCCTCTGGTTTTGCTTGTCCCACTGTGCCAGACATTCCTGTACAGCAGCCAGAGCAGCGGGACTCCTCCCCTTCACTCAGAAACCCGGAGCACGTAGCAACAACTGAGCCAATGTGCTGCACCGCGATCCGTCCTTCCGACTGCGGTGCCTGGCAACAGAAAAAGACGTGATGACGTCCTCTCCACATTGCGTATTATGGGATATGCGGAATTAAAGCAACCCGAAGAGGACACGGGGACGACTAAAATATTAAAAGAGACAGAAATAAACGGGGTGTGTGGTGAATCATGGAGCTCTCGGCTGTTGGTGAGAGCGTCTTCGCAGCAGAGTCCATCATTAAACGGCGAATCAGACGGGTATTCGCTTCTTTTTTCACCCACAGGCTGTCTGCACACCTATTACGCAACCATTTGCTTGAACGGCGCCAGTAGGCAATCCTAACCTGAATCTATTACGGATCTGTTTTGCAGGGTCGCTGGGAATATCTCGTGAAATGGAAGGGCTGGTCTCAGAAGTGAGTATTGTAGCCGAGGCTGTGAAGGACAGCGCTCCACTCTGGCCGCTCGAACAACTGCACCACCTCGGTTATTCCGCTCGTGGATGTTTGTTTTTAAATCATATCATCTGTTGTGTGTGCTGTGGTGCAGTCTACCATATGCCCGGAGGCTCGTGTGCACCCGTTGAAGGGTTGTGAATGTCTGCGCTTCAGCCCCACCGGGATGCATTGAAGCCCTCACTAGCGTTAGCAATGGCTGGGTTCACCATGTGTCACTGCCCGCTAGTAGTAATCGCAGCGCAAGCCGCAAACTCGCTTTGATAAAAGTCTTCCACCGCGTGTGTGCGCGCGTTGACCTGCTATTCGCCGAACGCATGGCAACAAACACCTCTCCTCCTTGTTGTTGGGACACAGGTACAGCACTTGGGAGCCGGAGGAAAACATTCTGGATGCACGTCTCTTCGCTGCCTTCGAGGAGAGGTGAGGGTTTGACAGCGCAGCAGTAGGCCTCTACGTGCAGAAACGACAGTACCGCGCATTCGGTGCCACAGTAACGTCCATCTGAATGACGCACTGAGTCTACATGTGAATCTTGTAAATCTTTAGTTTTCGCAAAGGAAGTGGTAACAAGTGTCAGTGGTGCGAGTTAAGTCTGTTTCCATATCACACAGTTGCAATGTGTGCTGCCATTTTCTTATCACCAACAGGTCATCTGCTGTATTCTGACACGTTATTTCATTATAACTTAATTTATTCAAATAAAACAAATTCTAAAAAATAAACCAATATCACTCAAATACTGCCAGAGTATATCCTACTTGGAAAATTCAATTTTCTGATGTAATTATAGAATACATTTAAAAAAAATGTAAATGCCCGATGACTCTCAATGGTTTTCATTCATCAGGGAGCGCGAAAGGGAGCTGTTCGGGCCGAAGAAGAGGGGCCCCAAACCCGAGACATTTCTCCTGAAGGTGCAGTGAATCTTTTGATGCGCATATCTCAGGGTTTCATTCAATCTTCTCGCCTTACTGAGGCGATACAGATGAGGAGTCATTTCCAAGACATGACAACTACAGTATGGATTATTTTTTCAAACTGTTGGACTTGAATTTAAAAAATAAACGAGTGGAATTTACCCGGTGTTTTTATAAGGTTAAGTTTGGGACGCTGCTTGTCTAGTTTTAAACACTCAACATATTAGTTGTATGTGTCTAACATGCATTTAAATGCAAAGCAGTTTCAGGACGAAGCGTTGGGCGTTCAGTGTAACGAGTCTGATCTGCAGCTGCTTCTCCTAAAACTTTAAATTTCCTCTGAAGACTTCAAATTTTCATCTGACAGCTCCTCTCATAAACGGTATTTGCTCTGTCCGCAGGCCAAAGCCAAAGAAAAGGCGTATGAATTCAGACGAGAGGCTCCGAGGGGGATCCAGGTTTCCTATCCTGTCCCGGAGCTTGTCATAACACCGAGGGCCCGGGAGGGTTTACGCACCGTGGTTCCTACAATCTACCCACCGAGCTCGGTCAACAGAGGGGAAAGTGTCCACATCCGACCAGCAGAGCTCGAGAGGAGGCCCAGGCCGACTCCACCAGCTCCTGCCACAGTCCAAGAAGCCGTTCGGTTCCCCAAAAAGAGAGGGCGCAAACCGAAGCCGCATTTAAATTACGATAACGATGACGGAGGCAGCTCAGTCGAGCCGGACACCAAACGGAGCAGGCCTCCGGAGGAGCCGGGGTCACACGATTTGTCCAACATGCCCCGACGCTTGCTCCAGCACGGAGAGACGTCAGATCAAAGCCTCATCCAGCTGACCAGGAGGTTTCAAGAGGAGACCACGATAACGCCCAAACACAGCAGCGTGCGGAGACACGCAGGTCTGTCTTACAGCTGCGCATTCAGTCCAGATGGGTGCGAAAGTGATCAGGGGACGCACAGGACTAAATGTTTGTCCAGGTTGTCGATTCCTCGGCCCAGCAGCTCCGCGGAACACCGGAAACACCAGGTGAAGGAGCGCGGTCTGCCCCGGGAACAACCTGCTGTCATCGCGACACAGTCCGAGTCCATCCAGGATCAGTCCGCGCGAGCAGCCTCGACCTGGACCCCCAGTTTCACCAGTCTGGACACTGTGACCGTGACGGATGTCACTATGAACTTGTTGACAGTCACCGTCAGAGAAAGCAACACCGAGAAAGGCTTTTTCAGGGAGAAAAGATAAGTAGGCGCATGTACTTCGGATGTAGGTCAGAGGAAGCTAATATATGCGTCAATAATTGTTTAACAAGCTACTAACTAACACGCTGACTGTAATACTATATTTTTTTCTATGTAACTGTCAAACGTGTGTATACAAATATTTAATACGCTGCTGAGAAAATAAAAAAGTGAAAGTGAATGTGAGTTCATGTTTTTGTACTCGGTCCTATCATTTTAAGATGAAACTTTTTTTGTCTTTTTTGTCATTCATTATAAAAAGCCATATCCTATGATTTTTTTTTTGAAATAATCCCACAATAAGTCTACTAAAATGCATCCAACTATTGCTTGTGACGGTGTTCCCTCAAAAAGGATTTTAAAGTTACAAAGTTTGATCCGAGTTCCACCCAAAGTTAGTCTGGGTTTTGAAGATCATTTCCAGCCATGTTTTAACTAAAAAGCCACGTGACATGGTTCTTAATTCCCAAAGCTATTATTAATGTTTGGATGCATCAAACCATTGAAATAATCAATCTCACTTTTCAAGAAAATTAAACTCCAGCGTCAACATATTTAGAAGACTTAAATAAATGATCTGTCCTTTTTAGTTCCGAATCTAAAACTAGACGGTGGAATACAGGATTTTTGTGAAGTTTTTTTTGTGTTATAATTCCTGCTGAGCAAGATTTTGTTTGTACGAAATACTCTTTACAACGATTTTGGGAACATATTTGAACACATGCAAAAGCTAAAATGTGCAAATTTGTATTTATAAAAAAATAGTTGTTTTGACAGTCATTTTGAAAGGGGAGCTTTGTGTCACACGAGACTATGTTTCTGTGATCACGCCGGTTCAAATCACACCACGAGGGCCTGATGTCACGCTCAAGAAGTCCTGTTGTTAATTGGCATTCACGTTAATCTGAATTTCTTTTCCTTTTTTTGTTTTGCAAGTTGCAGTTGGAAAGCTATGAATCATATCCTATGCAAATATAAACAGCCCACATCTCAGAACTGTGAGGCGTTGGTGGACCGAAGTAAAATGTACACGCGTATTCTTCTTGTTTCATCATCATCACCATTATCTTCATCATAACATCTCGTTCGTAAGATTGCAGACGGTCAGACAGCAAAGGGCGAGTTCGGCCTTAAAGCTGATCGCGAGGCTATGAGTGAGTTAGTGTCGACAGTTTGATGATGATGATGATGACGTTACTATGATTACATATTGACATCAATGAGCCATTTGATTACTGTATGCACAGAACATAGAGGCTGAATCACAGGAAGTGTTTCCCAAACTGTGACCTCGTGTCTGGTTATATGATCGGAGTTGATTTTCTAATTTATTTTTGAATGCGTTAAACTGTAATTGTAAGATCACGTATAGGCCGTAATGTTTTCAATCAATGACGATGGTTTCTGTCAGCACACCATTCGGATCACCTTGATCCTTCAGGCCGTTACAATATATGAATGCTCCAGGATCCAGAGGCCACTTCTTCCAGGCACAAAGCCTCCATTCATTTGACTTTGCTTTGTCTCTCTGAGACACATGACCCAATCTGACCATCCGGTACTCCTGTGAGAACTGTCCGTCTGCTTTCTGTCTCACCGATGGTCATTTAAAATGTGGTTTATAGGCCAATATCTCAATTTGGTCTTGTGGTTTAATGGTGAAGTGCAGTTTTTAGAAATGCATGTGCAAAGTTAATAAAAAAATGTTCTGCAACGTTGCCAACTCTGCAGTGTCTAAAATTTATCGCATATTCTGTATTCATCTCAAAATGTTTTGTCAATATGCGTCCTATATTTCCAAAAGTCGTGACGGATAAAATCACACAAACTTCAGGATTTACTTTGAGCAGCGCAGGCTTTTCCTGCAGCTGTGACGACATCTGGTCAAATTCTCCATATGAGTGTAATTTACTCAACGACATACCCATCAAGAACCTCAGCCCTTTGATCTGATGCTGCCGGGAGCTAGAAGCAAACCTGGAGAGAGGCTGCAGCCATCAGCGCTCAGGGCGGCCTGCCATGGTCACGCTCCACAGACTTTACCGCCACAAGATGTCGCCACCAGCAGGACCTTGAAACGGTGCCAAATTATCTTTCGCACAAGTTAAAACGAAGTGAAACCACTCATCCATAGTGGATTAATCATTGCTGAAAGCTGCTTACGTTACTCATCTAGAATATTAGTGGTTGTTGAGTTACAGACTCTGCCGGCTGAAGGGCTGCAGCAGACTTTAGTCCTCCAGATGTGGGGGCTTTGTGCGTTGCGTCATCCCGCCACTAGATGAAGCTCCAGCACAGATGCACACTGCATTTGTTTGTGTTTTTCTATAGCTGGCCTTTGGTAAATTCATAAAGATTAGATGAACTGTTCTTAAAGCAGGGTCCGCCACGTAATGTTTGACTCATGCTTTTGGAGGAAAGGTGGTCAAATTAATCTCAATTTGATACATTTTTGTCACTTCAATGCTATTTAAATGTAGGCTATTAAATGCAAAGTAGCCTTTAACTTGTGTAAAAGTGAAATAATACTCGGACAGTCTCTCGGAGGTAAAGGAATTATTGTGCAGAAAGGTGTTCTAGATGTTAACAGATGGTCCAAGGCTCCTTTTCAATCTCTCTCTCTCTCTCTCTCTCTCTCTCTCTCTCTCTCTCTCTCTCTCTCTCTCTCTCTCTCTCTCTCTCTCTCTCTCTCTCTCTCTCAGCTTCACCATAGAGCATCTAGTGAAGCTGAGAGCGCGCGTACTCTCGATGACTTACGGCCGAACTCTCTAGCCATGCACTACCGTCAACTTCTGTCTGAATTTGTGTCTTTATGTGGGTGAGATGTTGCGTAGAATGATTATTTTGATCTTGGGTCTTCATTTACGGAGCTGTGCAACTGATCTGTGCAACTGGACTGGAAGGTGAGGAGCTCATGTCATTACTGCAGGGATTCAGCTTTAAAAGAGGGACATTTTTATCACAATTTGAAGGGCTGAAGACAATCTGGCCAACTCTTACAACTGCAGACTTGATGATAAAAACAATTGTATTAATTAATTATTCACATGTACAAGTGCATATATAATTAGATAGTAGCAAATGAGCATCTATTAATGAATTTACATTTATAACTGCATCATTATAAAATAGAAAAGATAGTCCGCAGTTAATTAAATGTTCTGCAACCTTTGTTCTTATTCGTGGCGCATAAGAGCATCTGCATATCACTTATTAATAATTGATAACGCCATTAGTATTAATGTAATACATGCCATAGGCATAGCAGTCATTTCAATTTCACATTGTTGAATTTTTAATTCCTCGGTTTTTCCCGCCGATTCAGCGGTTTCGCAGCTGGTGTGGACTCCAGGATTGTACTCCAGGTGCAGCTGCGCTGCACAGAGGGCTCAGTGCGCTGGATCTATCCGGGCCAGGCTCTCCGAGTGGTCCTGGAGCCCAACCTGTCCAGCGCCAGGCGCACCACTGTCTGCATCAAACCATCGCCCTCTCTCCATGGAGCCAGCGTGTTCATCGAACGCGCCGGGGAGCTGGAGCTGTTGCTGACGGAGGGCGGGCGGCCCGAGCAGCAGGTCTTCTGTTTCCGGGCAGATGGTCCGCACAGGCCCGCTATCTACCTCCAGTCCAGCCCACAGAGTGTTGGATCCTGGAGCAGACGTACGATAGGCTTCAGATATGAGCTGCTGAGCAACAGGAGTGCTGCACCCAACGTTGGCCACACCGGGCTTCAGGGTGAGTGGACCCTCTTTCATTTTGCTTCATGAAGATCCAATAAATATCAATTCATACATTCGCACCCCTATTTAGGGTTCAGTATAAAGTGTTAACAAATGGCATTATTAATGTTTAGTGAATCATTCACTGAGTGACATATTTATAATCAACGTTTGAGTTGCCAGGTTGTGAAAATTCCCTTTTTTCTGAAGGGACCATATAACCACTTACCTTTTGGAGAAGGGCTGCAGAGGATCATGACCAAAATCTATTCATACAAAACTTACTAAGCATTTATTAATTTCACAACCCGGTAACCAAAAATATGATCATATTCATGATGTATAGTTTGATAAAGCATCAGTGCATATACACTTAAGCCGTTAGTTACAACTTAAAAGCCAAACCTTTTATAAAGGGTGCCTCATTAGAAAGTGGTACCACAAATTCGAATTTTCAAAATTTCGAAATTCAATTTTAAAGCCATGTGCTGCATTACCTGTCGTTAAGTGTGCGGTACTGACCAGTCCTAATTCCTATGAGAAATAGTGGTAATTTGATTACAGTATATCATGCTGACTGGGCATGCAGCTGCTGGTCAGTTGCGTGTTTTGTCTGGCCGTCTGGTTTCCATCGGGGAGACAAAGCAGCGAAGACAGAGCAGACCACAGGGCGGCTGAAGGGCACCGGGCCAAGGGGCCTGAATTGAGACCGCAAATACTTTGCAGATTCCACGAATGCCATTTCATTGTGCGTGTCTGTTTATTTGCATTTATCCATGTGTGAGGGCCTGTCCCCGCCGCGGTGATGTCATTCTATGTCCATAATAGACAGCTGCTTATCTTTTCTGAATTGCCAGACTGGCAGAGGTGTTTGACTCCTGCTGTCTCCTGCATTGGCAAAGGGTCATTCAATTAGGCAGATACAATAAGAGTCAAACACGGGGTCAAGACTAGGGAGGGTTTTTGATCTGGAGGCGCTGTGGTGGGCAGAGCGCTTAAACATAGGAGCAACATTCCTTCATTGAAGCCCTGGTTTCTTCTTTCTTTGATGTGAGGAGATGAATGAAGCTGGTATGTGCATCAGATTTTAAGTCAGTGGAGGGGAAGGGAGGAGAAGGGACATCAGTCAATGTCAGCCATAGAGCTTTGGGTCATGCGTGGTTGGGGAGAGGGTGAACGATTCACAGATTTGATGCGAGTTTCATCATTAAATGATATTTTCTCTGTTGTTTTCTTCATTCACAGCTTCATGCCAACCCTGCAATAATACACAACTCCTCATGGCCATCTGCAACAGTGACTTTGGTGGGTACATAATAATCTCACTCTACGAACCCTGATCTGTACCACTGACAGAACACCATTCCCACTGATAGACTGGAGCTAGAAAGTAATGTAATGCAAGGTTTAGCCAGAGTTACAAACACAGAAAACTGAATATAAATGAGATTTAGTCCGAGCAACCACTGTGAGATATCCAACTTGTAAATGTTGGATCTCAGTAGCATGAAAAACATACTGACATAAATACGAGTGGTACCATAAAATTACTTTTCATGACACACTATTCTATGACTTGTTTAGGACATACTATGACTATGAAGGGGTGTTGCGATGTTGGGGGGAGCTGCAGAATGTGAGAGACCTGTGCTTTAGAGCAGAAGTAACAGGCCCATTGGGCTTCATTTATGTTCCTTAATGTTCATTCTGAAGAGGGTTGGATGAGCAGCTACGGTGTAAATGTAGAAAAACAAGGATAGAAAAGATATCACGAAGGAAGCTTCTAAGAGTTCTATATCGAAAACACGCTTGTTTTTCAGATTTTTCATTGAATTTCTTTGAAACATTTGTAGAAAATGTTCTGTTTTTTTGTTTCAGTGGTTCGAGGCCACATCAACAACGTCTCCCACGACTCTGAACGTCAGACGTCGCTGGTGGAGGTGTCAGCAGAGAGGGTTTACTGGCAGCGCAGTGGAGTGTTTGAGCAGCAAGCGTCGGCCTCTGGATCTCCTCCTTCCGTGCCGTCTTGGCGTGGACACATCCACACACTCATGCAGTGCCACGTGAAGCCTGGGGCTGGAGAGTTTCTCTTCACAGGTTCAGAACACTTTGGGGAAGCTTGGTTAGGGTGTGCCCCGCGATACAAAGACTTCCTGTCTGTCTACCAGACCGCCTGGGCAGCGCGTCAGAATTCCTGTGACTTCCCTTTGGACTGAGGAAGTTTGGTGTTTGAGCTCTACTATGGAATCCCTGTAATGTTGTCATGTGCCAGAAAGGTGGCATCTAGCATCACTAGCATGGACAAAGTCTTTGAATTGCCGGTAAAAAAAAAATTCACATTTAGAGGAGCAGCGCAAGGGCAAACAGCAGGGCCTCCTGCACTGAGGCTCAGATAGGGCATTCCTTTGTCTCCCTCCCATCACTGCCTTGTTCCTGGGAGGGTGAGAAGGGGTTGGGTTGCTGCTCTCTCTTTGTGCTGCTCTCCACATCAACCGTTGTTCACTTTGCTGGCTCTGTGTGACAATTGCCCCCTGAACTGAGGTGGGAAGAAAGGATGAAGCACAGCCACATGCCAGTTTGTTGTAGTGAATATAGGCTTGTTGTACATCCATGTTTGAGAAGTTATTTTTACTCTCAGTCATCTGTGCCTCAGTTTGAAATCCTCTTTGTTTTGTTTATTTATTTGTGTTGCACCCTACGCAATGTTTTTGCATCTAATTCAGAATTATAATGTTTATAATGCAAAATAAATTCTCAACTGTATTAGTGATCACATTTGTTTTATTGATGCAAATGTTGAAAGAATTGCATATTTCTTTTATTTTGAAAAAAGGAAAATTATTTTTCACTTACATCTGTTCAATTTCCATATTGACATCACAGTAACTTTACAAAATTAAATCAGAGACTACATGTTATCTTTTAGTAATTGAGACTTTTGATAAAAGTTCAGCTAATATGGACATAATAATTAAATAAGTCTGTAAGTCTCAGTTTTTGTCAGTGACACTCAATATTTTAATCCAAAATTTGGCATGAAAACCAACATTTTCCCATTTTATTAACAACATGGTGATCCGTAACATTTCTTATCATCAGATAAAAATCTACAATTCACATCGTGTTTGTTTTTGCAACACAATAAATAAAAAGAAAAATCTAATTTCCAACATTGTAATTTGCAGAGTTCTTTTTCATAGAGAATCTGGTCAGTTTATGTAGCTGTGCGCCTGATGAAGTGTTTATAAGTGAACAGTGCATCAAAATCTAAATTTCATGAGGCCCTCTGGCTCACAAGAATACTTTGGCCCCTTAAGGGACTGGGTAAAGGCTTAAATGAACTAACACCCCCATTTCCCATCATACGCTGCATAATTTCAGTTTTTTGAGGAGAGTGCGATTTAGAGCTGAAGTGTCCTACAACCTTATTTAGCCCCTTTTCCTTCTGCGTCCCATCTTTTCCCCTGTAATCAGATTCTTATGACAATAGGATAGCCCTAAAATGAAATACAAAATCTACTTAGACGGAGAAAAGCTCTGAGCAGATTGAATTGGAGTTTTCTTTTGAGTTGTGTGGCCCCTCCATGGCCGAGAAGACGAATGGACAGATGTGAGGCCCCAAAGCTCGGGGATCCTCCCCCTCAGCCCCTCCCAGAAGAGGGGAACAATTAATTGACTTTAAAAGCAACTGCTTTCTTTGCCTATTCCACACTTCTCCTTGGCTGAGCAGGGCTCACAAATTGGTGTGTTGAACTTTTTATGAGGACTAAATAGCTGCCAATGAAAGTGTAAATGACTGTGTGGTGAATGGGGACCACACAATGACCCTGCAGTGACAAGGCCTCTGGCAGACATAATGACCATTGTCACAGCTGCTGTCATCTAGAAACCATCAGGGATCATGAATCCAAGAAGCTAGAGGAGGAATGCCTATTTGTCCTCTTGTATATTTCTGCTCTATATCTTTTTTTTTTTAAGTATGACTTTCTATTGCTGTTCTTTGTATGCTTCTCTTTTCTTTCAATTTTTATTTTAGAAAATCACCATGTAATTACATTAAAAACATCTCAACCTCATATAGATCTCACTTCTGACTCTCTGGCAGAGTTTTTTTTTAAGATACATTTTTAAAATCACCGGTAACATTTTCGGTGTATCTATGTATGTAAGACATGGTAAAGACTGCAAAAACTAATTATTTTGATAAATGTTGCCCAAAATTCAAGCTTTCCAAAACTTGTTTCATCCTACAGGAGCCCAGTTAGCAGTCTCTCCACCCTCATTACTTTCCCAGGGTGCCGCCATGTCAAACTTCCAAGCAAAGTATCGCCTCTCTGCAGGCTTTTGAGACCACACAATTCTGATCTCTGGGAATTCCAGCAGGCTCTCATGGGGAACGAGCCCAGGAGGGCTCGGCCCGGAGTTGCTGCGTGGTGTACCGGCAGGAGTCCACCCAGACTTGGGGGGGGTAATTGGTTTATCCCACCGCCTGGCCTGCTTTCCCATGTGGGCCACTGCTGTGGGGAGGCCATGGGGTACAATATGGAAACAGCATGACACTCTCTAGTGCCGAACAGGCATTCACCGCTCGAGCTATAGAGACCAGGGAGAGTTCCCGGGACACAAAGCTGTAGAAGAGATGTCTCTTGGCTTTGAAAAGGTTGCCATTTGGTCTCCTTTTAACGTTGAGCAGCACTATTGGGTGAATATTTGAAGTAATTGAATTTTAGCACAAGCTTTTTTGGAAATCTTCTCAATTCAAAAAGTAATGAGTTTGAGAGTTTTTCTAGAGCTCTACATATGAAAGCCATCACTCATGCACCTGGTTCAAAACTAGATTAACCTAATGTCCTTGTCTAAAGAAAGTCATGGGATAGTATAGTTGAAAAAGTCGTAGTACCGCATGTATAGAAAAGTGATAAAAAGTCATTAGAATGTCAATAAAAGGCATAATGTGCCAGCAAAAGTGATACAAAAGTGACAGCATATATGTAAAAAATGTTTGTATTGTATGTAAAAAATGTCAAAGTAAAGTAATAATTCAAAAAGTTGTGAGGAGGCTTATTATTTCATCATAGTATTTCTGTAAAATACTGGACTATTGTTTCTCCACTTAGTGGCACATTTATTAACATTACATTCCAGCTTGCAAGCTTTGTTTTATAACCATTAAAACTCCGTCACTTGTACGTAGAGAATCAAGAGTCAAGATGCACACTTAACGTGGCCGAAAACAAACACAAGTATCTTTAATTATCAGCAAAGAAAGCATATAATCGCACACAAACATCTCAGTGGAGAAGGGGTTATATTGTAACAGTGGATGATTAACCCATCTCATGATGTATCCCACTAAAGTTCATGCACACGGGATCTTATTTCAGAATGAGTCGAATCTTCCTGTCTCCAAGGAGGAGTCTGCAAAAAAAGAAAGAAAGTTGTACATTCAGTCAGTAATGACTCTTTCAACCAAATACAGGAACATTGGAATCCTTAAGTTTAAAGTGTAATGTGTGAATGTTGTGTTGCACCTACCGAACCAGTGCAGCAGCTATCAGGCCCCCTGTGATGGGCCCCACCCAGTAGACCCAGTGATAATCCCAGTAGTTGGTCACGATGGCTGGACCGAAGGCTCTGGCTGGGTTCAGGCAGGTGCCAGATACATCTCCACTGGCAAAACAAACAGGTATGAGATATTCAGATGAGTTTCCCCGTTATTTAGAAAACAACATTTACGTGAATTTGAATCCTCCCTCATTGTATATTTCTGCATTTGCATTGCTGCTGAAGCATGAGCATGACATATATGGTCCTATGTGAGATGTAGACATATGCAAATCAAATGGGATATCCTAAATTCTTTGGACAAACCTGTAAAATACCATGGATGCAGCCCCACATGACAGAATTGTACTGCAAGATGTCCCTCATATTCTTCCACTTTATTGTAAAAATGTACTCTACTTATCTCACTTGACTCTAGATTCACAATTCTTTTTCCTCTCGCTCTAATTTTTGACTCACCCAGCCAAGATGTTGATGATAACAGTGCATCCCACCATAAATGGCACCATGGGGCTTCTGGTCTTGGCGTTGACAGCCCCCAGCAGCACCACCATGGTGACCAGGCAAGTCATGGCGACCTCTCCAAACACAGCTCCCCCTATTTCACTGTCTGGCTGCAGCAGAGCAAACGCGGCCCCGTGGGCTTTGGCGAAGTTCTCTCTTGAGGTCATTGCCTGTTGGCAACAGCAATGATTCAAGTCTACTTCATGCACACATAAGAGAGTCTGAGATGGATGTTTTCATGGCACAAAAATGAGACAGGTTCACCTTCGCCATAGCAGCTCCAAGCACCCCTCCCACCAACTGGCTTGCAAGATACGGGGCCACCATATTCAGCTCCATCCCCCCACATAGATAGATGGCTAGGGTGAATGGGGGGTTGAAATGGGCTCCACTGTGGAGACAAAAGTCAAGACAAAAAAATGACGTTCTGCAGGTAAACTTCTGAGTTTTTGGCAATGTTGTCTTTAGGTTAGCAACTTCTACAGGGATACAAAGTTCATAGTTTTGGGGCATTATTTACAGAGGATTAAACAGTTGAACACAGATGGAATTAATGAATGCATGGGTATACAGGACTGATTCATTCACACCACTCTTTTCTATAATGTTCCAACTTTCCTGAAATGTGCAGAATAATGTGAAAGGATAATGCTTTTGTTATGTTTCAAAACAATTCATGATTAAAATAAGAATATTTGCACTCAAAGCCAGATTACATTTTTTTGAAATCCTGTTTCTGATGAAAATGTGATGAGTTGTCCATTCAGCATTCAGGAAATAATTCTATGCCAAATAAAAAGAACAGTCATTATCCATGGTGCACAATAAACTTGATGCTCCTCACCTGATCTCAGCCATGCAAGCCACCAGAACGGCTACAGCCAGACCGTGCACCAGAGCTGGCTGAAGCCTGCCTGTCGACTCCACATTCTCTATGACCGACACACACCCGATAAACACGAAGAAAGTAGTTCCCACCAGCTCGCCCAGACAGGGCTGAAATAGCCTCTCAAATGTGTTCGGAGGTCTGACTGGAGGCGGCTTAGACTCTGAAGACATGAGAGACGCCCCGACTTCACCCATCTCCATCTTCTCATCAGCCATGGGTCTTCAGTGAGGTCTGGTTGTAAGAGCTGAGGATGTAACACTGAGCGTGCTGACCTGAGGTGTGCACACAAATATCTCCGTGCCTGCTAATCACACAGACCTTGGTGCTTAAGGTTAGAGTCGAGGTGGAGTTGCCCCACTGACCTGCTGCACACTGACTCTCTTTCTCATTAATCCAGCGTTTCTTCATCACATGCGCTGTTGTTACAAGAGTGCACTTGCAAAAGGGAAAATGTCATGCATTTACCGACAAGTTTGGGATCTGCGTCATGAACTGTTTAAAAATCAACTCCTTTTTGTCAATGATTGGAATATTAATAATATACTGAAAAGTTACACAAGCATGTTTCAGATGCTACATTCCCATTTCACACAACATTTATATGTTTTATATATTTGGCTTGTCTGATTTCTTGGTATTTTGATGCAGATAGTGGGACTATATTGTAAAAGTCAAGTTGAATGATAAAACTGTGACAAAAACATAAGGCTAGATAAGGATATGAGCTAAAACACTTGATACATGTTTACCTCACAGCAAAGTCTGGTTTTAAATGGGAAAAATATGACATAAAGTTCAGTTAAAAAGTATAATTTCATGGTACAGCAGATTCCACTCACTCATGAATCATTTCCTACAAGATGATCACACATTAAGTGAAAGAGTAATAACGAACGAATAAAACAATGAACTGAAGATGTGCTTATGGTCAGACAATAAGATCCAATAGGTGGATACAGTATATCAGACAAAAGAAGTTTGGGTTGATTAAGTTTATATATCAGCTATTATACCAACTAAAACACACAGGAGCTTGTGAGGATACAAACGTTTACAGAAAAGGTAAAAGAGATTCAAACAAAATCGATTTCATCTTTGACACAATGTGTGAATGTTTTCGTCAGCATGTCAGCATCACCTGAGTAAGTGTGAAATAAATTGTTTTTTATTTTAAGAGACTGTTGATTGTGGATTATTTTTTTTACGAGCCTTGATTCAAGTAGAAAAACCTAAATTCTAAATCTAAAAGTCCTACTTTTCTAAAACTGCTTTTGAAAGCAGCCCTGAAATACAACGTGACAGAAGAGTTCGACCGCTAAACGAGGAATAGACACCCAGGACAACAGGAACTAACTAGCTCTCATTTTACACACAAAGGATTTTGTGAGGCTCTGAGCTCTAACTTGGCTCCACAGATATGAAACTACGCCGCTGGTTAAACAACAAACCAGGGTTAAAGTACCCTCAGCAAAGTTAAGACCTGCACAGAGGAATGAACATCCATTTATTGGGATCATATAGTCATTACCAGTGCAATGACAAACAGTTCATCGGTCCCACGACGTTGCTGCTGCTCGGATAGGAATGACTTTACCATTTATACAATGTTGACCCTCATCGGCTATATAAGGGAGATAAGGCGGAGGTGTGCCCTTCGTCTGAAAAGGCAAATAATGAGCCCTAATAGTGTTAACTCCATAACAGGATCCACAGAGGGAATCCACTTTTACCAAAAATGCAGGGAGACTTGATCATGTGACACATTCCGCATGTGACAGAATGTATTTTGTGTGTTTTATTCTCATCGTAACATTCATTGTAGTGTAACTCTGTTCAAATAAGAAATAACTGAACTGAATTGATTTTCAGAGGGTGCCCATATCGTGACAGGGCCACGGCCACGTGGCGGCAGCAGAGTGCTGATCCAGTGTTTAATGACAGACCGATCATCAGTCCGGAGAAACACACCGGCCACCCCCCTGACGTACCTGCTGACAGCGTGTCCACGCGGAGTGTGGTGAAACGTCAGTGTGTCACGTGTCTCCAATTTGCCCAATTAGTTCAGCAATTTATTTGAAATAATCTGCCGAATTTAACAATACGACGTGATTCTCTATAATCTACTGCAGAAAACGACTTTCTGTCGTCAACCAGAAACAATGACTGTGACTTTGCCATGACAGAGTCGATACTTTTTTTTCTTTTTTTTTTTTTTTCTTGCAAAGGTATCACATGTCACATGGGCCGTGCAGCATACAGTAGGGAAGTAAAGGCACTTCCTCCTTCCTACCGCACTGGTTGCACTCAAACCAGGCAGTTTAATAGGAAGTCGGATACTCGTGGCAATGTGGATCCAGCAGTTTCTCGGCGGCTTTTCCAACTGATTTCTCTGCGTTTCTGTTTGCAAGCCAATGTCCCTGAGATTGAGCAGATAAAGCATCCAGTTGTAGTGCGTCAAAGTGGTGGCAGCGCAGCCCTTTTTCTGCCACAATGGCTGCGACGTAGCGCAAGTTTTGGGTCCACGGTGGATGAACGACAGCGCTCCGAGGCGCCGCTAACTTTTACACACTTACTGGAGACGCAGAGGAGGACAGAAGCATGAAGAAACAGTTTAATCGCATGAAGCAGCTTGCCAATCAGACTGTTGGAAGGTGAGTTGTTTGTTTTAACAGCGTGCATTGTTGCGAGTTGATGTCATACATTCATATTCTGGCAAGGCCAACACTGTTGCTGATTCTCATGATTTGTGAATATTGGTCTTCTATTGTCATGTGTGTGGTCGGAAGGGCTGGGCTGCGTTGTCATGCGTAATAAATACCTGGATAGTTTGCAGTTGTTCATGTCATAAATAAACTAACCCTGCTCACGTCTGACATGAACTTTGATTTCTAGAACAATACAAGGAGTTTGAAAAGCTAAATGGGTTTTAATCAAGTGTTTGGCTTTCATGTTCTCCTACTATCTATGTGGGGACTTGTAGTGTGTCTGTGGCAGCAATAAGTCAGTCAATTCATGGCATCTTCTATTAAATATAAAAAGGAATGTAGAAAAATGTCCTGTGAGCCCAAGATGTCATCCTCAAATGTCTTTCTTTTGTCTCACCAACACTTTAAAACACACAGATATCCATTTTAAACTTAAATCAAACCGGGAAAAGCAGCACATTTTCTCAATTTGGATGCTAGTACTAGGAATATGTTTTGCTTGGGGGAGGAATTTAAACAATTAATTGATGATCAAAATTGTTGACTACATATTTGCGTTCCAAATAGATTAATTTAATTTCCTCTGAATATATCCGAGTATACTTAAAGGCAGAAAAAGAAAAGCAGCTTAGCCCCGTGGGCCCCTGTGATGTCACCGCCTTCAGTAGATGTTGACGCATTATAAGAACCTTTTTTGGAGTTACTGATATTCTGCAGATGAAGGCTAGGGTGTGTACACAAACACATATTTCCTGATGTGTGGTGGCACTGTAAGTTCGTGAACACACACACACACACACACACACTATATCTATACCATCTCCTCCTATCCCTTCATCTCCGTCCCCACAGGGGTTTCCAGCCCTGTTCTCTATCAGCCGCCACCACTGAGCCGATGTCTCCAGTTATTACTGCATTGGTGCAGATGATGCCCGAATGTCTCGTCAAAATGACTTTCCAAGCGATAGCCTGTAGGCACTGTGGCCTCCCATACATTCCTCCTTCTGTTGTGTAAGAGCAGTAAAACTCGACTGAGCAACATGGCAACTTGCTTACTGAGAGGCAGAAATGTTTGCAAGCTTACACACGCACTGTGGATTACTGCTGGACACCAGGAAATCCATTCGTGCCATTGGTATCTTTCTCTAAAGCAAGGTGGGAGTTAAGGCATTCCATGAATACATTGTTGAGATTAGCAGCGTCATGTTAGATATACAGGTTGGTCAAGTGAAACTCTGCGGCCTTTCATCACGGCAAGCAACCACTGAGGTCAAATGTCAGAATGTTTTCTTTCAAGTAGAAAAAAATGCCGATTCCAACTTCCCAGAGCCCCAGATGACGTCTTCAAACATCTGATTATGTTTCACCAGAAGTCCCACATGCAAAAGTAAACAAGTTTACTGTGAAAAATTACAAACGGAAGAAGCAAATCCTTCATTTTTCTTTCTTTCTGTTTACAAAAACGATTCATCGCTCATTAATCTTGCAGCTCGACATCAGTTTAACGACACAAACTTAAAGAAACGGTATAACGTTTACGTCAAACTGCCTTCAGGAGGATCTGATCCTCCACCGCTCTGGAAAGTCTTTCTGTCTGTTACCGTGAACACAAAAAGTCACGTACCATCCTTCACACGGACGCATTCATGAACATGGACTTTAAACGGATTGCTTTTGTCACATCACAAACCAGTGCATTTGTGACCCTCGTGCCAGTTTGTGATGATGTAGTTCTCTGTTTGGCACAGGAAGGGCTGGGCACGGAGGCTTTTTGCCGAGTAAGCGTTTCCACGGTTGTTGACGGGGACACAGTGAAGGGCTCGGGGACGTTGCAGAGCCACAGCGGCGTTTTATTTATAAAAGCGGAAGCAGCTTGATTTACATGTAGTTGTTGCAGTGGGGTTTAAGATCGTAGGGACGCAATGTTTATGAATATTATAATACATGAAAACGAACGGGTTTTTAGAATCTGTGTGTTTTGATTCTCAGTACAAAACGCAGAGTTGCTGTTTCTACTCTTTCTGTGTTGTTTTGCTCCAAGTCTTCTTTGAGGGCCTGCGCTCCAGCGTTGTGGGAGTCTATTCTCAGGACAACAGCTGCTGGCCAGATTCAACCTGAACGCCAGTCAAATCAATGCTGATTCAATATTGATGGCAATCTAAAGCATTGCCCACAAAGTAAAGCCTGATGTGTAATGCGATCACGTGGATCGGTGTGTAGATATTCTGGCTGCAGAGCGTATATCATGCCACTATATCTATATATATATATATATATATATATATATATATATATATATATATATATATATATATATATATATATATATATATATATATATATATATATATATATATATATATATATATATATATATATATATATATATATATATATATATATATATATATCTATATATATATCTATATATATATATATATATCTATATATATATATATATATATATATATCTATATATATATCTATATATATATAGATATATAGATATATATATATATATATATATATATAGATATATATATATATATATATATATATCTATATATATATAGATATATATATAGATATATATATATATATATATATAGATATATATATATATATATATATATAGATATATATATATATAGATATATATATATATATATATATATATAGATATATATATATATATCTATATATATATAGATATATATATATATATATATAGATATATATATAGATATATATAGATATATATATATAGATATATATATAGATATATAGATAGATATATAGATATATATAGATATATAGATATATATAGATATATATAGATATATCTATATATATATATATATATATATATATATATATATATATATATATATATATATATATATATATCTATATATATATATATATTCAGACTTTGTGCCTCAATACAATATCCTCATTACATTATGATTGCCAGTACTTGTCCTACTGCGTGGCAAACCTTTGACCACATATAATGAAAAACTGTAGAATCATGAAAAACAAGGATCTTTGAATTTCGACTCGAGACAGCAGAGTGCAGCCAAAGGTGTTTTTGAATAACGTGAGGATATTTCAGGCATACGTGAGGGAAGCCTTTATCTTTAGGGTGTAGCTTACAGCAGTATTAGGTCATAGTTCTTGTGCGGGAGAGGGTTAATTGATCCTTGCGAGATATAAATCTATAGTGTAGGCCTGCTCTGGTAGAAGAAGGGGAGCGGTCTTCAGGGATTTGTGTGTGTGGTCGGTGTATTTGTTAGATATCGACAGGGTGAGCGATGAGCTCGTTTGCTGGTCTCACTAGCTCAGCAAGATTCCAAAATGGGTGAAAATCTGTTTTGAAGAAGACCTCGGGGGTGATTTGGGCATTTTGACATTTCCGAGACGTTTTGGAGTGACATCACTGTCCTGTTTTCTGCCGACTCTGCTACAGTGTGCAGTGTGTTTCAGACATCGACGGGCCACTTGGCAACACACACACACACACACACACACACTCCCACACACACACACCTTCCCCTGTTGCCATAACAAACAAGGTGCAAGATGACACAAGAGGAAGTGTGTATTCGGACAGAGTGAAGGAATCCAACAGGTCCATCATGGAAGACAGCCACAGGCTCTGGCTGGTGCCTGCATGCATACACATTGACTATGTGTGCACAAACGGCACCCAGTCGCTCACATATGCTTCTTGACAATCATGTGACATTTTATTGTGGGTTTACGCATATTGTGCACTTTGTAACTTTGCTGCAGGCACAAACTGCCGACGTGCTGGGCTGGAAAACTCATCTCAGTTTTAACAGCGAGTTACGAATTGTTTTGTTGAAATACAACTTGTGTTCATCAGTACAAAGTGAGACATGTTCAAATACTCTTACTTACATACTTTACACACTTCATTCAAAGTCATTGCTGTGGGACAGGTGTGTCCCCTCAACTAAAACCCTCAGCATTGCGTTGTGTTGTTCAGGTGTCAAATGTGTTTTTCTGTCTTTTTATTTCTCTATTTGTGTTCATATATGTTTTTTCTTTCCCTCAACAGGGCTGAGAAAACTGAGGTGCTGAGTGATGACCTCCTTCAGGTGAATATGACATTCTTCTTCTCTGTCACTGATTTCTACATCTATATATCTATATAAGTGAAAACATCTGGAATTAAACAGGATTAGAGACACAGGAGTAATGGATGACTGTCTGCAGCACAGTATTTGACACTACATAACCACAATGGTATGCATTGTTGAGTGACTAATGAACCTCAGTAATTGTCATTATTAACAGAGCGGTGTGGAGATGGTTTCTTTAACGCCGCTTCACATTGTAAGATGCAACTGAAGAGCAATGTTCATCATATTTACTTCAGAAATGAAGTCTGAGGACATTCTCATGTAGATTTGTTGATTAAACAACCAAACAGAATATAAACCAAAATTTGAAAATTTACAAAACTTTGATGGTTCCAGCTTCTCAAATATGAAGATTTAATGAATTTCTCTGTCATGTGTGATAGTGAACTGAATGTATTTGGGTTTTGTACAAACCAAGTGATTTGAATACATCATATTGAGCTTTGGGAAATTCTAACAGGCGTGTTTAGCCATTTACAAGTGGCCAAAATGATTAGTGGAGACAGAGCAGATTAAGCAATAATGAAAATTTTAAAAAGGTTTTAAAGAAAAAATATTAGTAAAATACCAAGAAGAAGTGAAACTCTCTGTGAAACCTGTATCATACAATCCATGAGTTGAGTGTATTGTTGCATCCACTGTTTTCAAGTGACGGTCTGAAGTCATTCAGTATCTGTCCCCCATGAAGACTGTTGTGTCCCGTTTACCGTCAAACCCACTTCACTGCTGTATCTCAGTGTAAAAACTGCAATTTAAGAAGTCCTTTTCTGGAAGAATGAAATGCAGGAGTTATCAAAAGACTTACAAGTTCTCCTCACATGCTCTGTTAAAGCCATCATGCCTGAGCATGCCTGTTGATGCCAAGTCTCGCTGCCGTCTCGGAGTGAAACTGCTGGCATTGAAACTTCACCGGGGGCTCTTTCATTCACTTACACCTCGCCAGCTCAGGGGTTTTGCTCTGTAGGAAAAGTGCCTCATGGTTTTCCACTCAAGACGATCCCTGGCAATGTTCTGTTATCTTGAAATCACACTAGATGTACGCTGTGTGTGTGTGTGTGTGTGTGTGTGTGTTGGGGGATGGGAGTACTCTGGCATGTGAAACTGTGAGATCACTTCTAGGAAAAGAGTTTTGAAGAAATACAAGAGGCTGAAAAAGACGGAGCATGTTTACAGTAGAAATGAGCTTTTGTGGAAGGTGAAGTCTGAAGTGTCTCATTCAATCATGAAAGTCAAAGTTTATGACATGCAGCAGTGAACTATGAACCTCGTGTGGTTTGCACACAGTAACAAACAAGACAAACGCTTGGTGGTGGGAAAAGTGATTATTTCTCTATTTAATAAGCAGATATACACTGTTGTTTTGCTGTAATCAAGACAACTTGTATTTTTGATTTAACAGTGGTAATAGTTAAATTTTGACATTAATATATATATATATATATATATATATATATACACATACACACACCATTTTCTCAAGAACACAAACCGACCCAACCCTTCCAGAGAATGCTCTCGCTGGTCTTTGGTCCTCGTCCTGAACGACAGGAGCTTTGTGCCGCGTCAGACATTCCTTCAGCTCTCTGTGAGGACTGTGACTGTGACTGCGTCCAAGTGTCAGCGTTGTCGGAAGTGGCTTGGATGTCGTCGGGCGTAACAACTTGAGCTCCAAGTCAGAACCTGCAACCTGATTACGATCATGCAGATAAAATGTGTAGTTCGCGGTTTGCTGATTCGTAGACCAGTGAATCAGTATCGGCATTTAAATTAAATCACACCAGCTGGGAAACGTTTCCCTCTTTCCAAACACCAGCAGAGTTTTTTATTTTATTTTATTTTATTTTTTCCCACTCTCCAAAACGCTCTCACACCCCCTCAACCGTCCAACTTGAAATTTTGTTTGGACGCGTCCTGCCTCAGTGGAGAGAGTTCAGCTGGAACTGGTCCCATAGCTCAGTATTTCATTACAACTTTGGATACACAACAGGCTGCTGATACAGGACACTGGAGCTAATTCATATCTGATATGTTCAGCAACTATCTGTCAGCTAACCAGCTAGTGAGCTAAACAGACAACTACAGCTTTCGTTGGCGCCGACAACACCGGCTCGTTCTGTTAAAGGACGAGTTTGTCATTTTGGGAAATGCACTGGAAATGGTGGTGGGGGGGGGGGACAGGTAACATGGCTCTGCCCGAAGGTGATACAATCTGTCTACCAGCACCTCCAGAGCTTACTAATTAACATCTTATATATTGCTTGTTTAATCAGCACAAAACCCCCTTTTCCAGTTGTTATGCTATGCTAAGCTAAGCTAACCAGCTGCAGGCCGCAGCTTCATATTTAACGGACGGACATGAGCGTGGTGTCAATCTGCTTATCTGACTCGACAGAGAATGAGCGTATTTCCCAAAAAGTTGAACCATTCCTTTAAGCAAGCGTGACTCTTCAGGGATCCTGTTTCTGCTCTGTCATCAGCTAACCAGACAGTTAGCCATCCTGCTAACATAACAAGGCCAGCCAGCACATCAGTTCACCAGCTATCCAGACCACCAGAGCAACTCAAAAACAAAAAACAAAACTGGATCCACCCTCCCGGTTCCTCTGTGACTCACTAAACGTTCCACATCTTTTTTTGCTGTAGCAGGTCAGAGGTTGCCAGCTCTCTTTGTTCACTGTTTTCATTGCTGCATGAAGATGGTAGTAACTGTCCTGTAAACCTTTGGACGGCTCCATAACTGTAGAGGCAGCCGGAAGGGGATCGTGTGCGCTTGTCTGTGCCTATGATCTGGGAGTTTTCCTGCTTTTATTTTTCTACTCTGTGAGCTTGTGTGTGTGTGTGTGTGTGTGTGTGTGTGTGTGTGTGTGTGTGTGTGTGTGTGTGTGTGTGTGTGTGTGTGTGTGTGTGTGTGTGTGTGTGTGTGTGTGTGTGTGTGTGTGTGTGTGTGTGTGTGTGTGTGTGTGTGTGTGTGTGTGTGTGTGTGTGTGTGTGTGTGTGTGTGTGTGTGCGCAAGAGTCTGCTTCCAAAATGTAGTTTCTCCCCCCGAGGCCAGCTCTGTTCTTATGAGCTCAGTAAAGCCGGCTGCATGAGACGTTAAGAGGCAAGTTGAAAGTAAAGCCTGTTGTTGTGAAAATGTTAAAACAAGTTTAAGAGTAACAGTGTAATTACGCTGTAGGCAAAAAGACGCAGACGATTAATTATTTGAGACATTTTAAATGTAAATGGTGCAAAACACACCGCAATGCAATATCAGAGACATGATGTTTTGGGCTTTCGGTGGGTGTCTCTTGAGGGTCCTTTGGTGTACATTCATGGAAAACTCCATGCGATCAGCCATTGTGTCCAGTCAGGCCTCTTTCTTTCCCTCTTGGCTTCGAGTGGTGGAGGTCTGGATCCAATCGATCTGGCACCAGATAGAGTCAGACATCCATGCATTAATCAGAGCTGAGGATCGGCTGAATGGTGAGCGACTCAATGGGATCAGGGCAAGGAAGCCAAATCCAGCTGTGGTCTGGCATGGAGCAACCGCTGCAGGAAAGAGGGAGGAGAGAGTAAAGGGAGAGGTAGGAGGAAAAGCGTGAGAGAGAGAGAGAGAGAGACACTTGCATGCCATAAAGAGAACAGCATATTAGCGAGGATAAAAGGAAAAAGAGTGAGAGCTCGATGGGGATCAGACAGCAATGAGGGGCCTCAGATGTAGTGACACAGCTGGATGTTTACGCTGAAACAGGAAGAGGAAGTGGATACTTAACGACACTAGTGTTTTGCGTGCTTTAGCGCACTGAATTTTGCCCACTCAACATTACTGCTGACCATTTTCCATAGCATACCGTAGTTAACCGTCCATTTAAACCTTCCATTCAGCCACTGGCTTCAGTTCATTTCAGTAAATTCACCAGCAGCTGCTTGAGGCTTGAGACTTTTCAGAGTTAAGTTATTATCACATGGTATTAAAGCTGCGAGCAGGAACTGAAAACTCTCACATGTGGTACATTCAAGGACACTCCGGCATCTGGGATCAGAGTTGTATGCCAAAATAAACCTTTTCATTGCAACAAAATTCAAAACATCAGAATTTCTTGGTATTTTGGGATTGATTTTCAATCCCTTGGATACAGTGTTTTTCAGCAGTAAACAGACTCTTTATTCTTATTTGATCGTTAATTGTTTTATGAAGAACTTTATACATTTCGCCCACTCCTATTGTAATGCACAAGTGTTTGAAATATTCTACTTTCCTGCTCACGAAGTACAGCCAATAGATCAGGCCCGCAGTCAGAACGATGATCTGTTTTCCCTGATAATATCTCTGCATGGAGTCCTCGCATGTCAAGACAGCTCTCTCTGCTCTTTCACAGTAAATACCACAATCCATCAGTCTGTGCTACTTATCTGCCATGATTCCCTCCATCTGGATGTCAGTGCTGCCTGTAGTAACACTGCACGCTGCAGAATAGCGCTAGAAAAACAGCATCGACATCCCCCATCATCTTTCAACGACAAGACCAGGATGGGTAGTTTAAAGATGGATGCGTCCCGGTTTTGTTTGTTCTGATATTCTAACATTTTGTTTCTCCTGTGCACGCACAGATCGAGCGGCGGTTGGAGTTGGTGCGTTTGATGGCGCACAACACGCACAAGAGGCTGGTGTCCTGTCTGCAGGGTCAACTGGGCACGGACACGGAGAAGAGACATGTGAGAAGCACTCGGTGTCTCTTGACTGTTCTTTCACTCAGCAGCTGCACTTTGTAGATACTAGAAACTTTGAGCAGGCCTGCCGTCACCTCATCTTATCATCTCGGCGTGTTCGCAACATGCTACATAGTCAGGATCTCTATGTAAAGCTTTTCCATTTTGCGGTAAGAATCACTGTTGTTCATACAGAAATGAAATAAGGGCGGATCCCTCTGACATTGTCAGTATTAGCAAGGCCCTGCTATGAACACATCTTATGTAACACATTGATATGAGAGACACTCAGGGGAAAAATATTCAGCACTGGCCTCCAGCCAGCTTCCCTATCACAGAATAACAGACCTACCTCCGCCACACACACAATACAACAGGCGAAAACTCAGTGGTTTATGTTACTTTGTCTTATTTTTTTTACATCACTTTTTTTCTTTTGACATGCTTGCAGCTATAATTGGGTTATTGTTTGGGTATTTGGCTGCACTAAACTTTGTTTGCTGGTCTGCTTGCAGAAAAAGTTGCCGCTGACGACGCTGTCCCAGACCATGCAGGAGGGAGGCAGTCAGCTGGGAGACGAGAGTCTGATTGGGTGAGATGCAAAAGTTAATTACACTATGATTTTGTTAAATTAAGCAGAATTTAAACATCTCATATTGTAGAAAGTGAGATTTCCATGTCTTTTTTGATTATAAAGCAGTTCTAGGTGCTTTTATAAATACTGTGAAAGTATCAAAACGCTCAATCCACGGAAAAATGCACACAGCCTATCATCAAAAACTGTGTCTTTCAATGCGTGTTTTCTTTAACATTGACATTTTTCTCCCTGTGATAACGGCCCTTTATGTATACATTATTGTGTGTGTTTGTATGTGTGTGAGAGCAGCAAGATGATGGATGTGTGTGGGGAGGCTGAGAGCAGGTTAGCTGCTGAACTGATGCAGCATGAAGTCCAGATTGAGCGAGACGTCCTGGATCCTCTCAACCAGCTGGCTGAGGTAAAAACACTGCAGCTCTCTTCATGCTGTCGTGATCACTTGTGACCTACATGCATGTATCTGTAACTCGGTTGTAAAGTACTCTTGACTGAAACGCTCAGTACAGGATCTGGTAACATTGTGTGTTCTACTCATTCATTGCGCCAAATTCAACATGGCCTTTGGCATCTTTTTGTGTTCTACTGCCGTTCTGCACGATTCAGATTGACAAAATGTTCTCACGGGACAGGTGTTGGCCTCAGTGTTGACTATGAAGTGTGTGTGTGTGCACTCATGCTGATCCTCACCGTTTCTCTCACAGATTGAGATTCCCAATATACTGAAACAGAGAAAACAACTCGCCAAGCTGGTTCTGGACTATGACTCGGCCAAGACGAGGTACTCTTGCCGATCATCTTTATTTAGCGCCACTATTTTCAAACGTTAACTTCAATTTCAAATTGTAAAAAAAGGAATTGTTTGAATCAAAAATGCTTCTGCTCACTATCGCGTTGCCTAAGTGTCTCAATAATGTCTTGGCCTGCAGGTGGTACCAGGCAACAAAGTCCAACAACCAGGCTATGGCAGCGAAGGTCGATTCGCTCAAAGACGAGATGGACGAGGCTCTCAACAAAGTAGAAATATGCAAGGTAGATCTTGATTCAAATCTTTCTTGCAATGCTTTATTTTCTGATTTATTGCTCAAAGTAGGATTTATGTTGTCACACAACAGCACAATGCTGTACCAGCTGTGGTCTAGGTATGCTGTACTGTATATACGATATCTAATCTAATGGGTATACATTCCAGTCAGGGCCTCTTCATCAAGTTAGGATCATATCTTGTGAACCGGCTGAACAATGGAAGCCTTGTCACTGTAACTAACACGCTATGCACATCATTAGGACCACGTAATTACAGGTCATTGCTTTGTCATCTGGAGTTCATCTGCGTTTTAATGAAAAGTGTCAGCGCAAAGTAAAGCAGAAGGTTTAAAGTTGCCATAATAATTGCCATGAAATGTGTGTATATATATATTTTTTCATCCTACAGGACCAACTCTCTGCAGACTTGTACAACTTTGCTTCCAAAGAGGGAGATTATGCGCGCTATTATGTCTTGGTGGGTGCACTTCACTTTGAATGAACGACAACTGAAATGGAAATGTGATGCAAATATGATCCCATTCCACCATAACTGTGTCATTTGGTTATGCAGTGTAAATGCTCTACCTTTTGGCTCTATGCCAAAGGTGTGTAAATATGACCTGTGATTATTTTTGTGTATTTGTACCAGTTATTAGAGGCCCAGGCAGACTACCACAGGAAGTCGCTGGCAGCTCTGGAGGCAGCTATACCGACGATCCAATTACAGCAAGGTGACCAGCACGATTTAAAACATTCATTAAATATGCTAATAAAAAAGCATAACCGTTGCATGCATTAGTCACTAAACCCCAATATAGTTCTAGAGCCCAAGTTGTGTTTCTATCGTGCGTTTACATGCAACCAGGTTACAGTCAGCTTCTTGCAGTTTGTTGTTAAGAAATGATGTCATTGTTTTTGGGGATTAAAGAAACTTGATTTCCCTGGTTCGATTTCTCCTGGAGAAAATCGATGACTTAAGTCTCACTGTGACATCAAGGCAGTTGGATGAAAGGAGAGATCATTACGCCTCGCATTGTGACATATTCACCGTCAACTACAGACAAACTGTGGGAGAACAGCTGACCGACACGGGAATGCATTCGAGTGTAAAGACACTGACTTTTTCTCCTAGACTCCTGGATGGAGAAGCCGGCGTTCGGCACGGCTCTGGACGAGCACCTGAAGAGGAGTAACCGTGAGATCGCTCTGCCCATGGAGGCCTGCGTCATGATGCTGCTGGAGACCGGCATGAAGGAGGAGGTATGGATGCAGTGAGGGCAGGAGAAGCTAAAGTAGAGTAAAGTCGAGGGTCAATTAACCAGAATTTGGACATCAATTTGTCCAAATAAAGCTTCCCCAGTCATAAGGACGACTCTACAAATGATGGCACGTACTGTGTGCGTGTGCGCGCATCTGTTATGTATAAGAATGTTCACTATTGCGCTCTTAAATCGTAACCATATCACCAGACGATATTAACGGAAACAAAACTCTTAGTGCACGTCTGTCTGCTGCTCATCCCGAAAGAGCCACATCTCTACTTGCTTGACTTCTCCTTTCCTCATACCCGGACTCACTTCTTTCATTTTGGAACTGAAACCAGTCACCTGTACCTGAACAAAGAGCCCTAATCAGTCATTTCCCCTGCAGGGTCTCTTCAGAATAGCTGCCGGAGCTTCAAAACTGAAGAAGCTAAAAGCAGCACTGGACTGCTCCACCTCGCAGCTGGAGGAGTTCTACTCTGATCCCCACGCCGTTGCCGGTACAACCTCTTATTAAAAAAAAAAAAAAAAAAAAAAAATCCACAAAAAGTGAGCCCATCTGGTCCAGATCATTTTCTCATAGCTTGTCTCCTCCTACACAGGAGCCCTGAAGTCCTACCTCAGGGAACTTCCTGAACCTCTAATGACTTTTGGCCTGTACGACGACTGGACGCAGGCCTCCAAGTAAGAAGACACGCGGATGTGGCTCTTTTAATATCCTGTAAAACCAACTCCCTCTGTTTTAATAAGCATTAAACACACACCTGAAGCAGTGTGTGCTCACATGTCGCTTTAGATTAGAGACTTGTGTAACAAGTAAATATTTTGTGTGTGTGTGTGTGCTTTCAGTGTGTCTGACCCTGACAAGAGGCTTCAGGCCTTGTGGGTGACGTGTGACCGTTTGCCAAAAACTCACAAGGCGAACCTCCGGTAAGAGCGTCTTCAGGTATATTGTGTTATGTTCGCATGATGCAATAACACTCCATGTTCGTATACAGCAGAGGTGCACGCGTCGTTTCTAAAAGTAGTCTTCAGCGACAGAACTGAATGTATCAAGTTTGCTTCTGTTTTTCACTTTTATTCGTGATACTGCAGATTTTGAAAAGTAATTTGATGCTTTATTATTAGACATATCAACAAACACTCACTTCTGGTTGGAACAATGATCCCCAACCTGGCGTCCAAAGAAAAACCCAAGGGTTGAAATTTTTATTTATTTTTTTAAATAGAAATGAAAAGTAAAAGAGAAAATGTATTCTTGTCACACAAAATGATCTTTATTTTTTTCTCTCTAATTCATGCTTTTTTTAAATGGTTAAATACTGGTCGGTTTTACCACTTCAGGCCTCTCTAAAGGTCAGACCCCAAATAAAACCCTTTAATGTGAAAAAATGACTGGTTAAGATGCTCACAACTAGTATTCACACCAAGACTTTTACTTTGCTCTGGGAACTACTGCCTTAGAGTATTGGTTGCCTAATAGCGTGTAAAACACGTTTGCAGTAGCTTTGAGGTTTTTTTAAAGCAATTTGAGTCTCTATTTCAGGTATCTGGTGAAGTTTCTGGCTAAACTGGCTCAGGACAGTGAGGTTAATAAGATGACTGCCATCAACATCTCCATTGTCCTTGGGCCCAACCTGCTCTGGGCGAAGACTGAGGGGTGAGAACTGTGCACTGTTGCCTCATATGTATGTCCAAGTACAACGTGAGGCTGAGGCTGATGAAGCTTCCTCCTGCCCCTGTCTGTTTGTGGCTGTGTTCAGGACGCTGGCAGAGATCGCAGCGGTGACATCTATCCACGTGGTCGCCATCATTGAGCCCATTATCCAGCATGCTGATTGGTTCTTCCCTGAAGGTGAAGCATCTCCATTGCTGTATTTGCACCAGTGCTTCTCTCCGTCTTACCTAAAAGTGTTTGCTTCCCGCTTGTGTTCCCTCCAGAGGTGGACTTCAATGTGTCGGGCATGTTCGCCATGCCCACCCACCCAGCGACCCCGGACCTCGACCCCGCCCTGGACAGGAAACGCCCCGGCAGCCTGGTGGGGCAGGACGGGGACAGTCACACCCCCCGTAAAGACAGGTACCTGCCTCGCCCCCACCTCAGCCTCAGCCTGCCCCTGATCCTCCCGTCTCGCCCTAAGACACTGAGCAGGCAGGAGTCGCGGGGCCCGGTCGTGTCGGCACTCTATGTAGTGGCCAACGAGTCCATCACAGTCACAGAAACGCCCACTGAAGATCTGCCCAGTCCAGACTTCAAAGCTGTGCCGCGGTCCAATGTAGCTCCCCTGAATCCAGTTCCTGATAAGTAAAATAAGGGAATGATGCTTTGTGTGATTTTTGCACCACAGTTTTGTCATGTTTAGGTGATTTCAGCATAAGATAATCAGCTATGTTTTACTCAAGATTGGTACTGAACATGACATTTTCAGCCTCATTGGGATACCATTTTGTTTCGAGCTATAATTCTGGTGTGTTGCTCTTGTGTACTCGTGTGTTATCTTCTTTGTTTCCTAATTAAAGCTTAGGTCACTCTCTAGGTTACTGGTTTTATGTCTTGTGTGGGCTTCCTCTGTTGCATTTTGTTTGTATGGTGTGGCTTCTGTCTCTGCAGAGATGTCGCAGTTCAAAGTTCTATTTAAAAAAAGTTCACTCTCATGTGGTTTTGTGTTCTTTTTCGGTTCTTGTATCTGAACTGGTTTCATTGAACTCAGGAAGTGGCGTCTCTTTCTGTCTCCTGCACAATCTCTCTCTGTCTGTCTGTCTCTCTCGGTCTTTTGCTCTTTCGTTCTGTCTGATGGCGTGTGGTTTGCCTTCCTGAACTCTCTCCCCTCTCCCCCCCCTCCCTAGCACTGTTAACAAACAGCCGGAGCCCGCTCCACGTAGAGCCAGCACTGTTAATAGAAAGCAGCCACAGCTAACCTCACCCACCTTCCAACCCCCAATGCCCCTTCTTGAAGCCTGGGGTCCGGCCCAGCCTGAGCCCCAGCTTCTTTCCCCGGCTACAGAGGCTGAGCAGCCCGGCCTGAGTGGTGCTAGTACTGGTGGTGGTGGTGTTGGTGGTGGTCTGGGTGGTGGGGTCCAGGTAGCGACAGCACAACCTCGGGTTGTAACCCAGCTCAGCGCGGAGGAGAACAGGTAAGGAGGAGCGAGCTGAGGTAGCGACAATACTCCACCGCCTGCTCGCAGCCAATCAGCCAAATCCGGAGCTCTCCCGCCCTTTATTTTGTTTGTCATGTGTTTGATTGGTCTTTGAGTTTCAGTTCCCATGTCGAATGTCCTAAAATATAAAATCATAAGAATAACAATGTCTGTTACGTCTTCAGCTTTTAATCTGACTTAATTTTAACACATTTAGAATGTACGGTAATGCAACAAAAACAAGTGATGCTTTGATTACAGGCAACTTTGATCATACATCCTGCTTGTTGTGATGAATCTATTTTTAAAGATCTACTCTCTCTTCTTCTTGCCGGCATGTCTGATTGTTTGACTTCTTCCTGGCAATGTCTGATTTTGCATGCAACACATGACTGAACTTTTGAGCAAACTGATTTTGTATCCTCCTCATTACGCTTGTCTGTTCCGTGAGTTACTTGTGTGAAAACCTTCATCTAATGTAATTAGCTTTTGAATGGAAATATGTGCAGTTTGTTTTGTATGTTGCTCGCATGAGTTCTTGCAGCACTTCCTTGTTAAAGTACAGATGACACGTTGATGGATTAACATTTGGATTCATTGTATTCCCACAGCCCAGCCCGTGAACTCATGTCCACCCCCCTGCCCCAGAGGAATGGTTCAGTCCATCTTACAGCAGGAACCCCCCACTCTCAGGCCAGCTCCAGGGGGCCAAGTCCACACATGGTTCGCAGAGGTGGGATAATGTACTGATTATAATTCAGATTATGTAATACTATCAAGTCAATGTTGTTAATACCATGTTATAACTGTTTTCCTCTGAAGGCACCAAGAAGCAGGCTCCAGCCCCGCCCAAACAGTTCAGCCCCTTTGCCTCCCAACCCAGTAACACCCAGACACCCGGCTCCCCTCATTACCCACCCATCGCCCCCCGACGCCACCCCGGCAAAGACAGCCCAATCCATGCTCCGAGCCACCCGCCCCCGCAGCCTCCTCAAGCCCACCAGGCCCAGGGGGAGTCGGAGCCCTCTCCACCCAGCACTCCCACTCCTCCGGACACTCCACCTCACGATGGGCCGCACTCCAACCCGCTGTCCTTCCACCACTCTGGATCTCTCCCTCGGCCCTCCAGGCCGGCCCCCAGGCCACGGCCCCGACCCAGCGTGCCGCCGCCCCCGCAACCTGCAGCCAATGACAACGGTGATGACATCTGCGGCTCCGCCTCCAGGATCATAACAGGTAAACAACCTTTTCCCTGTGCCGCACAGATTTTTAGATGATATACTCTACTAAAAGTAGCAAAACCAAGATATAAAAGTACTCCATTACAGTCAAAATGACACTCGCGTGAAAGCACAGAAGTATTATATTCTTTTATAATTTAAGCACCATTTCAATGTTGTAGCTGGTTGAGTTGCTGCTAATTAACACATTCATAATCTGTTGAGTTGTTTGTCATATTTTATAAACTTGTGTTTACAATGCAAATTCATAATTTGCAAGATAATTATACTACAGTTGTAAAATAAATGTAGCAGAGAAGAAAGGTACATTTGCTTCACTCAAATGTTCAAATAAAAATCCTACATTTAAAGTAAAATTAGAAAGGTTTTTGTATCAAAAAGTACCAAAAATAAAAGTTCTCTTCATGCAGACAGGCTCATTTCATAACATACAGTATATTATAAAACTGGATTATAATTATCGGTGCAATAATGTGTTCATCACTTTTAATGGTTCAGCTGATAAAATTGAGCAAATTGTATGACTTTATATACTGTTAGCAATGTTTAACCTACAATAATAATACATCGTATTTTATTGGTTGGTCATATTTTGTATTATCAATCTGGATCCGCAAAGTAACTCGTCACATATATAGTATTAAACATATAGTGGAATAAGAAGTATTTTGTGCCTGAATTGTACTTGAGTAGAAGTATGAAGTAACATGAGACGTAAAGTACATTGTACATAAGCTCAGTACTTGAGTTGGTTGCATTCCAACACGGAGGTAAGCCAAAGAATACATAAGTTTACTGTTTATGCAGCATTTTAATGGCATTCTCTATCTATAATTTCAGATGTAATTACACATCTTCAGTGATGTTTAACTTGATTTCTTTTTCTGTGTAGACGTTGCAACGACAGAAATCACTCGCTGGTCTTCTGCTGACACTGTTTTCAGTATTGAGTGATTTCCGCTTCCTCTCAGGGCATTCCTGTATTTAGCTTTCTGGCTTTTGGTGTCTCTGTGTCAGAGTATGCTTCACATACTAAATGTAAATGTGGTGATCTGACGCATGACAGGAAATGTGTAAATATTACAGATGTCTGAGCTGCTGGTCTGCCTGTAAGATGAGCTTTGCAAGGCAGGTAATGGTATGGATCTAATTGGCTGATGTGTTGGCTTTGCTTCTGTGTCCACTGCATGCGTGTGTAGCTGTGCACATACTGTATACATACATATAAGTATGTATATTAGTATTATCCAGCATTTTAACCCTGCTGTCCAGTGAAACTAACATGCTTGTGATTCACACACCATTTCCGATGCGGAGGCCTTTTGTCTAATAGTTTTAACAGACCACGGATACTCTCCAATAACCACCTCTAAAAACGTCACTTAGCTGGTACTATAATTGCAATGTTGACTAAACTTAATAGAATCTTTGGTGTCTTACAAAGGTGGTGTGTGTGCGCTCCTCTGTTTGAAACTGTGTTTGTGTGTGTTGCTATTATGTTCGTTTCATTGCTTGAACTCAAGTTCAAGAAACCGATTTAGTTTGCTGATATGTCCTTCTAACTGTCCTGCACAGATGGAGGCCTGTTCCTGAAGGGGATTGGACGAGCCCTCATCCCTGAGGTGATTGCGGACCAACAAGGGGAGAGCTCTGCTGGTCAAGAGCCCACCACCACCACCACCCCCCCAGCCTCTCAATTAGACCCTCAAACCCAGGCAGAGTTCACTGCTCTGTGAAGAATAGAGGGATCGCTGTGCTCCAAATCCTCCTTCACTCAGCCGGTCCATGCAACAGATTTGAATGTTTTGAATCAAATATCAGACGGATAACTCAAACGCATCGGTTCACCCCAGCTCCTCACGCTCCATGCACATGATGCCAGACTGCTTGCTGGGAGAAACGGCTGCCTTTTCTTCCGATTTGCTGAGACTTAACCTCAGAAAACCCTCAAAATTCTTGTCCAGCTGTTGGACTTCATATCAAACTCCCTTTGTTCTATTTCGCAGGGTATTTTAAGATTGGACTGCAGAGCCTTGCTAGCCTCGAGGCTAACGAGACTTAAATATATGTATAACCTGAACACATAGCAGCTGAACTCAAAGGGTGCTAAGCTTTCAAAGTTTTCATTTGTCTCCTCTGCTTTTTTAAAAAAATCTAGCTATTGATAACACAGGTTCAATGCTATGAATGTTTTTCAAGACAAATCTGTGAATGTTGCTTTAACACCGCGTACACAACTAGTATTTTGTATTCAGTAGAGATGTGTGGAGATATTTGAATGTTAGCCAGCCACTGATCATCTATTTATCATTTTCCAATTTGTCAGCTTCAACTGGCTGAATGATGTTCAGCTTTAAGGGCTTTTCAATAATTGTCACACTAAACATACAACGGACCAAAAAACGGATATGAGCCAAAGAAAATGTATTGAAAATTGAGAGCTGCACAGCTCCTATTAGGGTTGTTCATGACCAAATATTTTGTGCAACATAAAACGGTTGTCTTCCAGTGGTGTCCTCTCCACAGTACACATGCTGTACGTTTTTGGTATTTCAGTTTTCCTTCTATTAATCCAGTGGGGTAGACTTATTTTATTTGAATTGTATTGTTTTCAAATGGCCTGATTTGACGAGCTCAAACTGACCTCAGATTAGATTTCCTCATTAAAAGGGACAAATTGATTGTTAATTGTATTTTTAATACGTAGATTGTAATCAATCACGCCCACTCATCTATGACCAAATACAGCCAAATTATTCTTTGTGTATAGTATTTACCGCGGCTGACAATCTTGTCCTTGGTGTTTTTCAGCTCTTTGATTGTTTTTTAAATTTCTTCTCAGCATTTGTATGTTGGCTTTTCTGCACATAATGCGTCATACACTGCATCATTACTCTTGATAATTAAAGGTTGTTCAACATTTTACAGTGTTGTCAGCTTCTCAGCAGTTATTTGTCAAAATGTAATGGATCCTCAAACAAAGGTGGACGCAAAGCCTGAAAAAGAACTTCACCTGCATCCGTCATCGTAGTCTGTTTAAGTGTATTATTCAGCTGTAATTATTTTACAAAGATGAGCTTTTATCAAGATATGACATAAGCATTCTTTCAGGCATCAATGTTCTGAAATTGTACGAGAAATGAAACTGATGGCAAAACATGGCAAACAACCGTGTGTTTTGAAGGAAATAGCATCACTGTATGAAGATGTATACCAGTCATTTTATAGCAGGGGTCTCAAACTCCCGGCCCGCCACGTCATTTCATGTGGCCCACGAATCCGCCAGCAAAAAAAAAAATATATATATATATATATATATTTTTTAAGTTAGACTTGATAATAAAAATATCCCCATAGTCGACATAAGATAGAAAGTCAAATTTATGAGATACTTAAACAGTCATAGAAGCATCTCTTTGGCTGGTTACTGTACATTTGACATGGAAATGTATTGTGAGTACATTGAAGACTACTTTAAACTGTGAATGCAGACAGTTATTTAACAATATGTTACGAGTAGTGACATTTACAACCGGCCCTTTGTGGGCGACCATGATGCTGATGTGGCCCGGCGTGAAAATGAGTTTGAGACCCCTGTTTTATAGTCAGTTTAGGACCAAAACTGAAAAAGAATTTCTTCTCATATTGTGTTTTACCCGCCCCGCATACCAAGTGTCCATTGAGAGTGTCATGATCTGCCTGTCAAGCCCAGTAACCGATGATTAAGGCAGTTACAGAGAGGCAAATGATGAGGTTGACGTCAACAATGAGTCTTGGTCGTGGCTTTTCCTCCACAGAACCGGTAGCCGGTGCAGGACGCGTCACAGGATTATCAACTCCCTCCTGCCGTCTCTCCATCCCACACATCCAGTAGATGGCAGAAATCAGCCTGGACTGGCTCTGGACGCTCCTGGACTGGCTCTCGACGCCGGACACTGATGATGAGTCTGGAGAGTTCAGGAGGGAGCAAGAAAACACTTGACGAGTGGAGAGGGTGTGTTCACCGGCAGGACTGACAAACGGAAAAGTGTAATGGCAACACAGGACAGAGACCCACCTTTCCTTTGCTGACATGCTTTTCCGTTGCTGCTCTCCTGCTCTCTTCCTGTGACTTCCATGTCATGTATCTGACTAGAGATCACCTCTAAGCTCTCATTGCGCCGCTCCAGTGAGAAGACCTGATCTTTGGGCTCCACTGGGTCAAACCTAGTGAACCAGGTGAGGCGGCTAATCTGTTCAAAGACAAATATGCAAAAAAGTGAATTTACAAAATCTGAGAATATCTTATTTATTCTCCTGCAGTCATTGGACAGTGTATATCTGTCTGGCACCTAAAGCTGTTCATATTATAAGTCAGGTGTGATTTGCTGCAATGCTTATGGACCCAAATGATGATCCAGGGTACAGTTTTATTTATTTTTCAGTTTTCCTAAAAGGTATCCTGCAGCGTTATTGACCCCTTGTGGTGCAGTAGAGCGAAGTTCCATGTGTTTTTTTTGTATTTTGTGCAGCAGCATTAATGGAAGAAGACTTAAAACTGATTTGTTTTTTAAACACATTTAAAAGAATTATGCATTTTATGTTTTTCATTCGAAGCACCGAATCTAAACCCTTTGGTCTGCTTACAATGAAAACTCAAAGTTCATTTCTACATCTGAGTCAGTAGGCCGAGAAGGGGTCGTTCTTTTCCCCGCATCAATGTGGGTGGCATATATTTGAATAGAATAACAGAGAAAGTGAATAAGGGACTTTGCCTGCTCTGGTTTGGGCTCCTCTGTAGTTAGGCTGACGACAACCACCACAACCATTGTGATGAAGGACAGCAAGGTGGAGAAGTACAAGTAATGGACATATTTCAACACCCCGGGCCTGTCGTCGTCCTCATAGCAGAGGGGCGCAGGATAAATGAAGTCCAACAACATGCGGATGCAGCCCACCGACAGGCCGACAACCAGGCCCCAGAATGCACCCTAAAAAACAGAAAGGTCTGATACTTCGCCTCATAAATATGAAGGCATTATTTCTGATTATACATCTAATAAGTACGGTAACTAACATTGTGTAAAGCCTGTGATCTACAGTAAATGCGTTACATATACAACCGTCTCAATGTAGAATATGACCCAACATTGATTTACTTATTTATTCATTTAGACAGGGAAGAGAAATAGAGCATAATATTCTTAATGAAAAATGATTTGATCAATCTTACCTTCTCATTAGCCCTCTTCCAGAAGCAGCCTGCGAGGAAGATGATGGAGACTGGGGGCTGCAGGTAAGTGCTGATGGACTGGATGTAGATGAAAAGCTGCCCACCCTGACTGGCCTGGACCACAGGAATCCACATCACAGACACCACCACTAGCACGAGCACAAACACCCTGCAACACACAATCTGTGATTTCAACACAAAATAATTCAGTTCAGTTCTGAAAGGACGAGGTATACCGGAGATTAATACAGGACAGCTTGTAAGCAATAGAAAACGATGTATATTTGAACATCAGTGTTTGTTCGGTTATGAGGGTGTGTGTGTGTGTGTGTGTGTGTGAAGTCATTACTTAAGAAAATGTGGAAAGAGGAGTGATGGTGTTATTGTTGCATGCTGCAGTATGTAGCATACATGCGGCAACCAGGTTCATATGTTGGGTTGCGGGATGATGGCTGCTTGTCCACAGGTGGTCACTTACCTGCCCACAATCATAAGTTCCCACTCAGATGCCCGGGATCGAAAAGTCTTCCATAGATCCATGGTGAAAATGGTGCTGGCGCTGTTGAAGACGGAGGTCAGAGAGGACATGAGGGCGGCAATCATTACCGCCATCATCAAACCTCGAAGCCCTGGGAAGGAAAACACATGCAAAGATTGGCATAAAGTATGTAGAAAGCAAAAGGCAGTATACCGGAGGTGTAACGAGGGAAAAGTATCTCACCTGCAGGCAGCAGCTCCATGACCAGTCTGGCGTAAGCTGTGTCTGTACAACCCACTGGGTTGCCACAAATCTGATCACACAGCTCAGGGTCTGCACACGCCACGTCATCTACACAATATCATGAAAACACACAATTTTAAACATTAAAACTCTCAACACATCAATATGACCTGAATGATTTCTGAACAAGAGTGTTCAGTGCTGATTAAGTCTTCAGTAAAGCTATAGCGTGAAATAATATTGAACAGAAGTCATGGAGAGTTTCGCATTAAGCGTGTATCAAGAACATTTTCCCGGTTGCGGTCTTGATTCATTAAAACATACATTTTATACTGTACCTGTGTAAAGTATCCTGCTGATCATGCCTGGCAACATGATAACAAAGAAAGGCAGGATCTTTAGATAAGCAGCCATTAGTGAGCCACCTTTTGCATGGGTCAGGGTCTTAGCAGCCAAGGAGCGCTGCACGATGACCTGCAGAAACCCACAGCTGACCCTCAGTTACACAGACGCTTTTAAGTATATTTCAACAGGGTGCGTTCTAATCAGAACGGATACGGAAATCACATAGCTTGCAAACAAGAGTGAAAAGCACGAAACTACACTTTCATCTTTTATAGATGAAAGACCTTGTGACATTTTAAAAGTCAAATAAAAAAAACATTTTTTATATCCACGTTGGCAACTCTAGGCCTCTATATTCTCTAATCAGCACATGATCTATCGTTAAATAAAACGAGAATTAAGACCGCTTTTATATATCCTGATTTAAATCTTTTGTATACTATTTGGACATTCTTGATTGCTGCAGTAGTAATTCTTTATTCTTTAAAAGTGCTAAATTTGTATTTCCGTACCTGGTCAGAACACCAGTACCACATGGAGGGAATGGACATGCCTATGATGACCCCGGGCCAAGGCAGGTCAGAGTTCACTGGGTCTCTGAAGATGTGGAAGGAGTCATCTCGAGGGATTCCACAGGTTGAGTTTGGCACACGTATGGAAGGGATGGCGTTGGGGTATCCATCCATCAGCGCATCCCAGCCTCCGACCTCGGCAAAGCCTCAACAGGGGGACAAGCAGGGTCAGATGAACTGGACCATAAAAGTGCTGGTGATGGGACGGTGTCACGTGTAGACAGATCTGACTTACTGAAGGCCATGAGGGTGAGAGCTCCGGTCAGCATGATGACGGTTTGAACAGCATCTGTGTAGATAACTGCAGCCAGACCGCCTAGGAAACAACATACAGTGACACACGGAACAAGCAGTAAACAGCATCATGTCTGACTTCAAAGTGAGAGGTTGTTTTTAAATGGCGAGGGAAGGAGAACGGTCACCTGCTACAGTGTAGAGAGCAGTGATCGACAGCAGCATCAACACAGCTAAGTAGATGTTCCATTGTAATGCGAGCTGAATGAACAATGCACCAGCATACATGTCCACCTGGCAAGAAACACACACAGAGGAACAAGTGGTGGTTACAAGATGATACCGACACAACATTTTTTTAAATACAAATATACCTATTTGTTACAGCGTAAAAACACGAGAGAATTGTTGTGGATCATACCGATATCTTTGTAAAGATGTAAATAAATAAGGACAGGACAGCTATAAATAGCTGTGTTCTTCTACCACCAAAACGCCTCTGCAAATATTCTGGCATGGTCATCACCTGGAGATGAAAGAGTTCAAAGAGGATTATATATGAAGGAATAAATGAGCAAAATAATGCACAAGCATGTGTGATGTTTAGACGCCTCACCCCAGAGGCGATGTAAATGGGCAGGAAGAGCCATCCCAGCAGCAGCACCATCAGTATACCCTGTCCAACAGCAACCATGTACTTTACACACTTTAGAAACAGCTCAACATTTCATGTTAAACTTGTTTTTATGTTAAAATGGCTTGAGAGCAGCTATAAAAACTCTTACATTCCACTCGTATGCAATCGCCCCAATTCCTGCAGCAGCTCCCGACCCTGCCAGGCCGATGAAATGACCGCTGCCAATGTTACTGGCAAACAGCGAGGCACCCACCTAAATAAAGACAAGAGCCAAAATTAGAATCGCCTCAGTCGTTCACTTTGAACTGCAGAACATTTTGCCTCTAACTTTTTAAGTGTTAATATACTCTTGAGTTGTCTGCTTGTCTGGCAGTCTGTGAAAACAAAAGAGAAACAGATATGTTTGACTCACTGGCCACCAGGTCATGTTCTTCCCAGCTAAGAAGTATCCATCCACCGTGCTGCGCTTTGTCCTCCACATGGACTGGTAGAAAATAAAGGAAAATATGTCTTGAAGATACAATTCCAAGAGAACTGCATCAATGGTTGTTCATGTTGACCATTCAAAGCATGTAAGAATGCTTAGTATTAGACATGTTTATTTCTTGTGCTTACCCAGAAGCCAACAGCCAGAACCAGCAGAAAGTAGACGACCAGCACAACTATATCTACAGTGCCCAGGGCATCGCTGCTGCTTGGAGAGGGTGATGGAGACGGTGACGGTGATGGAGACGGGGGCATGTTGATCTTTTGTCGGCCTTCTGTAATGTCAAAGGTCGTTTGTGGAATCAAAGAAATGAACACATTCTGTCCCCAGCTGTGATAGTAAGTAGTTATCAAAAGCAAAGACTAGTTAGTCTTGGATAGTTTCCAAAGTCATGAAAAAGTATCCGTGTGTCGTAACTAAACTAAGTGCACTCGTGTACAATTTTGAGCTACGTTCTTTCTTTCATATGCTACGTTCTACCTCTCCCACACAATTATTCGACTGATAGTTACTTTGTGTGTAGAGACTTGACAAAACATACGCGTTTATGAAACATAATGCCTCGTTATTGATTGAAACAGGAAGATGATTCGTCTAACTCAGACTGCTCAAAGTGTCAACATCAGATAAACACTTGAGTGACGACTGTGCATTTTATCCCCCGTCATATACAATGTTGAAGCGATTAATAGCAGGAAAGAACAGGAGGAACGTTTACACCAAGTTTAACCGTTTAAATCTACATATGTGCAGCTGACTAGTGTACGAAGATACTCGTCCTCTTGAAAAATTGTGAACCAACGCTTTAAAACTGACCAGTTGAGTTGCGGTTGAGACACGCTGTATCTTACTCTGAACTCAAAGCCACAATTTTATAATACATTTATATATTACTAAAATGTCTCAGTTACTGGAGACATGTTCATCAAACTGGCTGTACTGTTGTCAAAGGCAATAAACGGTTGTTTTACGCTTCACATATTGAGATTATCCAGCAATTCAGATCAATAACGACTACAACTCAGTCTCTTACTATCTTCAGGCTGTGTATTGGAGAGTATTACCGGGTAAATAAACTCACCTTCTAGTCAGTTGTCACACAGCGTTTCCTTGAGCCGAGTTTGAGACAAACTACACGAGGATGATCTGAGGAATCTTGTGTTTGTTTCAAGAGTTTCCTTCACACACACCAAAAGATCAAACTCCACTTTACTTGAAAAGTAAATGATTTATTACTAAACAGAGCAATAAAAGGCTGCTGCTGCTGCTAATGGAAGGCTAATTTGTTTGCTGAATGGGTTTTAATTTAGGCATTCGATGTGTGCAGTGATATCGGGATATTAATACGGTAAAATGTATGTGTTGGTGTACAGGCTTATCTCACAAAGTGTTAATCTGGGATTTGGCCACAGCAGGACAGATAAACTGGTTGCAGCAATAGCAGGTGCGTCAGCAGCAGTAAAGACATGACGAGTTGCAGACAATGTAGGAAGTGTTGTAATTCCATTCTTAATCTTATTTATTGTCCGGTCAATAATACACTTGTGCATACAGCATTATTTCTCTATACGATTTCCATAGTTTTTACATCAAAAATCTTAAAAACTAAGACATCCAGGCAAAAGTAGACTTTATTCCATTCGTTGTAGTTGTCAGCATTGTTAGGATACAATACAAAATACAGACATAACACTTTTATAGGCCTTAAATGGACGGTAATGCTTTAGAGGTTTACATTCTGTAATTTAAGCAGAAAAAAAACAACTTGGACGATTAGAAAGCTTTTACTAGCCGCACACATTATTATCATAATAATTTGCCTTACCATTTTAAAACATCACGTGGAGACTAAATGTATGTTTCATGAGCACTGGCAAATCTCATAAGCTGCATTAATAACTGTATGTAAAATGCTGCATCTGCTACACTATACGTCATGACTTTATGGTTGTTCCATATGACACAATCAATAAAATAAATATTTGGGTAACACGTGAAAGTAACAAAGTGCTTCATATATACTGTAGCATCTGCATCCGTTTCCTTTATATCCGCTCTCATTCTGAACAATACAAACACAATATCGCTCTGTTAAAGTTTCATACAGTGTAATAATATGTAGTATATCATCCAACACAGTTAAACATTCACATATTGCACACTGCCCGCGGTTAGCTCCACATAATCCCACCTCTGCTACCTACACTTTGCGTGTTAAAGACTGCAGACCAGATCAGGTTGACCCTTGGAGCAGTTAAAATGTATAAAAACAAGTGGTAGGGTCCAACTTCCCACTGATGTTGTCTCATATATATACACACATGTTAATAACACTTTAAGTTAGAATAAGAAAAGAAGAAATCAAATGGAAATCCGGTAACAGTGAGGAATAGATACAAAGCAGTTCATGAAATCATCCGGACAAAAGTATTTACTTGAGAAAATACGCTAAACTTAGTCAGTAGAGAAGTTATGATACATTCAGTGTGCCGGGTGGCTTAAAAAAAATACAGAACACAAAAACGAACTGCTTTTGTGGTTTTCTTCGAAACCACAGAGAGAATGTGAATGTATTTTAATTAAATATCTAGTTCAGGATAAAAATGTATTTTTGTATATCTATGTCTTAATGGTGGATGTACAACAAAGATTTCACTGTAGAATTGTAATAGCACACACACACTCAGGCTTAGAGAAAGAAATATTTAACGACAGGACGTTACTGAGAAACTGTCTTTCAAATAGTAGCGATACCACGACGGCCTGACAAGGTTGTTTTCTATGGAGCGGTTTCAGTCATTAAAGTTTTAGAAGGATATACAGTGTGTACTATACCACTGGCATGAAGCTATTTTGTCCATCTTTGATGCAAAATACATTTATTCTTGCCTCATGTCAACGCTTCTCCTTTTCTTAATTTTACCAAGAACACGTGGATACATAAAATCTATTTTTTGCCCAAAATTGTGCATTAAGGAGGTGTGTGTGCGTGTGTTTGTGCATGTAAAAACAGAATGTGTGAATGTGTCTGCGTCGTGTGTGTTTATGAACTATGTAGTCGTCTCCATATGCATGTGTGTGTGTGTGTGTGTGTGTGTGTTACCAGGCCAGAGGGGAGGCCATTCGTGGACTTCTGGAGCTCTTCTGATTTTCTGCAGCTTGCTGATCACTGAGAGCTCGCTTTGGTAAAGAAACAACAGGGTTTGTAAGCTCACATAAATGTATTATTAGTTTTTTTTTTTTTTAAATAGCTTTTGTGGAATATGCTGTTATGTTACGTGTGTCTTTAGTTATGGTTAATTTATATCTTTTGGGTCTTTAAGATGTTGGTATTATTCTATGAATAAATAAATCTGATCTTGAAAGTGATATTCATTGAGGCTGCATGGAAAACAATTTGTGCTCGTGTAAACCGCAGGGAACTGAATGTGAACAGCTCTGAACGTCGTGCTCATATTGAGCTGCTAAAATCCAACTTTTGTTTTTAAATAACTTGTCTCAAATTTGTTTCTTAAAATTCTTTGTTCGGATCTGGCCTCCCGAGGGGCCTGTCAGGCTGCAGCACAGTGCTGAATACTCAGTGTCAACATAATGATCCTGCTACTGTATGAAGCTCGTTATTACCACCGCAGCCTGGCAGACTCTCTCTCTCTACAGCTTTGATGAAATCCACGCTGTGCTCCTTTCTAATCACATTGCATGGGCCTTTTTCTGAAAACTAAAATCTTGTACGTGATCAGGTAATAAGAGTCATTTATCTACAAGAAGTGTTATGTTTTATTGTTTGGTGGAAGGCTGAGAAAGAACTACAGAGGGCAACATGCATATAGTTTTGACTGTAACACTGTAGAGGTGGGACAGCAGGAATTATTTTAATAAATTAAGACCCGAATCTTTCTTTCTCACCTCAAATTTGTCCATGAACTCAGCAAAGATACCAAAGAAGGCCTCAGTGTTTGTGGCTTTGCCGTCTTCTCCAAAGTAAGAAGCGGTTTTGCTGAATTCCTCCAGAGCTCTCTGTTGCAGGGACTCCAGAGACTGGATTGCTGGATGACTGTTTTCCAGAAAGTTCTACGTATACTGGAGTAAAGGGGCACAACTGTTTGATCATCTCCTCTACTATACCTATTTCATTCTTCACCAGCGCTCCAAATATCGTAAAGGATACACTCATGACGACAGCAAAGCGGTCCTCGGCAGTCGCTGGCATCTTCTGACAAGCTGAGCGAATGTCCTGGACGGTTGTATGAATGTCATTCAGATCCGATGTGATCGTCCTCAGGTTTACTGGAGACAGGAAATAGAAGGAGAATGAAATCTAAAAACACAATAACCAATATTGAGCAGTACATTTAAAACGTTATCACTTTGGTGCAAAAGAAAATGTGTCTACCTTTGACTGCAAGGGGAACCATAGTCAAGTCTTTGGAAAAATCCAACACATCGGGGAAGTGGTGACATAACGACTTGACCAGAATATGTAAAAACGTGGACTTCCCATCCACTGTTTTAGTTGTGCTCAACTGCAGAGGACACAATGAAGTCATCAACTATAAACATAATACGATGAGAGAAAAACACAGACTTCTTTGAAAAACACTTGGTCCCATGGTTTGAACATGTATTAGTATGATGTACCTCTGTCAGGAAGTTGATCTTAAAGCCTGTCGTCTTGTTGGTTTTCGGCTGGCTGTTATTCAAGTAGTTCCCCATCGCCAACACAAACTGATGAGACACAGAATGTAGCGAGCAGAAATGTAACTCTGTCAAACAACTACTTCATATACAAATGTTTGTGACAGTTTCAATTGCAACATGTTGTTGATCTCTCATATGAACTCATGGATAATACATTTTTCATATATTTTTATTCTTGATGTCTTGCTTCACTTCAAAGTCAAAAATCCATAAAAATGGATTGAAGTTCAAGAAAAAAGAAAAGAAAAGAAGTTTGTCAATGTATTTGTGTGTCTGATTAAAATCGTTTGTGCGGTGTGGCTATAAACAACATGTTCTTGTACTTAACGGCAGGCTACCTCTAGTATCTTAGCGAGCTTCTTGCTCGCCTTCAGCTCGATCGAAGCCTTGTAGAGACAGTCGTACGCGCCCCTCAACTCCTCCGTCTTCTCCTGCAGACAGCACTTGAAGAGGAGGCACTGCAGGCGGGTCTTGTACTCTGGTACTGATAACAACTGATGGATAACACACAAAACAAGCAAAGAAGTGAGTGGTGATAAACGCAATGACAAGCATATGGACAATGTAAGACACAGTAGAACCCACCCGTCCAAACCCTGCCAGGACTATACCTGCAACACAAACTGGTCTGGCTCACTGAGTTTGCTGGCGTCCTGTCTGTAACATTCATACTTTTTGACCTCTTCTGCATCAGGAGCATACAGCAGCAGCTGTTTGATGTGGTCCGGCTCCAGCCTATCAGTGACCATGTTCATCAGCATCTGGCGCAGCTCACCGGGAGACAGCTTCAGGTGGGCTATGAGGATGGCTTAATGTTGAAAGGACAATAAACAGAAATTGTGAATTCCTAATTCTGAACCATATAGGAGAGCATTAATATGGGTTTATGAATATTGGAAATATGTAATAATATACCATGTTATACTTACAGGCATTGTAGGCCTTCTTATGGGACAGGATTTCAATCACATCTTTCTTTCTGAAAGTTTCTGTCAGCGATGGCTCTGGAACAGGCACTAAAAATGGGATCAGTGTTCGTAAAATGTTCCAGATGTTAGGAAGGCACAAACAGACTGAGAGATAAATGGCAATAAAAATTTCTTACATGCTGATGCATTTCTTGCATTTTTTTAAGCAGGTTTGGAGCAAATTACAAACAGTACAAGTGCAGAATAACAAACTTAGATCCCACAATTACAGTCAAAAATGAGAAAAATGAGAGGAAAAGTAATCTTAAAAAGAGCTGGGGATTCATGGGGTGTTGCTTTTTTTTTTTAGATCAGTCAGACAGAATTCAGCGGTGAAATACCGTATATTTAATGACTAAATAATCACACCCCACGGAAGCAAAGATCCTAGAACTTGATCATGATGTGCTGCTAAGAAATAATGATGCATGTTGTCATTCTGATTAAAATACTGTATTTGCAGCACAGTGGGGCTTAATGATAAATCTGGAATGCTACAATATAGTCTTATGATTTTCCGCAGTGCCTCCATTTAAAGCACTGCAGATATGCATACGGCCACTTGTACTCACAGGAGCTCTTCTGTGTCCCAAAGTGCAGCTCCAGATCCAGATACTTCACCATGTCATGCAGTTTGTCATAGTCAGAATTAGCTCCCAACTACCAAAGACATGCAAAAATGGTGAATGACAATTTCATGACTGTTAGATCGTTTTTCATTTGGAATTAATGAGGCATCAGCTCCCCAAGTCCAAACCCCACAAAGCTCACCTGTCCCCAGATAGTCCCCTCTGAGTTTTCCACCTGCTCCCAGCGTAACCTCTTCACACTCATGTGGTTGGAGTCCATCCTGGAGAGCGAAGGCCTGGGCAACGGTGGAGGGGAGCAGGGCGGGGGCAACGGTGGAGGCGGAGGGGGCTCCAGGTGCTCTGAAGGGTCAGATAGTGAGTGCGGGAGGGACTGGGGCTGGTTTTGGCCATGGAATTGCTTATGGTGGGACTGGGATTGGGGCTGGTGTTGCTGCTGCAGCAGCTGATGTGAGGGCTGGGACTGCGAGCGGGTGGCTTGGGTGGAGGGCTGGACTTGGTGGTGTTGGGGCAGAGGCTGGAAAGAGGAGAGGGTGGGCTGGTGTGGCTGGAGCGGCTGAAAGGTGGAAAGAAGAGGCTGAGGCCTGTGGGGCTGCTGGGGAGGGTGGATTACATGAATCTGGTGTTGGTAGTCCTGCGGAGGTGGCTGTGGGGTCATATGGTGGATGTGGTGGATCTGAGGTGCGCTGGAGTGGTGATGGGTCTGCTGGATAGAGTGGGGTCTTTGGGGAGAGGGTTTGGTGGGCTGGGGGTGATGGGTTTGGTGGATCTGCTGTTCTTGGTGTCTCCCTTGCGGTGACACTTGGGTCTGATGATGACCTTTAAGACTTTTCCGACTCTGATGGGGGTGGCTGTCCAGGTTTGGCTGAAAAGGGAGGGAGGCAGGCTCCTGCTGGGCTTCATGCAGAAGCTCTGTGGAGGAGTGGTGGGGCTTGGTTTGGTGCATCTGGTGGGCTTGATTGAGCAGCTCTGTGGAGGAGTGGTGGGCTTGGGGTTTGTGCATTTGATGGAGCAGCTCAGTGGATGAATGGTGTGGTTGTCCCTGATGCATCTGGTGCGCTTGATGGAGAACTTCGGACGAGGAATGGTGGGGCTGCATTTGCTGCATCTGGTGACCTTGGTTCAGAACCTCTGTTGAGGAATGATGGGTCTTGGTTTTGTGCATTTGGTGGAGCATTTCCGATGACGAGAAGTGGGTATGGGCTTGTTGCATCTGCTGGAGCATCTCAGCAGATGAATGGTGGGCCTGGGATTGTTGCAACTGATGGAGCATCTCGGTCGAAGCGTGATGGGCTGGGGCTTGGTGCATCTGGTGAAGCATCTCCACAGAGGAATGGTGGGCCTGGGGTCTCGTGCCCTGATGACTTTGGTAGATGCCCTCAGCATATTGACCTTGTTGGCTTGGGTGGGCTGTTGGTTGGGGCGATGCCTGGTGTGGAGGTGGGGCTGAACGGGACAGACGTCGGTGGTGATGACTCTGGTGGGCCTGTTGCTGCTGTGCTTGATGCATCATATACAGCGGATGGTTAGCGTGCTGATGGGAGGAGTCTGGAGAGGGGAGGGGGGGTAAGGACTGGTGGAGTTGTTGGGGAGGCAGCGGTGAGTGGGCTTTCTGTTGGGTTGGCTGGTTAGGCATCGAATGGTGGCTCTGGTAAATATGTTGCTCTTGAAATGCTTGTTGCTCCTCGTAGGCCTGACGCTCCCCATATGCTTTAAGCTCTTCATAAGCTTTTTGCTCCTGGTAGGCATCGAGCTCCTCAAGCGCTTTTTGCTCCTTGTAGGCTTGACGCTGTTCGAACTCTTTTTGTTCTTGGTAAGCTTGGCGCTGTTCATATGCTTGTCTTCCTTGGTAGACTTGTTGCTCCTCGTACATTTGTTGCTCTTCAAAAGCTTTTTGCTCCTCATACGCCTTCTGCTCTTCGTAAGCCTGTCTCTCCTTGAACATTTTCTCCTGAAAGGCCTGTTGTTCCTGATAAGCCTGCTGCTCTTGGAACAGTTGTTGTTCTTCATAGGCTTTCTGCTCCTCATACGCCTGCCTCTCCTTATATGCTTGTTGTTGCTCCACATAGGCTTGTCTTTCCTGGTAGACTTGTTTCTCTTGGAAGGCTTTTAGCTCTTGTATGGTAGTATGGACCTGAAGGTCCTCTCTTGGGGGCAGCACTTTATGTAAGGAGTGCCGTTTAGGTAGTGGATTATTGCGTGGCGGAGGTGGGGGAGGGGGGCCAGATTTGCGGCGGATGGGCACATATGCTCTTGGGGAGTGTTCAGGGGTGTAGCTAAGTTGCTGCTGCTGGTGCTGAGACTGAGTCTGTGCAGGTGTTGGAGGTGGAGGAGGCGGGTCATTGAACTGAACAGGCGGGGGTGGCGGAGGGGTCATCGGGGGTGGAGGGATGTGGTCGGAGGAGGAGGAGTAGGTTAGGGAGGAGGCATTCTCTTCTCCACTGCTGCTTTGAACATCACTCGGACTGCTGAGCTCTGGGGCCACAAATCCTCCATTTTCATCTTCGTCCACCCCCAACTCCTCTTCATTGTCGTCGTCATCATCCTCATCTGGGAAGCCCATCTGCACAACATCCTGGCATTAACACCAATTACACTTCATTAGCCCTTCATGGTCAAATTGGAACTTGTGAAATTCTTTTACACATAAATATGGTCATTTAAATAAACTTGGCAGGTTCTACAGGATCACCTGTACCAACATTTCTTTGCAAGAGCTGTACAAACATGGTTAGAACAGGAACATTTTTTGACACACACTTATTGGGCAGACTTGACATGAAATGTTGAATGTGGTGATGCTCTTTTGTTTGCATTTGGATACCAGATTGTGTATTTAATGATTCTTTGAGGTCAGAGTGATGGACCGTAAAACTTACCTGAAATAAACTATACAGGACAACGTACAGGGAAAGAATCTTGTATGCGAGTCCGTTTACATTGCAATTTTATTTTTGCAAAAGATTATTCTCTAAACCTAGTTTCACTCTAAATCTTAAGTTTCACTGTGTCTTATTTTAAAGGAGAGTATGTTCTGTACCCGTTCTGTATGTGTGTCAAGGGGTCTGTCCTATTTCACATTTGGACGCACAGCCTACATACCATAGAGAATCAGTTCACCATACAGAATTAACCCGCTATCACCAAAAATGATGGGAACATTGGTATTTTCACAAGAACTGTACAACTGATAGATGACCCTATAGGTCTTTTTCTTTCTACACCAAACAAAACAACCTCTAAAATCATTTTCAACACACTGTTAGAGACTTCTCTCCTGTTTGTTTCCTTTTGTAGAGTAGTAATTAAATAATCTGCAATGTGCAGCACAGATAAAAAGATTCAGATTGTTGAACTGATAACATCTGACTTCATGCACACGATTACTAAAATAAACATCAATAGTCAAATGATCTGCTAATTCTCTGTAAATGTCTCTTCATATCGAGGCTACAGACTTCATATTCATTCATAACGGTTACTTTACCTCCTCATAGTCGTTCTCTGGAGTCAGAAAGTCATCAATGATGGCCACCCTCTGTCCCAGCTGCTCGCTCAGTGCATCCAGAAAGCGATCTGTGTCTTCTGAGCGAGGTGGTTTGGAGAAGGTGTAACGCCGCTTGTTGCTGCGGACGCCGGGGGGAGTAGATAGGTAGTCAGGGGGCTCTGGGGGTGATGGGGGGGGACTGTCCAGGCTGATGTAGGGGTTGGACTCCCCACTGATCTGGCTCGTCAGCCCAGATGAATAGAACTGGGATTGGGGAGGGCTGGGGAGGGGCTCTGGCCAGCATGTAGGGGGTGGGGGGCCTTTTCGGCTACCTGAGATTGAGGAAGAGACATACAGTGTTGTATAATGACGGCTAAATCTCTGAAGGTGCAATGACTCTTTACTGTCTTTCAGATATTTAAATAGAACAAATACATGAAGACTAAAAGTAAATAAATTCAGTAAAGTTTGGTTAAATTAGTAAACTGTTAAAAATTGTTGTTTTCCAACTAAATCTACAATAAACCACGAAAAATATCAACACACTTTCTCTTCTAGACAATCTGTAGAAAATCCCCCCAGCCCCCCACTCGATTTTTAAAAAGCTCCAATAATGAACTAGATTTTACAAAGTAAATGTGACAAATTGTTATTTTGTGTGCAAGTAAGAAGAGGCTTTCTCTCTACAATGGAAAATGTGAAAGGTTCTACACAAAATGGTCAAACTTAAGACGTCTCTCAGAGGAGCTGTACATTGCAGAAAACACTTTTCGGATTGAAAGGGGTCTTAAAATGTGTGTTTTCTAGTTCCACTTCCACCATCACCATATCCTCTTTACTGTATGTGGTTCAATGCTGTCAATATGGATTATATTAGACTCGACTTAAAAGTGCCTTCCTTCCACCTGTAAATAAAATATGTTCATTCAATGTTAAACACAGCTTATACGCGGATATGTGAGTTCTAGTGCAAGAAGGTCAAATACTCCAGACGGGGCATTCATAGCGCTCGTCTGAACACAGTGAGAAGTATTAGAACTCTGAACTACTCTGTCTAAGCGCCTTTTAGCTTTTCATTCGCTCCTACAGAGTGAACTTTTCTAGGTCCGTGCACGTTTAACTGCTGGACATAATACTTCTGTTACAAATAAACCTTATTGCTTGAATTGAGCTATACGCCTCGACATCAGTCTGTTCACCTGAGTTTCCTCCTCAACACACCTAACATGCCTGCAACCTGAGTAGATTGAATATGAGGGTATTCTTATCTCCCCCTCATATGTGAGCTCTACATCCATATCCCATGGTTAGACCAAATCAAGTCAAAGGTGGCAACTTGTTAAAAAATTAAAAATAGTGCTCTATCAAGATGTGTGATGTCAGCTCTGACCTTTCCTACACAAGTACGAATCTAACAAGCTAAACTTAAACTAATTGCAACACCCAGGCTGAGAAAATCTCCTCTATTCTGTGAATTTACAAAGTCACAAATATTCGTTCAATGCAAAATTGAAGGATATTCAGTTGAGTCAGAAATGGGTTGGCTACCTTTGGATTTAACATTTTGTTATCCTCCTTCTCTTCCATCAAAACCACAAACAGCACACACTTTCACACACAATATATCCGCACGGTATTCATTTTTATTTTACAGCGAGTTAAATATAATTCCAGCTGCTAAGAGTTTACTGTGTGTATACTTTCAGCTACCTGTGTTAGAATGTATTGTAGGGGAGGCTGTGCGCGAGGGAGGCTCCAGATCCAGCAAACTGTCGGGAGTGGGAGGAGGACGACTCTTCAGAGACTTGGACCTCTTGGATGAATACATGTTCTCCAGTTCAGCGTACACTGCTGACAGCTTGTATGGTGGAAATGTACAAAGAAACCAGAGTAAGAGTTGCCCTAATGATGAAGTGAATGGTGAATCTTATACGTTGAAATTTACTGTATGTTTTTTGTATGAGGACTTCGGTACGTACATTGGTGAGGTTGTTAGGAGTCTCAGGAAGGGAAGTACCATCTCCTGACTGTCTCTCTCCTGGAGCCAACCTCATACCCGTCTCCAGAACTGTCTCTCCACGGAGGCCTAAAGCAACCAGGTAACCGAGTTAGCTCTGGCTCATATACATACGGTGGCCAAGTTTGGCCAGGTGTTAGGAGGTAAATGATTTGGGCTGACAGTTCTCTCCGCCTATCTTTGGGCCACCAACCAAACTATAACAATTATTAAGCATATAAAATCTTAAAACCGTATGAACTAAACTAGTGTGAGCCACACTTGCCACGTAAAATAAATTGGAAGCTGGAAACAAAAAGCTGTGTTTATGCTCTCAATGAGGATAATGCGAATGCTGAAAATAATAGCAATGGTGGTGATAAGAATCAAGGGTGTCATGACACAATAATTCTGCATGGTGTTACTGTTGCTATGGATTATAATGAAGATAATGAAGTTCTGTACCCATGCCCAAGTGTGTGCCAATGACCAGGTCATCGGAGCTACGTCCCCTCACACTGCTCCTGTACGTGGTCCCTGTCACCCTCATGGAGCTGCTACGTCGATGGGGCTCGGAGACAACCTCGGGCTCCGGAGGAGGGGGAGGTGGTGGTGGTGGAACTGGAACACACACACACATATTGGCAATGCAGAGGAAGAGGCAAAGGTGTATGAAGGGCTGGAGCACCCCGAGCTGATTGCACTTAAAAAAAATAACTGAAAACGTGTGCACACACCTGGCGCTTTGTATCCAAGAAAGCGTGAGATCTTGCTCTGGCAGTGCTCCTGCTCCTCATACGTCAGCAGCTGGTAAACAAACTGCCAGATCACCTGTTTGGCTGGAGTATCCAGCACCGGGAACACATCCACGATCAGAGTGTCAACATTCCTGTTGCCATGGAAACACAGGCAAGGTGACAGAGATCGCCTGGCTTTCCAATCAGAGGTCAAAAGTTGAGCTCGTGGAAATGGTCTCCCACGGGTGTGGCAAACTAGACACGAGATTAATTCTGTGTATTCCAATAGAAGCCCATTTTGTTTCCTGATTCCTGTGTTAAATTGTGACACTTAACCACCTTATTTTGATATATTTGTACCTCCAGAACGCATTTGTTTACTGTAATTTACATGCCAATCATGGTTGAATATAAAAACACATACCAGCCCCAACAGTACAACAATATAAACATTCAGTTATTCCTCTCAACACTTTTTGTCCCCCTCCCCTTTTCCTTTTTTTGCACATCACTTCCATCTATCTCATCCCACTCCCCCTCCCCCTTTGCTCACCTGTGCTGGAAGAAGTTCTCCAGAGCCTTGCAGATGGTGTACCTCTCCTGGATGGTCAGCAGGTGTTCCAGCTGCTGTCCGAAGGTGCGGCCCTGAACCCGGATGCTGGGCGGAAGAATCTCTGCCACCCACTGCAGGGAGCTGAACACAGGGGAGCGGGCAGGCTCTGTGGGAACGCCGCCCCCCGCCAGGTCCTGCTCTGACAGGGTGAAAGTAGGCGGACCATCCTCCACTACCAGAGTGGGCATGGCGCCACTGCCCTGGAGCATCGACACCACCTTCTCATGGGAGGACGTCCTACAGGCAAACACGTGAACACACACACACACACACACGACAAGCTTTTAACTGCATCTGCAAACTAATGCTTTTAGAAAGAAGCTCAATCCCCCCAATTTAAATTAGTTTGGCATTTATATTAAAAGCTTTTTGTATTCTGCAGATAACATGACATATCCTGTAATATAAAGAAAGTTTTACATTCTCAGGGGAGCTGCTTTAACATTGTTTGTCTTTTCCCGAAACTGGTCTACCAAATCTTTCCAAAATGAGATTTCCACTCAATTCAACAACTACGTGAGCTCTACAGACAACAAAAGAGCTCTAAGAGGGGAAATATATTACCACATTTATATGATCATTTTCTATTAAATTATATTTAGAAACTGCATGTTTTTTTGTTGAACTTGTGCACAAATTTGCAAAGAATTTATAAAATGAATGCGGGTGAGAGCTCAACCTCATGTCCAGTCCATTGAGAAACAGGATGCGGTCTCCTGGTTTAAGACCTGCCTTGTCTGCTGGGCTTCCTGCAGAACAGAAAATGAGGAAGAGATGTCTGATTTGATCATTACACGGACAGTACAGTGGTAGCTTTTGGAAGCTTTATGAAGAAAAAAACTGTTAAAAAGGTACAACGTTATTACAGCGTGATAACTAAAAGTACTCTCATATGACAACAGCTTGATAATTTACACATACACACAAATAATCATAAAGAGTGAAATACACACACATTTGTTTTTACTTACCAGGGATGACAGAGTCAATCCACACTGGAGCATGGCCTCTTAGAGTGAAGCCAAAACTGGCGTTACCCTTACACACTCTCACTGTCCTAAAGAGAGAAATGTGAGCTTTGATTAATGACAGGACAGAGGAATAAACAGGCTGCATAAATTATATATATAATTTAAATATATATATATATATATATATATATATATATATATATATATATATAATTTAAATATATATATATATATATATATATATATATATATATATATATATATATATATATATATAATTTAAATATATATATATATATATATATATATATATATATATATATATATATATATATATATATATATATATAATTTAAATATATATATATATATATATATATATATATATATATATATATATATAATTTAAATATATATATATATATATATATATATATATATAATTTAAATATATATATATATATATATATATATATATATATATATATATATATATATATATATATATATGTGTGTGTATATATATATATATATATATATATATACATATACACATACATACATACATACATACATACACACACACACAATGATTAAAATACCAATAATAGTTTTCCTACAGTTAAATAATACATGGGCTACCATATAGAAACCCTGCTAGACTTAAGTAATATGACACAAAGGACACAAACTGTGCTTAAATAAGGGTGGTAGAATCCATTCATCACTATAGCTCATTGCACACAGTGCAGGGGCTGTGATCTGTTACAAACGTTATCTGCAATGAGACAAATTATGCAGTCTAATCTGGAGTCCAACTGCAGATTTCCATATTCAGTAGACTGCTTTAAATTCCCATGCTGCATGAAAACCCAAACTTAAATATGGACAGTATATCCCAGGGGAAATGTATAACATCCTCATAAATCAACCATAGAAGAGGTAAGGGGCATTTTATTCTTACCGTTTCAAGAGATAGTGAAAGGATGTTTGTACTTGTGTTGTTTACCATCATTTAATCCTGATGTGATCAGGATTTTGTTATCAGACAACAAACTGTCATCAATTCATAAAGACACGACAAGAAACAATGTCACAGCAGATGAAGAGAGCAAGAGGAGAGCCATGACTGCCTAAATAGGTTCATGTTCCCATTGGCTTAATCTCTAAAAGGGTCTGTTTTTCACTGAACTCCTACTCATCTTAATTCACATAAATTCCATGCTACACAAGAAGACTTGTCACAACAGTTCTCATGTAGAATGGTTTTAAATTTGATCAGACGTAAGAAAAGAGGAGATGCTATTTTAGGACAACGGGTTTTCTTTGAAAGCTAAAATGACATGGCACTGTGTAGCTGGTGTGAAAATGGGATGACGATGATGATGATGATGATGTGACTCCTGCTGATAAAAGGTCAAAACACAGGAACTAAAAAAAAGACAGGATGAGGAAAGAAAATACTGTTGAAGAAAAATCTGCAATATGACACTTAATACAGACCTGCAGTTGGTGGTGGTGCCACTGGAGTGACCAGCAATGAGTGAGGTGGTCTTGCGCATGCCTCGGGCGGGGGGGACCACGGCTTCCTCTGCGTGGGTGCGTGGCACTGAACTGGCGCGGGTGGACACCAAAAGGCGTTCGGAGTGATCCTCACTCCGACTGCGGCGAAGGTGGTTGCGGCTAGGGTCACTGAAGCTCCGCCCTTTGATCCGGCTCATCAGGCTCTGGGACACCACCTCGTCAAAACGCTCCCGGTGCTTCTTGGGAATGAAGATCCTGGCGAACATTGTGGGATCAGACACAAACTCAGAAATAGGCTTTACTGAAAATCTTGACATCCAACAAAATCATATCAGAGAAGCATTCAGCCAAAAACCCCACAAAATCTAAAATTATTCATCCTGATCTCTCAAAGCATCCATCGTCCAATGTATCCAAGAAAAAAACCGTTCCGATGTTCCGATCTACATATTGTTCCAGCTGCAGGATCCACTTAATTGGTTCAAAAATAGTTCAGTGGCATATCGTCTCATGGGACGGCCGCGGTAGGTAGAAGGGATTGGTCCAATATTAGTTTTTGTGTGTTTTTGTGGGTGTATGCATGTGTGTGAGAGAATGAAAGAGAAAAAAGATGAGCTTTGTCTGTGTGGTCCTGTCACAGCAGCAGCTGCAGGTAAGAGTGTTCAGTATCAGTGACAGTTCTCTGCTAATACGCAGGGAAAAAAGGAAGCTCAAAGCCAGAGCCAGCTCTGTGAGAAAGTGCTCCTCTCCCCCTATCAGTATTACTTTCCCCCTCCCATAATAGACTCCTTATGCAGTTATCCTCTTAAGGAAAAACCCACCCTCGGATACTCTGAGATATCCGTTTGTGAGATTTAGGGTGTTCCAGAGCTGGGTTTGTAAGCGTAGTGCACCCACTTTCCTGCAGTCTGTTTTGAGTGCCGCATTAGAAAAGAAAGTGTCCAGTGAATAAAATTAGGATTGTAGTGTTGGCATCAAACTTGTCAAATAGAGCTTGTATCTAAGCTGCCTGAGACTTGGTCTAAAAATGGTATCGCTGCCTCTTCTATAACAGAACATCAACAAAACTATTTTATGACCCTTACCACTGATGTTTTGTTCTGCTTTAAATGTCTACTCCTATAAAACCCCATGTTTATATTATAGGCCAATTATCTGCAAGAACAACACAGATACATAACAACAGATATGATCCAGATATGGAAGAATCATTGCCGATAACTGTTGTGAAATATGTTTCAGGCTACGATTTTCCTACAAATATAGGGCACCTTTTTTCTTTCTCTTTAATCTGATGGCTCTGCATACACATACACAATCAAACCTCCGTCTCACACCCATGTACACACGCCTCATTTGTCCCTTTTCTATTTTGAATACCAACCCCCCCCCCCCCCCCCCCTGACTTTTGCAAGACTGCTCACACACACACATCAAAAAGCACACCTGTAATTACAGCTATCAAAAAAACCCTGGGACCATATCCAAATTACATCAGTGTGCAAGTCTAACAAAACACTAACTTTGCAACTTTCATAAACCTGGTCATAAACTCTAAAGCTGAAAATCCAACAGCCCATGCTCGTCGTACATAAAGATGATTCATTTAATCGGCTACATTTCATCATATAAAGAGTAAATCACAAGGCAGACTTTCTACTTCGCAATCAATGCGTCAGAGTCTTGTGTCCAATTGATAAACTTTCATCTTATTTATGGTTGTATTTTGCAAGTGACATTGTCCCAAACAGCTTTAAGTGAGTAGCACTTCAGGAACAGTACAGTTTGTCCCATCCACAACTTCTCTTGGTCTGATACCTTGTGGAGCAATGCACACACATGCAGTCACAAGATGGGAATCTGGAGTTAACTGCTGATCACTGAGTTTGAGTTTGTGTGTGCCATCTGATAAGCGCACACGGTTTATTGGGAGTTAACCCATCTGTGGAAACACTGCTGGTGTCATAAGCAAGCTATATAAAAACAACAACGACTGCGGCGGCAGGCTATATCACAGAAAAAAGTAAAATAATGCAATCAATTATGCTTTAAAAAATGTTTTGAAGCTGTGTTTACGCTTATCTTCAATAAGCACAATCAGCAGAAGCTTCTGATCCCAGTATCTGTCGTCTTAACTCAACACTTACTTGCAATATCTCAACACAGAAAGAACAGACCTAAAAGATCTGTGCATCCTTGTGTTTCTTGATCTCACCACCACAATCAAAACTGTCAATCACACCATTTTATGACTGGAAAAGTGACTGACTCCTTGGCAGTATGTTACATTGTATTAACAACTATCTATACATGTCAAAAAAAGTGAATCCATTATATGGTGTTCCACAGGGATCAATCGTGGGTCCCCTTTTGTTTTACCTCTATCTACAACGTTAATCCATCACACAGGCTGCATTATAACCACAATGATGATACACAATCACATCTCTTATGGATGATCTTGGTCCTATCAGCACACTTAGAGTATTGTGGATGTGATGCCAGGGTGAAAAACTAAACATGAAGGCTCATCTTGAAAGGATAATCACTTCCATTGATACAATTTCATCTGATCACTATGAAACCATTCATATAAATGAAAGCCAAGGGAAGTGGTGTTGATGGGTGACAGTGATAAAGTGCTACATGTGTTTTTGCAGCAAAATGTCAAAACTTCCCCAGGGTGCTGAAATGTGCTCGTCTGTGTCACCAGGCTATAGCAAGAGTCTAACAAGAGTATGAACTACAACAACTCGAGTTTGAGACATAACACAACAACATGAATTGGTACCGCAATCAGTGAAATAAAAAGGCGGAGTGGGTGACGAAGAAAGAAGTTGGTTAAAAAAGTTGAAAGTCATGAGTCGATATGAAGAATGGAAGAAACCAGGAGTAAAATATGACAAAGTTGGAAACAAGGAAAGAGAGAAAGTGGAGAACTAGAGCTCTTTCTAGGCCAGGGTCATGCTACTATTGGGAATGAAGCAGGCAAGTATGTGCTTACAGGCGATGTAGGCCACAGAACTTTCCCAAACTACACTCATACGTCACAGTTGCTCAGACAAACGGCGGACAGGGAAAACTAAACTGAATGGGGCCATTTATTATGTATTCATGACACAAGGCCCGGCTCTATTGATTTCCAATAACTTTATCACCTCCAACAGCTCTTCGTCATGCTAAGATCTCAGCCAAAGAATATTTCATTTGTCAAATCGGCCAAAACAAGTGAACAGAAACTTTACAGCTTTCCTCTGTTGAAGTTGGATGTAGGCCTTGGGATGCCCTGAATTATAAGGAGGGCGAGAGGAGTTTATAATTAGGCCTGAAGGAGGACACAGTACACAGAGGGATGAATGACAATTGCAATCAGCTGGAAAACTCATTGCCAGAACCATTATTATCAGACCCACTTCTGATCAGCTAATTGCACAGCTGAGCCAGTCATTCATTTGCAAACACAAAATGTAGATGTAGACACAGAATTAAATTAAAAAGCCACAGACGGGCAAATCAAGAAAAACAGTATTTGTCAAACTCTTGAGTTTTGCAAGAATCTTCAAGTTTTCTCATCATATTTCACAGTTTCGCATGCCAACGAAAAAGTGTAAAATAATCACCAATACAAACTTCAGAACAAACACACAGAAAATAGTTGCACAACAATACTTCAGCAACTTCAGATACAAGTCAGCACAAACAACAGAAAGCACAGTGAGCGCTGCTGAGAGCAAAGGAAAAGTGCCATACCGAAAGTGTCTGGAAAGGCTCCTATCCCTTCGCATGGCTCTTCGGGGCTTTGAGGAAGCGCCTGTGCTCAGTTAAGCAATGCAAATGCTTCTCCTCTATCTCGGTGAGTCCCCATCTAGCCTGAATAAACAAACTCTCCCGGACGGACAAAGGGGAAAGAAGAGAAAGATGATAAAAGTAAGGTGTCCTGGATCTCAAAAGCGTTTGCTGCAGGCTCGAAAAGCAGCCAGAGGAAGAAAGAGACAGAACGAGAGAGTGAGCAAACTGTGAGAGTGGATGTGGTTCACATCCCTCCACACCTCCAAAACATCCTCAGGTAGCATCATCAGCGGTTTGGGGCCGCACTCTCTTTGTGCCCATCTGTTGCCCCCTTTTTCCTCCAAAGAAGCCAGGGTCAAGTCAGGTCACCGCATGGAAGTCTTCTCAGTCACAGTTAAAACGATAATCCTCGTCACTGAGTCGTCCTTCATTTTGCAGTAAGAGGTAGTGAGTGACACATTTTCTCTTCCCTCAGTGGAGGAGGAAGGAAAGAATGAGACGAACAAAGGAGTAAGTGAGGAGGGAGAGATGAGAGAAGTGGAGAGGAGAGCCCCAGCGGAATTTCATAGGCAGGTCAGCACAATGACTGTGTGGGTGTAAGTCTGTGTGTGTGTGTGTGTGTGTGTGTGTATGTGTGTGTGTGTGTGTGTGTGCAGCAACTTTGTCACGTCTGTGCGACATCTTTCAAAATGTCTCCAGACATTTCCAGCCCAAAACAACTCGACTGACTCATAAAACATGTTTTAGTCCTTTGTAGTCAATATACAGATTGAATATGAGGCAAAGGCCTTCAGTTCAATACAATTACATTAAATTACCATAACACAACAGGACCGCAAGAACAGAACAGCGGCTAGATGTTCCAATATTGACTCTAATGACACTCCACATACATCACCTTTTGCAGAGCTTTCAAGTGTTCAAGCATTTGCTAACCCCTGGGTTTCAGAGCCGTTTAAATCAACACTGGCAAATGTGTCAGAAACCTAAGAGAGAATTTATTAAAAGAAGTAGGCTGCTTAAAAATAGAACACATCCTGTGGGAGGGCGAGGCAAATCGGCGAGGGGACAGAGACAGACTGAGCAGAGCACGGCCCAGCCGGTCAAGTTTTCCAAGAAAATACAGAAGAAACAACTCGGTAAACTGTTAAGCACACCTCGCATCCTCTGACCGCTCATTATCGGACTGAAGTGGGGTGGGTGGAGAGTTTTCATATGCGAGTGTGACTGTCACCAGAAGTGACAGTGATTGAGGTGGAAGGAGAGAGACTGACAGATAGGCAGACAGAAGGAGACAGTGGATTAATGAAAGAGGGAGATTCAGCCTCAGTGGCAGACACATCGATTCTCCACACCTCAAACTGTCATCCAGCTCATGGCATCCAGCTCATGATGAACAACTTTGGTGTCCCTTTTTTAATGTATTTATGTATGTTTGTTGTATTGCATTGTAATGTGTTGCATTGTTCTGTAAAATAGTGCTTGCTGTAGCATTGTATTGATAATATTAGGCCATTCATTTGACAAAAATTTGCTCTCCAGCCAACTCGGGCACATTTCTTTGAAATATAAACTGAAATATTGATGAATGCGCATTCTCCCTGGTAAATAAATAAATACTGGTATTCCTGCTGGTAGGTTGGATGCACAACTGTTAGCATGGCAAAGACTATAAAAAGCTGCCTTGAAGCATGTCTATCAAAAATATAATCAGCGACACATGTCCCCAACAACAGAGAACTCCAACATTACATTTCTTCCCCAGGTGTCTGAGACATTTCATTGTCAGCAGCAGCCATTAACACCAACACCACCCTGCGGCCTGGCTCATGGACAACATGCAAGCAAAACTCCCTCAGGCTCCGACCACAGGAACACGTTCACCAGATAGAAGCGCTGTTTCAAACATGGAATATAAGACAAGGATAAGGACTTTCACAGCCTAATCGGCATAAACGAACATATTGTTGCACAAAACAGCACCGATAATGACAACACAATGACGCAGCAGGCAGAGGAAGGGAAGATGAAAAACTTTGCATATCAAAGCATGTCAAGATTACAGTGCACCTGGTCTTGACACAACTAAATTTAATTATGGGTGCTACAGCGATCTGAAGTAAATATATCTAATCTAAAGATAGACTCCGGCTCCTATTGGGAGAGTAACTGTACTTTTCTCAGTGGCTAGAGGTGAGGGAAGCAGCAAAAACAGTTAGTCCTCTATGGATACAGCTCATGCATAATTAATGGCACTCCTGTGCAATACAAAGCATTTTCACAGGCAGCTTATTAAGGAAGGAAATGTGCTGTCAAAGCTGTGACAGAGACAGCTGTGTCGGAGGAAACTGAGATGGCTGGACAACCGCTTTGTCGTTTGGCTGGAAGGAGAACGAATTACTCCCCAAAAACCAATCGCCAGAAAAACTCGATGCCAGTGGATTTTTACAAGACTGATACCATAGAGCGCTTTAAAAACAGTACAGGTTCCTTCATGATCGATCAAACATCTTATAGAAACTTGATGAGCAGTTACATGCTACAAAATCTGCAACTGTACAATGGCAAAGTATTTCTAAGTACTCACCTGAGGCAGCAATTCATCATTTCTTCCCACATAGACCTTCAGTGCAATGACTGCATGCATGTGTGTGAGAGAAGCAGTGCTGTGGGCACCCAGTCTAAGCATCTGCATGTTTTTCTGTTTTGGTATGTGTGCATATCTCAACCAGCAGCAGCAGCAGCAAACTGGCTGTTGCAGCTAAGAGCTATATGCAGAGGAGGGAATAAAGAGCATCCAATGATGTGATCCACAAAAGACAAATGGTGCGTGCATCAAAGAGTGCATCACAGCTGACAGGGAGAAATGGGAAAGAAAGAGACCAACAGGGAGAATGTCAAAGTGAGAGAAAGTGAGAGGAGGTGGGGACTGAAAAAAAAGAAAAAAAAAGAAATGCAAGTGCATGCAGAGGTATTGAGTTTTGGGTTTTGATTTTCCGATCAATGCTGATGAGGAAGAAATGCAATATTCTGAAGTGAATTTCTCACCATACTCTTGTGTATTGTACCTGAGAGGGAAGACACAGAACAATTCTAGCACCCAAGGGCAGCAGTCATATATCAGGGCAGTTATTCATATGTGCTGCTGATGTACACCTCTACCGCATTTCACAGCAAAATGCTGAGAGGGGGAGTCCCTAAACGATTGCTTTCATGAGGTAAGTAAGGAGCTTTTGCTCCGTCTCTGTGCCCTTATTGTTGTGTGAAGTCTGTGCAGTGAATCCTTTACACACAATAAAATAGCACCGAGTGCACTTTGACAAGCGTTCTCAAAAACAATAATTATGAGAAAACCATTTGAAATGTACAACACAGCTGGGACGTTATCTGCATGGGCATTTCAGTTAGCCCTGTTGAATGTTATTTTCCACAAGCCACTAAATATAATAAATCATAGATGGCCGACTGAGTTGCGTCTTTGCGTTTCAAAAAAAAGTTCACCATTTATTGAGCCGCACAGTTTGGATTAGTTAAAATGTCTAAAATGTCTCCAAGTTTTTAGCAAAGCCTATTTAACAATGTAGAACACAAACAAAACAAATCGAAGAAGAGTTTTGGGTTTCAGACAGTAACATCCCCTACAAGTTAACGTCTCAGTTACTTCCCCACAAGCTGAACTACAATGCAACTCGAAACTTCACAAGCACATAACGCAGACCCTTTGAGAGTGGGAAGCAGCACAGCGGGTTCAAATAGTAATGCTTGGTCCTGGTTGCATCACTGGCAGTGACAGATTACGAAACAAGATGAAAGTAGCAGAACTTTGTTGCAGTGAATCAGATTTTTATTTTCCAGAGGAGTCGGTTTTAGTGCGGGGGAAGGACTAAAAAGACTGGTTCGTCACGCAGACTCTAAACAAGACACCACAGACATGTTTGACGTTAAGTCTGTCCGAGCAACTGATACCTGACATTGTCGATCAGCTGTTGATGCTCCTCTGTGATCAAGATGTCGGGCAGGGCCTCAGCCAGACTGTCCACGTCCCTCTCGGCAGCGTACTGCTTGAGCACGTCAAACAGCTGTTCCTTCACATCTGGCTCCTCTCCCAGCACTTCCTCCACCTGATGGGTAAATAAACGCACGGACATTAATAAATGCACAAAATGCAAATGAACACTAAATGACAAACACCTATTTCAGACGCACTCTCTTATTGAACTCCATGGCCTTGTGGGCGCGACTCTCCCTGATGCTGTCCCCGCTCTGCGACAACACCCTCATGCTGCTGCTCAGTCGCTTGGGCCGCCGGGCCATACTGAGCACGCCCAGTCGCAGAGGCCGACCCTGAGCTGCTTTGATCATGGCTGCTGCTGTTTCGTGATGCTTCACTGGGATGCCGTTGACCTCGATGACGTAGTCCCCGGCCTTGAGGCCATTGCGACCAGCGGGACTGTTGGGCATGCAGTCCTCCACCATCAGAGGGCTGTCTCCAATGATGGTGAAGCCAAAACGGCCATCGGGGCCAGGAGCGACGTCAATCTGAGGAGGGGAAAAGCATGGATGTTTTCATCTGAATGTTATGTGCGTTTTAACCCACCAATAAAAAATTAAAAAAACACTAAATATGGAGCACTGGGTGTCAGTTTACTTGTTCGATCCGTGACACCACTCCGATGCTGGGTGGCACCGTCTTGAGGGTCTGAGCCAGAGCGACCAGTGCTGGTGTGCTGAGGTTGGTCACATCCTGGCCCTCGATGTCCACCACCTGGTCCCCCGGCTGCAGGCCAGCCAGGTAGGCACTACTGCCCTCCACCACCGACAGGATGTAGCTTGGCCCAGTGCCACCCAGTCGGAAGCCGAACGCCTCAGGCCAGTTCTGATTGGTAGCTGGGAGGCCGAGGTCTGGAGGATGGACAGAAGATGAAACTTGGAAAAAGGCCCAAGTGCATCGGTTTTAGACTTTAACAGGTTTTTAAATCGGGAGCGGAAATGTTTTACTGCTTATAGGATATGTATGTTATATTAGAATGTAGGAACATTGCTAATCTGGCGCAAGCTGCTCATACAAAGAAGCAGGTGGTGAGCTGTAAAATGGAGGTCAAGCGGTGCGTTGGTTTAAATAGGGCATCTCAGTGATGGAGCTGTAGCATTAGGAACACGAGTGTACCTAATGAAGCCACACATGGACACACAAGTCGAGTCAAAAAGCACGTTTAGATCAATAGATTTGTTTTTCTGTACGCTGAATGACAGTAAAAGGAAAGAATAAAGTGAAGCAGGTTATTTCTGACTGCTGGTATCTAGTCCACATGAACCGCTGGCCTTCCCCTGGTCACTGGCCTCATTCTACTGCAGCAGAAAATGTCCCAACAGGCTGACTTTACTTTATCTCCGCTCATCCAGACATGTGATATTATAGGGACCCACTTTATGATCTATTGTGGATCACAAAATGAAAATCTGCACAACCTTTGTGCTTGTGGATATTTTAGTTTAATTTTGTTTAGTTATTATTTCTTTGCATTTTTCTTTGAAACATTTATATTAAAAGGCTACTTACAGTTAAAAAGGCAAAATTAGAAACTTCACCAGATACGATTACAGAAAACACCTGAATATGTTATTTTATGAAATTTGTTTGCCTCAAGTCAAGGCAGCACTGCCACTCCCATCAAGAAGGATTTTAATTGAGTCTCAACGTAAGACAAAGTGTCTCCACGCTGCATGTTTGGAAGGGAAAATTTGACATGGGAAAATATAACGGAGCACATTTACGTAAGATACATTATAAAACTGCAGATAGACAAACAATTGCGTAGAGTCATCCATCAAACCAGCAGCACCAAACTGCGCCGTCTCCATCTTTCTATGCCTCTGATCATTACAAAAAGAAAAACATGAGGAAAAGTGAGACAGCCGGAGAAACACTAAATTAGAGACGGGAAGAAAGAAAGTAACAAACAAGTGCAACAAAAAGTGCAAAAAGAATAAGTCTGTCGAAGACTTTGTGAAGAAATGTCTGATCTGCTTCAATGCAAAATAAAAAGACAAATGAGATTTCACTGGAGCACAGGGCTTAGTATTCATGGTGAGATGTGGCTGAGTGAATAAAACATACATCACATCCAGAGACTCACAGAGAGCCACAGAATGTGGAGTCAGCTCGCTGAGAGGAAACATCAAACTGCAGCTGATTACTGATCTAAAATAGACGAGGAAATCACTGACATGGAAGCTGTGGATCATAATCTTTTCACTCAAGAGGATTGTAAAGACTTCTTACTGCAACCCAGTTACACAATGTCGCTCTTCGCTCTTCTCTTCATCTTACCTCCAGCAGATGAAACAGTTCAGGAGCATCACATTAAAAAAAAAAAAACTACTATTCAGAGAAAGAGACTTACAGAAATCTTTGGAGGCACTCCGGGTTCCAGACTTGCTCTGGCGCAGGGAGAAGCGGCCCTTCCTGCTCAGGAAACGCCTCATTCTCGCCCGGCTTGCGGCGGGGCACGTTCCAGCCAGCCTCTCTTCGGCCCCGGCCTGGAGGTCGATGCAGCCAAAGGGTGGCCTCGGACACCTTTGTGCTGCTACTCAGCTGAGCTCACTGCCACCAAAAGCCCTCTTACCCAGCTCGGCAAATCAAGTGTACCTAAAAAAGGTCACATCTGTAGGGCATCTGGGCCAATGCCTCCCTCTGTTCTCAATCAGAGAAGCAGCGGTCTGCAGCGGAGGAGAGGGAGGCCGGGGCAGAGCGTCTCAATGTCAGGCTCTCCATCGTGGGTGAGGCGGTCCAGCCTCAGCCCAAACCCTGTGGCTGAGCGATGATCAGAAAACTGGGACACGCTCACTTGGTCCTGAAATGGTTCTTTGCAAGAAAAGGTACTGCGAAGCCCCATTTTTCTATAAATACCTTTCCCTCTCTCTCTCTCCCAGCCTCACTTGTCCTCGGTTGCTCATGTAGATGGGGCCCTCTCAGAGGGCTGAGGAGTGACCCAGAAACCAGTGTGTGGCGTACCAGCCAGAGGACACTTCTGATTATAGCGGCTGTGTTAACCTCAGCACTGGAGCAGCAGTTACAGAGACGTAGCCCGCAGATACGCTCAAGGTTACCTGTGATGTCTAAGCTATGGCGGCTTTAGTGTAGGACTGCAAAGTTGACAGCATGACATCGGTCGGTACAAGCCCCGTCCCAGAGGATGCTCCGCTTTACCTGGCAGGTGCGTGTGGTTTCAAAGCAGGCGGTATTGCCATGATGTGACATTCACTCTACAGCCACACACTTCTAAAAACAAAAAGGAAACAACACTGCTACACAGGATGATAATAAGACAATGATACTGCATGATTTTAGTACATCACAGTGATCAACGCAGGCAGGAAATGGGCTGATGTTCAGGTTTTTCCACTAAAGTTAGGGAGACTTTGGGGAAGCAGAACTATGAATGAGTAGACGGGAAACAACCAGATATAAACAACTCAACTCTTTCTGTAATAGTAAGAGCTACAGTGGCTTGATACCATCTAAAATGAATACATTTGGGGTTTACCAAGACAAATGTTAAGCTGTGTGGTTGTTTCCACTCCATGTATGTGATCACAGAAAATCACTGAACGGTCGGGCAATCTTCTCACACAATGACAAAAACAGGATATCGAACGGAGACAAACGGAAGCAAAGTGTATCACAAAATAGCATTTATTTGATGTAAACTCCACTTCGGTAAACTGATCACATCTTAATGGCTGGTGTATCCGTCGTGCTTAAATAAGCATTATGAATAAGCACTGTACCACGGGGAGTCTATACTCTCCTTGGATGGCCTTAAACAGGCAGGCACGAACGCACAGTTTGGGAATCGTCTTTAAAAAGGGAAACCCAAGACTTCCAAAACGTTACTGTAGAGGTGGAAGCTGCGATGGAATGATGCCGTTTTAGGTAGTAAAAAAAAAAAAAAAAAAAGAGTAAGAAGGAATTTCACTTTTGACTGCAGCAAAGAACCGAGACCTACAACAACAGCTGTACGTTCAGTTTGTACCACCTTAAGGGAAGCTGCACGGGGGTCAGGCTCGTTTAAAGTTACGGTTGGTAATCTGTTTTTGTTGTATTGGTTGAAATGCTTTTAACATCCCGTCATCAATCAATAAATCAAATGCTCTGACGGAAAAATAAAAGACGCATGATAATAAGCCCATCCAATCGTTTTATTCATTCGGCCTGAATGAACTGATTGGATGGCCTATCAGCCTATCAGCGCGCCCTCATTGCATAAGAGTCTTCCTCAAAGTGCTAGCTTAACAACTGTGGGTGCCAACGACGGCCATGTTCGTTGTTTATGTCCACATAGTGATCATGTTGGGAGGCCTAAAGGGTCAGTGTTGCAGACGTGGTGACTTTCTCCCCAGATTCAGGGACTTTTAAGGCTACATTGGAAAAGAGTTGGAAACACTGGGCTGGGTTTCAGTTTATAAAAACTGTAATACTAGTTTATCAAGATTACCGGCCCTATCTTAAAGCTGTATGCACCTAAATAGTCTGAAATTAGCAAGAATACTGAATGCAGTGCTTCATTTTAGTAAATCAATCAACAGAAGATCCATGATAGAAGTAGTCCTCGTGCACACGCACTCTTTACGCTCCACACAGACGCGTCTATTTGTGGAACTCCAAACCTTTTAAACACTTTGGCCTTTGTTTTGTAAGCAAATCTCAGACGAGGCTCATATAAACTCAACAGTAATCAGCTACACAAAGTTCAGTCCGGCAAAAATTCATCAGTCCATAGTCCGCATCCTCTTCCATCATACAATGATAGTCTGAATCTCCACCTCCTCTGGGGAGGTGATGACATATTCCTCTTGCTGCACCATCTGTATTCCCTCCTCCTCCACCTCCTCTGTGGTAACCATCGTCACTGTTGCGCCCGCCATCTCCACGGTGCCCGCCGTGGCCAGTAGCGTGCCGTCACTGATGGCGGAGGCCAGCGTCAAGGCCACCTGCTCCGTCAGGCTCTCGGGTGTAGCGATGGTGATCGTGTCGCCGCAGTCCGAGATGGATGCGCTCTCCTCGTTCATCGCCATGTTGCGCACGATGATCTGGTGGCTGCCCGTGCCGCCGGCGCCGTGCGACTGGCTGACAATTTGCTGCACCACTTTCATGATCTGGTTTCCCATCTGGCAGGATTCAATAGAAGAAAAAGGGAGGAGAGTTATAAAATCATGAAAATTGGCGTAAAATGTGTTATTTCTTTAGTAAGTAGTCGTCGACTATCCTTTGGTGCAGCACTTACAAATATTTGTTTATCAACCCAATTTTAGAAACGGTGAGATTCTCCCACTCTGCTACTGCTCATGATTGTTCTTATTTGTGCGAGTGTGTATTTGTGGCTACGGACCTCATTTTGGCTGTCTTGGATGAATGTAACCTCTTCTTCCTTCACCTCCTCCTCCGTTTGAGTCTAGAGGTGGATATGAGAGAAGCAGAGCAAATTAAAATGACAGAATCCAGCCATAACAAACATAGTTCTACGTTGTGAAGGCATGCTGTTTAAATAAAAGTTGAACTTGCTGTGCTTAAGACTTGTCATGCATGTCACCTACATAGCCTCTTTCACGATCAATAAACCTTCAACCCCATCGTTTCCTGCAGCCATCAATGCGACCCCTTACCCGGAACATTTATCTTTAGTCAGAATTGTTATTTTGAAGGATGCTAAGTGCTTTGTGATATCCATTCATTTCTTTCATTTTTACTGTGGGCTAATAATTTGCAAGAACAAGAAGCGCGTGCAAATGATTTCCCCTTAAATGCACCTTGAAGCTGTGATGGAAGGAGAGAAACATCACTTTCTCTAAACCCTGCTTCCTAGTGTCTCACCTTGATGATGTACTCCTGTGTGTCTGCCACCACCGAGGAGAACTCCACCAGGACGGCATGAGGATCCTCTGAGATCATGGCTGCTGTAGCGAGGCCGTCCACTGACGCCTTCTCCTCCGTTATCACATCCGGATGCTCGCTGGAATCATCCTTCTGGCAACCTCCTGGTCGAAATCACAGTTTGTGTTAATGATGTTCATCTTCATCGCCGCTGAAAATAGTAGTTAATTCTTGTAGTGTGTCAATGACACAGACCTTTCGCACGCATATGCCGATTGAGAGTCCCGTGCTCGGCAAAGCCGCGCCCACACTTCGGGCACTTGAAAGGCTTCTCCCCGGTGTGATGGCGGATGTGTCGCACCAGAGAACCTTTCTCCCTGAAGCCTCTCAAGCAGAACTGACACACGTACGGTTTATCGTCATCGTGGGTCCGCTGATGCACCTGCAAGGCATTCTAAGCAAGACGAAAGAGATATGTTAGAGATGGCACAAACTAAACTACAAAATATAAGCGTAGCCTCATACAACAAAGACTTCTTCTCTAAAAATCACCTTCGTCTTATATCCCTTGTTGCATCTGGCACAGCGGTAAGGTCTCTCATCCGAGTGCGCCCTCATGTGCTCTCGTACATGCCCGATGGTTTTGTACAGCTTGCCACACTCGCCACACTTGTACCTCCTCTCACTGAGATGGATCTCCATGTGCTTCTTCAGCAGGTAACCAGTCAGAAACTCCTTATGGCACAGTGTGCACTTAAAGGGCTTGTAACCTGCATAAACAGAAAGTATACACAGAGAAGATTTACATATTTATCCACCAACAAAAAGTCCATAAATTTCAACGTAATATTTTTCTAAATTCGGTCAGTGTCCCATCAACTGCTTTCTTTTGATGAAAGTCAATAAAAAAAAGATGATAAGAGGGAAGCATAGAGTGATGCTGCGAGTCTTCATTGATAGTTATGGACTTACCCAAGTGGCCCTTGACATGAAAGCGGAAGTAATTCAGTCCCTTGAAGGAGCGATTACAGTGCGGACATGTGTACAATTTAAATGTTTGAGCAAGTCCATCACCTGCTTCCTGCAGAAGAAGACAACAAGGCATCAGAGAAATAAACATTTGAGTGCAAATAATGATTGGAACACGAAAGCAATTCATGCTGAGAGCCAATTCAAATGTTTCCAGAACTGATCAGTCGATGCTGAAATAAAACTTTTGTTTCCTTTAGTTTTTGCGAGCGACTCAAACGATGACACTGTTTCAATGTTGAGAAGTATCTTTTGTTGCTCTACTTTTGGAGTCTGTAATCAGCACTTTTTACCGAGGCACCATTGAGAGCATCCTGACAAACTGCATCACTGTGTGGGGTGCAAGCTGCACTGACTACAACAGGAAAGCCCTGCAGCGCATAGTGAACACAGCTGGAAGGATCATTGGTGCCTCACTCCCCTCCCTGCAGGACATATATGACACCCGCCTCACCCGCAACGTCGCCATGATTGTGTGCGACTCCAGCCACCCCTCACACAGTCTCTTCAGCCTCCTGCCCTCTGGGAGAAGATACCGGAGCCTCCGTGCTCGCACCACCAGACTCTCAAACAGCTTCGCCCACCAGGCTGTTAGGAAGCTGAACTCTCTCCCTCCTGTCTTTTAAGACTCCCTATGTCTGACTGCTGCTAAATACAGAATGATAGTTTTTCTTAATATATAATGTTGTCTAAATGTTTTTCTATCTATTTGCACCTTATTATCTGTATTCACTTTATATGTTGGACTGGAGAGAAACGTTTTTTCAACTCCTCTGTATGTTCGGTAGATATTGAGAAATTGACAATAAAGCTGACTTTGACTTTTGAGCAGTCAGTTCTAGTACTTTTAGAGGAATGTCAAACTAATATTTAAAAAGGACAAACTGCAGAAAGCAATACAGTAAACGTACTGGTCATTACTAATTACTGTCATCCTTACCTCCGTCTCCATCTCCACAAACTCTTCCTTCACCTGGATCTCAGTGGCATTGTCATCAACATCAGGACAGTCAGAAACCTCTTTTTCCATTTCCTCAGTTTCCTCCGAGGTCTCCTCAACCACGGCTTCCTCTGTCCCCAGTGCGAAGCCAGAATCGATGATGGCCTCGCAGACGAGGTTGTCGCTTGCTGCTGCAGCAGCAGCCAGGGCTTCCGCCTGAGACTGCTCTACCACAACCTGGTCAGATTCAGAGCAACAGGAACACAGAAAAAAAAAAGGTTGAATTAGAGTTACAAGCAGAACCATCTCATACTGAAACACTCAACTCCACTTTTCCTTTATCATTACAAAAATGTAGCACCCTTTCTGTCCTCACCTGTTGCTCCTGTGTCGTTCCATTGACCTCCATTGTGAAGTGAACCTGATGGAGAACCTCTTGGGAATCGGCCTCTACCACACTGACGACAGCAGTCTGAGCTTCAACCATCTCCTGCTCCTCTAGCTTTTGTTCCACAACCACATGCTGCTGAGCAGCCATTGCAACGCCATCCTCTACGACTCCTGCACAATTCACACAGACCTGTCAGTGACTCAATTACATACATACATACATACATACATATACAGTATATATGCTCCTGCAGTATGAATCTGACCTTTTTGTATTCCATCTTTGCTGACCAAGATCTCCTTGTACTGAACAAAGCGGATCTTTTCTGTGCATGGTGTGAGGGCCTTGAGGTGTCTGGTGAGGGCCCCTGACTCTCTGAAGGACTGGCCACATAGGGTGCAGCGATACGGCCGCTCATCTGCAAGAGAACAGGAAGGAAGTTGTGTTATCATTAGGGTAAATGTATTTCAGAGAACATTAAATCAAGACAAAAACAACAAAACAGTCCATGTTCACTGTCTGTACCAGTGTGACGACGGTTGTGACGAATCAGGGAGCCTTTAGTGCGAAAGGAGGTCCCACATAGGTCACATGAGAAGTTCTTTTGGTCACTGTGAGTTTTCATGTGAGTTCTCAAGATGTTGGTCTGTTTGGTGAAAATAGAGCGTATTACAAAGACAACACTGGACACATAGATTGTGATAAATAGCCTGCCTTGTATCATTCATGAAAAGGATTTCTAACAATTAGGAAAACTCCCCTCAGTTACTTACGTGAGAAAATACAACCAACATTTCCTGATAAAAGACACATACTTTATACGACTCACTGTTTTAAACGACTTGTCACAAAGTTGGCAAATGTAGCGTCCCTCTTGGGTGACTTTGTAAACAGGCTTGTTGTCACCGTCAGCATTGTCAGATAAGGATCCTTCAGTCCCGTCCGAGTGGTCGGTGGCTTTGAGTGAAACAGTTTTCTTCCTGCGACCTCGACCCAACGGGTCTGTGTGAAAAAAAATTAAAATAAATAACAATTCAGTCCCCCAGCAGATCCAAAATCTAATTGAGATAAAATGTTGATCAACAACAAAATATTTTTAAGCAATTTATTTTCAATTCAAGCTAAAATACTGAACATTTGCCAGTCTCAGCTTCTCAAATGAATCGAATGCTTCTTAAATGGTAGTAAACTAACTGTCCCTGGGTTTGGGCCCGAGTGTGTTAAAATAAACAATCGGAATAACTTGCCTGTGGGAAATGATAATAGGCATTACTTCCAACAACAACAAAACATATCACGATTTTGCAAATCTAATTATTTGACAAAAACAGTAAGTTTTTAGTCTTAATGTTGACCCACCATGAGTAGTCTTCAAGGGTTCATCCGAAGATGCACCGTCAGCTGTTTTCACCTCTGAAGAAAGACTTCCATTGGCTGCAGTAACCTGGCAAAATGCCGATAAACGACAACCAAAAAAAACAATAAAATAACAATTCTTCTCCCTATTCGGATGGTAGTGTGCACCGAATATAGACCCACACGTCCCGGTTCATACCTCCTGTTCGGCCTCCTGGCTGTCCGCCTCTCGTGCCTCCTCCGCACGTTTGCAGTTGTGTTGCAGTTTGTGCTGGATGAAAGCCTCCAGCGTGGACAACTCGGACTGACAGCGTCCGCACTTGTGCACATCTTCATCTTAACAACACAGAGACGTGACGTTACACATTAGATAAATTACTAAAGATAAATTACATTACAGAACGGGACAACTTCATGAAGTATCGATGCTGAAGACATCTGTAACGTATCGGAATACTGCTGACTGGCTGGATTTCCAATCTGAGTAAAAGCTGCAGCGGGGACGCAAACTAGCTGATGTTGTTGCTAAATGCAGCTAGCTGCTAGCAACGTTTCACGATGGAGGAAGTTAGCTAGGCCCAAACGCACTATTTTATACACATTTCAGTGTTGTTTCAGCTATGAAGAGAGTTACCTTCATCTCCCAGTGTTGTCTGGATGGTGATCGTCTCGCTGCCGTTGGTCGTTTGCTCACTCTCTGGTTCTGCCGTATGATTATTTTCTACATTCATGTCGTTAGAATTCTCCGTCTCTGTCGCAACGCAGCTACGAGGAGGGAAAACATGGCGGATTTACGACCTCGTAGTCATAACAACAAAAGGGCGCGTGCGCGCGTGTCTTTAATCGACAGAGAGGAGACAACAAGAAAACTTACTGACGTGAAATACCTTAAAAAATGTTCAAAATGTGGTCTTAAATATATTTATATTTATACATATACATTATCTATTCATATATGTTGTGAATATTTCATTGTTAAGAATGTTTCACTTTTTTGACAGTGATAATGCATGTATATTTTGCTCTTGCTGTTAGAATATACTTGAAAGATTATCTGCAGCTGTGATGTGGATCAGGACACAGTAATATGGAGATACTTTATTAAACATGGGAAACATCCAAAACCAAGAGCTTGCATACACAATTTTAGTTACTGTCTCTCCTTTCTGACAGGAACCCATGATGATGATCCATTAAACTATCATTTCTGTGAGTCAAGAGCCTTCATTTCAACATAACCTATGTGAGTCCATGTAGCAACTTGTCATTTACTGAACGGTTCAAAAATCTTTTTAATGTTGACACTTATTTGTCTTGCAGGGTTACTTGCACAGAGAAACAATGCTGCATGCTTGATGCAATTTAAAATAAATATGAAACAAATAAAAAAATGTACAGTTAGGGATACAGTTTACAGGGAAACACTTACACTTACAAAATGTAAAACTAGTGCCATTGGGCATGTGTTGTTTAGATTTATTTTATGAATATATGGTATACCTATAATTCCTATTTATTTCAGGGTAACTAATTAAATCCATTCTGTAAAAGATGACAGGCAAGCACAGCAACATCTGGTTGATGAATGATGTTTGTCTCTGCAGGAGTTGAATCAAGGTTCGCTTTCACGACACAATAGTAAACAACAAACACTTTACGGCAGTGAAAATGGCTTCTCAGTTCAGCGGTGTGCTGCAGTTGACAGATCTCGACGACTTTATCACCCCCTCTCAGGTAGTTGAATATAAAATGTTATATCATCGGTTCCATTCAAAGAGGACCAGTCAACGGTATCGATTCATTTCACAGATAGCGAAAACGTACTGAAATAGCTCGCATGCTTCGGCTAACGTCACTAGCTAACCGATAGCTATCCCACTCAGTTCTGCTGTTTGAGCTACAAAATAAACGCAACCATGAACCCCTCTTGGTAAATGCTAATGACGATGCAGTGTTAACTAATTAGTGTAACTGATCTCAAAACCTGCTGACGTTTAAAACATCAAAGGCGTGCTGCACAGTTAGCTTGCTGCTAATGTTAGCAATGATGTAACGACAGTGAAGGAGCAATGTTGGGTAATAACAACGAATGCAGCACGAGTCATTGTCAGATAGTGAAGAAAATGACTTAAATGAATCTGTCTAGAAATGTTGGTCGAGTGTTCCCATCTATTACTGGTTTTATCTTTAATATTATTTCTTTATGTACTTATTTATTCTCTTTCCTTTGTTGTTATCAGGAGCCTTTGGGTGTTGTAACCTGCTGTGTTTATCATGTTCATAAAGAAGGAAATAAACCCAAGTGTCTTGCAGTTTGCTTTACATATGTAGTTTATGTTTTGCAGGAATGTGTCAAACCTGTTAAAGTAGAGAAGAAACACGGCAAATCTGTGGCCAGAATTCAAATAGAAGATGACGGCAGCTACGTCCAAGTCAATCAGGTGGGTGTCACAGCTTAATCAAAACCTGTGTGTGAAGTAACATTGCACCACTATTTACCTTGATTTAATTTGCCTTCTGTTTGCAGGACGGTGGTAAGCAGAAGCTGGAGAAAGCGAAGATCACGCTGAATGACTGCTTAGCCTGCAGTGGCTGTATCACCTCAGCTGAGAGCGTCCTCATCTCTCAGCAGAGCCATGAAGAGCTCCTCAAAGTGCTGCGCAACAACGAGGTAGATTTATGTTGTTGAATGCTTGTGTAGTTTGTGTCTGGTTATGATCGCTTTTGCAGCTTTTGGGAATGTGGTGGCAATAATGTTGGGTGTCGCTGTATTTCGTCACTTGAACTCCCTCCACAGTCCAGCGACACAGAGCAGAAGGTGGTGGTGGTGGTGTCGGTGTCACCGCAGTCCAGAGCCTCGCTCGCGGCCCGCTTTGAGCTCAGCAGCAGTGAGGCGGGCAGGAGGCTTACTTCTTTCTTCAAAGACCTTGGTGAGTGCAAGTGTTGCCTTTTCTTTTGAGCGGTTGATTCAGGCAGACACGGACACTTCTGAAGATTATTATCGTTATCGCAGGGGTTCATCATGTGTTTGACACGAGCTTCAGTCGTACCTTCAGCCTGCTGGAGAGCCAGAGAGAGTTTGTGGAGCGTTTCCAGAGGAAGGAGCAGGACGGCAAGAGTCTGCCCATGCTGACGTCAGCCTGTCCAGGTATTCCTCTGAAACCCTCTTTTCTCCCCTCATTTCTTGTCAGCTCTCTACTGTACAAGCTTTCAGTGCCTTTCTAAACTGCAGACATATTTAGATTTGATTCAAGCGTTATTCATTTCTATGTAGCTGACCCGATGTGCTTAATAACTGGCAAAAGGCAGTGTCGGTCACTTCAGTGTAATAATGATTACAGTTCTTATGATATCAGTGTTTGCTCAAAGACATCTCTCACTGTATGTGTATGTGTGTTTTGCTCAGGTTGGATTTGCTATGCAGAGAAGACCCACGGGGAGTTTATTCTTCCCTACATTAGTACCACTCGCTCCCCCCAGCAGATGATGGGGTCCCTAGTTAAAGGCTATTTTGCTAAACAACAGGTACCAGGAAACCTGTACATCAGATGTTGCATATATATATATTTATATATAATTTTGTATTGAGTTGTGTATTGTCTGTGTGTTGTTAGGGGCTTAGTCCAGAGCAGATCTACCATGTAGCAGTGATGCCCTGCTTTGACAAGAAACTTGAAGCCTCGCGGTCAGACTTCTACCTGAACGAAGCTGAGACTCGAGAAGTGGACTGTGTCATCACATCTGGTTCAGAAACAACTCCTATGATGCTCTTTGTCGATATGAACGTGGCGTATCTTCTCTTTTATACTTTTAAATGCTTTTCTCACGTCTCGCATAGGAGAGGTTCAGAAAATGCTGGAGGAGAAAAACATGTCTCTTAATGATGTGGAACCTGCACCGCTAGATACAATGTAAGTTAAGTGACATTTTGTTTTTGTTAGCCATGGCATGAATCCCCAGAAGAAGAGATGAACTCACACACACTACCTCATTATTCTTGACCCAGGTTCAGCAGTGTGAGTGGGGATGAGTTCCTGAGCCATTCTGGGAGCGGGTCAGGGGGTTACCTCCATCATGTCTTCACCTATGCAGCCAAGCAGCTGTTTGGAGAGGAAGTGAAGGATCTAACCTACAAGACGCTCCGGTGAGTCCGTCTCAGCTTTAAGAAGCTTGACTGCTTTGTTGGTGGAACAGTGAAGCTTGAGTCCGGTACAAATTAATGTTTGTGAAGCTTTGTGTGTGCAGGCTGAGAGGAAGGGCAGACCATCTGTTTAAAAATGAATTGCACCAGCTTACTTGTCTTGTGTATAAGAATTTCCGCCTTGCCCGGTTTTCCCACCGCAACCCCTCTGCCACAGGAATAAAGACTTCCAGGAAGTGACTCTAGAGAAAGATGGAGTTGTCCTGTTGTCCTTTGCTTCCACATACGGCTTCCGCAACATCCAGAACCTGGTGCAGAAACTCAAGAGGGGGAAGTCGCCGTACCACTTTGTGGAAGTTATGGCCTGTCCATCAGGTAAATGGAAATATGCAGATGTGAACTTCTCCTGTATGTGTGGCGTTGCTCTGTTGCTCCATTAGTACAGCATATATTTTGAGTTGTATAAGTTGAGTTTATTTCTTTGACTTTTTATCAGTTGGATAAATGACAAGATAAACCCAGCGTGTGTCTCCTGTTCTCTTGATAATATTCAGGCTGTCTAAACGGTGGTGGACAGGTGAAGCCCTTACCTGGTCAGAACCCCAAGGAGCTTCTCCAGAAGGTTGAGGAGCTGTACACGGCAGAGCGCCCCCTGTTGCCAGAAGATGACACCCGCGTGGTCGAGCTGTACCAGTCCTGGCTCCACAGTGTAGGGGAGGAGAGAGCCAAAGAGCTGCTGCACACTCGCTACCACACTGTAGAGAAGATGACAAACGGACTCACTATGAAGTGGTGAAGAAAGCTTTTGCTACAATCCATGATTTATTTTGAGAATTTTCAACAAACACTGACGACAGAACCGTCCAAATATATTAGACTATGTCTGTCTCTCTTCAGAGAGAAGAGAAGGGTTGTGGGCAAAGTGGAATATAAGCTGGTTTGATGAAGCCAATAACCTTTTAAACCACTTTCCTCCGCGTCTAAAAGTTGTTGTGCCTGACAAGCAGAGCAAGGGCGTAGACAATGGACACAATGATCAATCCGAACCAAGTTATGTGATCTTTTCATGTGCCCCTATACTGCTGATTGCCCTTTAAAAGGTGTATAAATAAATGTATAAATAGTTAATTATTTGTGTGGCACCTGTTACTTTGAAAATGTTTGCTGAAATAACAGCAAAATATTATCATTCCTTGTTTATGTTTGCCTTATGTATATTGACAAATAAAATTCTGTATTTAATTGTAGCCACTTGTTTTGTAAATTATTTTTAAAAGATAAGAAGAATATGTCCAACAGAACATTGATTTAAACTCATATCTTTTATTGAATAATCTTGACTCTGATGTTCAGTTATAAGCTCTCTGCTTATCACTATGAGAAGAAAATCAGCAATTTACATTAATAGTGATGTAAACTGGTATTTCAACCCTTGTACAATTTACGAGTGCAACATATCCGACTATTTCAAAATACTGTGAATAAAGTGCAGAATTATACACAAACTAAATTCAATTGCATTTTACAGTAAATCAATTGTGTAGAATCCAACTGCAAAAAGTAAGCAAGAGAGAAACTGTACAGTATAAATACAGTATGTCCAAACGAAATTATTAAATGTAAATAAAAATGCTCTGGCAGTCACAAGAATACCAGACAGAAAATAAACATCAATAAAGAGTAAAAGTGGACGCAAGGAAATTGCACCCTGCAATACAAATAAATTTGCTTTTTTTTCTCCCCAAACCAGTTATTTAAAGGGCTGGTCCCCCAGTCGGTTATGTACAAATTAACTGCACAAGTGCAATGGAGTGGTCTCACTGACGTCACGATCTCCTTAGTTACCAGGTCGGTCGGCCATGTTGGAGTACATACAGATCCTCCATGGCGGCGAGTAAACAAGGAAGTGCGGCGAAAATACCATACTTTGAATCACTGGATAGTGCATCAAAGGTTCGCTACCTTGCCAAATTGAAGGTTATTGGTAACTTGGATCCTTATACGATGAGTGCAGATCGTTTCAGTGCCGATCCTACTTACCTTCCATCGGTAAACTACGCCAACATCTACACGTATCTCGTGAACACCCCCAGTCCTTACACGAAAGACGAGCTGGAGTGCTACAAAGGGCTCGACGCTTATAATCAGTTTGTCAGTGGATGGGTCCGAGACGTCAAAGCAACGGTCGTCGAGAATTCTCATCTCGTCATTGGAAGAGTAAATATATACAGATCTGGTCCGATATTTAGCAATATTCAATGTTTACTCAGCGCAAACAGACACGTGTGTTTGTTTACATTGTACGTGCATGTCATTGTGTGCGTGTGTGTAGGAATTCACTTTCAACTAACTCCTAACTTCATCCCCCCCCCACACATATATATATATATACACATATATATATATACATGATACGACGTTAAACTGATATCAAGCAATGCTGCGGCTGCATCTCTGTGTTTCGCCTGTTGTACACGCTCGACACATCTCTGGCACCGACTGCTGTCACGGGCCGATGAAGCTTCGGTAACCTTCTCATGTCCATGTTTAATTTATATTTCCTTTATTAAATACTGTTCACAAACGAATTTGCAAATAAAATCACTGACCACTTATAAAGTGATCCGCACATACTCGAGTGTACCCCAAATTCGATTCCTTTATATCCCGAGAGATGCGCGACAGCCATTTCTGGCGACGTCGCTTGGATAGCTCCTTCGTGTAATTTCCTTGATGTGTAATAACCGCTGGCAAACCAAAGAATGATTTCTTGTCTCTATCAGCTCTGCTGCCACAACCAAAGACAGCACAAAAGTTCACCATGATCGATAGGTTCTGCGACTCAGCCGTGCATGCCAGTGGCTGTGTGTACTCCAACATGTACTCCAACATGGCCGACAGCTAAACTGTGACGTCACACGAGACCACTCCATTGGGGGAAAAAAATAGTTTTGTAATGTATTTTGTGTATTTCATTTATTTTACAGCTTGACCTTAAAGATATTTTAAAAAATGAAAAAAACAGTTACCTCCGATTTAATGGTTCCTACGATATGGTTGTTTTATCCTTGTCCGGCTGTGACGTTATTCTAAAACGCTAATCAGACGGGGAAGTTATCGCGACATCACCGAACCAACGTGTCAAATCCAAGACATTTTAATCGAGCCGGAAACATTCAACGATGATCGGTGATGTTTGTGAGATCGTAGTTTTCATTTATTGATCACTTTATTATAATGTGTGTGTTAGACTTGTTTGAAAATAAATATATATAAATATATTTTAAAACTATTTCTAAAAAAATCTGTGATTTCCAAATGATAAAGATTTAAATGCGGACTCAAAATACTTTAATGAAATTAAACATCTATCATTACCAGAAGTACTACAGATAAGCACAATTTTGAATAACAACCTAGTTTTTAAACATATATAAAGTAGTAATATGAATAATTGGGCTATTTTGCAAAATTCGTACTTTTACTTGAAGTACTTATTGGACACAATACCTTTATTTCTACAGAGCTAAAATAATGTTTTTTATTGTTTTTCTCATATAATATACAATATTATTTGTGAGACTGTACTTAATATGGTAAAGAACATTCACAGTATCTAACATTTAATGCTGACACACCAATGCTTTGCTCACATGCTTTTTATTTATTCATCAAATAGCGCTTGTGCCGAATTTCACATAATAAACCAAAGTAACAGCTCCCAAGAAAATATGAAAAGAATGTCATAAGGACACATTCAACAATAAAGCACTGATGTGAATCTTCACAGGAAAATAAATTATTTTTTAAATCAATTTACAGACATTTTTACATTTGTTCTTCAAGCTGCTCCCTTTTTTGTATTCTAACACTTCATGAAATTGAATGGATTACAAAATAATCCTAAACCGATTTCAAAACTCTAAAGCTAATATTTACAGATTAACACATGTATTTCTCATTTTAAGCGTTAAATTATTGGCAATATATTCCTTAAAACTATCACACGAGCGTGATCCAAACCAAATAAACCCAAAACAAGTTTATAGCCATATTAGATCTGATTATAATAAAAGAATTTGTGCCATGACAGAGTGAATGTAGAGGATCTATTGATAGCGGCGCTGAAGATGAAATGCAGATATACATTTTGTATTACACTAATAACAGCTTGAGGTGTTGTAAGCAGTTGTTAAGAAGCATGAATGCACTGGACATCACTCCTTGGGCAACCGGAAGCCGTCCTTTTCTTTCCGGAGACTTCTCATGGTTTCAATCGGGGATGTCTGCTTTACGTGGTCTTGCACGGATTTCTCCCTGAATTAAACATAAAAGAAATATTATTAGCGCTGTAATCAGCTCTAAACAAACTACACAGACACATATTTATGTTGTAAGTAAGTAGAATATAATTCATAATTCGTATTAAATCATGCTCTACATACTTTACTCTCATAAAGGGGTTAAATGTGAATTCATCTGCCAAAGTGGATGGAATGGTGGGTTCTCCATCGCTGCATTTCTCCTAGAGATGAAAACATACAGACGCAAAGATGTTTGTATTTTCAACATTTTCAGAGGCTGATTGAGGCAATAATTGATTGGATATGACACATCAGTTTAGTACCTTTGCCCATGCCAGCTTCTTCTGAATGACTTCATTGTCCGGTTCCACATGACGCGCAAATTTCAGATTGCTGACGGTGTACTCGTGCCCGCAGTAAACACGCTGAAAACACAAACACACCGTGTTTAGTCACTGTCACACAATTTTATTATACTTTATCAGAAAACGACATTTTCAACACCCTAACTGGAAAATGCATCACATATCTCCATTTTAATCTAATCTCTGAATCTATTTTGTCTCATCTCAAATAGATTCTATGTCAAATCTTCTGTAAATTACTTCAGTGGCATGTTTAGACTTTCAATAGTAACCCTTTACGCTGACATTACAGGGGGAGTTCATATATTTACCGTTTCAGGAGGCAGGCCTCCCAGAATGTCTATCAAGGCTTTGTGCATCTGCTCGGCTGTACCCTCGAAGAATTTACCACAACCAGCCACAAACAGCGTGTCCCCTGCATGGGAATAAACACGAGTGTCGTTGGGACATTTAGAGGTTCAGAGGGCCGACTTGTTACAGAGGTTGCATCAACACTTATTGGTCAAGCTTGACAGATTTAAGTGAGACTTTATTTTCTCCGGTATGTCCGAGCGAATGTGATCAGACATACCTGTGAAAACAGCTGGTGGCTCTGTGCTCTTTTCCTTTGTCACATAGTAACAGATGTGACCAGTTGTGTGACATGGTGTATACAGGCATTTGACATTGAGTGATCCAACCTGGAGAAGAATGACACCAGTGAGCAAACATCCTCGTCACTTCAGGCTTATGTTTGGATTGTAGAATAGATAGTTTGATGGTCCTACTTTGATATTGTTGGAGTGAGAAACTTTCTTTGTAATAGCATCAACTCTGTCATCTCCTCCGTAGACCCTCAGTCCTGGCATTAGCGTGACCATCTTCTCATTTCCACCAGCATGATCCCTGAGGAGAGAAAATGGTCAGTGTGTAGTAATACACTCTTCAGCAGACTCTTCATGCAGGTTTAATGGTTTCTCAGCATACGGGCATTTTTGGCTGGTTTAAGAGTTTTCAGAAAGCGCTCATGATGCAGTAAACAAATGGAAGCTAGTGCACAACTAAAATAAAACATTAACTTGATGCTTACCAGTGGTGGTGAGTGGTCAAAACAGTTGTGAGTTTTACACCATGCTTTCTCACAGCTTCTATAACCTGTTGAAAGCACACACATATCAAATGGCAGACATTTATCAAGTGAAACTGCATTATATTTGACAGTTCCTTATCATATGTAAGGATTTGCTATTTTATTCTGTCTTAGGTCATCAAAAATGAGTAAAAAGTACAATATTTGTCTTTGAAATATAGAGTTGATGTACAGGGTAGCATAGAATGGAAACACCCAAGTAAAAGTGCCTAAAATGTTTGAACAGTACTTATTAAGTAAAAAAAAAAAAAATGCAGCCACTTTCTGATTATAATCTAATCTAGCATAAAACAATGCACACACCTTTATTGGCTCCACGGGGTCAACAATAGCTGCTTCCCTGGAGTCCACATCGATCAGCAGGTACATGTAGTTGTCACTGAGTGCTGGGAGAAGTTCAATCCTCATGTTTGCTTGTTCCACCATAGAGGACTTCCTCACTACGCTGTGAAGGAGGGCAGCTGCTTGGGCCTGGACTTCCACAGGGGCTTCATGAGAAGGTACAAGTCAATATTTGACAGACTGACATCGGGGGACTCTTTGTCACTCTTACATAATATTCCTTTAACCCTTTCCACGGACATGTTTGGACGCAAGGCATTATGCAATGGAGGCATTACACAGCAGCCATTGGCAGGACAAGTATTGATCATTTAAGCTAACATGGCGACAACATAAAGTAAACAACGTTAGCTTCAATGCCAACTTCTGAATGATTACATTTTGTTCGGCTATCGTTAGCTAACTTAGCCGCCGCATAGATCTAACTGGAGGAGGTTATGTAATAAATGCCAGACAGGCCAGCTGTGTTATGTGACTGTCCTTCCACTTGAGACACAACAAAATTAAAACATGTTAGCAATCCGTAACTAGTTAACGTCCAATGAAACTACATGCTAAGATAACATGCTAACATGCTAAGATAGCTGTTTGCTTACTGAAAAGTCGTAGTGACGTACCGAATTTGAAGGCTGTTGCAGCTCCAAGTAGAGTGCAGGCACTCCCCGCTAGTGACTTGAATAACATAACAACAGCAGCTTTGGCCTTCTCACGTTAGTGGAATGTAAACCAAAGAAGTTTGGATCTGTACTTCCTTGTTCGTCCCATTTAAGCTGCCAGGCTCCACCAATCGAGTCTGGGGGAGTAGATCGGCCATTATCAGTTAGAATTAGCAATAAATTGAGTGTTTACTATTTTTTACGACGAATCTATAAATATACAATGAAGTACATGTTAGGGATAATTACTGTATTATTTAGCCGTGATAAACATCCCAAATGTAATAGCTATAACAGCTTTGATTTGAGTTTTTAGTTTACTGTTTGTCCGTTTCGGCTTTCCGTAGGTAAATGATCTTGCTTCAGGGACCTGAGAGTGGGGTCGGTCAAAGTTTAGTTAAAACTGGTGCTAACAGCTTCAGAGCGGCTGAAACCGTCACGTTTCTCCACAATGACAGCGCGAAATATAACTCGATTCTGGGAATGGGGGAGGAAGATCATTTGTGTCGGGAGAAACTATGCGGACCACGCCAAAGAGCTGAACAACGCGATTCCTACAGAGCCCATCCTGTTCCTGAAGACACCTTCTGCATATGTCAGAGAGGGCTCCTCCATCCTGGTGCCCCGGTACTCCAGCAACCTGCACCATGAAGTGGAGTTAGGAGTGGTCATCGGCAAAGGGGGCACGGCCATACCACAGTCCTCCGCTATGGAGCACGTTGCAGGCTATGCTCTGTGCTTGGACATGACAGCCCGGGACGTCCAGGACGTTTGTAAGGCCAAGGGTCTTCCCTGGACCCTGGCTAAATCTTTCAACACCTCCTGCCCCATCAGCGAGTTCATCCCCAAAGAGCGCATCCCTGACCCCGGGAATGTGAAGCTATGGCTGAAGGTGAACGACCAGCTGCGGCAGGACGGCTGCACCTCCCAGATGATTTTCTCCATCCCCTTTCTGATCAGCTACATCAGCGAGTTCATCACCCTGGAGGAGGGGGATCTCATCCTCACCGGGACCCCCAAAGGAGTCTCCGCCGTGCAGGAGCACGATGAGCTGCAGGCTGGGATCGAGGACGTGGTCACGATGAGCTTCAGGGTGGAGAAACAACACCAGTAGTGAAAACAAAAGACACGAATGAGTCGAAAGAAATACTCAGACTCGTGGAAGATACAGTGTTTTTACTGGAGGGTTGAATCTAATTATTTGACATATATTTACAAATACTATGTGGACCAGCAGATGGCAGTCTCGTGCCATCAACACCATATTTCTGACGCTGCCTTGTAAAATATATGAGAAAACGAACACAAAACACAGTCTGGTTACGTTGATTGATCTCACGAGTGAACTTTTGATCGGTTTCACTGTATTATCTACTTAAACCAAATAATTCAGCACCCCATTGTCACTGTCTTTGTTTCCAATCATCAGTGGTGGGAAGAATAATTCAGAACTTTTATTCAAATAAAAGATGCAAAAATATATGTTTTAAAACTATTTGATTCAAATGCAAGTTGAAGTATTGATGTATTGCTGTATCAGCAAAAAATACAAGTTCGAATTATTGGAGACAGAATGGCCAGTGTTTTATGATATGTAACATTTGATTATTCATATTATTAATGCATTAATGACGTGTAGAATCATGAAGTAGCTGGTCAAGGTGGAGCTAATCTTAGCTATATACCAACTTAAATGCGGTGGTAGAAGATACTCTAGTAAAAGTACAAATACGATAGAGTAGAAATACTCTTTTACAGGTAACCATCCTACGTTCGAAACTGAAGTAAAAAGTATAAAGCAGCATAAAATGGAAATATTTAAGTAAATGCAAGAACCTCAAAATTGCACTACAGAACTTATATGTATTTGTATACAATTGGTCAAACAATATATTGTTGTGATTAAAGTCTAATAACAATATAAAGAACCAACATCTATAGCATTTTGAACTTCTCATACCATACTCTATTTTCGCTATGTGTGCACTTATGATAAAGATATATATAGGATGTTTCCTTCAGTCACATGAAGCAGTGCAGTCTGATTTAATGTGGAGTTCCCTTCACAAGCTATAATGTGAATCGAGTTTATCCCAGATGATTTCAAGTGGAGATAATAGTCCTGTAAGAGAGGGACTTTAGAGGACTGAGGGGTTGGCTGTGGCTTCGTGTGGTTATTTGTAAATTTGGAACACATTTAGCTGCTTGTTGGATCAGCTGAGATGTGTTTTCTTCAGAGAGTTTTGATGGACCACGTTTTGATATTTCTCTGTAACTGCACACTGAACCCTGTTGCCTCTTCAGTGAATGCTGTCGGGTTAGCCTTCAACATTCTAATGTTCTACACCGAAAAGACTCCACAAACTCCAATTTAATGAAACTGTGGTGTTTATGTTCATCCAGTGTACGGCCATTTGGACTTTCTGGCTGCGTACCTTCATCATAACCACATTCTATCCTGGACTGTTTAACATCTGTTCCAGGTTCAATTACAATTGTCCCACAGGCTTCTCTGTTTTCAGGATCAATCAGAGCCCCCATCAACCTGTCCCAGGCCAGTCTGCTGAAACCCGAGTCTGTGTACATCATCTTCCCCGCACCTGTAGGGCATGTTATCTCCAAGACTCACAGGGCCCAAGCCCTGGCCCTCAGGGGGACTCCGGGGTCATATGTGTCCATCATCAGCACAGTTATGACGTATTCAATTAGATCTGGGATCTGGGAAATGTAGTCGTGGCCTGTTTCTTAGAACAGGGTTAGAGCAGGTGTCGTCTGTTGTAAGATATAAATCACACTGTTCATTGTCCCCATGTGACTGACGGTATTACTCCCTCAAAGGTTCGAACAATGGCTTCAAGGCTCTCGCTCAGCTCTGGTTTAGCGTTCACCACATGAAGCGGTATGTTGTCACGGAGCGGCAGTCTGAGGAGTCTGAGGTGTATTTGACTCTTTTTGAGGGAGAGGGGATTACGTGGAGACCACAGTCTTCCGATCTAACGCACACCAACGATGATGTCACCTGTGGCATGAAATCAAGCCAGGTGGCAAATGTGCAGCGGAGAGATTTTGAGGGAATTCGAAGTCGATTTTCTACCGCAGCCCACCTTGAGATATTTGAATAGATTGGCACAGGCATTGATGATTCCCAGATGATGAATCCTGATGATGTTGGTGATCCCAATGAGGTTGACATGTTGCTTTAAGTGCAATGTCTCAACTCCTATTGGACAGATTGAAATCAAATGTGTTGAACACATTTATGTCACCCTGAGAATGAATTGTCATCAGGTCAAATCTCTTATCGGTCCACACGAAAAACAACCTGTGCATGAATATGTGCTTGAACATGTATCCGTGGTTCATATGGATCCTGAAGTGGTTATATGAAGAAACCGGTAAAAAGAAAACACGACAGTATACAACTGCAACAACATACCATCCTTAGATGAGTGAAAGGCATCTGAAGATTAAAGCACCAGCTCTTGACATGAAATGTATGGAGAGAAGGTTCAACATGTGAAAATGATTTACAGCTTGGCAGTGTGTGTGTGTCTGTGTGTGTGTGTGTGTTCAGAAAATGACCATCCTCGCCTCACTTTGCGCGCTGCACTGTACGCACCAGACAGCGCTGCGGTGTGGCCATTCTTAGAAAGAAAACCACCAACACACGCAACGATCGGAAGGACTGAGTCAGACAGGACGCGTATGACATCGCATCAAAAAGACACACTCTCACATGTCCAGGACATTGATTTTATTTCATTTTTGGAGAGGCAAAAGGGCCACTGGGTATGTATTTTTGTCTACTTGAATGTCAACCCAGTGCATGCAGTCAGCGCATCTTGTCTTTAGCCAACCTTGGACTGGTTCTTCTGCATGTGAAGAATTACAGTGCATTTCATGAATCGGTCTCATACTGAATGAACAACTGGGTGTCTGGGGATTAATAATGCCACGGAGCAAATCCAGAACCTATTCGGTATTTATTATAAGCCAAATTTAAGGGCTGTAATTCTTTTTCGTAGAATAATGAATGGGGTCTTTGGCAAATGAAAAGAAATCATGCATGAAGGCCAGGTGTGAGCCTCTTTCATTCAGAGTGATTGACTGCACATCGTGTGTTCACGTTTAGTTTGAAGATGCAGGTGGAAGGCAAAGCGGGTAGTGAAACATACTGCAGGTTTAACAGGAAAACACAGCGTTTCATGAAAACATGCTTCTTCCATACAGATGTGTGTACATTTCCAAAAATATCAAGATGTTGTATTTTTTGTTGAAGAATTCTGCTTCATTTCTTAGTGTGAATGGTTTCCATCCATTTAGCAATGATGCAACCTTCTCTATACACTTTGATTGTTAAAGTTTTCCCAATAAGTCGACTGGAGCTGGGATTTCGTTGGCTAAAATGGCAACAGGAGTATCTACTGAAATGTGTCCAGAAAAGCAACGTGATAAAATCCTATTCATAAAAGTTCACAATTCCATATCCCTAAAAAGTTCCCCAATTTGAGTTGAGCTACAATGACCATTTGAAAATCCCTCTACCCCAAATTACGCTCTCATCAATTAAAGCTGGAGTGACAATTTAACAAGATGCTGTGAGGCCTGAACCACAGGGAAGAGAGAAAATCTCTACCCTGAATTGAAGGAGACTGCGGTATGGGTGGAAAATGTGTGGCGTCCTCAGTATGAACCGTCTTCATTTGTGGTTCCTTAAAGGGAAACCACTTTTACACTCTAATCCTACTTTTATCTGTCGAAATCAGGCCCTCTTTCCTTCAAGGCAGCCTTCAGAGTGCTTCATCCCTTGAGTGTTTCTGATTAGTCTGCCATGTGCCCGTTATTCCCAAATAAGAGTCACCGCTCAAAATATACATCCCTCATCACGCTTAATCTCAACCGGTCACAGCGGCAAGTAACTCGATCCACATTGGGGCGATTTTCACTCATGCAAACAAATCCACAATGGTAGGAATTGATGGCATGCATTAAATTGTGGGCTCAAGTCCTTGGAAGCTGCGTGCCAGCCGAAGCTAAACAAATTCCTGTTCCCATGAGAAGGGAAGATTTTGAGTTTTGCAGACCTGTAATTTGCCTTTTAGTTGTTTTGCGCAATTGTGATCCAGAAGATCCTGTATTTCAAACAAACAAAGAGACAAATACATTGTCTTTCTATCTGTTCATACAGTACAGAGCAATGTTTACAGACAGACCAGAGGGATTCACTGTCAGGCTCGTTTGTGCAGGAGCTCATTTTGATGAACACCAACGTACATCTTCATGTCTCGCTTTCAGTTTCGGGGGAACGCATTCTCACTCATTCCTCCATTTTTTTTTCACTTTCTTTCTTCACCTCAATTGGATTTCTCACATCATTACCAGTGTTTAGTGGCAACCGTAGATGCTAATTTAATGAAACGTAATGACTGGGCTAGCCCTGCGAACACGTACTAATGTCTTTCGCAGATGGCAGAATGGGAAATCAGTTATGTGTAATGCCTGCTGCTGGGCTGGCACAGACAAAAAGCAGCTATCACTACGACTGGCACAGATGAAGTGAGGCAAGAACGTTTCAATTTTAGAGAGGCCCACTAAAAACTAATGCCAGACATATAAAACAGAGGGGGAATGAGACAGAAATACTGACTGGATTTAGAGGAGGCGAGATGTATGGAAAGAGCCAAAGCGATGTGTGTGCATGCAAACTTGCTCGAATACACGCAATAGCATGCTAATGCAAGCAGCCACTGACATTTCCACAAACAAAGCTCAATGTTCATAGTTTTAATTGACTAGTTTTGGTTTTAACCATTGAATGCAAGCACCGGTCAGGCATGTTTCCATGCATTGTTAAAAAAAAGAAACATCGACACAATTTTTCAGATCTTGTCAAGTGGTCGGTTCCTTTTTTGGTTGTTCCACCAGAGCAGATGTTTTTTTCCATACAGGATGGTGTACAATGAAAGAGACAAGCTCTGCTGCTAATTCTGAGGCCAGAGAGGAAGGAGGGGGGGACCTTCTGAGTGAGCTGCCATCTTTTATAATTAAAGGCCACGGCGGCACGCAGACCCTCAGACTGCACATGTGGTCTCACTGTGTGGAAGTGACGAGCGGGAAGAGCAATGTGAGAGAGGAGAGAGAGGTTTCTCTCTGGGGGCTAAAGTTTCAGAGCATAAATAACAGCGCTGTTCTTATGTTGCAGCGTAGAGCTAGTTAGTCGTAGCATTATAAGGATATAGAAAAGTAAAAGATCAGAGTGTAATTCTGTTCTAATCCTGTTTTGTTTGACTGTTTAGTTTACATACTTTATACTGTTTTAACTTTTAAAAGTTCCCTTCTTTTCTTTTGACTTATAGGGACTAACCAATGTTTTTTGACAAACTAGACGGTTCTTCTTAAGAACCCATAGCCCTACAAAATAAAAGTTATTTCATGATGTGCTCCTTGGCATTGAAAGAAGGTGACTGAAGGTATCTAGTTAGCAGACAAGCTAAAAACCTGTTTCATCAATTTCTTACACTTTGCCTCTTGCGTTGTTTTGTTTCTGCAAAGGCAAACTAGCATTCATACTGTACGTGCAGTATCTCTATGACTACAACCTCGTGCATGCACACTGCTTCAGCATGTGGAGAAATCCAAAGCTTGCCAGGCCTGCCATACTAGTTGCGTTTGCTAAGCTATGTTTAGAGGAAGGGTTTATCGGTGGCTGATCCTTCAACAAATAGGGGATAAGAATAGGCATAGGTTTCAGCTGCATGTATTAGATTCGGATTACTTTTTTGAGGGATAAATATGTCTCATTCTTCAAGCAATCTTCATACAAACATCCTCAGTATATGCTTGGTTCAATTTACAGTAAAAATATTTAAAAAAAAGGGAAGGACCATTGTCGTGTCAGATAAAACTTCACCTCACAACACAAGCATCAGAGTCAGAACAAAGGTTTTATACACACACCACTGTGCATTGTGTACTTTACATATGGAATTGGAAATGGTTCGAAATAATCACAGATCAAAACAGTCATTTATTTTAAGTGAGTAACAGTCGATACAGTTGGTACTGTCCAAGGCAATTAAAACATGTAAAGTGGCTTTGAGAGGAGAAATATCTACAAATGCCTACGAATGAAATGTGTGTGCGTGTGATTTGTGATCATTGTAACATTTCATATTTACAGATGAGGTATCATTGGTATATCAACTGCAATGTGCAGAGAAATATCCCGTGACATTAAACTGAGATATGTAGAATTTCAAACGACATTTGGAAACAGTAAATGTAATGAAAATATAAATGCAGTCAAAGTAACACTGCTTATAATCAATAAGACATAGTGGTTTATCATGGAGTGTGACATTTTCTCCAATGTCCTGTCAATAAAAACTTATTCAGTTTTATGTCTTGTCGTGTAATAAATACATTTCTTTCATAAAAGAAATATGTAACTGTTGTATTTCAAATCAACAGAAACTATAAATATCAGCTTATTTTATAAACAGAAGTAAAATATTATGTTCAAAGGCAATGATTTTAACTTTCCCATTGGTACGGTCTTTGCTTCTAACTTCTGTAAAACATGAACATACAAGTAAGGAAATGGTTTAATAACTAAGCCATTAACTATCTGTGTAACTTGCATATTATTGCAGCACTGTGTCATGTCGGCTTCTATCCTCCAACAAAACGGTGGCAGTTCTTCTCCTGCTGCATGTCATGATGAGTCCACTGTGGCAGGATTCAGTTTGTGGACTTTGTATTCCTCTACCCCGTCCCTGAGACGATAGTCCTGTGGAGCATTTAAACAGTCAAAGTGGCTTTTATTTGGGCTATGACAGGGACCTCCTCTATCAGTCCCAGCCAAAGTCTTGTCCGCTCATCTGGTAGAAACGGTGGTTGAAGGGCCTGTAGAAGTCTCTGAGCCTCTGCAGGACCTCGGAGGGGATTTGGGGGTGGGGTCTGCCCTTAGACTTTCCAAGACAGCGAGGTCTGCTGCTCCCCTCGGGCTTCTTCAAGCATGGAAAACCTTTGGTCTGGTTGAAGTAGAAGTGTTTGTCTGAAACAACTCTTTTCAGTCCCAGGAAGTCCTGAACTCGGCCCATCTCCCCAGCCGGATCGGACACCAGCCGCTCGCCGCTAACAAACATAAAATGAGACAATGGGAAGTGCTGAAGCCAGTTCTCCAGATGTTTGGCGTAGAGGCCGATGCGCACAGCGCTCCACGTGGTGTCAATCAGACCCGTAGAGGAGTTTTTTAAAGCCAGGTTCTGGAAGGATGGAAGGCCTGGGTTCTTGGACAGTGTCTGGGTGTAGTCAGATACAGCCCGCGTCACAGGATCCCTGACCACCACAATGAGCTTGGCTTGGCAGTTCATAGTGCAGACACGGCTAGGAGCCTCCTTTGTGACGAAGTAGCTGGGGGTCTTCTCCATGGTGATCTGGCCGTCCAGAGTCCGAGGCATCAGGTTCCTGAATAAAGAGGAGAAACTGGTCAGACGCTGAATTCTGATTCAACTCTCAAAGCCATACTGGTGCAGAATGTTTCACACTGTAATATATCTCGATGATTGAAAAGCTTGATTGCTTGTGCTTCTGGCTTTCCGCATATGTTGTGCTCTTCTAAAGCAGTATTCACTTTTAACTTGGGGCAGCGGAACAAGCTGTAAGCACAACACTGACATATTAACACCGCCATTTAAAGCTAACATATAACATATATATGGCTGAAGTGTTGGCAGAGAGTTACCTATACACATCCAACAGACTCACAGCAAAGTTAAAATCCATTTTGAGTTGTAAATTGAAACGTAAATCAAATAGTAACTCTCCTTTTAGCTCTGATTTTGGTCTCCACTAACTCCTGACACATAGACGTTTGTATTTGTTGACATAAAGATATTGACTAAAGTGACAGTAGCATTATTGCTTTATATTTTGTGAAATTGCACCATTAGGGTATGCTAATGTCATCACATGTGAGGTACAAAGAGACTTCAGGGAAATTACATCAAGAGTTAACCTACACACATTATATACGCGAAACATTAAAGCACCCCAAATGATGTGTGATTAAAGGTCCATACGCTGTAGTGTGTTTATGTACCCGGGCCTCAGACAGCCCATTTCAGCCTCGCTGTAAGGCCTGCACACCAGGACCATCCACTCACCATGGGCCCGATGAGACAAAACCACAAAGCCTCAAGAACCACTTCACAGCAATTTCCTACAGATTTCCACCCCCCTCCTTTCTTCCTGCAAGAGCAAAGTGCCCCCCCCCCTTCACCTCCCCTACGGGTTCCTACAAGGACCCGAACAGACCAAACAGACCAAAGTCAGGAAGTGCAACCAGGATGGCAAGCTGCTGAGCTCAGCTAGTGTGTTGAACACATGTCTGCAATGAGGAGAGATGTTGTGAATAATATGGCAGTGAAAAGGCTCGCATGCTGCTGTATCGCAGTGATACATTTTGCATCGCGATACCATCTATCTCAATATAACCCAAAACAATAATCTGTTGATACATCTTCTTACACTTGTGTTTGTTTCCTTTCTACTCTACTAACTGGGCGCATCTGCTATCTCATAAACGTTCAGCACTATCTGGCAAACAGGCATTGTGGGTAACATGGTATTCGACAGATCCGGTGTTTTTTTTACGTTGACGGACTGCGTGAGGCAACATTGTGGTAGATTTGGATTTCACAGACAAATTGTTTTGCTTGACAAACGAATGATGAGTTGAAATGTCATTTTCTAACACATCTTATTTGTTACTGGAAACAGAGAGCTTTCTTGTGGCTTCTGTTAAAATAAACAAACAATGGAGCCCGTGTGCTTTCTTTGTTTCAGATTAGAAGCCTTCATAGAGTCCAAACGACAAGAGGCCACTCAGAAATGAAGTTTAATGATGGAAGTGGAAGGGAAATTGATGTCCATTTTGGCGAGATTGTCTGTGGTCAAACACTGATTTGGTGATGAATATAAAGTAAACCATAGAATTGTAAGTCATGGTCCATTAGACTTGCTGATGTATATTTTCTTGAGAGAAAGAGAGACAGGCAATGCTTTAATGTGTGAGCGAAACAGGGCTGATGAAAAAGTACACGAGGCAGCGATTGACTGTGGTTAGAAGCAGCATCAGTCAGAAGTCCAACTACAGGTTGCACTGACTTCCCTCTTGCTCTGTGGTCAAATGCAGCACAGGAACCCGTCAACAAGCAGCAGCCTGCTCAGTCATCACGAGCTCTGAACATTGGTGAAACACACAGAACCTTTTTTTTACAATTGTAAGAGAGGTCTTAAAGGAATAGTTTGACCTTTTGGAAAACATACTTTTGATTTTAGGGGGATTGCCTGTCGGACTATTTCTTGGCCCAGTGCAGCTACTTCCTGCGCCCCATAAAAAAAAAAAAAAGAACCACATGTTGTTTTTATAGTTTGGTTTTTGTTAGGATTAAACAAAACAAGACAAAGAGCTTTAGAGGTGCTGGTAGGAAGAATTTGCAACCTTTGGACGGAGCAAAGCTAGCTGTTTCCCCATGTTTCCAGTCGTTGTGCTAAGCTAAGCTAACTACCTGCTGGGTGTAGCTTCATACAAGTAGCACACAGACATCAAAGTAGGATCGATCTTCTCATCTAACCTTTGGCCAATAAGCCTACTTCCCTATATTTACACATTTTTATACAGTCATACAAAGTTTGCAAAGTGGACCACGAACATGACATGAATATGATTCTGTCCGACAGTGTGGAATAAACAAGAGCTACACTAAGAGGAGACAAAGGGTAAAACTGCATGTGAAATAGTTTATCATTTGTGTGCTGCAACTCTCTGTATTCTGTATTTATGAAAAAGTATTTGTTGTCACATGTTCATGACCATGAGTGTGAAGGAGGAAACATGTACCTCGTTCCTGTGTAAGTTTTGAGTTTCCCCCTTTTCTTAAAGTTGAGACATTTCAATCCACCTCCATTAAATGATCCCCCGAATAAAAGAGCATGAATTGATTATTATCCAACTACAAGAGCTGCAAATGGCCTATCGCTGCCTGTCTGTCCCCTGTTTATCTGTCTAATCAATACGTCTGTCTCTATGACAGATTGTTCACTGTGTGTGTGTGTGTGTGTGTGTGTGTGTGTGTGTGCACATATACTCATGTGAGCGTGGAGGTGTCAGCGTTCACTGATGAGAAACTGAGCGCACGTATCCCTCTCTGTCCTCTCCTCTTTCATCCATACTCCTCTCGATTTGTCCTTCACTCCTTCACATAAGTGTCACTTCAGTAATTGACCATAAGTTGTCTTTCCATACTCATGAATAGTTAATGAATTGTGCCCCCCCCCCCCCTCGGGTCTCTATCTCCCTCATCACACTCTGTCTCATTATCAGACAATCAATAAAAGCCGTGAATCTGCTCCTGTATGTCGTCTCAGGAGAAACTGTAAACAAATCAGGGATGATTCATTTTTTGCCAGTTTTCTCATGCATTTTAATGTGCTGTTATGTTGTATATGTTTTACATACAGCAGGTAAATGCCTTTCAGTAACTGTTGGGCAGAAAGAGTAACTCTGAGCACCAAGATGTTTTCTATTTAGCCCAGTAGTGGCTGACTAGCCACATTAGTCTGGAACTCCCTGCTGCTTAGAGGATGTAGCACTTTTCCTCCCTGAAGTGCTACACCGCTGATTACACTACTGATATGTTCTAGGCAGTCTGGATCAGAAGATTAAATTCTAACCCTGGCAACAAGGATGTGGCCAAGAGACTTCCTGCCCCCGCGAAGTACCAGTCTGCTGCAGCGCCCGAACAAAAGGCATTCTGCACACAAAGCAGAACTGATTGCAGACAAAAAGATCCGCAAAAAAATCGAATTATCATGTCATTTTCTAAAAACAAAACCTGATCTAAATGTCCATGGCTTATTATTTTAGTTTACTGGACCATCTATGCTAAACACTGTCTTGCTGAAGGAGACTTCTGCTCTGGCAGACATCTCAACGTCCAGACGCTTTTCGAAAACAAAAACAAAATTAACGAGGCTGCGGAAAATCAAGGCAGTAAAAATGAGGAGAGCAAACAACAAGCTGAAGGAAAACATTTCCCAGCAGTGCTGCTGTGCTCAGAGGGTGACAGAAGAAGCCTCAAGGCCACGAACGGCCCGTCAGGCTGCCAGGATGAGTGTGGGAACCTCGGTTTACGCCTTCGTGCCTGGAGGAAACATATGCTACCATTCTCCTCTGACCAGAAAAATAAAAATGAAACACAGAGCAAATAGAGCAGTTTAAAAGAATAGTTTGACATTTTGGGTAATACGCTGATTTGTTTTCTTGCTGGGAGTTAGATGAGAAGATTGATACCGATCGACCTTCTCATCTAACCCTCCGCAAGGAAGTGTCGAATTGTATTTCCCAAAATGCCAAACCAGTGCTTGAAGCATAACTTGGGTGCACTGCAGGGAAAAAAGCATGCTGGTTTACATGAGACCCCTTCAACATGCACGCGGCTGACACACGGTGTGATACGACCCAAGACCCCACACACACACACACACAAGAGGAGTCATCGTTGTCTGTGGGATACTAAGGGCGAATGCCGCCATTCTGTCGCTGTGTTCTTTGTCCAAACAGAAACCTGAGCAAGTCACGAGGCCTAAAAGCGCCATGGAAGTTGGAAAGAAACAAAAAAATGAACGTGTGTAAAAGGCAAACGTAGCCTGAGGACGGGCTTGCCACTGTGCAGCATAATAAACAATATTTCACAACAGCTAGCGACGCAGTCTGCATGAGAGCTGAAGAAACACTCAACATAAACACTTAAAACCTGGAGGTGAATTTCCGGCGCTTTTGCAGACACCCGTCAACTCTCTCCATAGGCAGAGAGAGAGGAAGTGATCCCTCTGGAACCACATGACCGGCAGAAGGACTGTTGCCACCCACAGATTTTAAATATATTGTTATCAGATGATTTTATGGATTTTCTCAACAGGAGGTGAGCTGAAGTGCTATACTCCCACAGAGTACAGTGTTTTGCATTTTCATCTTTGGTGATTTACTGCAGGATACCGTCGCAGTGGATTTGACTGTGTGTGTGTGTGTGTGTGTGTGTGTGTGTGTGTGTGTGGGTGGTTGGTTGGGTAGGGGGTAAAATCATGCACATGTGTGTGTGTGTGGGCTTTTCTATAAAGAAATGAAATACTTTTGTCGGTCAATGGATAATTAGTGACTGCATGGCATATGAGGGTCCAATCATATAATTAGGAGGATGTCAGTGATACTTTTCTGGGGAAATCAGTAATGGCTTCAGCATTTGACACATTAAAGCTTCTTTCTACAAAACCGTTTTTTTTTTATTTAACAAATGAAGTCAGTCCACCTCTTAAGTGAATATCTCAACAACTGCTGAATGGATTTCCGTGCACATGTCCCCTTGTGATACACTGTAATAACTAAACGTGCTCCCTTATCTTTTCGTGTATCGCTGCTGTGAATCTGACGGCAAACTTTCAGTACGTGACAGTTTTTAAGACGAGCATGCAAGGGACACAATTTGTGCCCAAAAAGTATTAACGCCCAGTCCTCGTATACTCATACTAGTCTGATGCGAAACAGAACATTATGATTGCAGCTGTATTGGTCATTTATTACAGCTATGAGAATCATACTTGCTATTTAGATGTGGATCCATTCAAACCGTGTAATTGTTGATTATTTGTGATAAAAAAGCTTTCTTTTTAATTTCCATGGGGTAATATCATTGTATACACATATCATTGTATTTTCTACTGGTTACTCCAATCTGTGCAACTGAGCAGGACTACCACACATCTGAAACAGTTCACTTTGGACAACTGACACAAAGTATTTTTCTTCACCAGCTAACTGCAGTCCGGAGCTAAAACGGCACAACGGAAAGCTTTTAGGCGCCCCCAAATGCACCACAATGCGCCTCAAATGATTATAATTCCCACCATATGGGGTGTGGGTGTGGGCCTGTTCAAACCCGATAACGCCATCTACACCCAACTCCAGCCAAAACCCAGCACCATTAAAACACAATACAACTCAACACTACAGAGACCACTTCCTGGTCTGTTACACCAATCAGTCGTGTTCACTTGTGGCCTCGGGGCTGCACACAGAATGAGGTGTCGGGAAAATCACCCCCGCTCTGGAAAACGCTGTCCCATGCGCATTGGAGTCCACTTTTACCATTTCAACTGTCAATTATCTAGAGTGACATGGTAAGTGTTTGAATCTGAGGAATGCAGTGTTGAGGTGACTTATAAACAAATCTCATGAGCTAAAGGAGGTAAAAGATTGTGTGGCTTTATTTTGGAAGATCATCATTTTTCTCATCTGATAAAATTGATCTAACAAACTGTATATTGAGGAGCTATAAACGAGCCATATGTTATTCCAAAGACCGGCGTAATTCACCTGTTGTCATCGCTTCTTATCCTTATTTACAAAAATCGATGTATTTTTAAGGACCAACGTCATTTTCAGCAGCGCAGTCATTTCTCTCTGCCCTTGTGCCGCTGCCCTTAAAGGATTTATATTACATTTTAATAGCAATCCGATCGGGCATGGCCTTTGGTGTCAAGACTGTAGGTCAGCCAATTGACAAGCTTTCAAAATGTCGATGGTGCTTCTGGGCTGGTGTGCTTTTTTTCTCAAATGGAAATACAGAAATGCTTCTTTCCATAAATTAAATACATGGAGAATAGCTATTTGTGTTCTTGGATGTTAATTTGGATCCAAGGGTACACTGTTCATCTCTTTTTTTTAAATAGCAACTGCTTCTTCTTCTGCAAGACAACAACGACGAATGTTTTCATTTTAACCTCATCAAGGAACTGAAGACACAACAAACAAAAAAACGACAGAGTTACTCATTCCAGCCCACATCACGGTGACAAAGCCGTGAGAATCACAACCGTTGTGCCATGAAAAGCTGAGGTTTTTCAATTTTCTGCGGTGGCTTCGTCTGTGAAGTGTCTCCAGCATCGCCAATATCTGACAGCAACTTATGACCATGCACCACTTTCATCCATCTGCTAAAGTCGCCTACATTTTCTGCTCATGACTCCGCCCAAGACATGTGGCCACACAATGCACAAATTGTTCTAAGATATGTTGATGTGGAATCATATGTCTTTGGCAAAGGTTCACTTCCAGCGGAATCACTGTGGATCATTGCAGATGACAGCAAACTGATTTCCCCCAATTTCTGGGATTCCGTGACAACAACGGAATCATCTTTCCGTTATTTCACACAGGATCACGTTGCTGCTGTCGCCATTGTTGTGTTAATCTCCCCCAACGCTTCTCAACCTTCTCCAGCTAAGTTGACTTAAAACAGAAAACAGACTTTATAAAAAATACCAGTATTTTTAGAAGATCACACCCGTCAGAAGTGATGTAACTGGACCACCTGCCCTGCAGTCAAACCTGTCATCTTTAGAAATGCTACAGGAAATTTGGCATCACAACTACATTTTATATTGCAAATGTTTCTTTTGCTTTTGGAGATATATATTATTAGAACTGAAACAATTACTTGACTAATAGTTAGATTATTCCATTAACAGAAAATAAAGTACAAGCAAATTTTGATCATCAATTCATCTTTTATTCATTTTTATTTCAGTAAATGTCAAACCGTTGCTGGTTCCAGCTAAAGATTAGTTACTTTTCTTTGTCATATATGATTGTAAACTGAATATCTTTGGGTTTTATGCTGCCAATTAAACAAAACAAGCAATTCTATGTCACCTTGGGCTCACATTTTTTGTTGCAGCCCTTATTATGACTGATCTTACTTTCAACCAACCAAACACACACCAAACTAATTAAAACACACAGAAACACACATAAAACATGCCCTGGAAACACCAGGTCTGCCACACGTATTTCCAAATAAATACATCCTCTAGACTTAAAGAAGAGCAAGGAGGAGTGAAGCTAGACAAGAGGGGAAGAAGAGGGAAAGAAAGCGGTGAGAGAGTTGGTAAAAGAAGAGAGAAGGATGTATTACAGCAGAGTGCCAACAAGAGCAAAGTGCCAACCATGCATGTGTGTGTGTGATGCGTGTGTGTGTTGATGTGCACTGAGAAGAACAGCGAGGAAGCTTAGAAGCATGCTGAAATGATCAGTTGTGAAAGTGTTTCCACGTGTCCTCATGTTCTCAGTTAAAAGGGATGAAAAATCCAAGAGAAGATTAAATTACACCTTAGAGTTTCATGCGCCATCATGCTATCAAAGTGCTCTTCATCCTGTCAAACCTATCCCTCTCCTTATCCGTTACTATACAGTATGCACACAGCAGGTCAGTGATAATATTCTGACACTGGTGAGTGTTTGAGCTAAACTGGGGATGTTCTCCGGGAGCTTGTAGAACATCTGGAGATGATCAGAATCAGCTTCATCCAGACCCAAATCCTTCTTTAGGGCCTTTAAGTACACCCAAATGATAGCTCTGGTCAACCTGGTCACCCCAAATCAGCTGCTGTCGCTGCAACAGTAGCCGATGAACATTTTATGTGCAACGTCATTGTGGCATGCAGCCAAGACCTAAACTTCAAGTATATCAATCAGGCGTATATCCTTTATATGAGGAAAACGTATTCACTATGCTGTTTGCATGATTCCCACTCAGAACAGGGTGAAAGTGTTGATACTGGATGCCCCGGTGACGGGTATCAATGGTGTTTAGATGACTGTCAAGATGACGAACTGCTCACCAGACTTTTTGATTTACAGTGCCAGCATGCAGGGAGAATATTGGCGCCCTGAAATGCTTATGTGGTGATCCGAATACATCGGTCTATTGACAGGAGACATCAGCACTCCTGCACAGGTGAAACCACTTCATCTGACCCTTCACCCTGCCATGCATCGTCTCTGTCTGGGATGGTATCCAAAGATTTATTGTAAAGAGTCAAAAAAACTTGTCATTTTGGAAATGCATGTCGAGTTTACAGTCAGTCTATAATGTTTACAACAGATACATGCTGTTGACCCTGTGTGCCTTTATTTGGAGTTTTGCTATTACAATTATACGAGGTGTAAAAATAAGTATTTGCTGTACTGTCTTTCATTTTTTAATTCGCTGCCAAAAAATGAGCTAAAAGGCAACTTGCGTGTGCATGCGTTTGTTTGTGCGTTGCCTACCTGTACCACTCCAGTCCTTTATCGTAAAACCTGTCGAAGAAGTGAGGCTCGGCACCGACCGCTCTCACGTCTGGGTGGATGCGGAGAAACTCCAGCAGGGCGCGGGTTCCTCCTTTCTTCACGCCGATTATAATCGCCTGCGGAAACCTCTTGGTCCCGAAAGTGTTGGACACGGGGATGCCGTTGCTCTCTGCGCTCTCCTTCGCGCTGTCCGGCATGTGGAGAGGCCGCTGCGCCTCCACCCGCGCCGCGTCCTCGGAGGCTGTGCGGTTCCGGTGAGACGGTGCGTCCGGCAGGAGACGCGGGGAAACTCGGCGGTGATCGTCCAGAATGTCATAGTCTGGAGCTTGCTGGCTGTATGAAGTTCTCGGAGCCGAATCGCAGAATCCGGTGAGGCAGTAGAAGAAGTAGGTGAAGATCAGGACCATGGTAAAAAACACCGAGACTTTGGAGAGCACCTTGCCAAAGTTGAACCTGACTCTGCATCCACTACATCCCATGAGTTGATCTCCTGCTCGGTGCCAAAGGGCCAGAACGGGGACAGCATGCTTCTTCTTACTACATGAAATTTATCTCACAGAACCTGTTGCGCAAAAGTGAGGTTTCACATGTAGACTGGAGAGCTTCAGTGGGATGATGGTTTTGTCAAAAAATATCCTCATAATCGTTGTCTCTTTTGTCAGAAAAGACAGAATTTAATCCTCGTCAATGAAGGACGTTTTTGACATTTAATAGGACTCGTTGACTTGCAGTCAGATGAGACTTCCAGCCTTCTGTGTCTGTGCGCTCTGAGGTCTCCAGATTCTCTCATTCAAGGTTTCTCCTCTGCCTTTCCTACGCCCTTTATTACACGTCTCCACCCCTCCCTCCTCCATGCTATAGATACACATGCATGCAGGGGACGTAGAGGCTCCTTCATTTCTATATGGCAAACGCATTCTAATATAGTTTTCATTCATAACATAAATTACATTTACGCATTATTAACATATAAATCATTTCAAAGAAACCACTTGATGCACACTAAAAACCCATTTGGAGATTTTATTTATGCTCGGTCTGTGAGTTAAATATGTCTAAAATGATTTATATATTTTCGTGGAACTTTGTAAGATGAAAAACACATCTTGAGTACTTTATTATGAGCTACAGGCGCATCAATGTTTTACAAATGTAAGATGACCCTGCAGAGAAAAGTCCTCCTTGCCCCTTTGAACCCATGTGATAGATGTCTCTGTGAATAAGAGAAGCCCCCGAGGATGTCTATCCAAAACCTCTTCTCCCTGCACTGAACCAACACATAGTCGACATAGTGACAAGTCTCCCCGACACAAACGTCCAAAACAATAGGCCTGAAGCGAGGAGGGGGGGCCCCTGTGACTGCTCTGGCCCATAAATACAGTATCTGAGGCTGAGTGTGGCACCTTAGGGGCTGCACAGGAAAGATCAGTACCGGGATGTTCCCTCGACTCTGTGAAGCCGGAGCAGGTATATAGAGTTTCTTCATGGCAAAAAGATGGCGGTTGAACCTGAGATGGAGTTCAGACTTTGAACCTGACTAACACACCAAGCAGCATGTTTGAATGGACGAGGGGATGGGAAGAGAGCGAGGAGAGGTCGAGGGGAACTGAGGTAGATAATCTGTCTGAGAAAGAGGCGCTCACACACACACACACACTTACACACTCAGCCCTGGGGTGCAGTACGTTTCAGACAGCAGACGGAGATAGTAAATTAGTTTGGCAAAGTTACTGTGTTTGCTAATTGGGAATTTTAAAGTTTAAAGTAAAGAGTTTATTCAGCTCTCTTGATCTATATCCCCAGAGAGAGAGAAAAAAAGGTTGTTTCAAAAAAACTTGAAGAAAATTGATGTCTGCATCAATATATGAAGCTATACCACCAAGACTGGAAGCACGGGGAAACTATAGCCTACCAGCACCTCTAAAGCTCACTGGTTGACACTTTGTGTAAGTGTGTAATTGAAAGAACTCCAGGAAGTTACGAAACTATGAAATAGAGGACCCGCTCTATGCAGATATGAAGGGCTCATTCTAGAAAACACAATGATTCTTAGTTTCAGGTGCTACACACGAATGAGAACATTATTTTAATTTGTGCCAACAAGTCCCCCTAAACCCTATACACTGTTCCTTTCGGGAATATACCAACTCTTCAAAGTTAAGCATTACAAAGCCCGTGATTGCAATTTTGGTCTTCACAGATGTAAAGCCAGTTTGGAAAAAATCAAAGTGCTCAAACAAAGGTCTCTGCGGATTCTGACATGACCCAGGCAAATATAGAATAATGATATGTTTTGAAGCACAAACGGCCATTGTAAATCCATCCAAAGCGAGGCCAGCCTGGCACTGAGGAATTCACAGCTTTGGAAATGACTGTCTGCTGGCGAGAGGCAGACTCAGTCAGAATGAGGTCAGGATCCAGGCTTTGCTTTCATCAGACGTTTTATTTGCTTTTCCCTCGCACTAATTGCTCTAGTTGGAGTTATCCTGACAGGTTTGGACCCAGAAATATAAACAACGAGATTAAAGAAACAAACAGGCGGCAGCAGTGTTGAGGAAACAAATACGACATACAAGTTGTGAACTGTGGCTGTATGGACAGGATTGAGGTTGCGCAATAAGTCTCTCTGTCGATGTGTTTGTGTGCGTATCTCTCTTCATATTTGTGTACGTTGATATGCGCTCTCCTTCACGTGTAGGCGTTCATGCATGTGTGTGCTCGTGCAGTCCAGACTACATCTCCAACCGTGGTGCCTTCAGGTGTGTGCTGCTGCATCCCTGTGTGTACCATTGATACAGATTTCCATAGACAGAGGGCCCGCTGATGGCGTGTACATGTGTCAGCCATTACAGCAAATTAGAAATCCTCCTCAGCAAAAGCAGAATGTTCCACCCTCATTTAGTAATTTCCAGTATGAGGAAGAAGCCGTCGGCCATTTGCAATAGCCGCAAGATACCCGGCAGACTCTCTTTAAAGCCATCGTGACAGATCTTTGAAACCGCCGCCCAGGAGATACGCATTTAGCGGTGCAGAGGTATGGCTGTAGTTTCCTACAAATGGAACCTTTTATTTGTGTCTGGAATGAGATTTAATGAAGTCCAGATTGAGGATGTTGGCTACTTTGGCTAAATCAGAGGACATTCCCACTGTTGGATCTACTCTTCGATGCGGGGATGTGGTTATTATCCCAAAAACAATCCAGTTTAATGTTCCCAGTGGTGTCTGAAGTGCAGCTACTTTGAAGGAATAAAGGATCTCACACACACTCTCTGTTATGTTAGATGCTCAATGGCTGAGCCCTCAGGTAGGGAGGCTCACTGAATACAAAAGCCAACAACAAAGCGTCTGTGATGCCCCCACCTTCTCCTGGAGCCTTCCCAAACTTTCATCTGCAAACCTAAGCAAAGTCAGTTAGGACGATGATTGGACCACGAGACGGAGGGCTGAAGAAAAAAAACAACACTCTGATCTCTCCATCCAATGTTCTCCCCCCACATCTTCCTCTTCTCCTCCCACTCTTCATCCCAGCGTCACGTCCCACCACCTTCGCACAGGTGCATCGATCTTTTTCGCCTGCAGGAGAACTTCCAGACTCCCAGACTTGCCCTGCAGCTTTATAGAGACATCACTGAAAGGCTGAATGTACTAAAGATCTGAGAGGAGGGGATGTTTGGAGCTTACGCAACAACTTTCAACGGCCTTGAAAGCATCAAACAGTGTTCGACCTGCATAACGCCTCGAGTTCAACATGGGAGTAATTTATAGAGGAAAAGTTTTTTGCAATTCATTCCAACTTCATGAGGGTTCCATTTGGGAAGGACCCAAAGCCAGGAGGTTCATTAATGTAATTGATATACACGTATAGAGAGACAAGATATTCTTCAAATAAACAAAAATGCATGCAAGCCCTCCTCAACCGCCACACCAGCTGCACAGAACAATTTTCAATGTGTCTTTCATCTTGGCAATAAAAAACAAAATGCCTTTCCGGGGAGCAAGTCTGCGCAGGAGCCTCATGTTTTGTTTTTTTTAAACTGTTATTTACCTTGTCTTTGCTTGATTTTAGCAGTGGAATCGGGAGAGCGAGGATCTCAAGCGAATTAAACTGAATGACGATCATGTCATCGCACAAGCCGCAGACCATTTGGGAAATGCCTTCTTCTCTAATCCGCAGCTCTGCGGTGAACAGTGGGGTCGTGGTCGGCTCCTAAGTGATTGTGGGTGTGTTGGGAAGGGCGGAGGCACAAGGAGGAGAGGGAGGTGAGGGGAACTTGCGTGTGCTTGTATGTGGTTGTGTCTTCATGACCAACCCAACGACAGAAGACGAGTGTGAGCGAGAGATACACGTAGTGAGAAAGAGGTTCAAAAAAAGAGACAGCCGTGATGAGTTCAGTGTACAGCTTCATGCCTCCCAGCTCACTTCGGGGGATTCACCGAGACATGTGGCTGCAAATCTGACAGAGCCGTGAAGGTGAAGCATTTTGAGCTGCAGTGTGTGTGTCTGGCTGTAGATGTGAAGTCTGTCAATATGCGTGCAGAGACTTTTATTCCTTGAGGGTGTTATGCATGCTTCGATGTGCCTGTGGGGGCCTATTGTTCCAGTCTGCGTGCACATGTTCCACTTGTGGTACCCAATCCCAGACTGGTACTGACTGAAATGCTTGTGGGCTGCTCCATGTGGCTTTCCTTCATTGAAAGGCCTTGTCGTCTTGAACGTTGATTGCCATGACGTCAGCTCCAAACCACAGCACTGCCTTTTATGTGTCACTGTCACCATCTATTGCCGCCCCGTGTGTGGAAAACAACTTTCTTTCCATCTTTGCGCTCCACTGACACGGCCGGTTGGATCGAACACTGTGCTACTGTTACTGGGCCAGAACCGCCACCCAAATGGAAGTGCTCGTTAATTTCGAAACGATCGGACGGGCTAAAGATGCGCGTGAACGAGCAACTGGGAGACTGTCTCATTAGTTAACTGGGAGCCGTGTGTTCATTCATGTAAACAAGTCAAACCTGGACGATCTCTGTAAATGAAAAAACATTCATCAGATGGGTGTGAACTGACTGTAATTACTGGTGTAAAACCACAGCAGTTTGTCTCTCCACTCCCTGGAGTTTCCCATGTTTTTCGAATTCCAACTTGTCACATCGACTGTGAGAAAAGAGAGCTGTCATCCTCAAAAAAAACAGAAAATAAACTGCTCTGTCCATTGCCTCACCGTTGAGTCAGGTCTGCTAAAATAGTATCACCTGTCCTGTGAGATCCTGCAGGCCAGTGTGTGTGTGTGTGTGTGTGTGTGTGTGTCAAACTGTTTCATGCTGCAGAAACAGGAGATGGGCTTCTACCCTGTGGGGCCAGTCTGCATTTCACAGGAATGCAAAATCATGTGCGACTCAAACAAGCAAACCATCAGTGAGGGTTCTGACGGTTGTTTTGGCCAAAGGGGACAGGAGTGGAGCAAATATGTGACCCACCAGGAAAGAAACATGCCCGGTGGGAGATAAATGAACTTCAAAATTGGTTATTTCACTTTAGGGATTGATGCTTTTCAGTTTGAATCATTTAAGTTTGGTTCAAACATCTTCCTGTGTAAAATGGTCACATTGCTTGGACAAATGCGGTATTATGTGCATTTTATTGTCGTCCAAAGCTCCATTTAAACCAAATACAGGAACAGGAACTGGCATGATTGGAGGTAACCTCAAACAATTCTAAGACATTGGGTGATTTGTAGTTCATTTTCTTGCTGAGAGGTAACTGAGAAGATCGACACCGTCCGTATGCTAAATATGTAGCCACAGCTAGCAGCCACTTAGCTTAGCTAAAGCAAAGGGCACAGCTAGCCCAGCTCTGCACAAAGGAAACAACATCTGTCTAATTTACTCATTATATGACAATTGTACAAATAATTAGTTGTAAAGATGATTCGTTGCAGTTTTTGCAGGGGATTATTTGCCAGCCTATTTTTTGGTTGGAAAACGGTGAATTTTTAAAAACTTTGTGGTGGTGGTGTACTTTTAAAACACCACCACCACCACCACCACACCCTCACTGTCGTACAGCTAATAATCACATTGGGTTGTGTGTGAGCCTCATTCCTGTGGGAACGTATTCTGAGTCTTTGACCTCTTCGGTTTTCACCCCTTTACCAACAACACACACACACACACACACACACACACACACACACACACACACACGTCACGCACACTCAAACACAAATCTTCCTCTCCTTCCTGTAGCTCTCATCTGGTCTCACTTTGGGTTTTGAGGTCTGTGTTTTTAAAGGACACAACAGAGCTGCTGGTCCAAATGATAGCAGTGAGGCTTTTCCCTGGACTTCCCCAAAATACATTCAAAATGAATTTGGATTCTGTCTTGACTCACTTCCTGAGATATGGAGGAAATTACACAAAGTGCTCTCTTTATCTTCACTGTCTTTAGTGTTTGGCGTAACACGGTGTTCTCCGCACAAATCCGGGACACTGACGAGCCAAAAGGAAGAGTTCGAGGGATCGAGAGAAACAATTACTTCAGAGTGACTTGACAGGTGAGATTAGAGGGTATTTGCTTTTCTGGCACAAAAGTAAAAGAATAAAGTGCAAATGTGGAGCGTTAGAGATTGTCTGTGCCAAACGTTGATGCTGAAGATATATTAATCATGCTTTCGAGGTTTATTTTTGAGATGTAAAAGCGGGTATTAAATGCTGAGATAGCTGGCTCTAATGTTGACTACCTTAAGGAGTTACTATGAAAAAGATCAAATCAGTGCGCATCTGTGTGTTGCACAATAGGTGCTGAGGGGCATAAAGCTGGAGAGGTATGTGGAATTCCCCTCATTCATACAACGAGGGGGATCCAGATGTGATTAAACAAACCAACACACGCACACACATATTAAATGCTTTATTTGAATCCGGTAATTAATGTTCTTTGGTTAAAATGCGAGGCTAGATGTGCTTTAAAGGCACAGATCGACATTTTTGGTGGATACGGTGCAGACGTTTAGCATTGGCAGAGCCATGCTAGCTGTTTCCAGTCTTTATGCTCAGCTAAGCTAACCTGCTGCTGGCTGTGGCTTCATAATTAACGAGCAAAGATAACAGTGGAATCAATCTGCAAACATCTGCAGAGAAGAACTTGAGTCGGAACACCGTCGTAAATGTCTCATAATGTTGGTTATGATTATAGGTTCCTGATTGGGTTATAATCACTGAGGAGAGTAAAGAGCTCAGGCACTTCTGAACATTTTCTGCACAGAAGTTAACAATCAGCATGACCAAAGCAGCAATTTTGACCATTAAGACCACCCATCTGGGGCCTCTGGGGAGTTCACAAAATGTTATACAGACATATACGTTGCAAACACACAGAGGAAAAAGAGCATGGATAAATATGCTTGCAGTTGTCTCCTGTGGAACACACTGGGATTACGAACCAAGATGACAGAGGATGAGCAGCCGTAAATAGCAGGGAGCTGGGCTTAGCAGGGTGGGTGAGGAGGTTGGGTGGGCAGTGGGAAGACGTTCTGTGGCACCGTACCCAGGGAAAGACTGAGGTAATTACTTTCTATTAGAGTTCAGTCTCTGTCAGACGTTTTTTTTTTTTTTTGCGTGCCATAAACCTCTCCAGACGTCAAAGGCCTCTGACATTTTTGGACACACAAAAACAGCATTTTCCACAGTCCATCACCGGCCCGACTATCTGTGAGCCGAGCCTCCTTTTAAATCATTTAGCCAGAATCTAAAACCGGCCTGATATTTCCAAACTCTGAAGACGGGGGCGTTTGATAAACGCTTCCTTGCTTCTGGCACACTTTTACCTGAGGCTCGATTTGATCTCTCAGAAACTCACACAGGAAACACAAAGTAGAAGAGAGCAGTTGTTTGACAGTATATGCACACAGCTAGTCCGCAGTTTGCCCACCTTTTGAGGCCTCCCAAACCTCTGTGATCAAGGTGGGATCAATGTTGACATGTGGGCACACAATCAGCCTGTCTTCTTCTCCTGTTTTGAACCATCTCTCTTATCCCTCAGTCCCAGAGAATGAGGAACCCCCCCCCCCCCTCTCCCTGATCTGCGTGAACAATGCCAGTGCCACACACCTCAAGTATTCCTTTGAAGCTTTCAGACCAACCTGTGCTGCTGTCTCTGGCTCTATCTCTTAAGTAGATCACAGTGCAGATAGTGAGTGATGTTTGCAAATACGCATGTTCAAAACCCTCTCTGTGTTATTGAAGCTGGTGGCCTTCAGGAACAGGAATGTGATCATGTGATAAAGGTGACAACAAAGCGGCAGAAGCCGTTGAAGATAATCTTTGAAAGTTCTCATTGTTTATTTCTTTACTGGGAGCCCTCATACTTGGGATTTCACGGGGCGCTTTCTGGCTTTGCGGCGCTGCGCAGTCCCTCCCATGTTTAAACTGTTGACATTTTGTTGGACTGAACAGAAACTTGTGGTTTTTCATTGTTTCTTCCTCAATGTAATTGTGTTTTTATGACTCCTCATTCCACATCTACGGCGTTTATAACCAACAGAGGCTGTCAAGATATGCATTTCATTACACAGGCAGATGTTTGGCCAACATATGTGGTCTTTGACATGTGGAGGGCAGCCCCACCATGTATGGATGGAGACATCACATTATACGCTACTCACTGATGAAAGAAGCTTTCTCTATCTCTGTTACAGTCACGCATTCAGGAGCGTACTTCCTCCCACAATGCGATCACAGCTCCTGTAGTGAGTGAATCAGAGCCACTAGATGGCAGATGTTTTTAGGGGATGCTACCTTGATGAAACTGGATATAATGTCATGGCGTGTGGACACGGAATGAGACACTTTTCTCTGTTGTGGCTCAAAACAGAAGCAGGTGCAGTGCCCGTAAACATCCACATCTAAGCAACAGGCCTCATATACGTTGTAATTAAAACAAGATGTCGCTGCGAATGAGTCAGTGGCACACACACGCACACACACACACACGTTTAAGTTGCACCCTGAGGCTCGGCCTGTGGGACTGGGGAAGGCTTTGGAGTAGTAGCGGTTTAATGTAATTAAGGATTTGCTCTGGAGCAGGATGGGCCCTAGAGGTCAGTGGAAGGAAGAGTGCGGTTACGAGTCTGTCTCGTGATTCTATCAGAGGGTTACCACTTCCTCCTTCCTGTTTGCTTCCTCTTGGCCATACAGCTGTGCTCAGATGCCGGCCAGAAAGGGTGTTCTCGCAGATAGAAAACTCTAATTACAGTCCCGTGTTTTTGCCAATTTCCTTTTCATCTCTCATTTCTCACATCTGGTTTATCTTTGCGTGGTGGTCCCTGTCTGAGTCTGTCGCTGCCCCCCTCCTTCACCCTCCTTCGTCACCCCTGAGGACAGGTCAGTCTGTGTGCCAGCTGTGTGTGGCGTTACAACTGAGAAGCCACGACAAAGACATCCTCGTCAGTAATACCCTCCTTGTGCAGGTATTACTCCATCATCGCTTGAGGCAAAGTGAAATTTGAAACAATACTTCTGCAACAGCTGCTCCTTCTGAGTTTTGATCTTCCAGACAAAATCATCACATCAAATGCACAAAACAGTCTTTGCTTTAAATGTTGTACGACTACACATCATTACAATCTATGGATGTTTGCGCTTCCTTTCTTAATCCTCGGCCTGGCACTGCAGCTTTCATCTCCCCCTCTGATCTTGCAGCCTTTGAAACAGGCGGATCCACACCTGCTCTTACCCAGACATTTAAACAGCACAAGAGCTGTTGAACGCAGCCCCACATCCTCGCCTTGTTTATAATTCCACCACTCCACATGCCAAGAAGCGGCGATCTGGAAAACATTGCAGAGTAGAAAAACAGTGAGCACTCTTCGGTCTGGAAGGCGTGAACACATTTTACCGACAGCACTGCAGTGGACACATGCTTTCCAGATAGTTACTGTACTACAGACTACAGATATTTAATGAGTGGATTTTTTTTTTGCAAGAATGTCAACTAAATTCCATTAACAAACCAGGCCTTTTATGATCAATTAAAAGCATTGTTACATGTGAAACATTATTCGGTTTTTTTTGCAGGCAGGATTTAGGGAATCCTCTACAATTACTTGAGGACATTTAATTGAAAGAGGAAAATATTCCAAGTCAATCGAGAGCATCGTCAGAAAAGTCTTCAAAATGAAAGCCTTCCTTATTAACTCCGGAGAGAGCAAAATATGGCCACAGAGTAATACTTAGGTGAGTTGCATACATTAAGATGTGTTTTTCGGCCACATAGCGCCATCAACTGATGGGATTATGCCATTACACTTTTGAAGAGGAATATGAAGCACAGTGTGTCCAACATGCTTTCACAGATCCAGAGTGGTGCAGTGAAGCGTGCAAACAATGTGACTTACCCTGCGATACTTAGAACTGAACCGTAAACTCTTTTTAAAGGAGCTACGAAAAAAGATTAGCGTTTCTGTGCAGCAAAACTTAATGTGGTTGGATTTGGATCGTAGTTGCGTTTTTTTTGTGTTTGTCTCTGTGCTCCTGGTTTAAAAAAAAAAAAAAGTGTGGAAGTGAACAGTAGACTCTGTAAATTCAAAAACCATCGTTTTAGAGCCACGTGGTTAAACTTCAGACATCAGTCCAGAAAAAGTGTCTCCATCTGTCCTACTTGTCTCATTAGTGACTGACATTACAGACTAAAACTACTCGCACAGTAGAAAAAGACAGAGAGCATTGTGTTTAATTTCAAATAGATTTATTTTAGTTTACATATCAGACTTGAAGGTAAATAGACGTGTTTCATCTCTTAGTAATAAATAGCTTATTGCATCATAAGAAAGCGAATCTCACCGTGAGACAATCTCAATCATTACAAATGAAACTGGTGATTGTGTAATAATCAGTGTGGCTTTCCTGAGATGGTGATGATTGCTTATTAAAAAAGGTGTTGAGACCGGTCTTCTGTTCTTGCTGTCCAGTGTGGCCATCATTCATCAGAGCCCTGGAGCTCCCAGATGGGCTTTATCCCAGAACACTTCATCTGCTGTCCACACCTTCAGCAGCACAGAGAGACTTCTACGAGTCCAGCAGCGATTCCCTCTGACAGCTCACCTTACTGTCCATCAACCTTATCTGTGGAGGGACGAGAGAACAGAACCATTTAACTGGTTGTACAAACATATAGTTTACTCTCCTTTACCCACCTGCATTAAAGCAGTCCAGCAGAAATCTAACATCTGTAAATGCACAGCGGGGCGCAGACTCTCGAGATTATTTTAATAACATGTTAGTTCTCACATGTTTCCCAACTGTCACGGGAGTTCACAGGTAGGACCCAAACGCAAGACCACAGGAGACAGAAGTTAATGGAAACCGGTTTCATTTAGCCTGACTAAGACAGGAAGGTGTGGAGCCCGTGGTCCGCCACCCGAGTGGCAGATCGACGGCGTGAGGCCCGTGGCTCGACACCGGAGGGCTGGCAGCTTGACGGCGTGTGTAGTCCGTGTAACACAAGGAGGGCAGAGCAGCGGAGTGTAATCCGTACACACAAGGAGGGCAGCGGATGCCCCGGGGTTGAAGCGGGTGAAAGACGGTACGACCTGACAACCCCAGACTGCAGGACCAGAGTTTATATAGAGACAGGGGAATCATTAGTGGGCCCTGAGTCTGGTGTGTCAGGCAGCAGGAGGTGATCGGCTGGAGTGTCCTCAGCTGTGCACACTCAAGGGTGTGGCCATGGGAGGTGTCTCGAGGCAGAGGACAAACACAGAGCACATGGCACACAATAACAAACAGGGGAATGACAGGACACATGAGGAGAGGAGATCAGGGGAAACACACAACGGGTCAGACAGGGATCCTGGATCCTGATACCAACAGACATTTTGGCTGTTGATAATTTCATCTGCCGGAAAATCGACATCTGATACTGGCAAAAAGTCGTGCCGCCTAAAACAAAGCCTGATGCTGATGCTGCTACGTAAATATGACAATAAGCAAATATCTATGATAAATTGGCCCAGTTGATTTATCAGTCACATGGTATCGGGTGTAAAATATGCAAACATGCATTCCTACGGCCTACATAACATAAAGTCAGTGTAATAGAGCACAAACCGTGCTTGTAACCTGGTGTGGTGATGTAATCGGACTATCGTACCTTTAGGGACGAACTTCAGTGAGCTGCTGAATATTCAGAAGCGAGACGAGCCTCTGGCTGGCCCATCGTTCACAAACTCATGGCCGAGACCATTTCCACACTTCCCACATTGCACCTGGAACAACACATCAGAATCAGGAATTCATGCATTTCGATACAGTCAGCAGTTGATTAAACAATCACGAGTCTCTCGAGGGTTGTACCGTGTTTACCTTCAGCTAGTTCCTTTAGACAGGAATAAAGTACACCTATAGTAAGCGTCCTCTAATAGGTTTATGAAATGCATTTTCTTTTGATTGTACCTTATATGCCCCAGGTCTCTCCTTGTGTTTGGACACACTGTCTTCATGGACGGTCTCGGTGAAGGCCGGCCAGGGAGACGAGTGCTCGTACTTGGAGCGGCTGGTAAACAGCTGGTGATCACACTTGGAGCATACATAAACCCCTGAGGAGTAAAGGATGGGAGATGATGATTTGAGTGCAACACGATGAGAGAACTATTTAAAAGGTAATTTTATTAAGGACCTCAGACCTGACATCAAGGTAGTACCAACTCAGGATAATTCATTGGTTTCCTTTTAACATTGATAGCTGTGACCATGTTTTGTTACTATTGTATTTTAAAGGATATGTCGTTTCATATTTAACATTTTGGTAGTAATGATGTGTATAGATAATGCTGTATTTGTTTAAGGGTGTGTTTTTAAGAGGAAGTCAACTTCTCATTTGATGCAAACAAAAACCGGTTTCGTAACAGAGTTGTTGTGTAACCTGAGCATGGGTTACAAAACAACCTTTTTTTCATTTACATTCCATGCCAAACAATTTGTCTACTTCTATGTGACTAGACAAACTGTGTCCACCACTTCTTAAACTTCTTACTGGTGGCTACAGCCTACATGGACAGGAGTCGATACTTTACTCCGAACCAAAGTTATTTAACATTACAATGAATAGTTAGCTAACAGAGGCTAGCAATGGTTAACCGTCTCTAAACAGCACAAGTTAGGCAGACATTTTGAATAAAGTACAAGAAGTTAAAGTAATGAACGTACCTGGTTTAAAATGGTCTTTATAGACCTCTTCACCGAAAAATCTACAAAACGACATCCCTGTGCTCCACAGACAGTTTTTACCGGTTCCTCTTTGACGCAGTGAAAAGTTATCTGGACCATCAGAAACATTCCATCTGCCAACAATAAGACATCCGGTTTAAGGGTCCAGCCTTCAAAATAAAACGTCTATAAGTGAAAAGGGTGGTAGTTTTTGCTAATTATGTGGCGAAGGGATTCCGTACATTGGCTCTTTGATGAAGCACATACAAACACATGAAAACTATTTCAATTTTTAAAAGTTCTGTTCGGTTGACCTCGTTTATGGGCCCAGTATAGTGTTCCTAATTTTGTAAACTGGGTTTCTTTTTGGTCAAATAAACCCTTCTTTTTTTACACCCACTTTCATAGACCCTTAACTGTTTAACGTTGACGTTCAATTTACAACAAATACAAAGCTGCATCACCAATATCCAGCATATTACCATGTTATTAATGTATGTATTGGCGCTTTTATTCTGAATGACTAAAAAACGGAAGTCCTAAATTGGCTGCTAGCGGATCACAAGCTCTAGCATTGAGCTAGGTTAGCTGACTTTGTCTTCTTGCCATCCCAGCTACCAGGCGTTAATGGTTTTGTGCTGTGATTCTCTCCAGAAGACATGGACGCCACGATGTTTCAGCTGAGGTCGTTTGTTCACCAGCGGCTGTACGCTGCGGCGGAGCAGATCCTCGGAGAGGTGGAGAAAACCATCACGTTAACTATGTACGAAGAAGTTAGTCGGTCGAAAGAAGAGGTTGAAAGTCTGCGACACCAGCTGCGAAATAAATCAGGTTTGAGACTCTGGCTGAATGTGTTGTTTTAGTACGGGTTTGGCCCTTGCATTGCCATACCGATCTCCACATGTTACGTCAGCAATGTAGTGCCAGAAGAAGTAACGTTAGCTATGTAACGTTAGCAATGTAACGTTAGCTACAGATGTTGCGCCCCTCTTGTTCGCGGTTCCTGATTGTAACTCTTAAATTTGAGTGGGTTTTTGTATTGTGTGTATCTTTTTAGAAAATGACTTACTTAGCAGAAAGTCTGTGGGTTAACATTTTCTCCTTTTGCTACTTTTTTGCAGCTGCAGAGCCTTCATTGACCAGCAGCACAGTTACAAGTGGAGCCCAATGTGCTGCATCACAGCTGCAGGAGAACCCAGGACCCTCAACACCAGAAGAGTCTAACTCCAGTCTGTGTGCCGAGGTCCCGGGAGCCTCTCAAACCAGTGCAGATCCGGATCACGATACCTGGAACTACTGCTTTGTTCAGACAGACTTCTTGATGTCGGAGATAAAAGAAGAGCAGGAGGAACTTGGGGGTGACAGTCAAACACAAGGGATGGGTTTTCCCTCCCCTGAAGTTGTGAAAAGTGAGCAAGATCAGCCAGAGACGCGAGTATCATATGAAATGCGACCAGTTTCTTCAGACGGGTCTGCGGCTCAGAGTGAGAACAATGACAGTGATGAGGAGTTGGTGAATAACAAAGGAGAACAGACCAAAACAATGAAGGGGAAAGGAAAGACATTGCAAGGGCAGAGTGGCAGCGTCAATGAGGACAAAGGAACATTAACCAATGACAAATGTTCACCGAAAAGTGACAAGGGTCGCAGTTTTTGCCATTTTTGTGGCAAGGGATTCCAGTACATCGGCTCCTTGATGAAGCACATAAAAACACATGTGAACAGTTTTGATTGCACTGTTTGTGGGAGGACGTGCCTGTCTTCAAATGAGCTGATGACTCACATGAAAGGTTGCCACAACAAAACATATTCTTGTGACATTTGTGGCAAGACTTTCGCCAATGTCCGTTGTCTCCGCCTACATGAGAGAATACACAAGGGCAAAAAGGAGTTTGTGTGTCAAGAATGCGGCAAGACATTTTACCGAAGAGAGCATCTGATCGTGCATGTGAGGACCCATTCTGGGGAGAAACCGTATCACTGCGATATCTGTGGGAAAGCGTTCAGCCAGAGCCAGAACCTTACGATTCACAAAAGAAGCCATTCGGGGGAGAAACCGTATCAATGTGGCCTGTGTGGCAAACTTTTTAACACCAGCAGTCATCTCAAAACACACATGAGATACCATTCGGGGGAAAAACCGTACCCGTGTGACATGTGCGGCAAACGTTTCAGCCAAAGCGGACAGATGACTAGACACAGGACCACACACACAGGAGAGAGGCCATATAGCTGCCGCATTTGTGGCATGAGGTACAGGTTTGCGCCTAATCTGAAGGTGCACCTGCAAACTCATGAAAAGGCCGTCACTGAGTGAACACAGGACCCCCGGAGCTCAATTACAAATCATAAATACCGGTGAGTTAGATTGATTTTGAGGAATCATTTAAAGAACTCCTTTATTTGTTAGAAAAAAACCAACACAATCTAAATATGTTTGTGAATACCTTTAGGTTTGGGTTGATATGTGTTCGACCGCTGAGATATGTTAGCACTTATTAAGAGGGTTAAATGAGTCCCACAGGTAAAAAACGGTATCGCTGAGACCGAAGAGTGAAGAGCAGCATCTCTGGAGCTGCTTTCTTTCACATTTCATGTTCGTGTTATTGCATACTGTTCTGTGTAATGGCTTCCTGGTGAAACCAAATTTCCACATGGAGGACAATAAAGTTGAATAACCTGTCGTATCACATTCCAGTAGTCTGTTTACCTTTAGTCTATTCAGAATCGGAACCGTTTATTGCCATGGTATGTTGAACATACAAGGAATTTGGCGTGGCGGGAGGTGCAAACATTTAACAAACAACAACAATCAGTGCAAGTAGAAACATATTCAAATTTACAACAGATGTAAAGTAAGCTATAAAATAAAGTGAAATATAAAATAAAGTGCACAAACGAACAGATAACAGGACTATAAACCTAAACTATTTACACCAGTGTTATTCATCAGTCAGTCCAAACATTTAATACTCATACAGTATGAAGCTACCTATATGGTATTAAAGTCAAATAACAATATGTGTATTATTACTTGTGAGTTGGAAGAGAGTGAAGTTTATTAATTATTAGTTTATTATATGACCCTATTAGCAGTGTCCTAAAGCACAGCTAGTGTTCCTGGCTTCTTGAGTTTTACTTTGGGATCCAAACATCTGCACTGATCACATTAAATACATTTCGAGGGAATTCAATTGTAATCACCACAGTCTGGTGAATTTCCAAAGCATAATACAAATAAGTTTGCTCCCCATGCCTGTTGTTTATATCTGAAATATGATGAATGTGAGCAGCATTTTCAACCCATTTCCCCAAGTTCACCATATTTGACTGTTGCTTTAGCATTTAAGTGTGTACAGAGACAGTGTGTTAATAATACAGTAAATTTGTGGATGCTTACTCCTCTAATGCAGTGATTTTCAACCGGTGTGCCGCGGCACACTAGTGTGCCGCGAGAGATCGTCAGGTGTGCCGTGGGAAATTTTCTAATATCACCTAATTAACCATTGTCGGGTGTCTGTGCTGTAATAAAGTGTCGCAGATAATGTAATACTCTTCTATGGCAGTGGGTGGCAGCAGAGGGATTTAAATACCTGTAAAGACAATAGAGTTAGTGCTGCGCGACACGTGACAGTGACAGTTTGGGATCAAAGCAAGACGAGCAAGTGACAGTGATGAAAAAAAAAAAGGTGACAGTGATGGAGAAGTTTTGGAAAATATGCGCATCAGTAAGAAATTTGCCTTGCAACTTGATGAGTCGACGGATATTAGTGGACATTGTCAGCTCTTGGCCAACGTGCGTTTTGTGGATGGAGAAGCCATTAGCGAAAACTTCCTATTTTGCAAGGCACTGCCAGAAAAATCAACAGGAGATGAAATATTTCGGGTCACGTCGGAATATCTTGACAAAAGCGGGCTTACGTGGGAAAACTGCACAGGTGTCTGCACTGATGGAGCCGCAGCCATGGTCGGGCGCATCAAAGGCTTCGTAAGTAGGGTCAAAGAAAGAAACCCAGCTGTTACTGTTACGCACTGTTTTTTGCACCGTGAGGCCCTCGTTGCAAATACCTTACCAGCAGATCTAGGTCCTGTGTTGGATGATGTTGTGCGCTTAGTGAACTTTGTGAAGACGCGACCTTTGAAATCTCGCTTATTTGCGTCTCTGTGTGAGGAAATGGGAGCGGAACATAAAGTGTTATTGCTCCACACGGAGGTCCGGTGGCTGTCGCGCGGCAAAGTGCTGACCCGTGTGTATGAGCTCCGAGAGGAACTTAAAGTGTTTCTGACAGACGAGAGGCCCGATTTCTCAAAGCTGCTTGCAAGTGATCAGTGGTGTGCAAAGCTGGCATACCTGGCTGATATATTTCATCATCTGAATGAACTGAACACACGGATGCAAGGCCGAAATGAAAACCTGCTTACAAGCACTGACAAAATGAACGGATTCCGTTTAAAGGTGCAGCTCTGGCAACAACATGTGCAGCGTGGCAACCTTGAGATGTTCCCACTCACCGAGAAACTGCAGGATGGCAACACTGCTGCAATGTGCGAGGTGATTGGCAAACATTTGAAAACTCTGGAGGAGAAGTTGTCATTTTATTTCTCTTCAGCCTTCACAGAATGCCTTGACTGGGTTAGGGACCCATACAGCTCAGCATCCGTTGCTGGAAAGGACGTGACTTTAAAGGAGCAAGAGGAACTCATTGAACTGAAACAAGATTGTGGTTTAAAGCTAAACTTTGCTGATCTTCCTTTGGACAGTTTTTGGTTAGCTGTTGCCAAGGAGTTCCCCATTCTGGCCAACAAAGCTATTTTGACATTGCTCCCGTTTTCAACCACATATCTGTGTGACCTGAGCTTCTCAAGCTTGACAGCAATAAAAACTAAAAACAGAGAGAGACTGAGAGCTGTTGAGGAAGAGCTTTGTGTGTGTCTTTCTGCCATTCCTGCCAGGATATCCATGTTGTGTTCATCGAAACAGGCCCAGGTTTCACACTGAGTACAAATACATTTAGAAACTATATTATTAACTATATGTATTATATGTACTGTGTTAGTGTCTTTTTGTGTCATTTTGGTTGGTGGTGTGCCCCAGGATTTTGTAAATGTAAAAAGTGTGCCGCGGCTCAAAAAAGGTTGAAAATCACTGCTCCAATGAAGTACAGGTGGCTGCAACACCCTGCTGCTCTAAAAGATGTTCTTCTGCAGCTTGGCCAACAGGTGGCAGCAGACACACCAAAGTTACTCTTCACAGGCAGTATTTTGGTTTATTATAACCAGTGGCAGCTGGTGGAAAATGTTCTAGGTAGGGCTGTGCCACATCCAATCAATTTCAGCAAACATCCCAGAATGATTTAATGCAAAAATGAAGGTATCAAACACGCATTACTACTTTGCAGTTAAATATTTAACATTTATTCCAACATGAAAGAAAGCAGTAAATAACACTTAACACTGAAACAAACACATCAGGACATCGTATTTTTGTCCCCCTCACAAGCAATTCAGTATAATATAATATATATATCACATAATAATAAAGCAATGCGGGAAAGCAATTGTCAAAGCTGTAACCAGTAGGTAATCATGTCTATATGCAGCATTGTCAGCGTGATCCCAGTTGGTTTGTCCCCGTCTGGCATTTCCTTGACATGCTGCTCGAACCTTGGCATAGTTGGCTGGGCAATGTTTCTTCATGAGGAGGCGTCTGAGTTCTCCTTCAGTGGGGCTAAACTCACGGCAGAATACGATAACTTCATCACCAAACTTGATACTTGATACTTGAGGGTCTGGCAGATGTGCCAGGGCGTCGGTCATGTCTCTGTCAGTCCAGTCTGGCTGGTGGAAAATGTTCTAGGTTGGGCCATCTTATCAATTTCAGCAAACATCCCAGTATGATTTAATGCAAAACAAATGTAAGTATCAAACACGCATTATTACTTGGCAGTTAAATATTTAACATGTATTCCAACACGAAAACAATCAGTAAATAACACTTCTATAATATAACATGTTCATTTATTGAGATGTCCCTATGGACCTTGTTATAGGAGGTAAAGATCAGGAGAAGTAAACATGAAGTGTAATTATGAATACTGATGTTAAATTAAGCTATGATGAGTTTTCACTGTTAATTTAACATCTCTATTACATGTTGATGCCTCCATGACCAAGTTAAGCAGATGAGACTGAGGACAACTATGTAGAAGAAAAGATGTTCACTTTGTCTAATATGTAGCTTGACAGAGTTCTCCATGTGTGTCCTGGTGTTCTCATGTTTCCTTACCTCCTCATCCCTCACTCCCTACCCTGGTGTTCTCATGTTTCCTTACCTCCTCATCCCTCACTCCCGTAACTGTCCGTGCTGGATCCGTCCCCGTTGTTTTAAAAAGCTAAATAAATGATTAACATGACGTCATCCAGCTAGCCAAACCTGTCTGGTGTACAGCTAGTACAGAAGCTTCGCATGTACTGCTTCCCTTTCCCGCGAGTCTGCTGTCTGATTGTGAGGTCAGACTGATCTGATATCAGCTCTTTGGCTGCAGAATCTCCGCCAAAGTTCTCCTCTCAAACGGGTCTTGGAGGAGGAGTGCTTGCGCTGGCGCTCGCCTGTAGAGACTTCTCCTGACGAGAACGCGCAGCGAGGGGAGCCTGATCGTTCTGGCCCCAAGCTGAATCTATTTGAGGGCGCTGATTGGCTAAATTGTATGTCACTCATTTATATCTTGAATCAGCAATTGGCTAAACTGCTTCATAGACCCGCCTCTTTTGGGCCAAAACGATTAGGCCCCCCAAGCTGCTGGTTCTCAGAGTGTCATGCACACAGGCGGAGAGCACGAGCAGGAAAGGCATATATTTTGCGCAGATATCATACTTTACACACATTACTGGGTACATTCCATAGTTCAAAAACACATATTGACAATTTATGATTATAATTTTTTTTTTTTTTTTTTTTTTGGTGTGGCTCATGGTGGGGCCATGCCCCATGGCCCTCTATTGACCAGCCGCCACTGACTACTAGTAATGCAAGTGTATTAACCCGTCCATGAAATTGTGTGCAGCCAGCAGGTAAATGTCAGGTCACACAAGGTCTGTGTCTGGGCCGCCCCCCTGCAGCTCTGCTGGTTGAGTGGACACAACAATAATCCACACGGATCATAAAAGCCAAAAGCCAGCGGTTGTCCCTCCCTCACCTCTATTCTCTCTCACTCTGTCCTTTTCAATCCCACATGGATGATTATTTTTCCAGGTTTTGCAATTACATAAGTCTGCAGCGTTCAGGACTGCGATGTCAGAGGCGGAGAGATGAGCTCCATCTGTGTTTTGACGCTGAGCGCAGCAGCAGAGAAGAGTCGCCGCTCCGACAACTGTTGGCCTCTCCGGTCTAATCTGGATTACAGTGTCACCCGGTCTGCAGCCAGGACTCCCAATAATCACATCGTTCTGTATTGGGTTGACTCGTCGTGAAGCGGAAAGGGAAGAAGCGACGTGAAACGGTGCTGACGCGGATATTTTACAAACCGTGCATTTAGATAAAACATCTACTACGTAGTTGTGACGTGCTTTTTTGTGCAATGAAGATTGGCTACGATCCGAGTAAAGTTGAGTGAGTGTATTTGTTGCAGGTGCATGGTGCGCGTCCCCGCGCTCTGCAGCATCTACACTGAGCACTGCAGCCTGCACTTAAAGCACAAACCTCGTTCACTGATATCACGAGAGCCAACATGCCACATTCAGGTAAGAAGCTCAGTTTGGTTTTTTTTACCGGTAGCAGCACACGCATGCTTCTGTCATCAGTGCTGTAGAATAGCTGCCTTTAATTTGAAATAGAAAGACTTGCGAAATTTTCTACATGTGAGGACAGAAAGAGTACAGACTGATGGGAAGTTTAAAAGGGACAAACGGGACTCATGTGCCTGTCAGAGTGATGGTTTGGCTGGCATTGTCCATTAACTGTGAACCTTTTTAGCCCCGGAGATATTGTCTGAATGATGTCTTAATGAGATGAAGTACAGCTGTACCAACACTGACCATGTGATACCCAGACAAACACAGAGTCCTGTGCCAAATGTGCCAGTCGTCAGGGTCAAGTGGTAGTTTGAGGAAAGCGTTAAGCCGTTTGACAGCGTGTGTCGCCAGGCTCCAAAGACTGTCTCGTTCGCTCACACAGCACTCCCAACTGGGTTTTCATGAAGTTCCTCACAGAACGAAAACAATGCATAGCTTTAATTGGATCCAATTGTCCTCTGTGTGACCAGAATAGAAAGGCCAAGAAGAGGACAGAGTGATGTGATTCAATCCCATGCAGACGTCAGGGATCAAAGCGGGATTTTCTGATGGTCACGTCATTTCTTCTATACCTTTTAATTCATTTAGAATAATCCACTATACTGTCAACTCATTGATAGACTCTCCAACAACCTAATACCACTTTGCCATGTGTCATTACTTTGCATGTTGTAGGACAGCCCATGAGGCTCACTACATTTTCCTTTCATTTTGCCTCTAATACCTGCAGTTATTAAAGATTCCTGATTGCAATACCTTGTTTTCAAAAATGTCAGACTCCATTGAACTTCATTAACTTTTTCCTCCACACCGAGTTGCCCTCAATCACTTGGGGCTTCTCTATTCAGATTAAGACTTCGCCCTCTGACCTCAATTAGGGGCATCGGACCGTTTTTAAATGCCTTTCAGTCAAGACATTTTCCTTTAGAAAATGAAATAGCAAAATCTGCTCCACTTTCCTCTCTTAAGGGACAAACCAAAAGCTGTGGTTCCAGACTTCGGTCCTCGTGTTTTTTCTTCCTTCCTGCAGAGGTTCAGCCACAGTCCTGACTGGGAAGCTGCCAAATCCCTGCTGACTCCGTACTCCACAGAGCAGCAAAGGGTTTCCTCTCCCTGTCAGCAACAACTGATCCAAATGAACTCCGAAGCAGAAATTGATTAGGGTAATGCAGGACTGTCTGGAGCAGCTTAAGCGCTGGCAGAGCAGCACTTTTGGTTAATTAGATTTCACAAAGAGAGCATCAGGTTGGTGCTGAAAATGTAACATTGCTCCACATAAACAAGTGTGCAGGGAAGGGAACAGATACGATGGGAGCCAATGAGAAAGTTAATTTAGGTTAAAGACATGGTAGCAGATTATAATCTGCAGCCTTTCATCAAGGAATCTACGATACATGACAATGGCAAATTGCGGAAGTCTCTTACTGTTGCATTTTCTCCTTCTGTGGTTATGTAAAAATGTGCACTCTAAAGGTCAGGAAATATGAGTTTGTGTCTGCACGATCTCCCTCGTTATGCAAGGATCTGGCTGCAGTGTTTGCTCTGAACAGGAAGATTAAACATGACCTCACTTACCAGCACAGGGACACAAAAGTAGAATGAGCAAATCGTCACAAGAGTCCACGTAATAGCTTCTTAGGGACGGATAAGTGCATGAATTTGTTTCAGCTGGAGAGCAGGGGAAGGACTCAAATGCAGACGGGTGCAGTTCAATGACTAGTACAAAAAGGGCAGGCTGGTAGCAAAACAGCAATGAATACAAACCGACAAAGAACATTAAGGAACTGAGGTTGTATTAATAGCGAGTGACTGACGAGGGAAGTGAGCACAGGTAAGCAGCAGGTGGGGTGAATGTCGGACTAATGAGGGACAGGTGAAAGTGATCAGGGCAGGCAATCAAAAAGGCGGGAAAACTCATATGACACACGTGGAGTAACCTTCGGGAGTGACGAGAATTAAACTGAAATGTGTCAGTTTTCTGTAAGCACAGACACTTGAAATGGCTCATAAAGCTAGTTTTGACTACATGCACCGCAGTATGCACGTGTGTGGCTGACAACTTGAGCAAGTGAATAACAAGGAATGCCGCAAATTTATCTGGAATTGAAAGACACGTCTGATTAGGCTTAAGCCTTCCTAATAATAACTGAAACTGAGCTCTTACTCAGAGTCGTAGCAGATCATTTTAGTGACAACAACTGGACTCTGTGAGAGAGTCCGTGCTGTAAATATCAGTTACAAAAATACATTTATTCATCTTGAGGGGTGCGTCGGTTTGTTTGCCTCTGCATCAGATGTGTTCGCTTTCATCGAGCAGATGCTGTCCCAGGATGTCTCCTGTTGTTTTATTTAAATCACACGTCAGCTAGCCATCAGCTCAGAGGCGTTCTCTTGTGATTGCAGAGTTGCTGTTTAGAATCCCTGAAAGAATCTTGTCCGAGCATGTAAATAAGAAATCTTTTCCAGAGAAAAGATCATTGTACTGATTATCTGTCAGTGCTCCTCGGATAGAACAGATGTGTCAATTAGGCACAAACAAGGATGATGGATTTGATCACTGCATCTAATTCGGGATTATCGCTGACTGTGGGATTAAAGTCTTTGTGCTAATGACTCCTTGTGGATGATTCCAGAAACAAAGCACTCCTCCACCCTTACCCTAGTAGGAGCAGTAAAAAGGACAAAGGAGAAAGGACGAGGGAGATTAGAGTCAAAGGTTGAGAGAAAATTAGAAACAAAATGTAGAGGGCGGAAATAGGAAGGTAAAATGTTGTGCTGTCCTTTAAAAAGTAACTTGGTTGCTCAATTAACCACCATATCTGTTCTTCTTTCTCACCAGCATTCAACATGATGAACTATAAGCTGCCAGAGGAGGTTGTTACAAGTCTACATGCAGTTAAAGACTCCCAGTGCTAGCGCCATGCCTTCGGGGACTCCGTTTGGTCGACCACATCCTCCGAGTAGCTCCTGATTGAGGGCCAGCATGGAAGAGAGCAACCTCATCTTCAGCCTGGACGGCCACGATGAAGGTCCCACCGTGGCCTTCAGCAAAGGCAAACAACGCAAACGGGACAGCCAGCCTGACCTCAGCCTGGGGATGGATTTGGACCTGAGCCTAAGTCACCGCTCCCAGCCTCCCTTTTTGCCTCACTCCCCCTCATCCCCGGGCTCCTTAACGGATCTATCGGCATCATCGGCAGACCTGCTTGTCACCACCAACCTCGTCAAATCCTCCTCCACAGACCTGGAGCCGAGGGAGAGCAGCTCCCTGCGAGGCAAACCTCTGCTCAGCCTGGTCAAGTCCCTGAGCACCGAGATTTCCCGCCGGGTCGAGCCAGAGGTCAACCTCTCCAAGTCAGACTCCAAGCTGCATTTGCACCCCTGGAAGCAGCTAACCCATCCCAAAATCCCAGAGGCCAGGCCTGTAGCAGATGGGCTGAACGAGAACGACGACTGGGCGTCGCCTCCTTCCGCTGGCGGCGTGCCTCCTGCTGAACCCCGGGGCAGCTCGCTGATCGCTGAGCTGGAGGACACGCGGAGGAAGTTCTCCGAGGCCATGCAGGATCCGCTGAGCATGCTGAGTAAGATCATGGGGGACGAAAGCTCCGGCAGCCCAAAGCAAGGGAGGGCTTCTGGTGCCGGAGACTCACCGTCCTCCCAAGGCAGCTGTGGAAGAGACGGTGGCAGTGAAGATGCAGACCTCAAGTGCCGAAAGAGAGCTGAAAGCGAGGCCAGAGGCGTGTGTGACACGTCTATGAGAAGACTCCAAAAGAGCTCCTTAACAAAGTCCTCCGTCTCCCCAGAACACCACAGCAGTGACAGCCATTTAGAAATCTGCACGTATGGAGATGTGATTCAGGTGGTGGAGCTCCAGAATGGATCCAAGGGGACACATCATAGAACTTACACCCAGGCTAGAGTCACGGTGCCAGGCTCATCGCTGCCTCTTCACTGGCTCTTCCCTGTGGCTCTTCTGGCTTATGGTTTCTTTGTGTTGCCCCTGCCCTCCTACGTGACGGGTCTGTCCGTGGGGGTTGCATGTGGCTTCATGTTGGGCCTGGTGGTTGTGTTCATGTTTGCTCCGCGACGCTCGTCTGCCAGAAGCAACAAGGGTTTGAGCAGATCCAGAACCCTGAACATGGAGCCACCGGATGGAGAGCTCGCAGATCCAGAAATCCTGGAGGTAACACAACAAAGAGAGGCGTAAACATGAAAGTGACACGGTGACATTTCATCTGTGTCTGCTTTCTTTCAAACGTCCCTGTTTCTTTTGAGTGTGTTACACATGTGACTGTGGCACAGAGCAGGAAGCCTCTTCTTGTTTTCCTGATTTGGCTAAATGGAAATGAGCTTCAAGCTCTAATGTTTGAGAGATCAAAACAATGAGCAACAGCAGCCGTGTGAGCTGTCAGTGGTGCTTAGTGGCTCCTGCTGGGCTGTATTGTCGCAGATTGCACCACTCGCTGTGAATTACATTCGCCTGGGTAGAGTTTTTGCAAGATTTACATATTTCTGTTGATATATATATATATATATATATATATATATATATATATATATGTATATATATGTATATATATGTATATATATGTATATATATATATATATATATATATGTATAAACACATCTCAATGTAGCCTGCTCTTAATATCAATTATGAAAGGAAAAAGGTGATTTGTGACTGTGTTGGGGTAAACACCCTCATCATTGTCTTCCAGGGCTGGATGAATGAGACACACAGCTACGACCCTGAGACCTTCCACCCCTCCATCACACACTCCGTCTACGTCACCCTGGAGGGCAGCCAGCTGTGCCTGGCATACCCACGCAGCAACATCCCCCGGTGGGCAGCGTTCGACGAGACGTCCCACGAGGCCGTGTTTTTGCGCTCACGTACTTACACGCTGGCTAACTGTAAGGTCAGTACGTGACATATACAACATTCTAATTTCTGGGCCCTCACGTTCCTCAGAGGGGAGTAAGAGAGAAGGTGGCCTCTCGCCTGAACTCTCATCTCTCTGCACCCACATTGTCATTCAACGCGGAGGTGAAAGACCAGAAGGATTACAACCGAAGTGATGATGCTCTGAATAAACTTGACCCGGCTGCTGTCCCAGTAGCATATTGAAGCAGGCTACAGTAGCTTACAATATGGTGATAGAATAAAGCTAACACACAATCTGATCAATGTGGGGAGCTCTTTGGCAATGACAAACTATCAACACAATTTCTGGCTTTTAGCATCTCTTGTAGAAAGAAAATGCTAATAAGAAGAAAATGACACTTGTCCTTTATCATTTCTTGCTGCTGCTTTTCATCCCAGGTGTCTCTGTTGCCGCCCGGTTTGGCTCGCAAGAGGATCTGGAACAAGAAGTACCCCGTCTGCGTCACTCTGGCTGAGGGGGAGGTCGGGGAGGAGGGTGTCATCGAAGGGAAGGAGGAGGAAGAAAGGGCGGAGAGACACGCGGCCCCGGACCACCAGCTTCCTGTCACCTTGTACCTGTTTGGCCGCACAGGAAGAGAGAAGGAGGACTGGTTCCAGCACTTCCTGTCTGCCTCCCGGGCCGGAGCCCAGAGCAGCGTGAGCAGGGAGGAGAGTGCAGGTAAGATGGTGTTTGAATTCATGGCGGTTGGGAGCGACATCGCCTCCTCGTTTTAAACACGTATACAGTCGCTGTTGAATCACGTTCAGGACAGATTGATGATCATGCTGAATTGTACCGTTTCTGTGATTCACCAGCTCCTTTCCGCCCACTCACCTTCTCTGTCACTCAGAAACAGCGTGTGCTGGAGACGCTGCCAGAGAAGGCCCAGAGGAGCTGCATGATTTGCCGGGAGCTCTGAAAACAAGAACGCTATTGGAGTACAGCATCTACATGACTCAACTGATTGGCACGCCGAGCTGCAATCACACCCCCAGCCCCTGCCACACTGACAACGGAAGCCCCACAGCCCACAAGAAGGTCAATGAGCAACACATTTATGTATTTCTAAGACGTAGTATCCGGTATAGCATCACAGCGCTGGACGTTGTGAAGGCATGTAAGCTCTCCGTAGGTTTCATTTACAGCCTGAGCAGATATGAGAAATGTGCCTCTGCTCCACTGACCCTCTGCTTGTCATGCTAATACTCTACATACCTCCCATTGATCACAGCAGGTCAATATCGGCTCCTGTTCCTGCGTTCCGCTCTGCGCTTAAACCAGCCTTGTCTAGGATGCTGGATCAGCCAAACACATCCCTGCTGACGAGACCAAAATGTCAATGTGCAGAAATATCAGGTGTCACCTGGCTGGAAGGAGATTAATAGGAGTGCAGAGCTGCTAATCCTGGTTTGGGTTGGTCGGGATTGGCACCCCACATAGAGACAGTCTGTGCTGGTATTTAGAGGAGGAAAAGGGTCGGCGTAAATGGGGCTTGAGGATGGATTAGCGTAGAAATGGCAAGAAATTGTACCTGCGCATCTCGGTCCTATCAGGGAGTATACCCTCTGAAAAACGCATGTGCAAACATAAATGCTTTCACTGCAGACTCACAATGAAGAGCACAGATCTGGAGGTCAGGCAGGAGATGAGCCCAGCGCACGTTCAGTGGCAGAGGGCCGCTCGGCAGAGGGCCAGCCCACCTGGGTGAACTCCCTGGTGGGACGGATCTTCTGGGACTTCCTGCAGGAGAAGTACTGGACCGACCAGGTGGCGCACAAGATCCAGAAGAAGCTCAGGAAGATCAAGGTGAGAGTGGATGAGGATGGCGATTTGTTTTTCACGGTTAGTCAGAAGTCCTTGCTTTACAAAATGATGGGCTCAGCTGATGCTCTTCGTTTTTTTATTATACGCACATTCATCTTCATATTCACACCATCAGCAGCAGCATCATCATCAGTGTCATGCTGACTGATGACGTGGGCGGGGAACAGCGAGTGCACTACCGGTCAGAGCTCTGCAAAGTGGGTCACTCGATGATACAGCCTGACCAATAGCGCTGGTTTGTGCCCGAGGTCAAAAGATGTGACGTTAGGCACATCAACGCCGCAGCTTTCTTTTCTGTGTGTGTGTGTGTGTGTGTGTGTGTGTGTGTGTGTGTGTGTGTGTGTGTTTGAGTGTCTGCTGATAATGCACTCCCTCTGGTTGCAAAGGTGGGAGGTGGGAGTGAGTAGTGGAGCAGGGATGACACTGCAGCATCTCATTTCTCATTTCCTCCTCTTTGACACGCGCCATCCTTTTACTGTATTGCTCTCTCCTTCAGACACACACACACACACACACACACACACACACACACACACACACACACCACTGCAGATTTCCCACTGCTCGCTCATTAGTTTGAAGTCATTATCTTCCTCTGTGGAGCCTCTATTTGTTTTTCTCTGATTTCATCAGGTTTTTTTTATTTTTATGTCTGACATGAACGCAGCATGCTTACTAACTGAAGGTGTTGTTTGTCTCATTACAAGTTGCCATACTTCATGAATGAGCTGACGCTGGCAGATCTGGACATGGGTACTTGTCTACCTCAAGTCCTCAGCACCTCCCCACCAACACTTGACCGCAGAGGTACAGTTGTGTGCATACTTACACTCAGACATGTTGCATTGGATAAGAACACATTCATACACAAACTTGCTTTTTTGATTGCTAGCCATTTTAGAGGTGTGGCTCAGAGCATCGCTGTGCCTATGTAAAGCCCCACTAGCTTGGCTGTAAACTCTTTGGTCTTGCCTTCATCTTTTCTGTACAACTTGGTATGTGGACGAGTCAACCAATAAAGTGAACCCAACAGTCTCCTCTCTCAGACACAAACCTCAGCTCAGGCCATGATCACATTTGTTTTATTCGTCTATCGCACTAACCCTAAAAGCCTTCCATTGAGATTAGCCATCCTGTTGGCCTTGACTGATCTTAAGTAACAAACATGCCCGAGCTGTCCTCTGTTGATCTAATGTCCCTTCTGCAACAACACTGTGCCAGGCCAGATCTAGACGCGACGCTTCTTAAGAGATCTGATCTTACCTGCTACCGGTTTGTTTTTTTCTATCTCAAAGGCCTGTGGCTGCAGCTGGAGGTGGTGTACACAGGCTGCCTTCAGATGACCCTGGAGACGAAGATGAACCTGTGTAAACTGGGTAAAGATGGAGAGGACGAGGCTCACAGCGTTCTAGAGACCCAGCAAGTGGGGTGAGGCCCCTCTCCGTTTCATATTCCTCAATAGATGACGCTCGAGGAGGAATCGGTCTCCTCAGCGCAGTGGTTTGCATTAACAGGTACCACTGGTGTGTTTTTCAGCTCTAAGCCCCGGCTGTGTGTACTGGCCGACAGTGATGAAGAGTCGTCCAGCGCAGGCTCGTCTGACGAAGAGGAAGCCCCCCCCTTTGAGCCGCAGGCGTCTCTAGGGGAGAAGAGCACAGTGGTAGCAGCTGACGGGTAATCACACAGAAGAAACGTAGCACGGATTATAGGTCACACTCCGCATGCTGCACTTGTGTTCGCATCCTATTTAGTGATGTGTTCACAGGCGATATTTTGACTTTTTCAAACACAGGTGTAACCAACAACGTTTTTATTCAATCTTTTATTGGTGATCAAATGTGACAAAATAAAAGAGTGACATATGGACGTATGGAGTTACGATGATGTGTGTGAACTATGTGAACTGTGTGTGAATATGCTGATTGCTGACATTTTGACTTGTGTGCAGACGAGAAGACGCACAGGTGGACTTAATGACCTTAACGATGCAGCGCTGCGGTGCCATAATTGCAGTGCTGCATCGTTACGGTCATTAAGTCCACCTGTGCTTTTCCTGCAGTCACAGCTTACTGTCAGATAATGTGTCGATAATGTACGAATGTGTTTATGTGCGCGACATTTTTCAGGTCTTCAAAGGCAGGAATGACACGAAACACAACTTACATATTACCTATTTGAATATATTGTCGATTTTTTTTAAACTTCACAGTTGTAACAAACACTTGCATGTTGACACGAATAGTAATTTACAAGCCAAGAAATTGTTATAAATGAGGTGGTTTGCGTATGATGTGAAAACACACCACTAATTTCAATGTCCCAATCCCAGTAGTTTTCTAATTCACAGCCCTACACTGCGTTTGTGCCCTTGTCCTAATCCTTCATCCAGGCACACTGGTAGCAGCACAAGTCGGAAGATCTTGAGATTTGTGGACAAGATAGCGAAGTCCAAGTACTTCCAGAAAGCCACCGAGAACGAGTACATCAGGAAGAAGATAGCTGAGGTGTCTAACATGCCTCTGATGCTCAGCGTCGAGGTCCTGGAGCTCTCTGGCACTCTGGCCATCAACATCCCACCTCCCCCGACCGACAGGATATGGTACTGAGTTTACAACGTCATTTCATGCCATGAATTCAAAGGTTTCTTTCTTTTCTCACACGCAGTCTTTTTCTCTCGTTCTCTCCTCTCAGGTACAGTTTCCGGGTGCCTCCCAAGTTAGACCTTCACGTGCGACCCACGCTCGGGGAGAGGGAGGTCACCTTCACTCACGTCACTGAGTGGATCGAGAGAAAACTGCAGTGTGAGTTCCAGGTCAGTCCATCAGTCAATCTGTCGACGTGCAGAAAAAGATTAAAAGAATAATTCTAAACATACTTTGTAATTGTTAAATATGGTTTTGTTGTCCTTTGCCCCTCAACAGAAAGTGCTTGTGATGCCCAATATGGATGATCTGTATCTGCCCCTGATGACATCCGGCCTGGAAAACCCACCTGCATCCCACCAATCCTCAATCCATTCCTCATCCCACCAGTCCTCCATGGAGTCCCAGGACGACCTGTCAGAGTAGTTGCCCCTTTGAGGCCGCAGATGAGATTATGTCGATGTAAAAAAATAAATAAAAAATGCCAGTGTGCAGCTATTGCCATGACTCTCTAATTGATTCCGAGGCTGCTGCAGCTGCGGCTTGCTGTTTATCCCGAGCGTGTGTTGATTGTAACCAGTGCAGGATGAATGCAGCTGAGCAAGGGCAGCGACCTCGGGACTGTGAGAATGGTGCTAAAGTGCCCTTTGCTGTGAAGATGATTGAACTGTATACCAGTTCGAGCATTATTTTATTATTTGATGCCAACACTGATAAAAGATGTAAATACTAGATGCACGCCTAAACAAGGTGCTGTAGATGACTGCTGGTAAAGAATGTTGAACGAACAAACTATCCATTCAATCATTTTCTAATCCACTGATGAAAAACATGGAGATGATAGTGATGATCAAGCTTCCATGGTGCATTGTTTTTGAACAATGTAAATAAGCTCATGGATTATCAGCGAATAAAAACCGGTTAAATCTATGGTAATTAAATGTATAATTAATCCAGTTAAAACAAATACACGTCAATTATGCAACACCAATATTAATTTACATGACACAATCACACACAGTGTATTTGAAACTTTGGTGTTTCTGTGTTTTATTGCTGTGGAAATTGAGAATTTCTTTCAGGCCTCCTCGGTCTGAGGCTCCGTGGCTTTTTTCAGGACATCTTTCTTCAGCGGACCCTGCAGGTAAAGCACAGGGCAGTGTTAAAACAGGGAAGAAGGAGCTGTTGATTATGTTACCCTGCAGAATTTCCTGTTAATCAGATTTGTGTGTGCTTCAAACTTTTCGCCATGCTTTTCACAAGCTCACCATGAATGCCTTCTTCTCCTGGGCAGTCTGGAAGCGGCCATGGCCGAATTTTGATGTGGTGTCGATGAACTTGAGCTCGATGGTCTCCTTGGACTTGCGAGACGTGTGCACGAGCAAAGACTGGGGGGGGGGGGGGGGGGGGGGGCAGACAGACAAAGATGTACACACACGGTACATGTCCTGCAATAATGCACGAGGAATCTTGAACTGAGAGTAAATGAGATGCTACAACTGTGTACTTATACTGCAAGCTGCCTGTGAGATCGAAAAGTTGACTTTCTTGATCGCACTCTACCTTTCTGAGGGTGAGGACGCGTTTCTTACACCCGACCACGCAGCCCTTCACCATGACAAAGTCATTATTCACTTCACCATAGTGAGGGAAGCCTCCCTACAGGAATAGAAAAGAATGGAGAGTAAATGAGGAGTGTTCAGGAAGAAATCTGCTGAGAGCACCATGTTGTCCATAACACCTTTCATGCAAAATTGTTAGAACTTATCAAATATTATCATACCAGCAGTGATACATCATGATGCTTTATGAAGCTTGCAGTGTGATGTGCAGGTGTGGTTATTATATTATCAATACAGGATCTTAGAAAGACCTTTTTTAGTGCATATTATAGTCTTGCGATAGGAGAGTACCATGGGCGTGATGGCCTTCTGGGTGGTGTCGTAGCTAGTGGAGGCATTGTTCCGGATCACCTTTCCGTCCTGGATGTGCACCGCCTTACCAATACGGTAGATCTGAGGACACATGAGGAAATGAGGAGCTCAAGCATGACAACACATGGTAAACCGAAATATATACTCACAATAATGTTGCTTATAATTATCCAACAAAGGAACAGATGAAGAAGAAGTCTTATGGGTGAAACTATCAATGAGCTAACCTTCTTGTTGAGCTCAGTGCGGTGGTGATAGCCCTTCTGACCTGCACGAGCTATAGTGTACGACACACGGGCCGGATGCCAGGCTCCAATACAGGCCACCTTCCTCAGACCCTTGTGAGTCTTCCTGGGAAGCTTCTTTGTGCGCCAGCGGCTTGTCACACCTATCAGCACAAAGAGCCAGAAATAAATATATGTATTACTTCGTGCGTTTATCTTACGAGCCCTTGGACCGGCACAAATAGTCACAGCATGCTGCCAACCTTTAAAGCCATGACCCTTGGTGACTCCGACGATGTCAATCATCTCATCCTGGTAGAAGACGGCAGAGACAGGCACCGCTTGCTCCAGGTGCTCCTTGGCCCAGTCCACCTTGTCCGCGATGCTTCCCCCGTTTAGCTGCACCTCCGTGATGTGGGCCTTTTTCTGCTTGACGGCCAGCAATCGCACCTGGAAATGGGGAAGCACGTAACTGCAACTGAAAGGAGTCCTATGATCTAGAAAAGGCTTTTCTAATTAGAAAGTCTTTTTATCATTCGATTTATTGTTCAGCACAGGATCATGTTCAAAGTGGTTTTCAAGGCGATTACCACAGCCCTGATATTCAAGGGCACATTCTGATCTTATTCTGACTTCTGAAGCTGAAACCTGCACAGACAAAGATCCCAGCAGCTTTTGGCAAAGCCTGGGTGAGCAGCCAGGTTCTGCCCTCAGAATTATTTTTAAACTGCTATTTGAAACGGCAGCCTCCAGTGCTCCCCTCAATGTGTCAGAGTTGGCTGTTAGCAGCAGGGGGGATTTGGGATGTGGCAGCTTTTCTTGTCCTTGCATGTGGTCGGGTGGTCAACTCTGACACCTCTGCCCTTTTGCATGGGTGGATTCAGTAGCGGCCAATAGGTGAATAGAATCCAATCATTCGAGCAGTGGAGTCTGACTGATAGTGTGTCTCTAAAACTGGATTGGGCTTTGAATTTAGGTGTAAAGTGGCTGACCTACCTGAGAGTGAACAATAACCCTGATTACTGAACAGTATTTCTTCATCTGAGCGAACTCCTTGTCCAGCTGTTTCTTTCCTGTCTCATCCTGCCACTTCTTACTGTACTTGGTGAAGGCCTTCTTCTTGCTCTTGTACCTGAAATACAAAAAAAGCCCAGTAAAGAAAGAAAAAAACAACAGTGTCAGCAAGGCAACAACTGCTCAATGCACACATACAAGAGAACAACATGTCATCACACACCAGTTTTTGTAAAATCTGCGCTTGCACTCGTCACTGAGATGCTCCGCAAAGATGGTTTTGAGGGAACGCAAGCCACGGATAGTCTCAATGTATCCCACTACCCCCACCACAATGACTGGAGGAGTGTCAATGATGGTAACCGCCTCCACTTGCTCTCGCTTTGCTTGCTCTGTGGGAGAAACATGGTATATATTCATCTGCTGAGATATTTTTACTGTCAGTATTCAGTAAAGCTCAATCGAGCATAGCATTTTAACAGATAATACATGTATAAACAGTATATAACCCACTGATTACATCCTGTAACATTGTAATAATGTAATAATGTTTCATGCTTTCAGCAGCTAAACTGTATTAAATATGTAAAGACTGTAGGGTTCCATGCAACACCTGATCTTATCAGCCCATCATCCTCTCAAACAAACAAACAGCAAACGTTTTTTTTCTCAATCCTCCCGTGCATCCATGTTGCAGTAAGTCTACATACTGATGCCAGTGCGGTGCACATCCCTCAGCGTGTGGGTCATGCCGGCCTTGTATCCCAGGAAGGCAGTGAGGTGGACAGGGTGGCTGGGGTCATCTTTGGGCCACGTCCGCACCCTGCCCCTATGCTTCTTGCTACGCTTGTGGGGCAGGAACCCCAAGTGTCCATGGCGGGGTGCATGGAATTTGCGATGAGACTGTAAAGGCATAAATCACACAGTCATTCCTTAATAATGTGAAACACCGTTGAAATGTAACCCGACTATACTGCAATGATGTTTTTTAAATAATAACACAATAACTACAGTAGTAGATTACGAAGAGACACGTTAATGCGTGCCTGTACTCGGTGCAGTAAAAATGAATTCTCTGCTCTGTTTTTAGTCCCAATTTCCCAAAATTCTTCAGATATTAAAACCCTATATTAAGGGCCTCCAAACATTTCGATAAAATGAAACAGGACTTCAAAAGAATACACTGTAATAGAGTCAAGTCCCTTAATCTCAATGTGTCAGGCAATGTGTACTTTCTACATTGGTTTCTATGTCATACTGAATGTGATTCAGAAATCCAGCAAAGACCGAATAATAAACAAAACTCAAACAATGGGATGCCACAAACAAATAAAGTTACCATTTCAGTATTCCAAGTGGTCTCCTCCACGGCAGCCATTACAAGGTTACATTTCAATATGCCTCATCTTCCCTCATAAACCCAGATGGCCACACACACATGCACACATGTAGATGACAAAACTGCAAATCAATGTATCCTTTGTAGTAAAAAAAAGAGCCAAGAATTATGAGGAGCACTAACCATGTCCGCACACTGTCTGGTCGAGGAATCGAATGAGAAAGGGGCCAGTGCTGAAGTAAGGGTCATACATAAGACGATACCGAGTGTAAGGGCTCTAATTTGGGGTTTGTCCCAGCTGAGGAGACGTATTTGCTTTCAAACAAGGCAATCTCTGCCAAGTTCTGACATGAGAAGTTCAGAGGAGGGAAGAGGGTAATCTCTGTGGTCTGAGGTGGTGAGGAGGCCTAGTGGACAGGAACCACATGACCATGAAAGGAAGAAGAAAGTTTTGCATTGCCACAAGGCCAACGTCCACCTGGTCTGCTTTAGGACAGATACAGTTTCTTTAAAAAGCAATAAAGCAACTACAGCAACTAGTTGTTGAGGCTCAATCATTACACTCTTTATCTGTTCTGTGTGTTAATATCTCAACATGTTACGTTCAAGAAATTGTCTGGTGAGTGTGTACTAGTGGAGTGTATTTGAGAGGGTTTATAGTCAGCCATGCACCACCACCTGCTGCATTTCCATGGTACAACAGCTCCACCTGTCACCTTTGCCCTATGACCTTTATGTCTTAAAAATGCTGTAAATTAACTTGTGCTGAGTTCCTCGTTTGATATAATATTTGTCAAGAATAATATTGTTTGGAATAATCAGAATAACATTCGCGATAACATTGCGGTTTTACATTTGTTGACCTCTATTTCGCCATTATGCTGCGTCTTCTGCGCATGCGCCACCTCGAAAGGAGAATTGCCGAGGTCGAATTGTAGGATTTCTTTGGTCCTGGTCGTTTTTAGGCAAAATGCCGACAGACTATGACAAAGGAGCATACCCGGAGCCTCCCCGGCAGACTCCGGTTGTGGACAAACAGACAGCACTGCCAAACCCGGCCCTGATTCTGTCTAAACTCTTCTATTACTCCGTGGACCTGCCTGTCACCACATTTAGAGGTAATCGAAGCTAACAGAGCAAACTGTGCTAACAGGATAACACGGCTTTGGGGAGACATATTGTTGGGGTATTTGTACTTCATATCGCTGCTATCATTGTTGTGTGCTTGCAAAATACCACACTAAATAATCTACAAGGCTGTGATTTGTGTCAATAATGGACAGCGTTAGCTAGCTATGCAAGCTAACCTAGATGTTATGCTAGGTAGCTTCATTCACAGACTCATCACATCACAGTTTAACCCACACGGCCTTGTCTTCCGTTCGGTTTAACAATGACTATGTTTGTATGATTATGTTTTTTCTCTCTCGTCTAGATGTTGTTGACAGTATCCGGTCTAAAAATAGGCCGGTCTACTTCCACCAGAAGTTCCGCCGTGTTCCTGACCTGATGGAGTGCCATCAGGGAGATTACCTCTGCTACTACGAGGCTGAGATGCAGTGGAGGAGAGACTAGTGAGTAAAGGGTTAAATCATCCAGATGGACATTTGTGTACCCAACACCTCGGTCATTATAACGTTGCTTTGTTTGTTGGCTTCATTACCAGCTGTACAAAGTGGCAAATGCACTTATCTTTGGGCACAACACACACAACTACAGCACAAATATAAATTTAGATCATGGCAGCTTTACATAATCGTGAGGCCTCGTTCTGTGTGCATTCATAATATTGAGACTGATCTGACTCCATATGCACAGAGGTCTCACCTAGACCCCATTCAACACCTTCGGGATGAACTGGATGCATTCGAGTGGAGGCTGTTATAGAAGCGTATTAATGCCCATGGCTTTGAAATTAGATGTACAACAATCACATATACTATAGGTGCAACCCACCAATTTTTCTTAGACATGCAGTCATGCCTGTTTTAATAGTTCTTTCATTATGAGACAATGGTGGCCTTAAAAAATGAGTCTTATTACAAGGACTCAATACTGAATTCATGCACATGCAAGGATGCTGTAGTGGTCAGGGTGCCTCTATCAAAGTGTCACCATGTGTTGTCTTCACCCCACAGCAAAGTAGACCAGGAGATTGTGAAGGTGGTCCAGGAGCGTATGAGGGCCTGCCACCAGAGAGAAGGATCCAGCTACCAGCAGAACTGTGCCAATGAAATACAGCAGTTCACCGAGGTGACCCACAACTTCCAGTCACGCTGTAAGTATTGTGCAGTTCGGAGCTTGGACATGTGTGGTGTAGAAAGTGTGGACTCATTCAGAAAACATAGACTGCTGACTAAATACAGTGTGGCAAATGCTGTCATAGTTTAAGGGATGATTTACCCACAATGCATTGTATGTGCATTGGCGCTGAAACAATTTGCAGAATCAGATTTTTCAGTTTTTATATTAATTGGACAAAAATAATCAACATATATTTAAGATTGTTATTGACATGTCTTTTGCATCCTAACCTCTTTCCAGATGGAGACCTGGGAGCGTACGCCAGCGGGAGGAAATGTCTAATGAAGCAAAAAGAACGGATGATTGCTGCTCAGGCCCAGACTGCTTAAGAACAGTTCCCTACTATCTGTCCCGTGTAATAATTGTATAATAAACTGATACATTGTGTCAATTAGTGCCCTTTCATCATTCACAAATTGCAGCACAGCCAGCCATCTGGGCATGATTATTAAAGTTATAAATAACTGGAGGTTGATGCAGGAACATATACTTTAAGTGACTTTCTTGCATAAGCCTTTATTGGGTCTTATACCTACCAGATACTATGGAGCATGAGTCGCGTTCAGTAACAGTTTGCCAATTATAAAGTTAACAATCATTCATTTCTATGATGAATTAGACCAATGTAGACAAGCCAGGTTTGTAGACGGACTTTTAAATCCATATGATTTGATTTGCTAAGTTTGCCAGAAACAACCCCGTCTGGTGTTTTACACCATTGGCAATTTCTTCCTTTATAACACTAACAGTGTGATATTTCATACTCTAGTTAAACATTGATATACACAGTCACCCCTACCTAACAGTACTCTTGGTAACAAAGTACTTTCTTCTGTCATAAGTTCAGCACAAGTAAAACAAAGGTTGCATTTTGTTTCAGAAAGTTTATTCAACAATTCTCTGTACAAAAACTTTAGGAAGTAGGGACTGGGGGGACCGGTCCACCTCTCTGCACAGACATCCTGGTGTGAGTCTTGGCCAGATGGTCAGTGAACTCCTGGTAGGGAGACTTTGTAAAGACAGTCTCCTTCCACAGGTCAGGGGTCAGGTAGCTGTAAGTCTTGGAGATGGCATCAAAGGTGGCCTTGGCTGATGAGGAAATGAAAAGAAACAGTGAGGAGATGCTCGAGATAGAGCTCCACGCATAATACAGCTGCAGTACTTTTGGTAACAATGTTGAGCACTGAAAAGGGGAACAGAGGAGATCACTGAAACAGTCTCTCTCCTGTGCATTACAATACTCTTTTCTTTCTCTCCTGATAACGACACCACTGCATGGGTGAAGCTGGGCAGAGCAAGGAGAAAACACAGCAACACAGATAGACACAAAACCATCAGAAGACTCTTACCGAAGTTGCCGAGGGTGGCGGTGCAGCCCCTGGCCGAGGTATAGCAATCGTCGATACCGGCCATCGTGAGCAGCTTCTTGGGCACGGGGGCGGACACGATGCCAGTACCACGGGGTGCAGGGATGAGACGCACCAGGACAGAGCCGCAGCGGCCGGTCACCTTGCAGGGCACGGTGTGGGGCTTGCCGATCTTGTTACCCCAATAACCTCTCCTGACGGGCACAATGGACAGCTTGGCGAGGATGATGGCACCACGGATGGCCGTAGCCACCTCTTTGGAGCACTTCACCCCCAGACCCACGTGACCATTGTAGTCGCCAATTGCGACAAAGGCCTGTAAACAAAAGCCAACAATGTCACATTTGGACGGGATAACAACACCAATCGAATAAGACAGTCTCCACAACATTTAATGACTCACCTTGAACCTGGTGCGCTGACCGGCCCGGGTCTGCTTCTGGACGGGCATAATCTTGAGCACCTCGTCCTTCAGACCTGAACCCAGGAAGAAGTCGATGATCTCAGACTCCTGCAGGAAAAAGTTTAAAAGAACGGTTTAATTTTGCATCAGGATGCCACAGCCAACATTAGGTGTTGCATGCGCTTTATTATAATACAACGGCATGATATGCATAAACACTTTTTTTACTCGAACGTAATTCTGGCACAAACTACACACAATGTATTTGGCTATAACATTAAGAAAGAATCCTTTTAAGACCAGTAATGCACTTTGAATGCAACAGACCGACAGGCACCTTTGCTATCCGGTTAGCATCAACAACACATTCATCTAAACGTTGGCAGTCTGTCACTGTATCCATCCTCTCACTGCTTACCTTGATGGGCAGAGAGTACAGGTAGATCTCCTCCAGGGATTTGATCTTCAGGTCCTTCACCAGGCGGCCCAGCTTGGTGACTGGCATCCACTGGCAAAAGACAAGAGCATCTCAGTGAACAACAGTTCGTGATGTTGTAAACTATATTGTTTCAGTCAGACGTTAATGAGCTTTCATCTTACTTCCTTGTCCTCAGACTTGCCGCCCCGGGCCCCACGGCCCCTGCCGCGGCCTCTACCGCGTCCACGGCCTCGTCCGCCACCGCGACCACGGTCACCAAAACCTCCACGGTCCCCAAAACCTCCGCGAAAACCTCCTCTACCACCGGCGTCGTCCGCCATTTGCTGCAGAACAAAAAAAACACATAATTTAGTATTTCGTATAACCTCTAAAAAGCAAGAGAGCGCGCAAGTTAGCAAGCGCCCGGCTAGCCAGAGCATCGCCGCCATGTTCAACGTTGAGATCGTTCGTTCAATATTTAAGAAATTCTCTATCTCTGACACGTTCTCCTCGTAAATACTAGCAGGGTTTAGAAGGAACATATTCAAACGTCATTTAGTAGATTTGATGATTGTGTTTAGCAGAAGGATGTGTGTGATAAAGCACGATTTCAGTCGGGAGCGATTATTATGCGTTCCACTTACGTGATTGTTATAACAGGAAGAAGGCCGACGTGAAGTCTCGCCGGGTTTTATTTGAAAGGCGTTATCGCGATATTACCTCTTTCACTAAACATGCTCACTGCTGCCCCTAGCGGCCGGTTAGTCAGAGCTGACTTATTCTATAATGATAGGCGTTGTATCGACTTTATTTTATATCTTTCGTTCTTTGAAGCAAAACCACACACAAGAAGACAAGAGGTTCCTGAGATACGTTTAAAATAAAATAGTAAATAGTAATAAATTCGCAATTATCAGATATGCTTCCTCACAGTAAAATACTCTGAAACATAAAAAGAGTTTAAGGACATTATTCTATTTTGCTTTATCCCTGATAGGCCAATATCGTATATTTGTTGTGCTTTTATGTATTTATTCTGTATGCATTCACATGCATATGCTAATTGATATAGTCCCTTGGTTTGCATTATTCAGTAAAATTGTTTAAAAAAAAGTTGGAGAGATGCATCACATGTCAACAAAGACTCTTCAAAAACTCTACAAAAAAGATGAAGCTACAGCACAAGATTGTTAGTCCACTCTTTTTATTCTAAAAACACACACCTTGAAAGAAATTAATGCATGTGTAAATTACACAGAGCAGCAGCCAATCAGCAGCAGTAACTGTCCCTCAGTTGCTGTTGTTGATACCTGGAGGCCCACGAGAGCTGCCACTGCTCTCTCCAAGGTCCTCCTCTTCCACCTCGTGCAGATCGTCCATCACTTGCAGGCTTTCACAGATCAGCCCTATCTGCCTCTTCATGTGGGCCATGGTGCCCTGCATCTTCCTCATCTTCCTCTGCAGGGCAGTTGCGATGGCCCTGTGGTTCCTCTGTCTGGCTTCATACTCCTGCCTCAGTAGCTTGTAGCAGTTGTGTTGGGCCTGGGTGCGGTGGGAGAGAATCGCCCCGCAGCCCATGTGGCAGGGCTGACGCCAGTGTTCGCAGTGCTGTGCATGGGTGTCCAGGTCTCTGCGGAGGAGCTGTGCCCGGCAGCCCTGGTACGGACAGGGGATGAGCTCGTACAGACAGCTCATGCTGTGGCAGTATTGCTCTGAGAGAGGGAAGGTCTCGAGACAACCTCGGATCTCATTCTTACACTAGAGGCCAGAACACAAAGATATCAGTACAAAACACATGGTTTATATGCCTGAAGCATGACATACTTCTCAACCACTGTTTGTTGACTTTATTATGCAAGCAGAGGTGAGATTACAAGTGGTGGAGAAATTATTCACATCCTTCACTGAAGTAAAAGTAACAAGTATGAGTATGAAAATACTCCATAACAAGTAAAAATCTTTCATTAAAAATATCACTGAAGTAAAACAAAGTATAATTTGCAAAAAGGGGGATCATATCAAAAGCTGAAGTAATTTGTAGACATTTTACAGACTAATTGAGTGAAAAAATAATGTATATTAATTGAAAATAATGTTCGTCACACCCTTATAATTACAGATATTATCATTAAAAGACCATAGTCACATATTGACAACAAACATTCAACATGAATAAACCCTATAAATTCATTTAAAAGGCTGGAAAAAAACCCAGGTTATTAATACTCTGTATCTCTTTACCGATCCCCCTCCCCAGAGCTTCAAGATGAGATAATGTAAGGCCATGTTGTTGGTTTGGTCCTCCCTTTACTCCTAAAGAGCTAATGCAGCCACTCAATTACTAAAACGAGTTTTACTTCACTATTTACAATCTATGTAAATGTACAGCTTCTACTTTCCATTTCCCACCTTGATCTTCATGCGCCCAATAGATTTGCTCAGCTTGAACATAACATAAATCAAGCTCGGGTTTACGGGCTTCCTGCAGCAGGGGCAGGTCTCCTGCCTACAGAGGATAAACAACAGTTAGTCCTAATCCTTTGCATGGACCAGACATGAATAACAATCGAATGCAGTACAACTTTACAATGTTCTCATTCAGTGGTATTGATCAATGTTGTGTTCAGTACCTCTTCAGCCACTGTAAAATGCATTTCTTGCAGAAGATGTGGTGGCATTTAGCTCTCACGGGACCCCTGAGGACCCCCTGGCATATAGTGCAGATCAGATCGTAGTCTGGAGTGTCCACAAACAGCTCCACATCATAGCCCCCACTCTGTGTTGACACCTCTGGGTCCGCCTGGATGTGGCCAAAAATAAATACTACTTTATTCTGAGTGATCATAATGTATTATTAATATTACCAGGGAGACATTAAAGGGTAGAGTTGTGCCAGCTGAGGACCTGGAAAAAAGGTGACCCCTGATGTACGAAATAGGTGAGTATTTTCTCTACAGCTGTAAAACATGGCTCCACAGCTGCCTACAACCCGTCCACAGTGTTTTCAACATAAAGGCAAGAGAAGACAATACAGAATGGTTCTGGAAAGTCATATGACTGATGACATGATAACAAAAAGCAAGTTTAATCCTTCAAAAGGATGATTACAAAATGCTTATAACACATAATGTGTTGGCATTATTTCGTTTATAATAATATCTAATAATAAAAACTAACATTACACTCACCATGTATTTCAAATGAAAGCAAAGTTCACAGGTCACTGAAGATATTAGGCTCCGTGCTAAGGGTTTAACCCTATGTGTAATAGTAAGTATCCTAAACCGACACATTCATAAATAACCATGCACCATGTACTCACCATGACAATCTTCTCTCTTCACCGTGTTTCCATTCCCGGCGCTGGTTTACTCCGTATCGGTCCACTCACATGTCACTCGCGAAACACACACCCGCGTTATCAATGCAACACACACATGAACATTCCTGACAAAACGCGAAGGAGGGACCCTGTGCGTGTGAGTTTGTGTGGACAACTGAAAACAGTAAATTACGAAAACGAAGGGAGATAATAGCGCTCATTATGGAGCGCGTCCTTTCCCTGCTGTTCTAGCACCAAAGCTCAGCCTCCACGCGTCAAAACAGGAACTTGTGAACATGAATAAACTCAGGTGACTCTATTGTCAGGAGCCCCGGGGACTAAATCTAAAAGTCACTGTGTCTATTAAGACTACAATGATCACATAGCATTCACCCACGTAACTTATAAACGTATTTATTCCACACAAAAAAATAGTTTTCATGTTTTTTTATTGAATTCATGTTTGTTTACATGTTGTAAGGAGATGCTGCGTTATGAGCAAAACCCGTCTGGCCAATCACAGCGCAGTGCGCTATGATGACGTACATTGTGTGCGACTCGGGTACCAACCACCAACATGCGGAATCTGTTGACTTCAGCCAACGTGTGAAGTGAGAAATAAGTAATTAACTAACTGTAGCTGACAAAAATATTTAAGTTTGGGGATTCAACGTGAGCAAGATGGCAAACACCAACCTTCAATTCAAAACAAAGTGAGTTTGTGATGTATCGCACGTGCAGGCTGCAAACCTTGCAAGCTGGCTAACACAAGCTAGGCTATAGTGGCATTTGAAGTTGGTACAACATGTATTTATATTCATGTTTTTCCCTCACAGTTATGTCGTTGACAGCAAGATTGAGCCGTTTTACAAAGGAGGAAAAGTACAGGTGAGTTGTCTGCCTTGTGTTTGGTGTCAAACGTGTCTGTGTTGCTATAATCAGTGTATAATACATGTTGCACTTGTCTCTGATGATCCTTAATAACCTCATTGTCTGTTTGTTTTCCAGATCAGCAAAGATGAACAGTACATATTTTGCACGTGTGAATCTCGTGTCAACGTTTTGGAGATCAGCACAGGGAAGATTGTCCACAGTGTTCAGCATGTGAGTACAGAGTTGGTGGTTACCTTTGAAGGACAGAGCCTTATATCTTTAATATTTGCAACAGCAGAATAACTACTGTCATAGAGTAATGCCCAGCAGAATAGAGCGTGTGTTGCCTGTCTACATAAGTACTACTTCCTTTATTTACTGTGATGCCAAAAATGTAAAGATGTATGTACTTTATGCAGGCTTTATGACTTTGATTGTATTCATGTTGAATTAAAAATATATAGCATTGGTAATATGATTCGAGCTAAAACAGATTAATTGATACTTGCCGACAGAAAGTCAATTAGCATGAATTTTGTTAATCATTTGTGATTTAGTAAACAAAGCATATCAAACTTTTTTTTTGGTGTCAGCTTCTCAAATGTAAATATTAGCTTTGTTTTGTATCATATTGTTCATTGAACAATCCTGTCTGTCCATTATGTAATTGCAGGATGATCAAGAGGACATCACATCCTTTGCACTCAGCTGTGACGATGAGGTAAAGCCAACACTTCGAGCGGCTGTCATCACTTCAGTCTGACTTCATCGTGTGAATTTGGATGTTTTTGCTCGATGTTCTTCTCTCAGTCTGTGAGAAAGTATTCAGTACACATGTGTGTCTCTGTTCGGCTTTCCACCACAGATGCTGGTAACAGCTAGTAGAGCTCTGCTGCTGAAGCAGTGGGACTGGAAGCGAGCTCAGTGTATTCGCTCCTGGAGGGCCATTCACACTGTTCCTGTGGCCAGTATGACCTTTGACTCCACCTCTACACTCGTGGCCACAGGTCAGCCATTATTGACAATAAGTTGTGTCTTTTGTGTACCGCGTTCCTGCCTGATCTCTGCTACATAGACGTGCAGTTTTCAGGGTTTGTCTTCTTGTGGTCTTGCAGGTGGCTGTGATGGCACTATAAAGCTTTGGGATGTGGTGAAGCAGTACTGCACACACAACCTTAAAGGCTCATCTGGCGTTGTTCAGTAAGTTGAAATATCTCTGAACAAGAAATGCTTTGAATAATATGTATTAACATAAGTTGTTTCTTCATTCAAATACTTGTGTACTCAAGATCAGTATGTTATTCCTGCTTTTTTCTCCTTTTATCTTACTTTGAGATACATAAACATGTTTTTCTGACTTGTATATATAAAATATATATATATACACACACCAATTTTTTCACTACTTGTGTACATAAAAGTCCTGTCTATTATTTACCTTTATGCCTAGCTTTGTTGACCTTCCTAGCTATTATTTCCATTTTTGTCAAGAGAGATGCAAAAAACAGTGGAATTCATCCATGTATGTGCACATACTTGGCCAATAAAGGTGGTTCAGATGTTCTTTGTTTGCTGGTGTTGAAGGCCAGTAAAGATCTGACTTTCAGATATTCCAATTCGAAAAATACAGTGTTTTTAATGTTGGTGTCTTTTCATTTTTCTTTAATAATGTATAGTAAACAAATACATTAACATATGTACCATAACATCAGGTTTTAGCTTTGGTGTATAACTAAATTCAGTAACATACTCGTGTGTATCTTTGCAGCCTGGTCCAGTTCCACCCAGACATCAGCAGGCTGCAGCTCTTCTCCTCCTCTCTGGACTGTGGCATTCGGCTGTGGGACCTGCGCTCCAGTCAGTGTGTGTGTGTGCTGCAGAGCCACTACAGCGCTGTCACCTCCCTCAGCTTCAGTCCCGACGGCGGCACCATGGTCAGGTACCGTACACTCAGCCGCCCGATGGCTGGTCTGTTACTCACAACATCTAAAGTTTTGGGGTCATCTAATGGGGAGTGTTTTCTTTCTTTCTTCTTCTTGCTGTGATTGTGTGCCGATCTTTATTTGCAGTTCTGGCAGAGACAAGATCTGCACAGTGTGGGACCTGAAGTCTCGGAAAGCCAAGAGAACTGTGCCCGTCTACGAGGTAAGACAACAGGGAGATATTCATGTATTATTTGATGAAGAAAGAATCAATATTTTTGTACTCTTCATGTTGGAAAAAGACTGCAGCTTCATTCTCTGTGTGTGTTGTCTTTGTCGTCAGGCCGTGGAGGGTGTTGTGCTGCTGCCTGAGGATGAGGACTTGTCTCAGATTGGAGTGAAGAGCAAAGACTTGCATTTCATCACAGCAGGCAGCAACGGTTCGCCTCTTGAGTTGTCCCGAACATCTAATTTGTGCTGCCGTGCATGAATCCATATTTTGTGTGACCTCAATTGTCTCTCACCCAGTCTCCCTTCTTCACCTGTAGGTGTATTGCGAGTGTGGGAAGCCAGCACGGCGCGTTGTGTCTACGCCCAGACCCTCACGGCCGTCTCTGAGGAAGAGGAAGAGAAGGACGACGACCCCCGCGGTCTAACGTACCTCCTTCTCCTGCCTGCCTCCTCCAGACTGGCCACAGTCACAGCTGAGCACAACATTGTGCTCTACCAGCTGCCTGGTCTCACCACACAGCAGCAGGTGTGTACTGAGGTGGAGGTCGATACATTTGTCACTTGCAAATTGTTCTGGACAACTTGATCATCAAACTAGAGACTCCGGCCATTCAGGGCTTCTTTTATTATTATTCATACATAATTAACAGACACCCTCGTCCATCTCCTGTTGTTCCCTCTGTCCGCTCTCTCACAGTTTGTGGGATACAATGACGAAGTGCTGGACGTGAAGTTTTTGGGTAAAGGGGACAGCCACATTGTGGTGGCCACCAACAGCTGCCAGCTGAAGGTGTTTGAGCTGCTCACCAACACCTGCCAGATCCTCTACGGACACACAGGTCAGTAACCAGCAGAGGGCAGCATGTGTAAACAAGTACCGATGTGAAATGCAAAGCAGTATGTTTATTTAATCACCAGAGGGCAGAAGGTTTTCCTTCTTAATATTATTCATTTATCATTCTTGAAAACATTTCCGCACCATGTGTCTGTGTCATTCTTCAGTCTATTTTTGGAAGTTTTTCCGTAGTTTCTAAAAGCTGCAATAGCTGCATGACTTGGAGAAATGTGGATGCCTGGGAATGAAAACCTGGCGGCAGTTGCAGATAAATTACCGCACTGATAATAAGAGAAGATAAGATGAGATAAAATAATCCTTTATTAATCCCGCAGTGGGGAAATTCACAGGATCACAGTAATAAATAGTAAGAATATCAACTAAGTAAAAAAGTACAAAATCCACAGTAACTAAGTATAACTAAACAACTAAAATATTTTAGATAATAAATATATATAATAATGACGAGTCTCTAAGAAAAATAAGTTTGCTTTATAATGAGGCTGATCTGTGTTGATATTATCAAATACATTTTATTAGTAGAGTGTGTAAGTGTAACAAACTTGCAAAGTGCTTTACACGCGATAGCAAATTCACCTCAAAACACATTAAAATAAATAAGGATAATGCAACATTCAAGCACACAGCCTTTAGTAACCATAGCAGGTTGAGTGAAAATGATAGCTGTCATTAGAGGAACCAGAATCCAGATCTGATACGATCGGGTTATCTGAGCTTCATTGTGTTTAAAAAGTGACTTGCTGAGCAGGTTGGAGAGGAGATTATCTATTCTGATATTGACTGCTATTTCTATCTGTTTATTGTCCACAGACACCGTCCTCTCACTGGACGTGTTCAAAAAAGGCGTTCTCTTTGCGAGCTGTGCGAAGGTGAGCTCACACATCTTCCAGCCCTCGAAACTAAGGGAACAATGAGTGTTCACAGTGCACTCTGTTCGGGGATCAGTGTGTAGCATTAAGAGGGATTTATTGGCAGATTTGTCATTTCATATTCATAACTATGTTTACATTCGTTTATAATCACCTGAAACTACGAATTCTAAGGGAACAATGAGTGTTCACAGTGCACTCTGTTCGAGGATCAGTGTGTAGCATTAAGAGGGATTTATTGGCAGATTTGTCATTTCATATTCATAACTATGTTTACATTCGTTTATAATCACCTGAAACTACGAATTCTAAGGGAACAATGAGTGTTCACAGTGCACTCTGTTCGAGGATCAGTGTGTAGCATTAAGAGGGATTTATTGGCAGATGTGTCATTTCATATTCATAACTATGTTTACATTCGTTTATAATCACCTGAAACTACGAATTGTTGTCCGCCACGTTACACCGCCATGTTTCTACAGTAATTAACAACCAAAAAAAATGTATTTATTCACCTGGGACAGCGCACATTAATCAACATTTCAGTTTCCACCTCAATGCTAATGTGCCACACTAAGCTAATGAGCTAATTAGATACAAATTAGTGGCCTAATGTTTCCAGTTTGTAATAGCGATGTCTGAGATGAGGCAGTATGATTACTCATGGTTGTGAGTTTATGTTTAGCGGTGAGGTAATTGGTGCGTGTTGTGTGTTTATCTTTAGGACAGGTCAGTGCGTGTGTGGCAGATGGACGGTGAGAGCGGTCGGGTGCACTGCGTGGCTCACGGCTCCAACCACGCTAACGCGGTGGGCTCCATCACCTGCTCCAGGTAGCACTCCTGCACACACACACACACACACACACACACGTGTTTCTTGTCACGTGTCCCGGCAGGAATTGGTCGTAAAGTGAAGGACATTAATGAGTCCGTGTGGCGGTAATGATTCTCCATCTTTGTGTCCAGGATGAAAGCGTCTTTCGTAGTGTCTGGCAGTCAGGACTGCACCCTGAAGGTTTGGGATCTCCCAGCAGACTTGTCTACTACAGGAGCGGACATACACCAGCTGACCCCCCGCGCCACGGAGAAGGCACATGACAAGGTAAGAGCACGAAAGTCTACACAGGAAGAAGAAAAGAGCAACATTTAAACATCCTGCAAACTAGAATACATCTCAGATCGAGGGATGTTCACTAAAACTATCCTGTGGGCTTGTGCATGATCGTGTCAAAGCAACAGGTTGAGTAGAAGGCTACATCACTTGCCCTCAATTCATCAATTATCCTGAATATCTAATTCCAAAGAAAAAAGTAAACTCCAGCACCTTTTTATCACTTTCTTTTACCAAGAGTCGACATTTCAGTCTTGAGAAAGGTCCTCTGCTGCCCAGTATGCTTCAGCCTCCCACCAGCCAGTGAAGAGTCGTGAGGACTCAGCCTTCAATGGCTCTATTAAACAGTCAATAAAATACGTTTTCAACAATGCGGATCACTGCAACCGCAAGAGGGGCTTGAGCATATTTATATCAACACACAAACAATACTTGAGTGATGGATCCAGCAGTCTGCGAGATTAGCTGTGGACAGACTGACGGACACAGAGATGCTCACACACACACGGGGGGGAAAGTCATTGTTAACTTTTATTCACGGAACAAGATCCAATCGTGTTACGCCTTAATTTACTGTTATTTCTAAAACAAAATGTTTGCCAGAGCATTTTGATGCATGGAGAGAACAGACTGTAATGAGAGTGCAGAGTTAATCCTCACACTGCAAATGTGTCTGTTCAGCAACGACCGCTCCTCGAAGCTGTTATCCTTTCGTTTTAGTCTGTAGCTTCATGGCTTCTTCCTGCTGCACAGCCGACAACACGCCTTCCTCGTCTGAAACATGTAGTTCTAATGCACACATAGTTATAATCCAGTGAGGACGCGCTGTCTTTCCTTTTCTTAAATTACTGTAAACTGAAGAATTTTGAGGTTTCATACAATCGGTTGGTGTCACTCTGAACTCTGGGTAATTGTGATTTCTCTCTATTTCGATACTTTTTATTAACCAAACAATGAATGCATTCATCACATTTCACCTGAACCAAATACAAGAGTGAAATTCTTCTTAAACATACGTAATAATCTAATGATACACTATATAATGGTATATCCCAGTGTGTATCATTAGATACACTCACAGGGGCCATTTCACTCCAATGAGTACTTATTTTTGACACTGAAAGTACATTTTCCTCTACTTTAAGTACTTAAACTTACACTCCACTGTGGTGTGTGTACTTTTACTGAACTCCAGCAGAAAAACTGTGTCTGTATTAAATACAGTTTGACCATTCTGGAATATTTTGTTGTTGTAATGACATTTAATGAATCCGGTTACTGCAGAAAGACCACATTAACCCGGTTACTTATCTAGTCATACTCAGAAAGATATCTAGCTTTAGTGAGGATTCTTTCTGGCTTGCACGCACATGTACATGCACACAGACACGGGTGAGTCACTCTTCAGCAGTCGCTTTGTAAACAGTTCCTTGCCGGGCGACTCTTAACATAAGGAAGAGTTCACCAGTCGAACTGATTACAGCTAGGAAGTTGCTGGAATGTCCAGTTTTAACACTATAATTTCCTGCTACGCCTGCACAAACACACACACCTGAGTCGAGATGTACGATACAACAATCGACAATCTGTCCATCAGCGGCACTTGGTTCCATAGCGTGTCTTTTGTTGACGTGTAAAACATTCAGGCAGTGTCGTGAGAGGAATTCAGAGATTTATTCACGTGGCTTTTTTTCCATCTCGTTTTCGAAGAAACTTGCACATTGTAGAAATTTACCTTCATGGCTTTCTACCAGAAAGGGTTTATTTCAGCCCAGCATGATGTTGTCTTTCACCAGACAACGGGTGTTTTCTGCCTAAACCGAAGGAGAGTTCTGGTAGAAAGCCCTAAAGGCAAACTTCTCCCATGTCCAATAAAGTTACTTCCCTCAAACTTGCATTTACTAAGTTAGTGAGTCCTCATCTCCCGCCCCTTGCTTCCTCCAGGACGTAAACAGCGTGGCGGTGTCTCCCAACGACAAGCTGCTGGCTTCGGGGTCCCAGGACCGCACGGCCAAGCTGTGGTCGCTGGCGGCGGAGGGGATCGTGGGCATGCTGGGGGTATTCAGGGGCCACCGGCGCGGCGTCTGGGCCGTCTGCTTCTCTCCCGTCGACCAGGTGCTGGCCACGTCCTCCGCAGACGGCGCCACCAAACTGTGGAGCCTGCAAGACTTCAGCTGCCTCAAGGTGGGCCACCAGAAGTGTGCATGTGTCGCAGAGTACCGTCAGTTGTGTACGTGCAGTCGGATCCCTCCCTAGTCAAGCGTCCTTCTTTATGCACAGACATCACATCTCTCACTTTAAATGTTTGTTCGAGTTATGAATGAGTTATTTCCCCATCGGTGACTGTAATGGTGATATTGTTGTGGCTTCAAAGTAAATATGTGATATTTGTTTGTCATTCTTTAGACATTTGAGGGTCACGATGCATCGGTGTTGAAGGTGATCTTTGTGAGCCGAGGCACTCAGCTGCTCACCAGGTAACCACACACATGCAAAGCTTTTCTCCAGAACAATCTTATCTTTGTTTTGTTACTTCACTTTTACAGGTTAGTTCTGGTGTCAATTCATTTTTTTTTTTTACAAAAGCCTCACTTTGTGCTGAGCACAAACAAGGAAACGTGAGCTCACAACCCTCATGTGTGCTTATCATGTTTTATCTGATTGGCACGATCCCAAAAACTGGCTTTGGGCTCACGATGACTATTCAGACTTAATTAATGGAAAAGAAAGTGAAAGGAATGTTCTAATGTTCTTGTGTTTTGACTGCACATGGCAAACTTTTACAAAATTATATTAAGTCACCAGCTGGGTAGGAAAACACTTGATACTTAAACCGCAACCTTTTTTGTTTTTTCCAACTGTGAGTAGCTGCTTTGTGTGAGAATAGTGCACATTCACTACACACTCAAAAATCGGTTTCATTTTTCATCTGTATGCTGACTTTAAATGAATAGGCCAATTCGTTTTTGATTTAATCGTAAGTTCTGAGAACCCAAGACAACTTTAAAGTTGTTAGATGTGAGAGGCTCAAACCAGAAAACATCTTCCATTTTTGCTTGATTAAAAGACTGTAACGTAAAAGATATATCAAAATACAATCGACAAATTTTCTGTTGATCGCTTAATTTATTAATTATCTCCGCCTCTTTTTTAGTTTACTTTCACCCTTCCCTTCTCCAGTGTAGACACACTAAACACCTCACTAGAGTCAGCATAGGTTGTAGTATAGACTTGTGTTTTATCTGCATTGTTGTGGATCCCCCCTCACACTGTTGTAACTCAACTCTCCCAACTGACGTTCCGTCCTCAGTGGCTCGGATGGTTTAGTGAAGCTGTGGACCATAAAGACCAACGAGTGTGTGAAGACGCTGGACGCCCACCAGGACAAAGTGTGGGGTCTCCACTCCAGCAGCAAAGATGACAAGATGGTGACGGGCTCAGCCGACTCCAACATCACCGTGTGGGTGGTAAGTGTGACGTGATTGATAGTCACCTGTTGAACAGAGGACGCAGAGAGAATGAAGCTGCATCGATCAGCAGTCAAACCTCATTGCCGGGTAATTCACAACTGTCCTTTGGGTAATAAATCACTCAATAAAAGCAAGAAAATGAAATACAAATGCAAGAGTTATTATTTAACAACTCAGGAATCTATACATTTTTAAAATAATGTCCTTTAATCACCTGACAGCACTCTGGCTTGTTTGGTCAGTATTTGCATCAAGCTAGAAAGGAGCTGACATCAGCTATAGATTTTGGTCTTTGGATCACATCTGATCTAGTTGGTTATTTTTTAGCTTTCGTTTTACTCTCACTGGGAGTTTCCCCTGCAGCGATCAATGTGTAACTACAACAATGTTGTCTTTTGTCCACTGCTAGGATGTGACTGAGGTGGAGCTGGCAGAGGAGCAGGCCAAGCAGGAGGATCAGATACTTAAGTAAGCTGAACACGCCATTAACGTTCAGTTCAGTACAGTTGATCAGACGGTCATGAACTCACTGATGCTTGCCAACAATCACTCAGACATAAGTGTTCCCATTGTCATCCTGGGTAACAAGTCAATAATTAGCAGGCAGGATTTCTCGCAGTAGAAGATGCTGCTAGAAGAGACAGCTGAACCCACGCAGAGGGCTTAAACCTGTTCATATGATTTATAGATTCATCTGTCAAACCTTTTAAAAGCGTTCGTATACAGTTTCTATCCGTCGTCGAGGAACTGCATTTTTGTTTTTGGTATCTCATTTCTGCGGACGTTCACCGTTTGAGCTAATTTGCCGTAAACATTGAGGAACAAGTATTTCTGATTGTGGCCGTTAATGAACGTGTGTGTGTGTGTGTGTGTGTGTGTGTGTGTTTCTTGTGTCTGAAGGCAGCAGGAGTTGTCCAACCTGCTCCATGAGAAGAAGTACCTGAAGGCCCTGGGTCTCGCCATCTCCCTGGACCAGCCTCGCACTGTGCTCGCTGTGATTAAAGGTACTTTAGCTACAACTATCTTTGGGGCAATTATGGCGACACATCAGAGCTGTACTCACTGCATCTCACTCCTTCATCGCTTCACCTGTGGTTATCTCGTCAACTGAACTGAACTTCTTTTTTTGTACCATTTCAATAAAGCCGACACTTTGCGATTGGAAAGTGAAAGGCAGTTTAAATTGTATTATAGTTAACATAACGTTTAACCATCAGTCCAGAATCTTTACTTTTAAATACAAGCAATAATAAAAGACATTGAGCTGTGCGTGCAGGACATGATGTGCATCTGCACAGGGTGGATCAGTATGTCATTCAGTAGCTGTCAAACAAAAGGCTGACACATTCTTAGTTCTCTTTGATCATCCAAAATTGGATCACATCCAGTCATGTGAGGATATGAGTTGAGCCAATCTCAGCTGTGCACCTGTGGGTTGTCCTAAAAGTATTTACACTCACGGATGTTTATTTGTATAATTATATATAATTAAAAATTTGAGATGTTTACCTTTTTTGAAAAGAAGAAGTTCCAGTAACACAGGATGAGACTTTATGTGACAAAACAAGTCGCCATGAGGGTTTGGAAAGTCTCCAGATTTAGCGAGAGAGTTGCCAAGTTGGCAGCGGCTAAATATGTCCCCAGAACAACACTGGACGCAACAATGGTTCCTATCACATATTAAACCAAACAAAAATCGTCATAAAAACAAGTTGTACAAATAATAATATATAAACAAGCATATTAAAGCTACTGCAGATGTAAAAACAAACGCATTTAACTTACCAGAGCTGCTGTTCACTATTTAAAGACAAAGTGACAGATTTTGGGATTGTCACCGCCCCACACGTCAGGCTAGCCCACTGACCAATCACGTACTTGTAGGCCAGCTAGAAGGCTCTGACACGTCAAAGAATACGCCCAACATGTCAAACTAAAGATCTGATTGGTTGAACACTATGACAATCAACAATATCGTCCCCATTCACTTCAATCTGCTCTGGCTGCAGGTGAGAGTCTGCAAGCCTCTGGCTCTGTTCTTACCTAGAGACACAGAGGTGAGATCTGATTGGATAAAAGCTCTACTTAAAACAAGCTGCACTGGAAGCAGAGCAACTGAGCAAGACAGTAGCTGTGCAATGAGAAAATAAGATAATGTGAAAAATATTTTTATAAATTATAATACATGTAGTGCATTTAAGAAAAAATATTAAATTATAAAATAGATTTCTTCTTTTTTTTTTTATATATATATATATATATAGCTTTGTGATTCTGTTTAGGCCAGCAGAGAAGGCCTTGCAGGCTCTGACGGCCCGCCACTGCCAAAATGTGACCCGACACACGTGTGGACATTAAACCTAGACACCATTACAAAGGTACGATGAACTAACAGCCGACTGTCCGATGTCTCTGACATGTTCTCTTTTGCTTCTAGCGATTCGTCAGGTGGAGAATAGCCACACGCTGTTGGAGAAGACTGTACTGAAACTACGAGTTGATCAGAAAGGTAACAGATCAACGATGTCCGTCAACCTTTCGAATGATGGAATACATACACGACAAAGAAATGTCTTAAAGTAAAGAAGGAGAAGTTAAAATAGAGTAAAACTAATAAAGTCTGTCTCTTTTGATTCCCCCCCCCCACTCAGAGTCGCTCCTGCGCTACTGTGCCGTGTGGAACACCAACGCCAGAAACTGTCAGGATGCCCAGGCCGTCCTACAGGTGCTCCTCACACACCTGCCGCCTGAGGAGCTGCTGCAGTACCAGGGCGTCCGAACCCACCTCGAGGGACTCATCCCATACACAGGTGTGTGTCTTAACTGAGACAAATTGATTGTAAAATACACACAGTATGGATGTGCATATGAACACAGTTCCTCTCCAGACATCATGAGACAAAAGCAAAATGAGACGAAATAACTGTCCCTGCCAAGGACGGAGAGACGTGCAGCTGATGTCAGATAATATATAAAATACGCTAATTATAAAAAATAATATCGTGGGATCACGATAGGGATAAGAACGACTGCATCATCTGAGTTGCAAAAACAATAACGAGTGCCAAAGAAACCACACTGAGTACTGTGTAGTTTACACACGCAAAGTGGACGTAAACATGAAAGTATTGTATGGAAGCGATCAAGCCGAAGTCATTGCCGTTTCCCCCTCTAGCTCTGGTTCCAGATTGAAATGAATGACCGCTTTACTCTTCTCGCTCACGCACAGAGAGGCACATGCAGAGGATCAGCAATCTGCTGCAGGCGTCCATGTTCCTGAACTACATGTGGCAGAAGATGAGAGTGGCCGGAGCACCGTCCAGGTGAGAGTTTCACCAAACGAAAGCAGCCCTGCGTTAAAACGGCACATTGGGGGCTGCGTTCATGTTGTTTATTGTACCAGTGATGCAATAAAATGTGATCCAGGAAGTTCAGTTGGAGTAACAGATGAATTCGCTCAAAGGCCTTTCAGACGCGCAAACACTGCGCAGCCGTTCATGCAATGAGATGCTGCCTTGCTCCAGAAAGTCTGTCTCCATTTAGAGTCACAGACTAAAGCTCAGTAACTTTCTCCACTGAGTACAGCGAAAAGATCAATCGGTCTTAAGTTCAGCACAACTCGGTGACTTCTGCTCAGTAACAAAATGTTCTCACTATGCGAGTCAAACACGACGTGTATGTAGTTGAGCCAGTTGAGGTTTCCAGCAAACGCACAACGTCTTGTTTGTCTTGTTCTTTTGTGGCAAAAGTACAAAATGTGGCAGAGCAGCATTCTGAGTTAGACCGGGCGCGCTGCCATATTTTTCCTTTTCTTTTAATGATGTTTTGACAGTTTTCAAAGCTTCTTTCCTCGGCGAGTGGAAGGTGAAGCCGATACAGAGATACTTTCTTGAAACGACACAGGGAAATGGAAAAGTTGTGAATGCATGTATTGAGTTTATGACTCCTAATCCCTGTCGGTGTATCCTGTCTAGCATGAGCCAAGATGAAGAAGAAATGGATACCACTCCTCTTGCACAGCCTTTCTTTCTGGTTGACAAGGAGAAAGGAATGGAAAGCGGTGATGAGGAGAAGCAAGACGGCGATGACAGTGATGGCGGACAGGATGAAGACCCAAATTGCCCAGTTAAAGAAAAAGAGGAGGAGGAGGAGGAGGGGGACGATGAAGTCAGTGCCTCAAAGAAAGCCTCCACCAACAACGGGTTAGTAGAAAATGGAGGGAGCCCCAAAACAAATGGCAACCACCACTCAGAAAGTGAGGAGAGCTCAGAAGAGGAAGACCTGGAAGATCAAACCACAATAAAAGTGATGAAATGTCTCCCAGTGTCCTCCACTCCACAATGCCAGACTTTCGCCAGCTGACGGGGATCTCCGCGCCGCAAACGGATGACTCGCTGAGTGGAGTGACACACTGAATGTGTGGCGAGAGAGAGAGGGAGTGATGAACCGATAATAGATGTGCATCTTGTGCCAGTAAAGATTGTGCACGAGTTATTTTTCATTCGGAGTTTAAGCAGAATTGAAAATAAAAATGTAACCAGCCTGATGATCCAGTGGATATTAGGAAAGAAAAGAGGAGAGTCACGGTCACCTTCCCCCACTGCAGCTCCCTTTGTCTCGTCCTGCTCTACCGGTTCGACCACAGCACACAAGGTTCCATTCATAACCACAATTGATTTTTTAATTCCATGATGAGTCAATGACAGACTTTATGGCCCATTATGCAAAACTTTACTGAGATCTGACTGGATCTCACCTCCAGATGTAGTTTGATTCCAAGTTGCAAAAATCCCATTTCATGTATGTAAAGATCAATCTAGATACTATCTGCTTGTGTAAAATAAATTACAAATGTTTTTGAGCTTGCAGTTTGAAGAAGTTTGGATAATGTATGTAAAGATTATTATAAGACAAACTGACAATTTCCTTCTGGTTTTAACCGTTCGTCTGCTCTTACTGAACACTGGTGTTGAGGTGAAACAGTTAATCGATTTGACAATTAAATGACCAAGTCCCAGCTCCTCACTTGTGTAGCGACTGAAAATAATAAATACAAAATTGAAATCAAAGACAATTGAAGATGAGATCAAGTTATCCAAAAAAAAAGGTTTTATTTGTTCCAAGCTCTTCAGTAACACGTGAACACACACAGAATATACATGGTCAGACTGCGGAGTGTATATTTACACACATCCCATTCGTCAAGTTGAGTTTGCTTTTAACAGGCTTTAGCAGGAACTAGAACCACTCTGGTATTTCAAACAAACATTTACTTTTTGCATGAAAACAAATCAATCAAGTACAGTCAAAAATGCATATAAGGCACAACACAAGGTTTCCAGTATGGAAAATAAATGTTCATTCCTGAGTGTTCAATGTTTCCTTATTAATCCTGTTTATATATATGCTAAAGGCCAATATAGATATAGCTTCTGGTGCAACGCCTCTTAATTCTTAGATAAAGTACCTTGATAATAAAGATGAAGCGACCCATCAGTATAAACTTCAGCGACTCATTATCTCTGATTGAGTGGGTGACAGGCTGCCTTTGGTTGCGTTCTTGCGGGTGACGGTGGTACACCGGGTGAGGATATCCTGGGTCCGCGGCCTGGGTGGCACCTTAGGTGTTTTCGGGCCCTTGTAGAGGTTGGGATCAGAGACGCTGGGCATCAGTCTCCCCTCCAGGATGCTCGACGGGCTCAGGCGGCTGCTCGCCAGAGGGGGAGGCGTATGGCTGAGACGCAGCTGTTCCTCGTTGAAGCTGTGGCTCAGGTTCAGGTTGAAGGACGAGGAGCTCGCCCAGGAAGAATTGAGCTCGTCGCTGAAGTCGCTGTTGCTCGAAAAGCTTTCCTCGCTATCTGCTCTCGGGCTCATCTCACGCCGCTCCTGTTTTCCGTCCATCTCCAAGATGATCGTGGGCGGAGGGACGTAGTCTGCAGTCGTAGGTGAGGTGGCAGCTGGAGGCTGAAAGTGAGGTTCTTCAGGCAGGATGTTGAGAGAGGTCGATCTCTGCTGCCTGCGTGGTGGGAGCAGGTTGGGTGTGGAAGACGTGATGGGTGGAAGTTGCGGGTTGGGTGTGGAAGACCTGGTGGGTGGAAGTTGCAGCAGGTTTCCTTGCGAGAGGCTGAGCTGGTTTGACTCCAGTTCCGGGCTCTGGGTCGGGGAGGAGGCGCGGCGGTGCTGATGGTGGGCTGTCATGCGGATATGAGGGAAGTTGTAGGGCTGCAGGTACATGGTGGGGATGTAGCCCGCTTTATTGTTGTACCTGTTAAAAAAACAACAAAGACAAGAATGTGGGGTTCAAAATCTGGAGGACTTTAAAGCGGTGAGAATTTTGTTACGACAAGATGATCTTTAATGCCGCTGGAAGGATGTTTGCAAAGTTCAGCCAAAGGGTTAAATACCTGATGAGCCACCAGCCGTTGTTAGACTTCTGCAGGATCTCCACCACTGAACCGATGGACACGGTTATCTCGTCCCTTTTGGTGGCCTTGTAGCTCTTGACTGCAGTGTACAGCTCTCCTGAGAGTGAAAGACACGACTTTAATACACGACATCGTAGCATCTCGACCGGCATTAACCCGCTACGGTATTTTAAAACCGCGTGCACTGTGTATGCAAACAAGCCACGCTGTTGATGGTCTGATGTTTGAGGTACAACTGAAACTGTATCTATGGACATACCTCTCTCAGGGCTCCCATCAATGTCATCTTCATCAGCATCATCATCATCAAGGCTCTCCAGGTAGGGGGCAGGGAACCAGGCCATCCGCTTGTCTTCGTTCTCCACAAGCCACCACCCTGAACCAACACAACCACATCTATTTAACATGTGTCCGTGTGATTGGGTTGATGAGGTTCCAGCCATTGACGGGACACTGAGCAGTGAAGCGCGCTCACCTGCTTGGTCTTTGATGAGCACGTCGACTTCTTCGTCCACCGCCACTTTGAAAGGCTTGTTCTTGGTGTCTTTGGTCTCGTAAGGGGCCACGCATCGGTAGGTCTCTGTGACGAACGGCTGGGTCACGTTGCCACCTTTGACCTGTCCCGCATCGGCGCTGACTTCATCCTCTGATGGCAAGATCATGATGCTGAGGAGGACAGTCGCAGGTTAGTTTGGAGCTAGATTTCTCTCCGGGTAAACACAGAGCAGCTCATGCACAATCCCAAAGTCTGCATGTGATCACCCAAATTTGTTGAGCAGGAATTCAGACTTATCCCGGTGCTGATACTTCAGCATTTAACATTATTCAGGTCCACATGCTGGCAGAAAAACTCACATTGTCTATTTTTCCCATCCTTTTACATGCTTCTACATTTTTATGCTAAAGAAATCTTGTACGAAACACATTTTTTTTACCAGTGTTAGGGAAAACAAGGCTGAAGAAGTAGATTTAAGAATAATTGTTTCCTTATTTCCATGCATGTTTCATAGAATCCGCTTAAATGGGTAATTTGGGTATTTTAAAATGTCACCGCTCACTTTATGCATCTCGAAGTCTTTAGGGTTTGCTCTGGGTTCTATGGCCAGAAAAAGGCTAAAGGTGGTGTTCTAATTTACTACAAATATGTTCAGCCTACCTGTTCTTGGCGAACTCGGGCTGCAGGTCCTGGTCTTTGGGGTGGAAGAACTGGATGAGGTCTGCAGACTGAGAGACCTGCTCGTCGCAGCTCAGCAGCTTATTGCAGTATTTCTGCAGGAACTTGAGGCGCAGGAGTGACTTGGTTGGACCTTTCTTCTGGCCGCCGCCGTCCAGCTTTTTGTCTAAAAGCAGACAGGAATCTTGAAGTCAGAATCCAAACCGCCTGTAAACGCACTTTGTAACTCGCATAAACTGCAGCTGTAATTTACGAACACACACCTTGAAATTTGGGAATGATTCTGTCGGATTTTTTCATTTTGTTTGCCGGTGGGAATGCCTTCTTCAGCTGCTTCTGTCGGAAAGAAATAGGTAACAGAACCGTTATTAATAGATAACACACAACCGTTATTAATCAACCACACATGCACGCGCGACACGCAGAGAGGAGATGTAGCCTTTTATACTCACGTGCATTGTCTTGAAATCCTGAAAAGTCCTGTAAACTACAATCTCATTCTCGTCCGACCAAAGCACGGAGGTCATGTACATCTGGAAAAGGGAAAATGCAAAATGAATCACTGAGAAGTGCAGATTTTTTTAAATTAAAATGTGGCATCTTTAAAAAAAACAATCTGAAAAAGAGTAAAACTTCTCCATATGCGCTTACTTTGCACTTCTCCTTGTGCATCACTCCGATTAAACTGACACTGATGGGATACCTGTGGCCCTCCATGATGAACCGACAGAGACAACGCGTGTTGAATTCCGGTGTGTGTGAGCTGCAACGTAAGTCTCTCAGCCTCGCGCTGGCTCTGGAGCGGAGATGCTCTGCGGGTGTGTTTATATTTCCTCCACAGGTGTTGCGTCAGACACGCAGACAATACATCCTCGTCACTGGGAGGACGGTCCAAAAGCAACAGCAACTAAAAAAAAAAATTCCCAGGTAAAGTCCAGCATTTCTCCGTGACAGGCAGAGTGAAACTTCCAGGAATTCGGATGTGTGAGGCGTGACACGAATGTGCATTCAAGAACATAACAGTACTGTTCTCGGTCCATCAACAAGCACGAGAGATTATGATGATGATGAGTTTCACATTTAGTATTCCTATTATTCATCCGCCCGTTTCATTCAGGCCAATCACATCAGAAAATGTCAGTTTTGACTTTATTGGTTCATTCTGTAGAATATATCTCCTGGCTAGACAGATATGACGCTGGAAATAATATAATAACAATAGGCTATATATATATGTATATGTTAATGTTCATTTTGTGTCATAGAAAATAATTGCTTTTATTCTTTCTGTTTTCACCATGTAAAGTGCCTTTGAGTACCTTTTAACTCGCTATAGGCCTACAAATAATAATAAAATATATTAGATGGATAAAGTCAGTTAAAAAGTGCTTTATATGCAACAACATCGGATGCACAAAGGTTGATCTCTTTATCTGAACTGCACTCTTCTAACAACTCACGCACAAACTTCTGTCTCTCGGCTCATTAAGTCGACGCAGTTGTTATTGGTCGAGCATTGTTGAAGCCAGATAAGGAAGTCACTGCCAATATTTTTCTTTCACATTTCTTTCTGCTTGCAGAAAAACACGTGTCTTGCTCTCTATGCTACCTGCAGCACAGCACGTACACCAAACACGAGTCACGTTTACTCGTTCTTTTAAAATGTCTTTCTTGAAACGAGCTAACTTAAGTGGTTAATAATCAGCCTGATGGGAAAGGAACTCCCAAAACAAAAATGACTCTTCACCTTTAGAAAACCAAACTGTGTCATAGGGGCAATCTTTACATTTAATACGAGAAGTATTTTGGAGCAAAGCTGCACATGAAACTATTTTGTGTAAATTCGACCTGATATTAAAGGCGGTGACTGATATTTATGAGGAATACACTTCAGAGATTTGGATCACCACCTCAATGTATGCAGACAATGGGTTGTACGGTCAGAGGGATTGATCTATCCTTGATCACGCCACACATTACGCGACCGTAACTGCCGCAGAAGTGTTAAGCGGTTTGAAAAGTTCGGAGTAAAACCCGTTAGCTGTCTACTACTGACATCTAGTGCTGAACTCCTGCACAGGTGTACCTGTAGTGTCACACTGCAGTGCCACGACACTTTTAACCTGATGTTCGATGCACAGATTATCACTTTGTAGTCTCCTGATCCTTCTTTGTATAAATGATGGATGCACTGTGTATATGGTCGGTTCTGATAATATACATCTTTGACTGCACTTTGTATCCGACTGTACTATTATTCTGACTGTACTGTTCGTTTCACATCATGTTTCGTCCTTTCTGTGGACCCCAGGAAGAATAGCAGCCGCTAAGGCGTCAGCTAATGGGGATCCAGTTAATGAACAATAATCAACAATAAAACAGATGAAATAATCCACTCTTTATTTCTCTTCACACAATGAGGCCGACTCGTCATACGTCCACTTCTTTAGATCAAGTGTGTCAGTGGAGACTTAATAACACTCACAAATAAACATGTTTCTTACATTGCACATTTTCATTCGGTTATATGATTGATAAAAATAACATTTTTTATTTTTATTTTATTAAATCCAACAGATTGCAACACTTTCAATCCACATACATATAAAAAAAAAGATTCTTCCCACAGCCCATCAAATCCCCTCGTCATGCAGCAGGCGAGCGAGCCAGCTGACAGCCAATAAGCAACGCAGAGGCAGGCGGAGTACATGCACGCTCCAACACATGACGCTTATATCAACCCGATGAAGGCTCCCTCAACCACACAAATATACTTTCATGATTTTGTTCAAATAAAACATTACAAACCTAATCATTTGTCTTTAAAAAAAAAAAGAAGAGATTTACAGACATGTAAAATGTTAAGGCAGCAGGTTTCTCCTGAAGCATCAAAGGAGGTTATGTTCTTCCTACTTTAGACTTTTCTCCATGAGTCACAAAAGGTGCTTTTGTTCACACAATATTTTCCACTGAGGACAGAACAGTAACACATTGCAGACAAGCATGTTGTGTGGAGCTTTTTTGTTTTGGTTTTGTTACGTTCAACTGTTGTGCCTTCCTCATTCAGCCACATCTCACTGCTTCTGAAGACGAAATAATATTGAAAGGACGCATGTGACTGAAACCAAAGAAAACTAAGATTTTATCCACAGACTGTGTTGAAGACTGAAGATGTCGTCAGTCGACCGCCACACAATAGAGGTTTGTCGACACCTATTCAAATTCAATTTTACATTTTTAACTGAGTTCGAATGTCACATGTCTGAGCTTTACATGCTGGTAATTGTTATTAAATCTATTTATTTTTCCCAGTCACTCGTATTTTTCCTCTGTAGTTTTACTCGAAGACGTTTACGATAAAAACAAATAAAGGAAGATAAATCATCTGTAAATAAAACACGTTATGCGCTCTTAAAGCCTCCCTACGTGTGACCTTTGGCTTGCATAGAGACATTTTGACATTTGAAGACTTCTCGTTGTGTTCGTAAAAGCAGCAGCGTGGAAATGATTGGTTATTGATTATTAACGACCCGTTGGGAGGTCATCGTCGCTGTCATCTTAATTCGGCCAACTCTCAACATTCAGCTGTTGGACTCAATACGTATTGCCCCAAAAACACCATCCCTGAACGCCAGATCACAACTTACGGTCTTAAAGACCTTGCATAATAAGTAGACCACTGCTCATCATTGCTACTTTCTGTTCCGCAACCTTTTTGGCAATAACCCCACCACCATCATACTCTGCATTAAACACTACGGGGGTGTCAAAGCACAGTAAATTTGTCGGAGTAAATTTTACTCAAATTGAATAAAATTTTACTCAATAAAATACAACATTTGGTCCCAGTCTATATAGAGTAAAATCTACTCTTGCCTCAGAGTTAATGATTCAGAGTATTTTTTACTCTATTCAGTGTTTGTATTTAACTCTAGATGATGATAATTTACTCTATGTAGCATAAAATGAAAACAACTCTACTGCCATTTTACTCAACTTAGAACTATTCCACTCCACATAGAACTACATTCCACTCCACATAGAACTACATTCCACTCCATATAGAACTACATTCCACTCCACATAGAACTACATTCCACTCCATATAGAACTACATTCCACTCCATATAGAACTATATTCCACTCCATATAGAACTACATTCCACTCCATATAGAACTATATTCCACTCCATATAGAACTATATTCCACTCCATATAGAACTAAATTACACTCCATAGAGAACTAAATTATGATTAAAACCTGAGAGAACTTACTCTGGAAGGTTATCATTAAACCCAACAAGTTAAATAAATCAGATATCAGTATTTACCAAAGCACAATTTATTATTTTGTATTACAAATGTGCAATGTATCCATACATATTTTACAGAATACATTTTGGACCTTTGGAACACTTTGGCCTTTTCACTATGACATCATAGGAAACAGTATGGCACAATAAACAAACTTGCATCATCACACCTGTATGACATTTGTACATCAAATGCTTTATAACAGAAAATCTCTTTCACATCAACTACATGAGGTCCGTCTTTTGTGCACACAACTTTATATGCATTAAAATGCTCATCAAGACACACTGTTTGCAGGGCAAATGTAACAAACAATAACCTCTCATCTTTCAGAACTACATGGTGGATTTTGTGAAAAACTGGCATCTCACAATGAACCTTCAGACAAACGACTAAACCCGTCCGATACATATTTCCATGGTGTTTGGCCCATCTAATATTTAAAACCTTGGTGTCAATTGGTACCTGAATAGTCTCAGCTATCTCATAGCCCCAGTCTAGCACATTTAAAGCTACCATATTACCTGGACCAATTATCACTTCATTGGGATCAAATGTCTGCCACCTGTATGCTATTTGATTTTGGTGTTTCTTGGCCAAAGTTTTAGTGATATTTTTGAAGCTTTTTAATTGTTTCTTAAAGAAATGATGCTTTGCTTCATAGCGCATGCACCAACTATGCAAAAGTGGTCCAATTTTAAGAATACACATAGGGTAATGCACCATAAAATGATGTTTTGGTAGCAGCCTTTTGTTTGGAAACAAATGCTTGAACAACCTGTGGTGTTCCACGATTAAGTGTTTCAAAAAAATAGTAATACCCTTTGATAACTTTGGTGAAAATACAATGTTTACAATTTGAAGCAAAAGCAGTAGCAAATACCAGTGTTGATCATTTGGACAAACCAAGTCTCCAAAGATAAGTGGTAGATTGCGAAGTAAACACCAGGATTGGATTGCATTCAACCCCAAGTCATTTGAGTCCTCCCTTAACTTAACTGTAGGAGGTTTGTTGTTTTGCTCCATATAGCCATAGTTAAAACTCCTAATTCTACAGTCTATTTCTTTTAATGTTGTGTACTTATCTTTCAAGTGCAGTAATAGAAGTTTCATTTCATATTGTGCCACTCCCTCCAAGATATCGTGCATAATATCGACAGAGAAGTTTTCACATGTATTGAAATATTGCAAGGAATTTAGAATGCAAGAACGTTTAACGCCCATCACATAGGGAAGAGTGGGATTTGTCTCCATCATTTGGCAATGTTCCGCATGAAGTGCGCGAGTTCGCAAAACTATCTTGGGTGAATCTTCATTAAACTCAGTCTGAAAGTCTTCTTTCTCAGCAAGACAGAAGCGGCAACAATATCTGGCACTGAATGATTCAACAAAACCAAACAAACTGTGAAGACCAAGGTTGTCACCTGTAACTTGGACAATAGTTCCATACACTGGCTGATCATACAAGGGGACCCGAATTCCATCCTTCTCAAGTATTTTAATATCCTGCATAAGTGGATCAAGTATTTTAGAAAAGCCATATGTTTTAACATCTTGGGCATGAAATAAAGCGACCAAATGAATATTAAGCAGATTTGAGTTGTACTTGGGAGAAAAATTCCGCAAGGTGAAATAGAGTGCACCTAATTTATGTATTCCCCGTTTTGAGCCTAAAGGATTTGCAGTTTCAAAATCATCATAAAAAAGCTGAATCAGAATGGCATGCTTCTGTTTTGAAAATAGATCATGACTCTTGAAAAGATCTCCATCGCACAAGTCATGAAGATTTTCTCCTGAACTTGAAGTCTGCATCATCTCTTTTATGTTAGGATGTTGATAAATAAATTGTAAAGTTTTCAAAATAGGGATGTAAACTAATTTATCAGTGACAACAACCTGATCATAAGTTCCAGTGGTGCGATTGCGTAGGGTATCAAATCTTGTACCAAGAACATATTCAACTAAGTCTACCCTTCCCCACTTCTCTGTAAAATACTGCCTTCTTTTACTCTCAGAATTTAATACACCATAGGGATTTTCCATTTTTTCGAAACACTGATCAATTTTGCTCTCAATGTCGCTTTTGATAGGCTCCTGTAAAGATAGACACTTCTTCACAGATTCTTTTGCTTGATTATGGATATCGTCAACAATCTCTTCCATCGAAATTACCAAAGAGTTAACAGTTGTTTCACTTACGCCTGCCACTTTAAGTTCGGCTACTGTTGCAGCGCAGCTGTCTACAAGACTCCTTTTGAGAAGGACTGAGTCAGAAGGTGAACTTCTTGCTGGCAAGTCATCAAAATTACTTGCTGCTAAATCTTCAGATGTAGATGGGCCTTCACCAGGATCAGAACAAGGTTCATGTGCTTTATTTAGATGCTTTCGAAACCCAGAAAAAGTGCCATAAACTAGTGAACAACCAGCCTGACCACATTTAAGACGAAGGGTCTTTCCTGAACAAAGTCCGTGGATCAACTTCAAGTGTTTTGTCAGGGAATTGGTGTTTGCCTGGGGGATTTTGCAAATAAAACAAAACATCTTCGTATCAACTCAATGCAGCATCCGAGCCCTCAACTCTGCAACCCTTGGATTCACCTTAGTGGTATCAACATCGATTTCAAAGATCGTGGTTTGCAAGAAGTTGTACACATTTACCAGATCCTGGTTGTACGAAGTACCAAAGACAAAATGAGCTTTGAAAAGCTCATCAAAACAGGCAAGTGTGTCTGGTGACTTACAAGGTATTGCATGCTTGTCAATCACAATGAAGTATTTGTGAATCAGACTCTTCTGGGTCCCCACAGCTAGCAGGTATGGTTGAAGGCTTTCCACGATGCCGTCCAGATGCCCCTGGATGCTCATCCCAGTCTGTGACAGAAAAAATAATGAATTAGTCAGCTATAAAATTAGTCAGTTTAAGGAAATGTCTTAATTGACCATAATCTTAAAAAGAGGATTGAAAGGTTTAGAAAAGGGGACAGAACAGTGACGATTTTCCAGTTTAATTGAACTGTAACCTCACCTTAATGAATTTCACAAGACGGTCACTGGCTTGTCTGGCTGAGAGTTTTCCTGGTCTCTTGCGGCCATGTGGTGATGGTGGTAGAAGGTGGACAAGAACCAAAATGGATGACATGTCACTGTCCCATCCTGGAAGTAAAAATTCATAAACAAGCATTTACTACAAGCGAACAGTCAATCCATTTTTCATTCAAAAACTATTCTCTCTTCCATAACTATGATCCTTAACTTTTAGCATACCATTTTCCACGTCTGTTGTGCATTCAGCATTTTGAACCAGGTCTTGAAGATCGGCTGTCTGTGTGAGGCCACGGCTTTGTTCGAGGACTTTCTGTTTGTAGATAGTAGGCCATCTCTCCAGGAACTTTGTAGTAGCAGCATCCCCAAACATCAGACCAAAGTCTTGGTCAATCTGCAGACAAGATAGAATTGGTCAAAACAGAACAGTAAACATTATGGTGTAGCACCATGGTCATGACAGATCTTACAACCCTACCCAGGCTATTGTAGAACAGAAATAATATTGTCATGACAGTGGCAGTAGAACGTTCACATACCAGTCCTGCCATGTCCAGGAATCTTGGAAACGCTGTGAATAGTTCAGAGGACTTCACTGGGTCATGAACCATGTCTTGGCGATAGGTAAAGGTCTGCTTCATCTTCTCCTTCACAGTTGCTTCATCAGCTGTATGCTTCATAAGCGCAATGGCCTCGCAGCACAGGCTTTCTGTGGTTAGCCCGTTTTCCACTCTGAATGAGTCTCTTTCTGCTTTTGGACCACCTGTAATAGTGGTGGCACTTTTATCAATTACTGGGTTAGTATATGATATTATGTCCTAAGATATAAGAAATAAGGCTTGGAAAACTCTGCAAGGATGGCCATGCAGGCACTTACGTCTCCAGAAGAAAAATAGGATATATATATATATATATATATATATATATATATATATATATATATATATATATATATATATATACATTATATGATTATTCCCTCATCATGCATTATGAATTAGACTTCACACATACCAGTTAGTGTTTGTGACTGACTGCAGGTCTTCTTTTTTCCCTCCGATGCTTCCTTCTGAACAAATTTCAGTCTCCATGCCAGATACCCACTCCCATCTTCTGCATTGTAATAATGCTCCTAAAGTAAAAAGGGTTATTCAGTTTGATTGAACAAGTTGAAATAGTTTAATCTTTCCCCAAAAACTATCATATTTCCTAGTATTGTGATGAGGCCTTTCTTTCTAATGACAGTTATTTTGAAAAACAGAGGTTATTGTATTACACGGTTAGTGTTGTGTCTTGTTAATGGGCTAACCCTTGCGGTGCGAAAGTAAACTGAGCTTTAACACCGCCAGAGTTCAACTTACGGGGAAGGCAGAGATGGTGGCCATTAGGGCTGTCACCTTTTCCAAAAATAACACTCGAACAAATATGAAATGACACGCAATACGTTAGAGCGCCCTCTGTTGGGTGACAAAGTAAACTACGTTAAACAGTCAGCTGTGGATATAGACTGTACATTTTTTATTCAAATGAGTCATTAGAGTTTGAATGTTAATTACATTCAAACAAATGTTCAAAAAGTGACAGCCCTTGTTGCCATGCAGTAATGTTTACAGATCTTTATTTGAAATAAAAACACTACCCATCTGTAAAACAGCAGTTGAAATATTTACATTCCAAGCAAGTGAAAAGTAAATAAGTTAGACGTTTTAATGTACTTACATAGCCTAACTTGCTCCTAGGATCGGCCAGGTATGGGTACAAGGTAGTGATGCCCCTTGCGTAGTCCTCTTTAACGCGCCTTGAAGGACTTGTCCTACACACAAACACACAGACTTTACTATATGTGCTCCAATCAAAAGTATTGATGTGTAAATTCCACCTGCTAAAAGAGGGGTGTTGTACTGTGTCAATTCAAGACACACATGTGTATTAGGAGTGCAGGTATGTAATAATAACAACATGACAACATACCCATGTTCACTTGTCATATGTGCGACCAATATCTTGACCATATCACGTCTTCTGGCATCCGTTAGGCTTTTTGTTCGGGCATACTCATTCATGATCCTCTCTCCTCCAGGTTTGTTCTTCAGGATGTCTTCAATCATCTAAGTGGGAAGAACAAAAATGAACACAATGAAACGTTTAAAACAATAATGACATCAAGTATTATCAAACAGAATGGCCACAATTTTACAACTTCAGTTATTCAGCCATTTACCATTCAACCTTGGCATTTTTTTTAAACCTTCAGAAAGGATGCAAGGGAAACTGCAGAGCTTACCTGAGCTAGATGACTTCCCTCATCTCTTTGTCTTGTAGCAGGACTATGCTGCAATATAGTGGTGTCGTCCGAGTCCCTCTCATTGTCTCCACTGAAGCTTGCAAAGGAGGAGCATGAAGGGGAGCTCAAAGAATCTAGAAATCATATTAACATTGAACTAATGTGATTAACAATGTGACTATAAGACAATATAAGTGCACACATCCATTATTAGAGGAATGCAAATATTTCACATTGTATCATGCCCACAACAGTTCCAGAAATTGTGGAAAGGGTGAGCAGAGATGATTTCAAAATATCTAAATAAGATTTTAAAAAACCCCAACTCAGATATATTAAATTGTCTTGCATATTCAAAACATGTTAGATTGACCAAGCCGTACAGATAAATATGAAGTTATAAGCTAATAAGTAACTAACCCTCAAGATTTGGGTCTTGGGGTAGACAAATCTCCAGCACACCAATGTCTTGTTTCTTTAGTAGAAACTCAAACACCTCCTCATCAACTTCGGTCTTTGATTCATCATAGACTTTTAAGTCCAAGGTTGGAAGGTCAAATTTCTTGGCAACTGTGAAGACAAAATACCAAGGGACAAGCTTAGTGATGAATCGGTTGTGTATTTGCAGAAAAACATAACAGACAGCAATCAGAAGGCCATCTTCACTTGAACATTGTAATCCCAAAACTGACAGTGTTCCATGCAGACCTTTGCTATTCCAGGGAAAAGACTTTCAGGTATGCAAAACATAGAGTGACATCCCAAGTGTATTGTTCCACAGGTTAGTGTGTGCAATATTTTTCACTCACCACAATCCAAAAATGATTTGAAGGTTAGTTGCCCCTCATAACAAATGTACTTCTGACGATCTCTGTACTTCACTCTTACAGCTTGCATCCTTCATGACAAAAACAATTAAATTAGTTTCATTATCAGAAACAGCTGACTGCCAACATTAGTAATACCACAGTAAGCCAACATTAGAAAGACATGATGCATGGACTAATAGTAGGTCTCCACAAGGGTAAACTATTTCATTATAAAAACGAGGGACATTTTAAGCACGTCTTTATTACGCTGTACTAAAGGGACCTGTTCATTCGCTTGAATCGCCAATTCGCGTCACTCCAGTCTCATAGTGGCTGTGCATAGACTTTGTATGTAATCTACTGCGTTTGGCGTGAACACATCATCAGAAATGTAACCAGTTGTCTCATCTTGAACAATGTCTACTTCACCTGGTTGTCTCCGACTTGGCCGTCTCTAGCATGCCACAGTGCAACAGATCAATCAGCTTATGCTGCGGAATTCTACCCGCACTTCGCGAGTGGCCCGTGCCAATGTCAAGCCCAGCTAGTTTTAGCAGTCAACAGAGTGAAGTGCATTTTTTCAAAGTATAACACACATGTTGCATCGACCAGGGTGCTGATGAACTGCAGCGAAACACAGTCCATCAACACAGCTCTTTTCAGAGTCAAATACACGTGTTGGCGGCAACAAACGCAGCTAGAAACAGTCCAACAGTCATTAACAGCTCTTTTCAGAGTCAAATACACGTGTTAGCGCAAACAAACGCAGCCGGAAACAGTTGCTTAAAACAGTCGTTAACAGCTCTTTTCAGAGTCAAATACACGTGTTAGCGCAAACAAACGCAGCCGGAAACAGTTGCTTAAAACAGTCGTTAACAGCTCTTTTCAGAGTAAAATACACGTGTTAGCGCCCACAAACGCAGCTAGAAACAGTCCGTTTAAAACGGTTTTTAACAGCTCTTTTCAGAGTAAAATACACAGGTTAGCGCCAACAAATGCAGCTTAAAACGGTCGTTAACAGCTCCTTTCTGAGTAAAATACACGTGTTGACGCCAACAAACTGCAAATTCTACATAGCCATTTTCACAGTAAAATGTACCTGTTGCACCAACTAACTGCAGCAAAAGACAGCCCCTCTACACAGAATAAAACACACATGCACCTGCTCAGTGAAGTCCGCTGGCTACTGATGATAGCTAATACTACTTTATTGAGACTTTAATCCAGGTGTGTCGACGTTAATATGTCCATAAACCACCAAATATTTTGCGAATTGATGTTAATGCGTTAGAAGCTAACGTTTGACTGTGACTAAGTTATGTGAAAACGTTAGAAGCTACCGTTAGCATCTGCTAACGCGAACAATCAGAAGCTACGGCTCATATCTGACAATGCAAATAGTGAAGTAACGTTAGGTTAGCTGCAATGTTGCTACACAATGTACCTTACACACATGAAGTTAACCAAAACGAATGACCTTACCTGACATGTTATTTCAAATGCCGTCTTCTGTTCCTCACTTCAGCCCTTCCGTTCCATAAAACGTCAGCTCATTCCAGTGTAGCGAGAGGTGTCATGGCGGCAGAAACGAAACTTAAGGAACCGTTGTGGGCGTGGTCACGCTGTTTTACTCCAATAGATTTTATTCTGAATATTTACTCACACTCTACTGGCTACTGGAAGTAATTACACTCCAAAATGATTAAATATGACTCCTTCAGTGGAAAATAATTGTAACTCCGGAAAAATTACTCTCCCGTTTTTCCTGTGGATGTTAAATGATTTAAATTAAGCTTTGCTCTTCTCACAAACATACACCCTTTATACTCTTTTCTTTTGCAACTCTTAGCTGAAAAGGCAGTTATGTTTCTCCGCTGAAGGAAAACAGGAACATATTTCGATGTCCAACAAACAGGAAGACTGATCCTTTGCGAGCGCAAAGAAATCAGGTGGCACAAAATGAAAACAGACCAAAATACAATTAAAAATATGAAATCTGAAGAAAACGTGAGCTCCACAGTGACTGCAAGAGCCGTCCGTCCACTGATCTTTACTTTCCTTGAAACTCGTCCTTCTCTGTGCCTTCTTTCTGTTGGTCCACCACAGGAGAGAGTCTGACCACGGTTTACGTCCCTGCAGGAAGGGAAACGGGTCAGCTCCCATCTCGGCACTAAATGACTCTCCGGTGTTCCCGTCCACGTTGAACCACAGCGCAGTAGGAACTGTCCCCTCCTTGACTCGGTACTCGTGTGTGCATTCGTCACCGAAACTCATAAATAGGCATACTGTGCTCTCGGACATGGTTTAGGTTTAAAGACTGATACCTGCAGGGGCGAGTAGAAGGGAGGAGTCAAATGTGGCAAAAGAAACACGTACTAACGTGGCAGAAGATGTTCGGTAGTTACCATTCTGAGCTCCTGTGGTAATAATAACCCTCGATAGTGGCCGTGGACTTCTGGAAACAGATGTAATAGAAGCCAGCGAAGGAGGCGCCGCTAATGTCTTTGATCGTGTGGTCGGGGACTAAAAACTGCTCCTGAGGGTGCAGAAAAAAAACAAGAGTGGAGGTTAGAGCTCAAAGCTAAAACAAGGACAGACAGACAGACACAGAGCACGAGAGAGAGAGAGAGCGAGACTATGTACTAACCTTCCACCTCATGAAGACATAATCACTGCTGTCCAGCACTTCATAGTCAAAGTCATCAGAGTTGAAGCTTTTGGCATATTTGTAAAAAGGCTGGAACTTGCCCTGGAAAGAGTTCATGAAGTACTGGTAAGAGAATAGAAACTACGGAGGTGATGACAAGACAACAACTGTAACTCAGGATGCAAAGTCTGATTTTAGGCAAAGTCTAAACGTAATTTATTTTTTTGCAATTCATGGGCTTTTTCTGGAAGACATAAGAATACGAAAGTGTCCGTGAACTTGTTAGATGAAGAGCTGTCGGCTCAAATGAAAAAAAAAGTCAAACCGAACATACCCAGTGCTTTCTGTCCACGTCCTCATCTGCGTCCCACTTCCTGGTTAAAAAAGGTCTTTTTCGACTGATAATTTCACCAGCAAAGAATGTTGTGAGAGTTGGATACTCCTGTCACACAGGGAGAAGGTGGATACCTTAACTGTGGTTCAACTTTGCAGCAGAAATTACAGTAAGTGATGCAACAAATAGTGTTAAAAATGTTTTGAATATCTATATATTAGGATATACTTGTAACAGCTTCAACTGGCTGTGCTACAAATCAATCATTAGGGAGAATCTTTATCATTATGCATGTTGACTTACTACAGATAGGTGAGCAAGTTTGTTCTCTTGGCTTCATTTTCTCACAAACAACTTGCCAGTTTAAATAGGATCCTGCGTTTGGAATGTAACAGTTGACACACTTAAGCTGAGGACTAGAGTGCGAACCTGGATAAAGAGATTCAATCTAGGGACATCCCAATTGTCCACCTCTAAGCTTTTTTATTTACAATTCAGTCTGTATCAAGCAAGTAGAAACCAGTTCCCACTCGCTTCAATGTAGAAACCAGTCTGTGCTCAGAATAAAGGTCAGTCTTACTACATCTGATCTACTTTCACTGCTCACCTCAGTCAGGCCTTTGATCTTCAGGTATCCACACAAATATGAGTCCTCCACAGTCACGTGCTGCAAACACATTCAGGGAATAATACATAATTATGTCGTGGCCTGGAATCACAGGTGCAAAAAAAAAATAATATATATATATATATATATAATTTATTTATTTATTTATTAAATGCAAGAGGGGTACTGTGAACAGAGACAAACCGTACAAAGTGAGTTTGCAGTCAGGCATTACATTTTCTGTCAGTAAGGCTGCTGACACTGCTGTCAAAAGTCAATCCTAGCAGCTTATTACTCCTTTAGGTCGCTAGTTGCACAAGATGCTAACGTGTATGTTTGGAGTGTGTTTAACATGAATGCAGAATAGGTGTCTATAACGTTGATTAATTAAATTAGGTCCAAATTCTTAATGTCACAGCAGAAACACAGTGAAGTAGCAATAATTAGGTCAGCGTACTGAATGACAAGCTAACGTCAGCTAAGTTAGCAACTACTGCTACAAATATGCTGACTTTGCAATGTGGCAATAAACAAACTAATGTTTAAAAAAAGACCAAACAGGACAGGTGCATGTCAGTAACAATATACCTGTAAAACAACCTCAACGTCGTAGGAGTTGCCTTTGCTCTTCTGATAACCCCGAAACTGTGAGCCGCTGTACAGCAGCGACGTGGCCACCCCGGGCTGGAAGGTGTTGATCGGGGCAGGGGGAACAAGCGAGGCCGAGGATGTGCAGGCCGAGCCGGTGGTACTGAGGCACTCTGCTCGGACAGGCATGATGAGCGCTAAGGTGTCACCGTCAGCAACCGTCATTAACTTTACGACTGAGAACACCAGAGCCGGACAGAGAAGGGGTCCCGACAGAGGCTCTGCCAGCGGCACAAAATCCCCGACGTCCCAAAACTGTCCATGGACCAACTACCGAGGAGGGACACTGCAACGTTTCATGTCAAGACTCCAGCTTCCTGGAATTGCATTGGCTGGAAAACTTGTCCGTGGCTTGAGCTAGACTCGTATTGGTTAATGTACCCAAAATGCATTCTGGGAGATGTATTCACTTTCCTGACACACCACAATTAGAGCCGTATAGAGAGGGAGTCGCATCAAAAGCCAAAGTTCAAAAACCGCTTGATAAGTCACGTGATTCACGAAGACTTCAGATAGTTCCAGGAAAAGACTTGGCGTGCAATTTGCTCGCGAAGATATTGGTGGAAATCGGTGCAAACAGAGAGACAGAATTTACAATGTTTATATTGGGCAACGACTTACGTATTTAGATACACCAATTTGTATTTTTTTTAAAGTAAAATGTCCTGATATTTGAGGACCAGTAAGTGTAACAGCTAGAGTTACCTGCCGTGTTGACGTATTTTAGGCTAAAGTCCCCTCGTTTAAAGGACAGTGTGAGATTTAGTGGCTTCTAGTGGCGAGGTTGCAGATTGCAAGCAACAGCATTGTCCTCCGTTCACCCCTCCCTTTGCAATGTCAGAGTACTACGGTGGCCCTCTGGTAGGGGGACGTATCTTTAGGATTGTATTACTACAAGGAGCTGCTCTCATACTCACTTATCAACAATTATTCTTAAAAACAAGTAAATTCAGAACAGAGAAATGCTTTTGGCCAAGCTTTCTGTTGTACTTGTGTAAACATAGCGGCGGTCGATGAGAGACAGAGACAATTTAATTAGGGGTTGCTTTCGTTTAAGTGTTCATGCTTGTTAAACAGATGTATTGATAAAGTATCTGCTTTTTACTCGCACATGTTTTATTGCAACAGTAACAAGCGAAGGCACGCGCAGCTGAGAGAGCTTGTCCTGCAGCAGAGACGGGATGATGGTGTTGAAGGCAGAGCTGAAGTCCACAAACAGGATCCTGACGTAGGTTCCTGAAGAGTTCAGATGCTGGAGGATGAAGTGAAAGGGCCATGTTGACTGCTTCGTCTACAGACCTGTTGGCACTGTAGGCGAGGTGCAAGGGGTCCAAGAGTGGGTCAGTGAGGGTTTTTTGGTGGGACAGGACAAGGCGCTCATAAGACTTCATAACCATAGAGGTCAGGTCAACGGGCTTGTAGTCATTCAGTCCTGTGATCCTTGTTTTTTTTGTTGGACGGGGATGATGGTGGAGGTCTTGAAGCAGGCTGGTATGTGGCATGTCTCCAGTGAGGTGTTGAAAATGCCTGTGAACACTGGAGACAGCTGATCAGCACAGTGCTTCAGGCTGGAGGGAGAGACAGAGTCTGAGCAAAGTCTTAATTTACTTATTTTATTATTTCAGTTCAAAAAACACATATTAGTTTTGTACTGTTGCTTTTCTTCTGATGTTATTCTTCTTAAGTAGAGATGTACACCACATTGATCCACATGTATGTGGTTGCACCGGGGACCACGAGAAGACACTGAAACGGTATATAAACACACTTTTACACCGTTGGGCGGAATCGTTTCACAGATAAACCTTCCAGCTGCTCCAAATAATGGGCCGCATGTCTGTAGATGTCTGAGATTCGCGTGCTGCTCTGCTTAACTTCTTTGTCATGAATCTGTAACAACCCATGAAGACAAAAAGCAAACAATATCAAGACAGTGAGATACAGGAGAGAGTTGTGTCATCCATGTGAAAATATAAATTGAGGTGTTTGTTGTAATGTAATTTCAGCTCTCTACCCCTTTGACGAGAGCAACTTTCCAGGCATCGGCACGTGTAATCAACTGAGTCTCTCGGTCCTTGATCTTACACAGGTGGTTCGTGTGGCTGTTGTCCAGTGCATCCATCACTGTGTCTTTGTCTACAAACAGCTACACAGACACAACACAGGTGTGAAAGGCGGAGGGCACTGACGATGGTATTCAACCATGTCCCGACCTTATCTGGCCTGTTCAGGTTAATCTCTGTCATCTGATGTCAGGTTAATCTCTTCACACAATACTCGTATTATTCTGCTATATCTGCAATAATATATGAACTTCATTACATGTGAAAATTTCCATATTCCGTCCTATATTTGGGATTAGCCAGTTTGGTCTAAAAGGGGTAACACTCACCATTTCATCAAGGTCTGGCATGTCCTGGTTGTCCTCGGCCACGTACTCCCGAGTTGCTGCAATCACTTGCACCTTCTCATGATATTCATTCTCCAGATCTTGACATTGCACAAACGTACGACTGTGTTATGGAAAGTCTTAACTCATTCCACCCGAACTGTGTGTGTGTGTGTGTGTGTGTCACTGTGTGATTCAAACAATGACATCTAAACATGACTCGATTACTGACCACTCCAATTGGATTGGGAACAAGTTGCTTCCCCAAATGAGGAAGTGCAGTATCTCAATAGCTTTACCCCGAGAACAGTAATGAACCAGAGGTAACGGAAATGATTCAAAGCTCTTAAGATGATGCACAATGAGAAAGGATATGTCCCTTGAGCAGTTTCAATGAAGTTGCCAATCATGTCCGAGATGTTGATGTCCAACTTTTTGATGCTATCCTGAAAAACACAGAAGGCGTCATTACGTTTTTGACATGTAGGTGTAAGGGGATGTTTCCAATCTGTAGCTATAGAACACACACACACACACACAAACAATAGACACACACCAACCTCCAGCTGGCTGATCAGATGATGCTCCTGTTCCAGGAGGCTGTTACAGAGTTGGTTGGTTTCCTCTTTGCAGTGGTTGATCTTGACCATCACGAGGTCTTTCTTCGATAACTGCTGCAACTCCACTATCCTCTAGAAAAGTGTCAACACAACAGATACCCTCGTACTAGTCACTCAAAGCAGGTTTGACTGACTTATCTACATAAAGTACAGTGCAGGTCTTTTGAAAACATTACGGTCCAAACAGCTCACCCCTTTGTGTTGCTGCTCAAAATGTGTCAATATCTGCGATGCTTCTCTCTGGTAGCGTGTCACAGTCTCGTTCTGACCGCTGAAGAAGGAGTTCACCTCCGTCTCTCTTCGCTTATGTTCAGCCAAACCTATTTCCAATAACTGCGTACACAGCTCCACCATTTGTTGTTCAAATGTAAGTGTAGGGGTTAAGGAATATAAATGATCATTAATTCCCCTGCAGTAGATTAGAAAGTCTTAGACAACACAGGATATCTTTGAAGCAGAGGAGCCACTTCAGGCACACAGTGTAGTGTCTCTGCCTCTGGGTTGTCTTTGAGCATGCTCTGAAACAGGTGGGAGCCATTCAGGAGCTCCACAAAGGCATCCTGTAGGTGAAGAATAACTGAACTCACACACAGGATGTAAACAGAATGAGGAGTGCTCAGTGGAACATAATGTTGAGGATGACCAAATGTGTGCATTATGCTACCGTGTGTAATTTGACTTCAGCTTCCTGGCTTTGCTTAACCTCATCAGCTTGTTTCACCTCATCAAGGACATGCCGGTGTTTTATAGACGCTTCGTTTTTCTGCACATAGACACACGTGATTTGGTTATTATCAACTCCGCAAATTGTAAATAGCCACGTGGAATTTCCGAACAAACCTGGGCACTGTCATGCTGTAAAAGAAAATGATTTATTAAAAAAAATGCTTTTAAAAGGAGAAGACACCAGATTGCAATTTGGGTTTGAGTCTAAACACACCACCGCCTATGCTTACTGTCTTCTCGTCAAGTAATCTGTAGTCCAGGCACACCAGGTTTGGAAGGTATGCTGCGATGGAAGATTTGTAATCGTCTTCCTCAGAGACAGGATTTCCACGTAGGTTGACGGTGAACAGGTTCTTGAACTTCCTGAGATAGAGCACCTTTGAAATGCATTCAAGTTGTATTAGATCATGTCAACAGTATGTCATGTTGTATTCTGAAAATGCAAAATACTAGCTACTTGATACTTGCAACACAGCGTGATACGACATAATATGTGAAAGATTCATGCAAGAAAATCTTGTTACGTTCTCCAGCTGTCCAAGCAGGTTGTTTGCGATCAAGAAATGAGTGAGTTTCTCGAGTGTGTCCATGTTTTCAATGACAGAGATTCTGTTGTTGGACAAATTCAGCACTTCAAGCTTCCGCAGAGACACCAGACCCTCAATTTTCTCTATTCTGTTGAATGACAGATCTGAAAGACATATTCAGAATGACATTATTAATGGCAGTTTAGGATGTTCTCTACATCAATACATGCACAACTATTACTGAAAGCATGAGCAGAATATAAATACAAAACTTCATTTTACTAAGCCATGTCAGACGAATCAGACGGTCCAGGCCCTCGATCTTCTCTATGATATTGTTGTTCAAATCCAGTCTGGCCAAAGATGTGAATTCCCATAAGTGGTCAATCATCAGGATGTCTGTAAACAAACAATATTTCATACACCTAAACCCATACACATTCATTATTATATTTTTATTTATTGTCATTTTTCTACTCACTTCTGCATTCCAGTTGTAGGTTAAGGGTTTCCTCGAAGTAGATGTCACCCGCCTCAACAATAAGCATAACGTGATCTTCAGCGGTTTGCGCCACTATTGCCTTCCGAAGAATCTCCTCATCCATCTTAAGTAATAAACAGATTATATATTGTGAATTTGTAGCTTAGTTTGAGCATGCTAAACAACAACAACAAAAAACACATTTGCTGACGTAACAGCTAAGATTATTTTAACTAGATCAATGAGTTTACCAGACCAACATTAACTAGGTTAACTACTTACGACAGTCACAAAGTCATCTAACCTCTTAACGTTACCTCTGTTGGTTACACACTGTTACATAGCAACCGGCTGACTTTAAGCTGCGTTCAAGTACTCAAGAGAGAATTTGTTAAAATATGCGTTGAATTAAAAAAATATACCTTACTTAACGAGCGTTATACATGTCATAAAAGCACAAAATAAAATAATATAACGATTTACCGTGATGACAATATGATTTGGTACACCGTTGTTGTTTTTGGTAAAACTTGTAGTTTTTCAAAAGTAAAATGTAGGCTCTATCCAGTTAATCGTATTTTAATGTTCTATATATTCAGAGGATGAATGCTTGAGAACATTTTTCGTCGTATTTTTTAATTATTACGGTGCACTATCAAGTAAAATACACGTTCCTATATATAAAAGGGTTTGTTGAACATAACTTCAGTTGCTGAATCTGACCGACATTGATTTCAACCAATTGTGTTAAACGCTCATTTTTATGGACCAATAGCATTCCTCTATGGGCGGGACTTATTACCGCCTCTGGGCCTTAAGCTCCGTCATTATCCCGAGCGAATTGTTTGTTGTCAAAATGGAGTTCTTACTGGGAAATCCGTACAGCACTCCCGTGGGCCAATGTATAGGTACGTTCGCCTCAAAATTATTTATCAGAGATGTGATACGTTCTCTTCCGTACACTATTTGAACGTGGGCAGACATTTGGTGTATTGCTACTTAGGGTTTACGGTACGAAAATAGCGAGCTAGCAAGCATCATTGCAGCAGACGTCATCTACTTGGATTTAGCTTTTCGGCTAATAAGCTCAAGTGCGTTAACTGTATGTCACTCTCCATGTATGTAACGTTAGACAAATGCAATGAATGCACTTCTCAAGGAAATGAAATGACAGGGAATGACATGGCTCAAAGTGTCTGGCAGAGCCTCAGCCAAGTTCAATATGTCCTTAGTTCCCTGAACAATAGTTGACCACTCTGCTCGGTCAGCCGGGTTGGTTTTCGATTCAAACTGTAATACTGTGTGCTGCAGAGGAGAAGAGAGGCATGTGGTCCACCACATCCCTTTGGTGTGGCTGGTGTGGTTGTATTCATCTTTGCATTTTGACAGTTGTCATCAAGGCTTCTCTGTGCGTTTATCACGACAGAGTGATATAACTGATGAGATGCGTTTGGTCTGATCATGTGAAATTGTAGTCTGGGTGCAACAATTTACTTTTCTTTCTTTTGTTGTTTACATATCAGTTTAATTAAAATGTAATTAGGCTCATTGACGAGAAACTCTCTAGATTGCCTGAATATCACCCACCCCAGTGCACGTTGTAACAACATCATTACTCTTCTGTCTCTTTTTAAATTCCTCATCTTGGGTTCTCATAGATCCTTTCCTATTGACTTGACTCGAGTCTTTGGTCCACTATAATAACATGCACTCTCTTTATTTGCATAACAGTGTTGAATTGATTTCCAACGCCAGTGTTTACACAGTTGTGTAAATGACCCGAAAGAATTTAAGCGGCATTTCCTGTTTAGTCACGTCCCTGCAGAACAGATGTGGAACAAACATTCATTTGTCACAATGTTGATTTGTGTTTACCTTCACAGAAGCAGTCAGTACTGCTCTTTTATAAATAAGGAGCCTGTCTATGTCGATGACACACTTTCTCATGTTGTTCCCGAATCTTGTTTTTCAGTTCCTTAATGATAGAAAGTAGATAACCATGCGGTGCTTTAATCAAGCTTCTGGATAGAACGTTTGGAGGACTGACGTCCATGGGAGTTGGAGAGCCTTATGTCCACCGGCCTTTTGTGAGTGTCGTCCTTCACCCGCTGGTCCCCTGCTTTGTGCCACGTCATTCACACCGGCCCTCCGCTACCGACTGTGAGCGTCGCCTCAAGCGTTTTGTTTCTGTAGAGGTCTTTCTAGGTTACATCCATTGGTTTGATGTAGGCAGCACTTCTCGGGTTTCACAGAGATGTGCTGTATCTCCTGCTTGATCTCTGCGGTCGAGTTGCTGCAGTGAGTTGTACAGCCGGGCTGTCTGTTTGGCTGTTGTGGTGGTATTGTACACCGCAGCAGCAGGGCAAAGGATCAGCTTACCTGAAACATTCAGAGAGAGATCGATAGAAGAGATGCTAGAGATGAACTTTGTATAGCTGTTTCATGTCCTTCAGTGACTGAGAAGGCGGTGGAGGGGTTTAGAGGTGGTGAATGAGTTTTCTTGCCTCCTCTTCATTGCAGTCAGTCAGTCAGTGAGTGGTATTTGCAATGCAATAGTTCATTAATTTCATCCACTATTTGACCGGGCAAAGTTCCTCTGAGTGCTGGTTAATACTGTGTCTCGGGAGTTCTGTACATCACCAGAGGCGACCAGCCATTGTCAAACTGCTGCTATCGCTGAGGTACGTAGTGAAGGAGTAAATGAGCAAAGACAGAAGACAAATTGAAAATGTGTAAGTCAAAAAAAAAAGGACCGAAACGTGTCGATGGGGGAAAGATTTGTGGCTTTGTTGTCGGCGGATGGCACAGCCTGCCACCGTTAAAGCCATGTGATCGACTGGCTTCACTGGTCGATTCCCAGGACCGAAGGGGGGTAGACACAACACCATGAATGAATGAATGCACTCAGAGGGCATTAAACTTCATTAGCAAGGCTCCGATTGTTCAGCATCCTTCCCAGGTCATTTCACATGGAGAGATTATTTTTCTCGTGCTCTGCCCTGTCCTGACAATCCATTAAGGAGATTACATGGGATGTCCCAGCGGCACTAGCTGGTTTAGTCCCCCAGACGTATGCTTTATGTGCAGACTTAAACACAAGACAAGAAAAGAAATGTGTATAAGTGTGTTTGTAGGTGGGAACTGTGGGTTCTTGCCCAGTCTGTGACAACTTGATTGGAGCTGGGAGATGGAGCATGAATAAGTCATGGCTGCCTGGCTTGTCCAGTGTTGGGCCTCCCAAAAGGAAGGCACACGGCCCAGTGAGAGGCTCTTGGCCTGGGCATGACAGCCTGCTCGGGGGGCCTCTGGGCTGCAGGGGGAGAGAAGTTCCGAGCTCAAGAAGCGTCTAATGAGAATCCATCGAGTGTCAGTCACGGGAACTCGGCCACAGCTCAGATGACGAGCGATCCTGATAGATATCAGCTTTCACTGACATGATGGATGGATTCAGGGGACGGCCGAGGAAGGAGGAGACAGAGCGAGGAAACGCAGCGATGACTGCGCTGCCAGTTCATCACTGTCGCTCCTCACGGTCTGGATCGCATTATTTCCTGGCTGTTGCCAAAATGATAATAAATCGGGTGGAGTTTAAAAAGCCTCCGTGGCTTTGCTTTTTCAGCTGTTATATGAGTTATGAATACACAGCCAGCTCTCTAGCTGACTGTTGAGCAACAGGTGGTGAACGATATTTTATTTCATGAGAGTTTTCTTGACAAAGCCAGAACAAAATACATCCAAGCAAAACCCGAAAACACGTCTTCTTCATCATCTTCATGCTGTGAGCGATGGGATGCTGCATGAGCACAGTATTTTCTGAAGGATTTGTTTTTTCAAAGTTAGAGCAGTTTGTTTATTTTTCACAAGAGATTTCTGTATTTCTATTTTGCTCACTAGTTTGAAGTGGGCGTGTCTCTTGTCAGTAAAAGGTGACGCCACGTCAATCAGAAGCCAATCAGAATTCAGCAACACCTGTCTGATGACGGATGGGTTGTTTGGTCACTTTCAATCAAATCGGATCAAACTCCATCCACACAGTCCTACAGGAGCAGATTAGTGTTGAAGACTAATAAATTTCCTCTAGACAGGTTTTTATTTAATTTACTTAAATCGTTGCTTGTTTAGTTATATACATGTTGTATAATGTTACAGCGAAGAAGGATTCAAAACCAAGATTATAGGCGCTTTTATGAAAGAAGACATTAGAGAAAGAGACATTGCTCACTGACTTGCTTACACAACAGTTTTTACTTTTCGATGTTATGTAAACCATGCGTGGCTTTAATTAGTGTGCATCGACTTCAGCACAGGCGGCAGCCGAGCCCGACCGAGATCCAGCTTAATGCTTACTAGCGAGACAGCTGGCGGGGCGCAAACCGTGGATGAGGTCTGAAAACAAAAAATGTACTTCAGTGCCGGCCGCCCTCAAGTTTTTGTCGTCGAGAAGCCAAGATTTAGTAATCACTATTTATCAGATAAAACTCAACCATCTGCAGGCGGTCGTTTATGTTATTGTCTGCATTTTAAGTGACATTATGTCGGGTTGTTAACGGGTCTGTGTGAAAAGCCACCAGCGTCCTGTCTCACAACACATGTTACTGTAAATCAAATAAAAACTGATGTTTTCTTCATGTGTGTTGTGTAGATTAATCTACAGTGAAGACTATAATGACGTAAACTCAGGGCTCTATGTTTACTCTATGTTACATGGTAACATAGAGTAATGGTAATTACTGTATAGTAATGGTAATATGGTACTCTACTCATTTACCCTTTCTATGTTTACATTTACATTTATTAGGGGCACTGGCACCCCTGAATGAAACACAAAATAGAGGCACTGTCAACATTACAGGGAACGGTTTTAAATAAAATAATATAATAGTCTGTTTTTGCGTGTTTTCCTGCAGAGAGGGCCACAGATGGAGGCCTACAGAATGAGGACTGGACCCTCAACATCGAGATCTGCGATATCATAAACGAGACAGAAGAGGGGTGAGTTCATCATTGTTGGGTTATAATTTGCTTCATCAGCACTTTGTTGGAAAATACCTCTGGTCCCCGAACTGTTCGGTCATTGTTTGGTCCCACTGGCTGACTGAGTGACTCTCCGACTACCACTGTGCTTCACCAGCAGACACCACACCACAGACGGCCTGTTGTTCTCTGTAGGTGTCACTGACTGAATGAACCCATTAAGCCTCCTGCAGTAACGCTGGTATACGACACAATGTAGATTCTGCATCTTAAGTCGGACCATAAGTAGGGTTGGGTATCGTTTGGGTGCTAAAACGATACTTTTAAAACGATACCCTAGCCCGCTAGGTGCCATATTGGCACAGAGTTTCGGTACCCAACCCTAACCATAAGCTACAACAAAAACACATACATGAACTGGTTTACATTTTTTGCTGCTCCTATCAGTATTGAAAATAATTATACATCCTAGAACAAGTTCTTGGTTCAGCTACAGTAAGGCATTTTAATGTTTTATAACCCTAAATAAATATAATCGTCAAGGGATCCCGGCCAATATCGACGTTATGCACAGAGCTTTTGTTTCTCTTTTTTTTTTTTTATCATGAGGAATAATGGAATCTGTCTTTTTCCATTTTCCCTCAACACTTTCCCTTTTCTCCTCTGCTTTTCACATTCTTCATGCCGACACACACTCATTGTCTTGGCATGCAAAATGGGTCCCTCTCTGTCACACTCGGACACGCACACACACACACACGAAGGGAGTTCAGCTTCACAGAACACAGAACTTCTTGTCTTAAAGACGTTACACAGTGTCTGGTTAGCTCTCGGAGTTAAACCTGCAAGTTTCTGCAAGTAAAAATGACTTTTTTTAAAGAACATGTGGTGTCTTAACACGTGCTACTGGGTTAAGGAAGTAATAATAAAGCAGATGCACCATCCAAAAACAATTAACACTGAATCAGAAACACACATACAGAGCGCTGTTCGAGGATGCTATCAGACTTTGCGCGCCATCTTTATCCATTTCTGTCGACTTCAGCTCCCTCGTTAAAAGGCATAATCCAAAGCTCATGAAGGAGCTTATTTCGCCTCATCTGCAGTGAAGAGACGGTCAGTGTGAGGCAGAGAGCCAACCTCAAGTCTTATCACATGGACCGCTTTGATCTTTCCTTTGGGAGAAAAACAGTCACTCAGAAAGAAGAGAGGGAAACAGATGGCGTGACAGCACTTCTCTGTCTCAGTCAAACCGCTATGCCGACAGACTGACTGGCATCTGTTATTGTGGCACGGAAAATAATTCATTCCAACAAAGTCAAAGATGTTATGCCTACTCTCAGCTGGGGCGCTTCATCCAGCTGTGTCTCTGCTGCTGTTTTTCCCCTCCAGGCCGAAGGACGCCACGCGGGCGCTGAAGAAGAGACTCGGGGGCAACAAGAACTACAGAGAAGTGATGCTGGCGCTGACGGTGAGGAGTTAAACTGGCATCACATTCACCAGAACAAGTTGTTGTTGCTTTTCAGTGTGTAGGGCACATTAAAGGATTTCACCTGGCATAAAACTTGACCCCTCCATGTTATTCACAGCAGCCATACCTTCTGAGCTGAGCTCATATCCACCCACATCTTTGGTGTGTGTGTGTGTGTGTGTGTGTGTGTGTGTGTGTGTGTGTGTGTGTGTGTGTGTGTGTGTGTGTGTGTGTGTGTGTGTGTGTGTGTGTGTGTGTGTGTGTGTGTGTGTGTGTGTGTGTGTGTGTGTGTGTGTGTGTGTGTGTGAGATGAAAGCACTCCTGCCATGCTTCTGTCTCCGTTTAATCTTCTCCTCCCTTCCTGCAGGTTCTGGAGACATGTGTGAAGAACTGTGGTCACAGGTTTCACGTCCAGGTGGCCAACAGAGACTTCATCGATGGTGTGTTGGTCAAAATCATCTCCCCGAAAACCAATCCTCCAACCATCGTACAAGACAAAGTGCTGTCGCTTATACAGGTATTGGGGCTCTTTCTGCTAACGGACTATTTATGTTTTTTTACGTTTGTTGTAAGTCACAATGTTGTGTGTGTGTGTGTGTGGCAGGCCTGGGCTGATGCCTTCAGGAGTTGCCCCGATCTAACCGGTGTGGTCCACATCTATGAGGAACTGAAGAGGAAAGGCATTGAGTTCCCGATGGCCGACCTGGATGCATTGTCTCCCATCCACACACCGCAGAGGGTGAGAAGAAAGAAACGCAGCATAAACGCGCATGTATATTCACAACGCGATGTCCTTAGGGGGATTTTTTTGCTTCCAGGTTACAGCAGAGGTGGACCCCGCCATGATCAAGTACCTACCGGCCTCACCCGCCGCCGGGACCCCTAAACCTGCTCCGATCCCGACCCTGGCCCTGACCCCTGCATCTACCACGCAGGCCTCCCTCGTGCCCAGCCCCATCACAACTACCCCTGAACAGGTGAGAGGCTTCAACAGCAACCTATAACCCCCCACAAAATGTACTTTCTGCTGCACTATTTCATTTCACCAGAGTCCGTCAGTACATCAGATTTATCCAGAGTTTAGCAATTAAACCGTGAAGTGCGTAGATTAAAGCGGATTACAAGATTTCAACTGGACACCCTGACCAACTCAATCGACCGCCTTCGAGAACATCTGCAGCACTGCTGGTACCGAACGTGTCCACATGACCTCTGACCTGCTGTGCTTTCAGATCGCCCGGCTGCGCAGTGAGCTGGACGTAGTGAGAGGAAACACCAAAGTCATGTCAGAAATGCTGACGGAGATGGTCCCCGGGCAGGAAGACGCCTCTGACCTAGAACTGCTTCAGGTGAGAGGCGCATGAATACATAATGAGGTCTACTGTATTCTAACATTTTTCATCAAAGTTAATTATTACAGAAATAAATCTGACTTTATGGGTTTTAACGTGGATTTTGAGTTGAACATGAAGGTAAAATCCAAATTTAGAAGATTATTTTGAGGAAGCAAATTAGTTCGGGTCTCTCAAGCTGTATAGATGAATATGGGCTCATGTAAGCTAATTAACTGTGAGAGTTCCCAACACACTCTAAAATGTGTTCATTCTGAAAGCTTTCCAACATGGCACGTCAACTGTAAAGTGTTGGAATTATGTTCACCCACCAGGGGGCGGAGTGCCTTTAGTTTTTAGTGGAAAGACATAGTGAAAGTCAAGCAGAGTTTAATCTCCTAAAGGCAAAGCCACTCCGGTATTTGTGCCAGTTTTAAGGACCTGGCCCCGCTGTAATTGTCAGGTGCATTTTCTTCTTCTTTTTTTTTTTTTTTTACACATTTGAGCAAATATTTCTATCTTGCTCAAAATGAAATGCCTTTAGAAATATATACAGGTACATTATATTTATTGTACAGTTAATTTCCCCATATTTAGATGTATAGTGTGTGTGGGTGTCTGACAAAACTATTTGATCCTCTATAGTTACTCTATTGATCAATCTCTGCAGGAGCTGAACAGAACGTGCAGGGCTATGCAGCAGAGAGTGGTCGAGCTGATCTCACGGGTCTCTAACGAGGAAGTGACCGAGGAGCTGCTGCACGTCAACGACGACCTCAACAACATCTTCCTCCGATATGAGAGGTACGGTCGATTTAGAAGTTATGTTTAAAGCGCAACAAGGGCTTCAGAAGAGGGTCCGAGTGTGCGCAGTAATGTAACAGAACCTGCCTAATGTGTGAGATCGAGGCTGGGTCCAGTATGTTCGATGAATAAATATTTAAACTTCAATTCATGCTTTCAAATAGGAGGCTCCAGCTGTAGTTTTAACCAAACTTGTCAATGAAAAATCTTCTTTTTTTTTCGAGAAAGCATGCTCGACACCGGCAATTTCAAACACCACAAAGTTCCAGCGCTCGTGTTAAGACTTCATCCTTTTTAACATTCCACGCCTTCAAACTGGTAAAATGTCTCTTTCATGGGGGTTCTGGAGATGAAAGACGTTTAAGGCATCTGAACCCCACAAAGTGGAAAAACACTCAAAGGATTTTGTTTCTGCTCGCAGGTACGAGAGGTACAGGTCCGGTAGAGCCGCGCAGAACAACGGGGTGAGTACCATCAACACAGTCTGTGTTCAAAGAGCAGAAATCAAACGCACAAATGCTCTCGTAGGATCACCTGTTTGTCTTTTTAGCATGTTTGTCCAATATCAACGACACTGTGAGGGATGCTTCAGACAAATCTGTCCACGTGTTCATTTTAGTACGTGAATTATTTATTCCTATTAGTGATAGCGTACACAATCCACCGCAGCATTAACACTGTAAGAGCAAAGCAGAAAAAGTCCCAATCTGCTATTCGGAGTGTGCGGTTGCCAGAAGGGTCGGGGGCATCTCTCGCTACGTCTCACATTTTGTGTTTGCATTCTGTTGATCTTTCTGTGTGCTCTTGTCTGTTTGTGTTGTGGCCAGCTGATGGAGGCAAGTATGGTGCCCAGTACCAGGTTCAATCCTTGCCAATGTGCCGGGGATGAACAGAGTGATGAATGTTTAACACGTCTGCTGTATGGAGCTAAAGCTTAGACCCGTCGGTAGCACTGTGTGAAACCAGACACTAAATGTCCTCCCCTTTCCTTCCGTCTTGACATCTTGTGCAGATGTTTATGCAACAAACATCTGTACTGTTCCTGTGCCTCCGACCCACAACTACAACCCTCAATGTTGTCTCGTATTGTGCAAATAGTCAATCCTGTAGCATTTCAGTAGATGCAATGCATTCTCTCTGTATAAAGCAAACACTCAGTAATGTCATGTGTCATCCTCAATGTGCTTCCTTCATCTCAATTTTCTGCTTGAACTGAATTGTTGATGGCCATCTTTTTTCCTGTCTGTGCTCCCTTTTCAGATGTTGAATGAGGCCACAGAGGACAACCTGATAGACCTGGGCCCAGGCTCCCCTGCTGTGGTCTCGCCCAGGATCAGCTGTAGCCCTGCGTCCAAATCCGCCCCCGGGGCCGCCGCCTCCCCGGCACCTAACCCTACCACGGCCTCTCTTTCGTCTGCACTAGCTAGTATTGGTAAGAACAAAAAAAGGGCATCCAGTCTATTATACGCATACAAATACAATCTCTTACCAGAGCTAGCATCCCTCCTCCCTGCAGACCTGGCATTTAGCTGCATTTAGCTGTTCTGTCCTGAGTCTTTCTTCATAATCCTCTGTCTCTGCTTTCTCCGTCCTCTCCTCGCTCCTCCCCCTTTTCTGATCTCCTCTCTCTCGGTCCCTTTCCAAGATGTAGCTTCAGACAGCGCGAGCGGGACCCTGTCCTCTCTGCCCGAGCGCAACCCGGATGACTTTGACATGTTCGCCCAGACCAGGACCAGCTCTTTGGCGGAGCAGCGCAAAAAGTAGGTTAACGATCTCCTTTTGCTTCTGGGGCAGCCCGGATCCTCATGTTTTTATTCAGGGTGTCATTCTTTTTAATTTAATGGCTTTTCATCACCACCGTTTATATCTAAAATAAAATATACCCGTGTGCACTTTGTGTGATGAAGTCTAAACTTTTTGATGGGCCCCCTTAACTTTCTTATTGAGAATTATTACCTCGTGCATTTGCTAAAATGGATTTGGAATAACTCCAGTGTTTGGATGGAGATCTGGTATTTTCTCTTCCAACAACTTGTTGCCTTCAGCTGTTAAATTGAACATTAAGGTGGAGCAATAAAAGTGATGAAGTAAGGGCAAGGCACACAAGTTTCCCATTTGACAATAATGCGTCAAGTGATATTTTATCATCCTTGCTGCGTCACTTTATAGTCGATTTAGTCGATTTACTTTTCATTCTCCAGTGCTTTGGATTTGTTCCTGTTCTTGATGAATGCTGCAAAATCGCAAAAAGGGTATTTTGGGGAATCTGGTGTCTCAGCAGTTGTTTTTTCACATGACAGCAACATCCCTGCTGGCCAGAGAGCATTGTTGCATTTCATTTTCCTCTCTCTGTCTTTCTCCACTGTGCTGCGTCATGAACGCCAAATGACCAAAAAATAATATAATAGTTGTCCTGTTCTTTAAAAAATCTCACCTAATGTTGGCATCTGACCAGATATTCACAGAAATAAAATACATTATAATCTGGGTATGAACAGTTTTACTGTGTTTTTTTTAAATTATCTTAACTGTGCTGTATATGTTTTGTGCCTAGTGTAAAGTACGAGGACCCTCAGGCTCTGGGTAGCCTGGCCTCGGCTTTGGATGTGAGACAACAGAACACAGGAGGGGTGAGTACACTGATGCATGTCGTGTGATACAGCGTTCACCCACATATGGAGCGTGGGTGTTGCTGTTATTTCCATGGCTGATGAGCCTTTCCTGTACCAGTGTGTCCTCGGTCTCTCCCTGCATGTGATGATCTGTGATACTGTTCTACAGTCCGCTGCGGTGCTACTTGAACTTTGATCAAACAAAAGGCCGTCGGGTTGCTATTGCTGAACAGCTAAAATAAATATCTTGCAACATGGTAACTGTTCAAGTGTTAAGCGTGCCGATAAGTGAGCGCTCAAAAGATTATTTAAACATAAGTTCTAGCTGTTTTGTCTTTACTTAAAAAAAGAAAATTTGATTTTTTGAGTTAAATATAAAGAGAACTCCACCCCAATCGCTTTGTACACAAAATCAAACTTCCTCCTGTCCGAGCACACATTGCAATATATTTGCATGGCTGCATATGTACACAGACGTGTGTGTGTGTGTGTGTGTGTGTGTACATGTGCGTGCGTGCATACCATCTCTTTTTTTTAAGTCAGGTGGCCTATGCCTCGCACAGTGCTTTTACTTTACCTTTTTATTTTCCTCTTTCATCTTTATGGAATCAACCTTCTCGCCTCTTTTTCTCCCTTTTTTTTTAAAATGACTGTCTCCTCTTGCATATTTGACTCCTCCCCCTGTCTCTCTCTCTGCACTGTGTGCTCTGCTGTGGTGGGGCCTGCTACCTTTCTTCTCTTGTGTAAGGTGTTGTTCTGTTGTTGATTCAGCCGAGTGTAAAAGGGGATGATAACCCAGCAGATCAGGAGCTGCCCATAGACAGCTGGCTTATTACCCAAGGAATGGTGAGGACTCCATCCTCGCCCCTCTCCCCCCCCCCCCCCCCCCTCTCGCCCCCCCTCCCCCGTGTCCACCGTCACCCTTGCTCTCAACCTCTCGCGGCATCATCCATAACCCTCATGAGCTGTTCTCGTTTTTTTTTTGCCTCATCTCATTGCTTTTGTCCTGGAAGGCCCGAACAAGCCCGTACCAGGAACCCATTACCAAACCTTTTCCACCGGAGAACATCATCAACCTCCATGTCGGTGCAGATGTTGTACTCTCGTGTTGGGCAATATGATGATACCTTTAAAGGGATAGTTTGGATCTTTTGAAGTTGGGTTGTTTGAGGTACTTATCCGGAGACGGCGGTTGGCACGTGCCCAATTTTGAGAAACCGACACAGGAGCAAAGTACTGCTGTGGGCAGTGGCAGCTGCTAAAGGTTAAATATTTAACTAAATGGAAATCAATTTCAGTTTTAGCATATGCTATATTTAGGATATGTTCACCTCTGTAACCTTGCTGTCAGACGGCCCTTTCTCCCGGGGAACTGAAGCCGTTATTTATGCTCCCTTCAAAGCCACCAGCCTCCCTTGACAAAAACAGCAATTTTACCTCAGCAGTTACTAGTACACCGCTGCCTCGACCAGTTAGTTGGTTTGTGTTATTGTGTGACTTTGGTGTTTTAATTAAAGGGTTGGTTAGGATTCAGTAAAGTCACACAATAACAGAACCTCGTACAACCCCGCTTCAAAATATCCAGATGATCCTTTTCAGACGTTAGCAGTTTGCCAACCATCGCTGACTTTGCTGACCTGCTTCTGCTGAGGTAGCCATCGCTTTAATATCTGCTTCATTGGTTGTATTGGGTCATGCAGGCATCTTGCAAATCAATAATGCATAATGAAGCAAGCTTTATGACCGGGTAGTTCAGTGTTAAGTATTTAATTCATTGGATTAACCAAAAACATACATTCTCCAGTATTTTATTGATACAACCAGTTATTTATTTGAATTTCCAGAAAACAATATTTATTGCAGCAGTGATATAAAGTTACTTGTACAATAGTATAGGGTATTATCAATATTGCCCACCTTCATTGCACTCCACTGACACGGGCGCTAAACACTAAACCCATTACTGATGCGTTCCTCTTTAACGCCGCCCCTTTATAGACGGGTTAATGAGCTTGACGGGTCACCGGGGAGCTTCCATCAGCCCGATTCACCTCCTAACGGTCACACACTAACACAGCAGGGAAGTACAGATACTTCTGCTACACAGCACGGCTAAATCAACAATGATGAACTTTGTTAAAGTACTGACAACGCCATCACCCAAGCTAAGGGATGGTTGATTTGCTGTGTAGTGGAGAGTATTTGTCAGCGGTCCTCTTAACTGTCTTTGGATCTTAAATAACACACGAGATATAACTAACATCTCACCGAACATATGGATCAGTAGTTGTAATATTAACACTAACTATTAAGTTAATATTATGACTGAATATTGAGTATAACGGATTACACTTTGAACTTTTATGAGTGCGAGTCATGATAAGAGAATACTTCTTATTGCACACTTTTCTACAGCATTTTCTCTCCTGTTCACACAGCTGCATGTGTTTTCTTCCTGTGAATGCCTTTCACTGCCCTGGCCTTTAATTTAACGAAGCTCCTTCATTGCGTGAACTGTTATCTCACGAGGAAACCCCACCCGTGTTCTTGTCGTCTGTAGCAGGGTCTCAGGAAAAGGTTTTTGTTTTTTCTATTGAAGTTTGATATCAGTTCGACGTCAAATGTGGACTTTCCCTTTCATCGCAGGGAAAAGGATGTGGAAGAAGTGTTGTGTGTAAACAAAAAGCCAGCTCGCAACTTTAGCCATTTCCCAGAATGCTGCTCATCCTGGAAAGACTCGAGCCACTCTGAGAAGTTTCCTTTTTCAACGGCAAATAACACAACAAACTTTCCTCGCAGTCCTGATTCACCGCGATCGTTTGGTGTCCAAACGAACATAAACACAAACGCACGCCCTCCACTTTTACGCAGCGTCATCACATCATCAGTCCCTGCACGCCATGCAGAGCTCGTGTGTGTGCCGTGGGATTGGCCCCGCCTCTCGACGGTCCCTGTGCTTTCAGCTTTTCCCAGCCAATCAATCTCTTAATCACGTTCAAGCGATTTGCTAATTAACTAATGATGTGGAATAATTAACACTGCTGCGTGACATTAGTCGGCAGCTGTTAAGCTACAGAACTAATGAGAACAATACACATCCTGGGAACTCCTGAACCCATTGAAGACAGCTGAGCTGAAACAATACGAGCACAGACTTGAGAGGGGTCGAGTGTCTTTTGTGCAAATCTCATTTTTGTTCTCATTCATCATCTTCCTCTCCGAGCCTTTGGTGACCCCTATTCTTGTGATTAATTTTTTGTGTGTGTGCGTGTTATCATTTCTCTTTTTGTTGTCGGGGTTGGGTGTCTTCCCGTTGTGTGGCTTTGGCGCTGCCCCTTGGTTTGTCCATGGCTTTGCTCCGTAGATCCCCGTATCGCAGTCCTCTGTCATGGATGACATAGAGGAGTGGCTCTGTGCTGACGTGGTGAGACTTCTTTACCTCGATTTATATCCTTTTCTCTTCTTTCTCTCTCTCTCTCCCTTCTCCCCTCGGTTTGGTTCTGTTTTTCTTCGATAGCGCATTTCACCCGTTCTCATTTCACTAACTACATTTGACTTTAGTTTCCTTTCATGTTGCATCCTTTCATTCACTGTAAACTAATGTATTCACACCAATGGCTTCCATATAACAGTTTGGGGTTTGCCTTACGAATGCTAACATAGTGCTAATGGTGGTCACGTTAAGATGGCTTCCTTAACATGTGCATGTGGCGGTTGTGGAGTCCGGCTCAAGAAGGTTCCTTGTTCTCGTCACCTGTGAAAACGTGTGGACGGATGAATGATTGACGGATTCTTCGTGAGCGACTTTGAATGGAACTTGTGAAACTTGTGTGATGCTTTTGAGTATCAACTTAATGTGTTGCTGACTGTCCTGTCCACTAAGGTTTATTCCTCTCTTTTGAAACAAAGACAACTCCATTAAGATGCCAGTGTGTGAACATTATCTTCTGACTTTTTTTTCTCAATAGAAAGGGGATGCTGCCGAGGACGGGGTGACCAGTGAAGGTACAGACCGATCACCGCTGCATATGCTCCACTCGCTCGAACGTGTGTCAAGCCTTGTTGATTTTTCATCTGTTTCTCTCAGAGTTTGACAAGTTCCTGGAGGAGCGAGCGAAGGCACCGGACTCTCTGCCGTCTCCCCCCGGCGCTCACCCCGCTCACCCCGCTCACCCCGCTCGTGCCGCTGGTGGCTCCCACAAGAAGGCTGAACGGACGGAGGACGCCCTCTTTGCCTTGTAGACTCTTCTCGGAGAACCTCGGGTCGCTCTCCAGGGGCATCTAAAGGTCTTCGCCCCGAAATGATTCCTCCCTAACAGTCCCTCCGGGTCCCATTTCGTCGCTGACTGGCAGTGGTGTAGCAAGTGATCTCCACCTCCTTGTCGTTCTCTTGCCACGCTGTTGCTTTAACATGTGTACTGCGCACGACTGTGTTGCGTTTTTACTCTATATATGGATGTATTAATCTGTCAGCGTGGGATGTACTACTCGCAGCTCTGCACCTCATTTGTAACGCACCACCAAAGGAAGACGAGCTAACTAGTCTGATGTGGTTTGAAAATGTGGTATATTACTGCGAGGTCAATGGGAAAAGATTCACTGCAGGCCAATGCTTTGCCAGTATGAAAGCATACAATTAGGATGACATTGTGTTTGACTACATTCAGCTAATTGCTAATTTATGCATTTATTGTTTTAATGGTTTGTTCTCCACTGTGTACTAGTGTTGTGGTTCTGGTCCATCCATGCTTTTCTCCACAAAATACTCCAGTTAGAGCTCGATTCTTTCTTTTAATACTGAGATGTGTGTGTGGAATGGAAACAGGCTTTATGACCCAATTTGCCTGAAGCAGTGGGGACAAAAGGCTTATTGTTAGCAGGCTAATTCTGCTAATAGCTAAATGTATAACAGCTACTCTTGATGAGTGTACGCCCGCATTCCTTTTACCAAAGGGAATATAAAAAAACAAAAATCTGAAAAGGCACTAGTTGGGATTCTTTATGTATTTTAAATGGCTATGGGGAAGGAACGTGCCCGTGGAATATTTCCCGCGAGTCTTTTCAGTCCTCTGAAAAGCTACAACAAATTAGCCGCCCTTGGAACAATTGCAAACACTTTAAGCCATTCCAAAGAACATTGAGGCTTTAATGACCAGCCAGTATTGAGGTTTTCCTTCCCCTGCTATATTGATGTCTGTGCACTTCGAAGCAAAAACAAGTCTGTATTTTTTTGTTTTTTCCCTTTTGTGTTTACAAGATGCTTCATATTTTTCTAGGGGATGGGAAATAGTCATTAGATTGACTTCATTTTGCACTGAACTTTTGTCACTGTTATTGCAGGGCTTGTTCACAAATAAGAGGATTGATGGACAACTGTCCATCAATCCTTAACTAAACTTTAAAAGATAACGTACACATGCATTTAAAGGATCAGCATGACTTAACGCTGGCACCATAATCAACTAACAGACAAAAAGTAAAGCTTAGAATCATGCACTGTATTAAAGGCTGTGTTAGGTGCATCTTCACTTACACTCAGCTATGTAATCTATATACCTCAAAATACATGAATTCTAGTTTCTGTATCTGGTTAAACATATTTAGACTCACAGTAACATCCAGAGGGCAGAGAGGTTTATGTATGATTTGATTCCCTGATTGTATTTTCATAGTTCATGTTTAAAAAAGAAAAGAAAAAAAAAGGAACCCTTTTTATCATTTATCTTTTTTTGTGGTTGAGGCTAAAACATGCAAACAACCACAACTGTACTTTCTTTGATTTGTGCAGTCAAAGCTGTACTTTTGTTCTTGATGTGTTTTCATTCTGTTGTGATTCGTCTGCTCCTGTTGGAGCTGCTGCCAAGCATTTCTGTGATTGGCTGATTTCAACAAAGTGGCTCTGACTGGCGTTTGTCTTTGAGGCAAAAAGCAATCCTGTCTCCATTCCAGCTCTTTAGCTTCCTTTTTTATTTTTTATTTATTTTTTTTAGCTCTGGTTTGTTTTAACGTTGAAGATTGTGTTAGTCCATTTAAGACCAAAAGCCTTGTCAATCAAGGCATCCCAAGATGTAAAAGCCTAACTCGTGCATCATGCATTACGTGTCATCAGTATAGACCTTCCACTAAAGGGAAATATTCATGATTTGTTATATTTTAACATCATTGCAATTTTGTGTCTATGTAATCATTATGATTGAATATATAAATGTATTTTAGTTTAGGAAAGTTAATGATTAATGAGCTTTAGCTTTTTTTTTTTGAATGCTGTATGGTTACATATGGTTTATAGGTTTAATATGGTTGCCACGCGTTAAATTTACAATCAACCATTGTGTTCACTTTAATAAAAAAAATGTACGATGCAGGCCGAGCAAAGAGGATTACTAAAGATGTAACAGGAGATCCTTAAAAGGGGAACTTGAGTAATTTTCTGTTTGTATGTTACGTATCTCTGGATCTGTAACAGTGTATTGTGTTACTCGCTTTTATGAAGCTTAAGTCCTGATTGCAACATGCTATCTCAAAAATGGTTATTGAATGTCTTTTAATACTGAAGAAGCAGAACATTGAGCGGATGTTTGGTGGACATGGAAGAGAGGCTTGTTTTCCGTCTGTGGGTGTCCCATGTCTGTGTGGCTGTGCCGTCTTCTGCCGTTACTAATGGTCAGATTTTTGTTTGACCTACTGCACGTATATATAACTGCCCAATAAAACACTAGCAATGTGTGACCTCTACCTCACAACTGTTTGTGGTTATTTTGCAATCTTGCACTGGTCACATGAGCCTCTCACCCCCCCCCCCCCCCCCCCCATGTGTGGGTTCATGGACATTTCATCCACTCTGCTCCAAAAGATCAGCGCATAAAGTGTCAACTAATCTTAACACATATAGTTTTTATATATATATATATATATGTTTGCTTCCTTTGGTTGCCTGTGGGGCGCCACTGGCAGTGAGCAAGTGAATAAGACATGCATGTTTATACAAACTAAACCCATCACCAACAATACCAGGTTTGCTGACTGGCTGTTAATATTACAACAATGTTGCAGTGCTACTCGAGGTTACTGACCTGATTTCCCACCATGCTTTTGTGGGGTTCCCCCTTTGCGTTCATGTGACAGCATGTTCACATCTTGGCTTTAATTTAAATGTAAACAAAGCATCCCTTGCCAATTGTTTACATTATTAATAATGTATGTGTATTTTTTACTGGAAGACGCCATACTTTGCAGACTAAATTAGATATATAACTGTACTGAGGGGTACAGAGTTGGTATTTATTATCCATTTCATTGGTCAAAAAATTGTAATTTAACCTCATATTTTATTCTGTAAGGCCACCTGTGTCCCTCCAGGTCACTTCCCTGCTGCTACTGTACTAAGATAGAAACACATGATGCAATCACTAGACACAGAGATGTGACGTCAGATCACCCCACTCGGCTCCTGAGCATCCCATTGGTCGATTTCCCTGGTTCTACAGGATGAGCTGCTGCTGCTTCGAGTCAAACAAACTTGTCTGCTTGTCTGTCATCAGCTCACGCCCCCTCGGCTCTCATTGGCTGTTGGGGGCAAACCCATAATAAACACATCCATGCTGTTTCCCTGAAACATATATGCCTGATATTAAAACGTATGTACAGAACTGGGATGAATAGCACGGGTTGATTTATTATATATACAACACATTACATTTATACACCGTAGGTAATGCTTTTGTAATCCTTTTAAATTAAATTAAATAGGTGTTTTGAAGCCAATATACCAGTTTGTTGAGCACATTAATAGTCATGTTTCCATGTACGTTATTGTATTATAAAATGATGGCACATGCTCCACATTATGTCACCTCTTCAGTCAAATAATCAAAACAACCCTGAGAAACAAGAGTACATTGGAATCCATCACAAAGGCGGTGATTGGCTGGCGAGCCTGTCAATCATCGTCGACTGGGTGGGTTCGCCGTAAACTCGTCAGTACTGAATGAGCTCCAGTGTTTGGCTTGGATTAACAAGTTTCCCTGGACCATCATGAGGGTAGGAGTGAGTGGTTAGTTTGACACATCAACACAAAGTTGCAGCTCGGGATCTGACGCTTTTGGCAAATGTAGGGACGCGAGAAGTTTCCCCATTTTTTCGTCTCTGAGCGACTCCACAGCCAGTCAAGTGTACATCGGAGAGCCAGACACAACAGTAACGATGAACAGCCTGTCTTTTGACGATCCTTCGTTGGATCATCTGGATCCAACACTGTCGCTAAATGACTCCAGCGAGATTGACACGGCCCTCTTAAGCGACATTGATGGTAAGACAATATAACAGTGTGTGTGTTAGCTCATCTAGTTACGTTTTAACATGAGCTAAACTGCATAAACACTGCTTGTAATGCCATGTGTTTAGTTTGACTTGCCTCCTGTGTTTCGCATCTAATGTTCAGTCTAAAATACTTATTTATGCCAACATTAAGCACCACCAGTGATCAATTTAAAGGGCTTCAACTCACGTCGTAACGTTAGTATAAGAGTAGCTAGCTAACGTTAACCGTTTAGCTAGCTAGTATTCTGTGTACGTTAGCTGATGTTGATAACAGGCCGTCTTGTCTACGGAGTTGTGTCTTACACACACTAGTCAGAACTCGCCATCATAATCTGTTTTCGTATTAACCGATTAATAGAGCGTGCTAGCTAAACTGGTAGGTTATGCTAAGCTAGTAGGCTAGGCTAACGTGAGTGTGCCCCGCCCCCAGCCTGCGCCACAGACAGAGGTTACTGTCGTTCATTCCTCAGCTGACCAACTTAACAAATATTGTGTATATATATATATATGTCAAGAAATAAATATGTTATTTATATTACTATATGTGCTATTGACACTTTATTTTCTTCTGTTTTTTGTAAACACGTTCTTGTTTACGTTTGTAGAAACGTAATATACTTAACAAATGTAAAACAGCTTGTGCCTATTTAGCTAAATACTTAGCAGAGCAATCCAAATGTTTATGTTTGTGTTATGGTCACATTTTCATCACCGGTTTAATGTAATACATATGGAGTAAATCAAATTATTTTATTATACATATATGAGGAGTGTACTATTTTCATTTCCAAAGACTTTAATACGCTAATGTGTATTTTCACGATGATGGTCAAAGGATATTAGTGCAAAGCACCACTGCGTAATGCGCATTATGCAGACGTGCTCGCATCTTCCTAAATGTGACCGACAGTAACCCTCAGTGTTGCTGCTCGATGGTAACCTCGCGCGGAGCCATAGACCGCGCGCTCTCTCTCTTCCCTGTCTTGGGCTGATCAGCATAGCAAGTCTCTGAGACGCGCTCTGATTGGCCAAGAGCGATCGCCTCATACACTGGACTATAAAAGCAGGCTGCTGCGTTTCCACTGCAGACAGAACATGCACTCAAGAGTGGCCGTGGTTTTTGTTGCGACGTATCCTGTCTGAGCTTCATCAGGTCAAATTAGAGACTAAAAATATACTCAAATAAGAGCAGGATATATGCATATTAGAGTACCCTGAATACACTTTGAACATGATATTTTTCATACAGTTGTAAAAGCATTTCCCATTAAACAGCAGTTTGTATGTGCAAAAGATAATGTTCAGACATGTTCATATCATGCTAAAGAGACTATAATCAAATTAGTTTTACAATTCTTTCATATGTTTGTCGAGCAATGCAGTACATTTGACAAGTTTTCTGCTTGTCTTTTGCAATACTTTTGTACTTTGTATGTCAACACGCATTCTGAATTGGAATCAGTTATTTATCCATTCATATCAAATTTAGGTTATTCTTGAACCCTGATCCTAATTCATGATATATCTGTTTTGAGTATGAAAAGGAACCAAAATGTTTTCAAGGTAAACACTTTATTTGATCAGTTTCAAGCTGCCCCACCTGTCATTTTTATTTTTCAAACTATTTGATTCTCATTTTGGATTAAAAAAAATCTGAACTACAGAACAATTAAAATATTCTCTGTTTTCTTTATTTTTTTAGCAATGCACTATTTACATTTTTTGAATGTTTTATACTTTTTTTTTTTTTTTTTTGTATCTTTGAGTTTTACATTCTGGCATTAGTTCGGTCTTGGGCGAAATTTTTGAGGGCTCTTCCTGATCGGTTATATCATAAACAATATGCATGTGGGTTAATGAATGGTTAACCAGCAGCGTAGATGGAAATGAAGGAGATCCGGTTTACGACTGAGAAGATGTTTTCAGGACTCGATAAGCCAAACTGACATCATGTTTCTATACAAATGTCTTGTCAATTTTAAACGGGCTCCAATTTAAAAACTGCAGATTTCCCGTGTCTGTGCACCAGAGTTCTCTTGGATGATTCTGATATATTTTTCTACTTTTTCAGTAGCAGTGACGGTGGTTCTGATTTCTCTCCCTCTTCAGACATGCTACAGCTCATCAGCAACCAGGACATGGAGTTTGGAGGACTGTTCGATAACCCTCCATACACAGGGCCTCCTCTCACCCAGGAGCCTCCTGGTTTGTCCCAGTCCATCACCACACCTCCAGCTCCAACCACCACCACCACCACCACACCTCCACCTTCGTCGTCCTCTTCCATCCTAAGCAGTAGCCCACACCTGGATGCACTCCTGGGCCCTCCCATCACCCGTAGCTCCTCCACCCCAGACAAGGCCTTCCAGCCCCCCACCTTCCAGAAGTCCCCTCTGGCCCAGGTTCCCAGCTCCACGCCGAGGCAGCAGCCAGCCTCCCCGCCGCAGGCCCAGAGCCTCAGACAGCCCCAGGTGGAGCAGCCCCAACCCATTCTCAGCCCGCCTGCCCCAGCCCGGACAGCTTCACCTCATGGCTCACCAGCACTAAACCCACCTTTCAGCTCCACGGCCCAGGTCCTCTTCACCTCGCCTGCGCCCCAGACTCCGCCTCAACCCCAGCCGCAGGCACCACTTCAGGCCCAGGTGCAGTCTCAACAGGTCCGGGCCACCTACAGCAACCAGAACAGCTACACAAGTAAGCGCTCTTTGATGGCGATGAGGGTTTATTCTATTGTTTATTAGTACAGGATATCTACAGGTCCTTGAGGTTTTTATTTTAGCCAATAGGAGCTATAATGTTTGGTTTGGAAGCACAGGACACACAAACCAACCCACGAGCCCAAAGCATTATCTCACGACCGTACAATCACTGAACTCGCCCCAGTGCAGCCGCAGTGCCCAGCAAGGTGGCTCTTCGTGTGTATTGCATTCACTGAGCTAGGTCACTAGGTTATTCAACCTCAGCTGAACTCGTATCCCAGTCCACTATCTATCAGACTTTGCTCAACGGTGTGAGATAAGTGAAAATGCTCCGTTTGGGCAAAGCCTATTGTATATGTACATACGGCGGCATATCTGCAGCAGCCATGTTGACATTAACACCTGATTGTGTCTGGTATTAGTTTAGTTAATATGGCCATCGCAGTAGCTTTAGAATTGAACATAAATGTATGCACAGGCATCATATGCACTGTGTTTAGTGTCTGTAGCGAAACACTCATTTACAACCGTGGCAGAAAAGTAGTAAATAAAACGTTGCTTCTTAGATGCAATAAATGTTTATTGCTCCTGTAAAACTCCCGATCCTGGTACTAACAGGTGAGTGCGATGGAGCAGCCGGAGCTTATAAGAATAATAAGGTGACACACTGAATGTTGCTATCCCTTATTTCCAATGAGATTGTATTTCCCCTATTGGCCTACAGACCCATAGACAAAGGCTTGCACAGTGTCAAGTGTAGTGGTGTTGCATCAACAACCAATAATAAGTTTAAACCAATGTCACAAAAGTGTTCACAAACTGCCACATCACAGCAGTGAAAAGACCACTGGTCCTATTTGACTTTGCTTTTTATAGCTTCTATTAGCTGATACCATATACTGATACAATGTATCGGTTCATCTATAATTTCTTCTTTTATAATATTCAACTCCAAAATTGCAGGTGAGATTTGTAAAGGACACAGGGGTATTGTTTTCTGTTGCTGCAATAATTGGGTGAAAGCAATTTAGCAGTTGCTTCATGGTATTACTTTAGTGTGCAGTTGCTTAAAAGCAGTTGATGAGGTGGATCGTTGTGTGTGTGTGTGTGTGTATATTTCATACAATTATGCTTGAATGCAGGCTGACAAAAAATCTTTTGCTCAACTATTTCCCAGCTGTCAGTCCCAGCAGCGTGAGCCAACCCACCGCCACCATCTTGTCGTCCCCCCCTCCAAGTGTTCAGCCAGTGACCATCCAGGCTCAGCTCCAAGGGCTGACCACCACGTCTGCTCTCCTGGCCACGTCGGCGAGTCCCCCGGTTCAAAGCATCGCACCCCACATGCAGCATGTACCCGTGAGTACCTAAACGTACTTGTACATGCAAAACGCATGCAGCGTACTCGTTGTATAACTGTATATCTTTACTGTACTTGTGTGCCACGTCGCAGTTGTTGCTGCAGCCCCAGTTCATCAAGGCGGAGTCTCTGTTGCTGACCACTCTGAAGCACGACCCCTGCATTGTCACTACCATGTCCTCCGCAGCCCTGACCACCACCACCCCAATACAGAGCGCTTCACTACAGGTAGGCACATCATGTGCAACACAATGCTGAGCTCAAACAATGATCAAATATGAGCATTCCTTCGGTAACTGTCTTCCTTATTTTCTGGCTGCCTGTTCTACCTCTTTAGGCCTTTATGGGCGGTGGCACCATCCTGACCGCGGTGCCGCTCATGATGGACACCGATAAGATGCCGATCAACCGCATCACCATCAGCGGTAAGCCGTTCGGCCAGCCGCACAAGGGAGAGAAGCGCACGGCCCACAACGCCATCGAGAAGCGCTACCGCTCCTCCATTAATGACAAAATCCTGGAGCTCAAAGATATGGTGGCTGGTACTGAGGCCAAGGTAGGAAAGAGTTTTTAATTTAAATACATTGCGAGAAAAATCTGTCAATCTGCAGAAGAAAAAGAAGCTAATGTTATCATTGTTTTGTTTCTACTTCCTTATAGCTCAACAAGTCTGCAGTGCTGAGGAAAACCCTCGACTACATCCGCTACCTGCAGCAGTCCAACCAGAAACTCAAACAGGAGAACATGGCTTTTAAGATGGCAGCCCAGAAAAACAGTACGTGCTAAAAAAAAAAAAAAAAAAAAACCCCGTCTTTGTTATTCCACAACAGCTTCTCTGCTATTTCTTTTCATTCAAAGCAAGTCATTCAATTGACCTTTTGTGATGCGGTCTATTGATAGCTACGGTTATCCTGAAATGATCGAAGTGAAATTGAAGGCTGGAGATGTCTTTACTCTTGTGCCACTGATTGACCTCCTGGCTCCTCGTCTTCCCTTTCCTCTTTCTTCAGAGTCTCTCAAGGACCTGGTTGCCATGGAGGTGGATGCGCCGGCTGATGTGAAGAACGAGCTGCCGACCCCGCCGGCTTCAGACGTGGGCTCCCCCACCTCCTTCTCCCACTGTGGCAGTGACTCAGAGCCTGACAGTCCAATGGGGGAGGACACTAAGGTACGCATGGTTAAGAAATAATATCTAGCATTTGTGTCCGTAACAGGTAAAATCCTCAGTCAACCAGCACCGTTCTTCATCCGAATAAAATATGCAGTCACTGTCTGCGTCTACACTTTTGCCACATTGCCGTATCTCTGTGGTCTCTTTTATTTAGCAGCCGAGCGTGGGCGTGCTAGACGGACCGGCAGCAGGCGGCAGTGCTGGCGGCATGTTGGACCGCTCCCGCATGGCTTTGTGCACCTTCACCTTCCTCTTCCTCTCCCTCAACCCTCTGGCCGCCCTGCTCTGCTCATCCGGCAGCAGTTCAGCTGGAAGCGCAGCAGCCTCCGCCCCCCATCACGCAGGACGGAGCGTCCTGGGTGTGGACATCGCAGGTAGCGTGTAGCCGCTGTCGGTGGGAGTGTCACAGGAATGAGCTGGTTTTGAAAGTATGTAAGAATCTGATTTCGTGGGATGTATCGCATGATGAATTCAATGTGTTTTCCGTAGCGGACTCGTGGGGCTGGATGGACTGGATGCTGCCAACTATACTGGTGTGGCTACTGAACGGTATTCTGGTGTCGGGGGTTCTGATCCGACTGTTGGTGTATGGAGAGCCTGTAACCCGAACACACTCTGGATCTTCTGTCTTGTTCTGGAGGCACCGCAAGCAGGCTGATCTGGACCTAGCTAGAGTATGTATAGATATAAGATCTGTGTCCCGATATTCTTTTTTTCATTTTTTTTCATACCCTTTTTCTGTTCTTCTTCATCATCATCCCTGATCTCTTTCCCCCTCCCCCAGGGAGATTTTGCCCAGGCCAGTCAGAACCTGTGGACCTGTCTGAAGGCTCTTGGTCGTCCCTTACCCATCTCTCAGTTGGACCTGGGCTGTGCTGCACTCTGGTCCCTGCTACGGTTCTGCCTCCAGCGCCTCTGGGTGGGCAGCTGGCTGGCTGCCAGGGCTGGAGGGCTGCGATCGGACCGCCCGTTGAAGGAGGACGCCCGCAAAAGCAGCCGCGACGCCGCCCTGGTTTACCACCGGCTGCACCAGCTACACATGACGGGTCAGTTGGTGGGGGGGGGGAAACCCACTGTTTCTAAATAAATCAGTGCTGTGTAAGACTGAAGGGTGGCATATTGAAGCGACAGAATCCCAGTCGATTTAAGAGGAACCTTTCTTAGTCAGTCTATGTTGATTCAGTGGCTATAAAAGTTTGTCCACTAAGTTTGCAAAATCCTTTGATGATAATTGCATCACTGTTATTCTATGTAAAGTAATATATATATCATGTTTTTGTCCTATATCTGTGCATACAGGTAAGCTGAATGGTAGCCACCTGTCAGCAGTGCATATGGCTCTCAGTGCGTTGAACCTGGCGGAGTGTGCTGGCTCCTGTCTGCCTGTAGCCAGTCTGGCTGAGGTCTACGTCTCTGCAGCCCTCCGGGTCAAAGCCAGCATGCCCAGGATCCTTCACTTCACCTCCGTAAGTCCCCCATTTAGATTGTGCAAATGTAAAACTTTATTTAATTGTTTTTGAGTCCTTGCACATTATCCTGTTTAGAGTTAGAAACACAGTTGTTCATGACCCCGGGACTTGATTCTGTCCACTTTCGACTCATTTAAGACGTGAGAGTGAAGAGCTTATCTTAACTTTTTACTCCGATAGCGAGTGTTCCTGAGCAGCGCCCGCCAGGCGTGCCTGTCTTCCAGTGGCAGTGTGCCTCCAGCTATGCAGTGGCTGTGTCACCCACTAGGTCACCGCTTCTTCGTGGATGGGGATTGGGCTATTCGCAGCACTCCTAAAGAAAGCATCTACAGCCAGGCTGGCAATACTGGTCAGTGCAGACGAAACGCAGTGCAACACTCCATGTGGCCCAAACAAACCCCCGTGTGGGTAGATGCACATTGAGAGGCAGATGTATGTTAATGCTCTGTTAATGGGCTTCTTACAGTGGATCCTCTGGCCCAGGTGACTCAGGCATTCAGGGAGCATCTCCTGGAGAAGGCTCTGTACTGTGTGGCCCAGCCTCACCAAGAGAAAACTCCCCGCCAGGGAGAGGGGTGAGGGAACAAACCACACTTCACAAATAACTGTTTTTGATGCTGCTCACCCCGCTGGAATTTGTCTCGCGACAAACAGGATTGATTTGAAAATGTCATTGTGTGTTCATGTGGCGGCAAAGTAACCATTCGGTGGGTGTCTCTCCTCAGGGAGTATGCTGATGCCCTGGAGTACCTCCAGCTGTTGATTAGTGCGTCGGATGCAGCTGGTGCCACCTCCCAGTCCTTTGCTATTGGCTCCAACATGGCCACCGTGACCGGTAAGTCCTTTCTGTCACCGACTCATTTCTTTGTCTGAGAAGAAAGAAACCAACCGCTGTAAAGACACTTCATCTTGAACATTTGGGAAAACTCGAGGCACCTTTTTAATGGTGGAACATCAAAAGCATTAAAGCCAATTAATGGCAAGCAGTTTCAAAAACAGCTTCTACGGCAAAACACTCAAATGTAGATTTGGGCTCCTTACTTTATTACTCGGTGTCTTTTGAGAGAATTGCCTTCGCCTTTCCCCGCATCATTCAGTCACCTGCCCTCGACTCTTTGCTTTCCTCAATGTGAAGCACTGAGATAAAGTTCATCTTTTATACTTTTGAGATTGGGTGGCTTGATTTCCGCTGGGTTGACTTTCACCCTCCCACCACTTTCGTCCTCACTGATCACAGATCTGAGCGAAAGGGGTTTAGGTGAAAGGGAGGCATCCACTAGATTGCTTCATCTATCTTCAGCGCTGTCAAATCGGTGATCACCTTGAGAGGAGGGAGGGAAAGGGAGACTGTGCGGGATTTTAATAAGAGACTTTTCTTGGCAGAGCCTCGGGTTGCTCACAGTAGTGTGTGTGTGTGTGTGTGTGTGTGTGTGTGTGTGTGTGTGTGTGTGTGTGTGTGTGTGTGTGTGTGTGTGTGTGTGTGTGTGTGTGTGTGTGTGTGTGTGTGTGTGTGTGTGTGTGTGTGTGTGTGTGTGTGTGTGTGTGTGTGTGTGTGTGTGTGTGTGTGTTGCCCAATGTTAAATGGAGTAGTTTTCCCTCATGGGGGAGTCGTCAAAATGGCTGCTTTCTCTCAGCATGTTGCGACGATGCCAGAGAGGAGAAACAGATTGATTCAGAGGTCAAAATACTGACAACAGCTCTGTGTGTGTGTGTGTACACTCATGCATGTTAAATGTGAAAGCGGGCAGTGGGGGATTCAAATATTTGCAGGTTTGTCTGTCTGCGGGTGTCTCACCTTTTGACTGTTGTTGTTCCAACGTCCAGGCTGTGACCCTCACTCCAAGTGGTGGTCCTCCGTCACTGTGGTGATCATCAACTGGCTCCAAGGAGATGACGCCGCGGCCGAGAGACTGTATCCGACTGTCGAGCACCTGCCCCGCAGTCTGCAGACCGCAGAGTAAGTTGGACACACACACACACACACTGGAACATCTGCAGCCAGACTAAGACTGTTTTTCATAACCTTTTGTCTGCAGAGGACAGACACACATTTCCACTTCTTTAACCTGTGTCCTCTGTCTCTTTTTTTTTTTTCCGCCCTCGCTCTGTCAGGAGTCTTCTGCCCAAGACGTGTCTGAACACATTCAGGGCTGTGCGAGCTCTGCTGTCCAAGCCAGAAAACTGCCAGCTGAGTCTGAGCTACAGCGACAAGGCCAGCGTCCTGCTCCGAGACAGCCTCAACCTAGGACCACACTGCCACAGCTCCGGTTTAGACAAGGTACACACACACACACACACACACACACACACGCTTTCCCACAGACTGTGAATCCCCCTGTAGCAGCTCCTCTCTGTGATACAGCGGCGTCCTACCCTCTGGCGCGCAGCAGATGGTGATGCTGGTGGCTAGGTAGCCTCACAGTGTGTGCATGTCTACGGCCAGAGCTGTGGTGCATTGTAGTTGCATTGCATGTGTGTCTCAGCCGAGTGCAATGTTCCTGCAGTGCAACACAGAGCTGGGCCACTAACAGCAGAACACACACACACAGTGGGGATGGAAAGTGCCCTTAGACTTTGAGTGGAGCTCTGTTGTAGTTGGTGCTGGGCAATATCTCTGTGTGTAATTTGTCTGCTATCATTCTAATCACTGAATGTTTGTTTTTATTAATGGAAATAATGACGCATAGATTTAGTGTGTAACACTATAATGTAATTACCAAATCAGATTTCACCAAGGAGTGTCTGAGAATGGCAACTGAAGTTTGACATAGGAAAAAAACATTTTTTTCCTCATCTTGTGTATTTCTCCCTCTCTCTCTCTAGGTTGTCCAGTTGCTCTTGTGTGATCTCCTGTTGGTGATGAGAACCAATGTGTGGCGCCTGCAGCAGCAGGGGGCCGGTCCTGCTGGGTCAGGGTCGGTGGGTACCAGCGGCCCGGTGGGAGTCCACCAGGCGTCCCCACCGGAGCTCCAAGGCTTTCAGCAAGACCTCAGTTCCCTACGCAAGCTGGCACATAGCTTCAGGCCTGCGATGCGAAGGGTACGTACAACAGTATTAATCCCTACGGTTTAGTTGTTTAGCTCATGCAAGTTTTGGGGCTTTCGGTGTTTTGCTGATGTACATTCAATCCTGTTCTCTCATCTTATTTCCTCTCAGTCCAACACACAAACAGACGTCCAGCACAAAGTCATTGACAGACACTCTGGGGATGATTAAAACAAGATGAACACACCTAAGCAGCGCTTGTGTTTGTCTGTTTACATTGTCAGGCATTTAAAACCACGACTCATCAAAATGGGACTTACAATCCTCAGGAGATTGACTCACAGGCATCAAGACAGATTCTTTCGTGCAGCACATTGCCTGGAAGGGTCAGACACGAGGGCGACACATTAAGGGAAGCACATAGACATCCATTCTTTTTGTGCACATAATTGCAGGCAGCCCATGATACAATTATCTGTTGCAACAGACAGACAGACAGACAGACAGACAGACACCCCTGAGGCAAGTGTTTAGCAGCGTTGTTCGCAAGGCTTCAAAGTCTCTCTGAGGTGGAGCTGAATGTTATGTATGAGTCATCATCCCTCCTCCTCCTCCTCCATCTCTTTCCAGTTGTTCCTTCATGAAGCTACAGCCAGGCTGATGGCGGGAGCCAGTCCCACCCGCACACATCAGCTCCTGGATCGCTCGCTGCGACGCAGGGCAACGCCTGGAGCCAAGACAGGTGTGTTTGGACGCACTTATGTTGATTTCATTTTAAAATGTATTTATTTTTAATTCATTTATTTATTTATTACAAGTAATTCTGTCTATAGGCAGAATGGTTTGATCATTTTTATTTATTTTTTAATCGTGCAAACCTTAATTTCCTCAGTTGTGATATTTTCTATTAATTGTCGTATTTGCTGTTGATGCTTTACCTATTAAACCTACTGGATGTGGATACATCATTTCTCACTGATGAGATGAGTTCATGTCTGTTGTGTTTTCTCTCGGTATTGTAGGCAGTACGAGAGGCTCTTATAACATAATCATAATCGTTGTTTTTACGAGTTAGCTATATATATCATGCTATAATCCGGTAGCTTTAAAGTAAATTTCCAATTTACTGAGAAAATAAAACTGTGGATTCTGCTTCACTTTTTAGATGTGTGTTTTCTTGCAACTTTTAAAATAGAAGTTGTAGAGAGCTGAGAGACGCCGAATGGCTGGAATCAGTAGCTCTAATCGGCTTCTCATTCGTTTTGCCCAATTGTTCTCAACACTTAATCCCATCGGTAATTAAATAAGAAGCCGCTGCCGTCTGATAGGCCGAGGACATCAAGAAGCTCACCCGAAATACCGCGCCAATGACATTATTTGTGTATTTTCTGTGCAGAGGAGTGCGAGACGCGGCCCGGCCAGCGGGAGCAGGCAGAGGCCGTGATGTTGGCGTGCCGCTACCTCCCCCCCTCCTTTCTGTCGGCTCCCGGCCAAAGGGTGGGCATGCTGGCGGACGCAGCCCGCACCCTGGAGAAGCTGGGAGACAAGAGGACCCTCCACGACTGCCAGCAAATGATCATCAAGCTGGGCAGCGGCACCACCGTCACCAACAGCTAGAGGGAAGGAAGGAAGGTGGGGAGGGGTTGCTGAGAGACGTGCATTGACACTGTATATAAAAACATCTCTGAAATACAAAAACACACAGAAAAGAAATCCCCACAGAGACACTACCAGACAGTCTCTGGCTTTCTGGCTTTCTGCAGCTATTGAGCACATTTATTAAACTATCCAGATTCATATCAACCTGAAAGAATTCTCTTTTTGGACTGTCCCACATCAGGAAGCACTTGTTGAGTTCACATTCTTGTTGCAATGGATTATCACAAGAATAAAGGAAGCGCACTTAGCGAATCCCCTTGTGAGACGGCGTTGCAGTGCCACAGTTTGACCACAGAGAGGAGCCATCACGTCCTCTTAGTGGACGTTGCAGTGTGACTGATGCGTGTGTGTGTGTGAAGCGTGACAGAGATACTTGCCCTGCACTTATTCAGTATAGTCCCACCCACGATATTTTCGACACAGATGCACCTTTTACGGCACGAGTGCTCAGTGGGTTGGAGTGGCGGTCTCCCCTGATTGGCTGCAGAGTGAGGGGGGGGGGGGGGGTCTCTTGTTCGTGGGAGGAAAAGGACCGAACTGTCATCGGTCCGACCGTGGGCCTGTTCAGTGTGACGCCGCTCCGCAGGTTGTTCAAATAGTGTTGCAGTATGAATCATCTTTTCACCGGCGATAATCTGAGGAGAGGCGACCCCCCCCCCCCCCCCCCCGAACAAGGGCCGTGTATCTATCTGCACTAGCCCTGTGCCCAGCTGATTTCAATGAGAAGTAATAATATGGCTTCATGAAGTTATTGTCATCGAGGTCATTATTTGTTTTGCAGTGTACATATTTTAAAATGTATTTATAATCTGTATGATATTTTGATTCAGCAGTATTTTGCGTACGCAGAGTGATAAATGCTTATTTTTCTTCCCCTGAAAGCTGTTTTCTTTGGGAGCTTTTGAATCGTCCGGTTACTGTACTGAGGCGGTCAGAATGGAGGCGGTATCGAGTTATGCGTGTCACGTCGTCTGACTCAATTGACCTTTTGCACTGTTGCACACGTATGCAACGACGACATCGAAATGATTTGGCAGACAACTGGAACTATCACGTTAACCTTTGGCACTTTTGCAACAAGTTACACGATGCAGACGGTTTCAAAAATACGGTAATCATTTTTTTCCTTTCCCCCAAAGAGGGCCTGTAGCGAATCTCCTGGTTTTCCTTTGCAGCTCCAACATAAAGAGCAATACTTGCTCTTCATGTCATTGTGGTTTCATGCTCCTAGAGAACCATCGTTTATTTATTTTTAGAGATGTAAAATAAAAACAAAGAACTTTGGCATGTGTTTGTGTCCCAGGACCAGTATGCTTTTTTATAGTGTGTCACTAATGTGAAAGACTGAAAGATTGAGATGAATGAGACGCAACCATGTCTAAAGGTGTTATTCATGTGTCCTGTAAACTGGCATATTTTTATCTCTTGTTCTTTGGTTTCATCCTTTTTATGATGTAAATATTAAAGCATTTTGTAAAGAAGACTGCAATGTTTCCTTTGGTGCTTTCCATTTGAATGGTAAATGGTTTAATACCTCATGATGATGATAAAAGTAATTACAAGTCTCCCTCCACTAAACTCAGATTTATGCAAGTAGGTCATGTGGTTACATGTGAAAATGGGATTAAACTTTTGAAAAGTTTTTTTTTTTTTTTTTTTCAAAAGAATAAATTAATGATTAATGATAATTCTGTAATTTATCAGGAACAGCGTTTTTTGTAAGCAAAGGCCAAAGTTAATTGATATCCTCTTCAGTGCGTTTCATGTTTCTAATTTGAATACTTAACATTGTATTAATGTCAGACTGGAATCTTTGAAATATGACTATAATGATGTGATGATGGTAATTGGACTTGTTTTGACGAATCGTCCCTTTTTACAAACAATAGGCCGGTCCAAATTGTGTCTCCGTGTATGTTAATGTCGGTGCACGTTCAGTAAAGACAAAAAGAGCAGGCGTTGGTCATAGCAGCATTGAAAGGTGCTGGTATATTTCACATTGGCGTTACAAAAAACATTTCAAACAAAGTGATGCTGTGTCGTCGATTCCGAACAAAGACATGAAAATCAATAAAACGGCATGCTCCAACTTATGACAAGTGACATTCCCAAAAAAGGTCTTCATTTTTTTTTTTTCATCAATGGATTCTTTTAATAACATTTTTATAAGCAATAACATATTCCATTTTATAGAAAATAAACATCTCTAGGAAATACTATACACAATTATATTAGTACATCACATCTTACATTTAAACAGCATCAAATACTTATATACACCATTAAATAATGAGCTTCATAAAAGGGAACGTTTGGTGTGGCGTTTTTGCACTTTCCTTTATGCTCTAATACTTAAATATGTCTCCTTTTTGATATGACCAGTACTTAAACTGACACCCTGTACGGGGCATTGTTACATAGCATGGAAGAGCGAAAGAGGCTACATTTGAGATACACGAACAGACTGGTAGTGTTGTGAAATCTGTGTTGAATGTATATCTTTCTGCGTTGGTGTGGTTGGTGAAATAATGATGCATCATGGCAATGTTTAACAGTAATACTTCTGAACTGTACATAGATGTGAGGTGAGATGACCTGACCCCCGGTTGGACCCTTGGAGCCCTGATGACGTCGGCGTCTTCTGTACATGTTGAATGTGCACACACACACAGTTGAAATGGAGTAACACTCTGAAACAGTTTTTTTTTTCCCTTTTTAAAGTTTTTCTTTTTTAATTTCTGAATTACAACAAAGCCTGACATATACCAAGGGTGACGCAATGATGTCGTATAGTCATAATGCACATCAAAATACATCTCCGAAGATAAGAGCGTTATATTAAAATACTGCGTCCATTTTTTTCTTAACTCTTCAATGTCAGAATATTTAGAACCTGTAAAGCACGTCGTCATGTACAGTTTCCTTCTTTTTTTTTTTTGTTTAATTGTGTCTCTTGTTTTAAATACAAACGCACACATTGAGATGGTACATCCAGTGGTTGGCTGCTGCTTTTTTGATGCAATGACATCATGAATTAGAGATGAGCGTCTTCACTCACACAGACACATGAGGCACAAACACACTGATGATGTGGCTGTAGAATGACATTGTGGTTATCGCACATACACGCACGCGCATACACACCTCTTGGCCCACAGACAAGGTGGCCAGAGGGATGCTCCCGTCCAATCGGTGTCCGCCAGGTGTCTGAATATGATAGCAACCCATCCGACAGGCAGAACACACGCACACATTCCTCGCTCTGCATTTCAAACAGCCCCCCTGTGCACTGGGCTCTAGGCACACGGTCTCTGAAGCGTCGTCGTCGTCTATCCTCCTGTTAAACAGTGCCGCTGCCTTCTGCCTTCCAGTGAGGGGCTCAGTCGTGGAAAAAACATTTCCAGGCCGAGTTCAGGGAGCAGCTATTCTCTGCGGAGCCATCCTCCGGGGCTCGTAGCTCCTCATCGCAGCCTTTTATCCTCCCCCGGCCCCACTGGCCGACGCGCCTGTCCGTCATCACTCATCACCGTGTCTTCTAGGTGTAGGTGGCTGTTAGGACAGCATCTTTGTTTGCCTTGCTGGATAGGGGTGACGCTTGCTTGTCTGAGAGGTGGTGTTGGTGGTGGAGATGGTGAACTGGAATATCTTACAGGTCCTGTAGAAGAAGAGAAGAGAGACTGACATGAATTCAAGTCACAGTTTTGTTGTTAAGTCTAAACCATGATAGAAACTGTGCAGTACGTGTTTTTATGGAAAAAGCTGTCATAGATGTACATGCAGGTACACCGCAGGTGGGAGCTCACATGTGTGTGCTATACAGGCACTGTAGTTGGGGCCTCTGTGCAGGTCGGCAGACACGTAAGTGAACTGGCTGCAGTGTGCAGGAGCTGGGGGATGGATGCAGCTGGCCAGTCAACCAGCTCCACTGTGAAAGACACAGCGGGAACGCCTACTAATTGTGCTGGTGTGGTGGTGGTGGTGGTGGTGGAGGGCTTTCTTTCCCCCTATCCGCCTCCGCAGCCCCCCAGTATCTCTCGTTCCCTCTTCCTGTCTTCTCTCTGAACTGACAGTTGCCCATCCTTATGGCCTGGACTCAAACCAGCAGCTTTCGCTCTCTCTGTCTTTTCATCTCCCCCTCTTTCTGTTTACCTCTCTGGAGTAACATTCTTTTAAACCTTCAATCTCACTTGGTTTGTTTTTTTTCTCAATTTCTCCATCCCCGAGTGCTGCCTGTCTCTCTTGTTGCCCTTCTTTTCTCTTCTTCTTTCCATCCCCGTCTCTTTCATTCTCTCGCTCTCTGATCTAACTGCCCCCATTCGTCTTTTGTTCCCACTCAGCCGCAGCACAGAACAGTTTTTTCTTCTCCCTGCCTGTCTCTCTGTGTAGTCGTGTGTGAGCTTACAGATAACCCGTTAATGCACCCGTGTGGACGCACACAGTGTGTGTCCCTTAGCGCTAGAGAAGCCACAGCTGAAGGCAACATGTGTGTGTGTGTGTGTGTGTGTTTGTGTGATTTCATGGATATATGTGTTCCAGCCCTGAACACAGGAAGAGGGGGACCCATGGGTGGGGGTGGTTTGTGTGTGTGTGTGTGTGTGTGCGTATACGTGTGTCTGCTCTTCCCTTTGATTAGGCTGCTCAGCGTAAATTGGCTCTGCACAGACCCTCACACAGACCTTCAGATCCCTCAGCTGATGACAGCTCTGCCTCAGCCCGCTAACAACAATCTCTCTCTCTTGCTCTCCTTTTTCTCTCTGTTTCACATACTCTATTTCTGCCGCTTACAAGTGGGAGTTGAGGTGAGGCGGGGAGAGGAGATGAGAGATGGAGAAGATGGAGGAAAGGATGAGGCGGGATGAAGGGAGGATGACTGAAAGAGTGGAAAAAAGGGAGCTCGCAGGAGATGAGGGGTGAACAGAGTGCGGGAGCTGGAACAGCAGGGAAGCAAAATAAGGGGGGGAGAGAAATAACAAGAGGAGGAGGGAGAGAGAAAGGGTGGAGAGAGCATGTGGGGAGGATAGCAGGCAGTGATGCTGGGTGGGGTGTTTTGATCAGCAGCCAGCTTTTCATCCCTGTCAGTCTGCACAGAAGAGAACAGGAAAGGAAGAGGGAGGGAGGGAAGGAGAGATGCAGAGAGAGGGAGGGAGGGAGGAAGGGAGGCTACTGCCACTGCTGCCTCAATGCACCGCTGCTCCCTGCTGAATGTCAGCGTCTCTCCCTCTCTACTCCCCCCCCCACCCCATCCCTCAGCATTTGACCTTCCTCTTTGCGCTGCAGTGTGAACACGCCACCACCAGATGGCGTCTGTCTTGCAGGAGGGTTGACGTGGAGTGGGCTGTCCATATTAACACAATAACGGTGACCCATTGCAATTGCAGTGGTCTGCAGCCATAACAGTGGGCGTTGAGTGACAGCACTACACGAAGGGCACATAAGTGTTTGCACAGCTACTGGCGGTTGATGGGTTAAGCTTGCCCAAGATCATTGGGTTCATATTGATTTGGTTTCAAAATATCGGTCAGTCCGAGATGAGATCCTGCCCGTCTTGGGATGGGGATGGATAGGGTACTTGATACAGGTGTACGAACACCAACGTGAACCCTCGTGTTCCTTAATTTGAACCTGACTCTGTTCTACAAGAGCTGACAAAATGTGTTTTCTGCTCTGCACTGTATCATCTATCCAGCCATGGTGCTGCTGCTTGTGACAGCAATGTGTGAACTCATTCTTGATTTTTTTTTTTGGCGAGAGGGGGGAAAAGAAAACAAATCAAAATGCACAGCTTGGAGGAGAGAGGCTGTAAATGTTCTAATGGGAACACAAACCTAAAACCGTACATGGACACATGTGAAAACACCAATGTCTGAGAGGTTGTTACCCTGGGTGCTAAATCCTCTCCACGCTCCATTCTTTATGATATGCATGACTCACTGTGAAACGCAGGATGCAGTAATAATTACGTCAAAGGTTTTAAACCCTGAAAACTAAACAAAAAAACTTTTTTTTTATTTGCTTACCTCATGTTTAGGACATTTTATGGAGAAATCATCCTCGTGGAATGTGCAGCCTAGGCCGGGAGAGAGAAAAAAAAGTAAAGGAATAAGCTAGAGTGTTGGACAATAACAATGAATGAAACAAATAGCATGAGGCGAATGCACACATCCCCCCCCCTGGATAAATGATAAAGAGGTAGGGTTAAATGTAAAATGAGCAAGAAAGAGGCAGAGCCAGGGGGATATATATATATATATATGTTGGATATATATATATACATAGAGAGAGAGAGAGAGAGAGAGAGAGAGAGAGAGCAACAGACGAAAGAGAGACACTGAGTGGATAAGTTGCGATGCAGGCAGACAGTCAGATATGGCCGGTGCACTCAGCAGGATTAAAAAGGGCCTCGCTCTGCTCCCTGTGCTGGCTAAAGGCAGACGTGGCAGGCCTTCTAATCCTCGCACTGTACTTCCTTGGCATGCGGTAATGTAAGGGGAAGCCATCCAACAACACATGTGCTGCTGACACACAGACACTCACTTATATTGACAATGACCAGGGACACACACACACACACACAAGCATTGAAGGCAGCGTGGTTTTAAGACGCACGATAGGGTAGCATTAGAGGCAGCATTCAGGCTGGAGGCAGGACGGCACATGTGCACACACACATGCACACACACACACACACACACACACACACACACACACGCACACACACATCCAGTCCCCAGACAGCAGAATGGATGGACGGAGCCACAGGGGCTGTGGTCAATAATGCACACATACACAGCACCCTCCACCCTCTATCTCTTTCCCCCTCTCCCTCTTGCACACTCCAGGATCCCACTTTCCCCTCATCACCCCCTTTATTCAAGGCTCCCTACCTCTTTTCCCTCCCTCCTTCCCTCTTTTGCTCTCTCTTAGCACTCTCAGTCATCTCTTCTCACACTCAACAATCTAACTTCCTGCATGTTTCTTCTCTCATTTTACCCACATCCACCTTTCTTCCCCATGCTTTCGTCCCTCTCCTTTCATTCCTCTCTTTTTTTTCTACCCGTCTTATTTTTTCCTTTCCCGCAACCCACTAAACCCACGTTCACTTTCCCCTTCCCAATTTCCCCCCTCATTTCTCCTCCCTCTCCCTGGCTTTTCTCCCCTTTTCATCCCTTGTTGCGCTCTTCCTTCTCTCGCTGTGGTCTCTTACCTATCTCTTTGGCGCAGACATAGTGGTATTTATGAGAGCAGCCTCTCCAACAGCAGCTGAGGGACGCCCCCACAATCTGGCACTTGTAGCAGCTCTGGGGTTAGTCAGACAAACGGACATATGGACCGAAAATCAACAAAGAAACAAACAAATTGACCGATGGAGGGACATAGGGATAGAGAGGGAAAAGAGAGGAAAAAGTGTCAAAATGTTAACATCATTTTCTCAAAGAAGCTGCATATTATTCCATTTCATTTTTAACTTAACTTAAGCATGCATACATTTCAGAATAGACTGTTTATTGCTATCGTACCGTTTGGACTGAGTTGTTGGAAGCCTCCCTCAGTCCGTATAGCCTCCCAGCTACCATAATTACCCCCTTGGTCCAGATGGCACAGTTTTCATGGGCCCAGTGCTCTTTAGCCTCTGCCTCCACTTGTAGCCTTTTGAACATACTGTCACCACCCTCCTGGTCACTTGAGGCCCCTGTGCTGATGTCCTGGAGCTGCTTCATCCTCCTGAACCTCTCTCGGAGAGTTAATCTTCGAGGACCACCCTCCTGACCCACCCTCTCTGTTCTTTCTGCTCGCCGGTAGCGCCAATGGTGCCTGCTACTACTGCCCTCTTGAGTGCAACCCTCTGTATTGCCCTCCTTTTCTGCGCTGCCCTCGTCCTCGTTCTTTGAGGAGCATGGTTCTTCACTGCTGCTACTGTTGTTGTCATTGGTTTTCTGCGACTCTTCCTTGACGGATTCTGTGTGCTCGATCGTCAACATTTTCCGTGGAACGCCATCCTCTGTGTAGTAGGGTCCGCACAAATCACCTAGGTCTCTGTAATTCGCTGGCTTTCCACACAGGCAACATGTGAGACACCTGCCAATTAGATTTCTTTTCACCAAGGGTCCTTGCAGCATGGCAGCAGTGTGTGGCACTACTTTTGCAACTGTGAAAGGATTCCTCATTCTGAGTATGCCCTTTTTTCTACGTCTCTGAAATACCACCGCATCCTCAGGCTTGTTGACTATGGCACACCAAGAAGAGAAGTCTCTGGAGTTGTTAATCCGTACATAAGGACAGAAAGACAGTTTAGAACTTTGATGGACTGGTTTGCGCCTGATTCTTTTCACAGAAATGATCTCAGTCTGTTTTTCTGATATTGTTACCACAGGACCCACGATACATGTTTCCTTCTTTTCTATTTCCCTTCTTTCCATTTCTTCTTTTTCTCGCTCCTCTTTTTCGGCCCGTTCACATCCTGCAGCCCTCACTACTGCCTCGATAACCTCCATGGCGTCTTTCATCCCAGGTTTTGGCCCAGGCTTTTTGTGGACCTTCATTGGCTTGCCAGGAATCTGCTCTGCTGAGGCTTTGCCTCGTTTCCTCGGAGCTGGATTTGCGGATGGTTTTCTGCCTCTCCTAGGTTTCTGAATGAGTTCTGTGCTGGTTACCTGGGGGGCTTCTGTGATCTCATCTGCGCTGATTGGCAGAGGTATTGTGGACTCTGTGGGGGTTACCGTCTCTTCTACCCTCTCCTGTTGTTGTTCTACTGTTTCAATATTTTTCTCCTCAACTGTCTCCGTTTCTTCTAGAGGAACTTGGCCCTTTCTTTTCTTTCTTCTCTGTTTTAGATGCATCTCATGGTTGTTTTTAATGGCCCTCTGTTTGGCTAGCCTTGGTGTTGTAACTATTAGGCTCCCTGCTTCCAAGGCTACGACTGAGGCATCTGTGCTCTCCACCATGGCCCATCTCTTCCTTTTAGTTCTGGCAGACTTAGTGGGAGCAGATGATACACCTTTTGAGGCCTGTTGTTTCCACTCTCCTAGAGACCCCACTTCAACTGGGGCCTCTATTGAGCTCCAAACCTTGTCAGCTCTGACACCATGCTGTATCCCTGGTTTCATGTGTTCTTGTCTTGTCTCCTCCTTATTCACAATCTCTTCTTCCATCCCTTGTCTCACCTCCTTTGCCTTTGATGCCTCCTGACTCACCTCATGCTTTTCTCTTTCTTGTGCCATCTCCTTTTTTCTCAGTGTTCCTTCACATTGTTTCAGTACTTCCTGTCTAGAATCTATGCTTTTCACTTCTCCTTCTATCACCTCAATGTTATTTATGAGCATAGAGGGCTCACCTTCCTTTAAGACAAGTTGAGGCAAAGCCCTAACTGTCACATCATCCCTTAGATTGCTGTCCATCTGGGGAATTGGGAGGTGTTTCTTTGAGCTTGGAGATGTAATTTTCTGCACCATGGCCTCATATTTCTGTCCTCTGCCTTTGCGTGGTGGGAGAACTTTTGTTTTAGTGGGGCATTGAGGAGGCACCACAGGCACAGCACTAGTGATGTCCGTCTCACTGAGGTTTGCAGGAGTGTCTTTGGGTGGGGAAGTGACCACAGAGACTTTCTTGGGTGGCCCTCGCTTTCTTCTGGGGGCACGGACACCCTTCTCTTTAGGTGTAGAGACAACCTGTTCCACGAGAGGTGGTAAGGGTTTTGGTTTGGGCTTTGGACCCCTCTTTTTCTTTACTGGTGTCGTAGAAAGTTCTGGGCTAGGTTTCCGTTTTATTGGAAGTAATGTCTTTTCTTCAGATTGTTCTGTTAGGACAGGTGAGGCAAGTGGTGCAGGTGGGTCTGCTAGAACATCTGTGGTTTTGACTGCATTAGGAATGGAAGTTGGAGTTTTTTCCAGAGTAACAGGTTCCTCTACTTTTGGATCATCAGTAGCTTTAATTTCTGTTAGTGTCTGGGGAAGACCATCTTCGCCTGTGACTTTTTCTTTTGACAGTTTTTCTTGTGAGGGCTTTCTGGATCTTAAGACCATGTTCTTACCCTCCTTCTCTGGAGCCTTCACTTCGTGTGTGGCTTGTTTTTCGTCCTGGTTTACTGGTTTAACATCCTGGGTTACTTGTGATATTGAAGCTTTTGGGCTCTTTCTGGCCCTGCTTTGCTGTCCTGTCAAAGGTTGAATGGTTTCTTCTTGTTGTACCAGCTTTGTCTTAGAAACGGAGCCTTTAGGGCGACCCACTGAGGCCTTGATGTGTGCAGTGTCATCGAGGGGCAACATATCTGCAGGCCTGGGTGCAGGCTTAGGTCCTGGTTTTGAACCTGGCTTTAGAGCTGGTTTTAGACCAGGTTTTGGCCCAGTTTTTGAACCTGGTTTAGGTCCTGGTTTTCGTTTCACAGGTGTGTCAATTTTCTGTGGCAGCTCTGATTCATTTGGCACAGGTTTTGGTCCTGGTTTAGGTCCAGGTTTTGGCCCGGGCTTTGGTCCAGGCTTAAAACCAGGTTTAGGCCCTGGTTTTGGACCTGGCTTTGCTCCAGTTTTTGGTCCAGGTTTTGACCCTGGTTTGAGCCCAGGCTTTGAACCTGGTTTTGGACCTGGTTTTCTCTTCTCATGAGGCTCAACTTTAGGCGGCAAGTCTGGTGCATTGAATGAACGAGTGCACATTCTCGAACAAAAACCATCCGTTAGCATTTTGGGAGTCTGGCTCACAATAGATTCCTGATGAGCTAGGTCCATTGGATCCGAGAATAACACAGTTTTGCTTGGAGTCATGCAGGGTTTCTGTGTAGGCGAGGGGGCTCCTTCCTCTTCCTTTTCTCCCTCTAAGCTTAGTTGTCGCCTGATTCCCACACCTGAATGCATGATTCTTCTTCTGCCCCTTGCATGCTTACGTCCAAATGCCCTCGGCTGAGCAGATGGGGCCACAGGGTCTGGCTTGGCCAAGGGGGTCACTGCACTGGTGCAGCTGATGCCCGGCTCCATGTCTTCATCCCCTTTTTCGGGGGAGGGAGGAGTGTCTGCCCAGGAGGGGGCTGAGGGAAGTATCGACTTCCCTGGCAGCTGAGGAGAGTCTGGCTCCAGCACTTTAGCATCACTGTGATCAATACGATCCCTGGCCTGAGCTGGAGGTGTTGTCTTGTCATTGAGAGCTGAGAAGACTGGCATAGCAGACTGAGGCTGAGGAGCAGTGTCACCAATGGCTGACTCCTTTGCAGAAGCATCTGCTGCTGCTACATTTGGATGGGCAGGCGTCCCTGCAGGCTCGTTGTCAGTATGGAGCTCTGTACTCTGGCTCTCTGTCCTGCTGCAGAGATCCCCAGATGACTTCTCTTGCCCATCTCTGTTAATGTAATCCTCAGTCGATGACACTTTCTCCCCCTCCTCCAGTTCCTCCCTAACCTCTACAGACAGAGGAGAGGACAGAGAATGTTGTTTCTTTATTTCTCCTTCTCCCTCTTCATCCGCTTCATACTGTGCATCCTCATCCTCCTCTTCATCCTCCTCATCTCGGCTCTCTCTCTTGTCTGAGTTGCTCTCGTCCAAGGCCTCAACTTGGGGGGTTGGAGAGGTGTTCTCTGAGCTATCCTCCTTCTCTGTGGAATATTGATCCTGTTCAAGGTCCCCCCTAGAAATGAAAGGCAATGTTTTCACTGAGCTCTCAGATGCAGTTGGAGACTCCGATTTGAACGCCTCTGATTTCATCTCATGGCCAAAGTGTTCCTTGTGGCTGGAGTCAGAGAGAGCTGCTGGGGACTGTTCAACTGAGTCTCTTGTATCAGGATCATATTTGCTCTGGACCGTTTGGTACACTGTCTCCTTGTAGCAGTAGCTTTTTTCTGTCATTCCTTTGTTAAGTTTGCTGTAGAGAGCCGGACATTTCTCTTCATCTGACCATTTCTCCAGATTCTCTGTAGATTTAGTTGTGTCTGAATCTCTCTCACTGTCAGGAGACTTATCTGTTGACGCCTCCTCTTTGTCAGCTGATTTTTCTGTCCAGGCTAATTCTTCAAAGTTCTCTTTGACAGGCTCGTTGATATGCTGTATATCTGAAGGGGAGTCCCTTTCTTGTTTCATTGGACTGGGGATTGTAATGCTTGTAGGAGACCTCTCATCGCCAATGCTCTTCACTGGAGTATTCATGCCATCCCCTCCCTGCCCTGACTGACATCTAGGGTCAGGGGTAAGGTTGTGCAGACCTGAGTCTCCAGACCTGGTGGACATATCATCTGGAGATGTCATGGAGCATGAAGAGGCTGTGTCCAGGTTGAGTTGTGTGTTATTGGGAGCCTGTGCTGGACTTCTGCCCTGGCCACAGTAGTAGTAACCCCTCTCCAGTTGTTCATCACTACTGCTGGAGTAGCCTCCCTCATGGAGTTCCATGGGCATTGGCTGGTGTTGTGGGGTAGAGTAAGGGTCCTGCATGGGGCCTCCACCAACACTACCACCACCAGCATCTGGATATGGAGGACTTTTGTACTCCTCACCCTTTTTGATGGATGCTCCGCTTCCAGCACTGCTGTTGCTACCTCCACTGTTGCGCTTACCACTTTTCTTGTTGCCCACCAGGGCCTCTGAAAGCAGCAACTGCTGGACATTATTCGAGATGTTCTCTACCTGAGAGGTGAGGGCATTCAGGCTCCACAAGCTGGGGTTTGACAACAGCTTCTCTGAGAAGCGTTCTTTCATGGTGGGGACCTGCGGTGTGGTGGTGTAGCTGTGGGGAGCTGCATGGGGCACATTGGGTGAGGGGTGTGAGCGAGGGGGCATCAACATGGTATTGGTACTGGCTTGCTCCTGCATGCCAGCTGAAGAGGATGAGGAGGAGGAGGCTGCCCCAGGGGTCATGGGAGGTTGGCCATACTGGAATGACTCTGGATTGGTCATTAGTGGTGAAGGTGTGGAGCTGTACGAGGGGGAGCGTCCTAGAGAGCGTGCTGGAGAGTGGCTTGAGGAGGGGCTACAAGTCTGATAATACTGTTCTGGTGATCTGACAGACAGCTCTGAGAGACAGTAGTTTTGTTGGGGTTGGCTGTAGTGTTGGTATTTAGGGTGGGGCTCCTGGGGGTTGGTCATGGCCTGTAAAGGGGGCTGCTGCTCATAACTTCTGGAGGGAGGCTGCTGGTAGCCATAACTGTTCTGGGTCGACCTGTAACCCCCCTGCTTCAGATTGCTGTGGCTGCTCATTTGTCTGCCATACTGGGAATTTGGGGGAATGTTGTAACCTTTATAACAGTGGGGCATAGGGCTGCACTTTTCCATGTATGGCGAAGGAGAGGGTGAGTGCTGGGGGTAGTGAAGGTGACTCTGGGGGTACATGAGAGGGGAGGGGGCAGGGTTAGGGGGGTGGGGCTGATGGTGGGGGCTAGTATAGGCAGGGGTGGATGGCTGGATGCACTGGGTCTGGGTGTGGCCCAGCATGTTCTGGTCCATGTACTGGGAGGAGCCAGGTGCAGGGGTACCACCAGCCTCTATACGCCCCACCATCTCTTGGTCATACTGTGCTAACTGGGCAGAGTCCTCCCATTTCTGCTGGAGGTGGCCCTCACTTATATACGGGGCTGAGTAACTCCCAGGGCCCATGTGGTTACTATAGCCCCCAGGAGCCTGTAGGAGCTGACTGGGGTTTGGTGTGGGCACTTTGCTTCCTCTGTAGGCTTTCTTGGCCTGCGAGGGTGCTGAGCCCCCATTTCCACTCCCATTCCCTCCACCATTGCCTGGGTAACCAGGGTAGGCTTGCTGGCTGTAACAGTCCTTGGGTCCTCCTCCAGTTACGGGTCCTCCAGCTGGAGTCATGCTCGTGGGGTTCGCCAGTGAATGAGCCTCATAGCCGGTTCTGCTGTGTCCGGGGCCTGGGTCTGGATGTGGACCGGGGCCTGGGAGCGGATGCTGGGGGTGGGGATGATGCGGGTGTTGTCGGTAGGTCTCCAGGCGGGATAATTCATGGGGCTCCTGCTGGTAGCAGGGTTGGTTGCTGTGGTAACCACCGCTGCGCTCACGGAAGGACTGCATAACTCCCTCCGTCTGCAGCCGGAGCTGGGAGGGGGAGGTGGTGAGGTGAGACAGGAAAGGGGGAAGGAGGGTTAGGGGTTCTGATGGCAGGGAGAGAGGGGGCGAGAGAAAAGAGAGACAAATTGTGAGGGTTAGTGCCGTTGAGCCGGAGGTTAATCTATCTTGCATTTTCTCCTCTCATGTTCGATGTCTAATTCTACTTTAACATCCATCTGAAGTCAAAGCTAAATTATTTCAATCTTTGAGAACAATTGAAGATGTTTTTTTACACAAACAGTCAAACACACATGTGTGCGCATCCCGTTGATGTTTTACCAAAATTTGGCACGTGTATGTGTGAATCTGCATTCTTGTGTGTGTGTGTGTGTAGAAAATGGCCCCTAAATGGTGCCGGCTCCTAAATCGGCCTCAGCCTCTCAAGATGGAGGGGCAGACGAGTGATGCAGTCTCTGATGCAATGATTGACATGTCTGAGGGAGGAAGGAGAAAGAGAGAGTGGTGTGTGAAACTTAATTACTTATCGGTAATGAATAAGTAATCATAACAACCGCAGTGTGTATGTGCGTTAATATTTAAGAGCGCATGATTGAGACCGGGCAAATGTTCAAACACAGCCGGCCGCAGCAATAAGATGACATCTGAAGAGCATCCGTGTTGGTTCATAACACTCTGGCTCTGAGCCTCAACTGAACTCACCTACAGAGCCTCTGTGGCTATTTAGCTTTCCAGCTGACTTTGTGTGATGCATTATTCATTGTTATTGTTTTGGATCAAATATGATCCCAGGCTTAGCCCCTTTTTTCTGAACACTCGAAGATATTAAAATGTATTTCCTAAACAAACAATGTAAAGCGACATTATCTGGTTTGTCTTTGATGCAGTGTTTCATAAGAGCTTCAACTGAGCCCTCTTTTTCTTCTTCCCTCTCCTCCCAGTCTTTTCCTGCACAGATGCAAACTCCAATTTCCTCCAAGAGGAAGTGGGAAGTGTGTTTATGTGCATGCTTTCAGTATACCAGGGGTGTCATAGAGTGTGTGTAGGTGTGTGTTTCTTCCAGTGTATCAGTGCACGTGGCAATGTTTGTAATCTTTTGCCTGCTTGTGTGTGTGTGTGTGTGTGTGTGTGTGTGTTTGTGTTTGTGTGTTTATGCATTCATACAAAAGAGAAAGAGAGGAGATGGGAGAGCTCTGCTCTGCTCTATAAAAGGAACAGAGTCACCTGGAGACAGAGCACTGAGTTTGTGTGGGTGTGCGTGTCCATGTGTGTTTTTGTGCAATTGTGTGTGTGTGTGTCAGCCGGTTCCTGCACAATATCCCGGCATCCAACCCACCCCAGGGACAATGGTGCATCCCACCAGACGCACAGTAGCATTATTCATCTCTGAAACACACAGTGTGTGTGTTCGTGTGCGAGGAGGCAAAGCAGTGTGTGACTATTGCGTGCATTCATTCTTGCGTGTATGTGAATGCGAGTGTGTGAGTGAGTGTGGGTTCTCTTTGTGTTTATGTATGCAGGCCCACAGCTTTTGGCTGTCCCGTGAATACACACACACACACACCTATAGATTCCCCCGGAGATTCTCTGTCCTCCCTACTACCTTTCTATCTCCCCTGCCTGAAGCCTCCTCGTGCTTCACCTGTGGTGGTGTGTGTGTGTGTGAATATGTGTGTGTTAGGACACTTGTTTACACAATGACCTAAATAAGATGCTTATATGGTACAAGGGGTGGGATTCTGCCAGACCAAGCTTGCCGGGCACAGCAGAGAGGATGGACTGAGGCGCACGTCACTTTTGGGATCCAGTGTTGCGACGTGTCTTTACATTTGTGTGTGTTTCTGACACATCCGCTCTTCTCCACAATAGCCTATTCTGAAGAATAATTCACTGGATTTTTCCCTGTTTGTATGTCTCTCACTAAAAAACAAAGCAAACAAGCCACGTAAGCCCTCTTCCCTATCCATTTACCTCACTCCTTCTGTCCTTTCCCTCAAACACACAGATGTGAAGGGCGTCTACATTCCTATCACGTCTCCTCCCCACCTCCCCGCTGCACCTCCTCCTTCCACTTCTATCTTCCACAGAGAGCCCTGGCATTGTGGAGCCGGCCGACTGCTGTATTTGTGGATGCACCACGTCTTGTCACGCTGCTCCCTGCCTCAGTAGGGGTCAGAGAGGAGAGAGGACGATGGACACATGCTGAGATCGCTGAATCCTCGCTGTTGATCTGTCCATCTATCAGTCTGTCTGCCTGTCCGTTTATTAGGTAGCATTGATTTTGCTGCTGCTTGAGCACAGAGAAGGAGGGATGAAGACGAAGCAAACGCTCGTCACTCACCGTCTGTCCTTCGTGTGCACATAGTACAAACACACACACACACACACACACACATTTTATGCTTTTCCCTCTGTCTCTCAACACAATGTTATCTGTGTCGAGAAGGTACCTTTCTCTCATCTCTACTTCCGTTTAAACCTCTTCTATCTTTCTTTTCCACTCTCAGATCTCCTCCTCTGGCCCCGTGCCGTGACTGGAGAGGAGGATGGCAACGGGAGGGGGAAAACAACAAGGTGTCGGGGGTCTTATAGGAGGCGAGAGAGAGAGAGAGAGTCATTTGAGGCTGGGGGAGAGATTGAGGATGGAGGATGCTAGATGGAAGTGATAGAATGATAAGTTTGAAGAGGAGGATGATGGAGAAGGGGGTACAGAGGACAGAGGAGGATAGATGATTTATTGACTGGGCTTTACAACCTGGGCTCCTGGGAAATATGAGCTGCAGAGCAATCGCCCCACACGCACACTTTACGTGCACAGAGGCACATGCAAAATGGTAGATTGTGCGCAAGGTAGTGCGGCCCATAATTAGTCAAATGCTTCACCACAGCAGGCAAACATGAGCTGCTAGACGTGTGATTGATTGTGTTGGGCTCTGCCCACTTCAAATCTCATCAAGGCAGCTGCCTTCATAACCAGCTTCATTGTTTGCGTAGATTTGTAAACCTTCAAGTGACATCACAGTTTGGACCGTCAGATCTCCAGCATCAGAATGTGTCCGTCTGTAAATCGAATATTGTCAGGAAGTAAGGACAGGAGGGAAGGAGTGTAAGGGGGGGATGGAAGGAAGGGTGAAGGAAGAGAGGAGGGTGAATCTGATTGTTCCGCTGGATGGTTCATAATGCGCAGAGCTGCGACTGGTTACTGCCCCCCCCCCCTTCATTATTTTTTATCCTCTCTCCCTCTCTTTCATCGCATCATCTTCAGCGGCAGCTTGAGATGGGATTTATCTTCTTTCTCTCCACACACACACACACACACACACACACGCACGCGCACACACACATACACACACACGCGCCACATTAATGCACACACAGCCACAGACAGCTCTCTCGCATCAACGCTGGCTCTGAATTACTTTCGCTTCAAATCTTCTTCCTGCTCTCTGTCTATCTGACACAAACAAACACAGACACCCACACACACACACACAGACCCACACACCCACACACACAGACCCACACACCCACACCCACACACACAGACCCACACACACACACACACAGACCCACACACACACACACAGACCCACACACACACACACACACAGACCCACACACCCACACAAACAAACAGACACCCACACACCCACACCACACACACACACACACACACACACACACACACACACACACACACACACACAGACCCACCCACCCACCCACCCACCCACACACACACACACACACACACAGACCCACACACACACAGACCCACACACACACACACACACACACATAAATGGAGGCATACAGTGGAAGGATGGAACGTCTCCCTGTGTACGTTTTTACCTCCCCAGTCATCCTGGTTAATTATGCATACAGAGGCAGTTTGCTGGGGAGGTGGAGCGGCCTGGGAGGAAACAGACACGCGCACACACTCACCCCATCACACGTATTCTCAAACAGCCGCACTTCACCACCACCTCCGGAATCATCACAGCACACCAAAGCTCAGCTCACATGCTCCTCGACAACCCGACAACGCATTTGAAAATAACCCAAACATGCCACTCGTCCTGCCCCACCTCATCACACACACTCACGGCTAGCACATCTGCCTTTAACACCCTGGTTAACACAGCACGCTCCAAAATAACACAGCAACCCGCCCTGCTGCTGCTCCCAATCAGCACGCTGCTATATCCCCCATCCTAATTACACACACTTCAATAAGTCAGCATTCAAATGCCTCCAATCTTGTTCCCTGTTCGGATCTGCCTGCATCCTCCCGTCTCGGTGGACTCTGTGCCCTTTTCCTTGATAACCGCAGGTTCAACACACTGGGAAAGCAGACGGACAGACGGACAGACGGACACACATCTTCCCCCTGTCTCTCTCCTCCTCTCTTCTGCAGTGTCTGGCCAGGCCGTGTGGGTGGGTTCCTACTCAAGGGAGAGGCTTCGGAGATGGAGGAAGCCAATATCTGCTCTGACATTTGTCAGTTAAGACGTTGTCATGACACACAGCTGGAGGTCACGGGGGGTCACCGGCCAGTGTCAAAGATTATAGGAAGAGACATAGAGGGGGGCGGAGACATAGAGGGAGCGGGGACCGGCTGTTGACGCTCACAGACAGACAGACAGACAGAAAGATGGACACATAGCACTTTGAGGCGACTGGACAAGCCGCAAATAGACTTGATTGGAGGGCTGATGGCGAGGGAACATTGTGCACATGCATTTCTAATTAATGAAATAAGCAGTCTGATTTGATTGAGCATGTTGCTCATACATTAAGTCAGACAAATGTAACGATTTCAATCAAATAACATCAGAAACATTATTGGGTATCCATCGTCTCCATCTGTTTGCCTATTATCATTCCTCAGTCCAACTCCATGTGATACACGGGCATCAACACGTTTCTGTATTGTCCTACCAAGTCATCTTCTCCCCTTGATTATATCCAGCTCGAGGTTTTTGTTGAAATCTGACTGAGCTGTGAGGCTGAAACGGCTCAATGGCATCTGAAACTGAGGGAAATGAGCCTTACCGTGGCCGATCTGGGAGACCATTTTGGTTCTGTGAGTGAGGCCAGTTAATGTGATGCAGGGTCTGTGTGTACGTGTGTGTGTGTGTGTGTGTGTGAGGTATAACTGTCTGATCTCTGGGGTTTAGGATGACTCATCGACATTCACAGGCATGGCAAATGTATGAACCTGGGAGAAGAGAAGAGGGGAGTCTTGACTGCACAAAGACAGACAGACAGACACACGCACGCTGCTGCAGCATCAGCATTAAGAATAAATAAAGGTCAGAGAAAGAGAGAGAGAGAGAGGCAGATGTATGTGCCTGTGAGCGAGATCAGCCACTACAGTTATCTACTTTGTGGTTTAGGGACAGAAATCCTATTTGACTCTGAAAGCAGAATGCAGAGGCGATGTTATCCGTCTATACTGTAGAATGACATCCTCTCCTTTTGCTCTCTTAGTCTCTGGGGTGAAAATAAAAGAATGGACATGTATCTACTGTATATCTTTCTATCGACTGACAGGTTGGTGTTGTTCAATGACTTTTCCCAGTGGAAACAACCTCACACTGGGATGTGTTACGCCTTAAAGACAACAACAACAAAAAAAACCCAAACAGGGTCTACTGTCACCATGGCAACGACAGAGCCACGCAGTCAAGTGGAAATCCTTGTGTATGCATGTGGCATGAAGAAATCACACACATAAACCCGGTGAATGTGTTGAGGAGGCTGAGTCTGAGCGAGTGTATGTAGAAGGGATATTTTAGGCCAAGATGCCACATAACACAAACACACTCATTTATGTAGCATGCTGGAAACTCACACACACACACACACACACACACACACACACACACACACACACACACACACACACACACACACACACACACGCCTGCAAACAAACTCAATTAGATTGTAATGTGTCTTGACAGATTTTCAAAATAAAAGTTGGATTATGACGCTGACGAGGTTAATGTTATGCAATTCATTAAACTAAATGAATTGAATATAATCTAAAAAAGGAGTCTCTTAATTGATTGTTTGAAAGCTGACATTTCAGGGATACATTATTGGCTGTGTGTTATTTGATGTGTTTTCTGCCACAGATGACTGACTGTGGGGATATCGCCCATTGGAAAGCCCTGCTGTAAGCCTCTAGGTATTGTTCTGGCAAGCTCTGTGTGGAGATTTTCTTTTTCCTCATCGCTGCATCTTCGAGAACTACATATTGATCAGTTTGTCCAACACAAAAAAAAGAGAAAGAAAGAGACGAGTATGTGTTCAGTGATACACGATGCAGACCCAAACCAGCAGCATGGAGTTGGCATTGTACGCTCTTTTGAAAGACAAGCTTTGCTCCATCTACATATATCACTTTATATGCGTTGTAGGGCATAACACTGAATCACTTTCCCACTCAGCACTGGGCAAAAGAATAAGCATGTGGGCTGTGAAAGGACACATCATGAAGACATATTTCTTTGAATATCCTTTTCTCTCTTTTCAAGACTTCTAGCCTTGACCCAAAATCATTCATCCCTCCCTTGCTCTGCTCCTCTGCACAACTCTCCTTTATCTCTTTTTCTACCCACCTTCCCTGTCTGTGTCTCCCTCTGTCCTTCAGCACGGTCACCTCCAGAGGGCACAGCTGCCGAGCGTTGCCCTTTGAAGGACTAAACCTGGCTTTGTTTACATGGTAACCGAGCGCCGAGACGGGTGGGAATGGAGAGGGAGAGAGAGAGGGATGAGTGAGATAAAATGACAATGGCAATCAAGCACACACACACACACACACATCACATAGGCTCTGCTTGTTCCCAGCGAGGGTCGTCGGGGATACTTGGCATGTGACAAGAATCAAGCAAAAAGAAAACTGATTGCTCATTACCTGCTGTTTGTCTGTGTGCGTATGTGCAAGTGAGTAAATGTGAAGGTACATGACTACAAACATGAATCATTTTCAGCTTGTGCAAGCGTTTGATAATGTGCTCATACGTGCAAGCATTTAGCGTGAACATGCTTGATGAGAGCCTTCATGATCAAGCTTGACTGCCTACAATGCACCCCGCAGTGTGTGTGTGTGTGTGTGTGTGCATGTGCGAGGGAATTGACGTATTCCTGCTAACCTTCCAGAGTGAAGAGGGATGGAGACGTAAAGACAGAAGAAGAAGAACAAAGAGGGACGAGAGAGGAAGACAAAAGCACAGCATTCAGAAGCGAGCGCGTCGAGTTAAGTTTGTGAAATCCAATGTGAACGCTTATTCTCAACTTATTTCAAAAGCAGATGCAGAGAGGTACGTTATCAACAAAGGTGCTGAGTTTTGAGGTTGGAAAACAGACGGGAAATGGCTCATATCTCGCAGTGACCCATTTTGGTTTGGTCCAGCAAAGCTTCCTGCCACACAAGCACACACACACACACACACACACACACACCTGCCCTTTGCAGGTAATGGGGTAGAGCGCTCCACTGAAGCAAAGGGAGCGGTGTTGGAGCAGGTTTGGCGCGACATCCCTGCTGGGGCTCATGGTGTTCCACTCCCATGTATTCGATCCCTCCACTCATTTACACGTACACACACTTATTCACACGTGTGCACACATTCTCACTCACACACACACACACACACACAGATTTGCACCTGCTCCCTCTTTGTGCCACTTCGGTTCATCTAATTGATGATGCTGTGTCTCTCTCTAACACACACACACACACACACACACACACACACACATCCTACCTCTTCCTCTCTGCTCTCTGTGTCCTTTAAGTTGTCTCCCCTGTCCTCCAATGTCCTCTATCTTTCCTACCCTTTCCTTGCTCTGTAGCCACAGTGCAGCTGCTGGCAGTGCTGCATGTGTGTCTGTCTGCACATGTGTGTCTGTGACCTTGTCTTAGGTTCGATAGGGCAGGCGGCTTGTTGGTCTGGCACATTGAACCCGTGGCCCGAAGGAGAGGTTTGCAGTGGCGGTGAGCAGCCTCAGATATTGTCATCCGCGGCGTGTTTGTCTAAAAATAAGAATGTGTGTCTTTCTGTGTGAGGTTGCCTCCATGTTATGCAAAAAGACGAGTTGTAACAAATGAATGCTTTGAGGGACAGAAGGGATTACAGCATTCACATTGAGAAAGTGCACTCTGATCAAAGAGAGAGAGAAAGAAAGGGCCTGCAACAGTGCCATTAAAGGAGAAGGTGTAGAAGTTCCCATGATGCTTTGGGGGATATAAACAGGAAGTATGATGGTGCCATGGAGTCAGTTCAAAACAAGTGCTCTACAACCATCCGTTGCTGCAACTTGAGCCCCATATTTGTTAACATTTTGGCTGATTTGCACCATTAGGAGTATGCCGAATGGACTATGAGCAGTTCCTGTTTGCAATGTGGCCATGGAGGTGCAGACAACTACCACTGGGTTACTTTTGACACTGAAGAACAACTTAAAATGTGATGATTCGAAGGCAAGTTCTGGTGTTATAAGGAGCGTCTTTTTTCCACGATTTCTAAGCGGATTTACGAACGTTTATTTGCAATGGACATCGAATGTAATCACCACCAGAAAGGGTAAGACACACGCAATCTAAAAATATGTGTATCGTGTATGTGTGTTCATATATGACGGACCTATCACTCCGGGAAGGAGTGTGATTTTTAACTTAAATTGAGGGTATTCGGGCGCTTATCCTCTACGACTTGTGTGACGGTGAGCTGTTGGTGAGCCGGTCAAATCAGACGGCCAGCCTCCAATAACTAACTAACTAACCTACTGTTGTTTGTAGAGCACCTGCTTGCACCTGTGCCTTAATCTCACATGCGTTTTCAACGTGAAAACCTCAAGGTGTAGACGGTGGGAAATAAAAGCCCCACACACTGCTTTTAGGTGTGTATGCATGCACGTGCATGTGTTTATCTTTGCCTTTGTGTGCACTTGGATTCTTTCAAAAATAAAAAAGAGCTATGTCTGTATTTGTGCCTCCAAGCATCTTCCCAGAAGGTGTTCTTGATTGTCTGCTCTCTCCTCTCAGCTGTTACCTGAGAGCCAGACTGGGGAATACTTTACTCCATCTGCAGACGCAGACAGGCAGACACTAAAAGGAGCCACAGATACACTGATGGCAGATAGCTGAAATGAGAGGAGGACAGCAAGAAGAGATCGAGGAGAAGACGGCATATGATCCGATAGGGCCGAAAACAGGAGGAGTATGGAGGGCAAATATTGAGGAGAAGAAGCAGATATGGGGAGATTGGGAATAAATGGAAAGACTGATGGGATAGGTGAGAGAAAGTGGAGTGACGAGAGACGGAAATATGAGAGGGTTAAGAAAAAGTGGGAGAGAGGGGAGGTTAGTGGCGAGAAGTGAAGGAGGGTGAAGAGTAGGCCTACAAGAGAGGCGATGAAAAGGCAAGAGTGAGGGAGAGATGCTGCGAGATCAAGGGAGCTGGGGGAGAAAAAGACAGGGAGTGAGAAAGGGAGATGTAGAGGAGAGGAGAGGATGTGAGATAGAGGGCACGGAGACAGGGAGAGGAAGAGAGGGAGGGAGAGATAGATTGAAGCTGTAAGATCAAGGCAGATGTGAGGGAGGATGGAGGGGGTTGGGGGGGGGGGCACGGGCACAGCAGTGAGGCGAATGGAGAGATGCAGGGAGGAGAGGAGAAACGGAGATCGTTATCGCGGGGCCGTGCTGCCTATTGATTTGCGTTAGTGTCTCGAGCGGGTGGAATAACAGCGGTGCTGGGATGCAGACTCCCTCGTCATTAGCAAACACGGCTCTCAGGACGCCGGAGTGCAGCGGGCGCGTGCGTGCATCCTCGTTGGTGTGTGACCATATGGCACGTTTGATGTCCACATGATTGAGACCATGAGAGAGGAGTAAAAAAATAAAAACAGAGTCGAGAAACGGATGACAAAGTTACACCACTTTATAGAAGAAAGAGAGATTGGAGGAAGGGAAACACAGATTGAGGGAGTGACCAGCAGACTGTCGGAGTGAATGATTTGGAGAAAAAAAAGATGCTACAAAAAAAAAGAAGCGATCATGCCATGATTTCTCAGGTGATCCATCTCTCACTTCAGGTGACAGATCCATCGGTCACTTCTCACAGGTAGATCAAGAGAGACAAACTTAGCTTGTCTTTTTTTTCCTCTCTCTCTCTCTCCCTCCCTTCACTCTCTTTTTATCCGCATGCGACGCAGTGTGGTGGCAGCAGTGGAGGTGATGTGTGAGGGAGCGTGTCTCGCCAGGGACCAGGGAAGTGTGAATATGGCTGTGGAGCTCTGCCAAACTGAGGCAGCCCAGGAGCCGGGGGGGGGGGGGGGGGGGAGGAGGAGGAAGGAGGAGAAGAAAAGAGAAAGACGGAAAGAAATGGCGAGGAGGAAGAGGGGGAGATAAAGAGGAGAGGGAGAAGAAAAAACTCCATCCTTTGTTCTTCGTTGATGAAAGGAGGAATTGGATCCTCTACTCCCACTCCCGCTGTCTCTCTTGGTGATGAGCCTTGATGTGTTAGGGTGAGCGAGCGAGCAAGACACACACACACACATTCACACTGCTGCCTTATTCCACTCAACTAAAACCCAAATGACTCCTCGCTCACTAATTAAACTTTAATCTCCAATAGCGCGCAAATTACCTGCCACGCAACTGAGCGCTGAACTTCAGGGATACAGGGAGAGAGGGAAGGAGGGAGGGAGGGATGGACGGATGGACGGATGAAGGAAATGAGAGTTAGAGTGAAGGTCACACTACACCTGCAGGAGACAAAAGTATTTCTCTCCCTCTGTTTCGCCTCCATATCCTCCTTATTTACAGCTACATCTGTGCCGTTATGTCCGTGTGTACCAGGCACTGTAGCTGTAAATGGAGCAGACGGCCGAGGCCTCACTCTCTGAGGCAGTCAATGTTCCCTCTCTCACCTGAATGTTATCACACACACACACACACACACACACACACACACACACACACACACACACACACACACACACACACACACACACACACAAAGTTGATGCTAGCCAAGTCCTCGCATCATCCTCTGCCTGGCCTCGTTCCCATCTCTCTCTCACAGACACAGCCTCTGCTAGGACGCACACGTACGCACACACTCCGCCATTTTGTGCCACGCAGCAGAGGGCATCACACCATGTGTGTGTGTGTGTGTGTCACTTGGTTAATCACAAAGAACTAACGATAATTACCTCCATTTTCCTACCTGCATCCTTTCCAAGCCTTTTCCAAGCCCGACACACACGGTTGTGCGTATGCATGCATTTGGGTCTGTTGTGGTGTGTATGTGTGTGTGTGTGTGTGGCATAAATGAATCACTGGCAAGCAAAAGTACAAAATCCTAAAACAGCCCCAACATGTCACATTTACTAGCTGCTACATTGCATGTCCTCTTATCAACAGCAGAGAGGAAGACTGTTGAGACAACAACTGAGGTCGTTGAGGACAACGAAATGAAGTCCAGTGGAATACATTCAACTTATACACATAACAAATAGGTGGCAAGCATGGCACTGCATATGCTGTCTGGAGCTCTTTGTAATGTTCACTTTGGATGATTTAATGCACAAAGGCCTTTTGTATCTTGTAATCTATATATCTGTAATCTCTTTGCTAAATTTGGCCATTTGTCAGCTGAAACACGGAGAACCCCGAGATATAGGTACTACTTCTGTTTAAAAAGTTTAAATCCCCCTTTCAAATACAATATTGTACAGACTATCACTCTGTCAGCAAAAGCTTGCCGGAGAGAAAGTGTTCTATTTTCAGTGTTTCCCAGAGTGGCTTCTCCGAAAATGTGCATGTTGTGTTCAGCGCATGTGAGAGAGAACAATGACCACATTTCTTCCGGTTGAGTTTCCATTCAATCCTCGTTTGCAACGGAAATCTCACAGTGTGATTGATGAATGTCCGTGAAAGTGTTCTAGAAAGCGGCGCTTCGTCTTTGCTTTTCTTTGTCTGACACCAAAACCGGATGTACGGAGCAGCGTTATAGAGTAATGCCGAACTTTTCCTTTAATCCACACACAGGTGGAGAGCGGTGAAGGACAGCCACCAAATTAGCCAGAATAAAGGTCCCATTTTGTAGATGAACTGCTGCCACCGCTGCTCCAATATCCCAGGATGTTATTATTGAGTAAATACTGCAGTGCTAATGCAGGACTAGGGAGCTAAGCATACGCTTTGATCTCAACTACTTTGAAGGGTGTCTTCACAGTGCGTATTACCCACAGTTGGTGGTGAGGGGCGAAGCGGGGAACATCAGGGGACAATCAAGGATATGCCCGTCATGCAAGGTTGGCGGTGTGTGTCTTAGTATGTGCGTAGGTGTGTCTGTCCTGCCTGTTGGTGTGTGCGCACTGCCCGCCATGCGTGACTAGACACAGAGTCAGGTGCTCTGGGAGGGGCGTTGGCACAACCATGTGGCCATATGCTTGTGACTGAGTGGCGGGCACAGGGAGGACACGGCGAGCGGAGAGGGATCTGCACTACGCCTACGGTGCACGACTTCATCCCTCCTGCTGGCAGAAGGGGCGCTGGGACTAAGAGAGGCTGACTGACTTAGAGGGTGTGAAATGATGCTGCTAGACGGAGAGAAGCGAGAGAAAAGAGGGATGAATGCTTGGCGAACGATACGTAAAGTACAGAAACAAACATGACAGAATGACAGAATTTAAGATGAACCGCCGCATTTCTACATAAAGAAAATCTGCATGTAGTTCTTCCAGTATCCTACATGGAGACATTTACAGGCTTCACTAATCTGGCCTGTCAGCACCGCTGCCGTTCCCAGTTCCTGTGTTAAGGGGGCAGCAGATATGTACTTTTACGATTATCCGTGTCACATTGGCACAACTGTGATCCATCAAATGCATGTTTTTGCTTAAGTAGCCGAAATCTTTAGCATTAAGCAAGTGTGTGTTCGTGGTGTGTGTGTGTGTGTGTGTGTGTGTGTGTGTGTGTGTGTGTGTGTGCTGGGGAGCCTGCAGGGTTGACGCTTTGCCACAAGGCAGCTCGGTCCGTGGATGCAGTGACAGGTCCGTGTGCTCTGAACACAAATACATCGAGCCGCACGCACGCACGCACGCACGCACGCACGCACGCACGCACGCACGCACGCACGCACGCACGCACGCACGCACGCACGCACGCACGCACGCACGCACGCACGCACGCACGCACGCACGCACGCACGCACGCACGCACGCACGCACGCACGCACGCACGCACGCACGCACGCACGCACGCACGCACGCACGCACACACACACACACACACACACACACACACACACACACACACACACACATGTAGACTCGTACACACATTTCTGATGGGCGGATAGTACTACGACACACACACTCTCCCTCTGTCATTTTCTAAATCCGTCAGAGACCGCATCTGGATCATGACGTGTGCTTGCTGCTTGCTATGCATACACACACATTTAAGTAACACACACACACACACACACACACACAAACACACACACACACAGCCAGTTAAGCGTGGCAAGCAAATAATGCTGTTGCTGCTTCTCAAGTCCCTCAGCAGAAGGGCCCCACAAACACACAGCGCAGCAGAGGGACACACACACACACACACACACACACACACACACACACACACACACACACACACACACACACACACACACACACACAGGAAGTCAGACAGGGGAGGGCTGTGGTTGAAGCCGGTATCGGCTCTGATGACTGGGCTGGTAATAGGATAGACGGTGGTTTGACATTGAGAGACGGAGAATATGTTTATCGAGAAGCCAATTACGCTAACTTTCCATCCATCTATCAGCACAACGTATAGCTAGCTTATCTGCTGCACCCAGCACCTAGCAACCCACCTACAGCCAATTAGTGCCAAGCCATCCCTGTTTCCTTGGCAACACACCATTGGCCTCCTCCTAATGTATGTCCATTTAGTGACCCAAACACCTTCAGCAGAACGGCTCGTGCCATCTAGCACAGCCAAGCGTCTAGTGTTTTAATATCAATAAATCATTCCAGGATTAATCTTGAGACATTAGTGTACTGGTGATAAACAAACCGAGTAGACGATTGGCTGCAGTTTTCAATGTCTGCCACAAAAAGCGAGAGCTGCTCCGCTTCCAGCAAAAGCAGAGCTGAAGATTTCAGAATTTCTCGCCATGGCAGATGGTGGAAGGAGAGAAAGGCCGATAGAACAAAAAAAAGATGCCTTCCAAGATGTTTATCCTTTTCAGTAAAACGAAAGCGAAAACAAATGCATATGGAGGGAGGATAAGTTGCTTTGTGACAGGAAGCAGTGGGGTTTGTGGAAAACATGGCTGTCATTTTTAAAAACACTGTTGGAGACAAAGGCCACCGATCATAGCATTTGTTTAAGTGGAGGATTTGACAGCGAATCATAAATGTGTAAATTATATATATACATTAGGGGTGTAACGGTTCACAAAATTCACGGTTGGGTTCGGTACGATACAGTGGAGCCACGGTTCGGTACGTTTCGGTACAGTAGAAAACTATAAATGCCAGAGAAATGTACTTGATTTTAAAATATATTTATTCATTACAACTAACATCATGAAGTTATTCTTTGACTTTGAACAATGATGGAACTATACCTGAGTGACTCATCTTCTGGGGTGTCTTCTTAGCAACACATAAGCATAAAAAACAAAAACTGCTCTTTAATGTTATGTAGTATTGTTACTTATATCTTGCAAAAGAGATTTTTAATCTCAATGGGACTACCTGGTTAAATAAAGGTTTAAAAAAATAAATAAAACATATTCGGTTCGTCATGCGTACCGAACCGTGAGCCTCGTACCGAACGGTTCAATACGAATACGCGTACCGTTACACCCCTAATATATATATATATATTTTAAGTCAAAATGCTCCATTAAACTCCTTCAGGTATTTTAAATATTTAATTTATGCACCAAAAGTTAGTAGAAACGTTGAGTGGCAGTCAGCACTCACTATCACAGATTGTAACCTTAGAGCGGTGAACCGCCTGCATCACTTCCTCCTCCATCTCTTCCTCCTGCATCTCTTCCTCCTCCATCTCTTCCTCCTCCATCTCTTCTTCTATCCTCCATTGCCCCTGTCCTCACCCCGCCTCTCTCCAAACCCATTTCTTCTCCCACTCCACTGCCGGTCCCCTACCTGTCTCATTTGCATAGGATGCCTTATTTGCATACATATGAGCTAAAGAGAAAGGGGATTTGTGTGCGGGAGGAAAAGAGGAGGAGAGGTGAGATACGCAGGCAGGCGGTGGCTGATGAAAAGAAATGAAAAAGAGCCCTTTCAGGAGGAAGAAAACTGTGACTGCAACCTCCCTGTCTCTTTCTCGCACTCTCTCTCTCCCTCTCTCTCTCCCTCTCTCTCCGAATTCTGTTCTTGCCCTTTAGGTCACACCTTAGAGAGCTCCCGCAACGGCTCATTAACATTAACGTGAGAGAGAGAGAGAGAGAGAGAGAGAGAGAGAGAGAGAGAGAGAGAGAGAGAGTAAAGAAGGCAAAAGAGAAGAGATAACTGATAAAAGTATGAATTCAACATGGGCCAAATGGGAGAAAGAAACATCAGGAACAAACAAAGATAAATAAAACAGAGGAGCTCATACACATCGCACATCTATCCCCTGCAGCAGCCTGGCTCTGTGTTCCTGTGGTGTTGTTGTTGCCGTGGTGGCGATGGATGGTTGCCTCAGCAGAGCAAAACTGATTGGCTGTGAAGTAACTCCCCCCCCTTCCCTCTAGGAAGGACGGCACACAGCAGGCCCCTCACCCAAGCACACACACACACACACACACACACACACACACACACACACACACACACACACACATTAAATATGTAAACAACACTTCCCCACATATCCACTTGTCTTGAGGACCTCTACACTGGTGAAAGGAGTGCACAGCGATGACCTCACATACACACACACACACACACACACACATCCCTCACCCACCCTACCCCCCACCTTGTCTCCAAATCAGGCCAATGCATCCCTTACAATCTGTCCCTGATTGCACAAATATTCCAACCCCCTGAACACACACACACACACACACACACACACACACACACACACACACACACACACACACACACACACAAACAGGCATATTTATCCTGCTCGAGCTCGCTAATTGCATATGTCTAATAACCTGGTGCAGATAGAAAACAGAGCAGTGCTCTCTCTCGTGTCTCTGTGGACAGAGTCCAGACGTGAGGCAACTGCAGAAGTGAAAAGGCAGCAAGATATTGGGGGAGATGTGTGTGTGTGTGTGTGTGTGCGCGTGTGTTCGTCCACTCGTCTTTGTTTGATCTTTTCATCTGGCTCTGAAATTATTTCAGGAATAATAACTTTCCTACCTGCATGTGCACCCACACACATGCATCATAGTGGATGCACATACATGCACATCCACAAAACACACACACACGCACGCACACACACACGTTCACTTGCTGACAACAGTCTTTCTATGTATATGTGTGTGTGTGTGTGTCTACGTGTGCACACCCACGTATGCGATCACTCATGCGTGGGCCATCTCCTGTGTATCATCAGGACCGGGTGGAGAGGACGGAGGCGGGGAAAGGAGGGAGAAAGTGATGAAAGGTGGCAGGGGGTAAGGAGAGGAGATGAAAGCATGCTGGGGGAGCAGGAGGAGGGCCGGGGGTGTGAGGGTAAAAGGGCAAAAGAGAGATATGAGAGGGAGAAGGGGAAGGGAGAAACAAAGGGGAGAGGATGAGCAGAATTGGGTTGAGGGAAAGAGGGAAGGACAGATGTGCTGACTGCTGATTGGATGGAAAACAAGAGGAGAGAGAGCTAGAGAGAAAGAGGGAGGGTAGAGGGAGAGGGAGAAGGAGAGAGAGAGCTTGTCACCTCCAGTCAGTGGCTATTAGCGGCAGCAGCAGCTCTGAGACACCATCCCTCATTCTGCTCGGGCAGCACTGGCACAATTAGACACACACACATGCACACACCTTCATGCACACGCTCATCCATCCGTCTTTTTCCTTCACGTGTGTGTGTGTCTGAGACTAATTGAGTGTGTGCGTGCGTCGGGCTGTGTCTGCGCTCAATGTTTTTCTCTCCGTCTCTGTCTGCTGTGTGTGTGTGTGTGTGTATGTGAGTGTGTGTAATAGAGAGACTTAGAGAAAAAGCGAATGTCCTTGTGTTTGATCTGCTTGTGCGCGTACATTGTTATGTGTGTGTGTGTGTGTGTGAGTGTGTTTCTGCCACTGAGGGCCTCGTGCCCAGGCCTGAGAGTGAGTGATAGAGTCAATGCCAACTTGAGCTGCATGCCACAGTCTCCACGCCTGCACCCGTGTCCTGCCACTGCCAGCGCCACCCTCCTCCTCCTCCCAGCCGTCTCCGTCTCTGCTCCCTCTGTATCAGTCCGTTTGCCTCCTCCTCTCTCATCCCGTGTTTAGTTTTTATATCTCCGCTCACGCTCTTTTCCCATCTCTCTTTTCCTCTGTTTTGGCTAAATTGCTCCATCTTTAGCTCTGTCTCCCCAGTGTGCAGCTTTTTTCTTCTTCTTCTTTCCTCTCATTTAATGGCTGTGACCACTCCGCCCAGCCCTCTCATCCTCACATCTTTTTAATAGTTGAAGCTCCACCTGCCCTCCTCCTCTAATACCTCACATCCCTGACCACAGACCACGTCTCCTGTGGTTCATTCATCTTATTGAAAACACATTTCCTCGCAGTCTTTTTATTATTTTCCCTGCTCACCGTTTTTGCCTTCACCTTACAATAAACCTTTTTCTCTCTGTTGGTCACTTTGCTATCCTCCTTTCATCTCCTCCCTCCTCCTCCTCTACATCCATTATTTATCTCCACAGCCGCCACTAGTGGCAGCTGTTTCCCATTGTCCTGTCCATTCATAACCCCTCTCCACCACTCCGTCTTCCTCCTTTTTTTTTTACAATCTCCATCTTTCTATTCATGGCTCTCCATCCTTCTCATCAGAGTCCTCATTATCCAACTCCCTTCCACCGCTCTCCTCTTCTTCAGTCCTTACTTCCCTTCCCTCTTTCCTCTCCTCCCCCTGTCTCTTCCATCACCTGCTTCTCAGCGGTGTTTCTCCTAATTTCCATACACCCCAGATGCCTGCAGGCCTGCCTGGATCATATCTTCACCTAGGAAAACACACACACACAAACACACACACACACACACACGGGTTTGAAAGCAAATACACCTTCACACACAGGCATGCACATACATTCCTGGATGCAGAAACATACAGGTCAAGCAAGATAAGCGCATGAAGAATTCATGCGGTTGCTGTCTCAAACAATCCCACTGATGCAAACACGCATTCATCCAGGGTATAATGAGATTGTGTCCCAACTCTCTTCTTCTCTCCATCTTCATGAGCAATATCTCCACAAATGTGCTTTCAATCCTTATTTATAAATGCAATAAAAACCATTTCAGTGACAAATTAGTCCTTAAAACCATTTGCCGCTTTTCATTTATTCACTCTTCCCAGTTTTGGCGCAGCATCGTTTCATACACACGGAGAGCTATTAATTGAGGGAATGAGGCCTATTCTCTCGCAGCCTCCCCTGCACATGCTACTGAGACGGAGCTCTGCTGCTGAGGTGCAGAGGCTGATCAAAATTACAGCTTGTTGGATAGATGGGCTTCGGGTTGCTGACCGCTGCCTTTTTTCAGGCCAGATAGCCGGAGGAGAGCTCATTAAGCTTAGCTGGAGGTGGTATGCCTTCTTAGGATGTGTGTGTGTGTGTGTGTAATATCTCTGATATGCTGCGTTTCTGTATTTTTCTTAATTTCAGTTTGTTTGCGGGGCTTATCTTTGTTATATTCAGTATCGTGTGAACGGCAGAACGATGGCAATGCAACAAGAGAAAAGTTGCGAAAAGAAAAACCTCGCTTATTAGGCCACCACTGACCATGTGTGTGATTCATGGAGAGTGAGAGAGAGATATAAAGAGCTGAAGTGAAAGTGAGAGAGACAGAAGGAGAAAGAGGGAGATGGATGAGCAGTGAACTGGGGCGGCCCAGGATCAGGCAGCTTGCAGGATGGTTGTCTGCTGTCCTGAGGGAAAGGCCCAGCTGGTTATTTTAAGGAGAGTGACTCTGGCGCTCACCTCGCACAGAAAAAAAAAAAATACGCACACGCGCACACAGAGGCACATGCCTACAGAAGGGTGTCTCAAATGTGCAAATGAAGCTGACAGCGTGAGCCTTAGAGGTCTATCCGGCTCAGGTAATGGGCGAGCTCAACACCCAACAACCGATAGTGTATGCGAGTGTGCATAGTGTGCAATAATGTACTCTTTTTTTTTTTTTTTTCTTTTTGGAAAATATGCAAAAGCAATCCCATACGCTGCAATTTCCTAAACATGTAAGCAGCCTCTGTGGGTGCGTGTGACGGCGTGCGAGGGACGAGCGGCGGTGCAGCCTGCAGTGTCTTGCTTTATCGGACCGGGGCTGCTCTCTGCTAACATGGCAGCACGCCTCGTCTTGCACTCGTCGCTTCGCATCTCTTCACATCAGTCATCTCATCACGTCATATTTCCCCTCTCTTATTCTGATGTTTTCTTTTTTTCATCATCTTCTCGTTGCCTTGTGGTTTCCATCTGGTTTTTCTTGGCTTCTCTCGCCGGGTATTCCTTCGTATTTCTGCGTCGTTCACTTTCTCTCCAATGCTTCTATTTCTGCACAATGCTGTCATTTTCTCATGGCTCGCATTGCTCTTTCTCTGAGCTTCTGCCTCTTTCTTTCTCTCGCTTACCTGTTTTTTCCACTCATCTAATTTCCTCCCGGTCTTTTCTCCACCACATCCTCTGTGTCACATCTCATTCTCTCTGCCTTCTTTATCTCAAACTTTTCCTCTCGTTCTGTTCTCATTTCCTTTCTCTCCTCTCTGTCCAACACGCGGCAGTTTCTCTCTCCCTTCTTCATTTTGCCTGTTTCTATCTTCCATTCCCCTCTTTTCTCTTTTTCTCTCTCTTCGCTACTCTTCTGCCGGTGCTCAGCTCACACCAGGCCCATTAGGTTGCATCAGTCCACTCCCGTTGCCTCAATACCACCGAGTAGGTAAGCTGGAGTTCTATTAAGGAGGTGTGTGTTTGTGTGCACGTATTTGTTTACAAAGAAAGGCGTGGAGGGTTCCGTTTATGAGTCCTGGTGTTTGTCACACACACACACACACACACACACACACACACACACACACACACACACACACACACACACACACACACACACACACACACGCGCACACACACTGATAAACACCCATCTAACACGCACACATTCACATCTGCTCAGCGAGAGGGCCCGCCGCGCACGCTCCCTCGGCCGACAGATAAACAAGTGTGCTCGCATCTCCCGGGAAGTAACCATGGCAACCGTCTCTCCCTTCCTCTCTCGCTTTCTCACTCTCTCTATCTTTCTCTCGCTCTCTCTCTCTGACTGAGCTGCCTGGTTGGCTGGCTGTCCTGGAGGCAAGACAATAGCAGCTTTCAAGGCCAATGTCACTTTTCTCTCCCTCCCTCCCTCTTTGCCAAACAAGGAAAGAAAAAAAAAAAGAAAAAAACCCAGCTTCCTGTATTGATAGATGTGATGTCACAGGTGGGGCGGCAGCCATGCAGAGCAGCGCGGGGGAAACATAAGAACAACAACGATGGATTCAGTGAGATTTTTTGCAATCCTCCTCCATCCCCCCCCCCCATGCCTCCCTCTCTTCCTCTTTTGTATAATGGGGACAATTGCCTCCTTCCCTTTGTAGGGTGCAAGAGGAAAAGGGGATTTCATGCAGGCTAACTAAGCCCCTAATCCTCTGTTTCATGCCGTTCTCTCTGTCTCTCTCGGTTTATTCATATGTATATATATATATATATACGTATATATGTATCTATATATATGTGTATGTATACTGTATATGTATAATGCAGAAGTTCTGCATTCAAAATATTACTGAAAGCATTTAAAGTATACTCTATATGCTATAAAACTGTTGTGTATTTAAACATCCAGTAGATATGGAGCACCATTAACATATATTTGATGTGTTTCTATGTCCAATATTCAGTCTCTTTTAGCTCTGTTTTTGGTCTCCACCAACTCCTGAGAGAAACATCTGTCTCTTTAGCTGCTAAATGCTCACCAGCTGGTCGCTAACCGTGTCTCTCTGCTGTTTGGTCCTCAGCAGGTACTGTGCAATGGGTTTTTAGAGCTGGAAATAACGCTGCTGAATGCTGTGAGAGTGAACCAAAACGGTAAAATTGCGGCCCGTAACAAAACAAAACAATGAGCTGGAAAAAGTTGCTTTAAAATGCTTTCGATTTCAGAGAGCTGAGAGGAACTGCAGAGTCGGATGATATTTCTTTGGATTCCTCATAACGAGCAACCCCTTTCACACTTCACACATAGTCATGTTGATAATTAAATATTGATGGCAGCATTAATGTATTACAGTAGCCTACTTGGGCAAATGCAGTTAGGTACAAGGTGGAGTGGCGTTTTCTAAAAGGAGATGTGAGAGAGTCCTTTGCTGCAAGGCTCCTGCTGTGTCTCCCTGTCTCACCTGTTCTGAATGACAGCAAAAGCTTCAGACAATCATTCTGTCCTGAATGTGTGCAAGAAGGCGAGAGAGAGAGAGAGAGAGAGAGAGAGAGAGAGAGAGAGAGAGAGAGAGAGAGCTGTCAGCAACTCTGGCTAACCATCTAATAGGTTGCCATACTGAACTGACATTTGAAGGCTACAGGAGCATTAGTCCTGAAATGAAAAAGAGCGATGAGAGATGGAGGGAGAGGGACAGGGGGAGAGAGATTGGATATGCAGCAAGCGTGCTGTGGAGTCGGCAGCCCTTATCAATGCATCTGTCTATCCATTCGCACCACACGGCCTCATCTCCTCTATGATCTCCACCCCCCCCCCAGTCCTCCGCCTCCTCGCACCATCCCTCACCCTCTCTCTCTCTATCTCTCCCTCTTTCTCTCTCGTTCTATCTTGCCCAGCGAGAAGAGAGGGGAAGGACGGAGATGAAAGGAGGAAGAAGAAATACAGTCGGGGGCGAGCTGGGAGGGCTGAGTGAGCGCACAAGACAGGGGAGGGGGGTGAGAGGAACAGAGCAAAGGGAGCCAAGGACAGAGGGAGAGAGAGAATCTTAGATGTTTAATTTACAGTCTTCCCTGCTGCAGACAGATGTGTGCCATCGGAGAAAGAAAGACAAATAGACAGAGATAAACTGACAAGATGGACAAGGAGACTGAGGACAGGCAGGCGGACGGACAGAAAATAGGCAGGTCGTCTAAAATCTTTTTCTATCCGACAGCAGCTATTAAGTCACTTTTTACTAAATGGAGCGATACCAAAGACTTCTCACCCTCCATTTATCTTTTGTCATTTGTCAATCCTTTTTTTCCGAGCCTGCTTTCACAGTCCCTATTTCAATCTATTGTGAACCATTGAAGGTAATTTATTTGAAATTGCTGCACCGTCGTGAACCGAAGTGAAACTGCATGTTGCTGCGAATACAAGTTGCTGTATGACTTCTGGAGCCGGATGAAAATCAACGACAGTCATCAGCCGGCACTGGAGGAGGACACAATGCGATATTGGTTCTCGTGGCATCATATTCAACAACATGCTAACATATCGGCAACAATACAGTGATTCATCTCTGTTTAGTATGAGAAGTAGTGGGTGATTGATCACGGGCACATTTGGTAATAAAACACGTGTATCTCAACGGAACTATAAAGCCAAAACAAAACTAGCGGCCCTATTTTAACCTCATGGATGCTTAATGGATATGCCGATAGCACCCATATACCTGTTTAAATTCAGGATTTAAGTGTCGAACTTGCAACATAGGGGATTTCCTTTGATGGGCTTACATCAAGAAAATAAATCTCAGGATATATTATGACCACACTGAAGACATAAAACAAACATATATTCCAAAAACACGCACGAGCGAGCAGCACCATGTTGAAGGCATCTTGTCAAAATTTGAGAAATAATGTCTCCAAAGAATAATAAAAAAATGGTAATATTGTCAACCATTTTTGTGACAAATTCCTAAACGCCTTTGTTTGTGTGTTGTACTAACTGCCACTTATGCTGTGATTAATTGTCGTTGATTGTCTTGGGAAGTGCATGCAGACCATACAAACTATAATTTCCCCTTACCCACCTGCCCTGCTAATAATTGGTCACACACACGCGCGCACACACACACACACACACACACACACACAAACAGACAAACATGGCTCGCAGACTCACGAGAGACTGTTGATAATTAACTTTGTAATAAAGTAGAGGAGACGCTGGGGAGTGCATGTATGTTGTCCGTGCATTTGTGTTTGTTTAAAAGTTCGAAGCAGAGTATATGTCTGTGTGTGTGTGTGTGTGTGTGTGTATGTACACGTATCCAGGTCTGTGCGTGCGGGTGTGTGTGGGGAGGTGATAAGCACCTGAGCCCTGAGGCAGCCTTCAGATTTCCCCTCACGTCCTCGGTGAAATCAGCCCAATCACTGCACTGTCATCTGCCTGCCACCAGAGAGAGGCCTGTGCCGCATACTGACAAGCTCATTTGCCTAGCAGTGAGCGCACACACACACACACACACACACACACGTACATGCACTCACTCATATGCCCAGGAGGCCTTCCACTTTCTCCCAAAATTGAGCTCAAACAAAACCACTATGTGCGACATTTGTTTCTTGCAGGGGAGAGAAAACGTTTCCTTCTTGATTCATACCCAAATTGAAGTGTCATTGTTCATGAGAGGGATAGGGCCCGGCTGCCAGCTGAACGCTTTAACCCCAGCCACATCATCAAATAACTTATTATTGTTCAGATAAACGACTCGCTTCAGCGAGTTGCATTAATAATTTATCTGTTAAGGGAGACGGAGAGAAAGTGTTGCATTGATTTTAAACAATCGCTTTGATGCCGTTATCGTCACCATGTTGAGAAAAGTAGAGGCGCTGAAAACTTATTTTTGGTGATGTCACTTGAGAGATTGCGTTGTGAGTGCCGCAACATTTCAATTCAAACACAATGATAGTTTAGGGGTTGTTTGGTTACATGCACAGCTCTGTCGGTCAAATTTCGGACAAAGAAATCACCTCCACACAGTCTTACATTAAGAAATGATAACAGAGGATGTGTTTCTCAGAACTTTAATGTTGATTGTTACTGAATATATTAAAAAAACATAAAACCCCATAATATTCCGCATGCACACTCCTTGTATGAACAGAAATACTGACTGAAACCACAAACACATGCTGTATTCACATTCACAGATGCAATCGCATATTGCAGTAAACACAGGCACTCTCCTGGTCCCCTATGCACACACACACACACACACACACACACACACACGCACACACGTACACACACACACACACACACCACCTTGTCTCTCCTTCCTAAAGCCAAAGGAGGCCGTTTTGTGTGTCGGAGCATCCTGTGTGTGTGTGCGTGTGTGTGTCTTTCTCTGTTTGATGAGAGGTTGCCATGACAACAACAGCACCGGCAACCCCTGTGGGCTCATTTACATATTCAAGTGCAACAGTGTAGTTGAATTACAGCCGGAAATTGAACGGCTCAATCAATAGAGTGGTTGGAGGGGTGGAGGGGAGAGGTGGGGGGCAGATGGAAGGAAGGAGGGAAGGAGGGATGGGCAGAAGGAAGAGAAGGAGCAGCAGAAGGGGTGAAAGGAGAGGGGGGTGTTAGCTGACAGGATGCAGATGATGCAATTGGCCATCATTGTGTGTATATGTCTGTGTGTGTGTGTGTGTGTGTGTGTAAGTGCCCCCCCCTTTTTTGGATGACCCATTTTTATTGTCCTCCAGTGGTTTAAAAGGGACCTAAATGGGTTGTGCGAGACAGTGTGTGTGGGTCCTCCAGTATGTGTGTGTGTGTGTGTGTGTGGGGTGAGCGTCATTTTGCCATTGAGACTGTCAGGATTCATGCCCCTACAACAGTTCCATCACCACACTACACACACACACACACACACACACACACACACACACACACACACACACACACACACACACACACACACACACACACACACACACACACACACACATCAATGCAGAAGCACACAGATGCTCTTAATATCATAATATCATAATATCAAGCAGTCATTAATGACTGACACACAAAAACCTCGAAGCCATTTAAAGAGAAGGAAAGAGACAGAGAGGGAAATATACCAACTAGAAGAAGCGGATTGTCCTTTCCACGTATTCGTCGCAAAGGTTAACGCCCACCCTTCGGTCATCACCGTTAGCTCTGTCAACACTGTGCTGTTTGCCCTGTTAGCTTCAAGCTGGCGGCTCAGCCATCGCCATGTTGAGAGCTGTTTGAATGCTTTAACAGTTCTGGTTTCATCAGACCGTTGTGGGCAACGTTGCAATGTTGAATCAATGTGATGAAGTACTTTCTGGATAAACCAAAATGTGACATCTTCTCTTCTTGAATTTCCACAGAATCTACTGTATCACACATCTCACTACCCTGATTTTAAAATGACAATATTTGACCCACGCTTCCCACCCCTAATTCCAGCCTGGCCTTTACTGATTGTAGTCCAGTGGTTCTCAACCTGGGAGCTGGAAACCCCTAAGGGGTCACAAGATAAAGCTGAGGGATAGGCTTCACTCAGTGACATTTGCAAGCTGTTATGATGGGTTGCTTACTAAACTTAAACATGATCATTCACAGAAATATTTGAAGTGCACTTGGCTTTTGATCTCACTACAGTTTCCCGTCGGTGATATAAAAAAAATCAAAGCTAACACAATTCTGATGCTCAGCATCACATGTGCCCCGGCAGCTCTCTTCTGCTTACCGCACAGATACAGCAGGGACACGATACCCGTGGCCCACTTTCTCAAAGACAAACCTGCTCTTTCTCCTCCGCTGTATTTGTCCGAAGACCATCTTAGCATCAGCGTGCCCCGGGGGAAAGTGAATCAATCACGGCTTCTGTTGTTTTTTTATGACGAGTGAGTTAGAGGTTGGTGTGTAGGGAAGTAAATGGCACTACATTATGCAGCGCAATAACTTTTCATAACGGGAGGCAGGCGCAAGAGGCTGGCAGCACAACAAGATGTTTACATAAACAGACAGGGGAGGATGCTGACAGTGTGGATTTGGTGGCGTGTGTGTGGGTGTGTGCATGTTGCAATGGCACAATGTGCGATATGAATATTACACATGTGGCTACTGGTGTTTTCATTTCATCGATTTTAATGTTTTTCTATAACCAGTGTGTGTTCATATATGTGTCTGAGTGAGGATGTTTACAGATGTGTCTTCGCAAACATCTGCCGTCTGATTTTGGTGCAGTGGCGTAACGGAATGCCGGACCGAGGACGAGACTATTATCTGCGGTTGCTGTGACAATGGAGCCCCAGTGGTCTGAGGAGTACGAGGCAAGGAGGAGGAGAGAGAGGACGAAGAGCGAGATGGGGGAGGGGTTAAAGTCTGCTGGAGGAATCAGTGATGAGGAAAATGGATGGGGGTGGGGGGGGGGGCACTAATGGCCCGAAGACACAGCTGGCTGCAGACACCCAAGGACAGAGAGGCCGAAAGAGTGAGAGACATACAGAGAGTGAGAGACAGACAGCGAGAGAGAGAGAGAGAGAGAGAGAGAGAGAGAGAGAGAGAGAGAGAGAGAGCTGGAGGGAGGGAGCGACAGAGAGGGTGAGGGGTGTAAAGATGATAAAAATAGAGGGGGGCGAGAACGACGGAGGCGTCTCGTCATCGCAACAGACGAGGGAGGGAGGGAGGGAAGGTTATTTTCTTGTCATGCCTTTTGCGTCTGTTTGCCCGCCATGGCGAACACATACACACACACAAGCGCACACGCAAACATACACACGGGAGCCGCCGCCATGCATGTCAATGAATCGTCCATGAAACAATGGCGGCTCTTCACATTAATGAACATAAATGAGGGGACAAAGATAGAGGGCCGGGGCTAGAACAGCACGCAATTCCCTTCAGCTGATTGCCTTCAGTCCCAAACATTCACGAGAATAATTACCATTTGATGAGAGGATCATTAATTATCCTTCAATGTTTTCCTTGATGATGTATGGATGAAGGTCATCAGATGACATCATATCCACCCCACAAATACTTACTGATACTCACTAATCAGTAAGAGCATCTCAGTATTTTCTCCAGTGCCTATAACCCCTAGATCCTCTCAGCATCAGCACCTCAGCTGTTAACCTTGCCGATGGCATTATGCACGCTGAATTTATTAACAGGGAAAAGGTGCGTGAGCGATGCCTGAGCATGTGGCTGCTTGAATAAGACAGAAATGTGCAATCATGCGTCATCCCAAAAGTGAGATAGAGGGGCGGAGAGGGTATTAAAAAGAACAGATCCAATAATGAAGTGCAAAAGGGGTGAGGGAAGCATGCTGAAAAGGGAAAAGATTGGAGTTAGACTTGCAGATGTGATGTGAGCTGAAGATGGAAAAGGGGAGGAAGGGAGAAGAGAAAGAGGGAGGGAGGAGGTGTGGTAGGCTACAGGATGTTGACGCTGGGAATGATGGAAAGACTGAAACAGAGAGGTAAGGCAGAGATGTCTGTGTAAACCAGCGAGAGGAAGAGAGCGAAAAAAGGCGAATGAAGAGAGGAAGAGCATAAAAGGTTAAAGAAAGGCGAGCTGGGGAGAGAAAGATGGGTAGCGGAAGAAGCCGAGAGAGACAGTGAAAGATGGAGGCACTGAGAGAGAAGATAAAGAGAGGGAGATGGGGGTAACTCGGAAGAGAGGATGCTGCAAAGCAGAATGCTAAAATGAATGATAGAGCTGGTAATGGGGAAGAGGTGGAGATGCAGAGAGGAATGGAGAGAAATGTAAGGGGAGTATGTGAGAGAGGCAGAGTGATCAGAAGGCCCCCCCCCCTTGTGAAAGGCTGCAGGCCTCACAAAGTAGCAACAAACTAAAAAAAAGAAGAATTACTGACGCTTTAGTCCATTACTTTTGCTGTGTTTTAAGTGTACACCCATTATTCCAACATGGTTACCGCCACTGCTAAACTTCTAGTCACATAATTAAATTAGTTGTTTTGGTGGTGTTACGTATAATGACAGTGCCTCATTAAAAAGTAAAACCAGATACAGACACACTGTCCAAAACCTCTTTAAAATTGGTTTATTCAATTCTATTTGTGTTCATTTAGAAGTAACAATGGAGGCTTTGCAGTCATTTTTCACACTCTGACAGGTCTATAGTTCTCTTCAAAAAGAAACGGCTCACAATAACGATGAAGTTTATTTTCTAAAAACAGCTGAGCCTGTAGTTTTTAGCAAATGTGACTCAATTGGAAGGAGAGAGCGTATTTGTAAGGAGCTATTTTCAGCCGCGGATTGATGGACATGAGTCTGTACTCATTGCAACAGTACAGTGTCTGTAGGATTGACTCAAAAATAAAGCTACAGTGCTCTTGTTAGTCAAAATATGTTTTTAAAAAGTTTTTCCCAACATCGGAGCTCTATGGCAGAGAGGAATACTGCACTTGTTCGTAGGATCAATTCATTGTTGGTTTTGGTCTTGTCACAGAGTTTGTTTACATCATGAAAAATCTGCTGCACTCGTTCATCTGTGCTCTAGTTTGTGTGCAAGCCCTGTGCTTTGATTATGAGTGCATTTGTGTGATTGTGTGTGTGTGTGTGTGTGTTGGTGAGTGTCAAACCACATGAATAAATATGGCCACGGAGATAGCCTTGGGTTTGTTGACTGCTCTAATGTTCAAATTTCTGCTGTGGCTTCTCCCAGCAAAGCTTGTGACTCACTCTCTGATACAAGCTAACACGCTAAAAGCAACACTGGGCCAACGCTAACCGATTCTAATTTAATGCTGCAGGGAAAAACTGCTGAGGTAGCTGTGAGTTGTTGCCAGCTGTAGCTATTCCCACCGCCCAGATGACCAACCTATAGTTGTTTTTCAGGAAGAGCGATGTTTGATGGTGCTTCGTGCTAAAAACATTGACGCGGATTGTGATATTAGCCAGCTAATGCTAATGCATTACAATGTGTCCCTTGCTGCTTGACCGTTATCCAGCCAGGATAAGTGTGGAGCGTCCTTTCTGACTCACCTTAGATCACATCACAGATCTCTGTGGCCGTACAAATCCACTGTCCATCCTTCACTCCATCCCTCACTTGTCTCATCCATCTCCGTCTTCACTCTGTGCTCCTCTATCCTGGTCTTTTTAGTATGCATTGCTATGTAGCCTATGGCAGCAGGTGAGAGTCGATGCTTATGCATGAGTCCCCGTGTGTGTGTGTGTGTGTGTGTGTGTGTGCGCGCGCTGGCATGGCCGTGTGAGCATGCACGTGAGTGTGATGCAGGTAAATGCAGGCTTGTGTGAGTACGTTCCTGCATCCTAAGATGAGTGAATCGGGACTTGATCTTGATTTTGCAGTCACAAACATGAGATGCAAATGCAAACTCACACACACACACACACACACCTACACACACACACACACACACACACACACACACAGAGAACGCACACTGAGCGCTATATTGTGGCGATACAGATGGCTTCTCCACGGCCCAGCTGTGCTTTGCGCATATTTGCCTGTGTGCGTTTTTGTGGGAGTGTATATGTGCGTGCACGTGTGTGATTGATTACTATTCTTACTCCCTCCCAGGTGCTTCAGCAGCCTTCACTCTCTTTCCCCCTTTCTTTCTCTTTTTCCTTCCCTTCTTTGTGTAAAGCCTCAACACACATGGTTTTATCTCCACAAAAGTGTTGTTGGGTATAAGAATAAAGCGATATTAAAGCACAGCATAGCCTGGCAGCTCCGTTCTCCGCATTCATTATGTTTTGTTCACCAAGTAAGATGATTGCTGATATCAAATTATAATTTAATTTAAAATTTTGGCTGAGGTTTATCCCTCATCTAAGCCTCAGGTGACTTTGTGTTTTGTGTGTGGATATGCGAGTATGTGTGTGCTTTCATCCTGGCTACCATGGCTACGGCTGGGTCAGTCAATACACATCTGAGTGAGAGGTCATTAGCATCTCCTTCATGTTTTCTCTGCATGAGAACATTAGCAATTAACCAGATCCCGAATATGCATCCTGCCCGCCCCCTTGTCTGGGTGACTGAACAGCTCGCCTTGGGATGTGGCTATCATCTAGATCACAAGCCAACATGAAGTCCGTCTCTGATGTCTGAGCCATTTTGTATGTTTTTCACTTTGGTGTTTTGTGCTTTGTCTGGAAGTGTTTGCTTGATTTAGCTCAGCTCACCATCGGGCCCGCTTTTTTGTTTTGTGCCAAACCTTGACTGTTAGTTGTTGGCATTTGACATGCGTTTGACGTCTGAAGTGTGTGTGAGTGTGTGTGTCTGTGTGTGTGTGTGGGGGCTGCATATGTGTGTGTTTCCAAGGTGATGGGCCAGCTCTGACAATAACACTCTGATAAAAAAAAAAAACTCCTCTGCCCCCGCATTACACCCACCTCCACAATGCCGCAACCTTTTTCTCCGAGAGACACAAGAGAGAAGAGAGGAGGAAAGCAAACAGAGAGCGAGAGAGAGAGAGATAAGAGAGGGAAAGCAAACAGAGAGAGAACAGGGGATGAAAAGTGGAGAGATACTGAGCAGTAAACAAAAATAGCGATGGAGGAAGAGAAACAGTTGGAAAAGAAACTGTAAGAGCGTCAAACAGACAGAGCAGCTCCATTATCACACTGAATGCTGCTTTTGACTTTGTTAGCAATCCACATACCGATGCCCCCCCCCCCCCCCCCCCTATCACCACCACAGCAACACCCCATTGTCTGTGCCCGTCAGCATGCCAGAGTGCCCACCATACCCAGGTTTGGCATCGGGCCTGTGCCCACTTCCAGAGCGGCGTTCATTCACTTCAGTGACGGCCTGGCTTTGCTGGCTGGGTGGCATTGGTTGCTATGGAAGCTAATTCACAGGCAGAGAACTCACTTTGTGTCCATAGCACTGAGGCAGTCAAGCAAGACACACACACACACACACATGCAAGCACGCACACATACATGTAAGCAGACACGCATGTGCAACCTAGCAACAGCACTGAGTGTGAGGTATGGGTAACGTGCTCGGCGGGGGAATCGAGAAGGGATGCGACGATTTTGTGAAAATCATTCACGTTGCCATCACAGACATGAAGTCTGCAGTAATTGGTTAACGGACGGTTTCAAGTTCAAGAAAAGATAATTATGTGTGTGTGTATAAGAGGAATGTTTCTGCACCTGAGCCATGCAGCCCTTTGACCTTCTACCTGCCTGGCGAGCTCCTCAGTTACATCTGGTCACCAGCACGTGGGGGGCTGAAGAGGTTTAACAATATCATTCCGTAATTAATTCATTAATGGAACTAAGAGTTTTAGAAAAAGGTTCATTTGGGGCATCTATCTTATATCTAAATGTAAAGGAGGGGTGAATGTAAGGCTGTGTGTATGCATGCAAGTGTCAGTTCATGCCCGGTGTTATATGATCGGGAATGAAATGAGAGATGCATCCAGCTATTCCATAAGTGCTTTCCCCAGAGAGTCTCTTCTATTCTAACCCACCGACAAAACACACATAGATGGCACCCACCCACTCACACACACACACACACAAATATATTCACATGCGCACTAATACACTCAACAGCTTAACATACAAACATTTGCACACTTCGCTCCTGCGCTGACAGTGTACTCACACAGCAACACCTCCTGTGCTGTTTTTAAAGCGAAGCGCAGTTGGGGTCGTGGGGTTCTTCTGTCGGCTCTGTGTTTTCATCATTGCTGACATCGTGACAGTAATGTCACGATGAGCTGCTTAATTGATAAAATGATAAAGAAAGAAAACGGTGTTTATGTTTGTCTGCACGTGGATACTTATTCAGGTTATAGTGGGTGTTTCGTGTGTCATATCATGGCAGAGGATACATTTCTCCCTCTTGGTTCCTCCATATCCGTCTCTGTCTCTGATCTCGCTCTTTCTCAACGTTTCTGTCTGGATTATGTAACTCCAGCAGCTGTTTGAAGGCACAGGAGGGCGGGAGGGAGGGGGGGGGGGGGGTGTAGGTGGGTAGAACACTTTTAAAAGGACTGTTGTTGCTGCGTGATCAGAACACAGGAGCGACAGAGCTGGTGACCGCTTCTGGTTCCAGTACGATTCGTTGCCTCGTCCCCTCGCACGCTTCACTCTAATGGTTGTTATCTTCACTTCTCAGTTGCTCCTCTCGCTCACTCAAACATACACAAAACAATCTGCATCTTTGACGTGTAGCTGTTCCTGCATTCTGTTCAAATGATCCGTATAGCATTCTGTTTTCCCACTGCTTTCTGTTCCCCCGATCCATCTTTCTCTCCCTCTACAGCTCCCTGATCTCTGCTTGGGCATCAATCTGCATTTGTTCCCCTAACCTTATCTCTTCTTGCTTCCTCCATCTGCTTCTCTGCCCTTCTTCTTCACTCCTTCCAGTATGACTTTCATCTCTCTCCCCTGAAATCTCTCTTCTTCCATTGCCTAATTTGTTTATTCTCTCCCTCTCTTTCATTCTCTTTCATTGTCTTTCTGGCAGACAGCTAAACAGCAGCGGGACAAGCTTTACTTAGCGAGGCGCTCACTTAGCTGAATGCAAACACACGCACACACACACACACACACACACACACACACACACACACGTATACACACTCACGTCTCTTAAAGTATGCCTCGACTTAAAATGACGGCCTTGCTCGCCGTTTATAGAGCAGCTGTGCATGCACACTCACCCCGGAAACTTTAATAATAATAAGCACATATCATTCTCCATATGCTTGCATAAGAGAGCGTGAGAGTGAAGTCACTGTATTCAAGAAAGCCCCGATTATGCATTTCTTCAGCGTCAATGGTGCACACATATACACTGCATTGCTAGTCTGTGCGGTCAACACACGCATACAGGTGTGTTATTCCCCACTGTGGCAGATGTGTGGTTGTTTTATGGTTTGAATATAAAATAGCTGCCCAACAGTCTCATAAACTTGTCCACCGTTGAATTGAGACCTCGTACTCACACATACACGTATTGGTATGGACGCGTGCAAATGTGTTCATTGCTGATCTTTTACAAGCATGATATATTCAGCTCATTTGATCAAATACTCATCAGTGATGAAAGATGCCCCCTTGCCAGCCGAAGTTCCCCCCTTTCCATCTATCAGGACCACCAGTGCAAAGCAGTTTTGTTGTTGCAGTAATGCCGGGACGGGAGGGTATAGAGTGCAGAGAAGGAAGAGGGACAGAGAGCGAGTGAGGAAGGGGGGAGAGGACAGATGATGAGAGGAGGAAGAGGATGAGAGACGTGAAGGACAGTTGATGAACTGCACAGAGCTGGACCGCAGCCAGATCCTTTTAATGAGCAAAGTGCTGCATCCAACACCTCACACCTAATTACACACACACACACACACACACCCTCTTTCTCCCTCACACAAACACAGTCTTGCAGGAACCTTATTTTTGCCTTCCCTACTCTGCAGCATCCCACCATCCAGCACTAAGTACTCCCTCCAGATCAAACAAGCGGCACACAGTAACCAGCATACAGATGAGCCTCTCCTCTTCATCCTCTCTACCCCCTCCTTGCTTTCTCTCTCCCTCGCTCATCACAACCTCTGTCTTCTCCCTGCAGTAACCCCTTGCTCTTCCTCTCCACCATCCCCCCCCCCCTGTCCCCTCCATCTCTCTGATGCTGAAATACATCAGCCCTCCGTAGACAAACACACTGCACTGACACTGTCCTGGCTAGTCCAATAAAAACATATTAGCTGCAAACTGCATTAGGCCAGAGTAGACGCATACACATACACATGTATGGACACACACACAGTTGTGCATGCGAGGAGTGTGTAATCAGATCTAGGTTAGCAGCCGTGGTATACTGTTCACTGGAACAGTGTGTACCCGCTCTCTCTCGGTGCACTCAAGCTCCTGGAAATACATAACGTGTGTGTGTGTGTGTGTGTGTGTGATTGTCAGGTTGTATGATGCACATGCAGACGGAGCCTGAGTGTTAACACTTGTGTATGTACACGCAGGAATGTGGGAGAAAGATGATAGAGAGAAGAATCAGTGTTTGTATTCTGTGTTGTCTGTTTGTTTTGGTATTGGGGATTGGGTGTGACATCATGTTGGAGACCATGTGTTACACTTTTGTGAGCATGTGTGGGTTTCTGTGTGTGTGTGTGTGTGTGTGTGTGTGTGTGTGAGGGTGCGTTATTCTTCATAAACACAGTGGTCACCGTGGGATTATCGAAATTATACCACAACTACTTCTCACTTAAATTCCTATTTTTGGGGAAAAATGTTGTTGTGCTGTCCATATTTTGGAGAACTTTGTACTTGTGACAGCCGAACCGAGTTCCAGTGATGAGGCCTCGACTTCAAAGCACACCTGTCTTCTGGCCATTTAGAATTGAATTTAACTGGATGTCAAGAGCAATGAAAAACCTAAAAGCAAGTCTGAATTACAATTTAGGCAATTGACTAGGGGCCCCAGATTATCAAGGGCCTTGAAAGCCACAGTTTTTTTTCCCCAGTGTGGCAATTACTTATTGAACATTTGATTGGTTAGAAATGTGTGTGGGAATATGCACCAGTGAAGCACAATGCTAAGGGCCCTAAGAGGCCCCTACACATTTACCCAAGGGGGCAAAAAGCTCTGGGGCCCTATTTAGTCCCCTAGCAGGTTAATCCGGCACTGTGTACACGATATGTATGTGTTTGTGCTGCCACGCTTCTGTTGAATCATACAGTTATAATGGTCCTCAGCATCAGTCAAGATAGTTAACAAAAACCATGACATCAATGATTTCAAGGAACACTATTTATGAAAGGAAACAGGGACTGTCATCCAATATGAATATGAACGGAATACTATGAGTCATAGGTGTCCGCATTCATTAGCAGCTAACTTG